>NW_026988413.1:42265000-43625000 GCF_030222135.1 Aotus nancymaae
TACCGTTAGTGGAAAAAAATTTAAATAAAGATACATTTATGTTTATATATATATTATTTCTAGAAACATACCAAGACACTGGTTTTAGTAATTTCTCCTTGAAAAGTGGAAATGGATAATGAAGGCAATGCTTCAAAAACTTTTTAATGACAACACAACATAGAAACTGCTATCAATTATTAAACTGCACATTGGGACAAATGGAGGGGCGGCTTTCCCAGGCCCCACCCTAATATTGTTCCATGCTAAAAAGATAAGTATGTCTTCATATGGAACTTAAAATAACTGAGGCTCAGCAGGCTACATGTTATTATGTATTACCTATTTTTAAGAATTAAAGTAAAATCAGATAAGCCAAAGTGACCATATAAAGCTTATTGATGAAGGTTAGAAATGTATTAATATATCTAGACAATCCTCCTGCAGTTTAACATCTTTAAAAATCAGCACCTGCTAGAAAACCTAATTGAACACTAAATGATATTCATATAATCCCTCAATCTTTCTAATTTAAAGATGCTGCTGATAATAATATAATTTTAAGAGTATACCAGAGTCCTCCAACAGAATTTCCTAGCACTGTTTCACTACATTATGATGTGTTTTAGCATATCCTCAGTATTTCAAAAAATTAAAAGAAAAAAAAATTTAACTCAACATGAGCATACAAAAATTGAGCTAAAGTTTATCCATTACTCTGCTATATTTTATTTTTTACTTAATTTTAACACATACTTACATAAAGCAAGTTGAAGGTTTCACTTGTTAAGAAGCTCCAGCTGAAGTTAATTTCTTTTTTACTTAGAAACAATTTATTTCATTACTTTAATGAACACAGTTTTGTTGCTAGATAAAAAATATTTTTTAAGTAGAGGGAATTAATAATGAAGTAACTTTTAATAGTAGTTAAAGGGCTAGTGTTGCTGATGTTAATCTGACCTCAACAAATAGTGCAGGTGAGCTAGAAGGCACTTTCTGTAAAGAAATTAAGATTTAAGTTTATTTCTACCTCTCACAAGGACATTCTGGTTTGTTTTCATAGTGAAACCATGAAATAGCTTTTTTATTAGTTTGTATGGAAAATTTATGCTAATAATCACATATTACATCTTGGACAATTGTTTGTTTATATTATGTTAAATGACGGAGGTATTCCAAAGTAAAAAAAAAAAGTCAAGACCACTGTTCAAAAGTAACTGGTAATAAGTAGGACTGAAACAAACAAACGAAACCAAGAAAAAAAGTTCTACGTGGCTGGAAAAAAAAATTGAACACTTTTTCCAATGAGGAAAACGTCTGATGTTCCATGAAAAAAGGAACAGAATTCAGTGACATTAGGATATTCAAGGAGTTCTTAATACTGATTACAACTCTACCTCTAATGCTTAATCATTTAGTCAGGTATTTGTACGAGCACCATGTTCCAGACGCTATGTTCAGCTCTAAGAATTCAATGATTTAGCCAGCCACAAGCTGTATGTAAGCTGAAGTAAGGATAGGGATGGAGAACAATTGATGTCAAATATTAACTGCATGGAAAGAGGAACTGGAGAAACAACAGGCATATGGATGAATAAAAAGTAATAATCCAAACAAGGATGAAAACCTGAACTAGAACAGTAGAAATGGAGATGAAGCAAAGAAGACAGATGTGACATATTTATAAATTAGTGTCCATTTCACTTTGTGATTAACCAAGATAAAGGAACATAAGAGGGAAAATTGAAAATGGTTTGCAGGTTTCCTGACTTTGTTATATGTGGTTGTTAGTCATGTCCTTCAACAACATAGTGAATATACAGAAAAGCAGTTTGCTTGACTTCATTCTCCTCTTCTCTTTTAATTCAAACTATATTTGCTAGGCAAGCTTCTCAAGAGAGGAAGTCCCTAATAGAAAAAACCTTCCTCTGCACCAGCTAATGCAAAACTAATCTTGCAATAGTTGCAAAATTACTGATGAGAGCATTTGGGCATGTAAATAATATGTGAGTGGGAAAAGATTGAAAGCTACAGATTTCAGGTAGAGAGGACAAGTGATAGTTGCCTACAAAGGACGAAAAAGAACAGCCAAATGTTCGAAACAATACCAGTAAGAGTATTACAGGAATTAAGGAAAAAGAAAGTTTTCAGAAAGAAAAAATAAACCATGTTACATGTTGTAAAGCAAATTTACCAATATTTTAACCATAAAAAAAAAAAGTACCTGGATGAGAAGATGCAATGGAGAGTTTAGATCTTTCTAAATTAAATCATAAATTCAATATAACGTCATTCAAACTTCTGATGAGAGTCTTCCCCTAACCCCCATAATTCACACAATTACTTAAAAGATGTACATTGGTGGGGCTTTGACCTAAGAGATAAAGTGTATTATCAAGCTGTGGGTATTGAAGTGTGTTTTGTGCCCAGGCTCAATGATGCTAATAGTCTTGGCCTCTCCATGCAGTTGAATGGCTTGTAGAATAACACAGTGTGGCCACTTGAACCCCTCTTTTCGATCCTAGGAGGAAAAAACAAGATCCTCTAGAGGTGATACTGATGAAATATATGTTATGGTACCTACTGTGTGGCAAGGCTCAAAACCATATAAACAGCTCTGAGAATTCTATCCTCCTTTCTCTTCTCCCCTTCCCAGTCTGGATTTTCATTGCTCCCAAAGGTGGGAGTTACTCTCATTGACTTATTTCTTCTTAAGATGCAGGCAGAAGTCAGGGATGAAGGGAGGCTAACTACTGATGAGATAAACTAGCTCATTTTTCTTTGGAAGATATGTTTAAAATTCAATTGTTTTTCTTTTTTGGTTTTATAGACCAGTATCAAATGATCATTTCATTGATAATACTCTTTGAGCAAAAACGAATATTCTATTTACCACTTAAATGTAAGTGGTATCCTACAAATCCTGTGTAACAAACACAACAGGGTTTGTAGGAGTCTTTTGGTGCATGCAGTCTGGATATACCCAGCCTAAGCTTGCTTCTCTGGCAGTAATGGTTGCTCAGAGGATCAAGGGTACTCTGCACCATGTCTGCTTTAAAATAAAAGCCTTGTTTTATATTTCCCTATGTCCTGGTATTAATGTGTGTGTCTCCTGCCCTCTGCACGAAACCGTATCTCACTACAAAATATAACTGTGGTTATACCTGGAGAAGAGAAATCCCAGGGACAGCTAAAGAAAAAAAGTAACTGTTATCAACATACAAAAGGCTGTCACAAAGGGAATTTTATAGCATTTTACAGTTTGCAAAATCCTACCATATAAATCATCTATTTGATCCCTATAGTAACCCCATTTTATATATATGTAAAATAAATTAAATAAGTTAACCAGGGATAAACAAGTGGCTGATTTGTGACTGAAATCCAAATCTTCACATACCAAGTCCCAAGCCCTTTTCTCTATACTAGTCTACCTAAGAAATATTTAATGTAATTTCTGAGTATTCAATCAGGGAAGCTGATTTTTGCTGGATTTAAGGAGCTTTGTAACTGCTAAGTTATTCTTCTATACAACTGGTTACCACAACAAGTAACAATGAGTATAAATGGTTAGGCTGTAGCTAGGTGGCCATCTGTCAACCTGGGTGTTGGACTGGATGACCTTAAAGATCCTTTCCAATTTGGAGATTCCATGACTGTAGGGTGATAATGATGCTGTTTCAGCCTGTTGCCAAGTAACATGTCTATTGTTTTTCCTGCCTGTCATACACAGCAATGGCAATAACAATTGTTTTCCTCCTATGCCATGACAAATTTATATCATAGTGTCATATTAGCAATTAGCATTCCTGAAGTTTTTTACCTTTATAATGTTCAAATATATTCTAAAGATGCTGTCAAAATTTCATCTTAAAAGATGTGAAAATAAAATTCGTCTGATGAATTACATACCCTAAAGCAGTATCCCTGATCTTTCTCCTTGCTTTTCTTTTCTAACTTCATCAGTAACATACTCAATATACCATTGCCTGTACTGATTAATAGAGTGACTCGTTCATTCACCCAGTCACTCATTCTATAAACATTCATTGACTCTATGTGCAGAGCATTCTGAAGTTTAGAATCTTACTAGCGAACAGATTCATATATTGGGGAAATCAATTCACGTCAATTCAACATGTGTTTATTATGCCTAGTGTTCCATTACTGGAACACTAAGCATGTGGGAGTTATTTTCCTACTGCTCAAGGTCATTGCCAAGGTATGACTTTTCACTTGTGCAAAAATTCAAAAAATTGCAATCTCTGAAATTACAGCTAACAGTAAGGATACATGGTATCTAGTTTAGATCCACCACCAAAGAGGACTGAGTTGGTTTCTGAATCCAGCTAAACTGGCTAAGTCTAGGAGGTACAAATTTCACTTTACCTAAATCTTTGGCTAAAGCAAATGAAATCCACTACTATATAGAAAGTACCTAGTGCCAGACATAACTATATACAGAATACAGATAGAAACATATACATATGTAAAGAATGTTTTGCTACTTTAAAATACTTTAAAGTCCCACATCAAAAGGTTTTGAATAAAAATGTAAATAATGTTTGCATACAACTTCTAGAATTTGATTTTTCCATACAATAGAATAATTTAAAATAGAAATTTTTAAACAGTAAAATTTGCTAAAATCTCATCACTACAACTTTGTCGTCTCTCTACACAATTGCATATATGTTCTCTGTAGTTATTACCCAATCTGTACTATTTAAATGTTTTTTAAAAATTAAGCATTTTAGCCTTCTTCAGTAAAACTGTACAAATGGCAAAGCTACTATTTAAAAATAACTACCCAATATTTAGTTATTCAAACTTAACTGTTTCAGAATGTTTGCTATTTGTTAAAATAAGATATAAGGTCTAAAATGGAAAATTTATTGGTCATTTCCATTAAAAAATTAAAAGCAGTGGACTACTGATCAATGTCTTAATTGTATCCTTTATTATTAGTCAGAAAGATAAACTTCACGGTTTATAAAACAGAGTATTTTATTTGTGCTCTCGGTGGGTAAGAGCATACATTATTATTATTCCTACTAGAATAGAATAAATAAATTTAGAGGTTTATGATGTCATGGAAAATAGGTGGTAGAATTGGTACTCAGTATCAAAACTCCATGTGACACGTTTAGTGCTCAATTCCCTGCTTTAATATAATGCTGCCATCTCAGTAGTTCAAAGAATTTTAAACAGACCAACTCATGTTTGAGAGTCCTTTTAGCAGCTCAGATTGCTCCATCAAGGCAACAAATAGAAGAGTCAATTTGAATATTAATATAGTTTTGTGGTAATAAAGTCTTCTTTTCTTCGTTTATCATCCTTTTGATAACACTCATTTTAAGAGCTCTGTTGTATCATTTACGTTTGTACTCAGAATAAACAATAAATAACATAATATTTTGTAGTCTGTTCAATGAGTCTTTCCATGTAAAATATCTGGCTACATGTAAGTATAAATATGTTCAGAATTCTGAACACTTCTGAACCAGCATGACTCCCTCAGGTAAAAAATGGGAAAAAATAATAATTTTAAGGGACTTAGTTTAATAATTTACATAATATATCATAATTTAACCTCTATAGCTAATACTTTAATATATCATAAAATATTTTGGTATAAAAAATAATACTGACATGTTTAGTAGGTCTACTATTAGAAAATTTGTGACAAACTGCTTCAGGTTTAATACTGAGGAATTAAGAACTGAAGATGCCCATATTTATGTATATAAAATGAAAAAGTCATCTAACGTAATACTAACCACTACTAAAATATTTAAATGTCAATGAGATAAGTCAAAGATTTATCTGATTGGTCAAACTGCTTCACATTAGAGACAGTAAAAAGATGAACAAAATAAACTATACATAGTTTAATGTATAAATATACTGTTTCAAACTGGTAAGCTCTATACCATAAACCAAAAAGAAAATTAAATAAAAACACAGATACTCCTTGACTTACAATGGGTTTACATCCTGATAAATCCATCGTAATTTAAAAATATCATTGTTGAATATACCTAATCTATCGAAAATCATAACTTAGCGTAGTCTACTTTTAACACGCTTAGATACTTAACATTACCCTGCGGATGGGCAAAATCATCTAACTTGAGTCAGTTTTATAAAAAAGTGTTAAATATCCCAAGTGCTGCATTTGCTCTTTGCATTGTGCGGAAAGATCAAAATTCAAAATTTGAAATTTGGCAGGTTTGCACCACCTTAAAATCAGATTCTAAGTCAAACCATCATAAGTCAGGGATGGTTTCATACCATCGTGAAATCAAAAACTGTTAAGCAGAACCATCATAAACCAATTCTAAGTTAGTTTGGTTTTCAAAGCAAAAAAAAAAAAAAAATTCAAATAATAATTTATGGTACACAATTAATGCTGTTTTCAAATATTTCTGGCTCCTTCCTTTTGGATACATGGTAGGATTATACTTTCCTTCTTCTTTGAAATTGTGTGAGGCTGTGTGAATTGCTTTACCAATGGAATGTGAACAGAAGCTTTAGAACCTAGCACTGTACATGATTTACTGTATTCTCTTCCTGATGTTAAAGTCATAATGGAAGTATACATTAAATGAAGCTTCTGACAACCTAGTTTTCTTAGTAATTACAATTAGCAGATAAACCTAACAACCTGTATCGAAATGGTACCTCAGTGAAAAATAAACTATTGTTGTATCAATCCAAATAGATTGGGGATTGGCGGCGGGTTGTTTGTTACTGCAGAATAACCTATCCTATCCTAACCAATATGCTAATTTATATTGTTTCATTTTTTAGGAGCAAGGGCAAATTATGAAAGAAAAACTCAATCTCAAGAGAATCTAATCATAGGCTTTATAACATAACTATGATAAATTAGGCCTTTTAAAGTGCAGTAATACTAAAATGTATATTTCAAAATGGTAAAAAGCTTCTACATGATTTTGGGGATATTGTGGGACACAGTTGATTTCTCCATCCAAGTTGGGAGTGGGACATTATTATTTTTGAGACAGGGTCTTGCTCTGTCACCCAGGCTGGAATGCAATGGCACAATCACAGCTCACGGCAGCCTTACTTCCTGGGCTCAGGCAATTCTCCCACCAAAGCCACCTGAGTGGCTGGAACTACAGATGCATGCCACCATGGCTGACTAATTTTTTGTGCTTTTTGTAGAGACCGGTTTCACCATGTTGCCAAACTGGTCTTGAACCCTTGGACTCAATCAATCTTCCCGCCTCGGCCTCCCAACATGTGGGGATTACAGGCGTGAGCCACCATCAGTGGTCAGAAGTGGGCATTAAAAATTTTTCTCAAAATGCTATGTTCTCAAAAATATCTCCCACATTTATATTTAATCTTCTGTTTCCTTAATAGCATTATCTGTCTAATACCTCAGCCCAGATATTAATAAATAGTTAATCCACATGGAGAAAGGAAGAGGAACATCATTTGCTGAGCACTGACCATATGCCAGAAAGTAGGCAGAATGCCTTGAGTTTAAGGTGAATATGATATGGCAAATACCAACCAATTCCTTGTGAAGAGTTTAAGTCAATATAAATGGTGTAATGCAACATAAAATTTAAGCTCTTACTTTGCACACTTTTCTACTTAAAATTGACCTTCTGCAAATTATTCTAAAGGTTCCTGAATACTTAGCATTTCATCTAGCCCCTCATTTCAAATTCAAAGCTCATAATTTTGGAAGATGCAGTAATTCTTTGGAATTTATAATATTAAGAAAATTGATATTTATCTACAAATAATACTGCTTCTAAAATATTTGTGCTTCTTAAGCTTAAAAATGAAAACTCAAAATAGAAAAAAAAAAATCGAATTTTTTAAAACATTTATAAAAATCATTTAAAGATTAGTCAGGCACAGCAGTGAGCAGGGGGGAAAGAATAGAACAAAAGTCCAATCTGTACCTGCCTATGAACAATCAATTGAGATTACTAAGAAATAATCCAAGTGTTTCTTTCTTTACATATTTTATTGAAATTCTGTAATTTAACCCACAGTAGAGGTCTGTTATTTAATACCCAAAACCCATGACATCCTAAGCAGGGATGTGCCCTGCCACTGGCAGGTTAACTATGCCGTTACCGTTAATGTTTTAAATGCAGCTCCTACTTCTGTGGTGGTGCCTGTAAACTTTATTCATGCCACCACACACAAAGAAAGTGATAGTATTCGGAGAGCAACTTGGGTTAACTTGCAGCGGTGACAACTGACTAAAGACCCTGGCTTCCCCAAGCTTCTTTAGCACCCTGAGCGTGGAAGGGATCAGCATCCTGGCACACCTGTTACTTACTGTGACTTGTCAGCTTCAGCATTCCATTCACTCCCTTCGGAACAGCTAAGAATCTAATTTTTCAGAAAGGCTTTATTAACATATATAAATTTCCTAAGTCACCAAATAGAGAAACTTTAGTTTGAGGTCCTTTTTGGAAAATCACACCTTTTCTTGAGAGGCTCTAGCAAGTTTCTTGTAATACCCTGTTTCCCTGTGGTTATATAAAGCATTTTCCTTTGCACAGCTTTCCACAATCACTGTGGCAAATCCTTTAATGGCATTGGGGGAAATGCTGCTTCTCCATTCATGCTGTTTCCTGGGAGTCATGGGGAGCTCAATCATGTAATCCCTGGCCTTCTCTCAGTTCCTTACTGTCTCTTGTCAGGTTAGGGAGAGTGACTTACCTTATTGGTAAATATGGGCCTTTCTTTTCTTTCTCATTTTATTCAGAACTTAGGTAGGGTAGAAAGGTGATTTATTGGGCCCCTGTAGAGACACTGCCTGACTGTCATAATTAAATTATTCAATGGGAGTTGCCTGCAGCAAGATTCATTATTGGTTTAAGAAATCATAAAATTATCTGTCTGTACAATCCCAGCTCTGTATAAATATTTTGCAAAGTCTTACACAAGGTGATGTAGGAAATAAGTGAAACATCCTTGCATATCGTAGAACAAAGTGCTGAAGCTGACAAGTCACAGTAACAGGTGTGCCAGGATGCTGATCCCTTCCACCCTCAGGGTAGCTAAAGAAGCTTGGGGCAGCCACCTTTAGTCAACTGCCACTGCTGCAAGTTAACTCAAGTTGCTCTCCAAATACCCTCACTTGCTTTGTGGGTGGTGACATTAGAATAAAGTTTGGAGGCACCACCACAGAAGCAGCAGCTGCATTTAGAATGTTAACTGTAACAGCCTAGTTACCTGCCAGTGGCATGGCACAACCCTGCTGAGGATGCCACGGGCTACAGGTATAAATCAACGGATTATCTACTGTGGGTTAAATTATAGAATTTCAATAAAATTTTCAAAGGAAGAAACACTGGGTTATTTTTTTGTGTCCCAAAGTAAACAACACCCTCACTAGGCCCGCACTACTCACCACGTGGAGATTAAGAAACTGTGCACTTGAGGCTCCCTAACGGTTCAAGCCAAGGGCAAATAATTGACCTCAATTGACAGAACACATTTTTTTCTGGGCAGGTATTTGTCTCTGCCTATCAGCAACGCCTCTACTTGGATTGCAATTATGTAAATATAAAATAATTTTTATGAAAATAATAAAATGAGCTCATTGTCAGTTGGGCTCTAGAAAACAAAGTTGAGAACTAACTTCATGCTATTTCTATATGGAAGAAAAGCACAACAAAAGTCTGCAGGATTGCACATTTTTCTCTCTTTCTGCATACGTTGTCATAGAATTTGTTTTTTGATACAGAGTCGCACTCTGTCACCCAGGCTTGAGTGCAGTGGTTTGATCTCAGCTCACTGCAACCTCCACCTCCTGGGTTCAAGTGATTCTCCCACCTCAGCCTCCTGAGTAGCTGGAATTACAGGCAACTGCCACCATGCCCAACTAATTTTTTGTGTTTTAGTAAAGTGGGGTTTCACCATGTTTCCTAGGGTAGTCTCAAACTCCTGAGCTCAGGCAATTCACTCACCTCGGCCTCCCAAAATGCTAGGATTACAGGCATGAGCCACTGTGCCTCCCAATTTGTCATACAATCTTGATTTAATGTTCTTAGGCCTGTTACTTTGCCTGTTATTTAATGATTAGAAAGCTCACAAAATTAAAATGCAGTCATAAAGGCAGGCTAACAATAACAACAACAAGAGGAATATTTTTAAAGCCTACAATACAATAAAGATGTTAAATAATGACTATTATGACTAAAATATATTGGTGGAGACTATCTGACCAGTCACCAAAAATCTAGTTAGTTAGAGGCTCCAGCACTCTGTAGAAAAACTGTAGAATACCTAAACTATTAAAGCCTAAAAAACATTAGGAAAATGGGCATAAAATCATTTACATATCACAATCTAAGAAAATAAACTTTCTAACTTCATGTAATGCAATATATATCTAAAAAGAAACTTTTTTATTATGTTTTATACCCTACAGATCTGGGCAGAGGTAGAACCTGGTAAGAGGGGAACTGTTCCCTGCAACCCCTGAAAACAACCATTCTCTGAGTCATAAGAATAACTCGATAAAGCTAGTAGTTAAGAGTATAGGACCCTGAGGCTGGGTAGTACTAGTTAAAGTTACTTAACTATTCATTTCTCCAGCTCTAACATGAGAATAGTAATACCTACCAAAAAGTGGTTTTTAAAAATAATTTAAGGCATATAAAGTATTTTTTAAAGTACCTGATCTATAGTATGCTCTGCATAGTGTTATGCAATTACTCAATATGATCATAAGTCCCTGCCCCCATAACCCCTCCCTCAACATATACCCAATGTTAGCCACACTAAGCCTACAGATTCAAAAAATGCCAAAATTAACTTTTAAAAAATTAACTGAAGTTCACACTTTGTTCATATTTCCTTAGTTTTACCTAATGTCCTTTTTTCTCTGTTCCAAGACACCATCCAGGATGCCATGTTACATTTTATCATTCTGTGTCCTTAGACTCCTCTGGGCTATGACAGTTTCTCAGACTTTTTAATGACCTTGACAGCTTTGAGTAGTACTGGTCAGATATTTTGTAACATGTCTCTCAACTGAGACCTCTCTGATGTTTTTCTCATGATTAGAATAGGCTTATGGAGTTTTTGTGGGGAGGAGGACAGCAGAAGATGTACACTATGAACAGGATATATAACTGTTGCTGTTAACCTGGATTAGGCTGAAGAAGGTTTGTCAGGTTTCTCAATTATCACGTTACTCTTTTTCCCCCTTGATGTACTGTATTCTCTGTATGAAAATTAGCATGCACAGCACACACTGAAGGAGTAAGGAGTTATGCTGTATCTCCTTGGGGGTTAAGTGTCTACATAAATTATTTAGAATTCTTCTGTATAGGAAATTTGTCTATTCTCCCTTATTTATTTATGTATTTAATATGGGTTCAAGGATATTTATTTTCCAAATTTTAAAGAAACATTTCCTTATTTTGTGGTATTACAAGTGCTTCACATTACACATTTCCTGTTCCAATCCTATAACCAGCCCTATTCCTCTAAGGATGCCTGTTGTTTTCAAATTGGAGAATGGTGTTAGAGACCAAGATATGGCTACTGGGAATATCTGTTGCTTCTAGGCCCTCTCTGTTGGCAGGATAAAGAAATACATTTGTGTGTAATAACTCCTATATATACACCTATCTATAAATATTTCTGTATGTAACCATATGTATTTATATTAAACTAAAGTCTCCAAATCTAATATATTACTGCATGGGCTTTTCTAGCCTCTTCCTCTTGCTTATCAGTAAACTCTAAGATAAACTTTTGATTAACACCTTGTCCCATTAAAACGTCATAAATAAATCATTTTTTTCATAAAAACTTCTTGAACTTTTTCGTGTGAAACTGAACTTTTATAACTGGACTTCAGTCAGAGTATAATTTAAATAGAATTAAATTGAACTCAAAAAACTTACAATGTAATGTGTCCTACAGTGATACCAAAAGCACTCATAAATGATTGGTCCTCGTGAGTACTCTATGAACACAAGTTTATTAAAAACATGTCTTTCTACTCATCTAAAATTATGTAAACAAAAGACATGTTTACTTCCCTATAGTACTTGTCACAAATATTTAAAAAGTATCCTCTCAGGCCGGGCGCGGTGGCTCAAGCCTGTAATCCCAGCACTTTGGGAGGCCGAGGCGGGTGGATCACGAGGTCAAGAGATCGAGACCATCCTGGTCAACATGGTGAAACCCCGTCTCTACTAATACAAAAAATTAGCTGGGCACAGTGGTGCGTGCCTGTAATCCCAGCTACTCAGGAGGCTGAGGCAGGAGAATTGCCTGAACACAGGAGGCGGAGATTGCGGTGAGCCGAGATCGTGCCATTGCGCTCCAGCCTGGGTATCAAGAGCGAAACTCCGTCTCAAAAAAAAAAAAAAAAAAAAAAAAAAAAAAAAAAAAAAAAAAAAAAAAAAAAAAAAAAAAAGTATCCTCTCAGACTTTAAACATGTAACCTCCAGAAACTAATTTTCTCTAAATTTTAATGTTACTTTAAAAGTCATTTACTTATAGATACACCTTACAATAATGAACCCAGTATCTGTTAAATATTCCTTCAACTATATTATGCTCTCTTTCCTTATCTTTAAAACCTATGTATGCATAATGCCATCTGTTATCCTCTTTAGGACAGACATATAACGAATGGGGACATGTGTATCAATTAATACACACTTCAATACAAGAGTACAAAATAATTCAAGCTGGTGTCATTTCATTATTTTTTAGAAGAAACCATGATACATCTTGATGAAAGGCAAACTCATACAGCACATTCAGTTTTTCAAGAAATATTTCATTTTAAAACCAAGAATTTAAATTATATAAATGGGGTCTACATCCCTCAGCACTTTTAGCAAATATTATTCAGTTGTTTGGACTTTTTAAGGCTGGGGCCACATGCACTCTTTAAGGAATCATAGTATCTCTGATTCACTATGGAATAATATTGGCTCAAATTTACTGATGTTATTGTGTTAAAAAATAATGTCCAAAGATAATAAAAATCTCTAGCTTTTCCTGTAGTAATAAAGGTACAGTCAAGTTAGAAATGAATAATTAATTATAACAGGTTTGATTTTGTTATTTCTAGTGTTACTTTCTGTTAAATGTTTTTTATTTTCTGCATGCTAGCTTAGACTCATTTATCTAAATGGCCTTACAATTCTTCAAAGACAAGCTGAAGCCCATTTTTTTCCCAAAAGGAAAACTATATCCTCAAAAGGCCATTGTCCATTTTTAGAAAGCAGTAAGAACTTAATCTTGAAAAATTTTTATTAAATAAAAGCCAAATTTTATTATTAACTATAATCTTTTACAATAAACTTTTACTATGCAAACATAGCCAAATTCTAGTTTATAGCACAATACCATCTATTTCATACCCTGCCAAAGCAAAATTCTGAAAATAAAATTAATCAAAAGCTAAATATTGAGACTATTTATAAGTTAATTGAAGGCGGCATAACCTAGGAGACAAAGTACAACTCTCCAATGGGATAAACCAAGTTTGATAACATCAGTATTGAGTAGAAGTTCTTCAGAAAAGAAAAAGCACAGAAGAAATAAATGTTATTTTTGTAGGATATTTTAGAGTAGAGGATATAGAAGGAAGCATCAAGAACGCTATGTGTGTAATACTTAGGTTAAGGTACAATATCAAAGAAATATTAACCTAGAGTAGCAACAGAGAATGTCAAAGGCCACATTCCAGCAAATCTTTGATGTTCCAATTTCTTAAGCCTCCCCAGAATTGAGCTATATCACTGATAAGTGTATCTTGTTTGGGTTTTATACTAAAGGACAAGAAGGGGGACAGGGAATATTAGGTGTATACAAAACATTCAGATAAAATGTGAAAAAACCATAATTACCTGTAACATTTCTTAAATACATATGGCAGTATACCTTTTCTCTAATTATCAGAATTATCTCATTCAGGCTGAGAACTAAGAAAACAAATCATATTTGCTTTATAAATATTACATTGGAAATGGTACAGCAAATCTATGAACACTGACTTTATTTTATGGGTTAAGTAACTTAGATTTTGTAAATATAAATTTTTCAAAAATAGAAACAGATTTAATATATCATATCACAGATTTCTCTTTGAGTTAATGCATAACACTACTTGGGTCACTGAACTTACTGCTTTATATATTTTAAATTTCAAAGCTAGTCTTAATTTATATTTACCAATAAGCTGCATGTTATTAGATAATCTATAAATTTCTCTTACACATTTTTCATCTAAGCAAGTAAAATTTATTTTTATCTCCTAAGTCTACTTTTAGAAAATGAAAGTGTGAAAGAAGCTGAGCAGAAAGTGAATATAGTCTAAAACCCACGGTTCATAACAAAGGAAAAAAATTGATACCACACCTTACACAGCCAACAGCAATGAAAATAGCACCTTTGGTTTGTTATTCTGGTTCCACTCAGATTTTCTTTGCCTTTTTTAAAAAATAAATTTTGCTTTTACCTACAAAATAGGTTTAGTTTTAACTTGAAAAAATAGCACTAAAGATCAGAAACATTGCATTACAGTGCTTTTATCGTAAGTAAAATTTTCAGTTGCTCATTAAATTACCAGTAAGATTATAAATAATAAAGTGAAAATCAGTAAAATATGTTTCCATATTGCTAGAGGGATTCGAAATTGGTATAGCTTTTCCAGAAAGAAATTTGGCATGTGCCCCAAGTCTTACTCCATAATTCTTCCTGTATGAATATATCCTAATGAAATATTCAAAAACTGGACCATGATATATGCACACAATCTACTAATAAAAGCTTTATTTATAACAGTGAAGAAAGGAAAGCAATCTAACATTGTGGAGCGAAATAATTAACTGTGATATATATTTATACATGGTATGTGTTTATATGATGGCCATAAATGATTCTATTTGCGATCAGAAAATGTTTATGGTAAGTTAAGCTACAGCAACATTAAAAGGTATGGTACTGGATATAAGATTTTCAGAATTGTAGTGTAAGAAACTAGGCGACATCTCTCAACCGAGGAGACATCTCTTATGCTGCTCAGATAATTATTTAAAATCTGTGACGATTCATTGAAAGGCATAAAACAGGGAAACTTTTATTCAAAAAAATCCATGAAAATTCAGTAAGAACACTAGGATATTGTGTCATTATAGCAAGGGACTATACTCATGCCCCACAGCTCTGTCTCCAATTTTCTTCCTTCCTTTCTCTCTTGAACCCTCTCTGATAAATTCACCAAGAGTTCCACCAAAAGAGCTAAGGTGAAGGTCACTAATGATCTTAGTGTTACTAAATTTAAAAGTAAAATTTCAGTCCCCATTTTACTTTGTCAGTATTATTTTGTGGGAACTGATGCTATTTTCCTCCTTATAATGCTTTCCTCCTATGACTGCCAGG
Organism: Aotus nancymaae; assembly: GCF_030222135.1. NCBI lineage: Eukaryota > Metazoa > Chordata > Mammalia > Primates > Aotidae > Aotus > Aotus nancymaae. Next base: position 42,280,400 of record NW_026988413.1, read on the forward strand.
ATACCACAGTTCTCAACTTTTCCTCATACCTCACTTGCCATATTTCTCAATCTTCTCTACTGGTTGTCTTAGTCTGTTTTGTGTTGCTATTAAAGAATAACTGAGACTGGGTCATTATTAAAGATTTATTTAGCTCACGGTTTTGCAGGCTAAATTCAAGAACATGGCCCAAGCTCCTGGCAAGGTCTTTCAAGCTGTGTCACAATATAGAGGAGACAGTCAAAGCAGAACTAGCCATCTACAAAGAGGAGAAAACCTGAACAGTGTCCTGGTTTTATAACTAACTTGTCAAAGAAATAATCCATTCCCTCAAGAAATAATCTGTTATCATGAGAGAGAGAAATAACTCACTCCAGAAAACAGAGCACCAAGCCATTCATGAAGGGTCCACCCCCATAACCCAAACACCTCCCACTAGATCCCACCTCCCCACACCCAATACCTCTACCTGGGGGATCAACTTTCAATATGAGTTTTGCTGGAGACAAACAGTATCCAAACCATAGGACTGGTTCTTCCTTATTTACTCAATATATCAACAACGGAATGCCCCAGGGCTCAGTCCTTGGACTTTCTTTCTAGGAACCCACCTTTGGTGATCTCATCTAGCCTCATAATTTCAAGTAACACCTATATACTAACTTACACATTTTTATCTTCCACTTACATCTCTACTCAAAACTCTAGATTCTTACAACCAATTGCCTAGTTAGTATCTATAATTAGATCCCTAACTGATCTCCTCAATCTGTACAAAATTGAATTTCTGATGTTTCTCACAGCAAACCTGTTCTCTCCATGGTCTTACCCATCTCAGAAAAAAGGAAGTATTATCTTGCCAGCTTTCAGCTCAAAACCCCTAAGTCATCCTTACCTCCTCTTTTTGTCTCACATACTATACTTAATCTGTTAGGGAATCACACTGGCTACAGCTTCAAAATGTATGCACAATTTGATCACCTCTCATAACCTTCATTACTATTACTACTCTTGTTCATGTTATCTTCATCTGCTATTTGGATTCTTGCAATAAATCCTAACTGGTTTCATCCCTGATCCCTTCCCTGCCTTCATCGCTACCTCTGGTGCAGACTATTTTCCATACGACAAGCAGAGTGATTTTGTGAAGAGATAAATCATAATACGCATTTACTCAAAAGCCTCTAACGGCTTAGAATACTCCATAAGGCCTGATGTTCTCTATCACTGAATCCTCAATTCTATCTCCTACTACTCTTTGCCCTTGCTTATTCTATACCAGCTGTACTAGCCTACTGGCAGTTGCTCAAAACTTGCCAAGGACACTTACACTTCAGCACTTGCCATTCCTTCTGCTTTAGCTTGCTTTTGATTCCTTCACTGATTCTAGCTCTTTTTGCACAAGTATCACCTTTTCAGTGAGGGCTTCTTGACCATTCCATGTAAAATTGCAAACCCCACCCCATCTCTCTTTCTCTCTCTCTCTCTCATACACACACACACACTCTCACTCTCTCTTTTCTACTTTATTTTCCTCTGTGGTACTTACAATGATTTTATATTCTTTATCTTTAATAGATTCATGTGTCAGTTTCCCCTCATGAGAATATAGTCTACAAAAAAGACGTGATTTTTGTGTCTTTTTCTCTGCTATATCTTCAGTGCCTAGAATCACGAGAAGAAACACATGAATGAATGACTAAATTAATGGTGAACGGTTCAAGGATATTGCAAGTTTCTGGCTTGGGCAACTGAGTAGATGATGATGTGAAGACAAAGAATGAAGAGAAAGAAAGCAGAAAAGCGGAATTATGTTGTTTAAACTAAAATAAGATAAAGTTATCAGTTTAATAAGATATTAGTTTATAAAAATGTAAAGTTTATTGATTTGAATATGTTTTAGTAAGTAATTTTAAGGAAAGCAAGCATAAGTTTGGGCCATGGCAAATTATAATTTCATCTTAGCTTAACAAAGTATTTTTGCTTTTCTGAGAAGACATAAAGCCTAACAACTATATAGTGACTAGTGACACTAACCAAGAAAACGGGCAAGTTTTATTTTAGAAAGTAATGAACTTACTTTCCATATATAAACAATATGAAATATTTAATAAGCCTTTTTCATCCAGTCCTCATCCTTCAGATATTAGATAATGCTAACATATGACCATGGAGGTAGTTACAAAAAAAGGACAAATATAACTGCCCTATGTGAATGATGTCCTCACTGTGGAACTAATACAGTTCTGTAGAAAGAATTTTCACAGTTTCAGTCCTCTTTATGAGAATGTGTATGTGGATATTTATTTTGAGAATCTCAAAACAGACAAGTTTTTTATGTGCCACTATTTATGAGTAAACAGGGAAAAGTCCTCAGTTCCATAATCAGCAATGGAATCTTGGCAATTCTTGTTTAAAACTACAGTTATCCTTTTTTTGCACATTTCTCTTTTTGTATGTTTCTCTTTTTTTTCACATTTCTTGTAGCAGGCTCAACAAATGTAGTTATAATATTCTAGTGCAGTGAGGTAAAAAAAAAAATCACTAACATTGTCCCAGTAACCTTTTACAAAGAGGTCACTTAGATGTTGTTTTTGAAGTGTGTATGTGTATGCGTGCATGGGAATATGGGGGCATGAAGAAGTTACAAAGAATTTCCATTTTTAGATGGTCAAACAAAATCAAGATCCCTCCAATTTTACTCAGCGTAATACTTGGTCTTAATAAAGTGCAATTTGTAGGGTACTGAAGCAAATGGACTCTTCCATACTGATGGGGATAATTAGAGTATAAGAGCTTCACAGATGAAAAATTCTAATGCAGTCTTTTATCAAAAGCAGTCACTCTACCTCAGCCTGACAGTTAACAGCATATGATCTGGTAAACAAATACTTTCACACGGAACAAAAGTGCCATTAAAGGCCAAAACTGTCAACACAAATTCCATTCTTACAAGAGAAAAAATACCTAAACTGTTGATCACCTCTGGTTGTCTTAACTAGCATGGAGGTTGTCATGGAAACATTTCTGCTAAGTTCACAGTGATGAAACACAAACACTTCCAGTTTAATTGCTATTAGGTTTAGCATACCAGAGTTTATTTATACTCAGTGAGCATTATGATAAAATGTAGTAGAAATAAAGCTTATAATGATCTGGCATAACAATGCCAACATTTCCTTTTCAAAAATTAAATGAAAATGAAATTCAATAGCAGTTTAGGATTCTTCCCAGAAACAAATAAATTCCCAATTTTCTCAAATACCTAGTCTGATGCCTTTGCATAATTTTTCTGTAGTACATGATTTATGAAAAGATTTTAATATTTTTACTTCTACAATACGTGATTTACAAAAATACCTATTTCACACACTAAAAGTTAAACCCATATATTAAAAGTCCCAGATGACAGAAATTTAAATGTTCTAAATTACATTTTCATATCAATATTATGCAAAAATTAACACCTAACTAGGATTTTAGTTTCATTTTTATAGTAAAAAAATACTAGCAATAGTTTGCCTACAAACTTTCTTTTACCTAATTCTGCTTCCTTAATCACAAAAGAAAAGAAAATCTACACAAATAATGAGGAAAAATAAACATTTTAGGCAGTTGTACAAAATAGCACGCTCACTCATGGAATCTAATTCAATACATACTTAACTCTGTCAATTTTCTAACAGAAAATCTTTCTGGGATGTTCTAGAGAGATTTTTTTTTCCTTTTTGGTCACTGAGGCTAGAGTGCAGTGGCAGGGTTTCTGCTTGCTACAACCTTCGCCTCCCAGGCTCAAGTCATCCGCCCATCTCAGTCTCCTGAGTAACTGGGACTACAGGTACGTGCCACCACACCTAGCTAATTTTTTTCTTTTTTTTTTTTTAATCTTTTGGTAGTGATGGGGTTTTATAACATTTCCTAGGCTAGTCTTAAATTCCTGGGCTTAAGCAATCCTCCTGCCTCGGCCTCCCAATGTGCTGGAATTTACAGGCATGAGCCACCTTGCCCAGCCAGACTTTTTTAAAGTTTAAAAAATGTGCCTGTTTTTTCCATGAAGAAAACGTTTCAGGTTTTATTTTATGATGTTTTAATGACATCCAAAAAATAAACTACAAAACTAAAAAGTAAATTTTACAAGTTTTAATTAAATGTATACCATATACCCTGAAGTAAGATAATTGCAAGGTGGAATACAAGAGAAGAATAAGGTAGTTTCTGCCTTGGCAAGCTTATATTTTACTTAATGACAGAAAAGTAAAAGTATATAAAGCAATTACACAACAACAAAAAGCAAAATAGGGTTAACGTATAAAGCTCACCCAACACTGTAGTGCTATAATAGTAAAAAGAAGAGTATACAAATATAAGCTTCCAAGTTTTCACAGAAAAAGTAAGATGACATCCCTTGGAGCAATACATCTTCAAGTTAAAGGATACTTAAACTCCAAAAATACACATTTAAGTAGTAAAAGTGGATTTTTATTTAATTTTATAAAAATATCTTTTTTAGTCTTAAGTTACTAACCAGTCAAAATAAGACCTGCTATATGGCATTGACCCATGGTTGTGCAGTGGCTAACAGATAACTGACTATTTGCATTATCACTATAATATCCAGTAATCAATGTGTGTGATTATGGAAATAATGCACAAACAAGTTGATACATATTGTGTTTTCAGGTCCCAACAAACTATAAGCCAAACATGCAAGATAATAATATTAAGGTTGGGTTCACTAAAATATAGAACTTAACAGTTAAAAACCCTTGAATTTTATTCTGGGATCCACTAAATATGCATGTAAACTTTGGCAAGTCACTTATTTGTGTAAGGCTCAATTAAGAATGCTGGGATGTGTTATTCCTAAGGTATCTTCTTGCTCTATAATCTAACATACTGTGTGTTCTACTTTCTCTTCACCCCAATGGAAAGGACAAGAGACAGGAAGATGTGGCATCACCATCATAACCAAGTCAAGAAGAAAAGGTTCTGGCAGCCGGATATCCAAGGTATTGCAGCCAAAAGAAGCACAAAGAGTGTTTTTTTATGTCCTAATAAGAAGTAGAAAAGATGAAAAGTGACACACAGCTAAAATTACTATGAAGAAGAAAGTCATTTCAGAATACTAGGGAGTCTTTAAAATATTATGATGCTATATTTGGTTGTTTAAAAATTCTGATTTCCCCAGAGGACTTTTAACTGGGTTTTCATTGTCAATAAGCATTTATTAAATTCCTAATTTTATGAAGTGCTATATAAAAAGATTTACATAGTCGTCCTTGAGTTCCTGGGACATTTTTAATCTAGACCAAACAACACTAAAATGGACATGTTCAGGGCCATACAAATAAGAGACTAATTGTATTTAATCATAAAATGATTTTAAAATGCATTTTTTGGAGTTTCTTTGATCCAAGACTAGTGAGTAATTTGAGGAAAAAAAATAAACTTTCAGAACTAAATAGAAAAATTAAGTTTTTAAATGAATTTAGTAATACAATATTTACACTGAAAAATGTAAAAAAGGCCAACTCCAAGAATCCGCTTCCTAAACAATAGATGAGTTATTTTTTGGCAAAAAATAAATTTAAAAAGGGACTATTTAGTAGCACTCTATATTAAGATAAGAAGTGGTAACCTGAAGTCAATTTCACTGCTGTATTTAATTCATTCTTCAGGGTAATAATGGGCCATGATCAAGCACAGGTGATTATGGTAACTAAGTGAGAGAAATGCATCAATCAAGAGTTGCAGAAAATTCCTTAGGTTTGTTTACACATTAAAACCACGGTCTTTGACAGTCTATGATTGTAAAACTGAAATAACTATAGAAATATTCTTACATTTTAAAAGGTATTAAAGAGCAAAATAAAGTAAAAGAGTCTTTGTCACATGCAGATCTCTGATCATCCTTCAAACCAGTTTAATCGTTAGCCTGTGGCCTGTCCCTAACATTCCGATACATGCAGGTAACTATGTCATGAACTATCATTTTTCATTTCTGAAACAAACTAGAAAACTTGTATCATTACTATTTTGAAAATCATATTTAACAAGACATATGTTCATTTTACTTACCCATTTCGTTATTTCTTTTCTTTTTAATCTCCTAGTACTGTCTACAAATGTATAGCTAATGTAATATATTAAATTAGGAATACTCTGGGAGAAGGAAAGAGGAAAGTAAAAATGGAAGAAGCAGTCACTTTACATTCTTTTTAAATCATAGTAAAGTTACAGTAATTACACAGTCACATGATAACACATCAAGCACAATATCCTCTGATGTCTATGAAGTTGAAAAAAGCAAAGAACATTTTATATAGAATTCATAAACTCAAAAAAGTCTGTTGTTCTTTTCATGTTTCTACCGTGTTGGCAAACTCTTCTATTTCATCAATCTAATGCCTTCTTAGTCTCTTTACATTCTCTATAGATTATAAAATAAAAAGATCTGATGTCATCTTACTTCTTCAATGACAAGTAAAATTAACATTGATGAGTTACATCTTTTTTGAATTCTAAGTCCTTTCTCTATCACAATAGAGTAGATCTATGCACCCAAAAGAAATTTTCGGCATTGTGGCAGACAGACCATAAGGTGGTCCCCAGTGATCTCCACCACTTCCCAGATTGTAAAACAGAAATTTATGCCTTTATGTAATCTTTTCCCCTTGACTATGAGAAGGACCTGTGATTTGCTTCTAATAAGCAAGGTCCATCGAAGGTGATGAGATGCTACTAACATGATTGTTACATAAGAGTGTAACTTCCATCTTGCTAGCAGACTCTACTGACTCTCTTGTTGATGTTGATAGAGAAGGCTTTCATACTGAGTGTCCCATGTGGCAAGAAATGGGGACTTATCCAACAATCAGCAGGGAACCAAGGCCCTCAGTCCAATAACCCACAATGAATTGGATCCAGCCAACAACCACATGAGATTGGAATGAAGCAGGTCCTTTCCCAGCTGAGCATTCAGATGAGACTTCAGCACTCACTGACACTTTGACTGCAGCCTGTAAAGTGACATTGAGGCTGAGTTCCTAGCCATGCCATGCCCAGATTCCTGAGCCCACCAAAACTATGAGATAATAAATGTGTTGTCTTAAGCCAGTAAGTTTGCAGTAGTTTGTTATGCTACAATAGATAATAAGTACATTCAACCAAAAGAAAAGAAAAGTGAAGGGAATCAGAGAGAGAGAATTGGGAGAATCTAAAAGACATGTCTAAATCAGAGGGTTATTTTGGTTTAATCATTTCAAAGTGACACAGGTAGGAATATATGGTCTATGTCTTCCTTCACATAAGTTCCTACTCATCCATACACATCTAAGCCAAGCCAGTTACTGATTGAATAATATATAGCTTGCTAAGTCTTGAATTTAAGAGCTTTCACCACAAGATTATGTATGTCCCTTTATGACCAGGTTCTGATGAAATTCATAATTATTTCACCTTGCATATTCCCGCATGTCACTATAAGAAATGGTCAGGTTACTATGCTATTTAATAATGACTGCAAATAGCTTTAGTTGCTAAACCCAACATCTAAGTCAAAATAATATTCTAATACCATAAATTAAGGTAGGAGCCATTTTATAAGCCCTTTTTTTTCATACTTCATGAAAATTAAAGTATTTAGAAGGAGTACATGCTAATCCCACTGTGACTATACATTCACACATGCACACACACACACACACACACATACTGACACATACATATGCAAACATAAGTTCATACTGAGAATATATATGCTATTATAGTTTTGAATGTTTACATAAATAAACCTAGTAGGCATCTATACATTATTCAAAGCTCAGGTCAAGTGCCATCTACATCATTTCTTTCTGAAGCCTAAATTAGAATAGAATATCCCCGTAGGCTGCTGGTTATCTATTTAGCACTTAATTCATTTGGTCTTGCATTTTAATTATCTATTTACACATCTGTTTATCCCACTATATTTTAAGCTTCTTGAGAACGTTACTATGTCCTCATCTTTAAGTCCCCCTAAGACCTAGCATAGTACCTTCCTCACTTTCAGTAGGTTCTTAAACAAATTCATATGAAATGCAACTGAACTTTTATTTCACCTTACATTAATTTCAGTAAACTAAGGTAACATTCTTACTAGAACTACATGTCTTTTGATACGACATCCATAGTACATATAAATGTGTGCTCTAAGCAGGAAGAAAGACAATGTTATCACTGTAGGCATGTGCACAAATTGGTACATTATCAATTTGAAACTGAGAAAGGGAATCCTTCTACTGATACCCGACTCTAAAATTAAAAAGTGGTTCAACTTGATGTGGGAAAGCAGGCTAGTGGGCAGGAAGGGCAGGAGGCATAATTCACTGTACATCAGGAATCCAAGCTATGGTGAAGCTTTGTACTCTACAGCAACATCAGATAACACAGAGAGAACTTCTAAACGATTAGTCTTCTGAGGGGATTTTTAAGATCTCTGAGTTCTCTTTCCAAAGTCATTATTTAGTCTCTCTTGGAAACTTCTAGGCTGGGAAACACAGATTCAGTTGTTACCACTATGGGTTAGCATTTAGGAACCATATAATAAATGTGAGGCTTAATACGAGTCCAAAAGAGAAGATTAACACCCCACTTAAGTATACAGTTATTTAAATAGATGGAATTATATTGTCTAGTTGTTAACTTGCTATTCATTCAGAATAATAACTAGAAAAATCTAGGTACTTTTTACTCTTTAAAATATTTATTGAGTTAAACAATCTTTCACTATTGACTATATAATAGGATGCTGATATGAGAGTCATTTATTCATTTATCCACTCATCTTAAACTTTTATTCAAACTTTTATCTAGTGCTAGACATAAGGTAATGTAACAGATGGTCAAAATAAAATAAAATCCCAAGGCATACAAATTTAATGACACAAATTCTCAAACTAGCCAAAGGCTGGGTCTGTGATTCCATGATTGAAGTCAGTAGTGGTTATTAGCACAGAATTAAGAATTCAACCTGGATTTGAGTTCTGCTTTTGCTGCTTTCTGGCTGTGCATTGCTAGAAGAGTTAATTCAAGGCTTATGTTCTTGCTTCCTTGTCCTTAAAAATCAGTAAAGCGAATGCCTCATAGAGTTGCAGTGAGGATTAGAGTAATTGTGATTTGTAGCAATTATCACAGGTGTCTTACACATATTCAACAGACAACAATAAGATGACATGATGAAGATAGGGGAAGAGGGAGAAAGAATGGAGGGGATGGAGAGAAGGGTAAGGTGGAGAATACAGGGGTGGCAGCAGAGAGGAGAGGGGGCTGGAAAGAGAAAAGAAGATGAGGAGGAAAAGAAAATGTATCCTATTTAGATGTTGCCTTTAATAAGCCAACCATACTCTTAGCTCACCACCTCTTAAATGTACCACACTTGATCTTGGACAAAAACAGATAAAACATAGTCCCTGACCACAAATATGTAAAAGTTTGTTGGAAAGCAGATCTACAACAAAAGATTATGTCATGTGTTAATCAATCTTTTGTGAGCACCACTGAATCCAAATAACCAGTACATCTCCAGATATGACAAGAAATCCCAGGAACTCTGGGCATCAACCTCCCAAAAAAAGAATCTGAATTTTAAAACTATACAATGATTGTAACCAATATTTGAACTTCATAATTAGAATAAACACATATTGGTTTTTACATGCTGATTATTATAACTTTTCAAATTTGGAATGGGTATGAATAGCATTTAAGATGAAAATGACCCTAAATTTATTCAACATCCTAGTTATACTTGAAAATAGGAGTGAGAGAAGACAAACTGTGTTATGCAGTTTCCAGTATACTTTGCCTCATACAACTACTTACTTTCTAGGGCCAAACAATGTATCTCCAAATAACCATTTTGACTGTAGAGGATATATTTACATTATGCAAATTTTACAGGCTACAGAGAGAGATAGAGAGAGAGGATAAAAATGGAAGAGAGAAGCCCATAAAAGGAAAGTCAAGTCAAAAATATTTTGATACGTCAGATGCTAAGCAGGCAGGCTCTTTTGTAAATTCTTCCATAATTCCATACAGAAGACGAGCGTCAAGTTGTCAAAAGTTTTTTTTAACATATGTAAACTTCCGAGAAGCTTGGATTCTGTCATAGCTTAACAAAATGTCAAAATTCTGCTTAATAAGAAAATGTTGTGTATGGTAGAAACCCAAATGCTTACTTTATAATGCTTTTAAAAATGTTTTACAAACATTTTTGTACTTAAGAATAAACACAAGACATTTACCAAACTTTTATATTCCATACTGAATATTTTGTTTGTACACAAATCTGAAAGAAGTGGCAAAGCTGTCCATCTACCATTTATAATGCATGAATATGTATTACAAAACACAGAGAACCAGATTATGTTCAAACAAATTACCGACACATTAGTAAACTATACTGCAAATCATCCCAGGATGATAAAAGATTTCTAATTGATATATACTATGTTAAATAAGTGCTAAATTTATTATAGTTGCCTTTTCCATATTGGTGCTTTCATTAAAATTTTGCTTAAAAATTAATATTTTCATTACTATGTAATATATATAGTTGACCACACAGAAAGTAGCAAAACCTCAGAAATATGGTGGGTTTTGTGGCTTTCTTTTCTTTTTTTTTTTAAGAGACAGGACTGGCCGGGCACAGTGGCTCATGCCTGTAATCCCAGCACTTTGGGAGGCCGAAGCAGGTGGAGCACCTGAGGTCCAGAGTTCGAGACCAGCCTGACCAACATGGAGAAACCTCGTCTCTACTAAAAAATACAAACTTAGCCAGGCATAGTGGCACATGCCTGTAGTCCCAGCTACTCAGGAGGCTGAGGCAGGAGAATTACTTGAACATGAGAGACAGAGGTTGTGGTGAGCCGAGATTGCACCATTGCACTCCAGCCTGGACAACAAGAATAAAACTCCGTCTCAAAAAAAAAAAAAAAAAAAAAAGAGACAGGGCCTTGCTCTGTCACCCAGACTAGAGTGTGGTGACAAGAGTATAGCTCACAGTATCCTGGAACTCCTGGGCTCTAAGTGATCCTTCTGCCTCAGGTTCCCAAGAAGCTAGAACTAGGTAGGCACCACCACACTTGGCTAATTATTTTACATTAATTTTGTAGGTGCAGGGTCTCACTATGTTGCCCAGGCTGGTCTCAAAACTCTTGGTCTCAGGCAATCCTCCTGCTTCAGCCTCCCAAAGTACTGGGACCATAGGTATGAGCCACAATAACCAGCCTAAAAATATCTTCTTATAAAATTTCCAGTGATTTGTTAATTTCTTAATTTGATTGCAAGCTATACTTCACCACGATTCAATACCAATTGTCAGCTGCAAAACAAATCAGAATAAGAAGTGGTAAATAAATCTGTGAAAAAAAGTATAAAGTTAATCATAATGTTGTTAATTATGCTTACTGGAAAAATTATATACAAAAAAAGTCATTTCTGTATCAAATTTGTAAGTAATAAATCCCCTACCACTGTTAAAAATTATGTGTATTCAAATGTTACATATACTATAGCATACAAAAGGTCTTAGATCTAATAAGCTTTCATGTTGATCCATCAGCTTAGAAAATGTTTATAAAATTTTTTAAAATGCAGTGTAAACATTTCAGCTCTGAACCTTATTCCTATGCCTTTGAACCTTCTCTTTCATGTGCAATACCTGACAGCCCACTGAGAATAGCTGCTGAAAACCCCAAAGATGGGTAAAACAGAATTTCTGACTCAGGAAATAAAGATCAGCTGAATAGGATTCCCAAATGGCAATCCAGATCAATGGAAAAGCAAGACCAGAAATTTACAGTATCTATCCTACGCAGTACAACATGAGGGTTGTATTTCATTGCTGGTAACAAAACTCCCAGTGGCAAAAAAAAAAAAGAAAGAAAGAAAGAAAAAAACAGAGACACACAAAGATTGTAAATTCAGTAATGAGAAACTACATTTTATATTCACATTTTTCTTTTAAGTGGAATTAAGAACTCTACTACATTTGAAATCAATGATATGGTAAATAATTTCTGCAAGTAAACAACTGCATTCTGTGCAAACAACTGAAGCATTCATGGGAGGTAGTTTAATATTTAAAGAAACTCCTTACATATTTCCAGCAATTGTCATCTTAGCAATGGCTTAAGAGTTTTATGCCAAGACAAATAGACCTACTAATAACAAAAACCCTTATAAACAAAATTATAAAACAACCTAATATGTATAATTATGCTATCAAATTCTGATGGACTCATTTAATCCATGCAGAACAGGAATTACCTCTACAGTACCCCTACTGAGGGGCAGTTATCATTATTTCAATGTTTCTTTACATAGGCACTTACTACCTGATGGAACAATCTTTCCCACATGGAATATTTTTTATTATCAGCATCCATGTCTGAGTAACTTTCACCTATTTGATCCTATTCTAACTACTGAGGTAGTGTAAAATAAATGCTCTGTTCTATCTAACTATTCTTTAAAACATTATGCACTATTTCAACTCCCTATGTTTCCTTAACTGAACTCGGGTCCTTAATCCCATTTTTCTTATGACATTGTTTCTCAATATTCCAACACTATGGTCACCTCCAGATAAATTCCAGTTTCAGTTAGGTGACATTCGGATCTGAATGCAGCTCTACAGACATGGTTTATTCACTTTGATAACACCCTCTCCATGCTAACTAGCCACCATGTTTTTGTGAGTTTACATTAGATTTTTACAGCTCAAGATCCATATATCCACTGACAAATAGGTATCTTCACTTAGATTTCCTTAGACTTCTCAGGCTCAAAATGAGAAGTCTATAGGACAGATTTCAAAAAGATAAATTCAATAAAAAACTGAATTTAACTTTTCCTTTTCTTTTTGTCTTTGTCAGTTTGGGCTGCTATAACCAAGTATCATAGACTGGTGGCTTAAAAACAACATAAATTTACTCTGTTCTGGGGCTGGAAGTCTGAGATCAGGGTGCTAGCCTGGCCCAGTTCTGGGGAGGGCTTTCTTCAAGGCTGCAGATGGCCATCTTCTCTTTGTATCCTCACGTGGTGAAAAGAGAGTAAGAAGGCTCTCTCAGGTACTTTTTATAAGGGTACTCGTCTCATTCATGAGGGCTCCACCCTCATGACTTAATTGCCTCCCAAAGACCCTATCTCCTCACACTATCACACTGGGGGTTAATATTTCAACATATAATTTTTTGAGGGATATAAACATTCAGTCCATAACATTCTTCATTTTTCTACTTACTCATACTCCAAATATGCTTCACTTCCTACTTTTCCTATATTGTACACAAGCTAGTAATGTCTAGAAATCTGCAAGTATCCTGTATTCTACCCTCTCCCTATCATCCAAAAATCAAATTCCATCAAATTTATGACTCAGTATGAGTCCAAGCTGTAAGACAAACTGCTGGACTTTAAATTCTTGCTATGCTCTTACCAGCTGTGTGGCCTTAAACAAGTAGCCTAACCTCTGTGACTCAGTTTCCTCCATGAAATGTAAATAAAAATAACACTTTCCTCATACAGCTGCAGTCAGGACTAAATTGGTTCACATATATATATACACACACACACATATATATATACACACACACATACATATATATATACACACACATACACACATATATAAAATGCTTAGAAGAGTGATCGGCTCATAGTGAGTACGGAATGTTAACTGCTATTATCATTGTCACCTCTTTATTATCTCCCGGAACTGCATTTTTATCATGCTCACCACCCCTTATTAGTTCAAGTGCTTCATTTTTCCCACCTGGATTACTGTGGCAGCTTCAAAACTGATCTCCCTGCCTCCCTTCTTACCAAGCTCTCATTTTCAAAACTTTGATTATGCTAGTCCCAAGTTTCAAATGCTTTAATAGTTTACTACTGTCATTAAAATAAATGCCAATGATCTAAATAATCCAGAAATTTACTAGATTTGCCATAATGTCATACAGAACTCTTAAGTAATTCAGTAAATTTCCATAGCCACACTTACCTCTATTCTCCTAGCATGTGATACTTGAACCACACTGATTTATCCTGTCTGTTCTCCTAGCATGTGATTGATCTAGCCACGTTGATCAACTTGAGTTTGCTCAAAACCAGACTCTGTAAATCTTTTTTTAAGTGAATTACTGTAGTTATCCACTCTGAGACTCTGCTGCTCATCCAACTACTTATTTCATCTGATCTATTACTATCCTTGAGTAGGAAGGAGCTAAATGATATGATATGCTATCATACAGAAATGTTTTCATGGAATGTTCTATACCTCCGCTTTAGCAATAAGGATATAGGTATGGACTATTCAAAGTATGACTGGAAGATCAGCAGCATCAGTATTACCCAAGAGCTAGTTAGAACAGTTATCAGGCTGCACATAGACCTAATGAATGAGAATTTCTGCGGGCAATACCCAGATATCTGTTTGTAACATGTTCTATGGGTGATTTTTAAGCACACCAGAGTTTGAAAAGCTCTAATAAAGATGGCTGGGCCCATAATTTATCTACTATGTTTTAAGATATTTAAAAATCAAAAATACTATTGATAAAAATATGAATTTTTTTCTGAAACAAGATATTGATTGCCATGTGGCCCAGGTTAAAGTGCAGTGGTGTAATCATGAGTCATTGCAGCCTCGATTTCCTGGGCTCAAGCAATCCTACTGCTTTGGCCTCCCAAGTAGTCGGAACGAGAGGTACCTACAACTATACCCAAACTTTTTACTTTTTGTAGGTTTGTCTCAAACTCCTGGGCTGAAGCAATCTTCCCACCTCAGCGTCCCAAAGCACTGGGCTTACAGGCTTGAGCCACCACACCTGGCCATAAATATGAATTATAACTACAGTAAGAATACAGTCCTGGAAATAATTGATAATGATAAATTTAATTTATAATTAATAATCAAAATAATAGCATTTATACACCATGATCAGACAGCCTAGCTGATACACTGATAACAAAACATTCTGCCAAAAAACATTCATAATTCCAGTCACCTGTTTTGTGAGCATGAGAGTTGGAGTTCTACGACATACCAAGTATTTCGTCACACTCTGACTTCTGACAGAGTATTAGAATACTCAGTAGACTCGTAATGAGCTGAATTTTGTTAATGGATGCTATATTTTAATAAGCTTAAATAACTAACCTAGGCTATTAGCAAGTAGTCATTAATTGTTCATGAAAGTTAAAACCTATGCATACGTTTTCACTCATGGGAATGAAAGAATGGACTTGTATCTGGGGATTAATTTAATTCCAAAATGGATTTTCCTTGCCCACCAGAAGAAAACCAACCACTTTGAAAATTGTGGCTCTAAAGAGCCGGAACAACCTTCATTTCCAACCTTTGAATATGAGTCAAACTGCCGGCTGAACAATTCAGGGTTCTCCTCTGAAAAGTCTCTCTCTCCATTATCCGTTCTGAAGTACTATTTCTTTTTCTACCTTCCCCTAGCATTGTGTGCAAACCTCTGTAACTGTACTTACAGTGTAGTGGAATGATCTCTTCACATATGTGTCTCCCACACTCTAAGGATCAGGTGACACGTGGATCTTGAGGGTCTCTGTCATCCAGCAAAATTATGTGGCACATAATCAGAAGTATTAAAATTTGAATCAATCAATGTCATTCTGTTAGTTTAAATGAAGCCAGTAGCCAATTAAAAACTGTAGCCTACATGAACTTCTATTAAACTTATACATCTATAAGAATTTTACATTTTTCTCTATTAAAAATATTCCTAAGAGTTTTTATCTATTCTAGCCTGTCAAGATCTTTTCAAAGCTTGACTCTGAATAGGTTAAAAAAAAAAAAAAAAAGAGGGTACCACAAAAAAACCTCTAGGTTGATATATAACCCATCATTTACTATACTTGTCCATTCTTAGGTTTATCACATTCTTTTTCTATCTTTAGTAATTTTGAAAATGATTAATATTTCCCATTTTGAAAATCATGCTTTAATGATGACAAATTTCACACAGAACAAGAAATTATGCATAAGAACAGTATGAGTGGCATAAATTCTCTATTAATTCATCCCTAATCTGGAATGAGAGCAGCTTCTGTTAGAACTTTCCATTCTTTTTTGCCATTATTGTTCATAAATGTTACAAAATATTCAACAACTGTAAACCCAATAAATAGTAAGTGGAAATATGTATGGCTATGGTGGAAAGAAGACTCTACTGGGTGTAACAGATTTAATGTGACCCCCCCAACATTTATATGTTAGAAGTCTAACCTCCAATGAGAAAATACTAAACAGCAAGGCCTTTGAGTGGTAATTACAATAAGATACAATGATAAGGGTGAAGCCCTCATGAATGGGAATAGTGCCCTTATAAGAGTCACAAGAGAGCTTGTTTCCTGTGCTCTCCTCTCCATCATGTGAGGACACAATGAGAAAACTTCAGTCTGCAAACCAGAAGAGAGGTCTCACCTGAACTCAACCACTCTGATCTCTGACTTCCAGCAGAATTAAGATATATAAATTTTTGTTGTTTCTAAGCTATCTAGTTGATGGTAATTTGTTATGCTAGCCAAAACACTAGGGAATCAGATCCAGGTTTTAATCTCATCTGGATTAATAAACATTGCTTAAAATACCTTAATTATGAAGGCTTTAATTTCCCAACTCAAAAACAGAAGTTTAAAGTAACTTAATGTTTAAGATCCCTCTCAATGATAATAAAGAAAGTGTACATGTCCCACAAGATGGCTATAAAGATCAAACAAAGTGGGCCAGATGTGGTGGCTCATGCCTGTAATCCCAGCACTTTGGGAGGCCAAGGTGAGTGGATCACTTAAGGTCAGGAGTTCAAGATCAGCCAGGCCAACATGGTGAAACCTTGTCTCTACTAAAAATACAAAAATTAGCTGGGCATAGTGGTGCACATCTGTAATTCCAGCTATTCGGGAGGCTGAGGCAGGAGAATCACTTGAACCTGGGAAGCAGAGATTGCAGTGAGCCGAGATTGTGGCACTGTGCTCCAGCCTGGATGACAGAGTGAGACTCTGTCTCAAGAAAAAAGAATAAAAATTAAAAAGTCAAACAAAGTAATGTAACATATATAATTTATATTCCTAAAGCATTCATTATTATAATTCTATAATAAATAAAACAATATGGCATAATCTGCCTCCAGGTAGAATCTATATTTACTAAATTAAAGTAAAAACTTTTCCCCTGAGGTTAAAAGATTATTTTCACCTGCCAAGCTTAAGGAAAGAGTTACTTGGATGCAGAATCTTCTGCTATAAGCTGCTAACATTTACTCCGGCTATACGTATTAACTTTAAAAAAATTTTTTAAAGAGCCTTTCCCAGAGTATGCAGATATTCCCCAAAAAATTACCTTGGAGATTCATAGCATGTTGAGTGTGGAAAGACATGAGTACCCTTTGACAAGTGGGAGACAGAAGGCCCAGGGCTTCAGGAGGGGATGGGTTCTCTTAGGAAGAGACCCTTCCTTATATCTCCTCTAATCACTTTTCTTCCACATTAATTTTTAATCATAATCACTTACCCGTTTTACATTTTTAATCCCATACACTTTACTATTAATTTGAATTTATTTCAATACTCTATATCCTTATCTAACCTCCAGCTTTTGTCTTTCAAATGTCATATTGTTATTCTTTCAATTTTTGACTTTTATCCTTATTTTCTTGAATTGGAGTCAATCTTTATTTTCCTGTTTTCATTTATAGCTATCATTTTAAATGTCTTTATACCTATCACTTAAAATGTCTTAGCTATCAAAATTTAAATTCAATTTATAACTTTAATACAATTCTAATCTTCTTGAACTTCTTTTCCCTTTGTCACTTATTAACTCCATTTATTATTATTTTTTGCTTGTCTTTATTATACCCAGCAAAAAGCAAGTCTAGAAAAGGGTTAAAAGTAAAGTAAGTCCTTATAAACCAGGAATTATGGCAGTTTTCTTACTTGCAACTGCCCCTTCTTCTGCCACTCTGGTTTCCAAACAAATTCCCTAGCCCAATCCTGGATGGCTTTCCAAAGAACCTTACTCACCTAGGGGACAGAGCTGAACCACAGATTAATTCCCTCCTGTAGGACCATGAGTCTCATTCTGCAATTGGCATCCGGAGTTGTCCCAACAGTGTTACTTGTTAATTTCTCACACTACCCAGATTTTACATGAGCTACTCTGTCTATTTTTAAATTCATAACTTCAAAATTTATAACCAATAGTCTTAGAGGGAAATTAAACCAAAAGAAAAAATATCTATTTATGCCACAATTAGGGAAAATTAGAGGGGTTACAATCATGGAAGACACTTTAAATTCATTCAGGAAAAAGGCAGAGATAAGTGAATAAATAAATTCATTCATTTATTCATTCATTTATTCAATAAATGCCTAATTCCTACCACACACCAGGTACCATGCACGTGCTGGGTTCAAAGTTAGGGGAAACAAAAGTGCCTGCCTTTGAGAAGCTTATGGTTGAGTGTAGGCACAGAGGCAGGCAAACATTAATCAGCTTCTCTCATGATGAATGTGTCATTATGAACTTTATTGAAAGAACAGGGTGTTATGAGAACCCATAGCATAGATCTAGTTGGGTTAAAAAAAAGAAGCATTCCACAAGGAAGCTGCATTTGAATTGAGATGAGAGGGTTGAGTAGAGAAGCAAAGTGGGAAGATCAACAGCCAATATTTCTGGCAAAGAAAAAAGCTCCAATAAGAGCTCTGAGACAAGAAAGACGATGGCACAGTTGAAGGAAATGAACAGATGCCAGTGTGTTTAAGAGCAGAGAGACAGGGGAGAAAAGACAGCAGAGGAGCCACGTACTGTACAACTCTGATCTCTATGTTAAGGGTTGTGGTCATTTCTCCAAAAGAAATGAAGAGTCATTATAACCACAGGGATAACATAAAAAGAACTGCTTTATAAACATCATTCTGCCTGTTGTGTTAGAGAACCTTCTGGAGAGGTAGGTTCCATGAAAAAGCCATTAATTCATTTAACAAATATGCATTAAGTACTTATAATGTGCCTGCACTCTGGTAGGCACAGCTACAGAAGAAAAATGAGATGAAACAGCAAAAGCCATGTAACAGAAACATGCACTAAGACATATTTTAGAAGACTACATCAGTAGGCCAAGCCAGAGCTGAGAGGCCCTTAATCTGTGATAGCGAAGCTGAAAATGGAAAAAAGGTAGATGGACTGAGGTGATAATTCATAGTTAAATTGACACTTAGTAGTCAATGATTCAAAAGAAAAAAAAATGCAACAAACAAAACAACTGTTTAAGTAATGTTCTTTTCTATTTCACACAAACGTTTTCAAATTTTCAATTGCTTAGAGAACCCTGCTAACTTTCCTTGTTTCAGTTCTTCTTCCACGATTTCAGTCTTTCTATGTAGTTACTGTTTTCAGTCTTTGATTTTTTAATACAAGTCAAAATCTTAGGATGATATAACTTCAATATTTTCAGAAAGACAGGCTCTCAAGTACAACAACTATCACTATGAGGTTCATTCTGGGAGCTGAAGAGCAATAACTATAAGGCAAGTTGGAGCAATCATAGAGAAATACAATTTAAGCTTCTTGAAAGAAAGCAGTATTTTGCATTCTAATCAAGAAAAATAAGAAAGACTATCCAGGAAGAGTTGCTCAGTACACTGTTTAAAACATTCATCTATGGCACAATGGAGAAACTAGGGATTAAAAACATAAATCTGCAGTTGTTTCAAAAGATTTAACTGAAGTGTAAACAAATTAAGTCAAATAGGTAACTGTAATAATGAAAGAAAAAAACAGTACTCATATATATTTTAGTCTGTCTCATAATCAAACTTGCAGAGTTGTGCTTTGATGGTATAACTTTTAATTTTACAGGAACAGACATAAGTGATGCTTCAGAAAATCTGTTGCTGGAACGTGGTCAGGGATCTAGCCTCTGTATCACTCATTATTCCCAAGTAAGACTCAACACAAGAAATATTTTATAGAATTTAGTCCAAAGAATATTTCCTTTCCTAATGAATATATGTGTGTGTGTCTGTATATATATGCATATATATATATATGCATGTATATACATATACATGCATATATATATATATATTCTTCTTTCTAAAATGGATATTCTATAACTAATTACATTTTGCTTTAACTGCCAGTAATCACAAAGGCAAATTAGGAGCTCTCTCTGTCTTTCATTCTGGTAGACATCTTGCCTCATTTTGACTTTCTATACTGAATCATGTTTTTCTTAATTTTGATTTTATTTTCTACTTCATCATATTTCACTGCAGAGTTTTCTTTTTATAATTCTCTTAAATTCTTTGTGCAATGAAACAAAGCATATATAAAATTCACATTGATATAATAGCTTCATTCTCCTCTAATGTTGCTTTCTCTTAAGTAAAATGTTTCAACTCGTTTCTCAAATTATTTTAAAACTGGTAAATGTATTTACCCCAAAAATAATGATGTTGGGCTTTTAACTGTCATTGCTTTAAATATATAAAGATTTTTGCCAAAGCCAGGAGTGGTAGCCCACACCTTTAGCCCAGCACTTCGGGTGGCCAAGATACCACTTAAGCCCAGGAACATGAGACCAGCCTAGACAACACAGCAAGATCCCATCTTAAAAAAAAAAAATTGGGCCGGGCGCGGTGGCTCACGCCTGTAATCCCAGCACTTTGGGAGGCCGAGGTGGGTGGATCACGAGGTCAAGAGATCGAGACCATCCTGGTCAACATGGTGAAACCCCGTCTCTACTAAAAATACAAAAAAATTAGCTGGGCATGGTGGCGCGTGCCTGTAGTCCCAGCTACTCAGGAGGCTGAGGCAGGAGAATTGCCTGAACCCAGGAGGCGGAGGTTGCAGTGAGCCGAGATCGCGCCATTGCACTCCAGCCTGGGTAACAAGAGCGAAACTCCGACTCAAAAAAAAAAAAAAAAAAAAAAAATTGAAAATAGCAGGATATGGTGGTATACACCTACTGTACTGGCTACTCAGGAGACTGAGGCAGGAGAATCACTTGAAGCTAGGAGTTTGGGACAAGCCTGAGCAACAAAGTGAGGCCCTCTCTCTACAAAAAGCAAACAAATGAAAAAAAAAAAAACAAAAAAACAGCTGGGCATGGTAGCACATACCTGAAGTCCCAGCTACTCAGGAGGCTGAGGATGGAGGACTGCCTGAGCACAGGAGTTCAAGGCTGCAGTGAGCTATGATGGCACAATCACCTTCGGGCCTGAGTGACAAAGTAGGAACTTATCCCTAAAAATAAAAATGATAAGTAAAAAATTTCAAGTATAATTCATTTCTAATAAAATATAGTGATTTTTGTTTAGGATTTGAGAAGGTCTTTGCTTCTTTTCTTCATGAGCTGATTTAATTGTGCTTTTTCCCCACAGTTCTCCTAGAGGTCTTTACACTCTATTTCACATTTGGTCTTTTATATTCCTTCTTTTTCCACAGTATCAATTTCATTATGTTTGTGAACACCAATTACCTACCTACATACATAAGACTTTAGATAACTGAAGAGACTAGGAATAACTTTGTCTTCTAAAGTGTTAATTCTTGTTCTTACAAGAATCTCTTTCATAGCTTTGCAATTCTTTCACCATCATGATTCAATCTCTGATGAAGGATCAGTCAATATATTAAAATTGCACAATACACTCAAGACTCTGAAATTAATCTGAATTTTTTGTACTGTTTCCTTTTGTGTTTGTCACTCTTTCTGAAGATAACCGGATGAAATGAACTCAATATCGACATGTGTAACTCATGTTCTCCCAGGCTACATAAGGGTGAGGAAGAAAGAGTCAAATTTGTAACAATGAAAATGGCTAAATCTGCACACCCACAGGTACTCTAACTTCTTTCAAACACCTCCTAACTAAGTAAGGAAGTTCCAAGAGGTTTCCCACCGGTGTTCCTTTATCTCCAAGTTCCACTGGAGCCTCCCTATTCTCCTGCTCCTGACAATGAGCATTTGCATTCTCAACCCATGTAGAAAACATTCTAGCAACCACAAGTATAAGCATTAGAAGTGCAGAAACCAGGCCAGGAACAGTGACTTCATGCCTGTAATCCCAGTACTTTGGGACTTTGGGAGGCCAAGGTGGGTGGATATCTTTGAGCTCAGGGGTTTGAGACCAGCCTCAGAAACATGGCAAAATCCCATCTCTACAAAAAACACAAACTGTCATCTCTATCTCACACACACACACACACACACACACACACACACACACACACAAACACAAATTAGCCAGGCATTGGTGGCACATGTCTGTAGTCCCAGCTACTCAGGAGGCTGAGGCTGGAGAATTGCTTGAACCCAGGAGGAAGAGGTTGCAGTGAGCTGAGATCACACTGCTGCACTCTAGACTGGGCCACAGAGTGCGACCCTTTCTCAAAAAAAAAAAAAAAAAGTGCAGAAGAAACCACATTCCCCTTTTTGGTACTGGTATTGTAACTTCCTACATCACTGATTCACTGTTTCAATGCCTAATATTTCCCATATGTGAGCACTCCTCAGGTTTGTGTTTCAAGGTGATTCAAAAGGCACCTTATTGCAGTGAGCAAAAATCCCTTGACTGGCATTTATGGCACACTCTTGTGCACTAGTGACAAAGTATAATTGCATTATGCCCATTAAGTCTTACAGGCAGTGATTTTAGTATTGCTGCTGTTTTTGGTCACTGTTCTTCCTAGGACTCTGCCACAAATTCTGCAGTGGAGTAGTTAACAGTAGTCCATCAGAGCAGTTCACAACTTCTTCTGCTTGAATAAATACCCATTTTTCTCACAACTATCTTTGGCCCTGGGAACAGTCTTCAAACCCGAAATCTTGCCTCTCTTAAGGTGAGTTGCTCCCATGAGATCCAATTTCTCATCTACATGGATCAGTGAAGTTTTTCGAAGCAGCTCACCAGAATATGTCAAATAGGTATGAACTTGAAGCATTATTAATAATCTCCTCATTTCTAGACCTCTTCCTTCAAGTAGGATATATTTTTTAAAATCCTGTTTTACATAGTGACAATTGTGAAAAATTACTATTAAATTCTCTGCAACCTGAAACAGTGTTTCACAGATAGTAGGTATAGCAGAAATGTTACCAAAGCAACTGCTATAAAAGGGAGACAAAAAAACACTTAGAAGTTCCTGTGTTGGATAATTCCCTTATGTTTTATCTATTGCTATATAACAAACCACCTCGAAATTTAGTGCTGAAGGTAACAATTTACTATTTCTCACAATTCTGTGTTAGCTGCATGGTTCTTCTGCTGATCTGGCATGGGCTTACTTATGCAGCTGAATTCACTTGGTAGGGCAGGTAGGGGAGAGCTCACCTGGGCCCTTGTGGTAGGTCTCTCCATGTGATCTTCCATCATTAAGGAGGCTATACCAGGCTTCCTCACATGGTGACAGCAGCATTCCAAAAATGTAAGCTCCAATGTGCAAGCACTTAAAAGTCTCTACTTGCATCATATTCACTGATGTGGCACCGGCCAAAGCAAGTCACATAACCAAGCCGGAATAACTGTGGGAGGGGACTTCATGAGAACCTGGATACTGGGAGATGTGATTCATCACAGGCATTAATGCAGCACTCTAATACAACAGATCCCTAATAGGGCTGTTGCTTCTTCTTCCAATCCTTCTAATACTTAAATCATGTTATTATTTAACAAAGTTTCTTTCCTATCTGCTCTACACGTTATTTTTTTGAGAGCTAAAGTATTCTTTATGGGTGTTCTAAGCTCATACAAGTCCAACATATCAGTGAATGAATGCTTATGGAGGATTCAAAAGTATTTTAAAATTTAAAATGCACCATATGCCACAGCAAATGCTCACTACTAAATTCTTAAAGCTCTTATGGAAGAAATAAAAATTCCTTTGAATGTTAAGTGCAAAAGCTTTTAAATACATCAGGGTCAAGCAGTTCCCCCTACCAGGAAGAAAGGCATCATTCTACCATTAATGTCCCATACTCAACCTCCTGAGGTACTTTGCACCTCTAATCAATACTGAATGTATAACCATACAAAATGTCCAAAAATGTCCAAAATCTTAAAGTTACAAAAGGAACCATTATCTTCTGGTTTCTACGCCACAAGCACCCCAATTAGCATGACAAGAAGATGCCAGAAAGTATGAAAACATTAACAATCTGAAAAATAGTAAAGAGTATGAACAAAATGGCAAAAAAACAAAGAAAAGGTAAAGATGAAAAAATCCATTAACCTTGTTTCATCTTACAAGCTGTGTTTTTAAATGGCCTATGATAACTTAAAGATAAGTTGAATAGCAAAAAAATAAACTTTTAAAAACATAGCTATACCTCTTGTGATTAATTTTGATATATACTTTTCATTCTATTTTTTTTTGTAAACACCAATTCAAGTTCAATTCAAGATCGTGAGTTTTTCTGTGAAAGCAACTGCATTTTGGAAAAAGGTGTGTGCCTAAGTACCAAATGGTAATCATCAGATAAGGTGGGTCCTCCTGGACTAAGGAGTTTAGTACTATGACTAGGGCTAGCACACATAATAATAAAAAGAAGTCAGCACGGCCCTTCTGGCTGTAATTATGATGCCAAACAAGATGCTATTCTGTGAATAAGTGGCAAAATGCTTCAGAGATTTTCCACTAGAGGAGACAAAATGTGGAACTTTACTTATGCACAGAAGACTTTTTTTGTTGTTGTTAAATTAGGCCAACAGCAAGTTATTTTTAGATTACTTACTTCACTTTCTCTCCTTAATGGGCTGGTATACAAAATAGGACAGAAAATGCACCATATGCCACAGCAAATGCTCAAATCCTAAGTTCTTAAAGCTCTCATGGAAATTAAAGAAATCTCTATCTTAAAATGTAAGATTTCCACTCAAATGAAATTAAGACTGTAAATATTCTGACAGATATTTATCATTTAACAACAAATAAAAATATAAACATTGTTTAAAAAAATACAATATTTTAGGAAATTTTTCCTTTAACTATTTTTAGTAAAAATGTTATTAAAAAAAGCTAAAGTTGAAATGAACACATTGACTTACATTTATGATTAAAAGTTAATATATAAAGCATGCAGCATTTTCAAATTCTACAGTGACTAACACTTCTTGGTTTCCTAAAGTTACAAAATTTAGATGACTCATCTGCCTGCTCTTTCATAAAATCAATATGAAGTCTCTTCGAACAGTTCAATTTTGTAGAAAGACAAACTTTCAAAACTTATTCTTTGTATTTTTACATACTACATTCTCATTGTATTATATTAATCACACTTCACCAAACTATATTTTTATTTTAATTTATACTATTAAGATGAATTATAAAGATGAAACAGTGGATGACACTAAAGATGTAGATGAACATAATACATGATCTTGGAATTAAAATGTATATACGGATTAAAAAGAAATGCTCCCCACCTTCATTGATAACATTGAATCTAAACTATGTTATCAAATACATAATCTATTTTAAAACAGATAAATAAATTCAACAAATATTATACAGCAAAACATTTACTATGCTCTTTGCAATATCTTGCTTTTACTGACGCAAACAAAATTACAAGACAACAATAAACTCTGACACCTCTTTGGTGTCTAACCCACTGAACACAGTTTGCAATTAGGATAATAAATTGCAATTAGGATAATATGAGTAATATAGAGTGCTTATTTCTTCAAAAAAAATCAAGCAAAATATTAAAGTTTTAATATTTATTATTTTATGAAATTATCTTGTGAGTGCTTCATATGTTAAATGTGCAGGCCTATTTTTTTCCCCCTAAAAACAGGGCAGACAAATATTGCTATATATAGTTCATTATTCTATGTAACCCAGATTTAGAAGATTAAATATAGCAATTAAATGAAACATTTTTAAACTAATATAGGCATTTAGGCACGTAAAAATTATTTTCTGAATAAAACTGATTTGTGAGACACTGTAATTTGAAAACAACATGATCTTAATAGATAAATGTATGATGCAAAACTAGGAAACTATTATGATTGTTTAATGTTGCCAAACTAACAGTACCAAACTAACAGTGCTAATGAAAAAGGTTACCTTAAATACTATGTAAAAAGGTTACCTTAAACTTATGTTCTAAGTTCTACATTTAAAAACACATGCAAATAACCCACATTTTAATACATTCCCAAACACTCAATTCTAAGAATAATCCTCCAGGAATAATTAGGTCTAATGGCAGTTTAAAAAACTTAGCCTATTAGACTGAATACAAAAATTGTTTTAAAACTTTCAAGAAATCATTATATCTTACCAAAAATGTATTAACAAAAGCAAAAAACCTAAGTCACTAAAAACATAAATGGCTGCTTTTAGGAAACCAGCCTCTGAATATGGAAAGAAGGAACTGACAGATTTATAAGCATTCAGAACATCACCAGTTTATGCCAGATACGAACCTTGGTCCTGAAATAAAAGTTCATGTCTAGATTATAATTAAAGTAATACTTTATATGGTCAGGTCAATTAATTCTAAAAAGACCAACCCTGAAGGTAACAAACAAAAATGGACGTGTTCTCAAAATAAATACTACTGTACTAAACTTTTATTAAACAGTCAACCTGGTTCATATTTAGAATCATTTTAGTCAAGTAAATAATAAATGAGATAAGGAGACAGGAAAAAGTTTTAAGTAAGAACACAACTGACTTAGTAATATTACAAAGTAATGTGACTTTGACTTAGTTTGGTTTTATTTTTACTTTCTCTAGTAGCTAAATTCACATTTATATTACTTAACACTCATTTTTACCATATATTTACTTTAGAATTTTACTAAATTTGACCTCTAAGTAAGTACCATGGAATCCTAAGATTTTACGTTATATGAGTAGATATTCTAGGGTAGGATTAGATCGTGGAAAAAAAAATGATTACAGAACTTGTATATTGGTTTAAACTCATCCATTATCCCCAATCAAAATGAAGCCCTTCCCATGACACAATACTGCATAAAAATAGTTACTACCCACACACAGTAACCACTTTTTAAGCATGTGCTTTTTATTATAGGATCACTAACATATGCTCCCAACACCAACGAGCTAAAGAATATGTATCACTTGCCAAACCTTTCTTCTACTGAGCACATATCTCCTCAGTAAATAATTATTTCCAGACAAATAGGAAAGGGGACTATGCTTTGACTAAATTATCCAACCTGGTACTGAAGGGGAGGGAAGAGACATGAGTGTGAAATTATCTTTAAAATGCTCTTCCTTAGTGCCTAACACCTATAATTAAAAGCTTGGCATTTTCAACCTGATTCCTTCAATGTGCACATGTAAAATGGTAGTCAACAGTACATATAAGGTAGTGTATTATTATAGGACCACGGCAGTACTCTGTGAAAAGTTCACTTCATAAGATAAAATGGTCTGGACCATTAGACAAAAAGGAGAGGATTTCAGTTCCAGTACAAACTGGTCATTAATTAGCCTTGTTTATAAAAACAGAAAATTATTCCTTTTCAGAACCAGGAAAACTGGCTTCCTAAATTCCTAAACATTGCCAACTTAAGAGTCAAATCCCCAGGTTAGTTTACAGGCCCAGGAAGAGGTCCTCAGAACAGAAGAGCAGCTGTTGTTGCAAAAGAAACGACCTAAGACACCAAGTCAAATGACACAGAAATCATTTCTCTAACCCCATTAGTGGAATACAAGACAAATACTAGTAAGAGAGTAAAATGACCCATGGAAAGTAGGGATATCCTAAATTTATTATATTAAACTGCTTATAAAACATATTTCTCCAGAAAATGAGACTTGATTATGAGTTTATTAACTTAAAAACATATTTAAATCAAATAAAGTCTAAGGCTTTTGATTAAAAAAAGAATATTCTATAGAACTGAGACAATCTTAAAATGGGGTAACATTTAGTGTTGCCACATCTAATAGCCTCAGAGAACTTCATGAATAAACAATTGTAACTCTGCTCGCAAATACCACAAACAAAATTCAAAATTAATTTTTAAGTTTCAGGTTTCCAAGGTTATACAGGTTCAGACAAAGACAGTATCTGACATCTAAACACATCGACAAATTCAGATTTTCCTCTAAAGAATGTTTCTGGATCAGCTGTTTGTAACAAAACTGCCTGACCAAAGGGGGCAAGAAATGAGGAATATGATATATCTGCTTCTGGTAAACTGCAGATTTCCCTTTTGTCCAGCTCCTCAAAATTAATAGAGTCAGATATGAGGATGTTCTTTTAGCAAAACAGGCTGCCCCATCCTAAAGCGTGGCACTTTAGTTTTTAAGATGAAAAACATATAAAACAAGGTCAGTGAACAAATAAAAACACTCCTCTGAAGAAAAAAAAAAGGAGGGGAGAGGAGCTACAAAAAAAGAGTCAAAAGATCCCTAGTTATCACTAAAAAGGGGCATCTCCTACCTGGCAGTTACTATGTTGAATATTTACAAATATGGTTTTAAATTCATAAAATACGACTACAATACGGTTATTTTTGTCTATATTTTACAGGTGAGATAAAAGTTAGGTTCACACATCGAATAACTTGCCCGAAGTCATGCAGCCACATCCTTGTGGCTGAGCCTAGAATTTGCTCTCCATCCGTCTGATGCCAAAGCCTCTTTCCGTGAAGTCAAGTCCACATCTCCATTAACAAATATTCCTGCTGAGCCTCCACTGTGTGGACAAATGCTACAAAGAACTACAGAAGAAACAAAAGCCATCGTTTCTGCCTTTCCGGCAGTTAACATCTAAGAAACATTCTGAAGACTCAAATTCTCAATTCATGAGAAGTAGTGTGGCATATACAGAGGAAAGAGCGCTAGGCTAGGAAAAGGGAGATGACTCACTTACTCTGGGCTTTGCTATTTACTAGCCATATAACCTTGGGTATAATAATTTCTATTATGTTCTCATCTGCAGAAAACATACACCTGCCTTAATCATCTCAGCAATCTTATAAAATTAGAACTCATGCTCAAAGGTCTAAGCCACCTCAAAACCCAAAGCTGTACCCAGATTCTAAATTCACCTCAGAGGACAATGTGAGATGACCCATTTCCCAAGGGAAACTGGAGTAAGAATGTTCAGAAGTCAGGTGATTAAGAAATTCTCTGTGGAAAATGAGCATTTACAAAAGAAGAAACAGCATCTGGGGCTGGCTGAGAAGTCCATGAACTAGTTAGCATCAACCACAAGCATTTAAAATAAATAAACTAAATTACTTTTTCTGTCTTAAGTGCTAGTATCACAATGCAATATTTTATGACAAACTAATTAATTTTAGAACATTCTTTTTCTATGGAAAACATGTATTCCCAATTCCAAACAGCCAACTGACAAACTTTGGAAAGTTGTCTAGACTTCAATATGGTTGACTGAAAAAGACTTAATGAAATTCTTCAGATGATTCCCCAAACTGACTTTATTTTGTGTAATTTTAAACTAACCACTATAATGTATATATTGAGTCAAAGGCTAAAAAAATTTTAACTGAAATATCAAAGGAAAAAATTATACAAAAACTGGTACAAACTAAAATGTCCCAGTCTTCAGACAAACGCACATCTCATCTTTTCTATCTCCATCTTTCTCAATCCCTTTCTTCACTTCTGTCTCAAAGTATTCCCTACTTTAATTTGTTTTCTATATGTGAAATTACTGACATCATTTTAGATTAGTAATATAAACTCAAAACCAGAATATACAGATCAGACCTCCATGGGAACTGCCATTTTAACAGTTTTCCCTAAATAATTATTATGAATAGCAAAATTATCACAGTTAATTTTTTCACATATTTAAATACTGTTTATTTCCTCAACAGCATCGTAACATTTTACAAACATATTACGTTAAAACATATTAGATACTTTTATTTGAATAAATGTGTTTATTTTCTAACAATAAAAGGTGACTCCTTCAACTAATGTTACATTTAGCTTGATTTGTTATAATTTACTTAGGCATTTTGCAAGGGAGAATCTAACTGTCACATCAAGAAACACATTAGGTTTACTTTAACTTTTACTACCACATATTGAAATGTAAATTGATTAATAGTTAAAATGATTAAGTGTTCTTGTTGGAAAACATGACTGAAAAAGAGAAATAACAATAAAGCTTTTTATGGAAATAAAGACTACAAAGTATACATATCAGTAGTTTTTCAATTACAACTTTCTTAAATTTCCATCACCTAAGCTATCCGCAGTATTTTAACCACTAGCTGTATTTCCTCATCCTCTATTAACATTTTCTAAAAATAAAAAGAGAACTTCACTCTGAGGAAGACCATAATAGATAATTAGCCATGCATATCTCAGCAGCCCCCATACTTGACTGCATTAGGTCTTTTTGCACTTTTCGTTTTTTAGGTCACACGGTAACTGTAAGTAATGTAATGAAACCACAGCCACAGCCTTGCCTGTGTTTTCTCATACAGCCAAGCCCTGTCTCATAAATATTTCATTTCTTGTTGTCTTAATTCTAAAAGAGATTAGCCTGTAGTTTTAAATAAATGCTTTACTTAAAAATACTTTTCTGAAAGCCATGCTCTCCGTAATTCTGGTAAAGCAACAAGTACACCATCATAAAAAGGACTTTGATTCAACACAATGGTAACCACCTAGAACTATGAATCAAAAATCTTAAACACTCAGAAATACAGAAATCATATAATTCTGAACTAAATAACTTCACAAAGAAATTCAGTATTATAGTATAGAAGAATGTCTTCTGAGCCTTAAAATGATAAGAATAGAGTTCACATAAGAGAATTTAGTCAAAGAAAATTCAAAATGAATTCAAAGGGAGAGATTGGAGGAATGTCTATTATGGGTTAGTTGAAAGTCAAAAATCACAAATTCCTTATTTAAGATGTTGAAAAACGTTAATAAAAAAGATAATAATTCCAAGGGGCAAAAAAGAAATGATTTTGTTCAATTTACAAGTCTTCCATGTAAAAAAGGAAACAAATGTTACCTTTAAATCAAATCTACTGTCAAAAAGAGATACATATTCTGAAGAAAAAAGTTAAACAATCCATTAGCTAGCTAAGTATTGTGGACTTGCCTATAGTAAGGAAGAAAAAAACATAAAGGAAAAGAACCTTCCAATCCTCATTTCTAGTCTTTTCGTTCATCTCCCCCTTTTCCCCCAGCTGAAATTGTGTAATCCACAAGGTTTACATCAAAAATAAGAACAGAAACATTCCCCTACACAGACTAGACAAGGTTAGTTTTAATTATCTTAAATACATACATACATACATACATACATACATACATACCAGAATACATTTTTTTTTAAACCTAGCTAAAGAGCCACGGTAAATAAATATACTAGGAGATCCTTTTTATCCAAAGTCACAGAAACAAACCTCATTATCTGGCTGCTTGAGAGCCCTGGTGTAATCAGCTTTCCAATGTCCTATTCCAGCCAGATACTTTACTCATCTAATTGTACCCTAGGCCTAGGGATACGATTTGTTAAGTTCTAACTTAACAAAGAATATATAAAAAGCTCTGGATTGGGACAAAGTTTTGTCTCATACTTAAGGTTGCCAATGCTGTTTCTGAAGCTTCATGACTCTGTTACTTGCCTCAAGATACTTCTGATATTTTTGTTTTGCCCTGACCACTGGTAAAGTTATGTAACTGTTATTCCTGGTTTACTCTCTAGATCTCTGAAGACTCAGCTGGTCATTGTACTTTATTATCCAAATTTATATTGTGATACTAATGATACCAAAAGTCAAGCATTTAACAACTTACTGATTTACTGATAATGTCTTCTCTCTGAGAACTACTACTTTAGACTCAATTGCAGTGAAAAGGGAAGAGCTATTTCAAGAAAGAGCTTGTGGAAGAATTTTAGGAAGTCCATGTTAATTTTAAGCTCATAATTCCAAGCAAGTGAATGAAATGTGGCATGGATTTCAGAGACGGAGATTTAAAAGATATGTCTATATTTATATGAATAACCATAGTGGTGTGTGTGTCTGTGTGTGTGTATGTGTGTATGTGTAGCAAAATACAGTCCATGGGTTAAAACTAGTCCACTGCCTGATTTTGAATGAACAGTGAGCTAAGAATAGTATTTTACATTTTTAAATGGTTGAATAAGTATCAAGAGAAGAATATTTCATTAAATACGAAAATTATATGAAATTTAAGTGTCCATAAATAAACCTTTCTGGAATACAGGCACAGTCATTCATTTAGGTATTGTCCATAACTTCTTTTATAGTATCATGGCAGTGAGGAAGAGTTGCAAGAGATGGCCCAAAAACCTGTAACATTTACTATAGAGCCCTTTACAGAAGGATTTTGTCAACCCCTGTCATATATGATGGCTTGGCATAAAATTCTAAAATCAATTATGTTTTGGGACAGGTCATTTATTGAAATTATGAATTACTAAAGTGAAATAATGACCCTCCAAACTCAGAAAACACTACCAAAGAAAAAATTGGAAAATATCCAAAGAAACAGAAAAGTTATACAAGGATTCTTCAACCTTAGAAGTGACATCCATGGCAAAGAATAGTACAGAAACATGGCTCAAAGATTTAATAAATGCTCAAAATGAGCTGAAACAGATTAAAAAAAAAAATAAGGACACTTCAAGATCTCTTTAGGTATAGAAAAAATATTAACTAAGGGATGAGCCTACTGTTTGGTAACAATGATTATCATCAGATAACTGAAATGAAACAGAACTTGAATCTTGCATGGTTTTTGCCTTCTACACACACACACACACGCACACACATGAAGGTGAAACGGAAAATCAAATGTGATTAATAAGAAAAATCAAAGCTCAGAAATTAGTAAGAGGATAATGAGTCACTTTAAATGAGTCCAGGTACACAGGACCAATAGATTACCATTTCAAGGCTTGTAAACATCACAGAACCACAGCTGATAACCTTGGAAGAGTTACAAACCAGAAGAAAACAGACATAATACATAAGGGGGCAAATGTTCTCTTGGTTTTTTTAAGGTTAAAGGATTCTAGAAAATGAAGATCAGTGAGCATGACACTATTCCCCAACAAAATTCTAGAGCAGGTTATTAAACAGATGGTTTGTGAGCACTCAAAAATTTTCTAAAAACCTGCCATAGACTTGTTAAAAATAATCCATGCCAAACCTTGTTTCCTTTTCTGACACTGTTACTAGATAAGTGGATCAGAGAAATGTCTTAGCTGCACAATATCTACACTAAGGGAAGTATGAAGAAATACTGTCACGGCCAACTTAGAGTAAATCAACTTACTATTTGTGTAATTTTGGGCAAATTTCTTAACAATTAGGATGAGAGGCAAATTTCCATGGGTCTCTCCTATTTCTGCATGTCTTGTTAGCAAAGGCACTAGCAGCTTTTGTTCTGGACTATCTTTTGTCTAGCAAACAGCCTTGGAATACCCTCTGAAAGAAAGAGTAAATTTTCTTACAGTCCATCAAAAAAGACTGGGCTTCCTAAACCTGGGGTTCACTTATTTGTGACACAACTCCTTGGATGTGAAACATCAATCCCAGCCACTCTACAGAGCTCCTGTGGGACTTGGAGGACAAGGGCACCAAAACAAACGTGAAACTCATGTTGCTTTTCATACCGTAAGCAATAAAGTCTGTCTCTGACTCAAGAGTCTTGTGTTTCCTGAGCATAAACAAAACAGGAGCTAATAGGGTAAATTTCAGACCCTTCACAGTTGACAATTTGTGACTCAGCCTTGCCACTCATAAAATGGGGATAACAACTTTCTTATAAAGAGATTACGAGGATTAAATGAATTTATACACATAAAGTGTTTAGAAAAGTGCCTACTTAAACGAACTGCTCAATAAATGTTAGCCATTATAATTTCAAATATATATCAGTAGCTAAACAATCACACCCAAAGGATTAATGACAAGTGAAGGAGTATGCCCTCACTAGAAATAAAAAAGGCTCTATTCTTAACCATGTTCTGCTCAATATTTTTAAATAATTAAGAAAAACTATAAAATGTATTAATCACACTTATGGATGACACAATTGCTAACATAAATAAAAGAATCAGAATTTCTTCAAAATCTTGACATGCTGGATAATTGAACTTAAAAAACAAAAATTTAATGGAGATACAAATCTTACTTTGAGAATAAACTATTCAGATGGTATATTAATTGCAATTTATTAAAAAATGAATTTCAGTTTCATTAACAATGTAACACAACTGTTAGAGAAAAATTGAGATGAAGTTTCAAGGTTTCTGTTGAGGAAATGAAAATTTTTTTAGACATGTAAAAAGTTATCTATGTGATATATCCTGTGTAAATACAAAGCACAGAGCTAAAAATAGTGGCTAATTGATTCCAATTCACTGTAAGGAAGAACTTTGTATCAATTAAATTTTTTCAAATATTATACATTATAGAAACAAGTTCTTCACTCATGGCAGGTTTTTAAAAAGTAAATTTTATTGTGTATTTTTAAAGCATACAACATATTATGAGATATACATAGACAGCAGAAAGGTTACTATAGTGAAGCAAATTAACATTGATCCCCTCACATAGTCATCCATTTTGATTTGCTGGTAGGAGCTGCTAAAATCTTCTCATTTAAATGAATCCCAATTTTATTACCCAAAACCTTCATGTTGTATATTAGATCTTTAGACTTATTCATCCTACATATCTGTGACTTTGTATCCACTGACCTACATCTCCCCATTTCATCCCCAAGCCCCATTCCCACAAACACTATACCATTTTGTATCAGAGACTTGAGCATCCATGGATTCTGGTATCCAAGGGAGGTCCTGGAACCAATCCTCCACAGAAACCAAGGGACAACTACATATACCACAGTTTCTTTATCCATTCATTTGTTGATGAACAATTATTTCCATATCTTGGCTACTGTGGATAATACTGCAATGAGCGTATGAGTGCGGATATCTTTATGATTTCATTTCCTTTGGGTATATGCCTAGTAGAGGGATTGGTGGGTCATATTATAGTTCTATTTATAATTTTCTTAGAAACCTCCATACTGTTTTCCATAATGGTCATTCCAATCTACATTCACACAAAAGTGGATAGGAGGTCCCTTTCCTACACATGAGTACAACATTTGTTATCTTCTGCCTTTTTGAGAGTAGACATCCTAACAGGTGTGAGATGGTATCTCACAGTGGTTCTGATTTGCATTTCCCTGATAATTTATAATGTTGGGCTTATTTTCATATACCTGCTGGCCATTTCTTTGTCTTCTTTCATTTCATGAAATAGGTAGAGAACTATTTCATTTATCTTTGGATAAATGTCTATTTGGGTCTTCGTTATTTTTTAATCTGATTTTTTTCTCTACTGTTGAGTTTTTTTTTCTGTTTGCTTGTTTGTTTGTTGAGACAGGGTCATGCTCTGTCACCCATGGTGGAGTGCAGTGGCCTGGTCACGGTTCACTGTAGCCTCAACTTCCTGGGCTTAATTGATTCTCCCACTCCAGGCTCCTAAGTAGCTGGAATCACAGGTGCATGCCACCACTCCCTGCTAATTTTTGTATTTTTTGTAGAGACATAGTTTCACCGTATTGCCCAGGCTGGTCTTAAACTCCTGAAGTCAAGCAATCCACCTGCCTAGGCCTCCCAAAGTGCTGGGATTACAGGCATAAGCCACTGTACCTGGCCTAGTTATATGAGTTCTTTTGAAATTTTGGATATTAAACTTTACCAAAGATATAATTTGCAAATATTTTTCTCAGTTTGTAGACTGCCATTTCACTTTGTTAACTGATGTCTTTGCTGTGCTTTAAAAGCTTTTTAGTTGTCCCATTTATTTGCTTTTGCTTGTAGCCTAAGCTTTTGGTGTAACATCCAAAAAAGTCTTTGGTAAGGCCAATAATCTTTCTCCTGTGTTCTCTTCTAGTAGTTTTATAGTTTCTAAGTCCTATATGTAGGTCTTTTATCCATTTTGAGTTGATTTTTGTATATGGTGTAACATAAGGGTCCAGTTTCATTCTTCTGTGTGCAGAAATCCAGTTTACCCAGCACCATTTATTGAAGAGATTATACTTTCTCCATTGTGTCCTCTTGGTGTCCTTTTCAAAAATTGGTTGACCATATGTATTTGGATTTATTTCTAGGCTCTCTATTCTGTTCCACTGCTCTATGTGTCTGATTTTAGGCCAGCACCATACTGTTTTGATTACCACAGCTTTGTAATATAATTTTAAATCAGGAAATGTGATGCCTCCATCTGTGTTTTTGAAAGCCATCAGCCAGAGCTAAGGTAATGAGGATTCCCTCCTTCTTGTTCATATATCTTTAAACGGCTCACAACTGTCCATAAACAAAACAAAACAAAACAAAAAAAAACCCTGGTAATTTCTCCAGGCTGATTACTTCCCTGGTTTCTGTTCTATTTTGGCTTAGCATTTTCAAATTAACAATTTATTCTTGGCAGGCTGCCTATATATTTTGTTAATTCTCTTTTTATCCATATTTTCACTGCTCTAGGTCCCACAGGCAATTTGACAAGAGACTCCTGGACTCCTATCTCTACCTCTCATCTGTCTTGGGAGGAAGATTAGAAAATAATTTCATCATTTCAAAGTTTTATTTCAATTCTAGGATTCTTCATTTATTTCTTTTGCCATTAACAAAAATTGATGAACGAACAATGATTGAGGAATGAATATATAAGTGAAAGAACATCATTAAACAATTGATAATGAGCTTCTTCTATAAGAACTAGCAATATGACTGGGCCTTATATGAATCAGTCAAACAGATGACGAGGAGTGCAAATGACATGAAAAATAAACACCTGTGGGAACAAGGAAAGCAAGTATGAGAGCAAAATAGAGGCTGGGATGGAAGTGGGATTGGAAGGTAGAGAACTATGGTGGAGACCTCAAGATTAAATTCTTAGAAAGTATTAACCAGTAAAATCTCTTACTTTGTTTGTAAGCCAAGCAACTACTAATA
Organism: Aotus nancymaae; assembly: GCF_030222135.1. Lineage (NCBI taxonomy): Eukaryota > Metazoa > Chordata > Mammalia > Primates > Aotidae > Aotus > Aotus nancymaae. Next base: position 42,317,449 of record NW_026988413.1, read on the forward strand.
AGCCAAAATGTAACTTAAGGCTATATAGAAACATACTTGAATGAAAAATGAGAGGAAGATTCTAAGCTCCTAAGGAAAAAGCAACTATGTTCTTGCAAGGGAAAAATGATATGCACAATATAAATGATTCTCAAATGCATTATGCTAAGTGACAGATGCCTGACTCCAAAAGCTACCTACCCTATGACTCTATTTATATAACAGACTTGAAAAGACGAAACTATAGGAACATAAAACAGATTAGTGGTTACCAGGGACTAGAAGATGGGAGGAAGGGTTGACTAAAATCCATATGAAGAAATCTGAAGGATTATGCAACTGTTCTGCATTTTAATTGTGGTAGTGATTATGCAACTATATGTTTGTCAAAATATAAAGAACCGTACATTAAAAGAGGGTCAATTTTACCATATGGAAATAATCTTTAATTAAAAAATTAAGTGAAAGAGCTTAAAACAATTATAAAGATGAGTAATTAAAATACGGCTTGTGACATTAATAAACCATAAAATTAAGTATTTTTGAGAGAAAATTATCAGCATCATTTCTACATTATAGTAATCAAAGAATTAATTTAAAAAGAAATGTCAAACATATAAACAACTTGCTTTTTATAATCATTGGCATATCTGCTGTTTCATGAATAATTAACATGTAAACATAAAACTACTCAAATCACATTATATTTTTAAAATATCTTCCCACAAGAAATGTAATTCTAGGAATAAGAAGATAAACATTAAAATTTTGTATTACTTATATATTCTGTGTTTTATTACCATATTCTAGAGTATTATACAAGAAAAGTGAGTTGTTTTTAAAATAAAAACAAACCTTACAGTAATGATGTTCCTTTACTATAATATGAATAAGTATGTGCATATACTTAATCGTATTTAGAATTTGGCATTATTTCGGCCCAATGGGAATGCGATGTTTTCAGGACACAATTAGGAAGATATCAAAGAGAAAAGATGTAAAATCTAACACCAATTAGAAATAACAAATTGCACTGCCTTTTTACTGTGTGTAGAATATTTTGAGCATCAGACATGTAGGATTAGGGATGGCTTGACATTATTGAAAATTACAGAGGAGCAAAGTTAGAAGGGATAAAAAGGAAATTTAAAGCATACTTTTCTGGAAGTAAAGGAATATTATAAACTGATCAAGTCAATAAAGTTTTAAAACCATTTTATTTAGGATAACAAAGACTGTTAATTTCATTTTTAGTCATAGGAATAAACATTCTCTGTAACATTTAACAATGTAAAATGTATTGAAATATATGAGTATCTGAAAGCTTACATCACTGCTAAACTACCATAATTATTATCCCCCGTTTTCCTTGGTTGTGCTGAATCTGCAAAGTGAGCTGATGGTGACAAGGAAGTAGCCTTCAAACACTTCATGAAGTACGTATATGTTGCATGATGTATATGTCACGTGACGGGGATTCAGGCAGTAAAGCAGGGAAAAAACAACCTAGATGAAGCTCTAAATATACTTTTTGGCAGTCCCCAAGGGAAGAAGAAAGATGCCTCAAGAGATTTAGGTCAAAACTTCTTATGTGGTACACTGTATAAAACCCCTGTGCCATTCTCATTAAGCCAAACTACAGCAAAGATATGCAGTACATCTATCGTTGAGTTGTGTTGCCTTTTAATGTAGTACAATGCGTAGACTGGACAATATGGTGGCCAATATTTTATGTGGGTTATAAATATGTATTGCTGTGCATGTAAAGTCCATTAAAAAAGAGAGCTCTAATTTTAAAAAGACAAAGTTTATCAAACAGCTTATCCACTCCCCACTTGATTTCTGGATTGGTGCCACCAACAGCTAAATATATGAATGAGCAGAGGACCAACACAACATTGTGAATAAATTAATATTTATGGCTCATAATGATACAAGTTTCAGGGAGAAAAATGCCAGGTGGTTATTTACCTTTTTTAATCCTAATGTAATCAACTCCACATGTACTCTACCTTCTCTCCTTGTCTTACCATTCTGTCTAAATAAGGGGAGGGTCCATTTCTGACTAGGAAGGAGTGGAATGATCTTAAGATACCTATTAGGATAAGACAGCTTTAAAAAAAAAAACCTTTAAAAATTTAACAGCCCTTTGAGCTTCACTAGCAAAGTGACTGTGGTAATTTTTGTTTGTTTAAATAGTTTTTATTTTAGAAAATATCTTATCTCATTCTTAAGTGTATATTCATGGGGTAGCAAGAATAAAACATGTTATATTAATAGCTTCAGATTTGATCCATGCATTTCTTAAAATGTTTTAATTGGAAGTAATTATAAGCGAAGGAAATGACTCACCCAATATCACGCAATAGTTACAGACAGATATAGTACCAGAATGCAAGTCTCCTAGCACTCAACATGGATTACTCTTGATAGTAAACCATGCTGGCTATTTCATGTTGTGGGATATTAACTAGATACTTTTCAGAACTATTCATCTTCATTCTCAGTCTTAATATGAATTATTATTATTATATATGTCCTTTAATGTAAAATTTCCTACTTGCAACAAGGAAAGGAGAGTGTACTGAGATTTGGAATAGCCAGTTCACAATATGGAGGACACTGGACATTTAAGGGGCAGGAGAATGGGAGCCGAAGATGTGAGTTAATAATTTTTTTTACCAACCTGGACAACATCGCGAGACCTCATCTCCATAAATTTTTTAAAAATTAGAGAGGCTTGGTGGCGTGCCTGTGGTCCCAGCTACTGCAGAGGCTGAGTTGGGATCACTTGAGCCCAGGAGGGCAAGGCTACAGTGAACTGTGATCACACCACTGCACTCCAGCCTGGGCAATAGAGTGAGACTCTGTCTCAAAAGAAAAAAGTAAAAATAATTTTTTAAAAGAGGAAAAGAGGGGTAATTATGTATAAAATCCACTTTGCCTGACTTCAGTTTCCCAAGGGCCACATATTACTAGTGGTATGTCGAAGTGATTTTCAGTCTGTGGAAGGGAAAAAGGAAAGAGAAAAATGAAAGGAAGTAGGTTACGAAGAGAGATATCCTCCTTCCTTATCAATGGAAAAGATTACAGACTCCTTTCACTATTCTCAAGTCATTTAGAATAAAATTTCTGAGCAAGTTAGTGCAATTTAAATATGAACAAAATACTTGAGAGGGAGATCTGCAGGGCACTGTGCTTATAAGAAAATAAATATTTTTGTATTTCTGTGGTGTTATACAGAGAGCTGTATCACTTATTCATGCCTTAGTATCCAAAACCAATTTGAGCAAGCTAAAGAGTGGGATTTTAACTTTAAAGACTTGGAGTTTTCATCAAATCATAAATCTTTAATCTGGTCTGTTTAAGGACATATACTGAAAGAAAGAAAGAAAACAGAATTTGTGAACTTATAGTATGTTTTCCAATGAAAGACGTAAAGCCCTCTAAATGTGATTACAAATCCCAGAACAGACCTTGATTTGACCTATTTCCCTCCATCTTTCCATAAAGAAAATGCCAGAAATACTTGGCTTGCCCTTGTTGTATTTACAGTGTATCCATTAGAAATACTCACATATATTTATTCTATTCATATTAAGGTATAATGATGAATTTTATGACCAAATCCATCAGTTTAACCTGTGGTATTATATTAGAGCACTGAACTATTGAAAGTTTGTTGTACAAAACCACAAATATCCACTCACAACTTTCAAAATTTAAATGTAATGTTGTTTCTCAGATCAAGAATTTAAAAAGGGATACAGAAAGTGGAACTTGAAGTATACTCACCTGAGATGAGAGCCATGACTTTGCCAAAATAATAATGAACAGTGTTTCCCAATGAGATATGATATAAAATGGGTGTAGGATTTAAAAAAAAAAAAGTAAAAAGTAATTTCAAAATGAGTTATACAACAATATAGATGGAAGTAACTTCTTGGGCCTCCAATGAAACATTCATTCCTTCACTCGAAATTTATTGATGGGGCTCTTCCCAAGTGCCAGGCACTATTCTACGTATTCAGTTAAAGCAAAGCAAAACAAAATCCCTGGCTCTATGGAACAAATATGTCATTGGGGAAAAAGATGTTAAATAACCATGTTTTCTAAATGTCAGTTAATGATAGTACTATGAAGAAAAGTAAAATATGGCAAAGGTAAATAGAGTGATCCATGAGGATTCGTTACATGGGACAGTTAGAGAAGGCTTCTCTAACAAGGATACATTTGAGGAGAGACCTCCTGAAGTTAGTGAAGATCCAAAAGGATAGATCATTCCAGACAGAGAAAAGCTCTGGAGTAGGAGTCAGCTTATCCTGCTTTTAGGACTATCAAGGAGACTTGTACGTCCACAGTAGGCCAAATAAGAGAGAAAACAAGACCTTATGTAACGTCTCTTTTATTCTGAGACATAAGACGCTTTTGGAAGGCTTATACAAGAGGAACACAATTAGACAGGTTTTTAAAAGATCACTTTGCTGTATGGAGAATAAACTGTGATGCCTGAAGGGAGAAGTAGTAGGATCAACTAAGTAGGTATTGCCTCAGTTCAGGTAGGAGATGATGGTGTATCTGGCCAGCTTGGTAGCAGTGGCTGTACCAACTACAGGTATAGAACAAGATCATTTTTGTTGCCATTTAGCTAAACTAAAGGTAAACTCCATAAGGAAAAAAACTGAAGACAAAAAGGAAGTGAAGAGTTAGCTACAGGCATACAGACATAGATCAACCAAATCCTGGAACATAAATTTGGGTGAGGTAATAGTGAGGAACGGTTCTTAAAGATGTTGGGGATCTGTTTAAAAAAAAATGAGATGATTTTATGACAGTCTACATATGTTAAGATGTTAAGATATTTGGATTAGTGTACTGTAAGTTTTTCCTCACTATCTGCCAGTGAGAAATTGTATAAATGCTTTCTCCAAAATATGTCTACCACTGATTTTTTTCCCACCCCCTAAAATACATTTTAAGTAAGTTTGTTTTTTTTAAGGTTGAGAAAAAGTTGCAAAATGATGGCTATAGTTGGGTGTGTGTACCAAAATGATACAAAGCTAAAATGATAAAGAAAACTTTCATAGAAAACACCATCAAATAAACATAAAATTTAAGAATTAAAAAAAAAATACCAGAAAAACTTAAGGTATTTCTAGTAGCAGCCTTTGTTTGGGGAATTCAATGTTAATTTCCTTAAACTGCTTAAAAAAACAAACAAACAAACAAAAAAACAATACATTCTAATGGTATAATCTTTTCGACTGTTGTTAGAAAAATCTTTAAGAGGAAACACTAAAAACTTAAATAAATTTTAAATCAACATTATCAACACAAAGTATATTTTAAGTCTTCCATGACAGCAATTGAAGCAAACTGAGGAACATTAATAAACTAAAAAAATGCTGAGAGCTCTTAAACCCCTGGGAATTCATTTTCTTCACAGCAATGTGCTTTTCAACATTTAAATTGTATTCACTCTTGCTAACGAAAATAATTCGCCATAGCATAAAAAAACGAATATGTCGGTTCTGTATAACATATCATACTTATCAATATATTGGAAAGGTATGTTCTAGATATCCTTGGCAGATAGTAGGAAGAGAGAAGGGCACAACTAACCTGAAAGCTGAATTCAACAGTAGTTGAGTATAGGTCCAAGAATGCATATTTCAATAATCAAAGAATCCAAAAGGTTGAACCTAAGCCCCATAGATGATTCACGGAGAAAATGCAGTTTTTAAAAATATTTAGATAGATTCAGTTAAATTTAGTAAATTTAAACATTCAAATTGTACTTGGAAAATTGGAAGAATGAACAAATACAAGTCAATTCAGGGAGCGTAAACAAAGTTCACAACTACAAAATCAAACAGTGAAAGTGAATCCAACCTTAAATCATTAAAATATAATGTTGTATTAAAGATGAAATTGAGGTGATGCCAGTGTACTTTTAGAGCACAGATATATTCTGTTAAGTTGGCTGGTAGATGATTTACAAATTTATCTGTATAGATAAATACAAATTCCTAATCATTCCAATTATAAAACAGAGATTATACTCCTAAAAATAATTAGGGCAATACTTAATATCACATTTGAGGAAACAGCAAATTACCAACGCAACTATTTAAAGAAAAACTAGCTTTCATGAATATTACTGCTGAAAATATATCATCATATACCCATAAATTTACTTTATCATTTTAATACTAATAATATTTCAATGTAAGAAATTTAAATCTTCTCTAAAATGTCTCTCCAGCATCTCAATATTCTACCATTAACCTCTTGATTAGGTCATACTATTTCTTTACATTTCACCACAGCTAGGTACTTTTTTGTTTGTTTGCTTTGTCTAGGACATTTAGGGCAAGTAATGGATAAATACACAGGGCAGAGCAAAATGGTATATAAAAAATTACTTAGAAGGAAGTAAGCAAGTGGAAGAACCCATTTATTTTACAGGCAAGAATATCTGCAAGAAAAGTATATTCCATAGGGAAGAATGCCCTACAATATGAGTATTTCTGTTATTCAATAATAATAAATTTTCACATAACCTATGCTGGGCTAAAAAAAAAAAAACTAATGGCATTTTTAGACAACCCTTTTAACTACACTTGGTTAAGACGTTAAAAAAAAAAATGTTACAGGGGCCACTTTGAAGTTCTGAAAATCAAATGAAGAAGCTAAAAGTCTAGAAAAACTCCATAAGAAAGCAATGAAAATGACCTAAGCCTCATGAAAAAAAAAAAAAAATGTCCCAAGAAAGTAAATTATTTAATAAAGACTATAGAATTGATAGGACTTTAGTCCAAGTACACTAAGAGATACACAGTTGGACCTAAGAAAATGTTTATTTCACCTAAGAAAGGAACAAAACTAAAGGACAACATAAAAATTTGAATCAGGCATTAGATTATTTGCAGACCATGAGCACTGGAACATGTGTTTTTAAAGTTTCAAGCACAGGGCTTACCTTTACAGCAGATTTAAGAATATAGAGAACTCTTTCTGGGTTGAATTTACTTATTAGAGCTCTATGAATTAAGGGCTAAAGTTGCTTTTGAAATCAGTGCTAATATTAAGATCTCATTAGGAATATTTTAAGATATAGGCTTTCTTTTATCGAAAAATAGTATGAATTTGGGCACTGGTTAGAACATTTTGGGTCCATTCACTTATCAATAACACCACTACTATTTATCACAAAGTTCAAGAAAAAAATAGCCTGAATGTGCCAAAATTAATATTCAGCAACTGTAATAAAATTGATACTATTTCTGAATTCACCCAACAATTTTGTCTATTAACAGTCATGTTGAGAAAACTTCTTAGTGACCTATGTGCTCAATCTCATTCTCTTCCTTCAAGTTAATGGCCTCTTTCCGATTTAATTCAGAGAGGCAGAAAATACATGAGGATGTCCATCATTTAGTTTTCTATAATAGCTGATTTAACATGACACAAAACAAACAAGGGTGATGAGGCAGAGCCAGATCCAAAAAAGTCACAAATAAAATCCCTTTTATGTAATTAAGTTTTGTATCCTTCACATATTCTGTTGAAATTAAAATGGTAAATAATGTCTCTGGCTACAATCACTATACTGTTACATGCTCTATGAATCTCAATCAAATCATGCAGTTATTTTCACATTATTTAAATATACTTTTCATAAAGTATAATTCCAATAGCTAAACAAACAGACTTCTATTTTTGAAATCTTGCTGGTACAAAGGAAATATAACTTCTCCTTACAGATTATCTGTACATATAATGTTCACCTTTTTTCTACTTTTATGGTGTACAACATACAACTATTTTCTCCCTATTTTAGGTTTCTAGAAAAGTACAAAAGTTTATCTTATTTCTGTAAGCAAAACCACTGCAATACAAGAAGTGCAAAGAAATGAAACTCCAAGTACAGTTTATTCAGGCACAACCATTTCATAAATCTCTTCATATCATAATGTAATTAAAGGCCTCTTTCCACCCCGAGTGCAAAACAATATCCCAAAATATGACTCAGGCAATTCTGAACATTAAAAATAGTTCATAATTAACATATGTCTATGATTCCTTTGATTGCTGTATTTATTCTAATATACACTGAAGTATAATGGTAACATTTTAACAACCTGAGTATATTCATTGTACTTATATTTAAATTGAATTAAAAATTATTCCCTTAAAAATCCTCACATTCTTTTTTGTACTTAAAAATGAACTTTTAGATGATCTTTTTAAATTGAGTGTCCTCTCTCATCTAAGGGATGTATCATCAGGTTTCTAGCCTCCTCTTTCAAAGTTAGTATATAACCACAATTAAACATTTATTTCACTTAATTTTAGATAACAATGAAATAGTGTGTGTCATAAGGAGATATTTGACTGGACTGACGACTGAATATGAGTCTAGTTAGGCAAGAAAAATAAAAGGAAAGAAAGAAGGAAACAAGCAGGCAAGAGAAAAGGGGACTTCAGAAAGCTCTAAAGCTGATAAATTGTATGGCCCCCATGATCACAGGGTATATAATTTTACACCCACTCTTTTAATATAGATACAAATAAACCAAAATTGTAAACTAATTGTGTTTAACAACATTAAACAAACACTACATCTGAAAATTCCAGTACACTGGGAATATACTGATCTATAACTCATAGTGACAGAAAAGATAAACAGGCCCCCTGACAACATAAAACATTTCCCAAGGTATCCCACAATGCAGACTTGAAGATGGAAACAACTGAAAGCTCATCTTTACTTCAGTTTTGACTCTAACACAGACTTGCTATTAAGCACATCCCTCTTGCCTCCGCTGCTGCCTAAACAAAGTGTTTGAGAGGAGAGCCTCAAAAATTGTGCCCGTAAGGCGAACTTTTTGCTTTCTAAAAGTAAATCTCTCCCAATACTTCCAGCTGGAAAACGTCCACTTCAGCTACCTGACTCCAGGACGTCACTTTCTCCCCTGGGCTTACCTGCTACTACTTAAGTATTCTTCCAAGTAGACTCTGGACAAGTTGGGAGGTAGCTCTTTAAGCACTCCTGATCCACGCTGACTACAAATACACACACCTGACACATTCCCACAGGTCCTTCGTACCCTTTCCTCCTCCGCCCTCCTCTGAGAACTCACCCAGGCCATTTAGCGCACCTCCCAGGGTCAAAGCCTGCCCACCTGGGAGCGAAGAGTACTCCAGTAGTAGTCCTCAAGATCAAGAAACTTACTGGATTTTAACATGTGGTAGGAAAAAACTGTGTGTATGTGTGTGTCGGAGGGAAGGGGGAGATGGGGGAGCAGGAGCCTTACAGATAGCAGCTGTCTATTAAATGGTTTAAATCTGTTGGTAAATACACAGATGGGTCTAGGTCTTTGGGGATTACGGATTCTGCAGAGCCTCCCAAGTGGTGACCAGGTCGACCTCTCTTGACTCATCCCTATGCAAAACGCGCACCGGCTCAGCTTTCCAATCCAATTCCCAGACTTGCACCCGTCCTTCCCATCACGCTCCTTCGAACCAAAGCGTCACCCCACGCGCCAGGTGCCCTTAGAGACTTACCTAAGAGATTCCAGAATCTGAGAGTAGTGTGGGTAACTTTTGCTCCCTGATCTAGAGAGGCCCCAACACCCACTGCAAGTGAGGGTCCAACTGAGGTCGGGTGTCAGGGCGCGTTGCGGCCTCGCGGGTGGGCAGACGCGAGCGGAAAACGCGCAGGCGACGCGCACGGCCACCCAGTGAGTCCCGCCCGCGCCGCCGCCGCACGTGCGCCGCCTCGAGCGCAAAGGGCGTTGGGACCCGCGCTCAGCCCGCCCGCCCGCCGGGGCCACTATGAACTCAGGTAAAAGCCAAGAGAGAACCCCTCCCAATCTCCGAAAGGTGCCTGCGCCCCTCCCACATCTCCTCCCCGAAGTGCCGCGAGGTGCGATTTCACCCCAAACCCACCCACAAACAGCGAGACCTCTCCAAAGCGGAATAAAAGTAAAACCAGGCCAGACCCCGGGAGAAACGGGTCGTGCTAACGCGTGGACAGGGGAAGGAGCACGATTGGGGGCAGCAGTTATCCCCGTGCACGGTTCTCCCGAAGCGTCCGAAGGGCGCAGGAGTTTCTTGACTCCAGAAACAGGAGTGTCCCCTTTCCTCCTCTCTCCTTCTCGGAGAAGTACTTCTGAGATGAACGCTGAAGTGCCCAACTTAGACGCGAGAAGCGTGCACTTGCCCAACTGAATAAATAAAGGTCAGCAGTTGGATCAAGAAAGAGTATGCTTCTAACCGCCAGAGGGTTTAACTGTTGTTTCTCCTCCCGAGGTTGGGGGGTGGGGGAGGAAGAGGAAAAGACAACAAACAATTAAAAAGGAGAGTAAACAAACACACATTTGGTGTTTCGACACACATTCTCCTCCAGCCGCGCGGTCTCTCCGGACGTAGCAACATTTTGCATATTCCAAACTAAAAATCATCCGTGAGCCAACAGCACATCTCCCCTCACCACCCTCTTTTTCCCCATTGCAAAGCAAAATGAAAAAGAACAACAAGTGGTGATGCTGGGTCCTGAACGCGACCCCAAGGCCGAGCCCAAATTTGACACATGTCACCCTCGCCCCGGCAAGCAGGGCGCTGCGGTTGGGGAGAAACTTTGTCGCCACCGCGGGAGGAGCGCGGAGCAGAGTAAAGTCGCAGCCCGGCCCGGCGTGGAGGTGGCTGGGACAGGGTGGGGTGTGGAGGTGCAGCGCGCCAGAGTGAGGGCCAAGAAACTTACCGCGACCGGGGACGCCGTGGGCAGCGTCCCGGGAGGTGGCACCCGCGGCGCCGAGGCAGAAGCCCCCAAACAACACACCCACGCGCGAGTCCGGGCAGCTGCTACCTCGAGTGGGGGGCGCGCCCGGGGAGGGGGGGCAGAGGAAGCCGCAGCCGGCGGACGCGGCCGCCGCATAAATAACCCGGGCGGGCGCTCGTGAGAGGGCTGCGGATGGCGCGGGGCTAGAGCCGGGGCGAAGCGGCGGCCGCGGAGCTGCACGCGCCGGCGTGTCTCGCGCTTTCTCGGAGGCTCGCGCTGTCTCGCGCAGCCGCTCCCCCCACCCGGATCTGTGTGTGTATGTGTGTGTGTGTGTGTCTGTGTGAGTGTGCGCTGGCAGGCGCGCGCACCGGGCCGCGCGCGCGTGTTGTTGGCAATGCAAACTGTATACACACTGCGCGCGGGGCTGCCTCTCCTCCGAGGGGCGGGGTGGGGGACAGGACGTCGCAGAGGATTCTGAAGTACTGCCAGGCCACTTGTTTGTTTTGTTTTACTTTGCGTTGTTATCGTCGTTGTTGTTGTTGATCCAAAAAGTGGTTTGGAACCAGCTGGTTTGGATGCCTTTCTCCTCCGTCCACCTATTTCACCGCCACCCCCTGGCTCCTTCCCTAACTTCTGTAAGCGGGGGGGAAACGCAGGGCAGAATATTGTTCGGATTTTCAGCGGAGCCTCCTGGCTGACGTCAGGTCCACCTGCTATGTAAACAACCCGCTGGAGAACTTGTTTGTGCGGCACCAGAGCTTCCCCCACCCCCACTCTTCTCCCCACCTCCTGCTCCGCCTTCTCCCGCTCGCCCCAGACGGCGAGTCAGGGAAGGGGGTGGGGAGGGAGGCGAGAACAAAACCGTATGCTGTATTGGCAAAGCCGAGTTGTGTCTGCTGCTTCTTGGCAGTCCCCAAAGTACGTCCTCTCAGCAGACGGAGCTGCTGGCAAATGAAACAGGGGATTCCACTTGAAGTGCAGAAAGCCTCCAAGGGATCCAAAGCCCTCGGTGGCAGGGAGTTAAAGTATGTGGTGGTCGGAAAGGGAGACCCGAGCATACGTTAAAGCGCTGACTGGCCTTTCTTTTCACGGCGTGCGCCTCTGCGGCCTGGGGTGGAGAGAGCCCGAGTGTCTTTCTCTTCATTGTTGCCCTGGTTCCTGTCTCAGTTGGGCCAAGGAGTTCTCGGGCTTCCTTGTGGTCTCGCAGCCCAGGTCACCGGGGCGCGGCTTGGAAGGAAGGGGCCGCCAAGCTGGGACTTTCAGGGTCCGAGGCTTTCGGGAAGGGCCCTATCAGTGACTGAGGGGAGCAAAAGTAACCGGAAAGAAAGGAAAGAAGAAACTGCCAGAGCCCGCTACGCGCGCACTTCAAAGCCGAGGCGCCCGCGTGGGGGATACGTGGGCCCGGCCTCCAGCCATGGGTCCCGGCTCCTATCCGCGGAGAGTGACCCGGCTGGGCTGCCCGCGCGGTACCCAGGGGGATGACAGAGGAAAGGCCGAGGGAGGACAGGGCGGCCCCGGAGGGGACGCGCGAAAGGAAAAGTGGTGAGGGGCTTCCTAGGGAGCCCCAGCCCAGCGAGGGGTCGGCGCTCCCTCCCCGCCATCTCCCGCCGGTTCCTCCCCTGCCCGCTGGCCGCCGTCTCCGCGCGCCGCCGACTGAGCCCGCTGCTCAGCTCGCAAGTCAGTCGCAAAGCGCGGCGTTTCGAGAGGCGCTGAAACTTTCTTCCAAATAGCTGCGGCCAAGAGGCCGTGGTGAACGGAGCCTGGCCACCGGCTGCTTCCCGGCCCTCCTCCTCTCTGGGGAAAGAACGGCTAACTTGAACCCCTCCGGTGGCAGAAGAGGGAGTAGTGGTTGGGGAGACGGGCGAACAGCACTAACTTGTGCCTTTGAATCTCCTTTCCTCAAAGAGCAGCGCGCCCTTTCTCTAAAGGGCAGACGCGAGCTCACACACACACTTGGCACCAACCCTTTCCTTCAGAACCCGCGGTTCTCCCAGGGAGGAAGCAGCCCTGGCACCCACGTCGGTAAACATTCTGTCAGGTTTTTTTAGTGAAACCAATTAAGTCAATAAGCCGCGGGGCTGGCCCTGGGAAGACGGCCCCTGCCAGGAGGAAGAGGAACGAGGTAGAGTTGGGCTTTGAATTGCGGTTCTTTCCTGAGCTTTTCAACTCCAGCAGTCCTCAAGTGCTGTGCCTACAGACTGTGTTCTCACTCTTTTTAAATCGTCTTTTTTGAAATGCAGGCTGAACAGTGGACAAATAATCCGAATCTTTTAAAAGTGGGAGCAGAGAGAGAACGAGGAGCAATCATTAAATTTAGAAAACGCCAGCCCCAAATGGCCCTACCTCGCCCTTTTGAAAAGGTGGGGATAATTTTATGTTAAGTAATCTGCATTTATGCTTCACTAGGAAACCTCAATTAAAAACGGATTCTGAATTAACTTGAAACTATTTTGGAAGAGAGAAGAGTAAACGACGTGGAAATCCTTGGAAAGCTGAGGATGTACCTTTCCAGGGGGGTTGTCAATGAAGGGAACAGAACAGTCAAAAGGTGGACAGCTTCTCACTTCTTTTCCTTCTTCCTCCCCCGCGTACATCGACCCCACAGACTTCCCTTTCTCTCCAGGTGTACCGAGTAAGTGAGCGGGAAAGGTTTATTGTAAAAGAGCCTGGGCCACTTGGAAGATCAAGTTCCCGCGAGGAGAAAGAGGGTTAGGGTCTCAAGACTTGGAGAGAAACGAGTTTAGTTAGCCTTTCACTTTTCTGTACACAAAGACAGCTTTTGGTGAAATTCGCAGCCACTAACGTTTCTGTCCGGCAAGTACAGATAGCCAAGAGGTGCGAAAGGACATCTCAGTCGGAGGAGCATATATTTATGAACGCGTACCCTTCCGCGGCCTCTTTCTCGGTGAGACTGAGCCTGCCGCTCCCTAGTGCCCCCGCTCAACTTCGCCCCCATTATCTCCTCCTCGCTGGCTTCCCTGCCCCGGGCCTCCAACTCATCCCGCAGGGAGGCTGTTCAAGGAGTTGGGAAAACAGATCCTGCCAGGAGCTGCTGCCCTCGGTGGACCCCTCGGCTGCAGCCAATGGGCTGGGCCCGGGTTCGAGAGGTGAAAGTTCAGGCTCGGGGCTCGCAGCTCGCCTCGCCTCTCTGGCCGCCTGGCTTTTAGCCCCCGCCCCTGGCCACACTGCAGACAGGGCCCAGCTACCAGGGGCCGCCACGGTGGCATGTAGTTTGTTGATGGGTGGTCATAAAATATATTTATTTGCAATTCCTTGAACTCGTCCACCACTCCCGCCCCAGCATGGCCCCGAACACTGCAGGCTTTGTTCGCCTCGGCTGCTGCTGGAGCCGGCCGGGTTTAGCGCTCTGTGCTAGCAGACTCCAAAAAAAGTTGAAAGTAGAATAATAGGAAAACCGGGTTTCCGCAGCAGAGGAAAACGCTGAAAGGGCAAACAGCGATCGAATAGTTTTGTTTTGCACAAGTCACTGGTCAGCCCACTGGATCAAGGCAGACTTGAAACGAAACGCTGCATATCGGAAAGAGTAGGAAAGCCAAATTCTGTCCCTGTAGTCGCCGTACAGGGTCATAGCCTTTGGTTCAGGTCTCCTTTGCAACACGTGGATCTGCAAAAGTCATTTAAAGAGGTTCCAGAAGAAAGTTCAACAGGACTACTGGGTGAATGAGGAGTTTCACCAAGTGGACCTCAAAGTTCCCTCACGAAAGTTTATTTGATTTCAAGTTTATTTTATGACGAAACCACAAATCAACAAAATCTGAGACACTGCTCTAGTATGGTCCTAGAAAAAGATAAATTCGTTTTAAATGGTCTCTGTCAGCACATCTTGTGCGAAATAAAACACTACAAATGAGACTAAGTGAAGCCAAGATGAAGGAAAGCGATGTACGCGAATGAAAAGTTAGAAATGTTAGTTTAGTGCTTCTCCGAGTGAACCTCTTTGACTTTAAGTTATTTTTTATAAAAATATAATTTTTCACACACTTAAGTCTGTTTTCTCCAAAACTTTCAAACAACTCATTTTCTCTTTCAGAGCCGTTTTAGCTGTATAATTGTGAATTGTGCTTAAATTTCAACTGACTTGGAGAAATCGCTGGGAGAAAGGTAAGAGAGTGTTTTTAAATTATTACTTTTTTCCTGTTAGAAATGCTATCTTCAAAATTGTACTACTCACTTCAAATAGCCTGTAACAAAAGTCTTAAATGCAAGGTAAAGTATTTTTTCTTTCACACAGAAAAACAGGCACATATCAGATTCCTATGTTTTCACATCCACTACAGTTTTCTGAAGATGAGCAAATAAGCAGACTCCTTTTAGAAGAGTTTTCCCCATTCTCCTCCCTGACACATTTAGGTAAAAGAGAAAATTCTAATTTCACCGGAGTCAAATCAAGGGTAATCTATGTTACTTCAAACTGAACGGAGATATTGCAAAATTGGTGGAGTTACACCACCATCTGTCGTTAAGCTTAGGGACTACAAAATTTGGTACCTAAAATAAATCTTAATGAGCTTTCCCAACTTTTTTAAAAAAGTCAAAGACAATATTTTTCATTTGTGTTTTTGTAACATATACCCTGAATTTACCTGGATCCTGAAGCAATAAATATTTGTTCATAAACCCTCTCTTCTATGTGGGTTCTCTCGTCTTCAGAAATTTAAAAAGTACTGCACGTCTGGCAGCCTTCCCAAAAAGCCCTTTGGAATCAGCTGTGGTCCTGCAGGTTTCCGCTGGCCTGCTCCTGACTTCTAGTAGGCTACTGGCAGGAACTGTGGAGACTCAAAAACAGGGGCTACCCATGTCCTCCAGTGGGTAATACACTCTTAATTCTCTCTCAAATGTTGCCTAGTTCATTGTTAGTACTGTATATCTAATCTTGAAAAATGTAACCACAGCATATCACTGCTAAGAGGTTGGCTCTGAGTGTCCTAAAATTTTGATTGAAAGGCAGTTAATGCTAGGTTCCAGTTTTAGCTGATCTTGCTGGAAAGACAAAGATCAATTGCTCTGGGATGGAATCTTGCAGGCTAAGTAGGTTTTATACCCAGGAAAACTTTATCCAGATTATATAGAAAGGGGATAACTATTGGATAAAGAATTCCAATACTGAATCAAAAGCCACCATCAAGCAGTGAAGACTCCATTTTTTTTCTCACAACCCTCCAATGACATAGTATTGATATTATACATATGTTTCTAAGGCTCTTAAAATATTTTACTAGAATGTTGTACCCCTTTCTGTGTTAAGGACTTGATTACCAAATTTCTATTTTCCAGAAAGTAAAAAATAATGAAAATAAAGTCTAATGGTTTGTGTATATTAGTAACACATCAACTAAAACTGATGTTAATCTGAATCATACAAATTTGTCTATATTTGACCAACTTTGACCCACACACTACAATTTAATATGGTTCAATTTAATAGAGCCTAGATTTTTCTGAGACATTATCTATCTCTATACTAGTAAGCAAAGTTACATTACTTCCTACACATTGATTGAAATATGTGGAACTTCCTAATGTAAGAGCTCTTTGCCTGTTAATGTTTCTAACATGAAATTAATCTTAAACTAGGTATGTCTCTGAATTACTACGAAATTTTATAACTGAAGGAAAATTCAAGGTATTCTAGTCCAATATCCTCATTTTAAATATCATTAAGCAAAGCCAGACATGGAGGAAGGTCACACAGCTAGTTAGTTGGTAAAACTTCAATAGATATTGAGCTATTTTGTGTTTCTAAACATACAGTCATATTCCTTTCTGTTACCCCAGAAAAGGTTTGTTTTGTTTTGTTTTTTTGGCCATACACCTTTATGTCTTTACAGTTTCTTCACATCCATCAAAACTGATGTGGTTCACTTATGGTAATAGCCTTGGATTTTATTATGATATTGAAGGTGTTAACTGTCATGTCATGTCCACTGTAATACATAGGAGGAAAAAAAGTCTGATGACTTGTTTCTCTTGAAAGTCAATTAGACTCTACAAGGTTTCTTCAGTACTGTAAAGAGATTCATTGCAAGTGTTCATCACAGAAAAACCAATGGGAAGAGGTGCTAAAATAAACCACAGTTTATGATGTTTTTCAGGGTTAATTATCTCCAGAGACTCATAAGAGAAACCCATAATCTCATCAGCAACTTACCTCCACTACAGTTTTAACAAATAAAGACTAACATGAGGCCATGAGACAAAATATAATATTAATTTTTTAAAAGCTATGAGCAAAAAAGGACTATATCAAGATTTGCATCAGTGTAGATTTTTATTTTGTTTAATAACCATATGGTTCCTATAAGCATAGTAGTTTACCCAAAGAACATACAGAAGTTATTAATTGTGACAAATCGTAAAAAGATTCAGTCATTTATCCTGTTTCCTTCCCCTTCTTCTCCTTCTCATTCTCCTTCTGTATCTCCTTCTTTCTATTTTCCTCCTCCTTCTTTTTCTTCTCTCTGCCATGATCTTTGTCACTATCCTCACAACCACAACTTTCCAGTTTTTCCATAGATATTTTTCTTATGGACTCCAGATCAATTTATTCAATTGCTTATTAATAGTTCCATTTGGATTGTGCAATGGTACCAATTTGCCCTCTTTTCTCCTTGGCCAGCTGCTCCTTATGCCACGTGGTTGGCATAACTATTGGATCCAAGCAGCAATCCAATAGTTAATGGTACCTTAATTCACCCAGTTCCTAAAGCCAAAGCAATCCAAATCATATCTGCCAACTCCTCCATCTTCTCAAATCCAAGCAGCATTGGGCCGTGTTCATTGTTACCTATTAATTTTTCCATCATCTCCTTCCATCTTGCCTCATGTTTATTGCCCTACCTCGAGCCTTTATAATTTTTTAGATGATCAATCTTGATTACTGTCTAATCACCTTCCCTACTTTCAGTCTCTCTTTGTTCCAGTTCATCCTCCTCATTGCTTTCCAAGACACATCTAAAACACATGTTACTTAGAATCAGGCAAAGATTCTCTGCAGTCAATGGAGTCAAATCTTAATTAGTCTGGGACAACAAAGATGTCTAGCAAATATGAGATATTTAATAGTCTTTTTTGTCTTGAATGAATGAATGAATGAAAGTCATGCCCCAGACAAAAATATTTCATGTATAAAATATACTCTGTCAAAATATTATCAAATGTATTTTTTACCTGTGTATTATTTTTTAGCAAATCTATATATTTGCTTTGCTATATAAACATCTAGCTAAAATAGTTATAACTGATGATTTTCCTATTAAAGAACTTAGCAGATAGCTATAAATGTATATTAAATCTGGCATTCAAATTCTCAACTGCATTATTTAATGGCTCAACAAATATTTATATATTAAGCACTGTGGTAGGTATTCAGGGAATGAAAGATATGTAAGATTAGGTCCATACCAAAACCTCACATTCTAATGAGGGAAATAAATAAGATATTGTAAGTAGATTAATTCAATAAAACATGAGTTTCAATAAACTATAAGATAGAGGTCTATCCAAGACATTGTAAGACTAGAAAGCATTTCTTAAGGCTGCAGTAAGAAAATAACACAGCCCTATTTTTTTGTTTCTGATAATCACTTAAAAAAATAAATCTAACAATGTATCTTTGAACTAAAAATATTCATTTCACCAAATACTTGCCTCAGAAAATTTATACTCTCTGGACAAAAGCATGAAGTTGTGGTAAAAATGCGATAGTATCAAAGACTATGGTGGATTTAACAACTCTGAAGAGGGACTCAGTCTCATTAAAGTATGTTACTCTTACATAGATGCACTTTTATAAAAAGAGTATTTTTAATTTGTCATTATTTTACCACAGGAAAATAATTTTATAATAGAAACTGAAAAAAGTGAAAGTAAAGAAAATTTAAAAACTGAAATGAATGTAAAAGAACATAAGTGTTCTGAGTTTTAACTTTAAGTTCTGGGATACATGTGCAGAACATGCAGGTTTGTTACATAGGTATACATGTGCCAGGGTGGTTTGCTACATCTGTCAACCTGTCATCTAGGTTTTAAGCCCAGCAACCATGTGACTGAACTTGGAAGCAGACCCTTTTTCCCCAGTTGAATATTCTTGAGATGACTGGAACCCTGGCTAACAGCTTAATATCCTCAAGAGAGAATCTGGGCAAGAACCACTCAGGTAAGCCATTCCTGTATATCTGACCCTCAAAACTATAATAAATATTTATTGATTTAAAGCTGCTAAATTTGAGGTTAGTTGTTACACAGCAATAGATAGTGGAAAAAAAACATTGATAAGGAAGGTTATATTTAAGGCAGGGCGCAGTGGCTCACACCTGTAATCCCAGAACTTTGGGAGGCTGAGGCAGGTGAATCACGAGGTTGAGAGGTCAAGACTAGCCTGGCCAAGATGGTGAAACCCTGTGTCTACTAAAAATACAAAAATTAGCCAGGTGCAGTGGCAGGCACCTGTAATTCCAGCTACTCAGAAGGCTGAGGCAGGAGAATAGCTTGAACCCTGGGAACAGAGGCTGCAATGAGCCAAGATGGCACACTGTACTCCAACCTGAGCAACAAAGTGAGACTCCATCTAAAAAAGCAACAACAACAACAACAACAAAACAGAGAGAGAGAGAAAGATTACATTTAAGTTGTAGAATTACCTCCAATCAACATCCTCTAGTAAAACTGGATTTATCTTAAGCATAGTACAAACGTTAAAGATAAAATTACATTTCCATCCTTACTTTTTATTTTATTTATTGAAAAGAGATATTATACATTCTGTAATATAAGTAAACAGCATTTCTACATATGACAAGTACATTTCATGAACAAGCAGGGTATTTGAATACCATTTACAACATTGTTTCTGAAAAAATGCATTCCAAGTTTTGGGCTTGCAATAGAATCCATTTTAATTTGGCGAATTCCCGTATATGTCTATCAAAAATCATATAGAAAAAGACTTTTTAAGCTTTTATTACCTTGAACAGGATAACTGTTGAAGTATTTTCAGTCTTGTCCCAGGTAAATGAGTAAAAACAATCTATAAACTGAGAGAATAAGACTAGATTCTCAGTTCATATTTAATTGTTAGAAACAATCATTGTCTCTTGAGATTTTTAAAATTAGGTTATAGCACAGTTACAGTAGTTGAGTAGAGAATGTCAATGCAAGTTCTAAATTTGTTTAGCGAAAATTAACAAATCAATAAATTTTTTATCAAATTACAATATGCATATCAAGACAATGGGTTTCCTAATCTGTTAATAAGTATACCTCTGTCTTCATATTATATTATAAAAATAAGAATTTTATTCCTAGTTAATTTTTTTGAAAGTTTAAGTTATGAAAAGCCATAGAAAGCCATTTCTGGATCCTGATCATATTGATTATATGATCAGTTTTAATAATATCAATATTGCCTTCTGATTTAAACAAACTGGTAAAGTTAAAAAGGCATATAAAATAATTTCCATGATAAGAATATGCAATGTGAGCATATTAATTATTTAGTAATTTTGATAATATTCTAAGAGTATATGAACACTAAGTACATATTTGAGTTTACTTCAAGACTATTATACGGAATATTATCAGTGTTTTCATGATCATAAATAAATATGGTTCCTCTCATAAGAAATATATGATATGTATTAGATAAATTTCTGCTAAAGCGAGATTTCATTTCTTTACCCAAAGATTCTTACATTTTCTGACTTTTTTTGAAGTTATAAAAAATCTTTTTATTACTTCTGTGATCCTTTGTCCATCATGTTGTTGATTCATCTTCTGTAACAATTCTCTTTTCCACCTCCTCACTAAATTCTGTGAATCAGGATCAAAGACAAAGATGTCTGAACTAGTGAAAGAAATGTATGATATTTTAACCAATTGAAGAAAACTCATTGATACCCTCTATGGTTTTTTCAAATAACTAGGTCATTAAGGATCATAAATCATAAAGTATCATTGCTAGAAAAAAATGGATATCTGTTAAGCAAAAATCCATGTTCATTAGTCCATGATCCTATATGCAATCAACTTCAGGTAATTTATTTTTACATAAAGGGTATGAAAACTCTATGTTGGGACATAATGCTATTGGGAAAGGGCGTGTAAAAATGAACCACTGAAGGCAATTTGACCTCTAAAACATGATTAGTAAGATGAGCTGTATCTTGCAGATTTTACCAGGGAAATGTGGCGAGCAAATGTAAGACTTTCAAAGGAAAGGAGGTTCATACAGCTGTTTGACTGTGAGAATTAGATAAACTATAGTCATAAAACATAAACCCTTTTACTTCCTGAATTCAATTCAGTTTGATTCATTTCAGCAAATATTTATTGAGTCCACATTATTTGTCTGTCAATATTTAATAGCTTAGCATCATAATCTTTGGGTTAGATAAGAGCTTAGAGGTCCCCTAATCCAAGATTCTTCCCAAAGGAAGAATTTGGGTATGGATTTTTGTTATGAAGTGATATTTCTTGGAGTCTTTTCATTAAAAGTAGTCAGGAAACAGAGTCCAGAGATGGCTAACTACCCAAACTCTTTCCCAAATTTCTTGCATTTCAAAGTAAGTGTCCTTAAAACTTTTCTTGATTACACGTTGAGCAGATTACCTCTGGAAATTTATAGCCTAAACTGGAACTGTAGTACTTATTTCCTGGAAGCTTGCTGTTTCTGCCTCCACTCCCCCAGGCAAACCTAGACTTCTTGTCAATTCTTTGTTATTTCTTTCTAAAGGTTTATAAACTAGAGCTAACTTTTGATCCCTCTACAACGGGGTCTGGGGTCAGCCTTCTCACCTAAGAGACTCTGTTGTAGAGGGATCAAGAGTTAGCTCTAGTTTATAAACCTTTGCATTTTCATTGCCTCTTCACTATTGACTTTGGATAGAGCATAGGATTCTTATTTTGCTTAGTAGCCACCTTGAACTTTATATGGACTACGTGAGGCAAGTCCTTAATTCTACAGTCATCAAGTTCATCAAGGATTTGATGCTTAAGAGGGATTCTTTTACCATCACGAGGTGACACAGCTGGAAGAGAAAACATCTAACGAGCACCTGTTCATTAGGACCAGAACAGGACCAGAAGTCCTGTTCTCTTCTATGGCAGAATGTTGGGGAGTGCTTCCTTGAGAACATTCTGGAGAGATGTGGATGTTTAGGTTTCCTTTGCAGTGGATGCTTAAGTTTCCTTATCTTGCCAATTCTACAGTGCCTTCTGGAGAACTTGCTGGCCAGAGAAGATAATCTTGAAGTGAAGATACAGGATAATCAGGTGCATTTACTGTTACATATATACCTTAGTTATCAACCATAGTTGAAGTCCAAGATGCTTATAAGAAATATAATCTGGGCCAGTGCAGTGGCTCATACTTGTAATCCCAGCACTTTGGGTAGCGAAAGCGAGAGGATCGGTTATGTTAAGGAGTTCAAGACTAGCCTGGGGAACATAGAGAGACCTGTGTCTCTACAAAAAAATTAAAAATTAGCCAGGCAGTGGTGGTGCATGCCTGTGGCCTCATACTCGGCAGTCTGAGGAGGGAGGATCACTTGAACCCAGGAGGTCAAGGCTGCAGTGAATCCTGATTTCACTACTGCAGGCCAGCCTGAGAAACAGAGTGCGATCTTGTCTCAAAAAAAGAAAAGAAAAAAGAAAAAAAAAGAAACATTATCTGTATGGAGATTTGGTGAAGCAGGCTCAGTTAAAAGCATGTCAGAGATACACTATCTTTACCATTCACAGTCATTAAACAGAATAGATGTGACTGTTATTTTGCCAACTATAGACTAACTCTAAAATATAATTTGAAAATTATATAGCCAGAGAGATGATTGGACATAGTAATTATTGAATGGTGTTTTTTGACTTTTCAAATAATAATAGAAAAAAAAGCAAATTCGCCATGAAAAATGGTTCTTCTCATTTAGAGACATTTGGGATTAACATACAATTGGTACAAGAAAGATTTACTGGGAGAAGTTTTAACCAATTGATTTTATGTTGCAATTTAAAAAACCTTGTAAGAAAATTGTCTTACTAGTAAGTTTTCAATTTTTTAGCTCTATATTCTGACATTTTCTATTCTAAAATAAATCTTTGACTATATTCAGGTTTTGATTACTGGTTCTGATTTTGGTAGATTTCAGACTTTCATGGAGGCAGTACACTTAAGAGTGTTTAATTTACTGATGTGTAAATGTTAACATAGGTAATTTTGATAATCCTTGAAGTTAACCAGTCACTTATTAAATTAGTCTTTTTGAAAGTAAGATTAAATTGTCATATATTTTACAAAGTAGACATTCAAAAAAGGGAAGAGAGCTACTATTTGGACAGAAGTATGCATATAAATGAAAATGACAACTCATTATACTAAAAATAAATTTATAAATTGAACTTAATCAAAATTAAAACTTTTACTTTGTGAAAGACTCTGTTAAAAGCATGAAAAGATAAACTACTGGGATAAAATATTGGCAAACCACATATCTGAAAAAAAGATTTTATCTAGAACATATAAAGAGTCTCAAAACTCAACACTAGAAAAATGATAGTCAATTAGAAAATTGTCAAAAGACATGAGAAGACATTCCACCAAAGAGGAAATACAGATAGCAATGTGCACATGAGGCAATATTTAATCATCAGTAGCTATTACCTATCCATTAGAACTGCTAATATAAAAAATGGCAGCACTATCAAAGGCTGGCAAGGGTGTGGAACAATTGGATGTCTAATGCATTGCTGATGAGAATATAAAATGGTACAGCCACTCTGAAAATTAGTGTGGCATTTTATTTTAAAATGAAACAGATTCTCTACAACTGAGCAATTGCCCTCCTGGGCATTTATCCCAGAAAAATGAAAATTTAGGCCTATACAAAAACTTGTAAAGGAATTTTTAGAGCAGCTTTATTTGCAATCTCCTCAAACTGGAAAACTCAAAATATTCATCAATATGTGAATGGTTAAACAAACTGTGGTACATATATACATGGAATACTACTCAGCAATAAAAAGGTAATGGACTAATGATACATATAATAACTTGGATGGATTAAGGACATTATGCTGAATGACAAAAGCCAATCTCAAAGGTCACATGGTACATAATTCCATTTATGTAACCGTCTCTACATAAATTATGGAGATGGGAACAGATTGGTGGTTTCCAGGGATTAGTGGTCATGGGATAAGGGAAACAGGTCTGACTATAGAGGAGTAGCATAGGAGATCTTTCTTATGATGGAATAGTTCTGTTTTTTATTTCTCTGGTGGCTACACAGAAATACATATGTGATAAAATGTCACAGAACTGTACATCATACCAACGTCAGTTTCCTGGTTTTAATGTTGCACTACAGTTATGTAAGGTGTAACCACTGGAGGAAACAATGAAAATTGCAAAGAACTATTCTGTATATTTGAACCTTCCTGTTACTATCTAATTATTTCAAAATAAATAGTAAAAAAAAAATTAAAAATACATATGTAGAACCAATGGAGAAAGCCAAGAATTAGAAGAAAAAGGGGATTGTAATAAAACCAGGGGAGATAACGACTGCGCCCACCCTAAACAGACAATTTATGTCCCTGGATAATATTTAGCAAAAAAAATCCTCTCATTCTTCTGTTGAATAGTAATACCTGTTTCCACATGTGTAAGCATAAGAGGACTCCTGGGAGATAAAGGTATTCTGGAGGTTGCACAATCATGTGCGTGTGCTTCGTGCCACAGAGCTGCTGTACCCTTGTTTGAAATGTTATTTTGTCTTGAATATATTTTACTACAAACACAATATTGTGCCCCTTTGGGTTCCACCTATGGCAGCTGGGAAATTATTTTTCCTTTTTGTATATTCATGATTCTTGTAGAAGGAGAGACTGTGAGGGCAAAAGCTAGAGTTCAGTCCAACAAAAAAGAAATTGAGCAAAGAAAGAACCAAATTAATTGTGACCTTTAGATTTTTAAATGCATATTATATAAAGGAATTCTGTACCTTAAAGGGACATTCAGTCTTGATTTTGTTTTCTAAAAGGCCAGTGGTGTTATTGTTTATTTTTCCTGAATATAAAAATGAATATATGTTAATGGGAAAAATCATATAATAAAGAGAGAAATAAAGAAGGAAGTATAGATTAACCAAAATTCCACTATCAAGAAATTACCATTTCTTTCTTTCTTTCTTTATTTTTTGTATTTTTTTATTTATTTATTTGGGACAAGGCCTTGCTCTGTCCTCCAGGCTGGAGTGCAGTGGTGCCATCATAGCTCACTGAAGCCTCTATCTCGCAGGCTCAGAGGATCCTTCCACCTCACTATCCAAGTAGCTGAGACTACAGACATGTACCACCATGCCTGGCTAATTTTTTATTTTTTGTAACAATTGTTGTCCAGATTAGTCTTGAACTCCTGGGTTCAAGTGATCCAATCATCCTGACTTGGCCTCCCAAATTGCTTAAATTACAGATGTGAGCCACTGTGCCCAGCCAAGAAATAGCATATATTCTTCCCCAATGATTTTTGTTTATTCATGATACACATATACACACATGCACACACACTTGCACTGACACTTAAATATGCTTTTTCACATAACTATGTTGTATATATTGTTGTATATAAATTAACCTAGAGCTATGTAAAAATTTTTAAGAAAGCAGAATATGATATATGATTGAACCATGGTTTAATCAATCAATTATTATATATCAGTTTCTGATAGAGGGGTGCTAAATTTCCTGCAGTTATTATAAATTTGTCCACTTCATTTGTAACTCTGTTATTGCTTTATGTTCTTTAAAAGTATGCAATTAAGTGAAAACCATTCATGATATGTTTTATCTTCTTGATATGTTATTCCCTTCATGACTACAAAGTGTTTCTCTTCATTCTTATTATTGTTATGATTTTCTTCTGAGGATGGCTTAGTGGTTCCTAAAAATATCTGGAAAGGTAACATTTTTAGTTTAGTTTGATGCTAAGAACATTTTAATTTTCTTTTTTAAAAAATCTGTTTATTATGTGCTATTTTGTTTTCAGATAGGTAGAATTTCCAAAACGTTTGTTACTGATAATTGTGTTACTATAGAACATAATTTACATGATATTTATTTGTACTTCTCTTATGAACTAGCAAAAGGATAATTTTCCCAAAATTTCATGTGTGATTGAAAAGAAATTTGATTATGGAGTCATACGTGTCTTCTAGTTTTAGCTTGTTAACTGTATTCTTCAGATCTTCTATATCTTTGCTTATTTTTTGTTTGCTTAATTTAGCTGATTTGAGAAGGCTATAAAAAAACTTCTATTAGAATTGTTATTGATTGTTTACTGCTCCCCTCATTCAGGTCTGCTATTTGTTATGCATACTTTTGAGGTGATATTTTAGATGCATATATGTTATTGAAACATTCTTATTCTTTTATTATTTTTATAACAATGCACTATTCTAGTATATTTTTATTGAGGAAAAAATGTTGCTGTCACTCTATTGTTCTTTAGGGGTTAATATCTTTTTTATTTTTGTAGCCTTTAAAATTTTCTTTATTTTAGCTAGGTGAATTTATTTCTAGGAAGTTCTGTTATTATACCCTTCAAATAACACTTCCTTGTCGTGTCCTTCATTGCTCTACTTCCGAAATGCTTATGGGCTGTGTAATGGAGATACTTGGTCTATCCCCCGTCTTTCTTAATTGTTCCTTCATATTTTCCCTCTTTTTATATCTCTAGGCTGTATTTTGCATTAGTTTCTCAGCAGTATCTTCAATTCATTAATTTATGTTATTATTATGATCTGTTTCTGGTTTAGAGTTTATCTCAAAAATTAGATCTCTATATTTCAATGATTGTATTTTTTATTATAAGCTTTTGTAATAGTTTTTTTTCTACTTACCTCTTATTTTTGAAAATTTATGCCTGATTCTATTTTATACTTTTTGTTCTTTTAATGTATATTTTACCTTGATTTGTGTCTATGAGCAGTCCCAAACATACTTATTTTAAAGTCTCTATCTGATTTTTCTAAGATATTAATTTTATCTGGGTGCATTCATGTTCTAATTTTGCTTTGCTGTTGTTGACTTCCAGTAGTGTGTTTATGACTCTGATGTCCAATTCTGGCCTCACCTTTTTATCAGTTCTAACCCTGTGTCCTATGAAGGGCACCATATTGTAATCAGTATCAACACATGATGATAATGTAATTTGTGTGTACATAAAACTATAGCCAGACAGGCTGAAGAAGCAGAGCCATATATGCACTAATCACATCTAAAATTAACATATTAGGACTACTTAATTTACCTATGTATAAACTTTACAAGCAGCTGTTTAGGGAAAATAACAAAACCAGTGAAATTGTAGGGCAACTATAGAATAATCAGCAGAAGCTAGAATAATCATATCTAGGACCCACATATAAGGTTTCCCAAATAAGAACTCTAGGCTTCCACATTTCAGTGACATTTGCTTCCACTGCAGGGGTGCATACTGTATTCTCTTCCAACACTGGAAGGTAAAGTGTTTAGTAGGAGATTCAAGACCTTAAGCTTATAAGAGCTCTTGATTTAAATCTATTCCTTAGTGATGGTGTAGGCCAGGAATCAGCAAGCTTTTTCTGTGAATACCCAGATTCTAAATATTTTAGCTTTGCAGGTCATCTGGTGTCAGTTACAACTGTCCAACTCTTCATAGAAAGAGCCATAGAAAAATATTTAAACCATTGAGAATGCTATGTTCTAATACAACTTTATTTATGAGCACCAGAATTTGAATTCATATCCTTTTTATATGTCATAAAATATTATATTCTTTAGATTTTTTTCACTAACATTTAAAAATGTAAAAATACCTGCTGGCTATACAAAAACAAGAGCTGGATCAGATTTGTTAATTCATGGTCTAGACAACCACTGGGAATAAAGCAAGCATCCTAGCTAGAAGGCTACTAATAGGCCATTGCCAACACCCACCTAGACATTAAGATGATAAGATTACGTCCTTTTATCCCCATCATAAAGAACTGTGTGTGTGGTGGGGATTAACAAGAAAATGAGTTACACAGATTATATAATTGCATATTTGATAATATTTTGTCATGTTCAATAATTCTATCATCACTTTAAATATTCTGCAAAGTGTGCTCACTTCGGCAACACACATACTAAATATTCTGAAAAGTTTTCACATTATTACATGGAAGTGGGGTAATTGTAGCAAAGTTCATTGTAGATCTTAGATACCTTTAGTTTTGAGAGTATTTTCACATCAGATTTCTACCAGTGATTTGGAATTTTTGAGTTGCAGGATCACTTTGAGGAAGGGAGATTTTCTATGTTGTTGGTTTGTTGTTTTTACCTCAGTCACCTTTAACTCTCTCTCTTTCTTCTCACCCCGACGTATTTAACAACTTTGTGTTGACTGTACCTGCTGTCCTGGTCCTACTGCCTCCCTGCCTCTGCTATGAGCTAGTCTCAGGCAGCATGTGAAACCAGTAATATTTTTTCTATCTCCTTCTATGAATTTGACTTTGGTCCTCCTTCCTTTTGGAACTTACTCTGTCCCCTTTGATCTACAGGAGCTAAACTCCTGGTTACCACTGCTTATATCACCAAGCATGTTTCAACCTTACAAACTGCTTTGCATTTCTGTTCCAGGGAGATTTTTATCTTGTTATTGAGTCCAGAGTTTCTGGTTTTCCTTTTTATTTCTCACCGCTCTAATTTTGAGCCAAGGGAGCACTCTTTATACAAAGAATCACTTATAATTTACTGATAGAAAATCTATATATGTATATATGTGTGTATATATATGTAGTAATCAGGACATATATATACACACACACATGTATGTATAAATATATATGTACACACACACTTGTCTGATTATTTTCTTAGTACAAATTCACTAAAGTAGAAATCCTATGTAAAGGATATGTGTAAAATAAATTCTTAGTCCTGTTGACATACAGTGGATTGTGCTCTTTCCTCCACATTCTATCCTACACAGTACTTTTTTTAACCAGCTTTGATCTTTACCAGATTACGCAAAAAATAGTTCTTGTTTTTTAATTGCATGCTTTTTCCTTCACCACTTTTATTAAAATATAATTTACATAAAATGAGTTGCAGAATATTAAGTACAAAGTTCAATGAGTTCTGACAAATACATACATTGATGAAGCCCCTACTTCCATCATGAGATTTAACTTTTATTCACTTTAGAAAGAGCACTTTGTTTTCCACTCCATCAATCAACCACACAAAGGAAACCATTGTTCTGATTTCTTCTACCACAGGTTAGTTTTACCTGTTTTAGAGCTTTATACAAATTGGCTCCTATCATCTTTTCTGTCAGGCATCATTCACTAACGTAATAATCTTAAGGCTTATTTCTGTTGTTTATATCAATAGTTCACTCCTTTTTATTCCCGAGTAATATTCCATTGTACAGTTATACTATAATGTCTTTACCTATTCACTTATTGATGACTATTTGGACTGCTTACAATTTGGGAATGTTAGGACTGTCTAAATTTTTCATTTTTTAAGCAATTATTCTCATATTATTTGTTAAATGCAAAACAAAAAGCAGCAGCAGCAACTACTATAATAACAAACCCCAAAACAAAACCAGAAACTTTTGTGTTCTTTAAGAACTCTTTTGCCTAAGCAATAGAACATTTGACTAACAGTGATTTAAGCCATAAAACATAATTATTGTGCCTTAAAAAGAAATCTGATGATACAGATTTAGGGTTGGCCCAGTGGCTTAAACATGTCGTTAATCATTGGATAATTTTTATTTTTTAATTCCACTATCCTTAGTGTATTGATTCTTATATTTGTGACCTTACGCTTGCAAGATGGTTCTAAAAGCTCCAAGCATTATGTTCCTGTTCACTGCAAGTAACAGGGTGATGGGGCAATTCTAGCATGTTCACTTCTGTGCCATTTTATAAGAAAGAAAATCTCTGCCAGTACTCCCCAGCAGACTTTCCTTCATGTCTCACTGACCTGAATTATGCCTCAAGAGCAGCTGGGAATGGGGACAAAATTCTAAGATTGCCTTCCTTGAAATGATCATGTTTTATTACTTGGAGCTGAGTCCATTGTCATGACAGACAAATTAGGATTCCCTTAGCAGAGAGATTAGAGGGAAATGATGATAGATTTGGAACTACTAGTATTTGCCACCATACTTTTCCTTCCTCTCTCTTTATTAATTCAAATTTCTTTCTTATTTGAAGTTTCTTCTTAAATTCTGCCATTTCAAACATTCTTCCAGTGGCACTCACAGAGGTATATGTAATATATTTTTTATTTGTGTATGTGCATTTTGAGATGTGGTCCCACTTGTGTGTGTGTTCTAAAAGATACTGTAGATGAATAAAAGTCAACACATAGAGCAAAATGTAATCCCCCAAATATTTTTATTGGATTTTGGTATTTTGTCCATATTGAAGAGATGTTCTAGAAACATAGATTCTCTCCCAACTTTACCATGTCCTAGGAAGAAATATTCCCAATGTTCTGTTCAAATTTTCCATCCTCCTTAAGCCAGCCATTTTTGTTATAACTTGAAATGTTATATTTAATATATACCAGCTGTATAAGAGTAACCTTGAATTTAAGATATGATGGACAAAAAAGAAAAGCTTTTATCACAACTTCCTATGTACATTTTCATCAACTCATATGGTGCACATCTGGGCCTTTGATAGCTATGTGTCTAAAAAAAAAAACCCTGTTATATTCAAAATTAATTTTAAATCTTGTGTTTTTCTCCGTTTCAGTCACTTAAAAAGATAAGTATTAATAAACATAATATGACCCTATCTGTGAAAGTCATTTGAAGTTAGTGATAAAGGTGGATTGACAGAATCTAAGTGTGATACATTGAAAAAACTTATTGAAAAACAAGACAGAAAGAAATGAACAATTATTGAATACCAGTAAGCTTGGTGCTTTGCACGCTGCCTTTGATTTAGTTCTCCCAAAATATCTGTGAAATAGATATTATCTGCCATATGCTAATGAGAAACTAAGGCTCAAGGAACTTATTTTTACTAAGCTACACACATACAAAAACCCAAGAAACAATAAGAAGAAAAAAAGAAAAACACATAAGAATGATCCCTACCATGAGGGTAAATACCAGTTCTGTGCATTTGTTTGTTTGTTTGTTTGTTTGTTTGAGATGGAGTCTTGCTCTGTTGCCCAGGCTGGAGTGTTATAGTAAGTAAGATCTCAGCTCACTGCAACCTCTGCCTGCTGGATTCAAGTGATTCTCCTGTCTCAGCCTCCCAAGTACATGGGACTGCAGGCATGTGCCACCAATCAAATAAAAATATTAATAAATAATTAGCAATCAACCAAACACCCTAAAGAAGCCAAGTCAATGCAAATAGAGATAATATTAGCTAACTATTTTTGTTTATGTTGGAGAAATGAAAAATGTAATTTAGAAAACCCAAGAAAACATAACATTTAAATGTCGAATGGGTCTCCCACTTTATCATTATTTCCATCACAAGCAAATGGTTACTCATGTTCTAATATCTAGCAATGTTTACTTTTACTCCACCAAAGGCACATGCCAGATGGATTTAGAAAGGTTTAATTAAGTAAAACTTATTCACTAATCAGATAATTCAAATGGGCTGAAAAACAGAATACCAGGAAAACAACATGAAAAATTTATTAGACTTTGAATCCAGTGAAAATGTGAAACAAACCTAAAACAAGAATCTCACACAAGTTGGGCAGAGAAAGCACTAGAAGGAAGAAGTATCATCAAAGGATTTAACCCCAATGAATTTTATGAGACACTGTCATGCAAAATGGAACTGTGATGAAAGAATAGGCAATAAGAGTGAGAAAAAAGGGTGAGAGAGAATAAGGGTATATGGTGGAGAAAAAGAGGAATAAAGGGTCTGGGCTGTGTGTTGAGGGAAAAGTGGGAGCTCTTTTCGTACAGATGGGGATCAGTGACCATAGCCTTGCAGGCAAAGAAAAGAAGTGTGATGGTGTATTTACAAAAGAAAGTTAATGGATAGATGAGAAAAGCCTTACCATAGTTAGAGTAATAGGAGGGCAAAGACACTTTGTCAGAGGCATTTAGGCAGAGCACACTGTCAAGGAGCAAGTTGAACCAGATTGAACAAGTAACTTTAGAGTCAGAAGTCACTGTGGGTGTGTCTGTGCGTGTGTCTGTGTGTGTGTGCACTGTGTGTTTGGGCATGGGGGTCTGAGGGTCTGAAAGTGTAGGAGTAACAGAACACATTTTCCAGAAATTTTGATTTTATTGTCTCATAGTTGAAATATTACTACTAATTATTCTATGATGTAGTATGTCAAATTCTAATGAATTGTTAAGATAAATATTATTTATTTTTAATTAACAAAGATAAATTGTATATATTTAGCATTTAAAATATGTTGTTTTTAAATATGTATACTTTGTGAAATGACGCTAATTAGCATACACATTACCTTACATGCTTATTTTTTTGTGATGAGAACACTTCCTTCTAGAAGTTAAATTCTTATTTCTTAGCAATTTTCAAGAATATAACATATTGATATTAACTATAGTCACTATACTTTAAAATAGAGCTGTTGACCTTATTCCTCCTTATTTTTATATTTATTAATAAATTATTAATCACAAATATACATATGTCTTCCCTGGGTTTCAGGGATCTACTCATTCTGCTCCGCCACTGCAGCACCTCTGCAGAAAGGTTTGAAAACTGACTTATAAAAATATAAATATAAAAAAGCAAAACAACAACTATCCAGAGAAGTTATGGATAAATTAACATATAATAACCCACTGAATTTTAGCTTCTACTGATTGTTTACTTTTTATTAAATTATTAATGAATTCCAAGCACACATTCTTACTTTCTTTGCTAAGGCAGAATTTATAGAAACAATTGAAGAGCCAAAGGAGACTTAAAGACAATCTAATAGATTTCCCTCATTTTACATACTGATACCCTCAAAAAATGTGACTCAGATATGCTTTATATATATGTTATTTTTTATTTTATATCTCGTGTCACTTAGCATTGATTTTTAATGCTTTTCTTTAAATCGTTAAAATTGGGACTCTGAGTTATTATCCTAAGTCCGTTAGAATGAATTTTTTTTTTCTTTTTCACCTTAGAGAAGGAATGATGAAATGATTATCACTAAGGAAATCAAATACCTTTGCAGTCAAATAATTAGCACTTCATCCTCTGGTAATGAAACAAGCCTTGAATTTTGGGGAACAGCATTCATTTATTCATTTAACCCATATCTTTTGATTGAAAAGAAATGTGATCTTGTAGATAAGTCACTGATTTGTAGAATGCATCTTAAAATATATTGGGCTAAAAACACTCATATTCAAAATTCTTCAATCCCTTGTCAAAACTGCAGAATGAAACCCAAAATCTTCTGCTTAGCACAAAAGCCCATTATGTCTACTGCATACTCCTTCAGTCTCATTTTCCCCTTGTCTGCTCCCTCCTTCCGTTGATTCCCTTAGACTTTTATTTTCATAACTGCCTTGCACTTCCTAGATTTTGTCATTTTCCAATTAACCAAGTCAAAGAAAACTTAGGAGATTTGCCCAAGTCTTGCCAAGAATTGCTATCACTGCAGTTATATGTTGTAGCTACTCATTAAAAATAGATCTTAGGACTCCACATCCAGCATATTCTCTGATGTAGAGGTGCCATTTGAACACACACACATACACACACACACACACACACATACACACATACACACACACAGATAAATGTCCTGATAACCCTGGAAAACATCCAGTGAAGTACCCTCAGGCATACTTGCATATCTTGTGAGTGCTCAGTTTCTTATTATTCACTATACTGGTGTGGAGTATGCTCAAACAAAATTTAACCTTAAGAGAGACTACCTCGTCCACTCTACAGCAGCAACATCTTAATGCCTCTTTTTGAGTAAGGTCTATGTAGTCCAGATACCACTCTATAATGTCTACATGGGATCTTTCACTTGGAGTTTTGTAAATATAATGAAAATACTTTTGCATTATATCCACAATGTGGTATGAGAATTTCATACATTTAAAACATACAAACATTCATACTTTCAAAGAATATAAACATTCTTACATTCATAAATAACAAGAAAAAACCATAAAGATTATGAAGAGTTAAGGCCAAGTATATACTTAGAAGGCACAGTCCCCAAGATTACCTTCATTTCTGACACCAATTGCAAGCTGAGGGTATTCCCAAAACCACCCTCAGGTTTGATATTTCACTAGAAGTTTTCACAGAACTCACTGAAAACCTTTTTTTTTTTTTTTTTTTCAATGATGGGGTCTTGTTCTTTCACCCAGGCTAGAGTTCAGTGGTGCCATCATAGTTCACTGCAGCATTAAACTCCTGGGCTCAATCAATCTGCAGCCTCCCAAAGCATTGATATTAGAGGTGTGAGCCACCATGCTCAACCACTGAAAATTGTTATACTCACAGAGTTTATTACACGAAAATAAAACAGATTAAAATTAACCAAAAGAAGAGATGCAAAGGGCAGTATCCAGCAGGGTTCCCAACATGAAGCTTCCATTGCCTTTTCTCTGTGAAGTCAGGATGTGTTACTATCCCAGCCTTGATGTTTGATAATATACATGGAGTATTACCAACCAAAGAAACTCACTCAAGGTTTGGCATTTACTGCAACTTTGTTATGTAGGCATGATTGGTTAATTGATTTCCCATATGATTGATTTTAGCCTCCATGTTGACTGGTACTATATGATCAAAAGCCCCCACCCTAAGTTATATTGTTAGTCTTTCTGTCATAGCTAGCTGTCACCCTAGGACCATTGGGTGTGTCTAGTCCTACTCTAAGATCTAGTAAGGCCAGTCCCCACTCAAACAAGGGTACTCTTGTTAGGATTGATATAGTTTACTTTGCAGAAACCAGAAGCAAAGGCCAGCCTTCTCTTTGGGCAAATCTAAATTCTTTACTACTTAAGTAATCCTGTGGCTTTTGACCAAGGTATCTTATAACAAAATAATCATGTTTGTTTGAGAATTTATGTTTAATACAGCATTTATTACAGATAAACCAATAGTACCAGTATAAATATACTTAACATTGGAGGATCCAGTGTTGAGGCAGGGATAGATTTAAAGAAAAAACCAACCTAGGCTACAAAGCCTACAAAAAATTGCATTATTTTTCATAGTTTTTTCCTGGGCTTTACTGTTATTTGTATCTTATGATAAACATGTTCAGAACTATTTAGGCATAGAAATTAGCTGATGATTACTGTCTTTGTTTCTTTGAGCTGCTTTAATGAAATACCATAGACTTGGGTGGCTTAAACAAAGAAAGTTTATTACTGACAGTTCTGAAGGCTAGGAAATTCAAGATCAAGACACTGATAGATTCAGTGTCTGGTGAACCCACTTCCTTGGTTCATAGACAGCTGTCTACTCAGTGTGTCACACTTGATGGAAAGAGGGGGAGAGAGCTATGTGGGTCCCTTTTATAAGAGCACTAACCCCATTCATGAGGGCTCTACTCTCATGATCTCGTCACCTCCAAAAGGCCCCAACTCCTAATATCACTTCATTGGGGTTAGGTTTTCAATAAATGAATTCTGGGGGGACACAAATATTCATTCCATTGCATTGTACTCCTTCTCCAAGTTCATGTTTTTCTCACATGAAATATACATCCATTCCATCCCGACTCATTACAGCAACATTTCTAAAGTCTCAAGTCCAAAGATTCATCTGAAAATTATCTAAATCAGATATGTGTTATACTCAAGGTATGATTCATCCTGGGTAAAATTCTACTCCAGGTGTAAACCTATAAAACCAAATGAGATATTTGCTTCCAAAATACAATGATGGGACAAGCATAGGGTAGACATTCCCATTCCAAAAGGGAGAAATGGGAAGAAGGAAGAGATGATAGGTCCCAAGCAAATCCAAAATCTAGCAAGGTAAACCACATGAAATCTTGATGCTCGAGGATAATCTTCTTTGGCTTCACGCTTTGTGCTCCAGGACCACAGTGGCAGAGGACCTGCCTTCTAGACATTCAGGGATAGCAGCATCACCCCCACAGTTCAATGGGAGCACTAGCCACATTATGGCTTTCTGCAGTGGCTCTGCTTATGCCACACCTCTATGTTGGGATGAGTGGGATAGTCACTCCACCAGGCTCCACTGAGCATTGGTTCCTTCTTTGAAACTGAGGTGGAGGCAGCCTTAATTCCTGGCCTGTGCGCTCTGAGCCTGTGATGGGAGTGGCAGCCCTGATAATTTCTGAACCATCTCGGAGGTCTTTCTTCTCTTGGCTTAAAGAATAGTGCATGTCTGTGGCAGTCTTAGTGTGTGCTGCTATTCCAAATTACCAGAAACTGGGTAATTTGTAAAGGCTAAAAATTTATTTCTCCCAGTTCTGGTGGATGGGAAGTCCAAGATCAAAGCACTGGTAGGTTTGGTGTCTGGTGAGGGTCCCAGTATCTCCTTACAAGATGGCACCTTGATGCTGCATCCTCTGGAGGGGAGGAACACTGTGTCCTCACATGGTAGAAAATACAAAAGAGGAAAAGAAGGCTGAACACACTGTTAAGCCTCTATTATAAAGGCTTTAATTCAATCAATGAAAGAAGAGCCCTTATGATCTAATCACCTCTTTAAGGCACCATCTGTTAATACTGTCACATTGGCCACTAAGTTTCAGTAGATGAATTTTTTAAGGGACATATTCAAACCATAGCAGCAGCTGCATAGTTCAATGACCTGGTCCTGTAGGGTCTGAGAAGTCTGACAGTCATCTTAAATGTGTCCCACTTCTCTGTTTCCTTTAGTCCCCGCTTGGCAGTGTTTCTTCTTGTATAGTCGTATATCACTGTTACTAGCTTTTGTTGAGATGGTTGATTTAGTCCATAGTTTGCATCTATACTTATCATATTATCAAACAATCAGTTGTGCATACCTTTAATGTTCTCTTCCAAACATTATTTCTCACTTTTTTTTGCAATGTGGATAGGCTGAGAATTTTCCAAAATTATACTTTCTGCTTCCTCTTTGCTTAACAGTTATATCCTTAAGTCATTTTCACTTCTCCAGTTTTACTATAAGCAGTCTGAAGAAGCCAAGGCATACCTTCAACAGTTTGCTTAGAATCTCTTCAGCTAGATATCCAATTTTGCTGCTTGCAAGTTCTGCCTACACTAGACAGACACCAGAATGCAAACATAATTCTCTGAAACAGTCTATAAAACAGTAGAACATGAACACAATTCAGCCAAGTTGTTTATTATTTCAGAACAGGGATCACCTTTGCTCCAGTTTCCAATAACATGTTCTTCATTTCCATCTGAGGTCTCATCAAATGGCTTACAAAACTTCATTCATGGCCATTACGCTTTTTCTGGCATGCACCTCAAAACTCATTTAGCCTCTATGCATTACCTAATTCCAAATCTGCTTTAACATTTTTAGGTATTTGTCATAGCACCCCCCGTCCCCCTCCCCTCCATTTCTTGGAACCAATTTCTGCCTTAGTCCATTTGGGTTACCAAAACAAAAATGGGCTGAGCAGCTTAAATAAAAAACTTCATTTCTTACAATATCATTTCTTGCTCTGGGCCTCTTTCAAGATGTTAATGTAAAATTGGATTTTTGTCATTATATGACCCATTTATTAATTTCCTTG
The DNA here is from genome assembly GCF_030222135.1 of Aotus nancymaae. Taxonomy (NCBI): domain Eukaryota; kingdom Metazoa; phylum Chordata; class Mammalia; order Primates; family Aotidae; genus Aotus; species Aotus nancymaae. The sequence goes on from NW_026988413.1 coordinate 42,354,956, forward strand.
CCCTCAGCTACTATTCTTACTTCTCTACATACATAGCTAAACCTTTCTACTTTTGGAAGGGTTATTAGGTTCTGCCAAGGTGCTGGTCCAGATTGCCAGCAGCAATACTAGTCTAGCAAATTCCTCCCACTCAGTTTGTTTCTAGTCATTTAGAGTAGGGTTACATAGGTCCAGAACCAGTCAGTTACCTCACTCACTAGGCAATATAAGCACATTTATTGTCAACCACAATTTTGCCAGATGGTATAAATACATAGTTCACCCCATCAGGCCCTAGAAATTCCGACAAAAGTGTTAACAAGTACCATTCCAGTTTCCTTACTTAAGGATCAACTCTGCTTCCTGTACCCAGAGTTGCAGCCCTGTTCCTGAGTCTATTGCATCAGGTAAGAAGGAAATTTCTAGTTATATAGTGTTACTATGAAGACTGGCTAGTATGAAATTCACAGGAAAGGCCAGCAGAAGGGAAACTCAGGCAAGAGTTGATGCTGTAGTCTTTTTTTTTTTTTTTTTTTTTTTTTTTTAAGACAGAGTTTCGCTCTTGTTACCCAGGCTGGAGTGCAATGGCACGATCTCGGCTCACCGCAACCTCCGCCTCCTGGGTTCAGGCAGTTCTCCTGCCTCAGCCTCCTGAGTAGCTGGGATTACAGGCACGCACCACCGGCCCAGCTAATTTTTTGTATTTTTAGTAGAGACGGGGTTTCACCATGTTCACTGGGATGGTCTCGATCTCATGACCTCGTGATCCACCCGCCTCGGCCTCCCAAAGTGCTGGGATTACAGGTGTGAGCCACCGTGCCCAGCGATGCTGTAGTCTTAAGACAGAATTTCTTCTTATCCAGAAAACCTCAGGTTTTTGTCATGAAGACCTTCAGCTGATTGGACAAGGCCCACCCATATTGTGGTGGGTGAACCACTTAAAGTCAATTGATCATGGTATTAATCACATCTAGAAAATACCCTCACAGCAACGTAAAGACTAATGTTCTGTCAGACAACTAGGCACCACAGCCTACCGTGTTGACAGATAAAATTACCCATCACAGCTTCTTTGATCAGATTGGTAAACTTCCAAACAGAATGCTGTACATTCACCTTGGAACTGCCTCTTGTAAAACAAACAGTTCTTTGCCAATTTACTATGGCATTTTTCTGTACACTGCCCTTCCTATTAGAGCATTTCTTTGAGATTACTTAAGACATTATGGTGGTTCAGATTTTAGGATTATTTTATGTCTTTCAGTCATAGGTGCAGTTTCAATTAATATCCAATAGCATGCTAGTAATTGTCTCTCAAATGGATATTTTGTGGTTCCAAATCCCAGTGGTTGTCTCTGAGTAGTACTTAGAAGCTTTCGCCAAGTTCCAGGCCATGTCCACACATAGCTATTGTAACAGATCATTTGTCCATAATCACTTTTTTTTGGTAGTACAGATACTCTAAACTGTTATAAATTAACAACTGTGTGGGTTTAGGTAACCTTATTGATTCTTATTTAGCATATCCAATCAATATTGGCAGAAAGGTGGGTTTACATGTCTTCTGTATTGGAAACGTTTGTCATTAAAATACAGTATCTATTATCATAATACATTCAGGTAAAGGAGACACAAACACTTCACATAAAGCCATTTAAATATTCCAATTGCCATCCAAACTTTCGCCTAAATTCCATCAACTATTGAATTCTTGTATCCTACAGGGGATATACTTAGATGAGGCAGACTTGCCTCTGAGGTGCTTGGTCTGGCAGGTGCGCAAGACCGTTTGAGAACACACGCAGAGGAAACAGGAGAGCTGGTGGTGCAGGTTTTGGGAAAAGAGCCGATTTTAGTTGTAAAAAGGACAGGAAGCCCTAGACATTGCACGGTTTTAGGCTTTAGCCTCACCACTCTTGCGAGCTTCCTTTCCAGGAGGGTTATCGATGCCTCAGATCTACTCAGTGTCAACCCTAATGTCCTCCCCACTCCTGTGAGCCATCCATCCATATGAGGTGAGAAATCAGTAGTAGGGGCTTGGCAGGGTGAGGCTAGCAGAGTCACTTATGGCCAAAATGAATTGTTCTGGAGGTTGGTTAATAAGCAGGAGAGACAGAATGGGGAGAATAAAACTGTGTGTGGGAGTTGGACACCTCCAGCCAAAGAAGGTGAGGCATAGAGACCTCTTACCACCAGGGAACAATCTGAATCATGGCACCAAATATGTTAGGGGATGGGAATACCTGAATTACCAGTGGTGAATCTGTATGAGTCTGCAGCAAACTCAATTCTTGCCTCCTCAGAAGAAAGAATTTGGCTGAGGGGCATAAGGCAGAAGTGCCCTGTTTAACCTTGATCCTAGGACTTTATATGCTAGCCTACTTCTGGCATTTGCACCCCTTTTCCTTCATTCTTTCCTTAGGGTGAGCTGCCTGTATCCGTGGCACCCTCCTTGTGCCAGGGAGGTGAGCATGTGCAGTGTGTTTAGGAAGCTGTAGGCATGCTCACCTGAGGCTTTCTTCCCTTTTCTGGTGGACTGCCCCTGGAAGGTCAGACTCCACCACTTTGTTTCATAATGCACATGCTTGAGCTCAGTTGCCCAATTCCTGATATTTTATTGGAAACTTCTGACTACCAATTTTAAGTGTTTTTATCTCTAGGGACATTGTCTCTTCCTGGTTCCTGTGACCAATTACCATTTTAGTGTGACAACTGTGGGCCATGAGGAAATTGCTACTCCCTGGGCCCCAACTACCAGTTATTATTTTTAGAGAGGCAGTGTGACAACTACTGAACCATCACCTAATGGTTGCCTGACATTTCTGGTGGGTTGGTAGGGGGCCCTTCTGTCCTGCTCATGCCTGACTAGATACCTACTGTAACATTTAGAGATTTCCGCAATGCTGGGATGAATTCCTTGACTCTCCACTTCGTCATTCTCTACTCTTGTGAATCAGCCTAACCTTCACTATCTGCTGTTTCAGCACATTCCCCACCACCTCCCACCCCCTTCTCCCCTGTCCCCACCCCCTGGCCTTGGAAACAGTTCTAAGTCTAGTGGCTGTTGCTGGGAATGGCTGGGTCCCAAGCAGGTCCCAGCATCAGAGTCCACGCCCAAATTTTCTTTTACTTTCACTTTCATTTTACCTAAATTTTGGGTCCCTGAGGCCAGTGGGTATAGCTTGAACTAGCTGGAATACACACTTGTTCCAGCATTAAGATCTGCCCCATTTTTCCTTACTTTCATTTTAGCTATTACAGACAACAATGACTAAGCCATTGTGTATTTCACTTGTTTCTTGTTAACTTGCATTTTCTTATGCATCTAGTGAACCAACTTCCTGGGAGTTCTAAATTCTATTTGTGACTTTTATAATACCTCCAGTTCATTGCACAGCTGTGGTTTTATACCATATGACTCTGGGCCATTGTGAAATCAAAAATTCATCCTATGCACCCTCTCATCCTTCTTCCCAAACCACATGATTCAGTGAGTCACGGTTGTTCCAGTAAATCCCACTTCACAGAAACCAACTGCAAGAAGCTAGGGCCAACTGTGTGGTTAGAAGTCACTATCTCCAATATTGCCCTCAATTTTGATACCAATTGCAAGTTTGCAGAAGTTCCCCAAACTACCCAGAGTGTTGACAATTTTCTAGTATAACACACAAAACTCAATGGAAGTGAATATACTCTTGCTTGTGGTCTATTACAGAATAAGGATAGATTAAAGTCAGCAAAATGAAGAGGAACATAGGGCAAAGTCAAAGTAGGTTCCAAATATGAAGTGTCATAGTTCTCTCCCCGTGGAATTTTCTGGCATTGGTCTGTGACAGTATCAATGGAGTATTGCTAACCAGGAAGCTCACATGAACTTTAGTATTTAGAGTTTGTATTGGACTTCATTACATAGGCATGATTGATCACCACATATAGTTGATAGCAGCCTCCAGGTTGACTGACATTGTATGACCTAGAGACTCCATTACTAGTCTTTCTGGCCAGTCCCTAAGACTATTGGGTATGGCTGGCTTCATCCTAAGATACACTGGGGCTAATTCCTCTCTTAAACAAGGACATTTCTATCAAGTATGATATAGATTACCTTCCAGAAGCCAAGGACAAATATCAGACCACTCATTGAGCAAGCCAAAATTTTTTTACTACACAAGAATAAGCTGGATAGTGGTGATGGTCTTCAGTTTCTCCTTGATAAGGTGGAATGTTTAGTCAGGATTACAGGGTCACCTTCTGGGTGCTTCACCTTGCTGTGTGATAGCTTTTGCAAAGTGATTGCCTGTAGGTGCTGCCTGATTCCATTGTCACATCTCTATTTACTGATCACTGAGAGTTCTTGGTTATATACATGTTTACGTCTGTGTCCTGGGAAGATGAAAGATTTTTTTTTTTGAAACAGAGTTTTGTTCTTGTTGCCCAGGCTGGAGTGCTATGGCAGGATCTCGGCTCACCACAACGTTTGCCTCCCGGGTTCAAGCAATTCTCCTGCCTCAGCCTCCTGAGTAGCTGGGATTGCAAGCATGCACCATCGCGCCCAGCTAATATATTTTTAGTAGAGACGGGGTTTCTCCATATCAGGCTGGTCTCGAACTCCCGACCTCAGGTGATCTGCCTGCCTCGGTCTCCCAAAGTGCTGGGATTACAGGCATGAGCCACCATGCCTGGCTGAAAGATCTTTTAACACTTCATTGCTAGGCAGTCTCATCCTGCCTGAAAAGGAACTAAAAAAGGAACATCATTTCCTGAGATACATGACACTTCCTTTGTAATACCATTAAAGATTCCCTAAGCAACAGTATCTCTAGTCATAGATTTTATTCACTATGGATAACCTAAGTTTGTAGTATAGTGGTTCTAAAACTTTATCCAAATCTCCTGGACATATTCAGTCGGTCCTTGGTGCAAATGGAATTTGCATGTCTAAGTTCCCAAGAGATGCTGATGACACTGGTCTGCAGACCACATTTTTGGAGCCTCTGTTGTAGCACGTGGTTTTAGAAATCATCTGTTCATGTCTGCATCTTTGTTGGAAGGCAAGCTTTTCAACTACAGAAACTGTGTTTTTCATCAGTATGTTCCCATGACCTAGCAGAGCACTTAGTAAACAATCAATATGTATTTATAGATTGAATGGATGATAATGTTGATTCTAGTTTTATACTACTTATATTGATGCTGCTTCTACCTGCATGTTTGAGGATAGTAACATGCCTGTATTTTTCATATATGTTCTGTTTGCATTTTAATATAATTATTAACTAAAGCATTATTTTGTCATACTTTAATGATTTTAGCCTGATCTATTGCTAACAGTATTTGCAAAAACTATTTTGCTAAATCATGAGGGATGTGTGTCTGTGTGTGAATTTAAAACATTATTTTCCTTTTATTATATGTGAATAGATAATATAAAATTGTTACATGAAATATTTGGCAGCTGTATACCTTGCAGGCAAAATTAATGAAAAAGAAAAATTTATAGAATCTAGGCTAATTTAAAAGTGTGATGAAAAGTGTCCTTACAAATTAAAGTTAGGAGAATGGTAGAAAGTACAAAAATGCATTGACAGTCTTTTGGAAGAGTTTTTCCCCATTCTGTCTTCTGCTCATTAATTGTTAAATTAATATGCATTTGGATTCCATTTGGCCTTTTGAATGCCATATTTACAAACTTAAGTGAAACTAAAGGCAAACTACCTTAATTTTCCCTCTTTTACATCACTCAACTTTTTCTAACTAGCACTATTAACTTTATGAAATTAGCAAACCAAGTTATTTTGGGCCACGATTTAGACCAATCTCCTTAGCTAAGTGAGGTTCAACCTTAGTTTTGTCCCTTTTACTTAAAACATGTAATTAAGAAGGCCAATGAAAGGAAAAGTGTGGTTAAAGATGGGTTAGGACTTACTTGTGTGATGATGAGAAACTGTAGCAAGTAGGACTATTTAAATTTGCAAAGGTAAAGTTAAATATAAAATTAAGATTATAAAAGAAATTTGATTATTGTCTTCTTTGCATCAGTCCAATAATATGTTGAAAATAGTCACTGAATAATATTAATGGTATATAATTTTAAAACCATTAAAAAGAGATACTATAATAAACAGCACAAAATCATACCATACAGTTCTTAACTACTGAAAATTTAGTATTAGATTCAACAGCTAGATTTTTTAAATTACTGAAAAATTAATTTTAGCTTAAATTAAAGACTCACAGTAGACTTGAAACTAACATTTAAAGGGAATATGTTAAGATTTGTCAACTGAAAAGAACAACTTACTGAAGATACATAGTTTTTTGATAATTGTACCTGATGTGGAAACATGAGTCATCACTGATAGACAAAAACAATGTGAAATGTGAAATATTCTGTTTGTGTGCTATTTAAGGGTTATTATAAAATGAGTCATTTATTTTGGTTATTTAATGAGTCTGTTATTACAAAATATGTTTTTCATTCATCCTGGGCATCAAATATTTAGAGTTGATTTCACTAGATAATTACAACTTTGAAAACTAAAAACCATATTGGAATCTGGAACATGTTTTGTAATCTGGTCCCAGTCAAAACTATGAACTAGGTAACTTTGTTTTGAGGCTACTCCCTTTGGTGTCTCATACAGTACTTCCATTCTGTTTCAGGGTTTTCCACCTATGGCACAGGCTTCCAAATCCTGTAGGGCCAAGATCTCTAATATGAGATGATTTGCTAATCCTGTGAAGTTGACTGAACTGATGTAGAGAGTTCCTACCAATTGGATAGGATGCTGTAGACCATGGCTTTTTAACTCACTTAGTGGAAATTGCCATCTTATAGAGTTGTTGGGGGCCTTAGAAGTTACTTTCTAAACAAGGAATCTCTTTACTAACAGTTCCTGTGATCGGAAGGCCACAACTTTACAAGGTGAGACACTTCTAGAAGTTGGAAAGTAATGTTTTACATGAAGCCAATGCAGAAGAAAGAACATTATTTTTGGAGAAGTTTCAAGGCCAAAACCCAGCATCACTACTTATTGTCTGTGTGAATCTAGGCATGGTTCTTAACTTTGTTGACCTCTATTCCCTAGTAAATGAAGAGGAATGAAAGAAATTATCCATCACTGGATGAATGGATAATAAAAATATGAAATAGAATACTATTTGGCTTTTAAAAATAAGAAAATTCCATCATATGCAACAACATTAATGAACTTGGAAGACGTTGTGCTGTTTAAAATAAGCCAGGCACAGCCGGAGAAGTATTGCATGATCTTACTTACATGTAGAATCTAAAACAAACACACTGAAACAGAGAGTAGAATGATAGTTACCAGAGGCTAGGGGTGAGGGAAGTGGGGAGATACTGGCCAAAGTGTACAAAGTTTCAGTTACACAGGAGAAATAAATTTTTTGGTATTAATTTTACAGCATGGTGACTATAGTTAATAACGTATAAATGGTATATTTCAAAATTTCTAACAGAGTAATTTTTCCAGTGTTCTCACTGCAAAAAATTGTAAGTATTTCAGGTGGTAAATGTGAGATAGCTTGATTTGTCTTTTACATATTTATTTTTAATGTATATTGACAAATTATAGTTGTATATATTTGTAAGATACAAAGTAGCATTTTGATTTTTATTTAAAATGTGGATTTATTAAATTAAACTTATTAACATACTTGTCACCTCAAATATTTAATATATTTTACAAGAAATTTACTTTAGAAATTTGCTCTTTAACAATATTGAAATTATAGTCCTCGATTATGAGCTATATTATCAGCACTCAATTATTAACATGCTTTGCTGTCGATCTTAACAAATTAAACCTATTCCTCTTATCTTGTATACACGTATCATAACATCACTTTATATCCTATCAATATATATAATTATAATTTGTCAATTTATAATATAAAAATAAAATTATAAAAAGAATAATGAAAACATAAAATTAAATATTTACAAAGCAGCATATAGTGCTTGGCACTTAGTGAAGATCCAATAAATAAATATTTTCTCTTTTTTTCCCTATTCTTTATAGTTTGGTCCTTTCTATGTGAAACATAAAATTGTTCTGTTCCTTCTATTTCATGACAACTTTCCAAATGTCTAAATCTAATTTTCATGCTCCTCTTTTGACTGTTTCCTTTTTCAGTCTAGATAACCCCATTTCTTTCACCCATTCCTTGAACTATGTCCTTCCAGTCCTTTACTATCCCATGTCTTTCATATGAGTTGTTTTACTTTATGTCTTCTTAGAATTTTGGTGACTATAATTGGGAGCAGTTCTCTAGAAATGATAATATAAAATAATTTTTGAGATGTTGAATTGTATTATTTTCCATTCTTTATACCACCTCATCTTTCTTGCTCACTGTGCTATGCTTTATAGCACCTTATCATTATCTGAAATATTTTTGTTGTTAATCAGTTAATTAATTTCCCAATAATATGTTTATTATTTTCACTTCTTATTTGAATGCAAACCAGATTATGGAAGAGCCCTAGTCTGTTTGGTCCATCATTTTGTAACTAGCGCTTGGTATAGTCTCTGGCAGAAAAAACATATTCAATACATAGTTGATAAATAATGTATTTAAAAGCCTCTTGAGAAATTATTTGAGGTGAAGATGATGATGACCATTTTTATGCAATTGCTACTTGCAAATCTTGAAAAAAATGTAATTATTTATAATTTTAAATTTGTTTTCTTATAGTAAAAATGTATCTGTGTTAAGAAAAAGTTAATAAAAAGATATGAAAAATGTGTCTTCCATTCCATTGATCAGGCCTTTCTTTTGGTTAGAGTACATGGGACTGCTCTTCAGCTAAAGAAATAATTTTCATCAAGAGACAGAGGAATTCCCTCTGCAACCAGCACTGTAGCCCTTGCCTACCAGTGAGGGAATTCTCCTTCTGCTGACAATTGTAATTGACAGATAAAATGGAAATTTCCATGCCCCTGGTGTGCTACAAGTGTCATTTGTAAAATTGGCATTGCAACTTAAAACAGTTGTACAGTAGTACTTAATAATTTAATGAGATAATTGTTTAAACAATTATTTGACCATACTATTCCACATAGTATTGGAAGTCCTAGCCAGAGCAATCAGGCAAGAGAAAGAAATAAAAGGCATCCAAAAAGGAAGAAGAGAAGTAAAACTATCTCTGTTCACAGATATGATTCCCTACCTGAAAAACCCCATAATCTCTGCCCAAAAGCTCATAGATGTGATCAACAACTTCAGCAAAATCTCAGGACATAAAATCAGTGTACAAAAATCAGTAGCATTTCTATACGCCAACAACATCCAAGCTGAGAGCCAAATCAAGAATGCAATCCCATTTACAATAGCCACAACAAGAATAAAAAACCTAGGAATACAAGTGACCAGAGAAGCAAAAGCTCTCTTACAACAAGAGTTAGAAAACATTGCTCAAAGAAATCAGAGATGACACAAACAAATGGAAAAACATTCCATGCTCATGGATGGGAAGAATCAATATTGTTAAAATGGCCGTACTACCCAAAGCAATTTACAGATCCAATGGTATTCCTATCAAACTACGAATTATATTCTTCACAGAATTAGAAAAAAGCTGTTTTTAAATTCATATGGAATAAAAAAAGCTCAAATAGCTAAGACAATCCTAAGCAAAAAGAACAAAGCTGAAGGCATCATATTACTTGACTTCAAACAATACTACACTTCTACACTAGCCAAAACAGCATGGTGCTAGTACAAAAACAGGCACATAGAGCAATGGAACAGAATAAAGAACTCCAAAATAAGACCACACGTCTACAACCCTCTGATCTTCCATAAAGCAGAAAGAAACAAGCAGTGGGTCAAGGGATCCCTATTCAATAAATGGTGCTGAGATAACTCGCTATCCATATGCAGAAGATTGGGACTGGACCCCTTCCTTATACAATATACAAAAATTAACTCAAGATGGATTAAATACTTCAATGTAGAACTGAAAACTATAAAATTCTGGAAGATAACCTAAACAATACCATTCTGGACATAGGCCCTGGCCAATACTTGTTGACAAAGATGTCAAAGCAAGTATAACAAAAACACATATTTACAAATGGGACCTGATTAAACTAAACTAAACAGTTTCTATACAACAAAAGAAACTATCAGCAGAGAAAACAGACAAATTACATAATGGAAAAAAATATTTACAAACTGCATCTGACAAAGGTCTAATATCAAGCATCTATGAGGAACTTAAACAAATTAATAAGCAAAAAACATCCCCATTAAAAAGTGGGCAAAGGACATACACACTTGTTCAGGAATGTTCATAGGAGTGTTATTCAATAGCCAAAATGTGTGAAAAATCCAAATGTCCATAAGCTGACAAATGGATTAATACAATTGATACATACATACAATGGAATATTACTCAGCAATACAAAGAAATGAAGTTGTGATGTATCCTACAATATGAATTAACCTTGAAAACAATGAAAGAAGCCACTCACCAAAACCCACATATTATATAATTCCATTTACACTAAATATTCAGAATAGGTGAAACTATAGAGACAAAAAATAGATTCGTGATTTCCTAGGGCAGGAGATATGAAGGAATTTATGCAGTGATGGTTAAGAGGTCTGAGCTTGCTTTCTAGGGTCATAAGAATGTTTTAAAATTGATTGTGATGATAGTTGCATAACTCTACGAATAGATTGAAAGTCATTAAATCGTACAATTTGAAAGGGCAAATTGTATGAAATACATCAAAATGTATGAAATCCATCACAATAAAGTTATTAATACACTGTAATTTTTACTTAAAATTTGGAGTTGACATTTCCTATGTTGATTAGTTAACTTTCTTAGCATTCTAAATGGTATTTCAGTGAGTAAAAAAATCATTATTCAAAAATATGATGCCTTTTATCATAAACATTTATTGAGTTATATGCCAAATATTGTACTAAATAATCTGAGAGTCAAGACGTATGTAAAAAGTTTTGAATTAATTTTCTTTAATTCTACAGAAGTTACAAATCAAATTTGTTAATAACAAATAACAAAATTGAAGGCAAATGTCTCCTCTTTACATTTGCCTGTTCTTTGCCAGAATTCTGAATTACTCTGAGGATATTTTCTCCATAAGCATTATATATGTGTGTTTATGTGTGTATGCACTCATTGCATATGCATATCATATGTACTCATTACATATCCTGTTATAACATATTCTATTGGAATAGTGTATTCCATTGGAATACACTAATTATATTGGAATATGCTAATACACCAATTGGAATATGTTACAATGTGATATGTAGTCAGATATATATATAAAACACACACACATAGAGTTTTGAAATATATCAAGGGCTCTCATGAAATTAGGCTGTCTGGAAATAGATTGTACAGTCCTAGTTTAAACCATTGCTCCACTATCCTTAAGCCCAGCTCCAACATTTGTGAGGGCTGGATAAGAGTAAAAATTAACAGTTATAGATCAAGTGAACAAACTTTTAAATAAAATAAGGTCTTGGTTTCCTCCATGGCAAATATACTGTAATAATGACTAGGAAACTGAGTTTATAATTTGTTGACTCCTCACAGTTTAGCATTGGGATATTGCAGTGAGGGCAAGGCCAACCCCTGATACCTGGGTTTCACTCCTTCTTTTCCTATCCCAGCTCCATCCTGAACTCTGAGGGGCCTTGCCTGCATTGTGCAGTCACCCAAGCTGAAGTATACCACCTTTATCCATTCCCATATCCCATCTCATGTGCAAATAAGGCAGACATGGGGACTAGATTTTCTTGTGAGGTTCTTCAGATACAGCTCCTCAAGTAGGTTTTTCTCTCAATCTGAAAGCCTGTGAACTAAAGACACAAGTTATATGACCCTCTCCACCAGCACACAAATAACATACAATGGCAAGACAGGATAGTTACAATAGACACCTTTGTTCAAAGAAGAGGAAAATAAAAGGCAAATACCAGTCAGTCACTGATCCACAGTAATTCTGAAATCCAGCCTAACATATATTGGCAATCCCTTGGTTTGTGCTTATACTTGCTTTTTGGGAAAGATCCTCTGAAACATTTAGATTTGTTCTCTGGTTTCTTGGTTTTGGTCTCCGTCAGTTACCTTTTAAAATGAATGAATGAATGAATGAATGGCCTATATTTGACACAGAGCAATGGTCTCAGTTCTCAGCCTTCCTCCTGCCCATAGAAATATGGAAGTCTAAAGGACTTTTTTGATTTTGTAGTCTCTCTTCATATCAGTTCACACTTATGTAACTTCTTTAAGAAACTGTGTGGAGTTCTTGTATATCAAATAATGATTTTCTTTAGTAGACTAGTGCCACACCCATATTTCAAATAAAAGTGTCTTAAGTATTTTCTCTACATATGTTGAAGACCATATTAGTTGGTGTTATAATTTTTATTTCAACCATAAAAATTAATTCAAGAAACTCATATGAAGTAAGATACATATTAAATTTATCCCACATTTTAAACATTCGACATTTATCTTTCCTTTATTCAGTTCTAGGTATTTTGCTATTATTTCATCTCTGTATAGAGAACTACCTCTAAACATTTAAGGGTAGGTTAGCTAGCAAAAATTCTCATAATTTACCTTTGCCTGAGGATGCCTTTATTTTCCTTTTATTCCTAAAGAATATTTTTGCAGGAAAAACTAATTGTGGTTAAAGGTATTTTTCTTTTAGTACTTGAAAAATGTGTAACTTCCTTATGACCCCATAATTTCAGATGAGATATCCATTGTCTGGTAAATTGGCATTCCCTTATAGGTAATGAGTTTTCTTTGCATGCTTTCAAGATCTTTTCTTTGTCTTTTATTGTAACAATTTAACTATGATGTATCCTCACCTGGATTTCTTTTCTTTTCTTTTTTTTTAGTCATTCATTTTCTTTAACCTGTAAATTCATGCTTTTTACCAAATTTGGGGATTTTTCAGTCACTGTTTATTCAGATAGTTCTTAAGTTTTTATTGTGCCCCTTCTTTGCTTCTTGGAAACCAATGATACAAGTGATAGCTTTTTTTATATTGTCCTTCAGGTATCTGAAACTGTATTTATATTTTCAGTCTATTTTGCTTGTTTCTATTGAGTAAATTCTACTGATCTCTTCTTAAGTTCATTGATTTTGCTTTCTATCATCTCTGTGTTACTATTGAACCCATCCAGTGTTTTTTTTTTTTTCCAAGACAAAGTCTTACTGTGTCGCCCAGGCTGGAGTGTAGTGGTGCAATCTTGGCTCACTGCCACCTCTGTAATTCAGTTTTCCCATTTTTCAAGTCTATAAATTCCATTTTCTTTTTTTAAAAATAGCTTCCATTTCTTTGCTGAGATTTTCTATTGTTTCATTTGTTTCAATAATTCACAAGTACTTGTTGAACCATTTTTGTGATGTTCTTCTTTAAGATGTTTGTTAGATAATTCTAATAATATATGATTCATCTTGGTATTGCTATCTGTTGATAGTCTTTTCTCATTCATGTTGTGATTTTCCTCATTCTTCATATAATAAATAATTTGCAAGTGCATTTTGGACATTTTAGATATTATGAGATTCTAGGTCCTATATCATTATTTTTTTTAAGCAGGCAGTCCCCCGTGTCTACTCCCTGTTTACCTGGAAGAGCTACAAGACTTGAGTACATTAATGCTTGCCTAGTACTATCTAGACCAAAATTTTAAAAAATTAATTCTATAGTCCAAGGTAATAGATGTATTTAAAATTTCACTTTTGGCTGGGTGCAGCGGCTCACTCCTGTAATCCTAGCACTTTGGGAGGCCGAGGAGGTGGGAGGATCACCTGAGGTCAGGAGTTCGAGACCTGCCTGACCAACATGGAGAAACCCTGTCTCTACTAAAAATACAAAATTAGCTGGGTGTGGTGGCACATGCCTGTAATCCCAGATACTTGAGAGGCTGAGGCAGGAGAATTGCTTGAACGTGGGAGGCAAAGGTTGGGTGAGCCCAGATCGTGCCGTTGCACTCCAGCCTGGGCAACAAGGGTGAAACTGTCTCAAAAAAATAAAAAGATAAATAGATAAATAAACAAATAAAATTTCACTTCTATAATGTTTCTGAGGAGAAATGATCAGTCAGTAAAATAATAAAATGATTCCATTATAACACTTTGGATGTTGATAATCAATATTCCCTTTTATAAAATTGGGGCTAATATCTATTTTGCTGCATTGTTATAATAAAGTAATGTATGTTAATCTGTGGCAGAGGGCCTAGAAATATTATATACTAAAAAAAAAGTCTAATATTTGATTATTGTTATTTGGAGATGGAATCTCTCTGTTCCCCAGGCTGGAACGCAATGGTGCAATCTCAGCTCACTGCAACCTCCGCCTCCCTGGTTCAAGCAATTCTCCTGCCTCAGCCTCCTGAGTAGCTAGGATTACAGGCGCATACCACCACGCCCAGCTAATTTTTTGTATTTTAGTAGAGACTGGGTTTCACTGTGTTGCCAAGGCTGCTGGTTTTGAACTCCTGAGCTCAGACAATCCACCCACCTCAGCCTCCCAAAGTGCTAGGATTATAGGGGTGAACCACTACGCCCAGCCAAAATATCTATTATTATTTGTGCTCTTTTAATTATAATAATATCCTCTTATAGAACTTTAAAAAATATCTTCCTAGAGTTGAATTTAAATTTGGTCACGTGATATTTGAATAAAGGAAGTCTTCTTTATCAGTAAAGAGTTGTTGAAAGATTTAGTGAACAATTTGCCAATCATAAAGCATCTTGTAGGAACTATAGTGCACAGTAAAAAAAAAATCAGTGTGTAAAAATGTCTGTTAGCACATATGCATCTCATACATTTAACAAGGACCACAAAATAACTAAAAATGGCCAAATGTTTATAATTGTTAAAACTGGCTGATATTTACATGGGGCTTCATTATAATATTCTCCTTGCTTCTGTGAAAATTTCCATAATGAAATTTAAAATAATCCACTATTATGCAAACCAAGTAAAATAAAACATGAGCATTTTTGGTTTGTAGAGTTTTCCTTTTCTAGAGCTGCCTATCTCACTTGGTGGCTGGGTTAGCTCAGGGGAATCTAAGTCTGGTTGATCTAATGGCTTTGTAGGAAATAAAAGTGAGAGATTTAGGCCAGCTGAGGGCAATGAAATAAAGCATGCTTTATCTAGACCATACAGCTACTGCTTGGTGTCTGTGACTGCATCACTGAGAATATAGACTTAATGTTGCTAGATCTTTTGAAAGACACTGTAAATCTGTATTTTTACCTAAACCTTTTTAATATTTAAACATTGGCAAAATATATAAACTGTAAAGGAAATTACTGTGCTGTAAAACAAATTATATTTGGGTCATACCTAGTTATATACGAAGTTAAAGAATAGTTTCTTTGGCTTTTTTTTTTTTGAGATGGAGTCTCACTCTGTGTCCCATGCTGGAGCGCAGAGGTGCAATCTCAGCTCACTGCAACTTCTGCCTCCCGGGTCAAGCGATTCTCCTGCCTCAACCTCCCAAATAGCTGGGACTACAGGAGTGTGCAACCACGCCCAGCTAATTTTTTTTTTTTTTTGTATTTTTTAGTAGAGACGGGGTTTCACCGTGTTAGCCAGGATGTTCTCAATCTCCTGACCTTGTAATCTGCCCACCTTGGCCTCCCAGAGTGTTGGGATTACAGGCATGAGCCACTGCGCCCAGCCACCAATTGTTTTAATTTGGGCTGCTATAACAATGTGCCATAGACTGGGCAGCTTACAACAACAAAAACTTATTTCTCACTGTTTTGGAGGCTGGAAGTCTGAGATGAGGGTGCCAGCATGACTGGGTTCTGGTGAGGGCCCTCTTCTGAGTTACAGACCACCGACTTCTCACTGTGTCTTTACATGGCACAAAGAGGTCAGGAGAGGTCTCTGGGATGTCCTTTATAAGTATACTCATCTCAGTCACGAGGACTCCATCCTCATGACTTAATCATTTTCCAAAGGGTCTACCTCCCAGCACCACCACATTGAGGATTAGGATTTCAACATGTGAATTTTGGAAGGGACACAAACATTTAGTTTAACTATCTTTATTGAATATTCTCTTCAGTATTCATAAATACAGAAAATAAAACAACCCAATATAATTTTCCATCACATTGTCAAATGATACAAAACAAACCCTAAAATTAATATATTTTACTGTTTGTAAGAGTACAGACAACTGCATTATAGATACGGTGTTAGAGTATAAAAGTACTTTGAAAGATCAGTTGGATGGTAGCTATCAAAAATATATCTATATAGATAGCCTGGGCACGGTGGCTCATGCCTGTAATCCCAGTACTTTGGGAGACCAAGGTGGGTAGATCACTTGAGGTCAGGAGTTCAAGACCAGCCTGGTCAACTTGGCAAAACCCCCATCTCTATTAAAAGTACAAAAATTAGCTGGCTCTGTGGGCGAGTGCCTGTAATCCCAACTACTCAGGATCCTCAGGAGACTGAGGCACAAGAATCACTTGAACCTGGGAGGCAGAGGTTGCAGTGAGCCGAGATTGAGCCACTGCACTCCAGCCTGTCTGACAGAATGAGACTCTGTCTCAAAAAAAAGATAGATGATAGATAGATAGATAGATAGATAGATAGATAGATAGACAGACAGACAGACTTTTGGACTACACAAGTCAATTTCCAGGAATCTATTTAAAGAAAGACTTATGTGTACAACAGTAATATACAAATAAGGATGTCACTTTTAGAGTTATTATAGAAAAAGATAAATGAAAATGCACTATATGTTTGTTAAGTAGGTGAGAGAGTCAGTGAATATGCTGCATCCAAATTATATAATACTGAACAACAATTACTGGAAGAATGAGTATTGTATAATAATGTTTTCACAAAATATTCCTTTTTGTTTTTAGAGATGGCATCTCACTCTGTTGGAGTGCAGTGGCAGAACCATAGTCATTGCAGCCTCAAACTCTGGGGCTCAGGCTATCCTCCTACTTCACTCTTCAGAGTAGCTGAGACTAGAGGGGTATGCCACTATGCCTGGCTGATATTTAAAAATTTTGTAGAGATAAGGTCTTGCTTTGTTACCCAAGCTGGTCTTGAACCTCTGGCTTCAAGTAATCACCTGCTTTGGCCTCCTAAAGTTCTAGGATTCCAGGTGTCAGCCACCATGCCTGGCCTCTATACTTTTATGTGTATGTGTGTTAGTTCTTAGCAAGAGAACTTAGATTACAGACAACAGAATTTTAGTGTATGTTGCCTTTCAGATGGGAACTTGGAATGCAGAGGTGAGACAGCACTTTAACATTTTATAGCTATTGCTTAAATCCTTTCCAATAAATATGTATTCGTTAATTGCTGTATAAATAGAAAAATAAGCCAGGCACATTGGCCTGGGCCTGTAGTCCCAGTTAGTCGAGGGGCTGGGGCAGGAAGATTGCTTGAACCCAGGATTTGTTTCAGGCAAGCCTGGGCAAAATAATGAGAATCTGTCTCTTAAAAAAAAAAAACAAAACTAAGTGAACCTAAAAAATGGGGTTGTCATAGCAATGAAAGATAATTTAAAAATATTTTAAAATAAATAAAGATAAAAAAAGATAATTTAAAAATATTTAAAAATCAATCATTACTTCTTTGTTAAAAATATTAATTAAACTAATGTAGAAACCATGGTATTAAATTCAGTGAAATGATTTAAAATATAGCCCTATAGTGAAATGATTTAAAATATAGGCTGTCTTGTGTAACTGTTGGGGTTGAGATCTAAGACAGTCAGATGTGTGATCATAGCCAAGGTTTGTATACGTAATCTCTACTGATAACGTCTTACAAAAAAGTAGAAGACAATGACTGTAAAGTGCTTAGTATAGCTCCTGATACTTTGAGTGCATTCCCAACAAATATTAGCCATTAGTATTATTCAATAGGGATTAAAGATAGAGAACTCAATCAGGTAATTTGCTCAACCATCTCTGGATATATTTTTAAGGGTATATTTTAAGTCAGAAATTCTTGTTTTTTAATAGGTCAGTAATGACACACTGATCCTGGCTATTTTAAATTTATATATTCATGATGATGGGTTTGTGGAACGCCCCCGTACACATAACACTTTTTGTCTGCTGTTTTGGCATTAGATAGTTCTATAGCTTATATGCAAAAAATGGTAGTAAAATATAATCTAATTTTGAGATGAGTGACTTTGTGACAGAACAAATTTCATCAGTTACTTCCCTGCATTTTATAAGTGTGCGAGATTATAATATTACCTCTAATAATGCAGATTTAGAGAGAAGTCACAGTTTGGCCGTTGTAACCAATATTTCTTCTTAGTCAGTTTTTCTGTGTCAGCCTTGTGTGGAAGACAGATGATACCCAAACTGAAACATAAATATGTCACCTGGTTATCTTAATAAACATCAGGCAAAAGTGTTCAAAAATGTACTTTGTCAATACATTTCCATCACTCCTGGGAAACCATCTGCTGAAAGACCATTCTGGCTAAAGACAGTCAGAAAACCAAATATAATTCCATTTTCTTATTCAGAAAAGGTAAAACCACAAGTAATGACTGACACTGAAAGGAAAGATGATAGAAGTGACAAACACAGGCTGAGTAATCCCAATTACCCACCTGACCCACCTCTAATCCCAATACTGTGGAAGGCTGAGGCAGGAGGATCACTTGAGTCCAAGAGTTCAAGACCAGCTTGGGCAACATAGTGAGACCCTGTCTCTGCCAAAAAAAAAAAAAAAAAAAAAGCTGGGCGCAGTGATGCACACTTGTAGCCCCAGCTACTAGGAAGGCTGAGATGGAAGGATGGCTTGAGCCCAGGAAGTGAAGGCTGCAGTGAGCTGTGTTAGTACCACAGCACTCAAGCATGGGTGACAAAGTGAGACACTATCTCTAAAAGAAAAAGAAATGACTAACACAGAAGGGACCTCAGAGAGGATCCAGAACTGTTTTGTTGCACAACAAAAACAAGACTTTTAATAATTGAAATTTCTTTAAATATACATTGTTTTTATTCATGCAGAATATTTATTTTACCATTTTCGATTTATAACTCTTTCCAAAGTAATCTCACTGGCAGTTAAAGAATGTGTTTACTCTCACCGTTCTGATTAAAGAAACCAATTTTATTATAATTAAAATCAAGAAATGTGTGATTTTTAATGTTTCATTTCCCTCTTGCATTCTTTCCATTTTAACTCTACTTTTTATTGATAAACTTAGAGCCTTTTAATTAACTAATGCTTGGAAGTGGGCAATCACAAGAATCCCTCCAAAACATGCTAGATTGTGGTCAAGGGAAGATCATCATTATTTGATTTTTTTTTTTTCAGGACATAGAAGAGATTTAAAATGCCTCCTTCTGTAAAAGGCACAGATTTGAAATACAGTATCTGCTAAGCCCTTGTTTTCTTCTAATGATTAGTTTCTGATTGAGAAAATTACAGATAAACAGAGTATGTATTTGTTATATGTTAAGGCTATTCAAGCAAATTTATTTTTATTTATTCATGTTGAATTTGGTTCCTAGCTTTTTTAGTTGCTTGAAATTCAGGCCAATTTGTAATGTTGAGATATTTGTCTTTCTTTATTTCATATTCTTCCAAAGCAACAAGTTATTTGGAAGGATATTGAATAATTCCAGTGAAACATTTGCAACAGTATTTTTATTTTACATTTGTTACAGTTTTCCATTTAATAACATTATAGTTTTATGTAGTTGCTGCAGTGTATTTCAGTTTCTAATATAGTATCTTAATCATACTCGACATTCAAAACATGCTTGCTGAGTGATAATCATAATAAACTACATTACACTTAAACTAGTTTTTGCTATTCTGTTGATTTTACTTAATCTTTCTTATAATTTTTATAGTAGATACCTACTGCTAAAATATTATTTCCATCAGTTGGAACACTGAAATGACCCTTTGTTTTGCTAGACGGTATCTCCATCTACACAAATAAATACTATTCATAGAAGCTAACTTAAGGACCCATATTTTCAAGAAAATCTTGTATTGTACAAAACAAGCTCTTTTCAAGCCAGAAAATGAGATTGAGTGGTAGAGTCAAGGATCTCTAACTTGTGAGTTCACCATTGTATCTAGGAACTATCTGGTAACATGCCTTAACTGCCAGGATAGGGAATGAGTATGTCATATAACTTACTTAGAAGTCCTAGGCCGTGGAGAGCTGTATAAATTAAAATGAACATCTAGAATGACTGTTGGAAGCCAGAGCTATGCACAGAGCATCTGTATAATGTGCTCTGTGTGGTTGGCATTGCTAAACAGACAAGCTGTCACATTCTGTACTAGCTGAATATTCTAGGGCTCTTCCTCTGTCAACCAAGGTAGAGGACATGGCAGTAGTCAAACCTCAAGGTGACAAAAGGCTAAAGTAGTGTGTGAGCGCTGTATTAGAGGGGAATTTACAAGTGTAGGTAGGGAGAGGCATCTCTTTTCACAGCACCTATATCATAATCCAAATGCATCCTTGGACTGAGAACATCCCTATTAAAATAAAGGCACATTCTGTAATGACAGGGCCATTACTCAGTGAATCTGTATCTTAACAAAATCAAAATCTCTAGAAAGGGTCATATTAAATATTTATAAGCAAAACAAAAACAAATATTTCTAATACTGTTAGCATTTAATGTGAGAAATGAATAACATATTGTGAAATTCAACAAAGAATGTTACTATCAATTTATTAACACAAAGGGTAAATGAATATATTTCAATTTATTAAAAAGGAAAAATAGCATATTTTATTTATTTAGAAAAAGGTATTATATGTATTGCTTATTCTAATGAAGAAAGAAATTTGTTGTTTTTAATTTTTATAAATATTAAGAATGATAATCCTTAAATGGCAGGTGTATGGCTGTAGGAGACAGTCTATCAATTATGGCTATTTGGTGCCACCTAGTGGTAAAGGGCTTTTTAAAGATCAATTTGTGTTACTTCTGCTTTTAGAAAATTTGTAGTGAAAAATAATTTATAGATGGCTGAATGGCCGCCTAAAAGAGATACAAATTAAGACAGAATTCATTTTATACCCATAGACATTAAGTGAAATTGGCTGTTACACTCAACATTGGAGTGACATCTGGTTTGACTGAGATAGAATGCTTTATGACTAAAAGAGCTGACTTGGGGTTGACAGCTTTTTATTCTATTCTATTTTTATTTTTCAGTTGGTTAATTGGCTTCTAAAGTCAAGGCTATAGATATAAGATTGATGTAAAGTTAGAGATGATGTACTATCGCATAATTACTATAATATTATTGATATAATAAATGACATACTTGTGTCATTCTGTGGCCATAGTGAAACTAATATATGCCTAATAACATACAGAAGACTTAAAAGTGCCAGATATTATTTTTAGAATTCAGGGTGGGCATGCCAAATTTAGTGACCATACCATTAATAGCCTCCTGACCGAGGCTCTTATTTATTTTTTTTAAGAGAACCTGTTCCAGTCACAGCTGCCAGAAGGAGCAGATGCACAAACCATTGGCCATCCCTGGGGTACAGTTCATTGAACCTGAGTGAGTTCTAGGCAGATACTGAGATAATCTTATTCTCTCTTCTAGCCGTTTGTGGTAGGGACACGAAGAGGCTAAATCAGATGAATGATGATAGGATGTTTAGCATGAATATTCATTATAAGCCAAGATTGAAGCCAATACAATGGAATGTCAAAGCCATTTTCAAGTTATAGAATCCATGAAGAAACAGAATAAGGCAATCTTTAGAGAAGTCAGAATACTGGGGCCATATGTGGACAAAATCAAAGATGAGAGAACCTATAATTTATGAGAGAAAGGAGTAATCTTCATTTTTGACTTTCAGTGCCAGTCTTCCTGGGCCCCAGCTTTTTGCTATTTTTCTTATTCTTGGTTGTCCCTGATAATGCCTTCCAATGACTGCCTTCTTCCATGACCTGGAGGTTTTTGACTCTTTCAGCCAAATGATCCCACACTGTAAAGTTACGTTTCAAATTGATGAAATTGATTTCATCAAATGGGAATGATATCTTTCATAAAATATTTATGAATATCAACTTGTTACCAGGTATAGAATATTTGACTGAAATTTTAATGTTACACTGAATTTTAAATTCTGAATTTTGCTTTGATAATATTTCATGTGTATTTTTCTCCTGTATTTCCTATTCAGTAAGTACCTATTGTTGCCTCATAGAAGTATTTGGGTGTAGAGTGTGTGATGCACACTGCTGTTTCTGGCATGGGTTTCCAGAAGTCCTACATTGGCTGGGTTTGTGGTGTGGATGGATATAGAATTATATACACAAACACATGTTTGGAGAAATGTAAAGTGAGACAGACTTATCTAGAGACACATAAATACTGTAAAGTGAAGAAGAGAGAGACCTGTAAGACTGAGAGCAGAGATGGAGTTAAGTCTGACTTCTCGATAGTATGCTGGGGATGGAGAGGGACCAGGGAACATAGACCTGAGGGTGGAAATGGCTGTCTTCTCTGTCCAGGCAGTGGGGACCATATGATGCCACAAAGAGTTCTATTAATGATACCTCAAAAGGATCTGGAATGTGCAGAACCACGTGGCCAGGAAGAAAGACCTGTGCTGATGACCAAAGCCAGATGGACCCCTTTCCCTCATATTTGGTCCTGCATAAGATCCTAGAACTATGCTGTCACTCTGGAAAAATTTCAGGAAGAGCTGAGTTAAGTATTCAAGACCTAAGAAGAATGGGTGCCAGAAACTAGAGATGAAGTTATACAGAACAGTAGTTATTGGACTCTTAGGTGCATGAGCTGAAATTCTGATACATAATTCTAAAATATGAAGTGTTTCAGTGCTATTTCATATTGACCAATATTTACATTAATTTTACACATTAAGAAAGCTTTTAGTCCTTATTTTAGGGGTTTCTCTAAAAAACATTTTGCTTCGGGATCACCCAAGTGCTTATTAAAACAAACAGATTTTTCAGGCTGTACCCCAGATGCACTGCTTCTGTAGGATCAGGGCTTAGGGGAAACAATTTAAAAGAAGTGTCCAGGTTCTTCAGATTTGTAGCCAGATGAGTGTAGCCACCAAAATGACTCCATGTTTCAATCAATATTTATTATTAAAGCCTTGTTAGGTTAACTATGGTTCATTTGGAGACCCTTTTAGGTAGGATAATAAGTTATCATTTTTACTAAATTTGCTCTAAAATTATTGTGTAGGAGGATGCATACATAATCTCAATTGTTAAGGATAATAGTTACATAGTGATCAGTCCACGTAAGAGTTATGGACTTCCCTGACATAAAATTATTTCTGCACTAAGAACTTCTTTGAAGTATCTAAACAAGGTAGATGTAGCCACTCCTCAGTTGTGAGTTTTTCCTTTTATCCTATAATTGACCTTTTCCCAATTTTAGGATCTGAGGGACAGGGAAGATGAGGTGTTATCTGTGGCTCTAGCCCTTCCCCTCACTTATCTTACAGAGTTGTGGGTAGGAACTGGACCACACAAAAGATTTGAGGGGTACTACTGGATCAAGAATATCTTTGGTACCAGACTATCAACATGCATATCTTAGTTTTTAACCATATGTTACTAATTTAAGATAATTTTTTTTCAAGAAGGGTGTAAGTCAGGTAGAGAAAAAAGGTAGAGAGACAGGTAGCATCACTCTTATTTCTCACAATTAGCACAGTGGTAGAGATGAATTTACTTGAATGGAGCTTTTATCTCATGTAATGTAAAATAAAGATAGAGCATACAAATATTTTTGGGGATCACAGAGCAGGGGTAGGCGAGGCCAAACTTGAGTCACTGCCCTGGAGAGGGCAGAAAGTTAGTACAGGCAGTAATCTCAGGGTGGACTTCTGGACAGTCCAGGCACAACATGAGGCCTATTTAGTAGAGCACGTGGATGACAAATGGTGACAAAACTAAATTTAGTCTTTCAAATGTTTTCTCTAATGATAGGGACTGATTCTTCTCTGAGTTTTCTCATGCCTCTATTTAGCATATCTAGAAGGAGCTTGCTAGGGTCTAAATGTTGGTACTCCCCAAAATTCGTATCTTAATACCTAATCAACAATAGTATAGTATTAAGAGGTGATGCCTTTGGGAGTGATTAATTCATGAGAGCTCCACTCTCATGAATGGGATTAGTGCCTTTGTAAAAGGGATTGAATAAAGCTATCTTGTCCTTCTGCCTTTTGAGGACACAGCAACAAGGCACCATCTGTGACACAGAGAGCAAGGCTTCATCAGACACTGAATCTGCCTGAGCCTTGATCTTGGACTTCCTTGACTTCAAAACTGTGAGAAATAAATTGCTTCTATTTATAGATCACCCAGTCTCAGGTTTGCTGTTATAGTGTCCCAGATGGACTAAGACAGTGCCCAGTGAAAATCACTAAATTAAGTAGAGTATAAGAAATCCCAGAAGATGCCGGGTGTGGCAGCTCACACCTGTAATTCCAGCACTTTGGGAGGTCAAGGCAGACAGATCACTTCACGTTAGGAGTTCGAGACCAGCTTTGTCTACATGGTGAAATCCCATCTCTACTAAAAATACAAAAATTAGCTGGGTGTGGTGATGCACACCTGTAATCCCAGATACTCAGGGGACTGAGGCAGAGGAATCACTTGAACCTGGGAGGTGGAAGTTGCAATAAGCTGAGATCGCACCACTGCAGTCCAGCCTGGGCAATAGAAAGGGTGACACTGTCTCAAAAACAAAAACAAAATAAAAAGAAAAAAAAAAGAAATATTAGAAGAGCTCATCTCCATAAGCCTAAGGTAAATAGAAAGTAGCAGTAGTTCTGGGACTCTTCCCCTGGCTTCCAGTTCTCATCCAGCAGCCTTTGCTTGTTTTTGTATGGCAGTTCACATCATTTTATTGACAACCTAGGCATTACTTAGGCATTTGAGATACAAAAATGCAAAACCCAGTTTCTGTCCTCAACAAACATATGAACCAAAACTTCCAATGTAACTTCATACATGCTATGCCAGAGTGATGCACAAAGACAGCAAAGACCAACTTGAGATTTTTAAGAAGTTCTTTGGGACAGATGGTGAACAGAGCTGAATTTGGGAATTGGTGTGATAAAAAATGGGAAAACTGCATTCTAGGAGATGAAAGCATACAAAGTAAGGGATGGGAATATGATACCACATGGTATAAGTGAGGAACACACTCAAGCAAGTGCAGATGATGAATGATGAGGGCTCAAGGCACTGGCAAAAAGAATAGAGAAAGTGGCTCTGAGAAAAATTTAGAAGGTGAAGTTGGTGGGCATTCATACTTGGTTGGATATGAGGAGAAAGGGAACTCTTAAGATGTCTCAAGATTCTTGCTTTACAGATTGGGTAAAAGATGGCCTTATATAGTCAGGAATACCTGTAGGCAAGAAGGAGATTTAAGACAAAGATAAAACATGTTAAATGAATTGCATTTGAGGTACCTGTGGGACATTTATTTGGCTACAGAAAGCAAAACATTGGAATGAATCTCTAGAGTTTTAAATAAATGTCAATACTTCAGATACTCATTTGGAGATTTCAGTCATACTGGTGGCAGTTAAAAACATAGGAGTGAGTGATTTCATTCAAAGACATTTAGGATGAAGAAGAACAGTGGGCAAAGTGAGAACATCTCCATTTATGGGAGACTGGAGTCTGTAGTTGTAGTGTGAGAGGTCGCACACTGACTGCAAGTATAACTCATATGATTCATCTGGCCATTATTGCCTTGGATGACCTTAACTTGGTTTGTCCTTGCTAGTTGACTGTCTGCTTCTTCTAAGCTCACTGGTTTCATAGGCCTCGGGCATAAGAATCTCGGGGTACTTGTTTCTCCTATTCCTTACAGACATGTTAGCTTGAGTCTTTACTATTTTATTTGGCTCCATCTTGCTTTTAATTCATTACATATAGAACCAATGGCATCAGTCTATTGACTTCTGAGAAACACAGGGAAAGACACATGGTGGAATGCTGTGATTTGTAATTTTTTTTTTCTTTTTTACCAGTAGGATCAATGTTTCATATGAGCTCTAGTAAATGAAAGTTAAATCAAGGCTGTTCTAATTAAAGCTGAGTGTATGTCCCAGAACAACTCTTGCTCAAATCTGCCCTTACCTCTCTAGCAGCCCCTTAGACAATTCCTCAGAACCCTGGAGCTTTATGGAGCACAGTTAGACACTATTATGGGGTAAATAATGTGTACTTTATGAAAGCAGGGTTTAAACCCTAATTCTGTGACTCACTGGCTATGTATTTGTCTTCTGACAGATTGCTTACTTTTTATGAGCCTTATATTTTTCAGTTATAAAACATAATTACTTCATAGGCTTGTTAGCATCAGATGAGATAATGTGTCAATGCAAAGCACAAAGGGCATGGGACTCTCAAAAAATGATAATTTTCTTGCTTTTGCCACAGGTAGGCCTTGATAGACAATTGATGGAACCAAAATAAAATCATAGAATTCATACAAAAGGGTTGAGAACTATCTAGTCCAACCTCCCTAGGGAGTTCCTTTCAACATGTCCATATTAGATGGTAACTGCCTGAAGATTGCTTAGATACTGGGGGCCCTTTTTTTCATCCCCTGTTTTGGCGATAGATTCTGTTTCACTTATCTACACCTCAGACTGAGTAAAAAATCTGACCCGTTATTCTAAGATTTATTCTTTGGAACAACACATATTATGTAGTCATTCAAGTTTTAATGGTAATTATTCAAGTTTTAAAGCCAGGTTACCAAGGGTTAGATAAATGAGGATCTTGTGTTGGTTACAAGATATATGAACATACTCATTTATGTGTGTACATGTGTGTGTAGAGAGACAACACCAGTGAAGATGTATATGAAAATGTAATAGGGTTCATTATGTATTGGTTTTATAAAAACATTTCTTCTTGATAAAAAACTTCATGAAATGACCTTTTCATTTAATAAATATACTTTCACAGACATTATCTGTTTTTGGTCTTGATCCTCTTAACAATTGTTAAAGATAGGAAGGGAAGATGTTATCTTTATTCTCCACTGTTACAGATGCACAGACGCTCACTCACATACCCACTCCACACCCATGCCACTCCCAACCTGAAACTCAGAGGGATGAAATTATTTTCTGAGAGTGACTCTGAGGTTTATTGGAAATGGTGGAAGAAGAATTAAACTCAGATCTTCTAACTCTTCTTCCCAACACACCTTTTATTTTGTTTATTTTTTAGTCAGAATGTCCCTATTCCCTCAACTCTGTGGCTTTTGACATAACTTACAGGTTCCTGTAATTTGGGTCATTATTCCCTGAATGCATTCCTGTTTGTTAACTTTCTAATTAAAATGAGGTATCTAGGTCTGTGCATAATAGTAAGGTGTAATCTGAAAAGCACATAATACAGTTTATTACCTTCTTTAATTAGGACTTTATACATTTATTAAATCAAGACATAATACTTTTATTAAATATGCATGCATTTCAGCTAAAACAATATTTTATATTTTCATTATGAAATTGATAAATGTTCACTGTGGGACATTTGAGAAGTACAGACCAGGAGGCAAAAAATCAGTCCTATATCACCCATAGTTCCTCTACCCAAAGATAACTTCTTAAAATAGTGCATTTTGTGATTTTCCCAACTAGAAAAGAAGCTCTGTGGGGACAATATTTTGATTTATTTTGTTCAATGTTCATCCCATGCCAAGATCATTACTTGGTCTATTTGTAGGCACTTAATCAAATTTGTTGACTGATTGAATAAAATATTCATATATATACTTATATTTTTAGTATACAAGGGGACCTGGAAAATTTTGTATTTTGACTTTTTCCAGCTTATATTGTTATTGATAGTATTTGAATTTTTATGTTATCATAAATTCTGTCATCATAATGATTGCATAATACTCTATTGAATGAATATACTGTCATTTTATTGGATACTAGGTTGTTTTTTATATTTTGCTTCAATAACAAATATTGCTATCAGAAACATCTCTGTGCATATTTTTATAACTTTTCAGAAAGATCTTTTTCATGTAGTGAAATTATTGGTTCAAAGATGTGAACAGTTCAGAAGAAACATTCCTACTACTTAGTTACACATAGTTACATTCCTATTACACAGTTATATATAGTTAGAGTATATATTGAATTTGTGGTCATCCACTGTCATTAAATATTCAGCTTTTTTTACTTCAAAGTTTACATATATGTGCTTTAGGTCTGTTATGCAGGCACTATGAATTCATGTTACTGTACAATACTTGTTTATATTTTCTCCCACTTTGCAATAGCAACCACTTATTTCTTTCTGGTCAGAATTAAGTAGCAGTTCCACTCTTTGCTTCTACTACCTTCTGAGAGATGAGATTGTCAGCAAGACAAGTTAAGAATTTGTCTGATGCTCAGCTTTTTTGCATAATGAGATTTCTAGCAGATGTCTTTATAGTGGAACTGCCCCATTAATGCTATATTTTTTTCTCTGTGACAGACTTTTAATCTGTGTTAAGAAAGCAATGTCCATATCTTTTGTCAGGCTGGGCAGTCTCTTACAGGCGGTTACACTGTATTCCTATAGTTTCTGTCTCTTCAAATGGCTTTTATCTTTACCCATCCATGTATTTCCAAATGGAAACTATACTGGTTCAAAACAAAGCATAAATATTTTTCATAAAACAAAAACATAATGCATATTTAGATCTAATTTTAGAAGTCATACACCTCAGTTATAGAAATCCTAAGAATGCTAAAAAGTATAAAGAAGAAACCCCCAAGTAATCCCCAAATCTTACAGTTTTAGAGGTTGTATCTACTAAGATTTTGCCATATTTCATCTAGATTTCTCTCTCTCTCTCTCTGTGTATGTGTGTGTGTATGTGTGTGTGTGCTGGGTATAGCTAACTATATGTGCAACTTTAACCTTGAGATTATATTTAATATTTATTATAAGCATTTCCCTAAAACTGTAACAACTTTTGAAAAAAGGTTCATTTAATTCAGGCTATAGCTAATTTAATCATGTTCCCTCATTTTTATTTGTTGCAGTTTGTCCCTAATAAAGATAATTTTTCCACAAATATCTTAGTATATAAATCTGTATATGCACCTATGATAAGCTCCCCCAGATAGATTCCTAGATATAGAATTGCCTGGAGAATATGCTGCATTATTTTAAGCTGTGTCTCTATGTTCCTGTATTTCTACACTCTGGTCAACACTGAGTTTTTGTAATCTTTGCTAATTTTATAGGTGAAATTGATGTTTTACAGTTTTAATACTCATTTGATTGTTAGTGAGGATAATTTTTTTAATCTTTTAGGCCACTTTTATATTTTCTTAATTTTAGATCTGTTATCTTTACTTGCTCCTCCCATGTAGGGACCAACTATTTCATTCTATTTATTTATATTTTTTTCTTTCAATTAGGTGGTTTTAAACTTAGTTTATTTTATAAAATTAATTCATATATATATTTTTAAAGTCAAATGTTATGAGGCTTATAACCAAGAACAGTAGCCCTAGGCTTACTCCTACCCTCTAACAATTCCATTTTTTCAGAGGCATTCACTTTCAACCATCTTAGCTATTCATCTGCTATTTCTTCCATATTTCTGAAGAACATGCTAAGACAGTTAATTAAAATATTTTACATGTAGATATTATTGACTTATGAAATTATTTGTCTTACAAATTTCCCACACCCACAGATACATATTTCCTCTCCACCCTACCTCTCAAATAATTGTTATGACACAATTTCTTGGTTAGAATCAGTAGTTGTTTTCACTAGCACAGCTATGTAAATCTTGCTCATAGTTGATTTAATTCTTCTGTAAGTTATAGTTCTCCTATTTTGTTATTTATTTAGTTTTCCATGCACTCGTTACTAATCCGGTTTCAAATCACCTGGAGCTATAAAATTGTTGTTAATGCTATTACATATACCAGATAATTTTTTCCCTTCACTTGGTAGCATCCCTTATGGGACCCTCTGGGTTCCTTGTCTTATCTGTGCTACTCACTGGTCCTAAGGCACATTTGTCACCGAGAGCTCCCTTTACCTCTCTCTTACATTGAATTCCATGTTTCTTTCTTGAGTTTCTCTCTTCAGCAGTTTCCTATAAAAGAGTGTACAAGACATAACATTTTTGAGACTTTGTGTACTTTTAAGTTAGCCATTAAACTTGAGCAATAGCTTGGCTTTTTATGTATTGCTATATGGAAACAATACCCCTTCAGAATTAAAAAAAAACATGATGACTTCATTGTGTTTTTGTTTCTGATATTGTCATTGAGACATCTGACATATTTCTTTTTTTTTTTTTTAAATGGTGTCTTGCTCTCTTGCTCAGGCTGGAGTGCAGTGGCATGATCTCGGCTCACTGCAACCTCCACCTCTGGGGTTCAAGTGATTCTCCTGCCTCAGCCTCCCCAGTAACTGGGATTACAGGCATGCACCACCACAACTGGCTAATATTTGTATATATGTATTTTTTATTATTATACTTTAAGTTCTGGGGTACATGTGCAGAACGTGCAGGTTTGTTACACAGGTATACGTGTGCCATGGTGGTTTGCTGCACCCATCAACCCGTCATCTACATTAGGTATTTCTCCTAATGCCATATCTCCCCCTGCCCCCACCCCACAACAGGCCCCGGTGTGTGATGTTCCCCTCCTTGTGTCCATGAGTTCTCATTGTTCAACTCCCACATATGAGTGACAACATGCAGTGTTTGGTTTTCTGTTCTTGTGTTAGTTTGCTGAGAATGATGGTTTCCAGCTTCATCCATGTTTCTGCAAAGGACATGAATTCATCCTTTTTCATGGCTACATAGTATTCCAAGGTGTATATATGCAACATTTTTTTTTTCTTTTTTCTTTCTTTCTTTTTTTTTTTTTGAGATGCATTCTTGCTCTGTCACCAGGCTGGAGTGTAGTGATGTGATCTCGGCTCACTGTGACCTCCACCTCCCGGGTTCAAACAATTTTCTTGCGTCAGCCTCACAGTAGCTGATATCAAGGCATGAACCACCACACCTGGCTAACTTTTTGTATTTTAGTAGAGACGGGGTTTCTCCATGTTGACCAGGATGATCTCCATCTCCTGACCTCGTGATCCGCCCACCTCGGCCTCCAAAGTGCTGGCATTACAGGTGTGAGCCACAGCGCCTGGCCACATTTTCTTTATCCAGTCTATCATTGATGAACATTTGGGTTGGTTCCAAGTCTTAGGAGGGATGGGGTTTCACCATGTTGGCCAGGTGGATCTTGAACTCCTAACCTCAAGTGATCACCCACCTCAGCCTTCCAAAGTGCCAATATTACAGACAGATACTGTGCCCTGCTGAGATGTCTGACATATTTATATTCCTACCCTTCATATTTGACTTGTTATTTTCTCTCTGCACGCAAACTCTAAAATTTTTATTTACCTCTACTGTTCTGACATTTCATCCTTTTTTGGTATGGTATGGCAAATCAGTCCTACACTCGGCCTCACCCTCAAAAGACCCAGTTTTGGGTCTTTAACAACTCCAAAAAGTAAACTTTCTGTATTCTGAATTGGGAAGTAGTCACCTTGATGGAGAAACAAGTTGCAGGGATGATTCTTTTGAATTTTATTTATTTGTTCCTTCAGTCATTCTTTTTTTGCATTCAACAAACACTTACTAAATACTAATAATGTGGCAAGCATAGTGCCTGACAATTAAGATACGGGGAGTCATATCTTGTCCTCTCAAGAAGTTAACAGTCTGGTTTCTTTATATTTTGTTAGCATTATGATTATATTTTTCTGTTCTTTAGTATTATACCCTAATATTCACCTTTATCTTTACATAAGTTTAGACTTTTCTCCAACCACTTGCTTTACTTTGTTTTTTCATACTGTAATTGGAGAAGCATTTGTTAGAAGCACACTCTGTGCCACATTCAGTGCTGGAAGTCAGGGAAACATAGATAAGTCAAGGTGGAGACTCTGCCTATACCTTACTCTTTAGATCTCTTCATTTACCTTCTCCTGTGCCCTGGAGACCAAGAGAACTAATAGAGATTTACTTTACTCCAAGGCTTCTGAAAATGAGCAGGGAACAAGTCTTTTTGTCTTAGATTCTTAATCTTAGATTTCTTTTTTCTTTTAAATTCACCTCATCTCCAATTGTAGTACTCTACCTGAGAGGGGCAGAGGACAAGAATAAATGAACATTTTTTTTCTTTCTTTCTCTGGTTAGAAGTGTATGAGCACTGTGGTGGTAGTCAGAGGGTGGCGGATACAATGAATGTTATTGAAAAAGTTCTCTTTAGACAGTTTATTTAACTAAAAAAGACAAAAATGTGATAACAGCTCTTTGTTCTCCCTTGAAGTAATGGAGGTCAAGTTCTACAGTGAGAATAAGCTATGTCCCAGGGCAAAAATGAAGTATGGAAAAGCACACCTTTTAATGACATTCCATTTCTTTCTCTCACAATGCACTCTTTCCATTTCTTTGGCAGTAGGATTGAAAAATGGCTTGTCAATTACTTTACCAGCTCTGACCTTTGCAATTAAAACAATACTACAAGATTTCCCCTGACTCTGCCATTTTTATTCTCTGTTATGTGCACGTAAGTTTGGGATTCTTGAATTCTTCCATTTGCCAACCAAAATTTAGAAACTTTCTCAAAAAGTCTTTTTGTATATATGTTTAAAAGGGACATTTGAAGAATAGGAGGAGCTCATGCTACAGTTTTTAACCATCTTCAAACCTAAATTCAGGAGAGAATATGTTTATTCTCATCACAATTCTTACAGTCCAAATTCTAAATAATTTATTTATATTTGTCAACAACCTTTATTTATTGTAGCTTGTTTCTTTTTTTACAACATTAACAGATCAGGAAATTTATAATTTCATCCTTCTATGTAAATGAACTATATGATTGATTATATCACATTCAACACCAACATGCAATTTCAATACATCTTCAACTTTATTCTTTAAAAATTTTTTTTCATCATGGATCCATAATGGCTTATTAGAAAATAACAACAAAAATGCAAAAGAGAGTATGGGTAGATTTCAGTTAATAATTGTGAACTTATACATACCTTATAGGTTAAGCAATTGCCAACTTTTCATGATAAAAGCTCTATAGATTTTGTAGGTTTTTAAATTAAAAATATTTTTTGAAAGTTTGAACTTAGTTTAAGACACACATTTTAATTTTGTTTTTGAAAGATGAACTTTATATAATAGTTAAATAAATTATATAATGCCACAAAGAGAAAGTCGGCTAGCATCATTGGTTACTGTTAGAGGGCTCACCAGCAGGAGTTAGATATCTTGAACATTCAAGCTAAGGTGAATACAGGATGGAGTAGGAGACATAAAAAACAGAACAAGGACTGAATATATATAGGTCAGCACAGCCTGAATTAAAATCCTCTTAATGCTCTTCTTACTTCCTTTTAAAATCTGTAAAGTATTAGGTTGGTACAGGAGTAATTTTTTCTTGCTATCAGTGGCAAAAGCTGCAATTACTTTTGCACTAATACTTTGCTGATAAAGTGGCTTACTTGAATATGAATACTTTCAAAATGGCAAGAAGGCTATTCTTCAATCCGTTGGTTAAGAGTAGGTGTGATAGTTTACAAGTAAACCTCTGTTCTGGGAAGGGCAAACGTTTGCTGATGGGACACGTAGAATTGGCTCGCTTCCTAATGCATTTTAGGTTATCCACCTGAACCTTCCATTCTACGATTGTTTCTCCTGTGATCTTGCCTCATGATCTGATCAGTTCTTTGCAATACTTGTCTATGTTTTTTCTGTAAATACTGGTCTTCAGTTTCCCTCTTCCCTCTACGTGCATTCCTGAGAAAATTCTCATGGTTTAAATACCTCCATATACAGATAGTGCTTCTATACATATGCTTATCACTGGACTATTGGCTGAGTTTAAGAGTCCTGTCTCAGCTTGACTGCCAGGCATATCTACTGAAATATTCCACAGGCACCTCAAATGTAATAGGTATAAAAGGGAATACGTGTATTCCCTTCCAACACCTCTCACTTTCAGCCAAATCTTGGTCAACTAACCAACCAAATATCAAAACTTCTTCATGCTCTGTCTTAATAGTAATGCTAGCTATCTAGACCCAACATTCATAATACCATATTTCACCTTCTCCTTCACTACTCATAGATGATAAATAGCTGTCTAGAAATTTCACTCTTACATATTTTCTTAAATCTATATCTTCCATCCCTGATTTCCTGCTATAATTTCCATAGACAAGGCTCTAATAATTTATTTTAAAACTATGTAATATTTAATATATAATAATATATAATACATATGTCAATTATGGAGCTTTAATAATTAACACATAAGAAGCTATATTCAATAAAAATTAGACCATTATCAAAACCTTTGTTCTTGACTGTGCTTTCATCCTTAATCCCATCTCCATGTTTTTCTATCTCCATGGAGAGTAACAACTTCCCTGAATTGTATGTTCATAATTTCCAACTTTTAAGTTTAAAAATCACATCTATCCATAAACAATATGTTGTTTAGTTTTATTTATTTTGAGCTTAATCACACACACACACACACACACACACACACACACACACAGAGGCATATGTTTTTCTAATACTTAGTTTTTCATTCAAAATTATCCATTTATGATTCATTCATGTTGTATGCAGAAGTGGTTCCTCCTCTTTCACTGCTGTATAATATTTTATTGTAGAATATATAAAAATGCATGTGTCATACTCTTTGTCTAAGAACATTGAAGTTGTTTCCAGGATTCTGCTATTATAAACAATGTTGCTATGAACATTTTCATAAATTTCACTGTGGGTTCATAAGTAAAAGATTCTCCACATCATATAGCTCAGAGTCAAATGCTTTGGGCATAGGGTATGTGAATGTTCAAATGATGGTGTCCATCATTTTACAAAATGTTTGTACCATTTTATCACATCTTTAACAAATCTAATATGACTAAACATTAACTTTTGTCAATACGGTAATCTAAATATTGCATCACTGAGGCTAATTTGTGCCCTATAACTTTTAATTATGTTGAGTACCTTTTCAAATGATGGACATCCACTTTTCTTTATGGTGAAATATCTTTTTCTCTGCCATTTTTTCCATTGGGTTATTTGTCTTTTTCTTATTGATTGTGAGTTATTTTCCTATTTTGTCATTTAATCATTAAGTCTTTTTAAGTGCCATATTCTATTTAACATTATCTCCTTTCTTCATTTAAAAATGTAAAACAGTTTAGGTATATAGAAAAGTAAAAAATATAATATCAAAATGCATGCATACCCCCAATTAAGCTAAAAAAGAAGACATTGCAAATATAATTTCAGATTCCTTTTATAGCTTTCTCTGACCATACCCCCTCCTTCTCTGTGTTCTTCATTTCCCTGTCTCTCCTGTCACCAAGATACTGATTTGAGGTTTATTTCTATGCTTTCTTTCATCTTATAATTAGATTAATATGTGATTCCCTGAAACAGAATATATTCTTCTGCCTTGCTGGTAGCTTCTATGATATGATGTATATTTTTCTGAAATGTGCCTTTTTCTCCCTCAGCATTTTATTTGTTAAATGCATTCTTGCTGATACCTATAGCTTTAGTTTATTTCATTTTTTTATAATATTGAAATACACTATAATTTATTAATCTATTTTCTTGATAGACTTTGAGTTTTTCTAATTTTTAACTTTTACAAATGACGCTATTAAAGACATTTTTGTACTTTTTTTTTAATTGTAATTTAGGTTCTGGGGTACATGTGCAGATCATGCAGGATTGTTGCATAGGTACATACATGGCAAGGTGTGCTGTCTTCATCCCCCCATCACCTATATCTGGTATTTCTCCCCTCATTATCCCTCACCACACTCACTGTCCCTCCCCTAGCACCCCTCACTGACTGCAGTGTGTGATGCTCCCCTCCCTGTGTCCATGTGTTCCAATTGTTCAACACCTGTCTATGAGTGATAACATACAGTGTTTGATTTTCTGTTCCTGTGTCAGTTTGCTGAGAATGATGGTTTCCAGATTAATCCATGTGCCTATGAAGGACACAAACTCCTCGTTTTTTATGGCTGAGTAGTATTCCGTGGTGTATATGTGCCACATTTTCTTTATCCAATCTATCGATGAAGGACATTTGGGTTGGTTCCAGGTCTTTGCTGTTGTAAACAATGCCACAGTGAACATATGTGTGCATGTGCCTTTATAATAGAACAATTTATAATTCTTTGGGTATATACCCAGTAATGGAATTGCTGGGTCAAATGGTATTTCTATTTCTAGGTCCTTGAGAAATCACCACACTGTCTTCCACGATGGTTGAACTAATTTACACTATCACCAACAGTGTAAAAGTGTTCCTATTTCTCCACATCCTCTCCAGCATCTGTTGTCTCTAGATTTTTTAATGATAGCCATTGTAACTGGTGTGAGATGGTATCTCAGTATACATGTTTTTGTGTTCATCTGTAAGAATTTCTCTAGAGTACACACCTAGGAATGGGATTTCTGGATTGTGGAGTATGTGTATCTTCAACTCCACCAGCTATCACCATATTTCTTTCCAAAGTTTTTATACTTGTTCATATTCTCACTGCCAGCATAGAAGAGTTTTTATTGATCCACATTGTTTCCAGTTTTGTTATTGTCAGATTGCCAATCTTATGGGTGTGGAAATTGTATCTCATTTGGATCCAGCTTTAAGAACAACAATAAACATGAACTATCCTACTCTCCAGTATCTGGATCATGCTGTAATTTCCTCATTGACTTCACCTGCCCCCTAACCTAGCAGGTGGAGTAAAAAAGGTATGTTATATGATGAATAAAGTGACAGTCACATTATGTTCTGATTATATATTCCTATGTAATAAATCAATTCAAAATTGAATGACTTAAAACAGCAGTTATGAAATTGGACACAGTAACTCTAAATTTCAGAGTTATATCTTGGGATTCATTTTGACCTGCAGACTTCAAACAGATGTTTTACTTATTGATTGTTTTGAAGGATTATCTCTTACAATTCTCTGGGTTGAGCGAGCTTAGCTGGATGGTCTTCATTTAATATCTCCTGAGTTTCAGTTAGCTAGGGCTGGAGCTGAAGTCTCTGAAGGCTTGACTGGGCTGGGCGTTCAGGTGGCTCAATCTCATACCAGCATATGCTGACACCTGTCACCTAGAGCTCAACTGGGGATTTTGAGACATGCCAACACCTGCCCTCTTCATACGACTTGGTCGTCTCATAGCATGGTGGCTGAATTCTGAGGCAGAGTTTCCTAAAACTAGTCTTCCAAGCAACAGGAAATGGAAACTGCCAGGTATGTTTTAGACCTGGGCTTGGCGTTC
Organism: Aotus nancymaae; assembly: GCF_030222135.1. NCBI lineage: Eukaryota > Metazoa > Chordata > Mammalia > Primates > Aotidae > Aotus > Aotus nancymaae. Next base: position 42,392,392 of record NW_026988413.1, read on the forward strand.
CCGTCACTTTTGCCTCATTTCATTGGTCAAAGCAGACACAGTGCATATCTAGTTTCAAAGGCAGGGAAAGTAGTTTTTCTCTCTTAATGAGGGGATGAGATCACACTGCAAGCAAGCAGGACAGGAGGTATTGTGATCATTTTGGGAAACATTACCACATGACAGCTCTGTTTCAAAATTTTTATTTCAGTCCATAATTTGACCAGAAAAAGTCACACAGTTATTGAAGATGTAGAAATAAATGGTGAAATTCAATGAGATATTAAAACAGTGACACTACGAGTTGCCATCTTTTTTTGTTGTTGTTTTGAGATGGAGATGGAGTCTCAGTCTGTTGCCCAGGCTGAGGTGCAGAGGCACCATCTTGGCTCACTGCAACCACTGCCTCCTGGGTTCAAGCGATTCACCTGCCTTGGCCTCCCGAGCATTTGGGATTATAGGCATGTGCCACCACCCCTGGCTAATTTTTGTATTTTTATTAGAGACAGGGTTTTGCCATGTTGGCCAGGCTGGTCTTGAACCCCTGACCTCAAGTGATCCACATGCCCCGGCCTCCCAAAGTGCTGGGATTACAGGTGTGAACTACTGTGCCCAACCAAGTTGCCTTCATTTTGTTTTGAGATGAGAAACAGTAATTCTGAGTTTCAGAGTTATATCCAGGGGTTAGTTTTTACCTGCAGACTCAAACAGATGTTTTATTTATTGATTCATATGAATAACCTAGAAATGAATTTACCTTTTCAATAACATTATTAGAAATCTTTATTATTAGCCTTTAAATTTTGAGTATAATATTTAGTACATTATGATGACATTTATACAGGAAGTGGGACATTTGAAATGTTTAGTCGAAAATTCAATTTACTATATTTTATGTTTAAAGAATAACTATTAAGTATAAATTAATTTATTCTCATATCATTAGAATATTACAAAATGGGGCAGTGAAATGGCCTCAGATATCTATGTTTGGGCAAAATATATATACTCAGATGTATTATTGAAGGTATGTCTTCTTGGTATGTAAGAGCAAATTTTGTTGGATTTATTAGGCCAATAATTGCTCCATGTAGTCAACTGACTAGTACTCTGGTATTTTATAATTGATGGGAGGCCAGGAAATTCCCACATAACTTTATGTTGTGATAAGGCTGTAGAATAAATTACGTCCTTGTTCAACGGAGATTCATACTTGCCACATTTTTCTGCCAAGAGAAAAAAACAGTATAATTAACCCTATGCTTTCTTTTTCCTTCAAAAATTCACAATATACCATCATCTCTATTTTGTTAATTCCTCTGGCCAGCTGAAGTCATTTTTAAAATCATAGGATGGAATAGTAATACAATTTTGGCTATGATTGTGCCAAAATGATTGTAATTTTTAAAATGCCAGATTATGGGACAAAGGATTATTATTGGAAGTAGTATTTGGAATAATTTGGGATTTGGGATTATATGGATCAAGAAGACTTTGATGTATGAAAAAGAATCATCTGGAAAATAAGTTGGTTTGTAAGTTGATATGGGCACTGGAAAACCTGAGAAGCTCAATCATGTTTGAAACAATGAGATGAGAAATACCTAGGCTTTTACACTCTCTTTTACTCAACAGATATATTGTTTCTTCTCCCTCTAGCTTAAGCAGTTTTCAAATTTTAGTGAAGCACTCTAGTTGCCATACCATGCATTGGATTTCCTGATATGAGGCGCCCTTGGGTATACTTAAAAGCAGTATCCCATATAGATGCACAAATTCAAAGGTGCCATTACTTCACCCTGTTTTCAGAGAGAAAAAACATATTAGCAATATGCAACATCTGACTAACTAATAGAAACAACCAAATGTAAAGCTTTGAAAATAATCATTCTGAATTGAGATGATTTGGTTACAAAAATATTTATTTTTATTTCTAGAGTTTAAGGAGAATTTTGTACCTTGGTATATTCAAAAGTATGTGAATTCTTTAAAGATTTTAAGTTATTAAAAATTGTTAAAACTTTTATTTCTAAAAAACTAAAAATAGAGCTACCATATGATGCAGCAATCCTACTACTAGGTATATACCCAGAAGAAAGGAAGCCAGTATATCAAAGAGATGTCTGCACTCCCATGTTTATTGTAGCACTATATACAACAGCTAAGATTTGAAAGCAACTAGTGTTTATCAATACATGAACACAGGTTGGTTTGGTATAATCACAAAGTCATAAAACCATTGCTACCATCAATTTTGGAACAAATTCATCAGCTTCCCCCAAACCCCTGCAAAACTCATGCCAATTAGTCACTCCTCTCACCTCAATTCTTACTGCCTGCATAGGCAACCACTAATCTAATTTCCGTCTCTATAGGTTTATTTATGGAAATTCCATATAAATGGAATCATACAATATGGTCTTCTGTGATTGGCATCTTTCATGTAGCATAAATGTTATCAAGGTTCATCCACATTGAAGGATGTTTCAGAACTTTATTCTTCCTATTGTCAAATATTCCACTGTTTATGCCACATTTTATTTATCTATTCATGCTTGATGGATATTTTGGTTCTTTCCATTTGTTAGCTATTATGAATTATGTCACTATAAACATTCATGTACAAATTTTTGTGTGGACATATATTTTCTTTCTTTCCTAAACTTTTATTTTAGGTTCAGGAGTACATGTGAAGGTTTATTACATAGGTTAACTTGTGTAACTGGGGTTGGTTGTACAGATTATTTCATCACCCAGGCATTAAACCCAGTACTCAATAGTTATCTTTTCTGCTCCTCTACCTCCTCCCACCCTCCATCCTCAAGTAGACCCCAGTGTCTGTTGTCCCCTTCTTTGTGTTCATGATTTCTTATCATTTAGCTTTCACTGAAAAGTGAGAACATGTGGTATTTGGTTTTCTATTCCTGTGTTAATTTGCTAAGGATAATAGCCTTCAGCTCCATCCATATTCCTGTAAAAGACATGATCTCATTCTTTTTTTAATGGCTTCGTAGTATTCCCTGGTGTTTTTGTATCATATTTTCTGTATACAATCTGTCACTGATGGGCATTTAGGTTGATTCCATGTCTTTGCTATTGTAAACAGTGCTGCAATGAACATATGCATGCATGTGTCTTTATAATAGAATGATTTGTATTCCCCTGGATATATACCCAGTAAGGGGACTGCTAGGTCGAATGGTAGTTCTGCTTGTAGTTCTTTGAGGGATCACCATATTGCTTCAATGGATGAAACAATTTATGCTGTGTAAACAGTGTATACATGGTTCCTTTACTCTGCCACTTTGCCACCATCTGTTATGTTTCGACTTTTTAATATTAGCAATTCTGACTGGTGTGAGTTATTCTCTAATTGTGGTTTTGATTTGCATTTCTCTAATGATAAGCGTTATTTAGCTTTTTTTTGTATATTTGTTGGCTGCATAATATCTTCTTTTGAAAATTGTCTGTTCATATCCTTTGCCTACATTTTTAATGGAGTTGTTTTTCTCCTGTAAATTTGTTTAAATTCCTTATAGATGCTTGATATTAGACCTTTGTCAGATGCATAATTTGCAAAATTTTTCTCCCATTTTGTAGGTTGTCTGTTTACTCTGTCTGTTTACTTCTTTCTTTTGCTGTGCAGAAGCTCTTAAGTTTAATTAGGTCCCACCTGACAATTGTTTGCTTTTGTTACAATTGCTTTTGGTGTCTTTGTCATAAAATCTTTGCCCATTCCTATGATCCTATGATGAGGATGGCATTGCTTTCCAGGGTTTTTTATAATTTGGTGGTTTTTTTTTTTTTTTGATAGAGTCTCGCTTTGTCCCCCAGGCTGGAGTGCAGTGACAATGATCTCGGCTCACTGCAATCTCCGCCTCCCGGGTTCAAGCAATCCTCTTGCCTCAGCCTTCCAAGTATCTGAGAATACAGGCACATGCCACCATGCCCAGCTAAATTTTGTGTTTTTCAGTAGGGATGGGGTCCCACCATGTTGGCCAGGCTGGCTTGGAACTCCTGGCCTCAAGTGATCTGCCCACCTAGGCCTCCCAAAGTGCTGGGATGACAGGGATGAGCCACCATACCTGGCAGTTTTGGATTTTACATTTAAGTCCATAATTCATCTTGGGTTGATTTTTATATATCAATCCAAGGGATCCAATTTCAGTCTTCTGATAAGGCTAGCCAGTTATCCCAGCACTGTTTACTGAGTAGGGAAATTTCTTTTTTACCCATTGTTTGTTTTTTCAGCTTTGTCAAAGATCAGATGATTGTAGGTGTGCAGCCTTATTTCTGGGCTCTTTATTCTGTTCCATTGGTCTGTGTGCCTTTTTTGCTACCAGTTTTATGTTTTTTAGGTCACTATACCCCTTTATCATAGTTTGAAGTCCGGTAATGTGATGCCTCCAGCTTTGTTCTTTTTCCTTAGGATTGCCTTGGTCATTTGGGCTCTGTTTTGGTTCCATATGAATTTTAGAATAGTTTTTTTCTAGTTCTGTGAAGAATGCCATTGGTAGTTTGAAAGGAATAGCATTGAGTCTGTAAATTGCTTTGGGGAGTATGGCTATTTTAATGGTAGTCATTCTTCCTATACATGAGCATGGATGTTTTTCCATTTTGTGTGTGTGTCTTCTCTGATTTCTTTGAGTACTTTTTTGTAATCCTCATTGTAGAGATCTTTCACCTTCCTGGTTAATTGTATTCCTAGATATTCTATTTGTTTTGCTGCAATTGTGAATGGGCTTGCCTTTCTGATATGGCTCTCAGGTTGACTGTTGTTTGTGTTTAGGAATGCTAGTGATTTTGGTACATTGATTTTGTATGCTGAAACATTGCTGAAGTTGTTTTTCATCTGAACAAGCTTTTGGATCAAGGCTATGGGGATTCTAGATATAGAATGATGTTGTCTGTTAACAGGGATAGTTTTCATTTCTCTTTTCCTATTTGGATGCCCTTTATTTCTTTCTCTTTCCTGGCTGCTCTATCTAGGACTTCCAATCCTAAGTTGAACAGGGGTGGTGAGAAAGGTCATCCTTGCCTTTTGCTGGTTTTCAAGGGTAATGCTTTCAGCTTTTGCCCATTCAGTGTGATGTTGGCTATGGGTCTGTCATAGATGGTTTCCATTATTTTGAAGTATATCTAGTTTTTTGACAGTTTTTAACCTGAAGCATTGTTGAATTTTATCAACAGCATTTTCTGCGTCTATTGAGATAACCATGTGACTTTTGTGTTTAGTTCAATTTATGTGATGAATCACATTTATTAATTTGCATATGTTCAACCAACCTTGCATCCCAGGGATGACGTCTACTTGATTGTGGTTGATTAATTTTTTGATGTGCTGCTGGATTTGGTTTGCAAGTATTTTGTTGAGATTTTTGCATCAAAGTTCATCAAGCATATTGATATGAAGTTTTTTATTTTTTATTTTTTTTTTTGGACTGCCAGGTTTTGGTATCACGATGATTCTGGCCTCATAGAATGAGTCGGGGAGGCGTCCCTCCTCCTCAATTTTTTGGCATAGTTTCAGTAGAAATGGTACCAACTCTTCTTTGTAGATTTGGTAGAATGTAGTTGTGAATTCATCTGGTCCTGAGCTTTTTTTTTTTTTTTTTTTTGATTGATAGGTTCAGTTTTGGAACTCATTACTGGTCTTTTGGGGGAATCAGTTTCTTCCTGGCTCAGTCTTGGGAGGGTATATGTGTCCAGGAATGTATCCATCCCTTCTAGGTTTTCTGGTTTCTGCACAAGAGATGTTCATAGTAGTTTCTGATGGTTATTTTTATTTCTGTGGGGTCAGTGGTAATATTTCCTTTGTCATTTCCAATTGTGTTTATTTGAATCTTTTCTCTTTTCTTCTTTATTAGTCTAGCTAGTGGCCTATCTATCTATCCTACTATTTTCTTTTTTTTTGTTTGTTTGTTTGTTTTTTTAGAAAGAAAGAAAAAAAAGAATAAAGAAGAGGAAGAAAAAGGAAGAGAAAGAGAGAGAGAGAGAATGGGAGTATTGCTTTCTTGCCCAGGCTAGAATGCAATTTAGTAATGGGTACTGAAAACCTCTTTTATACCAATAATTATACTTAATGATGTAGACAGGAAGGAATAAGGGAATAAAATAACAAGCAGCCAACCAATATTTCATTTAAACTTATGAAATGCTATGTGATTACTGAGGAGTGATTTACTTCCAATTATGTAGTCACTTTTGGAATAAGTGTGAGGTGGTAATGTATGTTTTGTATATTTGAAGTGGAGAGTTCTATAAATGTTTATTAAGTTTACTTGTTCCGGGTCTGAGTTCAAGTCCTGGATGTCCTTGTTAATTTTCTGTCTGGTTGATCTATGGAATTGTTAGCTCTTCTTGTTACATTGATCCTTTTGCCATTATGTAATGTCCTTCTTTGCCTCTTTTGATCTTTGTTGCTTTAAAGTCTACTTTGTCAGAGGCGAGAATTGCATCTCCTGCTTTTTGTTTATTTGTTTATTTTTACTCTCCGTTTGGATGGTAAATCTTCCTCCTTCTCTTTGTTTTGAGTCTTTGTGTATTGTTGCATGTGAGATAGGTCTGGATGCAGCATACCGATGAGTTTTGGCTTTTTATCCAATTAGAATATATATAAGTTTAATACTGCCATTTGATGCTAACTGGCTGTTTTGCCCATTAGTTGGTGTACATTTTTCATTGTGTTAATGCTCTTTGCTTTTTGATATATTTTTGGAAAGGCTGATATTGGTTGTTCCTTTATATGTATAGTGCTTCTTTCAGAAGCTCTTGTAAAGCAGGCCTGGTGGTGGTGAAGTCTCTAAGTCCTTGTTTGTTCGCAAAAGATTTAATTTTTCCTTCACTCGTAAAGCTTAGTTTGGCTGGATATGAAATTCTGGGTTGAAAGTTCTTTTCTTTAAGGATAAATACTGGTCCCCACTCTTTTCTGGCTTGTAGGGTTTCTGCTGAGAGATCTGCTGTAAGTCTGATAGGTTTCCCTTTATGGGTAACCTGACCTTTCTCTCTGGCTGCCCTTAGTATTTTCTCCTTCATTTCAACCCTAATAAATCTGGCAATTATGTGCCTTGGGGTTGGTCTTCTTGAAGAATATCTTTGTGGTGTTCTCTGTATTACGTGGAGTTGAATATTGTCCTGCCTTACTAGGTCGGGAAAGTTTTCCTGAATTATATCCTGAAGAGTATTTTCCAATTTGGATTCATTCTCTTTGTCACATTCAGGTACACCTATCAAACGTAAATTAGCTCTTTTCACATAGTCCCATATTTCCTGGAGACTTTGCTCATTCCTTTTATCCTTTTTTCTCCAATCTTGTCTTCTCGTTTCATTTCACTGAGCTGGTCCTCGACTTCTGATATCCTTTCTTCTGCTTGATCAATTTGACTGTTTAAACTTGTGCATACTTCGCGAAGTTCTCGTGTTGTGTTTTTCAGCTCCATCAATTCACTTATATTCCTCTCTAAATTGTCCATTCTCATTAACATTTCATCAAACCTTTTTTCAAGGTTCTTAGTTTCTTTACATTGGGTTAGAACAAGTTCTTTTAATTCACAGAAGTTTCTTATCACCCACCTTTTGAAACCTGCTTCTGTTATTGGAACACACTCGTTCTCCATTAAGCCTTGTTCCATTACTGATGAGGAATTGTGATCCCCTGTAGAGGGAGAGGCATTCAGATTTTGAGTATTCTCTGCCTTTTTAGGCTGTTTTCTTCCCTTCATTATATATTTATCCCTCTGTCATCTTTGTAATTACTGACTTTCTAACTAGGTCTCCGAGCAGACGTCCAACTTTTGATTCCCAGCGCTGAAATCTGAGCAATCCACTGTGCCGGCCAAAACAGCGGTGTTAAGATTGATGGTGCTTTTCTGCCCAGGAATCTCCGGACTCTGCACCAAGAACTGCTGTGCTAAGGCACCAGCCAAACCGCCGCGCCAGCCACAAGAGTCGCTCTGGCGACCCGTGGGGCTCCTCCACTGGGAATCTCTTGGTCCGTGAGCAACAAATAGTTGTCTGGAAGTGTGGTGCCCTCTCGTTCTCTGCGCTTTCACTGGGAGCTATGTGCCCGAGCTGCTAGTGATCAGCCATCTTGGATCTCTCTCCTATCCTACTATTTTCAAAAAAACAATTCTTGGATTCTTTGTTCTTTTGAATGATTTTTTGTGGTTCAATTTCCTTCATTTCTGATTTTGGTTATTTCTTGTCTTATGTTAGCTATTGTATTTGTTTGCTTTTGGTACTCTAGTTCTTTCAGTTGTGATGTTAGGTTCCTAATTTGAGATCTTTCTACTCTTTTGATGTAGGCATTTAGTGCTATGAATTTCACTCTTAACACTGCCTTAGCTATGTTCAGAGATTCTGGCATGTTGTCTCTTTGTTTTCATTAGTTTCAAATAGCTTCTTGATTCCTGCCTTAATTTCACTATCTATCCAAAAGTCATTCAGGAGCTTGTTGTTTTATTTCCAGTAATTGCCTGGTTTTGAGTGATTTTCTTAGACTTGGCCTCTATTTTTGTCGTGCTGTAGTCCAAGAGTGTCTAGTAAGATTTCAGTTCTTTTGCATTTGCTGAGAATTGTTTTATGTTAATTATGGGTCAATTTTTGAGTACGTTTCATTTGGTGATGAGAATGTATATTCTGTGGTTGGTTGCAGAGTTCTGTAGAGGTCTGTGATAGATCCATTTGATCCAATGTTGAGTTCAGGTCCTGAATATCTTTGTTATTTTTCTGCCTTGATGGTCTAACACTGTCAGTGGAATGTTGAACTCTCCCATTATTATTGTGTGGGAGTCTATGTCTCTTTGTAGGTATCTATGAGCCTGCTTTATGAATCTGGGTATGCCAGTGTTGAGTGCATTTATATTTAGGATAGTTAGGTCTTCTTGTTGAACTGAACCCTTTACCATTGTAATGCCCTTCTTTGTCTTTTTTGAACTTTATTGGTTTAAAGTCTGTTTTATTTAAATTTATGATTGCAACTCCTGTTTTTCTTTTTTTCTGTTTTCCATTTGCTTGGTAGATTTTCCTCTATCCCTTTATTTTGAGCCTATGTGTGTCATTACATGTGAGATGGGTCTCTTGAAGACAGCATACCATTGGATCTTGCTTTTTTACCCAGCTTACCACTCTGTGCCTTTTAAGTGAAGTCATTTAGGACATTTACATTCAAGGTTAGTTTTGATATGTGTGGATTTGATCCTGTATTTTGTTGTTAGGTGGTTATTATGGTGGCTTAGTTTGGCTGGATGTGAAATTCTTGGTTAAAGATTATTTTTCTTTATATAATGTTAAATATAGGCCCACAGTCTCTTCTGGCTTGTAGAGTTTCAGCTGAATCATAGGGTTCCTTTGAAGGTGACCTGACCTTTCTCTCTAGCTGTCTTTAACATGCTTTCTTTCATTTAGACTTTGGAAAATCTGATGAGTATGTTGGACATACATTTTCATTTCTCTTCAGTATGTAACTGAGAGTGGAATTGCTGGTTCATATTTGAATAACATTAAACACTTTGTAATTTCTATATTGCTGTTGTAATTGAATGTAGAGCAGGGTAGAGAGAGAGAGAGAGAGAGAGAGTTAGTTCAGGGTTGAGAACCTGAGTGAGGCATGTATAAAGTAGTTGTTTCTAGGTCTCTGTGATACCTCAAGAAGCACTAATAATTACACACACATTGACAAAATAAGAGAAATAGTCCATATGCACGAATGGAAATTCTGGAACAGAGATTATTTCTGCTGGTTAAATCTTAACCTCAAATATCAAATAGAATTTTTTTTTCCTTTGGGAGCAAGAGAAAAGTATGAGGCCTATATGTCTATACAAGTACAGGGCAAATGTCAACACTCATTAAAAAAACCATAAAGTTCATTCATTCATTCATTCACTCATCTATATATTTTTGAGGATTTATAATGCATGTGGCAAGTTATTTTCTAGATGATTGAGGTACATCATTGAACAAAACAGACAAGTACTCCTGTCTTTCTGAAGCTTACATCTTAGCAGAGACTGGAGATACGTGTTATAAGTGAATTCCTTAAAAATGACAGTTGGACAAAACAACATGGTTTGTGCACATTGAGGTAGAGTCTTCTGTAGTAAAAACAAAACAAAACAAAACAATAACAACAAAAACAGACCCCAAAGGCTCTAATCAAATAGAAATGAATCTAATCATTATCTAATTAATCATTATCTGTTTAGTCCAATTATTAGCTCAATTATTATCTAATCATTATAAAATTAATCACTGATTATCATCTAATCTAATTTGCTTTTAAAATATGAATTTTCATATATGAAGGTTTATGTTTATACAAAATGTAGCTAGAATCATGTCACATATTCTGTATATTTATGCACACACACACATATCCTACAATTTTGGATATATATATATATATGTATATATATACCCAGTTTTGGATATATATATCTCCATATATATATCCAAAATTATATATATTTAAGGGGTACAATGTGAAAATTTGATACATATATATATATTTTATACATATTTTTAAATGATATCCTTGTGTGTGTGTGTGTGTGTATGTGTGTGTGTGTGTGTGCATGCATTCTGTGGAATATTATGGATAATTACCTAATTCATCTTACTTGGTTATATAGTATCCCATTGTATTAATATATAAACATTAGTTCATAAACATTTAGGTTGTTTCCATTTTGTTATTATTATAATATTGCTATAATTAACATCTTTTACACACATATATTAAAGATCTGAATGTGTATATATGTATATATGTGTATGTGTGTGTGGGTGTGTGTCTGTATTTAAACACTAATGTGAGTATATATATTTGCTAAATAAACAACTAGAGGTAGACCTATTGGGTCAATGGCTATATATACTGTAAATTTCAGTATTTTGGGCTAAACTGTCTCCTATTTAACCCTGATAGCAGTTCCAAGGTTCTAGGATAAAAGTCATGGATAATACTGCCTTTTGTTTTGTGATAGTCATCATGGACACTGCATGAGATGAAGAATACTTTTAAATCTATTTTTGGAATAATAACATATTGATTAAAATTCATGGTAAATGGAATAATTTTGGTTTAGTGATTTGAGATCTCCAAAAAATCCATCCTTTTCGGATAGTATCCTATGTGTCTGTCTTCTAAAAATAAGAGATGTCACTGTCATTGGAAAGTATTTGATAGATGATGATAACATCTAACTGGTTATTTGGAGCCTGCAAATAGCAATTGTGAATCAAGATTTAGAGGCCATATTTTAGCCCTACTCCCACTTGTTAAACAATTTTTATTGTATTTTCTGTGATTGTGTATACTTATACAAAACTTATTCATTTTTTTTCTATTTTCAAATAACCAACCCTCTAAACATGCAAATAATGGCAGAAAATCAGCATGACACAGATATCTGTGGTTTTTGCACTGAAGCATACTCATCAAGCTGACTGCTGCATTATTTCATGATAAGATAATTTTCCTTCAAGTCTTAATACCATAGAGGTCATGTGGTTTAGTTATATTCATGAGGGAGCTGTCACTTTCAGGCTTCTAATATCAGTCACTCTTCTATCTATATTTGGTTTATGGATTCAGGAAAGTGTGATAGCAGTTATTAGCTGCTCTCAGAAAATCCTCTTGCAAGATAGATTTATTTTCTGATTAATGATGGAAATGATCCAGTATTAATTTCAGTTTTTGATATCAACAATTTTATGTTAACATCATTCTTGCTATGTTCACCTTTCAAATTACTATGATCATTATAATTATTAAAAAGCTATTATTTGATTTAGATTCACTCTGTAATTACCAGCCATAGCATTTCTGACATTTCTAACTAAATTTGGGTATATTAGGCTGCACCGTGACTAACAAGATTTTCTATAGAAGATTTTTCCTGTGAATTTGGGTAAATTTAAAGCATAGAAAACCAGGGAAGTAGTATTTATCATAAATTCTGTCCTATCTGAACATGATTCTTGATAGGGGCTGTGCTTTGTTTTATTGCTTTTTAACCTAAATTAAGATAACATGCAATATTTTGGCATATGTTTCTCAACATTCATTTTATAAAAACACCAAATTGTTTTGTCTACTACTTTATTTTTGAAGTTGTATTCGTAGAATATATGACCTTACTATTCCCTGTTTTTCACTATGACTAATGGGAATAAAGGATTTAATTGCAGCATAAGAAAAGTGCTGTCAGTTATCGACCACAGGATTAGTAATTACCTTAATAATTCTCAGTTTTTGAGGTGTTTCAATAAAATAAATCAATGAAGGCAGCAAACAATTTGTCATTAGGTGCCAAAAAGATTGCTGAATTTATTTATTTAGTATTTGTCTCTCTTTTTCAGCTTTATTGAGCTTTAATTGACAAAATTATATATATTTAAAGGGTACAATGTAATAATTTGATAAATGTATACATATATTATTTACATATTGTAAGATGATTACCACAATAGTCATCACCTCACATAGTTACCTTTTTTGTGATGAAAACACTTTTGATATACTCTCTTAGCAAATTTCAAGTATACAGTACAGTATTATTAACTATAGTCACCACGGTACATTAGATGCCTAGAACATATTCATCTTATAACAGAAAGTTTGTACCCCTTAACCAACATACCACTCCATGTCTCTACCTGCTGGCAACCACTATTGTAATCTTTATGATTTCAACGTTTTAGATTTCACGTATGTGAGATCATACATATTTGTCTTTCTGTGTTTGCTTTACTTTGTTTAGCATAATGTCCTTCAGCTTCATCCATGTCACAAATATCAGGGTTTCCTTTTTGTCCTGACCAGATAATAATGTTCTACTTCTCTCTCTCCCTTTCTCTCTCTCTCTCTCTCTCTCTCTGTCTCTCTCCCCACCATCCTCTCTGTCTGTCTTTTTTCTCCCTACACACACACACACACACACACACACACACACACACACACACACACGCATGCACACACCCCAGATTTTCTTTATCCATTCATCTGTTGATGGACACTTAGGGTGTTTTCATATCTTAGCTATTGCAGATAATGCTACAATGAACATGGGGTACAGATATCACTTTGATATACTGGCTTTGTTACCTTTGGATACCCAGAAATGAAGAGCATAATCCTATGGTAGTCCTATTTTAATTTTTTGAGGAAACTCCATCCTGTTTTCCATAATGGCTGTTCCAATTTACCTTCCCACAGGCAAGGTACAAGGGTTATCTTTTCTCCATAACCTTGTAAACATTAACTCTCTCTCTCTCTCTTTTTTTTTTTTTTTTTTTGAGTTGGAGTTTCACTCTTGTTACCCAGGCTGGAGTGCGATGGCGCGATCTCGGCTCACTGCAACCTCCGCCTCCTGGGTTCAGGCAGTTTTCCTGCCTCAGCCTCCCGAGTAGCTGGGACAACAGGCACATGCTACCATGCCCAGCTAATTTTTTGTATTTTTAGTAGAGACGGGGTTTCACCGTGTTGACCAGGATGGTCTCGATCTCTTGACGTCGTGATCCACCCGTCTCGGCCTCCCAAAGTGCTGGGATTACAGGTGTGAGCCACCGCACCCAGCTTTTTTTTTTGATAATAGCCATCCTAATAGGTGTGAGGTGACATTTCATTGTGATTTTGATTTGTGTTCCTTGACGATTAGTGATAGTTGCCCCTTTTCATATACCTGTTAGCCATTTGTATGTCTTCTTTGGGAAAAATGTTTATTCAAGTATTTTGTTCAGTTTAAAATAGAATCATTTATGGGGTGTGTGTGTGTGTGTTACTGAGTTGAAGGGGTCCTCAGTATATTTTGGATATTAACCCCTAATCAGTTTGATAGTTTGCAAATATCTTCATCTGTTCTATAGGTTGCCTTTCCATTTCATTGACTGTTTCATTTGCTATACATAAGCTTTTTAGTTTGATGTGGTACTACTTCTTTTTTTTGGCTTTTTTGCCATGCTTTTGGGGTCATATCCAAAAGATCATTTCCAGACTCAATGTCAAATAGCATTTTCCTGATGATTTCTTCTAGGAGTTTTCTGATTTCAGGTTTTATGTGTAAGTTTTTTTATCCACTTCAAATTAATCTTTGCATATGATATAAGAAAATGGTCCAATTCTGTTCTTTTGCATATGAATATCCAGTTTTCCCAAACCACTGATTGAAGAGACTATTCTTTTCCCATATGTATTCTTGGCACTCTTGTTGAAACTTATTTGACCATATATGCCCGCATTTATTTCTGGACCCTCTATTCTGTTCTGTTGGTTTATATGTCTGTTTTTGTTTTTGTTGTTGCTTGTTTGTTTTAATTTCCCATACTGCTCCGACATATATGTGTCTGTTTTTATGCCAATACCATTCTGTGTTTATTATTATAGCTTTGTAACATAGTTGAAATCAAGAAGTTGTGGCTCATGCCTGTAATCCCAGCACTTTGGGAGACTAAGGTGGAAGGAGTGCTTGAGCCCAGGAATTTGAGACCAGCGTAGACAACATAGTGAGACCCTGTCTCCACAAAATATATATATATGTATTTAAAATTAGCGGGGTGTGGTGGCACATGCCTACAGTCCCAACTATCCAGGAGGCTGAGGCAGAAGAATTACTTGAGCCCACAAGGTGGAGGCTGCAGTGAGCTGTGATCATGCCACTGCATTCCACCCTGGGCAGCAGGGCAAGACACCATCTCAAAAAGGAAGGGTAATGCCTCCAGTTTTGTTTTTTCTCAAGATTGCTTTGTCTATTCAGAGTCTTTTGTGGCTTCGTACAAATTTTAAGATTTTTTTCAATTTTTTTGAAAAATATCATTGGAATTTTGATAGAGATTACATTGAATATGTAGATTACTTTGAGTAATTTTAATAATATTAATAATATTAATTTTTTCCAATCCATGAACATAAGATATCTTTCCATTTATTTGTGTCTTCTACAATTTCTTTTATCAGTGTTCCATAATTTTTAGGGTACAGCTCTTTTAGCTTCTTGGTTAAATTTATTCATAAGTATTTTGTTCTTTTTGATACTATTGTAAATAATACTGTTTTCTTAATTCTTTCGGATAGTTCATTGTTAGTGTACACAAATGAAAATGATTTTTGTATGTTGATTTTGTATCCTGCAACTTTACTAAATTTGTTCATTATTTCTAAGTTTGTGTGTGTGTGTGTGTGTGTGTGTGTGTGTATGTAATCTTTAGGGTTTTCTATATATAAGATGATGTCATCTGCAGAGACAATTTAACTTCTTTCTTTCCAATTTGAATGCCCTTTATTTATTCCACTTGCCTAATTGCTCTGGCTAGAAATTCCAGTACTATGTTAATAGAAGTGATAAGAGTGGGCATTCTTGTTTTGTTCCTGATCTTGAGGAAATATTTTCATTTTTTACTACTGTGAATATTTTAGCTGTGAGTGCTATATATGGTTTTTATTATGCTGATGTACAATCCTTTCATACTTAATTTGTTGAATTTTTATTATAAAAGTATGTTGAGTTTTGTCAGACGATTTTTTAAATCTGTTGAGATGATCATGTGATTTTTGTCTTAAATTGTGTTCGTGTGATACATCATGTTTATGTGCATATATTCAATCATCCTTGAATCTGTGAATAAATCCCACATGATCACAGTATATCATCCTTTTAATGTGCTACCAAATTTGGTTTGCTAATATTTTGTTTCTGACTTTTACATCAATATTTATCAAGGATGTTGGCCTATAATTCTCTTTTCTTGTACTGTTTTTGTTTAGCTTTGGTATTAGGGTAGTGCCGGCCTTGTGAAATTAGTTTGGAAATCTTTGCTTTTCTTTAATTTTTTGGAAAAGCTTAAGCAGGATTGGATTATTTAAATTTAATTATTTAAATATTTGGCAGAATTAACCAGTGAAGCCATCTGGTCCTGGACTTTTATTTGTTGGGAGAGTTATGATTACTGATTCAATATTTTTACTCATTATTGGTCTGTCCAAGTCTTCTATTTCTTCATGATTCAGTCTTGGTAAGTCGTATATTTCTAGGAATGCATACATTTCTTCCAGACCAACCAATTTGTTGGAATATAATTGCTTATAGTAATCTATCATGATTTCTTCATATTTTATGGTATCATTGGTAATGCTTCCTCCATATAAAATTTTATTTTCTGATCTCCTTTTGATCATCTCAATTGACTTTCTATTCTCTACTTTACTTATTTCTTTTCTGTTCTTTATTATTCCCTTCTTTCTGTTAGCATTGAGCTTAGTTTGTTCTTCTTTTTCTAGTTCATTAAAGTATAGAGTTAAGTTATTTAAAATGTTTCTTTTTTCTTAATGTAGGTCTTCATTGCTACAAGTTTTCTTAGAATTGCTTTAAATTTACTTATTTAAATGAAAGATGGTAAAAGGAAAGAAAATAAAAAAAGGAAGAAATGTGATGAAAAAGAGCTTAAATAAAGCAGGAAAACCATCACATGTATAGTTAAAGATTTTACCTCTTAACATTTCAAACTCTCTCTCTTTTTGACTCTTTAAATTTATTCATTTATTTATTTATTAGGTTTTTAAAAATTATACTTTTAAATTCTGAGATGCATGTATAGAATGTGCCTGTTACATAGGTATACATGTGCCATGGTGGTTTACTGCACCCATCAACCTGTCATCTACATTAAATATTTCTCCTAATGTTATCCCTCCCTTAGCCCCCCAACCCCCGGCAGGCCCTGGTGTGTGATGTTTCCCTCCCTGTGTCCACATGTTATCATTGTTCAACTCCCACTTATGAGTGAGAACATGTGGTGTTTGGTTTTTTTCTTCCTGTGTTAGTTTGCTGAGAATGATGGTTTCCAGCTTCATCCATGTCCCTGCAAAGGACATGAACTTATCCATTTGTATGGCTGCAAATTCCATGGTGTATATGTGCCACATTTTCTTTATTCAATCTATCATTGATGGGCATTTGGGTTGGTTCCAAGTCTTTGCTATTGTGAACATGCTACAATAAACATAGATGTGCATGTGTCTTTATAGTAGAATGATTTATAATTCTTTGGGTATATGCCCAGTAATAGAATTGCTGCGTCAAATGGTATTTCTGGTTCTAGATCCTTTAGGAATTGCTACACTGTCTTCCACCATGGTTGAACTAATTTACACTC
The DNA here is from genome assembly GCF_030222135.1 of Aotus nancymaae. Lineage (NCBI taxonomy): Eukaryota > Metazoa > Chordata > Mammalia > Primates > Aotidae > Aotus > Aotus nancymaae. The sequence goes on from NW_026988413.1 coordinate 42,409,522, forward strand.
CCACCAACAGTGTAAAAGCATTCCTATTTCTCGACATCCTCTACAGCATCTGCTGTTTCCTGACTTTTTAATGGTCACCAATCTAACTGGCATGAGATTGTATCCCATTGTGGTTTTGATTTGCAATTCTCTAATGACCAGTGATGATGAGCTTTTTTTTCATATGTTTGTTGGCCACATAAATGTCTTCTTTTGAGAAGGATCAGTTGATATCCTTCAATCACTTTTTGATAGGGTTTTTTTTTTTTTTTTTCTTGTAAATTTGTTTATGTTCCTTGTAGATTCTGGATATTAGCCCTTTGTCAGATGGATAGATGGCAAAAATTTTCTCCCATTCTGTAAATTGTCTTTTCACTCTGATGTTAGTTTCTTTTGGTGTGCAGAAGCTCTTTAATTAGATCCCATTTGTCAATTTTTGCTTTTGATGTTTTAGTCATGAAGTCTTTGCCCATGTCAATGTCCTGAATTGTCTTGCCTAGGTTTTCTACTTTTTTTTTTTCTTTTTTTTTTTGGTTTTTGGCCTTACATTTAGCTCTTTAATCCATCTTGAGTTATTTTTTTGTATAACATGTAAGGAAAAGGTCCAATTTTAGTTTTCTTCATATGGCTAGCCAGTTTTCCCAATACTATTTATTAAATAGGAAATCCTATCCCCATTGCTTGTTTTTGTCAGGTTTGTCAAAGATCAGTTGGTTGTAGATGTATGGTGTTATTTCTGAGGCCTCTGTTCTGTTCCATTGGTCTATATGTTTTGGTACCTGTGCCATGTTGTTTTGGTTGCTGTAACTTTGTAGTATAATTTGAAGTCAGGTAACATGATGCCTCCAGTTTCGTTCTTTTTGTTTAGGATTGTCTTGACTATCAAGGCTCTTTTTGGTTCCAGACAAAATTTAAAGTAGTTTTTTCTAATTCTGTGAAGAAAGTCAATGGTAGCTTGATGGGAATAGCATTGAATCTATAAATTACTTTGGGCAATATGGCCATTTTCACAATATTGATTCTTCCTATCCATGAACATGGAATGTTTTCCATTTGCTTGTGTCCTCTCTGATTTTCTTGAGCAGTGGTTTGTAGTTCTCATTGAAGAGGTCCTTCACATCCCTTTTAAGTTTTATTCCTAGGTATTTTACTCTCTTTGTAGCAATTGTGAATGGGAGTTCACTCATGATTTGGCTCTTTGTCTATTTTTGGTGTATAGGAATGCTTTTGATTTTTACACATTGATTTTGTATCCTGAGACTTTGCTAAAGTTGGTTATCAGCTTGAGGAGACTTTGGACTGAGATGATGAGGTTTTCTAAATATACATTCATACCATCTGCAAACAGAGACAATTTTATTTCCCTCTTCCTATTTGAATACCCTTTATTTCTTTCTCTTGCCTGATTTCCCTGGCCAGAACTTCCAATACTGTGTTGAATAGGAATGAAGAAAGAGGGCATCCTTGTCTTGTGCCAGTTTTCAGAGGGAATGCTTCTAGCTTTTGCCCATTCAGTATGATATTGGCTGTGGATTTGTCATAAATACTTCTTATTGAGATATGTTCCATCAATACCTAGTTTATTGAAAGTTTTTAGCATGAAGGGGTGTTGAATTTTATTGAAGGCCTTTTCTGCATCTATTGAGATAATCATGTGGTTTTTGTAATTCTTTCTGTATATGTGATGGAGTATGTCTATTGATTTGCATGTTTTGAACCAGTCTTGCATCCCAGGGATGAAGCCAACTTGATTGTGGTGGATAAGATTTTTGATGAGCTGCTGGATTCAGTTTGCCAGTAGTTTATTGAGGATTTTCACAGCGATGTTCATCAGGGATATTGGCCTGAAATTTTCTTTTTTTTGTTGTGTCTCTGCCAGGTTTTGATATCAGCATGATACTGGCCTCATAAAATGAGTTAGGGCAGAGTCCCTCTTTTTCTATTGTTTGGAATAGTATCAGAAGGAATGGTACTAGCTCCTCTTAGTACCTCTGGTAGAAGTTGGCTGTGAATCTGTCTGGTACTGAGCTTTTTTGGTTGGTAGGCTATTAATTACTGCCTTAATTTCAGAACTTGTTATTGGTCTATTCAGGGTTTCAACTTCTTCCTGGTTTAGTCTTGGGAGGGTGTATGTGTCCAGGAATTTATCCATTTCTTCTAAATTTTCTAGTTTATTTGGTTAGAGGTGTTTTTAGTATTCTCTGATGGTAGTTTGTATTTCTGTGGGATCAGTGGTGATATCCCTTTCATAATTTTTTATTGTTTCTATTTGTTTCTTCTCTCTTTTCTTCTTTATTACTCTGGCTAGCAGTCTATTATGTTAATCCTTTAAAAGAAACCAGCTCCTGGATTCATTGATTTTTTTGAAGGGTTTTTCGTGTCTCTGTCTCCTTCAGTTCTGCTCTGATCTTAGCTATTTCTTGTCTTCTGCTAGCTTTTGAATTTGTTTGCTCTTGCAACAAGTTTGTTTTCTCTTGCTTCTCTAGTTCTTTTAATTGGGATGTTAGGGTGTCCATTTTTGATCTTTCCCACTTTCTCCTGTGGGCATTTATTGCTATAAATTTCCCTCTAAATGGTACTTTAGCTATGTCACAGAGATTCTGGTACATTGTGTCTTTGTTCTCATTGGTTTCAAAGAACTTATTTATTTCTGCCTTAATTTCGTTATTTACCCAGTAGTCATTCAGGAGCAGGTTGTTCAGTTTCCATGTCGTTCTGTGGTTTTGAGTGAGTTTCTTAATCCTGAGTTCTAATTTGATTGCACTGTAGTCTGAGAGACTGTATGTTATGATTTCTGTTCTATTGTATTTGCTGAGGAGTGTTTTACTTCCAATTATGTGGTTAATTTTAGCATAAAATTTGTCCAGAGCTGAGTTCAAGTCCTGAATATCCTTGTTAATTGTCTGTCTTGTTGATCTGTCTAATACTGACAGTGGGATGTTAAAGTCTCCCACTATTATTGTGTTGGAGTCTAGGTCCCTTTGTAGGTCTTTAAGAACTTGCTTTATGAATGTGGGTGCTACTGTATTGGGTGCATATATATTTAGGATATAGTTAGCTCTTCTTGCTGCATTGATCCCTTTACCATTATGTAATGCCCTTCTTTGTCATTTTTGATCTTTGTTGGTTTAAAGTCTATTTTATCAGAGAATAGGATTGCAACCCCTGCTTTTATTGGCTTTCCATTTGCTTGGTAAATCTTCCTCCATTCCTTTATTTTGAGCCTATGTGTGTCTTTGCCACATGAGATGGGTCTCCTGAATACAGCACACTGATGGGTCTTGACTCTATCCAATTTGCCAGTCTGTGTCTTTTAATTGGGGCATTTAGCCCATTTACATTTAAGGTTAATATTGTTATGTGTGAAATTGATCCTGTCATTATGATGCTAGCTGGTTATTTTGTCCATTAGTTGATGCAGTTCCTTTATAGTATCGATGATCTTTATAATGTGGTATGGTTTTGCAGTGGCTGGTACTGGTTTTTTCTTTCCATGTTTAGTGCTTCCTTCAGAAGTTCTTGTAAGGCAGGCCTGGTGGTAACAAAATCTCTCAGCATTTGTTTGTCCATAAAAAATTTTATTTCTCCTTTGCTCATAAAGCTTAGTTTGCCTGGATATGAAATTCTGGGCTGAAAATTGTTTTCTTTAACAATATTGAATATTGGCCCCCACTCTCATCTGTCTTGTAGGGTTTCTGCAGAGACATCTGCTGTTAGTCAGATAGGTTTCTCTTTTGGGGTTACAGGACCTTTATCTCTGGCTGCCTTTAACATTTTTTCCTTTATTTCAACCTTGGTGAATTGATGATTATGTGTCTTGGGGTTGCTCTTCTCGAGGAGTATCTTTGTGGTGTTCTCTTTATTTCCTGAATTTGAACATTGTCCTGTCTTGCTACGTTGGGGAAGTTCTCCTGGATAATATCCTGAAGAGTGTTTTCCAACTTGATTCCATTTTCCCCGTCACTTTCAGGTACACCAATCAAACATAGATCTGGTCTTTTCACATAGTCCCATATTTCTTGGAGGCTTTGTTTTTTTCTTTTCATTCTTTTTTCCTCTAATCCTGTAATCTCTGATATCCTTTCTTCTGCTTGATCTATTTGGCGATTGATTCTTATGTATGTTTCATGAAGTTCTCGTGCTGTTTTTCAGCTCCATCAGGTCACTTATGTTCTCTCTAAAGTGGTTACTCTCGTTAGCAATTCATCTAACCTTTTTTCAAAGTTCTTAGCTTCTTTGCATTGGGTTAGAACATGCTCCTTTAGCTCGGAGGAGTTTGCTATTATACACCTTCTGAAGCCTACTTCTGTCAATTTGTCAAACTGATTCTCCATCCGGTTTTGTTCCCTTCCTGGCCAGGAGTTGTGATCCTTTGGAAGAGAAGAGGTGTTCTGGTTTTTGGAATTTTCTGCCTTTTTGCACTGGTTTTTCCTGATCTTTGTGGATTTATCTACCTTTGGTCTTTGATGTTGGTGACCTTTGGATGGGGTTTCTGTGTGGAGGTTCTTTTTGTTGATGTTGATGCTATTTCTTTCTGTTTGTTAATTTTCCTTCTAACAGTCAGGCCCCTGTGCTGCAGAAATCTGCTGGAGTTTTCTGGAGGTCCACTCCAGACCCTGTTTGCCTGGGTATCACCAGCAGAAGCTGTAGAACAGCAAAGATTGCTGTGTTTCTTCCTCTGGAAACTTTGTCCCAGAGAGGCACCCACCTGATACCAGCTGGAGCTCTCCTGTATGAGGTGTCTGTTGACCCCTCCTGGGACGTGTCTTCCAGTCAGAAGGCATGGGAGTCAGGGACCCAGTTGAGGAGGCAGTCTGTCCCTTAGCAGAGCTCAGGCACTGTGCTGGAAGATCCACTGCTCTGTTCAGAGCCATCAGGCAAGAATGTTTACGTCTGCTGAAGCTGGACCCGCAGTCATCCCTTCTGTCAGGTGCTCTGTCCCAGGGACATGGGAGTTTTATCTATAAGCCCTTGACTGGGGCTGGTACCTTTCTTTCAGATATGCCCTGCCCAGAGAGGAGGAATCTAGAGAGTATTACTTAGTATTTTTTACTTTTGTGGGTACATACTAGGTGTACATATTTATGGGACACCTGAGATCTTTTGATGTAGGCATACAGTGCATAATAACCACATCATGTTACATCGGGTATCAAACATCTTGAGGATTTATTCTCTCTTTATGGTAAAAAATAATCCAGTTATACTTTTTAAGTTATTTTAAAATGTACAATGAATTATTCTTGACTGTACTCACCCTGTTGTACTATCAAATACTAGATCTTATTCATTTTATGTGGCTATATTTTTGTATTTACTAACCATCTCACTCCTTTTATTCTCACCCTTCCTGGCCTCTAGTAACCATCATTCTATTCTCTATCTTTTTTATGTTCAATTGTTCTAGTTTTTAGATCCCACAAATAAGTAAAAACATTGAATCTTGTCTTTCTGTAAATGTCTTATTTCACTTAACATTATGATCTCTAGTTCTATCCACGTTATTGCAAATGACAAGATCTCATTCTTTCTTATGGCTGAATAGTACTTCATTGTGTATATGTGCCACGTTTTCTTTATCCATTCACCTGTTAATAGGCACTTAGGTTGCCCCCAGATGTTGGCCATTGTGAATAGTGCTGCAACAAACATGGGAGTGCAAGTATCTTTTCAACATACTGATCTCCACATGTACCCCAACATCTAAAATACAATAAAAAAAAGTTAAAAAAAATAAATAAAGGATAAAAGTTTGATCTAAAGAAAAGCTAAAAAAAAATACTGATTTCCTTTCTTTTGGGTATATACTTAGCAGTAGGGTTGCTGGATCATATGGTAGTTCTATTTTTAGTGTTTTGAGAAACCTTTGTACTATTTTCTAAGGTGGTTGTGCTGATTTACATTCCCACCAACAGTATAATAGGATTCTTTTTTTTTGCACATCCTCACCAGTGTTTGTTATTTCCTGTCTTTTGGATAAAAGCCATTTTGCTGTTTTTCAAAATGGCTTTTATCCAAAAGGGGTGGAGATGATACCTCATTGTAGTTTTGTTTTGCAATTTTCTGATAATCAGTGCTGTTAAGCAGCTTACCATTTGTATATCTTCTTTTGAGAAATGATATTTCTCATTTGTATCTACATGTTTGCCCTTTGTATATTTTCTTTTGATAAATGTCTATTCAGATCTTCTTCCCATTTTAAAAATAAGATTATCAGACTTTTTCCTGTTGGGCTGTTTGAGCTCATTATATATTCTGGTTATTAATCTTTTGTCAGATAGGTAGTTTGCAAATATCTTCTTTGATTCTGTGGTTTGTCTGTTCACTTAGTTGATTGTTTCCTTTGTTGTATAGGTTTTTAACTTGACATGATCTCATCTGTCCATTTTGCTTTGGTTCTGTGTTTATGGGGTATTAATCAAGAAATATTTGCTCAGTCCAATGTCCTAGAGAGAGTTTCCTCAATGTTTTCTTGTATTAGTTTCAAGAAGCTATAATTTGAGGTCTTAAACTTAAGTCTTTAATCCACTTTGATTTGCTGTTTGTATATGGTGAGAGATAGGGTTCTAGTTTCTTTCTACTGCATATGGATGTCCAACTCTCTCAGCACCATTAATTGAAGACACTTGTTTTTCCATGTATGTTTTTGGCACTTTTGTCAAAAATAAGTTCACTGTAGATGTATTAATTTATTTATCAGTTCTCTATTATGTTCAATTGGTCTATACATCTATTTTTATGCCATAATGCTGTTTCAGTTACTATAGCTGTATAATACAATTTGAGGTCAGGTGATAGAATTTCTCCAGTTTTGTGATTTTTGCTCAGAATAACTTGGGCTATTCTGGGTCGTTTTTCATTCCATATACATTTTGAATTGTTTTTTCTTATTTCTGTGAAAAATGTCATTGATATTTTGAGAGGGATTACACTGAATCTGTCGATTGCTTTGGGTAGTATGGACATTTTGACAATATTGATTCTTCCAGTGCATGAACATGGAATACCTTTCCATTTTTGCATCCTGTTCAATTTTTTGCTTCAGTATTTATTGATAAAGTGTTCATTGTAGGCTCTTTAACGTCTTTGGTTAAGTTTATTCCTATGTGTTAAATTTTATTTATGGCTATTGTAAATGGGATAACTTTCTTGATTTCTCTTTCAGATTGTTCACTGTTGGCATATAAAAATGCTACTCCTTTTTGAATCTTAATTTTGTATACTGCAACTTTACTGAGTTTGTTTGTCAGTTCTAATAGTTTTTTGGTGGAGTCTTTAGGTTTTTTCAAATATAAGGTCATATCATCTGCAAACAAAAATAATTTGTCTTCTCCTTTCCAATTTGGATGTCTTTTATTTCTTTATCTTGTATGATTGCTCTTGCTAGGACTTCCAATACTATGTTGTATAATAGCAGTGAAAGTTGGCATCCTTGTCTTGTTCCAGATTTAGATAAAAGGCTTTGAATTTTCCCCTATTCAATATGATGCTAGCCGTGGTTCTGCTGTATATGGCTTTCATTGTGTTGAAGTATGTTCCTTTTATATCCAGTTTTTTGGGGGTTGATATCTTGGAGGGATATTGTACTTTATCAAATACTTTTTCAGCATCAGATGAAATGAGCATATGGTTTTTGTCCTTTATTCTGTTGATATGATGTATTGCGTTGATTGATTTGTGATATTGAACAATCTTTCCATCCCTGAGATAAATCCCACTTGGTCATGATGAATAATCTTTTTAATGTGCAGTTGAATTCAGTTTACTAGTATTTTGTTGAAGATTTTTCATTCATATTCATCAGGGACATTGGCCTATAGTTCTGTTTTTTGAGGCATCTTTGTCTAGTTTTGATATCAAGATAATATTGACCTCATAGAATGAGTTTAGAAGTATTACTATCTTTTCTATTTTTCAGAATAATTTGAGTAGGATTGTTATAAGTTCTTCAAACGTTTGGTATAATTTAGCAGTAAAACCATTGAGTCCTGAGTTTTTCTTTGCTGGAAGACTTTTAATTACCCTTTAATCTCATTACTTATTATTGGTTTGTTTGGGTTTTGGATTTCTTCATGGTTTAATCTTGGTAGGGTGTATGTGTCTTGGTAGGCTGTATGTGTCTAGAAATTAATTCATTTCTTCTAGGTTTTCCAATTTATTGACATATACTTGCTCATAGTAGTCCCTAATAATCCTTTCAATTTCTACAGTACTGGCTGTGATGTTTCCTTTATTATCCCGATTTTATTTGTTTGGGTCATCTCTTTCTTTTTATTAGTCTGGCTAAAGGTTTCTTGATATTCTTTATCTTTAAAAAAACAACTATTGGTTTTATTGATATTTTGTATTGTTTTTGTCATTCCAATTGCATTTATTTCTGCTCTGATTTAATCATTTCTTTTCTTCTACTACTTTGAGATTCAGATTGCTCTTTATTTTTTATTCATTTAAGAAGCATTCTTAAGTTGTTTATTTGACATTTTTCTACTTTTTGGATGTAGGCACATATAGCTATAAACTTTGCTTAGCACTGCTTTTGCCATATCCCATGGATTTTTATGTGTTTTGCTTTCATTTTCATTTGTTTCAATAATTTTTAAAATTTCTTCTTAATTTCTTCATTGACCTACTTGTCATCCAGTAACATATCGTTTAATTTCCATGTGTTCGTAAAGTTTCCAAAATTCTTCTGGTTACTGATTTATAGTTTTATTCTACTGTAATCAGAAAAGATGCTTAATATTGTTTCATTTTTTGAATGTTTTAAGACTTGTTGTGTGAGCTAACATATGATCTCCCCTTGAGAATGATCCAGTTGCTAAGAAAAATGTGTATTCTGTAGCCATTGGCTAAAATGTTCTATAAATATCCATGAGATTCATTTGATCCATAGTGGAGATTAAGTCCAAAGTTTCTTTGTTAATTTTTTTTCATTTGTTTTTTCATTATTTTCTTGCCTTTTTTTTTTTTTTAAGAGACAGGATCTTGCTATGTTGCCCAGGCTAGTCACAAACTTCTGGGCTCAAATGATCCTCCCACCTCAGTCTCCAAAGTTGCGAAGATTACATGAGTGAGTCGCCATGCCAGGCCTTCTTACTGTTTTGTAGTTCCTTTGTTCCCAGTTTTCCCCCTTTTCCTTCTGTCCTTTGTGTTTTGTCTGAAGTTTCTTTGTCTGAGAGGTTTGCCCAGTGCTGAAAGTGGAGTGTTGAAGTCTCAAGCTATTATTATATTGGGCATATGTGTCTCTTTAGCTCTAATAATATTTGCTTTATATATTTAAGTGCTCCAGTGTTGGGTGCTTATATATTTATAATGGTTATATCCTTTTTCTGAATTGATCCATTATTATTATATAATGACCTTCTCTGTCTCTTTTTTTATAGTTTTTGTCTTGAAATCTATATTGTGTGATATAAGTATAGCTATTCCTGATCTTTTATGGTGTCTATTGACATGGAATATTTTTTTCCATTTCTTTATTTTCATCCATGTTAGGCTTTATAGGTAAAGTTTGTTTCTTATAGGCAACAGATTGTTAGGTCTTGTTTTTCTTTTTATATTCATTCAGCTAGTCTATGTCTTTTGAATAGAGAATTTAAATTACTTACATTAAATGCTATTATTGATAAGAACTTCTGCCATTTCAATTTTTTGTTTTCTGGTTGTTTTGAGGTCTTCTCTTCCTCCTTTCTTTCCTTCCTATCTGTTTTAAGAAAGTGATTTTCTCTAGTGGTGTGTTTTAATTTCCTGGCTTTTATTTATTTGTTGTACATTTTTTGATTTTGGGTTACCATGAGGCTTGTGGATACTAACTTATAACTCATTATTTTAAACTGATGACAACTTATCCATGGTTGCATAAACAGTCAAACAAACAAACAAACAAGCAAAGAGAAAAACTAATAAAAAATCTCTACACTTTATCCCCCCATTTTTAGCTTATTATTATTATTATTTATGTCTATGTCTTGAGGAACTGTAGTTATTATTTTTGATAGTTTCATCATTTTGTTTTTCTAGTCAAGATAGTAGTTTTTACACCATAATTACAGTGTTATAATATTCAGTGTTTTCCTGTGTACTTACTATTATGAGTGAGTTTTCTACCTTCAGATAATTTCATATTGCTCATTAAAATTCTTTTCTTTCAGACTAAAGAACTCCCTTTGGCATTTCTTGTAAGATTGATCTAGTGTTGATGAAATCCCTCAGCTTTTGTTTCTCTGGGAAAGTCTATTTCTCCTTCATGTTTGAACAATAACTAACATATGGCACACTGTGGAGAATGTTCCATGGGCCCTTAAGAAGAATGCATATTCTATGGTTGTAGTATAAAATGTTCTGTATATATCTGTCAAATCCATTTGATCTGTAGTGTTGTGCAAGTTCATTTTTTTACTGTTAATTTTCTATTTGAATAATGTGCTCATTGTTTAAAGTGGAGTATTACTGTCTATTTCTCCCTTCAGGGCTAATTTTTAAAAATATATTTAGATGCTTTAATATTGGGTACATATATATGTACAATAGATATATTCTTTTAATGAACTGACTACTCATTTTATAGTGATCTTCTTTGTCTCTTTTGACAGAGTTTGACTAAAAATCTATTTTGTCTGGTTCAAGTATAGCCATGCCTGCTCTCTTTTGGTTATTGTTTGTGTAGAATATCTTTTTCCATCTCTTCAATTTCAGCCTATATATTCTTAAGACTAAAATGAGTCTCTTATAGGCAGCCTGTCAAAAATCTTGTTTTATTTATCTATTTAGCCACTCTGTCTTTTGACTGGAGAATTTAATCTGTTTTTATTTAAAGAAATTACTAAAATGATTTACTGTTGCCATTTTGTTCATTATTTTCTTGCCTTTTTTTTTTTTTTAAGAGACAGGATCTTGCTATGTTGCCCAGGCTAGTCACAAACTTCTGGGCTCAAATGATCCTCCCACCTCAGTCTCCAAAGTTGCGAAGATTACATGAGTGAGTCGCCATGCCAGGCCTTCTTACTGTTTTGTAGTTCCTTTGTTCCCAGTTTTCCCCCTTTTCCTTCTGTCCTTTGTGTTTTGTTGATGTTTTTTTTGTACTTGCATGTTTTGAATCCTTTTTCTTTACCTTTTGCATATCTACTGGAGGAATTCTTTATTTTTTGGTTACCACAAGGCTTACATAAAACATCGAATAGTTATATAATCATCTTAGAGTCTATTTTAGACTGATAATAACTTTAATTGCATACTAAAATTCTATACTTCTACTGCCTCTCCCCCTTATTTTATGCTATTGATGTCACATTTTTCATCTGTTTATTTTGTGTCTCTATTAAAAATTATTTTATGTGTAGTTATTTTTAATACCTTTGTTTTCAACTTCAAAACTATAGTTAAGATTGACTTAGGCACCATAATTACGGTATTAATGTTGCCTGAACATGACTATATGTTTTTCGTTTTCAATTAGTTTTTAATTTTCATGTGCCTTCATGCTGTTTCTTAGCACTGTATTGCTTCAACTTAAAGAACACTCTCACTTTTCTTTTAAGGCAGGTCAAGTGATGAACTCCTTCAACAATTTTTGGGGACTATTTATCTTTTCTTCATTTCCAAAGGACAGTTTTGCTGGGTATGGTATCTTGCCTGGCAATTTTTTTCTTTCAGTACTTAGATATGTCATTTTATTCTGCTCTTATCTGCAAGGTTTCTGCTGAGAAATCTACTTATATGAGAGTTCCTTGGTATATGAGAAATATCCTTTTTATTTTATTTTATTATTTATTTTTTATTACTATTTTTTTATTGTACTTTAGGTTCTGAGGTACATGTGCAGATCATGCAGGATTGTTGAATAAGTACATACATGGCAATGTGGTTTGCTTCCTCCATCCCCCCGTCACCTATATCTGGAATTTCTCCCCATGTGCTCCCTCCCCAACCTCCCCACCCTTCGCTGTCCCTTCCTTGGCACCCCCCAACAGACCCAATGTGTGATGCTCCCCCACTGTGTCCATGTGTTCTCATTATTCATCACCCACCTATGAGTGAGAACATGCAGTGTTTGATTTTCTGCTCTTGTGTCAGTGTGCTGAGAATTATGGTTTCCAGATTCATCCATGTCCCTACAAAAGACAAACTCATCATTTTTTTATGGCTACATAGTGTTTGATGGTATATATGTGCCACATTTTCCTTGTCCAGTCTATTGTCAATGGGCATTTGGGTTGGTTCCAGGTCTTTGCTATTGTAAACAGTGCCGCTATGAACATACGTGTGCATGTGTCTTTATTATACAATGATTGATAATCCTTTGGGTATATACCCAGTAATGGGATTGCTGGGTCAAATGGAATTTCTATTTCTAGGCCCTTGAGGAATCGCCACACTGTCTTCCACAATGGCTGAACTAATTTACACTCCCACCAACAGTGTAAAAGTGTTCCTAATTCTCCACATCCTCTCCAGCATCTGTTGTCTCCAGACTTTTTAATGATCACCATTCTAACTAGCATGAGATGGTATTTCAATGTGGTTTTGATTTGCATTTCTCTAATAATCAGCGATGATGAGCTTTTTTTCATATGTTTGTTGGCCTTATATATGTATTCCTTTGAAAAGTGTCTGTTCATGTCCTTCTCCCACTTTTGGATGGGTTTGTTTTTTCATGTAAATCTGTTTTAATTCTTTGTAGATTCTGGATATTAGCCCTTTGTCAGATGGGTAGCTTGCAAAAATTTTTTTCCCATTCTGTTGGTTGCTGGTTCACTCTGATGATTGTTTCTTTTGCTGTGCAGAAGCTCTGGAGTTTAATTAGGTACCATTTGTCTATTTTGGCTTTTGTTGCCAATGCTTTTGGTGTTCTAGTCATGAAGTCCTTGCCTATGCCTACGTCCTGAATGGTTTTGCTTAGGTTTTCTTCTAGGATTTTTATGGTGTTAGGTCTTACGTTTAAGTCTTTAATCCATCTGGAGTTAATTTTAGTGTAAGGTGTCAGGAAGGAGTCCAGTTTCTGCTTTCTGCACATGGCTAGCCAGTTTTCCCAACACCATTTATTAAACAGGGAATCCTTTCCCCATTGCTTGTTTTTGTCAGGTTTGTCAAAGATCAGATGGTTGTAGATGTGTGGCATTGCCTCCAAGGCCTCTGTTCTGTTCCATTGGTCTATATCTCTGTTTTGGTACCAGCACCATGCTGTTTTGATTACTGTAGCCTTGTAGTATAGTTTGAAGTCAGGTAGCATGATGACTCCAGCTTTGTTCTTTTTGCTTAGGATTGTCTTGACTATATGGGCCCTCTTTTGGTTCCATATGAAGTTTAAGGTGGTTTTTTCCAGTTCTGTGAAGAAGATCATTGGTAGCTTGATGGGGATAGCATTGAATCTATAAATTACTTTGGGCAGTATGGCCATTTTCACGATATTGATTCTTCCTAAAAGTGAGCGTGGAATGTTTCTCCATCTTTTGGTGGCCTCTTATATTTCCTTGAGCAGTGGCTTGTAGTTCTCCTTGAAGAGGTCCTTTACATCCTTTGTTAGTTGTATTCCTAGGTATTTTATTCTCTTTGTAGCAATTGTGAATGGGAGTTTGCTCATGATTTGGCTCTCTGTTAGTCTGTTACTGGTGTATAGAAATGCTTGTGATTTCTGCACATTGATTTTGTGTCCTGAAAGTTTGCTGAAGTTGCTTATCAGTTTAAAGATATTTTGGGCTGAGATGATAGGGTCTTCTAAATATACAAGCATGCCATCTGCAAGTAGAGACAAATTGACTTCCTCTTTTCCTAATTTAATGCCCTTCATTTTTTTTTCTTGCCTAATTGCTCTGGCTAGAACTTCCAATACTGTATTGAATAGGAATAGTGAGAGAGGGCATCCTTGTCTAGTGCCAAATTTCAAAGGGAATGCTTCCAGTTTTTGCCCATTCAGTATGATATTGGCTGTAGGTGTGTAGTAAATAGTTTTTATTATTTTGAGATAGATTCCTTTGATACCTAGTTTATTGAGAGTTTTAGCATAAAGGGCTGTTGAATTTTTTTGAAGGCCTTCTCTGAATCTATTGAAATAATCATGTCATTTCTGTCTTTGGTTCTGTTTATGTGGTGGATTACATTTATAGACTTGCGTATGTTGAACCAGCCTGCATCCCTGAAATGAAGCCTACCTGATCATGATGGATAAGCTTTTTGATGTGCTGTTGCAATCAGTTTGCCAGTATTTTATTGAAGATTTTTGCATCTATGTTCATTATAGATATTGGCCTGAAGTTTTCTTTTTTTGTTGAGTCTCTGGAGAGTTTTGGTATCAGAATGATGTTGGTGTCATAAAATGATTTGGGAAGGATTCCCTCTTTTTGTATTGTTTGGAATAGTTTCTGAAGGAGTGGTGCCAGCTCCTCTTTGTTTGTGTGGTAGAATTCAGCTGTGAACTCATCTGGACCTGGACTTTTTTTGGTTGGTAGGCTATTAATTGCTGCCTCAACTTCAGCCCTTGTTATTGGTCTGTTTACGGTTTAAACTTCTTCCTGGTTTAGGCTTGGGAGGGTGCAAGTATCCAGGAAGTTATCTATTTCTTCCAGGTTTACTGGTTTATGTGCATAGAGTTGTTTGTAGTAATTTCTGATTGTAGTTTGTATTTCTGTGGAATCAGTGGTGATATCCCCTTTATCGATTTTTTATTACATCTATTTGATTCTTCTCCCTTTTCTTTTTTATTAATCTGGCTTGAGGTGTGTCTATTTTGTTGATCTTTTCAAAAAACCAGCTCCTGGATTTATTGATTTTTTGAAGGGTTTTTTATGTCTCTATCTCCTTCAATTCTACTCTGATCTTAGTTATTTCACGTCTTCTGCTAGCTTTTGAGTTTTTTTGATCTTGCTCCTCTAACTCTTTCAATTTTGACAAAAGGGGTCGATTTTAGATCTTTCCTCACTTCTCATGTGGGCATTTATTGCTATATATTTTCCTCTAGACACTGCTTTAAATGTGTCCGAGAGATTCTGGTATGTTGTGTCTTCCTTCTCATTGGTTTCGAAAAACATCTTTATTTCTGTCTTCATTTTATTGTCTATCCAGTGGACATTCAGAAGCCAGTTGTTCAAGCTGTGAGGTTCTGAGTTAGTTTCTTAATTCTGAATTCTAATTTGATTGCACTGTGGTCTGAGATACTGTTTGTTATGATTTCTTTTCTTTTGCATTTGCTGAGGAGTGATTTACTTCCAATTATGTGGTCAATTTTAGAGTAGGTGCAATGCAGTGCTGAGAAGAATGTATTTTCTTTGGATCTGGGGTGGAGATTTCTGTAGATGTCTATTAGGTCTGCTTGGTCCAGATCTCAGTTCAAGTCCTGGATATCCTTGTTAATTTTCTGTCTCCTTGATCTGTCTAATATTGACAGTGGAGTGTTAAAGTCTCCCATTATTATTTTGTGAGAGTCTAAGTCTCTTTGTAGGTCGTTGAGAACTTGCTTTATGTACCTGGGTGCACCTGTATTGGGTGCATATATATTTAGGATCATTAGCTCTTCTTGATGCATTGATCCTGTTACCATTATGTAATGCCCTTCTTTATCTCTTTTGATCTTTGTTGGTTTAAAGTCCATTTTATCAGAGACTAGGATTGCAACTCCTGCTTTTCTTTGCTCTCCATTTGCTTGATAAATCTTCTTCCATCCCTTTATTTTGAGCCTATGTGTGTCCTTACAAGTGAGATGGGTTTCCTGAATACAGCACACTGATGGGTCTTGACTTTTTATCCTCCAAAGGATCACAACTCCTCACCAGCTAGGGATAAAAGATGGATGGAGAATGAATCTGATGAATTGACAGAAACAGGCTTCAGAAGGAGGGTAATAACAAACTTCTCAGAGCTAAAAGAACGTGTGCTAACCCAATGCAAAAAAACTAAGAACCTAGAAAAAAGGTTAGATGAGATGCTAATTAGAATAAACAGCTTAGAAAAGAAATATCCTTTTTTTATGCTGCTTTCAAGATTTTCTCTTTGTCTTTGACTTTTGACAAACTGATTAAAATGTGTTGTGAAATAATGTTTCTGTGAGTTAATCTTTCTTGGGAACGTATGAATTTTATAAATCTGAATATCCACATCTCTCCTTAGATTGGGAAGTTTTCAGCCATTATTTATTTAAATACGTTTTCTGCCCCTTTCTTCTTCTAAGACTCCCATAACTTTTACATTAATTTACTTGATGATGTTCCATAGGTCCTGTATATATTTTTCACTCTTTTTAATTCTTTTTTCTTTTGGTTCCTCTAATTAACTAATTTCAAGGGACTTGTCTTTGAGCTCACTGATTCTTTCTTCTGCATGATTGAGTTTGCTGTTGAAGATCTATTGAATTTTTCAGTTTTCTCATTGTTTTCTTCTGCTTCAGGATTTCTGTTTGGTTCTTTTTTGTGGTTTCTATTTTTTTAAAAAAACTTCTAATTTTGTTTATGCATTGTTTATTGATTTTATTTAGTTATCTGTGTTCTCTTGCTTCTCATGAAGCTAAACATTATTAGTTACTAATCTCATTCATGAGGGCTCTATACTCATAATCTAATCACTTTTCAAAAATACAACATCTTAATACTAACACCTTAGGAGTTGGATTTCAATGTACGAATTTTAGGGGAATAAAAACAAACCATAGCAGTTTCTATGTATTTCAAGGAACAGACACCTCTTCCACTCTTTACAGACTGGTTTTGACAGGTAGAGGCCTTATCCTCTTTGGTACCCATGCTGATGGGGTTTTCTCTTGGATCTGAGTCATGTAGAGTTAGAACCTACTCATGTGACTGCTGTTGGGTCCGCAGTGGGTCCTGTGGTTGGTGGGCCTGTTACCAGGGTCTTCAGTGGGTATTGATCATATCTGGTACCTGGGTGGACTAGACTGGTTCCATGACATTGATTATAGGGATGGCTCTGAGACACAAGGATCTGCTTCAGGGTCCACAGTTGGGTCTGCAGATTGCAGGCCTATTACCAGATGCATGATCAGGTGTGGCTCCTATCAGGTCTTTTAGAGGGCTTCTCTGGGGTCAGTGGGTGGTTCCCTGGGCAGGCAGGACTGGCTCCAAACCACCACTGTGAAGGGCTGGAACCAAGTCACAGGGCTGCTTCAGGGGCCACAGGTGATACAGGTCTTCAGGTCTGCCTCTGAGATCTTGTATGGCAGTGGTCTCCAACCTTTTTGACACCAGGGACTATTTCATAGAAGACAATTTTTCTACAAACCTGGGCTTGGAGGGATGGTTTCAGTTCAAAACTGTTCTACCTCAGATTATCCGGCATTAGATTCTTATAAGAAGCTTGCAACCTAGATCCCTTACATGTGCTGTTCACAATAGGGTTCACACTCCTATGAGAATCTAATGCTGCCACCGATCTAACAGAAGGCAGAGCTCAGGTGGTAATGATATCTCATCTGTCACTCACTTCCTGCTGTGTGGCTTGGTTTCCAACAGGCCGTGGATCAGTATGTGTCCATGACCTGGGAGTTGGGAACTCCTGATATAGGGCATGAATCTGTTTGGTTCCTGGGTTGGCAGGACCATTCCTGGACTGCTACTGAAAGTGGCAGGGGCACTGGGTCTGGAGCTGGATTACAGAGCCACTTCAGGCTCCTTAGTAGAACTGAGATTGGCATGGATTGGCATATCTCCTGGCAAGTATCTGAGTAGGCAGGACTGCTCCAAGACCAAAGCTGAGAGGGGCAGGAGATAAGTTACAGGACCATTTCAGGATATACTGTGGGATGGAGGTTGGCACTGGCAGGTCTGGTTCAAGGAGCATAAACAATGTCTCTTGGTGGTTCCCTGGGCAGGCAGGACTGCCCCCAGATCATGGTTGAGGACTGAAGCCAGATGATGAGCTGCTTTAGGGTCTACAACCAGGATTGAGGTCAGCTGGCATCCAAGCCACTGTAGCCAACTGCAGCCACATGTGGCACAGATGGATGTTACTCCTCCCAGTTCCCTTGGCAGGTGGTGCTGGTAGTGCAGGACCAAAGCCAACCAGGTCTGTATGTGAGTCTAACAGGGGATGGGGCTGTTTTCAGGTTCTGGCCAGGACCAGAGTTGATGAGCCTGCCATCTACCTGGGCATGAGCCTGTAGTTACAGGATGGCTCTTCTTGGTTTTAGACTCCCATCAGGGTTTTGCAGCCTCCCACCTGGATCACAAAGCTTCCACAAAGGCACTTTTGTTTGTGGATGAATGCCAAATTATTGTTGCTTATGAGGAATACAAGCAGGAGACCTGCCATCTTGCTGATTCACTCTGAATATTTTATAATTGTTTTTGTATTATTTAGTATTGTATAGGGTTAAACTGAAATTACCATACAAGATTTTACATTGCCCTTTGCTTAGTGAAATTCTGTAACCATGAATGGCTAATGTTTATGAAAATATCTTCGAGTACATATTTAATTACCAGATTTTTGTGGTTTATATTATACTGCCAGTTTTTTTTGTAATATGAAATCTATAATAAAGTATCTTTTCTTTATTGATCATTTTGCTAGGACTAATTCAAATTAAAAACATGTATTTTCTTGTTTCAAATGTCTGAAGACTGCAAACAATAAGACTTCTTATTAATACCCTTGTGTCATTTGTACTTTACCAGTGTTTTAATATTGGGTTATTTCTTTGGAATTTTTAGATTCTGCATTTAACTATTTAAATATATCACCTACAGTTAATCTTTATTATAGAAATATCAAGGATAACTTTGATAGTTACTTGATGTATTATCATTGAATTGAGACTTAAAGGCTGTTTAATCAAACTCCTTTGAGTTCAGTCTGAGTCTCATGATTAGATGTCCTTAAAGAAGCAAGGAACTAGATAAAGAATTGCAACAACATTGAAGTTTAGGAGTAGAATTTATTTGGAGAAGTTTGTTCTTTAAGGGTATTTCTGCATAGCAGCAAATGAGTGTGGCATTAATATTTATCACTGGTTTTACTCAATGGGATTAGTGCCACTGTTTGATAATACCTAAAGTTTTGTCTGAATATTACCAGAAAAATCATTTCTTAGGATGGAAAGTAACTCTGATGCTAGTCAAAAACCTTTTATTTACTTATTTTTAAAAGCCTGTTGTATTAAAAAGAATTTTCAATTCAAGAGCAGCAAAGGTCAAATTTATTCTCTGACTTATTTGAATATACTTTTAATCCCCACATAGATTTTTTTAAATGTAAAAATAGCAATTTGGATGACATCAGAGAGGACATTTTAGAAAAAAATGCTTATTTAGTGAAGACATCACTTAATATTCAGAATTGTCATTAGAATTGATTGATAACTAAAGTTCAAATTCAGAAAATAACATCCATCTTCTTACATTATACTCAGCTTATTGACTCAAGAATGGAATTGAAACTGATTGAAAAAGGTTAATAAACTTTAATAGATTATTATCTGTGTTAACTGCTTAGTGTAATTAGTTTCTATGTTTTTATAAAACTGCTGCTTTGACTCCAAAACTATCTTTCACATAAACCCTTCCTTACTTGTTTAAAACAGTTTCCTGACTCTTGCTTTGATTTTGTTTTTCTTTTCAACCATTATCATTTATCATCAGAAAATATACTTAACTTTGAATTACTCATGATGCAAAGTAAACTCATTTTTTCTTATTTAAAAACTTTCTGAATATTGACAACTAGTAAAAACTCAAATATCTTTTTATTATTTTAATCTAAGTAATATCTTAATATTTTGTGATACTAATCTTGCTTCACATTACTTTCATGTTGTAGCATCTTGAAATCAATACAGGAAAATTAATACATAATTTTAAGTATAAGGTATTTCACTCTTTTCTTTTTCTGTCTTTGTAAAATATGTATAAAATGAGTAACAAATCGCCCAGTATGTAATTATTATGATAACAAAATAGCATTACATATAATGCATTTTTGTATAATATGCAGAACATATCCTGATTTACCAGTTTTCTTTTGAATTTTGATATTTTCTGTTGACAACAGTAAGTCACACATTTTTATTCATTTCAAAAATATTTCTTTCCTTCCACCAAATTTTTACTTGATCCATACTTACTGTTCTTTCATTTTAGCATACACTCGACCTAGAAAGAATTCCTTTTACTTTACATAAATTCAGTTTTCTTGTTAATTGCCACATTAACCTTTATAGAAAATATACCATGACTGGCTCCTCTGATGATTCCTTCATTTGTTCAGCCTCCTCTCAGAATTCCTGTGTTCAATTTATGCCATGTTAATTTGTACAGTGAATTATATTGCTTTGTACATGTTTTTTTTTTCCTTTAGATCTTTAAAAGTATATGGATTTCATCTCCCTGACTACACTGCAATTTTAAATGGTGAATTCAGATCTTTATATTAACTTCTGTATTTCCTTTCTCCCTCCTACTACTGGTTTTGGTACTCTAAGACAGTGGACTTTTTGATATACTGAAATGTAACTAGGAATCTCTTATTGTAGGACACCGTAGTTCATTATTTTGACAGATTATGAAGGTCATTTTCACATTTGGGATGATAAATGGCTTAGACTAAAAAATAAACATTAAATGAACTAAAGTGACTTATAATAAATGTCAATAACTAAAGAAATGTTATAATACTATTTTCTTGATATTCAGTTCTACAAAATACTGCCAGTGATGGTGACGATAATCATGATGCTGTTGCTGCTGATGATGATTTTTAGATATGAGGTCTCACTCTGACACCCCTCTGTTATTTTTGAAAGGAAAATATGTTTCAAATACTGTACAGTTTTTCTTGATTTTAAGTATATTGTGTGATTTTCATTAGCATCATTAGTTGTATGACTGAAGAAATAAAAAATACAATTTGCAGTGCTGGTTCATTAGAACATGCAAGACCCCAGTTGTAGCTTTTTGCCTTAGTTACAGACATTTCATCTGGGCAAGGCTGTGTGAAGATGTCTGGCCCAATTTGCAATTTGGCAAAACCAATTGTCCTTTCCCTTTAATCTGCTCAGTTTCATCAGCTTCTTACCAGCCTCAGAAAAGTTGGCCATTCATTAAAAAAAAAAGTTATGATTGCCACCAGGCAAGTTTTAAATATTTATTTTTATTAGCTTTTATAACACTGATTTCCTCTTAAAAGCATTAGTGAATATCCTTACAAACTGTTAAGTTGATTGTAGTCTATCAAACAGTTTGTGGGTACAACTGGCTCACATTTGAGATAAATTTTTACTGACATCGTCAACTTAATGTAAGGAAATAATGAATAGTGATTTTACAATTTTCCCTAACCAATCTCATAGTATACCTACATTAAGTTTATTACATATTTTATTAAATGACTTTCAATTCATTTAAGTTCATTTAATTAAACAGCAGCACAGGTTCTATATAGAAGAACATGTGCTTGAAAATATTAATATTTAATTGTGTTTATATTTAATTTAATATTTAATTAATATTTATGATTTAGTATTGATATTCTTAACACCTGCATTAAATTGAACCTTGTTAATTCCCTAAATAATAGTATAGAAGATACTGAAAATAATTAAAAACTTTATCTGGAATCGAGAAAATTACTTTTATGTATTCCTTTTGCTTTATCTGAAATATTAAACATATTTAAAATAAATATTATTTATTTTTATATAATTAAAAGAAAATCAATTTCATCCTGATTATTTAAATATGTTATACTCTACAGTAAAATTTTTATTTACTTAGCTCATTTGTAGCAAATGATCAAAAGAGGTATATACTATGTGTACCTTATATGTACATTTTTCTATAAGAAGTATAAGGAAAAACATAGAAACAGAATAATATATAAAAATTATATTTGTCTTCATTTTAAAATATGTTTAATATAGTTCATGGAGTACATTAAGTAATTTTAAATTGTTAATAGGTTTTCAAAAGTGAGCACAGGAGATTTATATCTCCTATCAATATATGAAATGTATTTGCTTTAGAAGACAATTTATTAAAAATTAAACATAATTTATTATATTTCAGATTTACCCTTGTATCCCAGGATGTCAAAAGAAGATAATTTTCAAATAGTTATTTGTATTAAAGAATATTAACAACCTTAAACTTACAAATGGCAATTTTGTTGACACTTACATATCTAAATGGGTCAAAAAATGATTAGATTTCCTACTAACTATGAATAAAAGAGGCAGGTGTTAGGTTGTATAGGTAGACAAACTTTCACAGCAACAACTTACATAGTTTTTCTTAGACTTCAGTGCCCAGTGCTAATGATGGTAAGTTTGTTGCAGATAAAATGTATTTGTTATTACATTTGAAATAATACTTTATTTCAAATGTATTAAATTTTAAAGTATTATATTCAATGCTCTATTAAATTATTTACCATGTAGAGTTCAGGAAATAGGAGTACATTTGGTTAAAAAAATCTTAGAATATGGACAGAGTAAAAATTTCCCATATAACCAAATACATTTTTTGAAAAGATAAGTCAGAGCTTTTTTCTGTTGTCTGAAATCACCTAAAAGAAATTCATTAATGTTGACTGGGTGCATAGTCCAGTAGTTCCCCTTTCTGTATTCACCTCTTTCCTTGTTGATGAAGCATTCATTTAGAGAGATGTTGTATCTTGCACTGTTTATTCATCCTTGATTCTGGATCTAGTAGAGAGGAAAGTTGTCCTTAATCTATTCAAATGGAAGCTAAATTCATCCTATTTGCAGGTGAAGTGAGAATGGTCTTTGAAATTAAAGCCAATATAAGATAAGACAGCCTCCCTGAGGTGACTTCATTTGTGCTGTTCAAAATATATTCCTTTACAAAAAATTCAGAAGTGACACAAATGATGAGATTCCAGGAGCCATTTGAAACTCTTCTTTCTGATGAATGCTGACTGCCTTTTAATTAGTTAGAAGTGTATCTTCAGTCATTATTGTAGACATTAATTATTGATTCATACTGTGTTTTCAGACAGGATAAAACAGGTGTCTCAGTAAATTGACCAATTGAATCAGAAATATTGCGGAACTTAACTTTAAACACCAGTGACCTGCTTTAGTAGCAGATCATTCTCTTCTTTACCATGTAGTACATGTGGTAAATGTACTACATAATCAATGTGGTAAACAATTAAAGTAAAATTGATGATATTAAAAAAAATTGGAACAAAAAATTACAATGCAGTAAATATGAAGAAAAACAGTTCATGAATTTCGTCTTCCATGTTTTTGTAATCTTGGAAAAAACACTTCAGCACACTCCATTAAAATCTTATGATTAATGGAAAAAGGATTACAGATAGATAACACTGTGAAAGGATTAACTTCTTCACCGATATGCAGAACAAATGAAAACCGTTGTTTCTAGTTATGTATTTTACAACAAGACAAACAATAAATGTTTGTTTTATGTATTTAAGGAAAGTCTCAGAAATGAAGTATTCTATTAAATCCAATAATAAACTGGTTAAATATAAAGAAATCATTAGTCATTCCCATTGCTGGTTGGTAGTACTATCTTAGTTCTTAAAGCATGAATACAAATTTACTTGCAGCATTGCACTACGTATTAAGAGTTTCTTGGAGAAATCAAGAAACAACTAATATAAACACTTAGCTCTAATTAGTTTTGCAGTTTCTAACACTTTGGGACAAGGAATGTGAGGGCCAAAAGAGAAAATACAATAAGAATAAGTACTATGAATAGAAAGGGAATATTACACATTGTGTGTATGTGAGTGAGAGAGAGAGAGGAGAGGAAGAGAGCAGGGAAAGAAAGAGAGAAGGAGGGAGGACGGGAGAAAGGGAGGGAGGGAAGGGGAAGAGAGAGAGAGAGAGATGCTAGTTTCATTTTATAACCTTGAGGAACTAATTTCATCATTTCTCTTAACCTTGCCTATTTTGAACACTGCTCATTATATCTCAAATACTCCCATCCCCACCTACTTTATGCTTTCTTTTGTATTCTCACATTTTCCTGGCTTTCTAGTATGATTCTTCTGCCCTAAAATTACCTTATTATTTGTAAGTCTTACAATCTGCATTCTTAGCCCTTATATTTAGGAAAATGATTTTATGCTAAGAAAAATTACAGGACTCTCTGGATTAATAAGCCTGCAGATTTATCATTTCCAACCTATACTGGAACCTCAATACTGTGTGGAAATATTTCTGGCTCAACTTCTACTCCTGTTCCTCCCAGAGTATTTTGAAACTTTCGATAAGCTCTTAAAGACTGTTTTATTTAATGTTGTACAAAATGACCATCTCAAATTTCACATAAAAGTCAGTAGGAGAGTTGCCACCTTCCTCCACCTTTCTCCTTCCAATTCATTGTTCATTTTACTGTCATAATGATATTTCTAAGATGCAAGTCACTATTTATTTCCTTAAAATTTTCATTGTCTCCTCATGCTCATTATGATAAAACCTACTCCTTAGCATGATCTTGGAAACCGTTGAATGACCTTGGAATCACTCAACAAATACTATTGATCATCTAGTGTCTAGGCACACTTTTCTGTGGTTGGGACATATCAGTGAACATATTGGCAAAGATCCCTGCTTTCATGGAGATTATATTCCAGTGGTGGAAGAGATAATAAATGATAAATATAGTATGTAAGTAAATTATCCAGTATGTTAGAAGATGATAGATGCTATGGAATTAAAAAGTTGATCAGGAGTTCAGGGAGTGATAGAAGTAGGTTTGGTCTAATAGACTGGTCAAGATCAGTCTTATTGAGTCTTACATGCTCACCTCCACGTGCACCCTAATTTCCCGTCATACCTTACTATTTTTCTTTTCCCAAACATATTTTCTTCTGTCACCTGTTAGCACTGTGGTTTTACATAGAATGTACAGTTTCCATGAAATCCCTCTCTTTGCCCAGCCATTTCCACCTTTGAGTCCACCCTTTGCTGTGACATCATTCCCCCCAAATAAACCTTTCTCCTAATACCCATTTACTCCCACACAGGTTGGTTGTTCCTCTTCTGTATTACCACAGACTCCCAGTTTTATTTTTGCAATTATTTACATACTTAATAAAAATATTAAGTTTTTCTAGGCTATGCTAGAGCAATAAAAAAAAACCCTAAATCTCAGTGGTTTATTTCTCATTCATTATATTTGGGCTGTAGCAACTTCAGGACAATTGTGGCTCTGCTCCGTGTGTGTGTGTGTGTGTGTGTGTGTGTGTGTGTGTGTTTGTGTGTGTTTCATTCCAGGAATAACCCATATTGGGAACATATCTTTTTCCTGGCAGAAGAAAAAAAGAAATAACAAAACATATAATGGCTCTTAAAATTTCTGTTGAGGTGTAGCATACATCACTTATGCTCACATTCTATTGGACAAAACACATTACATGGTGAAGCCCAAAGTCAATGGAATGGAAAAGATTCCCACAGGAGTCCTTTCAAATCATATGACAAGGGGTGGGATGGGAGATAGAATACTCTTATAGGAAGAAACAGAGTAATTAGGAACAATCTAATCTACCACACTTGTATATCTTTCATAGTAGACTCTGGGCAACTCAAGTTAAAGTTTTGTGGATTTTATCATCAAATATATTTCCTAGTGCCTAACAGCAGCTTAATCTAAAGCTTTAAAAGTGAAATGAGCAAAAGGAGAATGGAACTAAGATTTATATATATTTATTTTTTGAGATGGAGACTCGCTCTGTTGCCCAGGCTGGGGTGCAGTGGGGTGGTCTCAGCTCACTGCAACCTCCGCCTCCCAGGTTCGAGTGATTCTCTTGCCTCAGCCTCCTGAGCAGCTGGGATTACTGGCACCTGCCACCATGGCTGACTAATTTTTTGTATTTTTAGTAGAGACGGGGTTTCAACCATGTTGACTAAGCTGGTCTCAAACTCCTGACCTCGTGATCCACCAGCCTCGACCTCCCAAAGCACTGGGAATACAGGCATGATCCACTGTGCCCAGTCAGGAACTAAGATTTATTTAGTGTCTTGTACCAGACACCACTATGCTCTTTAACTTCCATATTATAAATAAGGCAAATGAGATTCCTGAAGTGACTTTTTGCTAAGTTATCAAAGTGTTGAAATATCACCATGATATTAAAATCTGTTTCTCTTTATACTTGAAATTTCTTTGAATGAAAACAAGTATCACCTAGCAGTGGTACTGAAAGAGAAAAACAGTAAACAAATACCTATCATTCTTATATTTTTATTTGACAGCAGAAAAGAGGGTAGAAAATGGAAAGAATTCTGACTTTTGTGTCCAGTTAGAAATTAACAGTTAATGTGATCAGTAGGAAGTGTTTCAAATAATTATCAGTTGTAAGAAATAGAAACTAGTGACTCTGGCTAACTACAAGGAAGGGGAAGTATTTCAAGAAGAAGGACCATAACAGAATGGGTGAGATGATTTGCGGACTGGGGTTGTGAGGTGCAAAAACTGAGGTAGTAGCAGAGGAATTAAAGGAAGGAAGCTATGAAAAAACTCTAGATACAAGAGCAAACTGGTCAACACTAGCACATGCTACAACAGGAATGAAGCTCGAATACATTATGCTAAGTAAAAGATTCCAAACATGAAAGGCTGCATATTGTATGATTCCATTTATGTGAAATATTCATCATAGGTAAATACATAGTAATAAAAAGTGGACTAGTGCCAGAGGTGGAGATAGGAGAAAATGGGGAGTAACTGCTTACAAATCCCACTCTATTGCCCAGGCTGGAGGGCAATGGCACAATTTCAGCTCACTGCAACCTCTACCTTCTGGGTTCAAGTGATTCTCCTGCCTCAGCCTCCCCAGGCATACACCACCACGTCTGGCTAACTTTTGTATTTTTAGTAGAGACAAGAGTTGCACCATGTTGGCCAGGCTGGTCTTAAACTCCTGACCTCAAGTGATCTACCCACCTCTGCCTCCTAGAGTGCTGGGATTACAGGCGTGAGCCACCACACCTGGTCCAAGCTTCCTTTTACGTGATGAAATGTCTTAGAGCTAGATAGAGATGATGGTGGCACAACACTGTGAGTGTACTAAATGTCAATGAGTTGTACACTTTGAAATGTTTAACAGTTAGTTTTATGTTGATATTGTACAATTTTACTTCAATTAAAAAAGCACAAATTGGCTCTAGGAGAAATGAAATTGTAACTATTTATTCTTTTTTCTCTGTACTTGCTGAAAATTACAACTTTTCAGTTTGGGCAGATTTAGGTCATCTGTCCTCCTTTTTGTCATGTGGGGACAAGAAAGGAAGTATCCACCCCCTTAGGCTTCTTATTAAGAGGTAGGTTTCAGGATTTCATGGGCCACCAAGATTAGAGAGACAATCTGAAACATGTCTTTTCCCCAGTAATAACAAGTCTATTAGTAATGCATAGTAAACACTGGGCATGCAGAAACACCCCTAAAATATCCCTATATGAGGCCAAAAAAATCCAGTGTTTGTAAACAAAATTGGTAAGATGTCTTAAGAAAAAGAATCTCTTTTTCTTAAGGTTACCCACAAAGGGAAGCCTATCAGACTTACAGCAGATCTCTCAGCAGAAACTATACAAGCCAGAAAAGAGTAGGGGCCAATATTCAACATCCTTAAAGAAAAGAACTTTCAACCCAGAATTTCATATCCAGCCAAACTGAGCTTCAAAAGTGAAGGAAAAATAAAATCTTTTGCAAACAAGCAAGTACTTAGAGATTTCACCATCACCAGGCCTGCTTTGCAGAAGCTTCTGAAAGAAGCACCATACATATAAAGGAGCAACCAGTATCAGCCTTTCCAAAAATATATCCAGCTAGCATCAAATGGCAGTATTAAACTCATATATATTATTAACTGGATAAAAAGCCAAAACCCATCGGTACGCTGTATCCAGACCTATCTCACATGCAACAATACACAAAGACTCAAAACAAAGGGACAGAGGAAGATTTACCAACCAAACGGAGAGCAAACATAAATAAATAAAAAGCAAGAGTAGCAATTCTCACCTCTGATAAAATAGACTTTAAAGCAACAAAGATCAAAAGAGGCAAAGAGGGACATTACATAATGGTAAAAGGATCAATGCAACAAGAAGAGCTAATGATCCTATATATACACGTACCCAATACAGGAGCACCCAGATACATAAGACAAGTTCTTAATGACTTATAAAGAGACTTAGCCTCCCACACAATAATAGTGGGAGACTGTAACATCACATTGTCAATATTAGACTGATCAACGAGATAGAAAATTAACAAGGATATCTAGGACTTGAACTCAGACCCGGAACAAGTAAACTTAATAAAAATTTATAGAACTCTCCACTTCAAATACACAAAACATACATTCTTATCAGTACCATATCACACCTATTCCAAAAGTGACTATATAATTGGAAGTAAATCACTCCTCAATAATTGCATAGCATTTCATAAGTTTAAATGAAATATTGGTTGGCTGCTTGTTTGTTATTTTCTTCCCTTATTCCTTCCTGTCTCCATTGTTAAGCACAATTATTGGCATAAAAGAGGTTTTCAATTCCCATTTTTAGACTGCATTCTAGCCTGGGCAATAAAGCAATACTCCCGTTCTCTCTCCCTCTTTCTCTTCCTTTTTCTTCCTCTTCTTTATTCTTTTTTTCTCTCTTTCTTCCTTATAAAAAAAAAAAAGAAAAAGAATCTCTAAATGTATTTACTACTATTTTTAGAGTCTAGTATTTTCTTAAAAATATATGTGGGATGGGCACAGTGGCTTACGCTTGTAATCCTAGCACTTTGGGAGGCCAAGACAGGCGGATCACTTGAGGTCAGGAGTTCAAGACCAGTCTGGCCAATATGGTGAAACCCTGTCTCTACTAAAAATACAAAAGTTAGTCAGACATAGTTGTGTGTGCCTGTAGTCCCAGCTACTCAGGAGGCTGAGGCAGGAGAATTGCTTGAACCTGGGAGGCAGAGGTTGCAGTGAGCCAAGACTGAGATCACACCACTGCAATTGCACTCCAGTAGACTCTGTCTCTCTCTCTCTCTCTCTCTCTCTCTCCATCCATATATATATATATGGTTATTCTGTATGTAAAACATGTGCTTTGGAATATTCAAATAGTGAAAATTAAATTCTATTCCCTTTGAATAGTTATTAGAACAAATATTGTGCAGAATTCAAAGAATAAACAGAGCTGGCATACATACAGCCTCTTGTGAAAACAGTATAGAGAAAGGGGCATTACAATTAGTTCATTTTTCACAAATCACAGTTCTTAGAATTCTTTGTGGAATTGTTTTGATTAAAACTTGGGGATTTAGATTGGTTTCCTTAAGGTGTTTGAGAAGTCTTAAGGGGGATTATTGAGAAAAAGTAATGATAAATTGGCACTTGATTTTTAGGACACAGTATAAAGAATTCAGCTTTAGGTTATGTCTGCTTCTATTTCTGTGTCTAATATATACAGCATGCAATGATGCTTGTTCTCTGTGGCAACTATGAAAGTTGCACCAGAGAAAGCATTTAAATTTTGTACAAAATTGAATATAATCTCATCAGTGTGGCTGTTTTATGTATAAAGGAAATAGCTTGATTAGTCTGTATTTATTGCAGGGAAATTTCCTGAAATGCAGATGTTCCACACTGTACTCTTATACAATAATAATGCATCAGGCAAGTGTTCATTCAGTAAGGAGGAAATTAAAATCAACTTTCTAATACACAATATGATTTTTTTTTCTTGACACACAGGTCAGAAAATGTACAGATTCAGAGATCAATATAACAGAGTGAAGAATCACTAGGCATGAATTCCAAATACCACAATTTGAGTATTGAAGGCTATTGACTACCTTTGCAAATTCAAGCAGGCCATCTGACTTCTCTGTAACTTAGCTATCTGCCTTACAGTAATGTTGTGGATAGTAACATACAAGTGTCATTTGTTATAATACATTTTCTGGGTTTTTTAGTTTATGGAATATTCCTCAAAGAACATTGATCATGGTTTTAATGCTGTATGAGATAAAATGAGGAAATAATAGAAAAGTAGGTTAATGTCATGAATTACCCATTCTACTAATAAGCTTATTCTGTGAATTAATTGGCAAAATTATACATTACCTACTATTGTGGGAGAATGTAATCTACCGCTAGTAAATTTTGACCATGAGTTCCCCTTGTTATCAAGCTTCACTTCTTACTGTCTCTTCACCATACACTTTATACACAGTGACTTCATCTAACACTTGTTCCTGGTTCTAGTCTAGTTATCTTCCATAATGCAATTCACAAAGTTAAAATAAAATAAAAGCCAAAAAAGCCAACCCAGCGTGAAATCTGTAGGTAACAAGTACAACAGTATGAAACCAGTAATGTTAAATAAGCACAGATGGAGAGTGGTGAGCAGTCACTTGTTCTTTGGGATGGTGAGGGATGAGATGAGAATTGACAGATGTGTGGTAAAAGGGAGGAGAAGAACAAAAGGGAGACTAGAGAAACTGTGCTGAAGGTGAGGGATGGGAGGACAACCAGGATCAGTATCGAAGCACAATTGGTTGTACTTAGATTCTATTTTAGATTATGTCAGATAACACTTTTAGCCATGTAGCTATTTGGAACTGGCATTTAATTAGTGAATGACAAGCAAGAAATAACAAGGTGACATGGAAGCACTTAAGAATAAAGCCATCATTAGTTCTTTAGCAGTTTATACTGGTAAAGTTTTGTATTGCCCTTTATTAAACCTTCACAATATTACTGTGAGAAAGATGGATAACAAGAACTAGCTACTATCTCTTCCATGTAGACTAAACAAAAGAAAATTGGTTTGTAGTTGAGTAAAAATGTCTTGGCTAAAAAGCCTGTAGCTGTGCTGAAAAGTATTTCCTAAATGAATTGCCCATTTTAGTAAATGGCTATTGAATGCACTAATCTTCGTTTTTACAACACATAAGCTTTATGCCAAGGTGATTACATTCTAAGACCTAGGGTTTAACATAGACATAGAAGGCAAAGTCAGCTTCCTACAGTGTGTGTTTAGCATGCTCTTGCCCTAAAATTTTCCTTCACATGACTGTCACATTTACTGAAAGTTTCACATTGTTTATTCTTTGGGATGAGTCACTGAGGGCCCCACAATGGAAAATAGTGTCTGCTTTATACTATACACTAATTTTAGCCATCTACATTTACACAGGTAATTTTTCAGAATACTTTCCAATCATCTAGAAAAATTTCAAGAAAAAGGAACACAGGACAGGTGGTTTTCCGTGTAGTAGGGAAGTGAATCAGGAATCATTTAAGACAAGAGTCACTGGATGAAATTCCCCAGTGGCGGCTTGTAGGCATGAAAATCTCTGGTGAAGGAGTCCAGTCATTTGAAATGATAAATGACACATCTGGTAATTGAATTAGCCATTCAACAATTATTTATAGAACCCATATAATGCATCAGGCACTGATCCTGAGGGTAGATTAGTTAATAAGACAGACAAAAATCTTTGTCCTCATAGAGCTCAAATTCTAATGGAAGAGATAGACAATAAACAATGACAAATGAGCAAAATGTAGATAATATGTTAAATATTGGCATGTGTTAGGAGAAAAATTATGCAAAATGGGGATAAAAAGTGTGCATGTTTTTCCCTGAAAGGAGGGCTATCTCATGGGAAAGGCTAACGGAAACCAGGAAATGAACCATCGGGGAGATCTTTCAAGCGTAGGAAACAGTCAAAGGCATTTGATAATCTCATGATGGTGCAAGGAAATAGAAGTTTCAAAATGAATGATGAAATACTGAAATAACTTCTTTAATAATTTTGCTTATGCCAGTCTTGCCCTGAATCACATCTTCAAATAAGCGCACAGATAGCAGTGCTTGCATTATCTTACCACTCACTTTGCTACCCAGGTCTCTGATGCTTTACTGAAAGTACTATTATCTACAGACACTCTCTTAAAAATCTCATCTCTCTCTTCGGCCCATACCTCTATATTCCTCTATTTATCATTTGACTCTTGGTTTATCCATGTCTGGAAATGGATTTCTTTGTCAACTTTTGTGACATTTCCACTCTTGATTTTCAGGTCCTTTACTTTTTGTGAAAAAGCAGTTTATAACTGCCAACCTGTAATCATTCCCATCACCATTGCCTTGGATTAGGTCTTCCTCTATCACCTGGATTCAGGCACTATCTTTTCATTCCCGCACAGACCGTCACTTCTCCCCATTGACTACCTCTGTGCTCCATATGCACAGCAGCTGGGGATGTGTGTGGGGTGGAGGCACCTGCTGAGGATACTGCCATTGCTTCTTACTGTATCTTGGTACTGCTCTGATGCTTGGCCATCTTCAAACTGAGGAAATTACAGCTCTACTGCAGCACCACTACCAGCTGCTCCAGATCTCTGCTCAGCTTCTTAAGCTCAGGACAATTCCATTTTCTTCCAGAAGGTCTGGAGCCCTTTATCTCAGCTTCATCAGCATTTCCAATATGCTAGGTGATCCGAGGAATGCTGGGTAAAGGATGTTCTAGACCGATACCTAGCTAGGTACAAACCTCTTGGAGGAAGGTAGATTTTCCTTTTAAAAGTCTCAAATAAGTTTTCTCTAGATAATGGGCTGCTTGTCTGCTTTTCTGAGGGAGGCTACCCTTAAGGACTCCATGATAATTTATCTTTTAAGGGAGATTTTAGGTAGGAAGACTTGATCATGAATACCAAAGTATTTTTCTGTCAACACTCTTGTTGAGAAAATGAGAGGACCATTTTTTCTTTCCCCAACCCCAACATATAAATTTCATATCTGATGAGAAATTCAGCCTCACAACAGTAAAAAAAAAGTGTTCTAAATTCTTAAGGAGTTTACAACCAAGTTGAGAAGAATAGAGTTATACTTACTTTAAGGGGAGGAACACGGTCTTACATCCCTTTGGAGTCTCTTCATTCAAGGTTCACCACTATGTGTTGAGGATATTGCTGTGTAAAATAACTAAGAGAAGATGATGTATTAAGTCACAGATTTGTAAAATATAAAAAAGGACATTTAAGTGGAGATGTCCAAATAGGAAACAAAGGTAAATAAGCACAGGTGAGATCTTTTGACCTAAAGTGCAGACTAGATTGTCATCTGTATTATGATAAAAGAAAAAAACAGTAGATTGATATTCTAGAATAAATTAGTTCTAGTTAAATGTTATACTACATTGTGTTTCAATAAGTAATAATGATAATAAAATATTTTCTTTATTGAGTGATTATTGTGTGCTAAAATTCTGTTTCAAAAGCTCACGGAGTTATCTCATTTAAGCCTTTCAACCATCTTATGTATAGATGGTGTTATTATTTCTGTTTTACAGATGATACTAAGAGTATCTTACTTTTCTGAGATCATACATTATATGGTGGAGCTTAAATTAGAACTTACAAAGTTGGATTTTAGAGCTTGTGCACTGAAGAAGACAACTTATGGCTATTGCTATTTTGTATATTGCTATATAGGGCTGATTTGTTTGCTTATTTTTGAATGTATGTATGTATATGTATAGATGTTTGTATAGTACTGTCTCTGATCCTTTAACTAATCTTGTCCTTAGTGAGAGGACAGTTATAAGATCCTAGGCTTACAGCACGGAGGCTTAACATTGTTGTCTTCTATTCTTGACTCATTCAGACCTTATACTTAATTTGAGGGACTGAGTATTTGCCTGGTGAACCACTTCCGAGATCTTCTTTTTATTTCCATTTTGATTATGTGGGCAGCATCCCCATTCTGCTTTTGCATGCTGCAAACTATCCCTATTACCAACATCCTATTTTCCCTTTTAATGAATTTTCCAACACAAAGCCCAGTTTGAACTCAGTCCTTCACCACTTGAGAGAATACAACCAACACACTGTTCAGGCAGTGACATCTACAGGTATTGGTGCTTGATTGCTTCAGGGGTGAGGAAGAACTATCTCCAGTGGTACTAGCACTTCCTTACTAGCTAAATACATGGGATATTGGACATTGGCCCACTCCATGCTTCTGGCGTGAATGGTTGAATGGTTGCTGATGTCACCATATGTGATGGAGGTATTAATGATTGAAGATGGGGCCAAGAAAAGGGTTAAGAATGAACATAGTCTGTTGACTGGCTGGCTGGTAGTGCCATCAACTAAAATAGAAAATGTGAAGAAAAAAATGTTTGGGGACAGTGTGGTAAATTATGGATATAATTTTGGACACAGTAGATTTAATTTGCCTTTGAGAATGAAGGTAAATATATAACTTAAGTTTATATAGAGGGTTAGAGTAAGAAAGAGAGATATGAGAGCTATCTACCTGTGATTTTACGTGTCTACAGAGGCATTGCGTCAGAATAGCTTGGAAGAGAGAGAATGTATGTTAATTCCCAGCAATGCTTCTAACTATATCCTAATAAAAATATTTTTTCATATGAAGGACTTATGCTTTGCCATACTTATGTAAAGACTAAATAAAATCCTATAAAATATTGCTATTTTATTGAATATAATATACAATCTAAATAAAAGCAGTACACTTGCTCTGCAAATGTAGTTTCCTGACAAGTTCCCTGGCTTAGCCAGATTGCTGCCATTAAGCCCTATTTATGTATAATTTTGAAGCCATCTTTCTATGTTCAAAGTGTACTGAACTCTACTTTCATCAAGACATTGCTCTATACCCATTCCAGATGTGTTTAGAGGAGGTTCTACTTTTATTTGCATTAGTGGACACTGATAATTCATGAAGACTGTAAGTATAGCCACTGTGTTGGTTAGTATTGAGTGTCGACTTGATTGGATTGAAAGATGCAAAATATTGTTCCTGGGTGCATCTGTGAGAGTGTTACCAAAGGAGATTAACATTTGAGTCAGTGGACTGGGAGGCAGACCTACCCTCAATTTGGGTGGGCACAATCTAATCAGTTGCCAGCATGTCTGGAATAAAGCTGGCAGAAGTTGGAAGGATTTGACTGGTGGAGTCTTCCGGCCTTCATCTTTCTCTCAATGCCGGATGCTTCCTGCCCTCAAACATCATCCTCCAAGTTATTCAGTTTTTGGACTCTTGGACTTATACCAGCAGTTTCCCAGGCCTTTAGCCACAGACTGAAGGTTGCACTGTTGGCTTCCCTACTTTTGAGATTTTGGGACTTGGACTGACTTCCTTGCTCCTCAGTTTGCAGAAAGCCCATTGTGGGACTTCACCTTGTGATCATGTACTTCACCTTGTGATCACTTCACACTCCTTAACAAACTTCCCTTCATATGTACATCTCTCCTATGAGTTCTGTCCTTCTAGAAAACCCTGAATGATACAGTTGTGGTCCCTCTGTGATATGGTTTGACTCTATGTCCCCACCCAAATCTCACCTCGAATTATAATCTCCACATATTGAGTATTTAGGGAGGACCCTGGTGGGAGGTGATTGGATATGAGGGCGGTTTCCCCCATGCCATTCTCATGATAGTGAGAGAGTTCTCATGAGATCTGTTAGTTTCAAAATTGACAGTTTCCCCTGTGCTCTCTTTTTCCTGCCACCATGTAAGACATGCCTTGCTTCCCCTTTGCCTGATGATTTGAAGTGGAACACTTTTATCCTGAAACTATTACCACTGTGTCCCACATCCATGTATGGAAAAGTTGTCTTCCATGGAACTGGTCTCTGGTGCCAAAAAAGTTGGGTACCTCTAGGTCAAAGAAATAAAAAAGATTCCTCATTCTACAAATAATGATTCTGTACTTATATATTTTCAGAATTATATTTTGTGAACTTTTCTTGAAGTGCTATAAAATTTAAGAATAATGAGGAGGTAAATTATTTCTTATAAACTTAAACATACCTATTGGACAGGCAATTAAGTATTATTGATCTTTCTAAATATATTTACAATAATGATCTTTGTGCAACATATATCCTGTTCTATATAGTGTATTTCAATTAAATTTCGCATAGATATATTTGGTCACCCCTTTTGGTGTCTTTTTTCTCATGGAATGCAAGCAAGTTGCTATCTGTGCTGCTTTTGTGACTCTGTACAACTGGATAGATGGGACACTAATACAAGGATTAGTCCTGATTTTACTAAGAAATGTTTTACTTTCATTATTTGGAAAAATTTTTTTTAAAACTACTTGGTAATGACAACTCCACCTTTCTTCTGAAATATGTCTGTCCCACTGAAAACAAAACATCTTCAATAATAGGCTTGTGTATTGCTTGATAGCAGCGAGTGTATCTTTTTCATTTTAATAACACTTAGAATAGTTCCTAAGATACAATAGGTTCTTTATAGTATTTGTGAACTAATGGAACAGTTTTAACTTTTTGTATTTATTGGGTGTGATCCACAAGTCTCAAATTTTTCTGTTACTGTGTCTGTTTATTGTCTGGTGATATAAAACATATTCAGTTTGGAACGGAACCACTGGTGGTGCATTTTGAAAATAAACCACTCCTAAAATATTTTAACAAATATTTCTTTCTTCCTTCTAGGTTAAACTGAAATGTTATTTCTTCCAGAAAGCATTTTAAAGTCAGAATTAATCATTTACATCTATCTTTCTAGAAAACTAAAAGTGTAGTAGAATCTATATATTGAATATTATTAATTTGACTTTACCTTTCTGGGCTACCTTCCATTGAAGAGATCCTACTACTTTGATATAGATTAAGACTTCTTCCAAAAGAATACTGAAGTAATATTAAGTGTTCGAGAACAGAATTTTCAGCAAGTCAATTGTTTGGTTTTCAGTGATTGGGAATTCAATGTTCAAATTCAATTATATCTATTGTTAGCATAGACTTGGGAGCCTCATCCGTAGACTATTCCATAAGGATTCTAGATAGAAAGACGATGGAGAAAAAGCCTGTCCCTTTCTGGTCCTGCAGAAATGTTGCAGGAAAAACAGAGATGGGAGAATGTGATGAACAGATTCATTCTGTGAGTAAAGATATCACTGGGAGCAGAATGAGGTTTTGCCCCTGTCCCCCAATTCCATCCTCATTTGGGACCCTGGTTATGGGTCCTCTCATATTTTTTCCTTGTACCATCCTGGCTTGGACTCAGCCATAACAGCTGAGTTTTAAAGTTTTAAAAGCACAGCCTGAAATTTTGTATTTCCAATTCACTCTCACCCTTTCCTGTGTATTATAGGCCCCAGGGTAGCTAAGACTCAGATTGGCAACTTGCCAAAATGTGGCAGTGTAGTAGAGTGTTTCTGTGCTGGACCACCTAGGCTGGTACTCAGCTTAGCATTTATAGCAATGATATGAGTGAAAGTGAGGCTGAACCTGCTAGGGGAATAATACTGGCACATTGTAGAAGCAGAAAGAATCTGAGCAATTTCCTTGCTCAGATTCCAGTGTTGAAGGACCACAGAGCACCCAGAAACCAGGGAACTGGAAACATTACCAGGAGACTGGAGGATCCAGACTTCTTCACTAAAGGAACCTCCCTATCCCTGTCACCCTCATCCCACACCTACTTGCTGTATTGGAGAGGGACCTGGGAGGTGGTACAAAAGGGTGAAAAATCTGAGAGATTGAAAACATTTTCCCGGAGTTACTGAATATTACCAAAATATATTTTTTCACTTGTTATTTTGGACTAAGTTTTAAATTGGATTGGACCATCAGTTAATCCTTCTCCCAAGAAACCACAGATGGGTCCTCTTGGAGGAGAGCAGATAAGCTATAGACAAAAATAAAGAAACTATATTCTCTAAGAATTACATTTTGTAACTCAGCTTTACACTTTAATTGAAGTGAATTGAAATGTATTCTCCCAAATGTTTAATTTATGCATCTATTAGTTCTTTTCATATTCTTATGCACCTATCTCTGTATTAGTCTGCTAGGGCTACCATAATGAAATTCCACAGTCTGTGTGGCTTAAACTACATAAATCTATTGTTGTACAGTTATGGAGGCTGAAAGTCCAAGATCAAAATTCTGGCAGGGTTGGTGTCTGGTGAGGCCTCTCTCCTTGGCTTGTAGATGACTATTGCTCTTTGTGACCTCACATGGACTATTCTCTGTGTGCACACCCTTCTGGTTTCTCTTCCACTTCTTATAAGGATGCCAGCCCTGTTGGATTAGGGTCCTACTTTTATGAACTCATTTAACCTTACTTATCTCCTTGAAGACCCTATTCCAACTACACAGTACCTTAAGGGATGGGGTTTTAACATGCAAATTTGGGTGGGGGTGGGGGACAATTTAGTTCATAACACTGTTCATCACTCTATTAATTATCCAAAAACAGAGACCTCATCATTAGATTTATATTCTCTAGCATGATGACTGATACGTAGTAGGTGCTTAATAAATGAGGAATACATACAGAGGAAAGTAACGTATGTACAAAAGTAGTATGCTGTGGCAATTTAAGGCACAGAATTTTGAGATTATAGTTCAAGTTCCAGCTCTGCCTCTGATCCAGACCCAGTTTCTATATCTGTAAAGCAGCACAATAGCAATATCTCTCCTGTAGAATTGTAAAAAGATTAAATGAGCATCTGGTAAATTATGGGTGCTCAATAAATGTTACTTGTGATTGTTATTTAGCTGTGCTTCATTTTATCAGCCTACTTTCACTTGCACATCAGTTAAATCTAACATCTTTCTTTTCTGATAAGCAGGATCCAAGCATCCTAAGTTGTAATCAAGAGCTGCAGATATGGGAATAGAGGGAACATGTCATGGAGCTGTTGTCCTGGGCAATCGTTCCCTAGGGATTGTTTCAGTCTGTTTGGGGGTGATATTTTGGCCCTCATGATGGTAATATTCTTAGTGGTTTCAGGCAAAGTTAGGCTGAATTAATTTTAGAGCTGACCCACTTACATATTTTTTACTTTAGACTACAGCAGCTGAACAGCTAAATTGGACAATTTACAAACTATTTTATGGCTTATGTGGGGCAGGCCACTTTTGAAATAGGACCAAGAGGCCTGAGAGTCTGAGTGAGTGGTTGCTTGACAGATTCAAAATATCAATTAAATCCTTAACTCTTGGTCTTCTGCTGCAAGTTTAGCAATTTGTAGGGGGAAGAAAAGAGAACATGCCATATTTTCGTTGGAGAATTACAAACAGAAAAATCAAATCTAGACTGTCAGAGAATAGTTATTAAATAAAGAGAAATTAGGGCAAATTGCAATTACACTGCACTATATGTACTTGCTAAACTTAGATTTAAAAAAAATGTGAACTTATTTGGTAAACATACAGACTCTTCAGTTCAGAGTTCAGGCAATGGTACAGGACTCATTCTTTTTTTTTGAGCTGGAGTCCCACTCTGTCAGCCAGGCAGGAGTGTGGAGTGCAGTGGCGCAATCTCAGCTCACTGCAACCTCTGCCTCCCAGGTTCAAGTGATTCTCTTGCCTCAGCATCCCCAGTACCTGAGATTACAGGCGTGTGCCACCATGCCCGGCTAATTTCTTATAATTTTAGTAGTGACAGGGTTTCACCATGTTAGCCAGACTGGGTTTGAACTCGTGTCCTCAAATGATCCAGCCACTTCTGCCTCCCATAATGCTGGGATTACAGGTGTGAGCCACCACATCCGGCTGATATAGGACTTATTCTTAACCTCTAAACAGTATTTGTAAAATCTCTTACCATCTCCACCATGAATCTTTAAGAAAATCTTCTTTGAACTAAAATAATCTCTTTTCTCCAAACTCCCAATTAACACTTTATCTGTACCCTTCATATGTCACTTTTATCATTCAATGAAATATGGTTTGTTTTGCCTCTTTTGTCCTCCTCACTCTGCTGTCTTCCTTAAAGTCAAGAGTTGCAAACCAACTTATCTTTGTATCTCTTGCAGTCGTATGCATGGAGTCTTCCACATACTAGGTGCTGAATAAAAATAAATTCAATCCAATGTCACCAGCATCTATGTGACCTGCAGTCCCTGCTTCCTACTATTATGTAAGATTCCATTAAAATATTTTTCCTACTGAGTTGGATTTGCACTTACATTTTTTTCTCAACAGTGCTCAAGGCAGCAACTATCTGTCAGTTGTACTTTGTGTGAAAATAAAACCTCTTTGCCATTCTGGCTCTTACGTTTCTATCCAGAGAGTTAATCTTAAATTTTAATTATTCACCTAAGCTCTTTTGTTGAAGGATAAATGAAATGAGTTGTTTTGAAATCAGGCCAAAGTTATCATTGGTACCTATGAAACAACACATATAATCTATTATATCGATACCAGGTCAGGGAAATATTTTAATATAGGAAAGGTAGCCAGCACCTATCAATTATTGAGACTAAGTATAAGTGTAAAATAAATACTACTTATGAGTTAAATTATGTTAATTGTTTTGATAATTAGACATAGGCATAGCCTTGTTTTTGATGATTTTTATTCAATTTAGTGTGAAATAATTCCAAGATGTTTGCCCACAATTCTCACTGAAGAAGTTAGTTTATTGACCACTGTATTAAAGATTACAGATTTTTTCTTTACTCTTCTTTTAGTTTAATCATTTATAAAAGTATTTGATAGTATTATAATGTTTCTAAGAGAAGTTACAGACCTTTGCTTCAAAGTAAATAATTTTACTTTTTTAAAAGTTGGACAATACTAATCATGTTATTTACTACTTTGTGTACAGAAATCCATCCCTATTATCTCTGCCTCAGAGAAAAGGTTGTGACAATGTGCATGGCTAGAGAAGCCATGAGCACATTGGTTACGCCCCAGAAGATACTAGGGAGGAAGCCCTTCTGGCAGTAGTCACAGCGTTCCCACTTGATAAGAGTTAAGAAGACTAAGGCGAGAGTCACCTCCCTTTACTTTTGGAAGAAGTCCACAGGGGTAACTAACTACTTTCCCCATTGTGTGATACCTTTATGCATGTTGATCCTAATGACACTGGTATTTTAGCTAGTAGCATGCATGCAAGGAAAAAAAAAAAAAAAAGGACACAAAAGCTACCGGGCCAAGAAAGAATAATGAAACTAGAATAAATAAATGCTCACAATCAATTCCAAAAATAGTACTACTTCATCAAATAGCTGAGAGTGTATAGGCTAGTATACAAGTTTTATCCACTTGTCTTACAAGATGCATTAAAAACATAGAACCATATAAATCCTAAATGTCCAGTATCCCAAGAACTACTAAAGTTAGAAGGAAATGTAAAGATATTAGAATTTTGTCTATCAACCAAACTAAAGAATATTACTTAATAGTCTAGGGTTTATTTATTGGCAAATACTTTCTTCCTGTCAAAATTCTATAAGAATCTGATTTGATTTTCTAAGCCTATTAAAAATAATAGGCAAATCAATAATAATTCAGTGAACAGCTTCTTTCCACTACAATATCCTTCACATAAAATGAATGAGCACATTTCATTTGGCCACTCATTGGAAAATAAAGTCCTAATCTATTGAAATAGAACCAACATCTACTGCTTTACCTTGGCCTTGTTATTTTATCTAGAGCAAGGAGATATTATCATGTGAAAAGATTTTTAAGTATGTGTATTTTTAAATTAGTGAATAACACTTTCTGTTCAACCAAGGGTAAGTTATAGATGTGACAATCGAAGGTTTCCAAGATTTGGCTAAATAGTGAATACTGAGGTCAAAAACCCTGAAGATATAAAAATGTTCCTTGGTGTTTATCAATAATATTGAACCAATGTCTGAATATAGAGAACATTTCAATACTATGCTACCTGTAGCAGTTCTGCATAGTTCTTCTAATACAGGAAAAGATAATTTTGCTTCAAGGACATGTTCATATTTATTGAAATCTATTGGTTATTTATTATCAATAATCATAATTATTGAAATGTATTGGTTAATTATTATCTATATTGAGAAGCATTTTCAGAATACTTTTTATATAGACAAATCTTTAATCACGATTGATAAATTGGATAAAAGTATTTTTAATGATAAAACAAAAATTCTATAATTCAAAATGGAAGTATAGATACCATTCAAAATTTAAATTACAGAAAAATTAATACAAAACTTTTTGCAAGTACAGGCTGTTTTCATCTTTAATGGAGAAATCTTGAGATAATTCACATCTTCATTATAATACCAGTATCTCACACCCTTTATTTCACTTTGAAAAATAACTTTGAAAACTAAAATCTTATCAGTTCTCAACTTTGTGTTTTTATAACTGTTAAAAATATGTTACTTGTAAGCTTGATGAATCATTTTGTGAGTTTTAATTTATGCTAGTTGTAAAGTTCTGTTTGCTTATTGTGCATGACTCTTTAGGTTGTTTTTAATAGGTAGGTAGATTAAGTGTGTAAAAGGCAGAATTAATTCCAAAAGACTCTAGAACACCAACATTTAACTTTGCATTTTCTTGAGTCCTGCCTTGCTTTTAGTCCCTATTCTATTTTCAGTTCTGTCTTTGTTATTATGACATATTTTGAACTCTATAAAGAACTTCTTCGTAAAGACCTTATAGGGAGTCCATGCGTGTAGCATGCCTGCTACATCCTGGGCAAATAGAGCCCACTGTAATTACCTCTATTTTATAACAGATGAAACTGAGATGCAGAAAGGTTAAACCATTTGTGAGAAACCACATACAAGTAAGCATTCTTTGAGATGGAGATAGAAACCTTTAATCAAGAAGAGGTTAAAATGTCGCGATTCCAGATCTGAAATAGATGGTCTGAAATGGCAGATTTTTAAGAGAGAATAATTAAAGGAGTTGATGCCTCATTGTCTTTAATGATATT
Organism: Aotus nancymaae; assembly: GCF_030222135.1. Lineage (NCBI taxonomy): Eukaryota > Metazoa > Chordata > Mammalia > Primates > Aotidae > Aotus > Aotus nancymaae. The sequence goes on from NW_026988413.1 coordinate 42,452,171, forward strand.
CCTTGCTGTTCCATCAGACCATTGAATAGATAAGAGGTGAGCAATAAGTTTCAAGCTGATCTTTTGTGTAGCCAGATAATTCAGACAAAAGCTTATAGGGATGATGTGGAAAGTAAATTCACCTACCTGGCTTCCAAATGCCTCAAGTTTCAGGAAAGGGTGAATGAATAACATCTAGACACTGGAGAAGAACAAAATTATTCTGTATATTCTGGTTTTGTTTTTGGAACTTGCATTGTTGGACCACAGACCATGTATACTATGATGATTGTAGTAGTTTGAACCTTGGAAGCAAAGATTGATATGCCACTTCAGAGTCTTAGATTGGGCAAATGAACTTTATTCATATTTCATTTTTGTTTCAACCATGCTCAGAATACTTATCCTATAATTATATAATATAAAATGGTTAATCCTCATTTTTTTTACTGCAATGATTATAATTTCCACCATTTAAAGAGCAGGAAATTTCACATTCCAAGAAGGCTGGATTATGATTTTCAGACCCTTTACCCCATGTCTGGGGAAGTTCTGGATCAGAAAATTTGTGATGAACCTTCCCTACCCCTGATTTAAATTCTGATTACCCTCCTGGGGAAAGGAAATAGACCATTCCTAAATTAAATTAAAAATCTTTACAACCAGGTGGAGGTAGTGACAGTGTGTATTTATCATGTCTCCTCTAATGTTTCTAATTCTCCGATACCAGGTTTTAATGGATAATTTCCCTCATATCTTCATATTTTATATAAAACTATACTTAAAAAATGATCTAATGTTATTCTACTTGTTCATGGATTTTAACTCTGTTTTCCTTTTACCTGTTTGTTCTTTAAAATTTATCTTTCTCTTTTGGAGAAGTCTATATAGAACATGATGCAAATTTATTATTTAAGGCTTCTCTTCTCATATAAATGAGTATATAAGCCTCATATATATGTGACCTTTTTAGGGTGGCTGTTTGGCTGTTCTTTTAAAGGAGTTCTTTGAAAAGATGAAAAGCATTCTCTTTTAGACTCTAGCATAGACAGTGGGAAAAACGCTTCCAAGCAGGGATGAGCAGAGAAATGATGACATAACTGTATGGTAGGAATCCCTTATCAACCGAGGGATCATCTTTGGATGTTCTCATTATCATGGAATGTGACAATGATCCTTGTTTGCTTTGTTTGAACTAAAAGAATAGATACCACTTCTCTTCAGGGAACTTGCCTGATTTTCAGAGTTGAGTTTTGTGAGTCCATCCAATCTTAAGTGTGGGTATGATAAACATATCTGGAAATGGCTGGGCATGGTGGCTCACGCCTCTAATCCCAGCATTTTGGGAGGCCGTGGCAGGAGGATTCCTAGAAGCTGGAAGTTTAAGACCTGCCTGGTCAACATAGCAAGACTCTGTCTCTATAAAAAATAAATAAATTAGTTGGGTAAGGTGGCTCATCTTTTTAGGAATAGCTACTCATCAGGCTGAGGCAGGAGTATCACTTGAGCCCAGGAATTCAAGGCTACAGTGAGCTATGACTATGCCACTGCACTCCAGTCCAGCCTGGGTGACAGTGAGATCTTGTCTCAAAAAAAAAAAAAAAAATCTAGATAAGAAGGGTCTAGCTGCAAATGTTTAGGAGGGCACCATCAAGAGAGGCATGGGGGCACATTTTAAGGAGTTTTCTTAATTATTTAACAAGTATCTACTTAACAAATTTAAGGAAAAAGACCATCGGATTATGAGCCACCTGACCAAATGCTGGCTTTGCCTATGCTGCAAGTGCACTAAAAAGAGAAGGAAAAAAACCTCTCTTCTTCTCAGTAGGCCTTTTTACAATAAAATGATACAGAGGATCTATATGCTCTCTAGAATCCCTTTCAGTTAAAATATGTTCTAGTTTACAAACATCTAATGGTAACGCTGTATTCAGGATCTGTGAGAAACACGATATCATATAAATACTCTTCCAGAATTGTAATAAGCACTTCTCACTTTAGCATATCTATAAATAACAGAGAAAACTAAGTTTAAACTTTGAGCCAATCCTACAATATTATGCAAGCAATGGAAAGATTCCATAATGCTGTCTAACCTGTCTAATCTGGATGTGTTGATATCTATGATTCTATCTTCATTGCCTTTTTCTTGGGCATGAAGACTGCATGACAAGAGTGAAGCACCATTTGCCATTAAAATCCATGGTCTAAATGCCATGAATCAGCAGAGTTCAATGTGATGCATTTTTGATGTAGGCAAATGACCTAAATGGTGTGTAGAAAGCTATTAAAATTTTTAAAAATTGGAATGTCACAGGTTGGTAAAGTTTAAAGGAAGTTAAAGGAAGAGGTGTAATTATTGTATCTAAAAATATTTGTCTAATTCAGAATGGCAAAGTTATATAAGCTAAATTATCTGTGATAGATTCTGGTTCCTTTGAAGGCATGGAAACTTTCTCAATTGTTTTTTAGGTACAGGGCTTGTTATAAGAGTATCAGTAAGTATTTACTGAATGAAATTTCATAAAATGGAAGTTTTTAGAATCAATCTGTAGTTCCTGTTCCAACATATACATGTATACACCCACTGAAAAATAGGCACAATTCAATATACAGGTTCAGTTACAGTGTAATAAATTTTTTGGGCCACAGAGTCAGAATTACAAAATTAAAAAGGCCTTGGAAATTTCTAATTGTTTTATGATAATATTCTTTTACAAAGCAAGAACATAACTGGAAATCATATTTTCATTCTGTGATAGCTAGAGATGATAAAGAGTTTTATGTTTAATATTTCTGAGGGAATTATTAAAATAAGTTTAAATTCCAGAATTATAGAAATAATAGTATCAGTTTTTTTCTATTCCTATGTCTTTACCCTTTCAAATTGTAGGTACTTAGGTTTTATAGAGTTCTTTTGGTTGTGGTTTGGGAATATACGGGAGTGTGTTTTTCAGACAAGCTGATGGAATTTGGGGATGGAAGATAGAAAAATTAGGAGTTGATGATCTTTACTGAAATAAAGTGTACTAATTACCAAAATTAAAAACAAATCTTTCCCTTCTTTACTTCTTCAATACAAATTGATGGGGAGTGACCAAGACAGCTGACTAGAGGCAGCTAGTGTGCTTGGCTCTCACAAAGAGGAAAAGAAAAGGCAGGTAAATACAGCACCTTCAACTGAAACATCTAAATATTCTCATTGGGATTAATCAAGGAAACAATTTGACCCATGGATAATGGAAAAAAAGCAAGGCAGGAAGATGGCCCATGATATAGTTTGGCTCTGTGAACCCACCCAAATCTCATCTCAAATTGAAATTCACATAATCTGTACATGCTGAGGGTGGGACTTGGTGGGAGGTGATTGGTGCTTTCCCCTGTGCTGTCCTCATGATAGTGAGTGAGTGCTCATGAGATACGATGGTTTTATAAGGGGATCTTCCCACTTCATTCATTTGCTCTGTCTCTCAACCACCACCATGTAAGACATGCCTTTTCTACTCCTTTGCCTTCCACTATGATTGTAAGTTTCCTGAGGCCTCCACAGCCATGCTGAATTGTGATTCAATTAAAACTTATTTTTAAATAAATTACCCAGGCTCAGGCAGTTCTTTATAGCACTGTGAAAATGGACTAATGCAGTAAATTGGTACCAGGAGTAGGGTGCTGCTATAAAGGTACTTGAAAATGTGGAAACAGTTTTGGAACTGGGTAAAGGGCAGAGGTTGAAACAGTTTGGAGGGCTCAGCAGAAGACAGAAAGATGTGGAAAAGTTTGGAACTTCCTAGAGACTTGTTGAATGATTTTGACCAAAATGCTGATAGTGATATGGATGATGACATCCAGGCTGAGGTGGTATCAAATGGAGATGAACTTATTGGGAACTGGAGCAAATGTCACTCTGGCTATGCTTTAGCAAAGAAACTGGCAGCATTTTGCCCCTGCTCCAGAGATCTGTGGAAATTTGAACTTGAGAGACATGATTTAGAATACCTGGTGGAATAAATTTATAAGCAGCAAAGGATTCAAGAGGTGACAGAGCATAAAAGTTTGGAAATGTGCAGTCTGATAATGCAATAGAAAAGAAAATCCTATTTTCTGGGAAGAAATTCAATTTAGCTGCAGAAATTTGGATAAGTAGAAAGTAGCCAAATGTTAAAAGCCAAGACCATGGAGAAAATGTCTCCAGGGCATATCAGAGACCTTCACAGGAGCTTCTCTCATCATAGGCCCAGGGTTCTAGAAGGGAAAAACATGGTTTTGTGGGCCAGGCCCAGTGCCTTGCTGCCTTGTGCAGTCTCAGGACTTGGTGCCCTGCATCCCAACCATGGCTAAAAGGGGCCAAGGTACAGATTAGGTCATTGCTTCAGACAGTACAAGCCTCAAGCCTTGGTAGCTTCCATGTGGTCTTGGTCCTGTAGATGCACAGAAGTCAAGAATTGAGATTTGGAAACCTCCACCTAGATTCCAGAGGTGTATGGAAACACCTGGATGTCCAGGCAGAAGTGTGTTGCAGGGGTGGAACCCTCATGTAGAACTGCTAGGGCAGTGTGGAAGGGAAATGTGGGGTTGGAGGTCCCAGAGACCCCACTGGGACATTGCCTAGTGGAGCTGTGATAAGAGGGACACCATCCTCCAGACCCCTCAATGTCAGATCTACCAGCAGCTTGCACTGTGCCCCTGAAAAATCTGCAGGCAGTCAATGCCAGCTCATGAAGGTGGCCAGGAGCAAGAGTGTACCCTGCAAAGCCACAGGGTTGGAGCTGGCTAAGACCATGGGAGCCCATCTCTTACAGCAGCATGCCCCACATGTGAGACATAGAATTAAAGGATATTATTTTGGAGCTTTAAGATTTAATAACTGCCCTGTTTGATTTTGGACTTGCATTGGGCCTGTAACCCCTTTGTTTTGGCCAATTTCCTCTCATTTGGAATGGGATCATTTATCCAATTCCTGTACCCCCATTGCATCTAGGAAATAACTAACTTGCTTTTGATTTTATAGGCTCATAGGCAGAAGGGACTTACTTTGTCTCAGACGAAAATTTGGACTTTAGACTTTTGAGTTAGTGCTGAAATGAGTTGAGCTCTGAAATTCTCTCTTCTACTTGGCCTAGTTTATTATTAAAACTTACCAGCACATTTTGTAATTTTCTAAATGTGTCTTTCATTTCCAAAAGTTCTGATTGTTTTTTATTTAAAAATCTCTAGATATTTAGAAAAATTTTCAATCATATACTGAATTATTTTTTAAATTTCTTTATGTTAGTTTTCACCTTTCTCTTGTATCTCCTTGAGTAACTTGTTAATCATCCTTTTGAAACCTTTATCTGGTACTTCAAAAATATCATCTTGGTTTGCATTCATTGCTAGACAGCTTGCGAAATTTTTGGGGATGTTATAGAACTATGTTTTTTTCATGCCAGAATCATTTTTTGATTTTGTTTTATTCAGGTAGACTATTTCTTTTAATTATTTTTAAATTGATTTAGTTTTACATATTATTTGTTTATTTCCATAAGTTTTTGGGAAATGGGTGATATTTGGTTACATGACTAAGTTCTTTAGTGGTGCTTTGTGAGATTTTGGTGCACCCATCACCCAAGCAGTACACATTGAACTGAATTTGTAGTGGTTTATCTCTCACCATTCTTCCACTCTTTAACTGGGACAACCACTGTGGAACACACTGTGGAGATTCTGTAAAGAACTAAAAGTAGAACTACCATTTGGTGCAGCACTCCCACTACTGGGTGTCTACCCAGAGGAAAAAAAGTCATTTTATGAAAAAGATGCTTGCACACACATGTATATAGCAGCACAATTTGCAATTGCAAAAATATGGAACCAGCCCAAATGCCCATCAATCAATGAGTGCATAAAGAAATTGTGGTATATATGCATGTATATGTATATATACCATGGAATACTATTCAGCCATAGAAAAGAACAAAATGATGACATTCTCAGCAATCTGGATGGAACTGGAGACCATTATTCTTAAGAGAAGTAGCTCAGAAATGGAAAACCAAACATCATACGTTCTCACCCACAAGTTGGAGCTAAGCTATTAGAATGCAAAGGCATACAAATGGTACTATGGACTTTGGGGACTTGAATTTATTTTGAGTTGACTGTGTTCTTTTTTATTTATTTTTCCCCTGGAGGATTTGACTTTAGTGTTTGTAGTTTATTGCAACCTAATTCAGCTCTGGGTGATTTCAGTGGTAAAGACTCTGTATGAGTTCTTTGGTTATAGACCCTTTGTGTGATGGCTTTCTCAGATTCGGATGGCAATAGTGATGTGCTCAGCATGTGACCAGGTTGACTGTCTCCTGTAGGGCCAGAATGGCAGAGATTTCATGAAGCTTATCTCATTCCCTGGCAGTGTTCACTTTTTCAGTTATTCCCAACCCCCAATATTTTATCCACTGGGTTGAACAGTTCAGGCTTCAGGCTACAGGAGGTGTCCACAGATACAAACCAGCTAAATCAGGTGGATAAATCCAATGCTCAGTGGTGGGCAGAGGTTCCAGCCTTAATAGAGATAGCTGGGGGAGCTCTCAATGAAACACACTGAGATCTTCTTAGGGGGAAAACAGAGAGCAACTTCAGCTTTTCCTGCCAGGCCATTAGTAATGCAATCCACCTTCCAGTCCCACTCCTGATCCAGTATTCCAGCTATTCACATCAAACAGGCACCTCTTTTCATCTGCAGGAATGCTAACATTCCATGTAGAGAGAGATTGTGACTATCTCTCATCCCCACACTCCTCCTGTGGGGATGCAGTCACCCTGAAGTGTTCCAGAGAGACTATCACAATGAACCTATGCCTTGCTCCCATGGGAGTAGATCCAGCTAAGTCTGCAGTGGCAAATGTGAGGGAGAAGAAATCTCCTTCAAGACTCCTCATGAGCCCCAGGGCTACCTGACTATTGGGATAGAGCTGCAGTCTTTACCCACTGAGTCCAGCACTGCACCTGTGCCTCTGCTGAAAGAAACTTTTCATATACTAGAAGTTCTGGGACTTAAGACCTGCAGTCCAGATTATTTTGTCCCACAAGGCTCTCCCTTGATGTGATGCACTTTCTCTTTCCTTTGGAGTAGGAGTCCCTGAGGGCCAGACTTCTACAAATCCTTCTGCTCCTCTGGGTCTAACCACCCAGTGGGGCTGCCATGCTTCAGACTGGTACTGGAAAATGTATGCGAGGAACCTAGTGATCTGACCTGTCCTGTAGTCTTCTAGCAGTGGGTACCGTAGTCTTCTAGCAGTGGGTACCAGCACCCACTCTGATGGGGGTAGCAGGGAGTGATATAGACTCTTTGAGATTTACTTGGTTATAAATACCGTTAGAGTGTCGGCTTTCTCAACTGCCAGCTGTAGTAGTAATATATTGGTCACATGGACAGACTCAAGACCTCTTGGTTAGCCAGGGTGATGCAGGCAATGGTGATAGCTGAGGTCATGCAAAAGTTTTCTCCTTCCTGGGCTCTGTGCTATTATGCCTACAGATGCTATGCCGGATTGTGTTGGCTGGCCTCCAGCCAGGATCTGGTGCTTGCAGAAAAGCACCAGCTGCAGTGATAGTGGTAGGATTTGTGCTTGCCTAATATGCTTGCCAGAGAAGGCACTCTGATATCTCAGGCAATGGTGGGGCATTGGAGTTCCCCAAAAGTCCCCATACTTTGTGTTACACTACCAGGGCAGATGGAGGGACAAAGCCAGATTCCGGCTAGATCAGGTAATTCTATGGTCTGGCTTCCCACGTGCAGGTACAAGCAGCAGCCCCAGTAGGGATGGGAAGGCAGTTCTCTGGCCACTGGGGTAATGTTCCAGGGAGAAATACAGCTACATCTGCTGTAAAAGAGAATCTGCACAGAGAACTGGGGGTAGCAGGCAGCAGTAAGCCCCTCCCAGCTCCCGTGTACTTGGCAAGGCAGGTTTTACACCCACATTGTTCCAGCAGCTAGCTGAGTTCCAGGCAGCCTACACTCAGAACTCAAAACTGCCCCAGGCCATAAGCCTTTCCTACTGAGACAGAAGCCACAGCTTTCAGGCCATGCCACTCTGGGTTTGCCTGCAAAGCAGGCATGCCCACCTTTTGCAGCTGTGTCTATAGCACACTTCCTACTTGTCCCTTGGTTCTGGCCAAAGGGGTTTGTCCCCACTCAATATTACATCACAGATCTCAGTTGTGAGCTTCTCTCAACCTGTAAACATCACCTGAGTTAGCTGACTGACTTCCATGAGGTACCTTGTGAGACAAGATCAGGAATGGCTTCCCTTCTTCTCTGCTGAAGTCTGGAAGTACATGCAAAGCACACCCTGATGCTGCTCCTTCTCCTGTACTCCTCACTGTTCACAACATCAGCTGTCGTGCTAGGTAGATTTAAGGGACTCCCCTGAGTCCTGGATTGCTAAAGGTCCCCAGAGATGGTCTCTCCCCATCTCACACTCTGGAGATCACAGTTTTCCACCTGGTTTATGGTGTAGCCTCTGCCTGCCACTTTTTTCAAAGGGTCTGTGGATTCTTTCAGTTTTTCTGTTAAGTTTCTGTGTTGCCTCTTGGAAAAAAGTTCACAGCATGAATCTCTATACACTATTTTATCTTTCCAAGTGGGAGAGGCATGCTAACAAGGCCTCCAATCCAATATCGTGGAAAACAAAAACAAAAAACTTTTGCCCGTTTTTGAATTGGGTTATTTTATTTTATTTTTTTGATGAGTTTTAAACACTATGGATTCTATTTATGAGTTTTTTAAATCAAATATATTATTTACACATATTTTCTCATTTTCTGTAGGTGGTCTTTTAATGTTCTTGATTATGTCCTTTGGAGCACAATATTTTTTAATTTTGATGAAGTTCATTTTTTTATCACTCATAATTTTGGAGACATAGATAAGTAAGTATTGTCTACTCCATGCTCATGAAAGTTTATGTGTATATTTCTATCTCTAAGTTTTATAGTTTTAGCTCCTACATTTAGGTCTTTTATTCCATTTTGAGTTAATTTTCATATATGGTGGGAGGTGGGTCCAACTTAATTATTTTGCATGTGGATATCCAGTTTACTCAGAATTAAAGGCTATACTTTTTGATAAAACACTAAAATCCTTTTATCAGGTGAGAACTTAAACAAGGATACTATTTACAGACACTACTATTGAATATTGCATTATAATTTTTTGCCAGTGCAATAAACCAATAAAATAACACAAAAGTATACAGAGGAGAAATTGAGAAATGAACTATCCTTATTCACAAAAGACATGATATTGTACACATAAAATGCAAAATAAACTGTAAATAAATAATAAATGAATTTAGTAAAATCGTTAGACTCAAAATTAGTATACAAAAATCAATTGTATTTCTATATAGAAACAAAAGGAAAAATTGAAGATGATATGTTTAATATGACATTATTTATACTAGCATAACAAATAAAATACTAGAGGATTAATCTAATGATAGATGTGCAAGGGCCGCTCACTGCAATCTACCAAATATGATTGAGAGAAATTTTAAAAAGCTACACTATGAAGGGCTACAAAATATTTACCAAATGGAAATCTCAATAATGTAGAAATGTCAATTTTATAAAAATGTCAAATTTTTAAAGATGTTAATTATTTTCAAACTCTCTTCAAATATTCTATAGGCTCGATGTATACTAAATAAAATCCTAGCGGTATTTTTGGTAGAAATTAAACTGATTCTAAAATTTAAATGGAATTACAAAGGGCCAAGAAAATTGTGAAGGATAATGAATCTGGAATTTACTTTGCATGATATGAAGGCTTATAATAAAATTTCAGTAACTAAAAATGTAATATTAGCATAAAATAATAAAATAAACCAGTTGTTCATATTACAGATTAGAGACCACACATATGGTCATTAATTTTATTATAAAGGTAACACCACAGTATATGGAGAAAGAATAATCTTTTCAATAAATGATGTTGGGTAAATTAGATATCCTTATGCAACAAAAATATATCTTGATTCTCCTATTTCATATCATACTACAGATTAATTCCAGATGGACTATAGATCTAAATGTGAAAGAAAAATTTTAAAGGATTTACGTAAAGAACTAGCAAATGAACTCCATTTAAAATGAGTTCTATTCATCAAAAAACACCATAAAGGGTGGAAAGACAAGTCACATAATAGGAGAAATGAATCACATACAGACATGTGTACATGTCTTTATAACAGGATGCATATCTACATACATTTGTATCTAGCTACCTGACTTGAACTTCACTTCACAAAAGCAAAGATCCAAATGGCCAAAAAATAAAAAGGTGCTGCTCAAATTTATTCGACATTAGGAAACTCAAATTAGAAACACAAGATACCACCGTAAAATGACCAAAGTGACAAGCAATATTATTGACAATACCAAGTGTTTACAAGGATATGATGTAGCTCAAATTCTTACACATCACTGTTTGGGAGTGAAAATTTGTCCCACCAATTTAGAAAACTGTTTGGCAGTATCTTCTAAAGCATATACCTAATGGAAATGTGCGTACTTGTGCATTAAATGACATATGCAACAATATTCAGAGAACTATCTTTAGAGTTTCAAACCTAGAAACAAATGGCAATGTTTATTATGATCTATTTATAAAATAGAACATTATACATCAAGAAGAATAAATGAATCTCACAAACATAGTATATTAGGGAGAAAAGCTAGACACCAAAGAATGTGGCTTCATTTATAAGTTCAAAACCTGCAAAACTAATGAGTATTTTTCTATCAATGATAGAAGTCAGGATAGTGGTTTACTTTAAGAGGTACCTATTAGGAATAGACATAAAATGAATTTCTGGCTGAAGTGCTGATAATCTATTTTTTGAATGATTTGAGGGTTATATAACTAAGTTTACTTTTAAAAAATTCACTGAGCTGTATATTTATGGCTTGTGAATTGTTCTGTATGAAAGTAATACTTAAACATTTTACAGCAGTTACAATAAATTTTTATGAAGCTTTTGGTTTACACAATACATTCTTATGAGACTATCAAATGATGCTTCTAAAAGAAAAAAGATAAAACACAAAAATGAATTTATATTATATTGTGGGACAAAATAAGAAAAGTTTTAATTAAAGTTTTTCAAAAATGAAATGTGCTGTGAATTTGTTATCGATGGATGTACATAAGCTGAAGCATTCCTGTTAACATAACTTAAGGAGAGGTTTTAAAGGTGAAGGTTGGACAAAATGACTTCCAAGCAGCTTTTCAACTCTAAGACTACATAATTTAAGTTGTATAATTCCACATAATACAAGTTCCCAAACGGATTATACCACATGATTTACCAAACACTGTTCATCAGTGAACAAATCACATAAACTTTCAAACTGATTCTACTTGAAGGAACATATATTCCTCACTTCCTTCTATTTTTGACAATTTTTTGTTACATGATTTAAAAATATATATGACTCAGCTACTGGGCTAAGCAAGAGATTATGCCTAGGTTTTTTTTTTCTTTCTATTCTTAAGAAAAATCCAAAATAATCTAAAGATAGTTGACTGCTAGAGTGGGTAAAAGATGATTTGCCATAGCAAAATTTAGAATGATGTTAAATATATCTATTCACTGTACCAGGAAGTACCTTAAAAAATTAAGCAAGTTGCCATTTATTTCTCACCTGAATATTCAGATTATATATACATACTGTGTGTATGTCTTCATATTACATAGCAAAGAGAATTTAATAATGGATATAGATTCAATTTTAGCCAAACAATAACTTAGATGCATAAAAGGTACATACTGGCATATATTTTACTTTAAATTCATAGGACCAACTTTTCCTGATCGTTAAATAATAATCTGCATATATAAATAATAATAATCATTTGCAGATTCTAATTTTTTATTTTCTACCATTTTATTATTAAAAATTTTCAAGCATGTAAACAGTTTAAAAAACAGACACATTCCTAAATTTTTGATTTAGGGACCTGGGCTGAGAATTTCATATACTCTACATAGTGAAATGTAGACATGCACAAACTTAAAATATAATTTTAGATAATGCGTTGTACCCTTTGTTTTCTATCTATAGACTCTGTAGGGTCTGCATTTTCTAGATTACAAACTCATGGCCTGGTAAAATAATGAAATATAAAATTTAGACAACTAAGTAATGTTTCTGGTGTTTTTACATTATTAAACATTATTAAGAATTCTACCCTGCATGGTAAATTCAGTTAATTCTTTAAATTGTTGCAGAGACATAAATTATTCATTATCACCCAAAACTGTGCCAAGTACTGCATAAAGCATATGCATAATCTTTGAAACTTTTGGAGAAATTCATAGTTATTACTGAATTTTTACCTATATTAAGTAACCTAAATGACAGAAGACCCGTGAAAAAGTTAGTCACATATCTTATAATACTACCCTATAAACAGGAGGAAAAAAATGTAAGTTTTTGTATGCTGATTTATATATGATTTCATAATAAAATCCCAGTAACTCTTAATTTTCCGCAGTCAAATTTTATTTCCTTCCATGTCTTATGTTGCTTCATCCTATTTTAAACCATTTATTGAATTCTATAGCAACAAGAAAGACTAATATGGACTAGTGGAAAAGCACAAAGTGAAGAAGTCACATAATTGGCCTAGTGAAGAAGGCAAAGCATTTTAGTAATCTGTACTAATGGTGACAGTCCAAAAATAACCATATGCCTCTAAAATAGAGTAGTATAAAATGAATCCAAAACAATTAAAGCAATTCTTTCTTCTGCTCTTATTTGGATATAGACATAATAGAAGGTCATCAATATCATGCATTAGGATTTACTGTCTTTACTATGGAAAATATCTGATCTAAACAAAGAATAGTGTTCTGCTTAACAAAATGCTTTGGAGATGGAGAATTGCCACATACACCACACATGAATAACCATTTTGTAATGATTTAGAAGGTACTTCAAGATCTTATATTGTGAACATTGATTTTTACTATATTGTAGAAGTACAGAAATAGCAAGAAAAGGTATCATTAATAGACTACTAGGAAGATGAGGGCTTATGTTAAATTCATTCATTCTGCCTAGTATCTACCCATTTACCCATCCATCTACCCAGTCATCGATCTATTGATCCATGGATGCATCCATTTATCCATCCCATCCATCATTCATTTACACACTATGGGATTTATGGGATACAGTGGTGCACAAAATAGATATTTTTTTCTCATGGAACTTTCACAATAAGAATACACTATAGCTATACTAGATAATGGGATTTTAAGCAACCTTTTCCCTTGTAAATTTTTGACTATGTAATTTTGACTGATATAGATATTTTTATTATTTTAAAAGCTTTCTATTAACTCATTTGATCCTTTTGAGGTAGTAACTATTAGTCTTCTTATTTTACAGTTGGGGGAATAAAAGCAGAGAAAGAGTGAATAATTACCTATGGTCACTCAGCTAATAAATAGAAGCAGCAGGCTTATGCAATGCCTCTTCAGACACTGTGACACTGCGTTCTCAACCCCCCAGCTATATTATCTCTCAATAGTAGGAGTATATTAATATAATCAGCAATATTCTAATATTATCAGCAAGAATAACAATAATAATATATACCACTTTTACTGCGTATAATAGACTTGTCACTATTGACACCTGCTTATAGATATGCACTAGTTTAATCCTCCCAGTGACCAATTAAGTTAGGCATTATTGTGATTCATTCATAGAATGCAAAATGAGGCACAGAGTAGTTTAATATCCTGCTCAAGATCAAATAATAATAATAAAGTAACCAAAAAGCTTATAAGAAAAAGAGCAGGCATTTGAATCGGGTCTTTTATTTTAAAACCCAGATTCTATGCCAAGCAGCCATAAAAAAGAATAAGAGCATGCCATTTGAAGAAACATGGATGGAGCTGGAGGCTATAACCCTATGTGAACTAAGGCAGGAACAGAAAACCAAATACTGCATGTTCTCATTTTTTTTTTCTTTGAGACAGAGTTTCACTCTTGTCACCCAGGCTGGAGTGCAATGGCGTCATCTCAGCTCATAGCAACCTATACCTCCTGAGTTCAAGTGATTCTTCCACCTCAGCCTCTTGAATATCTGGGATTACAGGCACACACCACCACACCCAGCTAATTTTGTATTTTTAGTAGAGATGGGGTTTCACCTTCTTGGCCAGGCTGGTCTCGAACTCCTGACTTCAGGTGATACACCCACCTCAGCCTCCCAAAGTGCATGACTCACCATGCCCTGCCCACATGTTCTCACTTATATGTGTGAGCTAAACATTGAGTACACATGGACACAAAGAAGGGAACAACAGACACTGGCACCTACTTGAGGGTGGAGAGTAGGAGGAGTGAGAAAATCTAAAAACTAGCTATCAGGTATTATGTTTATTACCTGGATCATGAAACAATCTGTACACCAAACCTCCATGATACACAACTTACCTGTGTAACAAACCTGCACCCTTGAACCTAAAAGTTTAAAGAAAGAAAGAAAAAAACCCGCCACACTCTTGACCACTTTGCTAAACTTCTTCCACCAGCTAAATATGTTTAATGAAATAAATATTGTGTATAAAGTTTATGACATATATTGAAACAAGATGGCCAACTAGATGCAGCCAGGTGGAACAGCTGCCACTAAGGGACTGGGACTACTCTACTGATGCGCTCCTAACAGATCTGCAGAGGAAAGGCACTAAGATGGCAGAGAGGGAAGACACAGAAGCTGGGCTGAAGGGGAAGAAACTGGGAACCCTGCAAGGGGCTGCACTGCACCTTCCTGGCTCCCACCAACTCTGGTGGAATGGGTGAGTTGAACTGGGTGAGTTGAACTGGCAAGGAGCAGCCTGCTGTCATCATAGACCTCTGGAATCCTGGCAGAAGGTGACCCCTTGAGGACCAAGGACACTTGAGTTGGCAGGGAAATCTGCTTAGAGAAGTGTTAAGGGTAGCACAGCAGCCAATGTAGAGCCCAGATGGTTTGGTGTGAGAGCATCTGTAGCAGAGCATGGCAACGAACGCCCATTCCCTAGGCAGGGAATGCAGACTTTGCCCTAGGGAAATTGCAGACCTAAGCTCTGCAGGACAGTCTGGCTCATCAGAAGACACCAGTCCTACTTGAGCAATCTTTGGTCTGCTGGCCTCTCCCAGGGCCCCAGCCTATCCATGCATGTTTGCATTGCATCTTCAGGCTCCCTGGGGGCCCACATTATAGCTGCTGGGCTGGCAGACTGTGCCTGACTAGCAGACAGCTCCAGTAGGGCAGCCTGCAGGGTCATGCATCAGCCTGCCTGCTCCCTCCTGCTGCTGCTTCCCTGGGGGCCCATGGCCACCCACCACATCACTTCGCTGGTGTGTGTGCACACATAAATTTTGCCTTCCCAGCCCTGCCAGCACATGTATGTGCATGTATCTACCCTGCTACTGCTTCCAGTGGGAATGCACTCTGCCCCTTCTCTCCTGCTGTACTGCTGTTGCATTCAGAGCCTTGGTGAGCACCGAGCCCACCAGCCTCACCCCTGCCAGTGCTCTGCCCCTGTGCTAACACCACCACCAGTGTGATTACGTGCACAGTTACCAGTGGGACCCCAAGAACCATGCTGTCTCCATTGCTGCTGTGAATGCAGGCATGAAGGAAGGCACCCCAGAACCTGCGCACCCTGCCACAGCTGATGAACATGCACCTCACTGTACTGCCACTGCTGCTGCCGTTGGCACATGTGAATGAGGACAGATCCTGCTGCCACCACCCTATGAAGCACTTTGACTGGATGGCACCCATCAGAGGGTAGTTGCCAGTTGTCCATGAGTACCTTTGCTCCACTGGTGCAAGTGAGTTCCTAACCTTGAGGAGATGAAGAAGAATGTTCGGCCTGTTACAGGTCCTCCAGAGTTAGAGCACACAGTCCAGGAGATGGGATCTGAGTTTTGGTCCCTAAAATCTTCCAGAAACAAAGCCAGTAAACTGAACCTACCTTATATCACAGTCAGACTCTTAAGGTCATCAAATAGGATAAAAGGAAAAAAAAATCCAAAGGACAGCAACTTTAAATATAGAAGAAACATTAGCCCACAAAGATGAGAATGAGGCAGTACAAGAACTCTGAAAACTCAAAAATCCAGACTGCATTCTTTCCTCCAAATGACCACACTATCTCTCTAGCAAGGGTTCTGAACTGAGCTGAGATGGCTGAAATGACAAATAGAATTCAGAATGTTGATAGGAATGAAGATCATTGAGATCCAGAAGTATGTTGAAACCTGATATGGTTTGGCTCTGTGTCCCCACTCAAATATCATCTTTAATTGTAATTCCCATGTGTCAAGGGAGGGACCTGGTGGGAGGTGATTGAACCATGGAAGGAGTTTCCTCCATGCTGTTATTGTGATTGTGAGGGAGTTCTCATGAGATCTGATGGTTTTGAAAGTGTCAGTTTTGCCTGTGTGGTCTCTCCCTCCTGCTGCCATGTAAGATGTGCCTTGCTTCCCCTTTGCCTTCTGCCATGATTATAAGTTTCCTGAGGTGTCCCCAGCCATGTGACACTGTAAGTCAATTAAACCTCTTTTCCTTATAAATTCCCATTCTCACGTAATATCTTTATAACAGTGTGAGAACAAACCAATACAAAATGTAATCCAAGGAAGCCAAGAATTATGACAAAATGATACAGGAGCTGACAAAAAAAAAGACTGTAGCTGATCTCATAGCACTGAAGAACACATTACAAAAATTTCACAATGTGAGTATTAATAACAGAACAGAAAAAGCTGAGAAAAGAATCTCAGAACTTAAAGACTAGCTTTCTGAAGTAAGACAGCCAGACAAGAATAGAGAAAGAAGAATAAAAAGGAACAAACAAACCTCCAAGAAATATGGGATTATGTAAACAGACCAAATCTATGACTCATTGATGTCCCTGAAAGATATGGGGAGAATGAAACCAATTTGGAAAACATATTTTAGAATATTATCCAAGAGAACATCTCCAACTTACAGAGGCCAACATTCTAATTAAGGAAATGCAGAAAACCCCAATAAGGCATTTCACAAGAAGACCATTCCCAAGACATATAATCACCAGATTCTCTAAGGTCAAAATGAAAGAAAAAAATGATAAAAACAGCTAGAGAGAAAGGTCAGTTTACTTACAAAGTGAAGCCCATTAGTCTAACAGAAGACCTTCTAGCAGAAACCCTGCAAGCCAGAAGAGACTGGGGGCCAATATTCAACACTTTCAAAGAAAAAAATTCCAATGAATAATTTCGTATCCGACCAAACTAAGCTTCATAAGCAAAAGATAAATAAGATTGTTCTCAGACAATGCTGAGGGAATTTATTACCACCAGACCTGCCTTGTAAGTGGTCCTGAAGGACGTACTCAATATGGAAAGGAAAAACTCTTAGCGGCCGCTACAAGAACACACTTAAGTACACAGACCAGTGATACTAAAGTAACACACAAGTCTACATAATAACCAGCTAACATCATGATGACAGGATCAAATCCACCCATATCAATACAAACCTTGAATTTACACATGCTAAATTCCCCCAATTAAAAGGCATGGAGTGACAGGCTAGGTGAAGAACCAAGACCCATTGGTATGCTCTCATCAAGAAACCCATTTCACATGCAGTGACACCTGTAGGCTCAAAATAAAGAAAGGAAAATAAAAGCCACCAAGCAAAGGGAAAACAGAAAAAAAAAATGGGTTGAAATCCTAATTTCAGACAAAATAGACTTCAAACCAACAAGGATTGAAAAAAAGAAGGGCATTACATAATGGTAAAGGGTTCAACTCAACAAGAAGAACTAACTATCCTAAATATATATGGATGCAACACAGGAGCACCCACATTCATAAAGCATGTTCTTAGAGACCTTCAAAGACTTAGACTCCCACACAGTAGTGGGAGACTTCAACACTCCAGTGACAGTACTAGACAGATCAAGGCAGAAAGTTAACAAAGATATTTAGTACCTGAACTCAGCCCTGGTTCAAATGAACCTGATAGATATCTACAGAACTCTCCACTCCGAAACACTCCCTTATCACCACAGAGCACATAATCTGTGTTGCACTCCTCGGCAAATGCAAAAGAACTGAAATAACAACTACTCTCTTAGACCACAGCACAATAAAAGTAGAAATCAAGACTAAGAAGTTCACTCAGAACAATACAATTACATGGGATTCAATAAACTGTCCCTGAATGACTTTTGAGTACATAATGATATTAAGAGAGAAATCAAGAAGTTATCTGAAACTAATGAGACAAGACCTACAACATACCAGATTCTGTGGGACACAGCTAAGGCAGTGATAAAAGGAAAATTTGTAGCACTAAATGCCCACGTTAAAACGTTAGAAAGATCTCAGTTTAACAACCTAAAATCACAACTAAAAAAACTATAGAACTGATTTGATTTGACTGTGTCCCTTCCCAAACCTCATCTTGAATTGTAGCTCCAATAATTCCCATGTGTCGTAGTAGGTACCCTGTGGGGGTTAATTGAATCATGGGGGCAGTTTCCCCCATACTGTTCTTGTGGTAGTGAATAAGTCTCACAGGATCTGATGGTTTTATAAGGGGTTTCTCTTTTCAATTGGGGTTTCTCCTTTCTCTCTTGTCTGCCGCCATGTAAGATGTGACTTTTGCCTTCCGCCATGATTGTGGAGACTCCTCAGCCATGTTTTTTCTTTATAAACTATCCAGTCTCAGTTATGTCTTTATCAGAAGCATGAAAATGGACTAATACAGTAAATTGGTACCAGGAGTGGGGTGCTGCTGTAAAGATACCTGAAAATGTGGAAGTGATTTGGAACTAGGAAACAGGCAGAAGATGAAACAGTTTGGAGAGATCAGAAGACAGGAAAATGTGGAAAAGTTTGAAACTTCCTAGAGACTTGTTGAATGGCTTGATCAAAATGCTGATAATGATATGGACAATGAAATCCAGGCTGAGGTGGTCTCAGATGAAGGTGAGGTACTTGTTGGGAACTGTAGTAAAATAGCAAGAGTAAAAGTGGCTCTTGCTATGTTTTAACAAAGAGACTGGCAGTATTTTGCCCTTGCCCTAGAGATTTGTGGAACTTGGGACTTGAGGGAGATAATTTAGGTTATCTGTTGGAAGAAATAGTGAAGCAGCAAAACATTCAAGAAGTGACTTGGATACTGTTAAAAGCATTCAGTTTTAAAAGAAAAGCAGAACATAAAAGTTCCAAAAATTTGCAGCCTGATAATGCAATAGAAAAGAAAAACCCATTTCGTGAGGAGAAATTCAAGCCAGCTACAGAAATTTGCATTAGTAATGAGAAGCCAAATGTTAATCAACAAAACAATGGAAACAGTTTCCAGGGCATGCCAAAGGCCTTTGTGGCAGCACCTTTTATCACAGGCCTGGAGGCCTAGCAGGAAAAAAAATGGTTTTGTGGGCCGGGCCAGTGCCTCCCTGTGGTTTGCAGCCTAGGACCCCAGTGCCCTGCATCCAAGCTGCTCTAGGCATGGCTTACAAGGGGTCAAGGTACAGATTGTGCCATGACTTCAGAGGGTGCAAGTATAAAGTCTTGGCATCTTCTGTGTGGTGTTGAGCCTGTGGGTCAATAATTGAGGTTTGGAAACCTCTGCCTAGATTTCACAGGATGTAGGGAAGTGCCTGGATATCCAGGCAAAACGTTGCTGCAGGGGAGGAGCCATCATCAAGTACCTTTGCTAGAGTAGTGTGGAAGGAAAATGTGGGGTCAGAGACCCCACACAGAATCCCCACTGGGGCACTGCCTAGTGGAGCTGTGAGAAGAGGGCCACTGTCCTCCAGATCCCAGAATCATAGATCCACCAACAGCTTGCACTATACACCTGGAAAAGCCACAGACACTCAACTCCAGCCTGTGAAAGTGGCCAGGAGTAGGGGCTATACTCTGCAAAGCCACAAGGGCAGAGTTGCCCAAGACCCTACCTTTTGCATCAATGTGCCCTGGATATAAGACATGGAGTCAAAGGAGATCATTTCTGAGCTTTAAGATTTGGCTGCCTCACTGGATTTTGGACTTGCATGAATCCTGTAGCCCCTTAATTTTGGCCAATTTCTCGCATTTGCAATGGGTGTATTTAGCCATTGCCTGTATCCCCATTGTATCTTGTGAGTAACTAATTTGCTTTTGCTTTTTTTACAGGCTCATAGGTGGAATGAACTTGCCTTGTCTCAGATGAGACTATGGACTGTCGACTTTTGAGTTAATACTGAAATGAGTTAAGAACTTTAGGGGACTGTTTGGAAGGCATGATTGGTTTGAGGACGTAAGATTTTGGAGGGGCCAGGAGTGGAATGATATGGTTTGGCTGTGTGTCCACCCACATCTCACACATGTCATGGGAGGGACCCCATGGAAGATAATGGAATCATGAAGGTGATTCACTACTGCTGTTCTCATGGTAGTAAATTTGTCTGATTAGATCTGATGGTTTTATAAGGGGTTTCCCCTTCACTTGGCTCTCATTTTCTTTTGTCTGCTGCCATGTAAGACATGCCTTTTACCTTCTACCATGACTATGAGGCCTAACCAGCCATGTGGAGCTGTGACTCCATTCAACCTTTTTCTTAATAAATTATCCAGTCTCTGGTATGTCTTTATCAGCAGCATGAAAATGGACTATGAACAAGAACCAAGAACAAACTATCTCCAAATCTAGTAGAAGATAAGAAATGAGCAAAATCAGAGCTAAACTGAAGGAGATTGAGACATGAAAAACTATCAACAAATCCAGTTGAATTTTTGAAGAAAATAATAAAATAAACCACTATCTGGAAAAATAAAGAATAAAAGAGAGAGGATACAAATAAACACAACAGAGATGATGAAGGGGATATTACCACTGACCCCACAGAAATACAAATAACGATTTGAGAATATTGTGAGCACCTTATGCCCACAAACCAGAAAACAGAAGAAATTGATAAATTCCTGGATACGTATACCCTCCCAAGGCTAAACTAGAAAGAAAATGAATCCCTGAATAAACCAATAATAAACTCCAAAATTAATTCAGTAATATATAGCCTGCGTACCAAAAAAAGCCCATGACCAGATGTGTCTTAGTCAGTTTTCATACTGCTAGTTAAAGACATACACAAAGCTGAGAAGAAAAAGAGGTTTAATTGGATTTAAAATTCCACATGGCTGGGGAGGTCTCAGAATCATGGCTGGAGGAGAACGGCACTTCTTACATGGCAGCAGCAAGAGAAAAATGAGGAAGAATCAGAAGCAGAAACCCCCGATAAGCCCATTAGATCTCATAAGACTTATTCACTATCACAAGAATAACATAGGTAAGACCAGCTCCCATGATTCAATTACCTCCTCTTGGGTCCCTCTCACAAGATGTGGGAATTCTGGGAGATAGAATTCAAGTTGAGATTTGGGTGCGGGGACACAGCAAAACCATATCATTCTGCCCTGGCCCCTCCAAATCTCATGTCCTCACATTTCAAAACCATTTATGCCTTCTCAACAGTTCTCCAAAGACTTAACTAATTTTGGCATTAACCCAAAAGTTAATAGCCCAAAATCTCATATGAGATAAAGCAAGTCCCTTCCGCCTATGAGCCTGTAAAATCAAAAGCAAGCTAGTTAGTTTCTAGATTCAATGGGATACAGGTATTGGGTAAATACTGTCATTCCAAATGGGAGGAATTAGCCAAAAAATTGGGTTACAGGCCCATGTAAGTCTAAATCCAGTGGGACAGTCAAATTTTAAAGCTCCAAAATGCTCTCCTTTGACTTCAGGTCTCATATCCAGGTCATACTGATGCAAGAGGTGGGTTCCCATGGTCTTGGGCAGCTCTGCCCCATTGCTTTGCAGGGTACAGCCCCCTTCCTGGCTGCTTTCATGGGCCGATGTTGAGTGTCTGTGGCTTTTCCAGGAACACGGTGCAAGCTGTCAATGAATCTATAATTCTGGGGTCTGGAAGACAGTGGCCCTCTTCTCACAGCCCCACTAGGCAGTGCCCCAGTGAGAACTTTGTGTGGGGGCTCCAAACCCACATTTCCCTTCCACACTGCCCTAGCAGAGTTTCTCCATGAGGGCCCTGCTCCTGCACCAAACTTTTGCCTGAGCATCCAGGCATTTCCGTACATCTTCTGAAATCTAGGTGGAAGTTCCCAAACCTCAGTTATTGACTTCTGTGCACCTGCAGGTTCAACACCACATGGAAGCTGCCAAGGCTTGGGGCTTCTACCCTCTGAAGCCACAGCCCAAGCTGTATGTTGACCCCTTTCAGCCACAGCTGAACTGACTGAGACACAGAGCACCAAGTCCCTAGGCTGCACACAGCCTGGAGATTCTGAGCACAGCCCACAAAACCACTTTTTTTCTCCTGGGTTTCTGGGCCCATGATGGGAGGGGCTGCGGCTGCGGTGAGGGTCTCTGACTTGGCTTGGAGACATTTTCCCTGCAGTCTTGGATACTAATATTAGGCTCCTTGCTACTTATGCAACTTTCTGCAGCTGGCTTGAATTTCTCCCAAGAAAATGGGTTTTTCTTTTCTGTTGCATAGTGAGGCTGCAAAATTTCCAAACTTTTATGCTCTACTTCCCTAATAAAACTGAATGCCTTTAACAGTGCCCAAGTCACCTCTTGAATGCTTTGCTGCTTAGAAATTTCTTCTGCCAGATACTCTAAATCATCTCTCTCAAGTTCAATGTTCCACACCTCTCTAGGGCAGGGGCAATATGCTGCCAGTCTCTTCACTAAAACATAACAGTTCCCAACAAGTTCCTCATCTCTGTCTGAGACCAACTAAGCCTAGACCTTATTGTTTGTATCACTATCAGCATTTTGGGCAAAGCCATTCAACAAGTCTCTAGGAAGTTCTGAACTTTTCCACATTTTCCTGTCTTCTTCTGAGCCCGCTCCCCCCCCCGACCCAAACTCTTCCAACCCCTGCCTGTTACCCAGTTCCAAAGTCACTTCCACATTTTTGGGCATCTTTTCAGCAATGCACTACTCTACTGGTACAAATTTACTATATTAGTCCCTTTTCATACTGCTGATAAAGACATACCTGAGACTGGGAAGAAAAAGAGGTTTAATTAGACTTGCAGTTCCACATAGCTAGGGAGGTCTCAGAATCATGGTGAGAGGCAAAAGGCACTTCTTACATGGTGGAGCCAAAGGATAAAGGAGGAAGAAGTAACAATGGAAACCCCTGACTTACAGAATCAATATTGTAAAAATGGCTGTACTGTCCTAAACAATTTACAGGTTCAATGATATTCCTATCAAACTACCAATTAACTTATTCACAGAATGAGAAGAAAACTATTTTAAAATTCATGTGCAACTGAAAAACAGCTCAAATAACAAGAAATCCTAAGGAAAAAGAACAAAGCTGGAGGCATCACACTACCTGACTTCAAACTCTAGTATAGGGCTACAGTAACCAAAACAGCATGGTACTGGTACAAAAACAGACACATAGTCCAATGGAACAGAAGAGAGAGCCCAGAAATAAGGCTGTACAACTTACAACCATCTGATATTTGATAAAGCAGACAAAACAAGCAATGAGGAAAGGACTATCTACTAAATAAATGTTGCTGGGATAACTGGCTAGCCATATGCAGGAGATTGAATTTGGACCCCCTTCATTATACCATATTAAAAAATTAACTCAAGATGGATTAAAGACTTAAATATAAAACCCAAAACTATAAAATCCCTGGAAGACAACCTAGGAAATATCGTACTGAACACAGGAACATTCTACACATTTGTTTAAGTTTCTTATAGATGGTTAATGTTGGATCTTTATCAGATGCATAGTTTGCAAATATTTTTTCCCATTCTGTAGGTTACTCTGTTGATAGTTTCTTTTGCTGTGCAGAAGCTCTTAAGTTTAATTAGGTCCTATCTGTCAATTGTTGCTTTTGTTGCAATTATTTTGGTGTCCATTCTGGACAAAGATTTCATGACAAAGACACCAAAAGTAATTGCAACAAAAGCAAAACAGTTGACAAATGGGATCCAATTAAACTAAGGAGCTTCTGTATAGCAAAAGAAACTATAACAGAGTAAACAGACAATTACAGAATGGGAGAAAATATTTGCAAACTATGCATCTGACAAAGGTCTAAAATTCAGCATTTAAAAGGAACTTAAACAAATGTACAGAATTAAAAAAAACCCCATTAAAAAGTGGGCAAAGGATCTGAACAGACACTTTTCAAAAGAAGACATACATGTAGCCAAGAATAATAGGAACAAAAGCTTAAAATCACTAATCATTAGAGAAATAAAAATCAAACCTACAATGAGAAAGCATCTCACACTAGTCAGAATGACTATTGTTAAAAAGTAAAAAAAAATGAATAAAAATAAGAGATGCTGGCAAGGCTGTGGAGCAAAGGAAATGTTTATACACTGTTGGGTGGGAGTGTAAATAAGTTCAACTATTGTGGAAAACAGTGTGGTGATTCCTCAAAGACCCAGAAACAGGAACACCATTCAACCCAGTAGTCCCATTACTGTGTACATACCCAAGGGAATATAAATTGTTCTAATGATACATGCACATGTATGTTTATTGTGGCACTGTTCACAATAACAAAGACATGGGATCAACAAAGGGGCCATCAGTGGTAGACTGGATAAAGAAAACGTGGTACATCTACGTCATAGAATAATCACTTCCTCTGCAGGAATGTGGAAAGAGCTGGAGACCATTATCCTTAGCAAACTAATTCAGGAACATAAAACCAAATGCTGCATGTACTTACCTGTAAGTGGGAGCTAAGTGATGAGAACACATGGATACATAGAAGGGAACAGCAAAAACTGGGACCTGTCAGAGGGTGGAGTTTGGGAGGAGGGAGAAGATAAGGATAAATAAGTAGTGAATACTAGGCTTAATACCTGGTGACTAAATAATCTGTATAA
This sequence comes from Aotus nancymaae, assembly GCF_030222135.1. Classification (NCBI taxonomy): domain Eukaryota; kingdom Metazoa; phylum Chordata; class Mammalia; order Primates; family Aotidae; genus Aotus; species Aotus nancymaae. Next base: position 42,477,138 of record NW_026988413.1, read on the forward strand.
CAAATCTTTATGACATGAGTTTACCTGTATAACAAATCTGCACATGTACCCATTAACTTAAAAGAAGACCTATGCATCCAAAAAATGGGTCAAAGTATACATTGTCTAAATGTAATTAAAAAATAATTTTAAGTATAAGTTTAAATTTAAAATAATATTTTGATAATTCATATTAACACAAATAGAACTTTAAATTTTTCCTTTCCCCCTTAATTGTATAAAGCAATGATTCTAGGCTATCTGTATCATACCAAGAGATATTGCACTCTGGTATGGTCTCCTTGGCATTTTTTGGCTGATGTCTTTTAGCTAGAGTGAAAGTGTGTGGTAAAAAAATTAGCAGAGAGTTTTCAATTAGCATATAAGCTCTCGAGCCCCTGCAATTGAATGGTTAATAAAATCAACAAAGTAAATAGTCACAAAAGTCATTATTTGCAGGTTTTCAAATCCAGACTTCTTTGAAATAGTGATGGATGGTCCCTGGCTACTAATGAAAAATTGTAAAAACCTGTCTGTGGTACAAGAGTCCAATTCTAACATAATAAAGGGGAGACCATAGGCAGAACCCCTAAAACCAAGTTTATGATTTCCCAATCAATGACAAAAGCTATTAGTGCAAGGAAGTGAGATCCATAATGATGGAGCATTTCTATTGTTCCCTCTCTCCATTAGATTCTAGGGTATTGAGAACAGATTCTATATTTTATATCTTACTTTGTAATCTTAGGATCTACCACGGTGCCTGACATGGAGTAAGAAGTAAATGTATGTTTGCTTCACAAATAAATGACAACTTTCATGATAAAAAGTTCATGTGTCTGCAGATTTCCCAGTTTTGAAGGGATTTTCATTAATAAATATTCAGACATTTATACTAAGAACTTAAATGATTTCCAAGATCACAGTTTCTTTTATATTTTTTATTTTACTTTAGGTTCTGGGGTACATGAGCAGATCATGCTGGATTGTTGCATAGGTACATACATGGCAATGTGGTTTGCTGCCTCCATCCCTTCGTCACCTATATCTGGCATTTCTCCTTATGTTACCCCTCCGCACCCTCCCTACCTCCCGCTGTCCTTCCCCTATTCCCCCTCAACAGACCCCAGTGTTGATGCTCCCCTCCATGTGTCCATGTGTTCTCATTGTTCAACACCCACCCATGAGTGAGAACATGCAGTGTTTGATTTTCTGTTCTTGCATCAGTTTGCTGAGAATGATGGTTTCCAGATTCATCCATGTCCCTACAAAGGACACGAACTCATCATTTTTCATGGCTGCATAGTGTTCTGTGGTGTATATGTGTCACATTTTCCTTGTCCAGTCTATCATCAGTGGGTATTTGGGTTAGTTCCAGGTCTTTGCTATTGTAAACAGTGCCACAATGAACATAAGTGTACATTTGTATTTATAATAGAATGATTTATAATCCTTTGGGTATATTCCCAGTAATGGGATTCCTGGGTAAAATAGAATTTCTATTTCTAGGTCCTTGAGGTATCGCCACAGTGCCTTCCACAATGGTTGAACTAATTTACACTCCCACCAACACTGTAAAAGTGTTCCTATTTCTCCACATCCTCTCCAGCATCTGTTTTCTCCAGATTTTTTAATGATCACCATTCTAATTGTCATGAGATGGTATCTCAGTGTGGTTTTGATTTTCATTTCTCTAATGACCAGTGATGATGAGATTTTTTTCATATGTTTGTTGGCCTCATATATGCCTTCTTTTGAAAAGTGTCTGTTCATGTCCTTCAACCACTTTTGAATGAGGTTGTTTGTTTTGTTCTTATAAATCTGTTTTAGTTCTTTGTAGATTTTGGATATTAGCCCTTTGTCAGATGGGTACATTTCAAAAAATTTTCCCATTCTGTTGGTTGCTGGTTCACTCTAATGATTGTTTCTTTTGCTGTGCAGAAACTCTAGAGTTTAATTAGGTCCCATTTGTCTATTTTGACTTTTGTTGTCAATGCTTTTGGTGTTTTAGTCATGAAGTCCTTGCCTATGCCTACGTCCTGAATGGTTTTGCTTTGGTTTTCTTCTACGGTTTTTATGGTGTTAGGTCTTATGTTTAAGTCTTTAATCCATCTGGAGTTAATTTTAGTGTAAGGTGTCAGGAAGAGGTCTAGTTTCTGCTTTCTGCACATGGCTAGCCAGTTTTCCCAACACCATTTATTAAACAGGGAATCCTTTCCCCATTGCTTGTTTTTGTCAGGTTTGTCAAAGAACAGATGGTTGTAGGTGTGTGGCATTGCCTCTAAAGCTTCTGTTCTGTTCCATTGGTCTATATCTCTGTTTTGGTACCAGTACCATGCTGTTTTGATTACTGTAGTCTTGTAGTATAGTTTGAAGTCAGGTAGCTTGATGACTCCAGCTTTGTTCTTTTTGCTTAGAATTATTTTGGCTATGCAGACTCTCTTTTGGTTCTGTATGAAGTTTAAGGTGGTTTTTTCCAGTTCTGTGAAGAGGGTCATAGGTAGCTTGATGGGGATAGCATTGAATCTATAAATTACTTTGGGGAGTATGGCCATTTTCACAATATTGATTCTTTCTAACCATGAGTGTGGAATGTTTTTCCATCTGTTTATGTTCTCTCTTATTTCCTCGAGCAATGATTTGTAGTTCTCTTTGAAGAGGTCCTTTACATCCTTTGTTAGTTGTGTTTCTAGGTATTTTATTTTCTTTGTAGCTGTTGTGAATGGGAGTTCACTTTTGATTTGGCTCTCCTTTAGTCTTTTATTGGTGTATAGGAATGCTTATGATTTCTACACATTGATTTTTGTATCCTGAGACTTTGCTGAAGTTGCTTATCAGTTTAAGGAGACTTTGGGCTGAGACAATGGCCCAAATATACAATCATGTAATTTGCAAATCAAGACAGTTTGACGTCCTCCTTTCCTAATTGAATACCCTGTATTTCTTTTTCTTTCCTGATTTCTCTGGCTAGAACTTCCAATACTCTATTGAACAGGAGTGGTGAGAGAGGGCTTCCTTGTCTAGTGCGAGATTTCAAGGGCAGTGCTTCCAGTTTTTGCCCATTTAGTATGATATTGACTGTGGGTTTGTCATAAATGGCTTTTATTATTTTGAGATATGTTTCATTGATACCTCATTTATTGAGAGTTTTTAGCATAAAGCGCTGTTGGATTTTGTTGAAGGCCTTCTCTGCATCTATTGAGATAATCATGTGGTTTTTGTCTTTGGTTCTGTTTATGTGGTGGATTGCATTTATAGACTTGCGTATGTTGAACCAGTCTTACATCCCCAGGATGAAGCCTAGTTGATCGTGATGGATAAGCTTTTTGATGTGCTGTTGCATTTGGTTTGCCAGTATTTTGTTGAAGATTTTTGCGTCTATGTTCATCAAGGATATTGGCCTGAAGCATTCTTTTTTTATTGAGTCTCTTCCAGGTTTTGGTATCAGGATGATGTTGGCCTCATAAATTGATTTGGGAATGAGTCCCTCTTTTTGTATTGTTTGGAATAGTTTCAGAAGGAGTGGTACTAGCTCCTCTTTGTATGTCTGGTAGAATTAGTCCATGAATCCATCTGGACCTGAGCTTTTTTGGTTGGTAGGCTATTCATTGCTGCCTTAACATCAGCCCTTGTTATTGGTCTATTCATGGTTTCAACTTCTTCCTGGTTTAGGCGTGGGAGGGTGCAAGTGTCCAGGAATTTATCCATTTCTTCCAGGTTTACAGGTTTGTGTGCATAGAGTTGTTTGTAGTAATCTCTGATAGTAGTTTGTATTTCTGTAGAATCAATGGTGATATCCCCTTTATCATTTTTATTGCATCTATTTGATTCTTCTCTTTTTTCTTTTTTATTAATCTGGCTAGTGGTCTATTTTGTTGATCTTTTCAAAAACCAGCTCCAGGATTTATTGATTTTTTGAAGTGTTTTTTGTTTCTCTATCTCCTTCAGTTCTGCTCTGATCTTAGTTATTTCTTGTCTTCTGCTAGCTTTTGAGTTTTTTTGATCTTGCTCCTCTAGCTCTTTCAATTTTGATGATAGGGTGTTGATTTTAGATCTTTCTTTGCTTCTCATGTGGGCATTTATTGCTATAAACTACCCTCTAGACACTGCTTTAAATGTGTCCCAGAGATTCTGGTACTTTGTGTGTTCATTCACATCGGTTTCAAAGAACATCTTTATTTCTGCCTTCATTTCCTTGTTTATCTAGTTAACATTCAAGAGCCAGTTGTTCAGTTTTCATGAAGTTGTGCAGTTCTAAGTTAGTTTCTTAATCCTGAGTTCTAATTTGATTGCACTGTGGTCTGAGAGACGGTTTGTTATGATTTCGTTCTTTTGCATTTGCTAAGGAGTGATTTACTTCCAATTGTGTGGTCAATTTTAGAGTAGGTATGATGTGGTGCTGAGAAGAATGTGTATTCTGTGGATTTGGGGTGGAGAGTTCTGTAGATGTTTATTAGGTCTGCTTGGTCCAGATCTGTGTTCAAGTCCTGGATATGCTTATTGATTTTCCGTCTCATTGATCTGTCTAATAGTGACAGTGGAGTGTTAAAGTCTCCTACTATTATTGTGTGGGAGTCTAAGCCTCTTTGTAGGTCGTTAGGAACTTGCTTTATGTAGCTGGGTGCTCCTGTATTGGGTGCATATATATTTAGGATCCTTAGCTCTTCTTGTTGCATTGATCCTTTTACCACGATGTAATGCCCATCTTTGTCTCTTTTGATATTTGTTGGTTTAAAGTCTATTTTATCAGAGAATAGGATTGCAACTCCTGCTTTTTTTTGCTCTCCATTTGCTTTGTAAATTTCCTCCATCCCTTTATTTTAGTCTGTGTGTGTCCTTGCACATGAGACGGGTTTCCTGAATACAGCACACTGACGGGTTTTGACTTTGTAACCATTTTGCCAGTCTGTGTGTTTTGGTTGGGGCATTAAACCCATTTATATTTAAGGTTAATATTGTTATTTGTGAATTTGATCCTGCCATTTTGATGTTAGCTGGTCGTTTTGCCTATTAGTTGATGCAGTTTCTTTATTGTGTTGATGGTCTTTACCATTTGGTACATTTTTGGAGTGGCTCATACTGGTCATTCCTTTCTATGTTTAGTGCTTCTTTCAGGAGCTCCTGTAAGGCAGGCCTGGTGGTGACAAAATCTCTCATCAATTGCTTGTTCGTATTCATAAAGGATTTTATTTCTCCTTTGCTTATGAGGCTCAGTCTGGCTGGATATAATATTCTAGGTTGAAAGTTCTTTTCTTTAGGGATGTTGAATATTGGCCCACATTCTCTTTCGGCTTGTAGGGTTTCCGCCAAGAGATCTGTTGTGAGTTTGATGGACTTCCCTTTGTGGGTAACCCAACATTTTCTTCTGGCTGCCCTTAGCATTTTTTCCTCCATTTCAACCCTGATAAATCTGATGATTATGTGCCTTGGGGTTGCTCTTCTTGAGGAATATCTTTGAGGTGTTCTCTGTATTTCTGGACTTGAATGTTGACCTGTCTTGCTAGGTTGGGGAAGTTGTCCTGGATAATATCCTGAAGAGTATTTTCCAGCTTTTATTCATTCTCCCCATCACATTCAGGTACACCTATCAAACGTAGATTTGGTCTTTTCACATAATCCCATATTTATTGAGGCTTTGATCATTTCTTTTCACTCTTTTCTCTAATATTGTCTTCTTCTTTTATTTAATTTAGTTGATCTTCAACCTCTGATATCCTTTCTTCTGCTTGGTCGATTTGGCTATTAAAACTTGTGTATGCTTCATGAAGTTCTCATGCTGTGTTTTTCAGCTCCGTCAGGTCATTTATATTCTTCTCTATGGTGTTTATTCTAGTTAGCATTTCATCTAACCTTTTTGCAAGGTTCTTAGTTTCTTATATACCTGTGGTCTTTGTAGTTGGTGACTTTCGGATGGGGTCTCTGAGTGGATATACTTTTTGTTGATGTTGAAGCTATTTCTTTTTGTTTTTTAGTTTTCCTTCTAACAGGCCCCTCTGCTGCAGGACTGCTGGAGGTCCACTCCAGACCCTGCTTTCCTAGGAATCACCTGTGGTGGCTGCAGAACAGTAAGGGTTTCTTCCAGTTTCTTCTTCTGTTTCCTTTGTCTCAGAAGGGTACCCACCTGATGTCAGTCTGAGCTCTCCTTTATGGGGTGTCTCTTTGGGTATATGAGGGTCAGGGAGCTGCTTGAGGAGACAGTCTGTCCCTTATAGGAGCTCAAGTGCTGAGCTCAGAGCTCCATTGTTTCGTTCAGAGCTGCTGGGCAGTTATGTTTAAATCTGCTACAGTGGAACTCATAACTGCCTTTTTTCCTAGGTGCTCTGTCCTGGGAAGGTGGGGCTTTATTTATAAGTTCCTGACATACTGCTGCCTTTTTTCAGAAATGCCCTGCCCAGCAAGGAAGTAGTCTAGTCACAGTCTGCCAGCAGAGGCATTGCTGAGCTACTGTGGGCTCTGCTCAGCTGCTGTGTGAACTTCCTTGCGGTTTTGTTTACAGAGGTACAGTTAGAACTGCCTCAGTAATGGTGGTCTGCCTCAGTAATGGTGGTCTGCCTCAGTAATGGCCGACTGCCTTGGTAATGGTGGACTGCCTCGGTAATGGTGGATGCCCTTCCCCCCACCGAGCTGGACCATCCTGGATCCAGCTGCACTTGCTGCGAAACTCTCAATCCAGAGAGCTTCAGATTGCTGGTCTTTGTGGGAGTTGGACCCACTGAGCCAGATCACCTGGCTCCCTGTTTCAGCCCCCTTATTTTTTTTATTTTTTTTTATTTTGCAAATCTGCTTAAAATGCAGATTCCCACTCTCACCCTCAACTTGGTTTTAAAAGATCTGAGTTGGAATCCAGCAGGTGGTTTGATACAGTTGAGACATTTGCTAGGCCCAGTGTGTGGGTTCTTTCAGCTCTCCACCCTCTAGCATCACTATTTCCTATGCCTTTATATACCTCAATCCATGTATTACCTGCCTTTCCAATTCCTCTTATTTAAGGGCCACCTGATAAACTCAAAATCTTAGATTAAAAAGAAAAAAAAAAACCTCTGGGGCATAACAATATACATTGCAGAAGGCAAAACCTATATCAGCCCCCTTATTTTCAGTTGAATGGGTGGCTCTGTCTCCCAGGCATTCCAGGTGCCAGTTGAAAGGACCACCTAGATTTGTGTGGGTTTTTGTGCAGAGACCCACAACACTGGCTGAAACAGCCATGCTGGAAACTCGTGGCACTTTTCAGCCCGGGAATCTCCTGGTCTGTGGGCAGCAAAAACTCATTTGGAAATGTTGTAATCACTCATCCTCTGCTCTTGCTGGGAACTGCACTCCAGAGCTGTTCCTATTCGGCCATCTTGTATCCTCCCCAGGGTTTCTTAATAACAAGCATGGGTCTAGGACTTAGTCCTACTGATTCCTAATACAGTGTGCTTAGCTATATTTTTAAATATAAAAATGCATATACTATGAGCATAAATTTTATAGGTCAATTAAAAATTCCTTAACATATTATTAGATGATATCTGTCTTTAAGCTTATAATATATTTTCCTTCTAGGTTTAATGGTGGAATCACCCACATGTCCAGGGAGAATCCAGTTGACCACTGAAATTTCAATTTCCTTAAGTGTAAAATGAAGAAGTTATCTCTGATCTGTGCTTGCTAAACACCTTAGAGATCTAGATTTCTGACTCTACATTTATATGTCTTTATTTTGGTCAAAATTTAAGGCATATTACACAACTCATATAAAATAAGCTCTTGGAGCTTGAATATTATACTAGTTTTTCTTTCATAAATTAAGTTAATCTGAATGCTGCCTTTGGTGGCAAAACTCTTCTGCTGTAACATGATCAATTATCTACATTGAATCATTCAACTCCTCAAGAAATAAATGACACATCCCTTTACAAATGTAGTGACCAGCCTGGGCGAGGGAGTGAGACCCCTGTCTCTGCAAAAAAAAAAATTGGCCAGGTATGGTGGCATGTTCTTGTAGTCCTTGCTTTTAGGGAGGCTAAGACAGGAGAATTTCTTGAGCTCAGGAGGTTGAGGCTGCAGTGAGCCATGTTCACAGCACTGTACTACAGCCTGGGCAAGAGAACAAGACCATATCTCAAAAAAAAAAAAAAAGTACCTGTATTTTGCAAAGTTTCCATTCTGTTCTGACTTAACTCTGCATGCCCTATTGGTAGATATGAACATTTTCAAAGAATACTTTTCATGACTGACATCTGAAGAACAAATCTGTGTTTCAAACTGTGTTTGAAGTAGTATCCTTTAGTAGTCTTTTAAACTATTAAATATCAATATCAGTTCTAAGAGATTAAATAATTCATTTTTATAACTTAAATCAGTAATTTCCAAATAGAAATATAGCAGTGTCTCTGAGGGAGAGAGAGGACAGTATAAGATATTAAATTTATTAAAGGGGGCATAAGCTGGAAAAGGTTGAGAGACCTTGTCACAAAGAAAAATTATCTGGACACCCCTGGAGATCTTTCATCAAATAGAAAAAAGAAAGTTCACAAAAGTTAATTGATTTTAAAAAAATAAATGAAATCCAGAACAAATCAATTTTAATGACTATTTTCAAAGAATGATTAATTTGTTAATTATGAATTCTAAAACTAGAAGTTGGCATATGTATGGAATAATTTGCACAATATTGGACTGAAGGAAAGAGAGAGCTGAGTTCAAGTCCGCTCTCTGTTATTAAATAATGAAGTCCTTCATTGTTCTGAATTTATGTTTTCTTATGTGAATATGAAGGGACTAGCCTAGATGATTGCTAAGTGCCCTTAAAGTTTGACAAAATTCTTGTTATTTTTTTTTTTGGTAAAAGCGTTTTATAGTTCCCCTACCAAAAACAGCACATAGCATGTAAAGGGATAATAGCTACAATTGTTTTCATAACTAGAACTTAAGACCCTGACTATGGCAGACAGACTAGGAGATAATGCATCTTAACCAGTTCTATCTATCAGAGTCACTTGTGAAGCATCATCCTCCTGGAAAATCTGATTTGAATCTCTCCCAGTGATTTTGACATCTACCTCTAGTTTTAAAAACTACAGTTTCAGACTCTCTTTTGACAAAAAGTTTCTTGAATTTAGGTTGCAAAAACCTATTCTAACATGGGAAAGTAATGCAAAGCCCTAACTAATTTTAAAATAGATCATTTCTTTCCTACCTATTTGTGGGTAAACTCAATCTCTCTTGTTGTGATTCTCACTGGATCAGAGCTGACAGACCTTAGATATTTTAACTTTTTTTTCTTGAACCCGTGACAATAGATCAGGTAATAGAAACTCAGTTGGCATTGAGATGGAGTATGTATAAATAAAGAGGAACACACATAGGTATTTTAAATTACATATGTTACATGCTATATATAATTACATTTGCATATATTTCATATCTCATATCTTCTGTTTGCCATCCAAATCCAGTTGTCACCCTTTTCAACATTTTCCTCCCTGTTTTCTGCTGCAGGAGACTGACCTGAATGAACTATAATAGTTCCCATGCCCTCTGGCCAATAGGCAGATCTGGAGGACATCATGCAAAAGGAGAGGAGTGAATTCAGTATATTTATGCTCCTGGATCAGTCCTGGCAAAGTCGTCTTCAACTGGCTGTGTCCCTTAACCAGGTCTCCAGCTGGTAAGCTCTTTATGGCACTCTTTGCTTTTAAGTTCTGGTAAGTGTTCCCTTCCCTTATCCCTTGAGGGATGGTAAAAGCTCTGATGCAACTGACCCCAGTTTGTCACACTAGTTCTTGTGGCTTCTCTGCATTTACACTTTATAAATAACCCATGTAAATAAACCCTTCTGGAATTATCTTATTTGACCATGCCATCTATTTCCTATTTACTGAATTCCTGACTGATACTGTTTTTTTATGTTAGTGGTACATTTGAGAATCTTTGATTAATACCAAAAAATATGGAATGCATGGAGACTTGAGCTTTAGTTTGTAGAAAAGAAAGAAAAAAAGCTCTCTCTAACTCTTCTGAAAACAGTATACTTTAGCAGCTGAGGAAGAGTGTGATAAAACCTGTGTTGGAATTGAGGTAGTGGTAGATATGAGAAAATGGGACTTTGGTCTGATCCGGGATATGGAAACAAAGCAAGGAAATGTGATTTTTAACTGAATGCAAACACCAAGTCACAAGGCTAAGGCTGTTAGTATTTCTTTTCATGCTCCAGAGACACTTGATCTGTAATATTGCATTCATCTGGGGGCAGCTCATTAACAGAAAAATATAGGCAAGCTGGAAGGAGTTCATAGAGGAGTAACAAAATGATAGAAAGCACTGGAGGATTGACATGTGAGAAGAGATTAAAAAGATGAAATCACCCTGCTTTAGCTAAGTGGTGACTAAGGGGGAACATGTCAACTGTCTACGATTATGTGAAGGTTATAAATTCCAAAAGAAAGGCAGTGATTACTACAAATCAAGGGAGTAGTGCTCTGCGTAAAGAGACACATTAGCAAAGGAAAAGTTTAGATCAAATAACAAGACCATTTTCTAATGTAGAGCTATAGTCTGTCTTATAAAGCTAAGTGTTACATATTATAGCCTTTGAAAAAGACAAAAATGAAACAAATTACAAATCATTTCTTAATGATATATATGGATTCTCTGTAGCTAGATAGATTTCATATCTATCCATATATCTATTGATATATCTTAGAAATCAGCCTTTTGTAAATATATATGGGAATTAAAATAATGGTTGCTGCTATTACCATAGTTTTTGTGCTAGACATTTAACAAGCATCTTGTTTAATTTTTAACATTGTACTTTGACTATTAAGGCAACTGTGGGTTAGAACATTTGAGTAACATTCTGAAGGTCATCCAACTAGTAAGCAGCAGAGCCAAGAAATGGACCCAGTGGTCTTCATTTTCATTCCTTTACTAACTAACCCCTGGATAGTTAAAATATTTCAGTACATTATTATATCTTAAATTTTCATTATTCTATTATGTACATGGCTATATGGACTGTTTTACTTATTTCCATAAAGCATTTTGTTACTGATTTCCTTGACTACATAGCAATATATTTTAGATACCTTGAAATATAGCTATTTGTGGTCATCAGGTTTGCAAGGGACAGACATTTCCATAGCTATTACCCATTCTTGAGCAATCCATGTGGTCACCACCCATTCTAGCTATGTGGATGAGATAAAGCTTAAATAATTTCATTTCTTTATCCTTCTAGACACTAGTCACTTAGAATTTTAGAAAAGTTCTCCATCCACTACTTTATGCCATTCAAATTATCTAATAAGTTACACCATATTAATTAGGTTTTCATTTGAAAGAAATTATGCCAGTAATCTCAGCACTTTGGGAGGCTGAGGTGGGCAGATCACCTGAGGTCGGGAGTTCGAGACCAGCCTGACCAACATAGAGAAAACCCATCTCTACTAAAAATACAAAATTAGCTGGGCGTCATGGTGCATGCCTGTAATCCCAGCTACTCGGGAGACTGAGGCAGGAGCTCACCAGGAGGGAGAGGTTGCGGTGAGCTAAGATGTCACCATTGCACTCCAGTTTGGGCAAGGGCAACAAGAGTGAAACTCCATCTCAAAAAACAAAATAAAACAAAACTAATCACCTTTCACATTTTATATATTTTTTCAATTTAATTCATAGATATTTTGAAAGAAAACCATGCTCATGTCTAACATTTCAAACAGTGCAGCAGACTATAAAGTAAAATGAATAAGAACCCCCATTCCTCTGCCACCTTTAAACTCTATGGAAAGAAGTAAATACTGCTAACATCATCTTTTGTATCTTTTCAGGAATTTTCTATACACAGATCTGTACACATTTTCTTTTGTTCACTTAGCTGTTTCTCTTGGTTTTCTTTCCATATTAGCGTATGAAATGCTGCTTTATCTTTTTCTAAAACATTCTATTACATGGGTGTAACATTATCCAATGCTCTTTCAAGGGACATTTAATAAGTTTCTAGAAATTTGTAAACCCACAATTCTGTTATGAACATATATCTGTGTTTATTTTTATATAATTTCCCATACTGATAGAGCAAATTTCTGGCTGGGGGCATTTCTGAATCAAATTGTGTGCAATTAAAATTTTTATAGGTTTTTACCAAATTATCATCCCCACCTTGGGATTTACAACACAAAAAACATATGAGAGTCTAAGCAGGCTGTTTATACTTTAAAACTCACATCAAATTTCAAGGTGTTATGGTATCAACTTCTGCTTTGTGGGCATAAAATGGCCGCTTGCCAAAGACTATTTTATTCTACATAAATGTTTTACTCCTGGGCCAGGCTTACCTTTGCGCACTTATGTTTGCAAGTCAATAACAAATGTCTGTATTTTACCATGGCTTAATTAAAAGAAAGATACTAATGTTTAAAGTAATGAATTTGATTACTTCTTTGTTCTAGGCCTCAGCTTGGGCTATTTCTTCTACTTGGAAAATCTACTTTGCTCTAACCTTGCATGTCTAAATTCCACCAACACTTATGCTTTATTTAAAATTATACCTTCCCCATCGGCATCGTGTTTCCTTCCTCAGAACTTTCAGCACCTCTATTTAACCCTTTTGTAATAAAAACTATACATTTATAAATCCCTGAAAATGATAGCTGTCATTGTTAGTCAGCTCTGGATCTCTCCAGTTCTATAAATATTCTTATCTTCCCCTATTTGCACATACCTGCTCCATGGATTAATTTAGTTCAAACTACATATTCAGTATTGTGATACTACTTTTATTTCCTTTAAAAAAAATCCATGTTTTCATTTTTAACATCAACTGATTAAAATAATGTTTTTATCCTGAAGTTCCAGGATTTCCAATACAGAAGAACATGATTTAAAAATATCTTTTTGGAACTTAACTCATAAACAAATGCAACTGTAAAAACTGAGAGTCAAATCTGAAACATCATACCGGAGGGAGTAGCATGGATGCTATCATATTCAAGGCCGTTGGAGGCAGGCTAGCAGAGTTTTCAGGCTAGCATAGTTGACACACCATTGGATCTATTTATAGAGCTGACTTCTTTTTGCAATGTCAACTGTAACATTATACTTATTTTAAGCCTCAGTATCTCAAATATCAGCCTCTACTAGTTGTATAGTTCTCTCTTATTTGATATCAGAGAGCCCAATGGAGCCTTCTGAAGTACCTAGTCAGAGTAGCAAAGATAATTTTTTAGAAGTTCCTAGTTTATATGACTCTCTTTGTGAAGATGAAGAAGTTACTTTCAAACCTGGTTTCTCCCCTCAGCCGAGTAGACGAGGTTCTGATTCTTCTGAAGATATATACCTGGATACCTCATCTTCAGGTACTAGAAGAGTTTCATTTGCTGATTCCTTTGGATTCGATCTCGTGTCTGTTAAAGAATTTGATTGCTGGGAATTACCAAGTGCCTCAACCACTTTTGACTTAGGGACGAACATTTTCCACACAGAAGAATATGTTTTAACCCCACTCTTTGACTTGCCTTCTTCAAAAGAAGATCTTATGCAACAACTCCAAGTACAGAAAGCAATACTGGAGTCAACTGAGTCTCTTCCTGGGTCTACATGTATCAGGGGTATTATTCGAGTTTTGAATGTTTCTTTTGAGAAGTTAGTATATGTAAGAATGTCTTTAGATGACTGGCAGACACATTATGACATTTTAGCGGAATATGTTCCTGATTCATGTGATGGTGAAACTGACCAGTTCTCCTTTAAAATTTCATTGGTTCCTCCTTATCAAAAAGATGGCAGTAAAGTTGAGTTTTGTATACGTTATGAAACTTCTGTTGGTACATTTTGGTCAAATAATAATGGCACAAATTATACATTCATTTGTCAAAAGAAAGAACAAGAGCCGGAACCTGCAAAACCATGGAAAGAAGTTCCTAATAGACAAATAAAAGGCTGCTTAAAGGTAAAATCAAGGTGAGGATGTATCTTATATACCTTCCTGTTTATAATCTTAAAGTTTTTATGTCATTCTTTATTTCGTGTGTTGTAAGGAAGTCACTCTATTTAAAAATATACTGCTGAGTATGTAAAAAAAAAAATAGTGCCAGGCTTTAACAAGGACAAATCTATTCAAATAACAACACTGTGTTATCCTTTCTCCAAATGTGAGAAAAAATGTGGCTATAACGCAATATGTTGGGGGTGAAGTGCAATGTGTATATTACTCGCCTAATGAGTTATAAATTATTCCTGTTCAAACCATGAAATCTAGATTATTCACATATAAAATTATTTACTTTGATATTTAAAGTACATTTATTTTCAGTAGTTTTTAAATGTCTATGCTTTACTTTGAAACAGTTTTGATTAACATAAAACTATATTTGAATATGTATCTAGTTCTCAGAAATTTGTAAACTTCTCCCAAAAGCTGCAAAGAACTTCTTAATGACTGTTTAAGTTACACAGGGATGTTTGAAGTGACACATGTTAATTTAAACTTTAAGAGAAATTACTTTAATGATTAATAGAAACACATAAGTACATGTGTGATATATGAGTTACATACAAAATTTGATTATAACCAAGTATAACATTATGGAACACAAATTAGTATAATTTAGTAAAAGTCAATGGAACAGAATAAAAAATGACCCAAATATAAATAGGGATATTCAGCTATATAGATTAGAGATTTGGGATGTGACCCCTCATTAGTAACCTTGCTCTCTTGTTAATGTGAAAAATAAGAAAAACTGGCATTCAGATGTCTCTATAGTACATGGCTGGCTAATTTCAGTGACACTATGTAAGTAGATAAAACATTCAGGAGAAGTGAGACCCCCTCTGCTCCTCAGTATCCCAATGGGAAAGTCTACATTGCTCCAGCCACAGGCAAATGTTTGATCATCCTATGAGTGCTCCATCCTAACCATCCCTAAACCCAAGGATTTTGTTGACTGTACCAGAAATACTGTAATATGTTGAAAAGGGAACTGTATTTGGAATCAATACACTCAGATTCTAATTCTCTATGTGGAATTTAATAAAAAGCATAAAATACAACATTGGGAAATTTTTTAAAAATTATGCTTTAAAGGATAAGTTATAACTACTAAATGCATTGTTTCAATGTGTTAATAAACTAAATGCGGTATAGGTGAAAGCAATGCAACCATACAAGTTATGTTTATTTTTATTTTCCTTTAAAGTCGTTTGAAATATTGGCTTAATCAACTTTGTGAATTAGGCCACTTTCTTGGTCTAAATCAAACTTTCTTTGATTTTAACTGATGCTATTAAGAGAGATAATTTAATAATAATCTCTATATAGGCTAAAATAAGTTAGATGTTTATGAAATTAACACATTAGCTACACAAAACAAGTTCAACATTATTTAGCAAACTAATTCATATACATAAATATATACATATTAAATGCTTTAAAAAAGATAATTAGTGAATATCTGTTAAACACTCTGTAACTTGCTCTATATGTTAAATAAAGTAAAATTTAGAAAAGGTGCAGCATTATTGTCTAAAAGCCCATGAAAAAGACAATGTTGAACTCAGTGGATTTTTCTGCAATTTAAAGATGTGGTTTTAAAATTGCAAGCAATACCTACTAAACTGTGGTTTGGATATGGGATTCCTTTGATAGGCCAAACTTGATTGATACCAAAAGACTCGCCAACTGATAGGCCTCATCTTCTACCTTGGTCATGATATTTTTGGAACTTCTCCTAGTTGAAGATATGTAGAACTATATATATCCACACATAGATTTGTATTCAGAACAGTAATTATTGGATTCATAGCGACACCATTCAAGTTTTAATATTGCTTTGGGGAAAAACCTGAGAAGAACTAAACCACAGAATGGTATGAAGGCCTGTAAAGTTTTCTAATGAGTTATAAAAATGGAAAAAATCTCTCTCCTTCAAAACCACAAATACATTTTCTGCACTTCTATAACTTAAAAATGACCAACATAATTCAAACCACATTTTGAAAAAAGCATTTGCCTCTGGAGGAGGCTTTTTGTGCTGAGTTTCAGTCCAACATGAATTTTTACATCTGATTTATATACCACTCAAAATGGAGCGTATAAAGGAAATCCTGACAGATCCTTAGAACAGCATGTGCCATAATAGAATATTTATACAGCTTTTCCATGATATAATTTATATGCAATGGGGTTTCAAATATTCCTAAAACTCACACAAGAGAGCATTATCAAATTTCTAAATGAATATTACAGTTGGATTTTATTGTGAAGAATTTGGTTAGTGAAAAATAGCACACCTTATTGGTGTTATTTTACAAAATGTGTACTTGGCTAAAATAAAAATGAACTAATACTTATTTGATCACAAAATTATAGCTTCTAAAATCTTCTCCCTCCAAATAGTTACAGAATCTAGATGGGTCACTTTTGAGCATTTCTACACTTCCTATGTAGCTTAATTTGCAGGTCATTTCTTTCAGAAGGTAAAAACAGAATAATATATATTATATATATATACACACACACACACGCACATACACACATAATACGATTTTTTTCTTTATACCTGAAAATAAGTTAGTAATAGTGTATAATATCAGTCATAGTTAAAATGAAAATCAGGCTGGCCTCGTATACAGAATAACATCTAACCACAGTTCTTCTTAATACCAAAGATAATTTGCTATCAGATTCCCTGAGATGATATCTTCTGAAAGTGTCAATAATCCCTTCTAATAAGTACAGAAGGAATGAATGTGGGAATAGGGAATACATTTAGGTAGGATTTCTGTTAAATCAATCACCTACCCAGGCATTATGTTTTCTCTATGAAGAATTTTCTCATGTTAGAGTTTGCAAATCTCCACATTTGTGTGGGATGTCTATTTTCTTTTGATGTCTGATAGTCTGTAAACTTTTGACAGAAAGAAATATGTAGAGAGATGGGGGAGGCAGAGCTTGTAAAACTCATAGGCATGTGACTGAGAGTGACCCAAAGATATTTAATTGCACTGAAAGGCATACATCATGAGATACTTTTTAAGTATCACCACGTATGCAGCTCTGAGCTACGTGCTAGCAAACAAACTAAGCAGATTTCTGATATATATGATAGGTTTTATTTTAAAATCAATGACAAAAAATGACATTAATATAAATCAAATTAAATGTACATAGATATAAGCTAAAATAGCATGCAAAACAGTATGACCTCAAAGTTAAGATTATAGGCTTCAGAGTTAAAGATATCTGAGTTTCAAGCTCTCCTACATACTGGCAATGTGAACTTGGCCAAGTTAAGCTTGTTTTTCTGATATGTTAATTGAGAATAACCATAGCTCTATCTCATAGGGGTTGTTTTTCGGTGAAGTAATACTTATAAACTTTTAGCATAGTGTCTGGTACATAATAAGTTATCAGTAAATGTTAACTGCTGTAAAAAGACAATGCTAACTCCAGCTTTAGGTGTACCTGGAATTTCCAGTAAGGCTTAAGCTGCACCAAAGTTATTCTCTTTCCTTTCAGGGCTTCTAAATTTTCAACTTTGGAGAGCCATTCCCTTGTCTCTTGCAAGATTTTGATCAACAAGGAAAACTAACTTAACTGTAAATTTTCTTGAGATATGTGTCACCTTATATGTGAAATATCTTAAAGCTGGAAGAAAACTTAGTGAAGTTAAAATATCCATATTTAATAGATGAAATAATGAAGAACCAGACTGAAAGGGATAAAAAAGGCATTCATTTAGGATTGAACAGACATGCATATAAATTTTAGTAAAGTTTACACTTAATAGATTTGTGGCTGTGGGCATATTACTTCACAGCTCAAAGCCTCAGGTTATTCACCTGTCAAATAAGCATCTTAATGTCTAGTGTTGTCTTGATTAGATTAAAATAAGATTATATACTTAAAGCTTCTATTATAGAGTGTTAGACACACATCAGGTTATCATCAAAAGCTCATCATCATAATTGTCCCTATTGTTATCAAATATTTTTCAGCTAATTTCCTGACTCTTGAACTTGCATTATTTCTTCATACATCATAGGTTTCCTTGTTTCAGGCTCCAAAACTTATGCAACAAATGTTTACTAAGAGGCTGTATGTCAGGTTCTGAGTTGTTAGGCAGCAGTATCTAACTGGGAAATGTGGCTGGAGACAGGTGTGAACACAAGAAGAGGCCCCAAGGGAAAAGGCCTTGAAAAGCAGAGAGAAGTGAGTGGGAGAGAGAAAACACCAAAACCAAGCTCAGATTCTCTGGGTATATAATAGAAACCATAGATAAAAAATGAAATAATAATTATTTCCACTGGAGATTTTCTAGAATATGTAACCTAGAGCTGACATGGTGTACTTACTGGCCTGGGGGGGTGGTCTTCTTTCTCAGCATCTTGGCTTTTTTTCCCCCACTGCCTGCTAAGTATATGTTCCCAATAGCTGGGCACACTGGTTAACTTCATCTGGTTTTGTATTTTATTAAGTGAAACCAATTTATTATTTTAAGTAAAGTAACTGCATGATATAGGTGTTTGATGGTATTTATAACTTGGCCACGTGAATGCAAATAAATCCTAAATGACTTTAATGCCAAAGGAGAAACTTGATTAGTCCTGAATATTTGTGCTGTAGGAAAAGAACCAGTTACGTTCAGGAATAGGAAAGAGAGAAATCCTTTCTAAAACATAATTTTAAGAATACAGAGGGTTTATCTTTCAGGGTGGTAAAATTGTAAAAATGAGGCCAAGAAAAGCATTGGGAAATGAGGCATAAGATATGGCTACATTGCGTGTTTCAGTTAGGGCTGTTGGATTGTGAGACTTCCTTAATTTACACGTACAGTATAATCTGGGGTCCTGGAAATAGTCCAAGGAGGTGTAAATAGCCCCATGAGGCCTTCAGGACCTCATGTATGCCATAACTAATTCGTTTTGAGTCCACACTAATTGTGGAAGCTGGGTCTGTTTAAGGGAGGGACCTCTGGCAAGGCCACATGGAAACATACAACACAGCTGTGTAGGGCCCATCAGGAGGGTGTTTGGAAGCAGCCAACTGGTTGACAGCAAGGCGCCAACTGGCTTTGCGTTTCCTTGGAGGTTCACCAAGGCTTCATGGCTTCCTGGTTTTGTGGAAATCCATACCCCATCTTAGACTTTCCCTAGAGTGGGTTTGAAACTTTTCTGAGAGAAGAGGAACAAAAGGGTATCCTCCTTCAGGGTGTCTCTCAAGCACTGGCTGAAAGGAGTCACTATGAGTACCATGCCTCTGGGATCTCTGGGAGCCTATCCTCCTAACTAAAGCCCATCTGCAACCTGTAAAAATAAAGCAGGGCCCACTATTTCTGAGCCAAAAATGCTCCTGGCAAAAAATAGAAAATTTAAAAAAATTAAAAAATAAAAAAGAAAGGAAAATAAAAGATGGCACCACGATGAAGTGGGCCAACTTAGCTTTTCACTTTCCCCCAGTTCTGCTAACTGTGACTCTCATCCCTATTCCAAGCTTTTACCCCAACCCCTCAACAAGAATAATGCAGGGAAAATAACCTCCAGGGCAGACAGCTGAAGTGGATCCGATTGTCTAGCGCCCTATCGAACTTAAAAAACTCTCTATATTCTGACATCTCATTTTGTAACCTTGCCTAAAATTTACATATATGTGTGTTTGTGTGTATATATATGTGTATGTGTTGTTTGTTTATATACATATGTACATATGCATACACATGTATGAAATTTTCCTTAAATGCAGACCCCTCTAGGGTGGCAGGGACTATCTCAATCTTATATGCATTGAGATCAGTTGCACAGAGGCACTCTGAGTTTGGATTGAGAAAATGGAAATGTCTGATTTTAGAGCAGAGAGCACTACAGTGTACAAGGCAGATTTAAGTACTTAGTTGTGATAAAGGGTTCCACAGAAGTATGAGACTCATGGGGTCTGGAGTACATGTGTGTATGGGGGTTGGTGAATTTCAAAAACATTGAAACATAATGGAAGCAGCAAGGGCTTTAAAGTAAGGCAAGGCCTTTGGGCTTTAATTCTAACTAATTACTGTGTGCTTGTACTTGGATAAATTTTATTTTGTATCTATTTTATTCAAGTCTAAAATCAGGATAATAATTTCTATTTGGCAGAGTTGCTGTGAGGAATACATTAGCTAACACATATAAGCATCTATTCTAGTTGCTAACATTTTGTAGATACTCCAAATGGTAGTATTCGTGGCATTGGTGATAAATTCCACATTTTCCAATCTTGTGTATGGCTAGGACTGTGGCCAAGATTAACAGAGGAATGCTGTTTTCCCTTATTATCATTCTTGCTACCGGGACCCAGGCTAAAACAAATAGTTTTAAAATTAGTCGTGTTATGGTTCAATAAGCTTTGGGGAACTAGCCAGGTAGACTAATATTTATGGCATTGCTTCTATGGGAAAATGATTTCCAAATTTTAGCAACTTCTGGGTCACAAAAAAACTTTGGAACATCACCTGTTCATCAGTTGGAGACTAGGGGCATGTTTTTTCTTAAGCTAGCTCTTCTGAAGGTGGTTCTTTGGACTAAATAACTGAGTTGATTGCACACAATTCACCTTATTATCCCTTTATACCTATGAATAGAAGATGAAATTGAAGTTTATATAATTATCTTCTTCTAAGAAAATATATTATGCATCATCAAATTTCAGTCATTCCTCTGTTTTAAAGCATTCTCTGTGCCCCACAACTATATGAAAAAGAATTTATCTCTCTTCAGAATAGAGCTCTCAGACCTTTTCAGGCGTTTCTTCTGCTGCTTTAATAGCTTTACTAGGTTAACTAGCAGAGTAGTGTTATTATCTATTAAATAAAAATAACAACTATGTTTGAAGACTTAATCATGCCATCCTGCTGTTTAAAGATTTTATGATAAAAAGATGAAAACAAGTAAGTTGCTAAATTTAACTGTTTTACTGCATTGCTCAGTGACAGAGACCAATTGTATATTAAAAAAACCTGTCTTAGGAAATTCTAAAATTCCCTCCACACCGAGTTACTCTGAAAAATGGTCTGTGTTGTACATCAGCACTATTCAAGACACAATTATGAATTGAATTTTAATATTGTAAGGTAATGGTTGTCCGATGTGTGTAGTCATGGTTTCTATTTTTATTTACATATTTTGAAATTTGCAATTGTAAAAAAGATTCAAATACCCTCCCCATTGGTATTTGTAAGTGATACTGAATAGTGAAAATGCTTTTCCTAATTATGTGAAAACATTTCTTAGTTCATTGATACCATCTGAATATCATCCATGATATTTAAAGAATTAAGCCATGGTACAAACCTAACCTATTGACTCTAAATCTGTATGAATAACCTCCAGCTGATTTTCATTTTAAAAAATTACTGTGGATGTGTTAATACAATTACAAATTACATAGAATTGCTAAGATAAATTTCAGTTTCATAAACTATATTTGAAATACAAAATAGATTCTATCAACATCATCTTTTGAAGATTAATATTTATAAATAATTTTATAATATATTAAAACAACTTAAATACTGTTACTACTTACCAATAGAAAAATTGAAGTTTTAAGAAGGCACATTCAGGTGCAGCAGAAAAAGATTGTATTGTTCATATATAATCGTAAGTGGGTGCATAAAATTATTGTGTTTATTGTATTTAGTGTAAATATAGTTATAATTATTGTTTCCAATGTTAATACAGTACTTGATTTCTGAACAGTTTTTGTTGGATCCTTTTGTAGACGAGACCATCTAATTCTATCCTTTGCTTTTAGCAGACTTATTCAGAAAACACCTGGGTTAAATGGTTATACAGTTTCTTCTTAATCATCTCCATACGATTTGGCTGTGTCCACATCCAAATCTTATCTTGAATTGTAATAATCACCACGTGTCAAGGGTGGGGCCAGGTGGAGATAATTGAAACATGGGGGAGGTTTCCTCAATACTGTTCTCTTGGTAGTGAATAAGTCTCATGAGATCTGATGGTTTTATAAATGGGAGGTCCCCTGCACAAGCTCTCTTGCCTGCCACCATGTAAAGACGTGCCTTTGCTTCTCCTTTGTCTTCTGCCATGATTGTGAGGCCTCCTCAGCCATGTGGAACTGTGAGTCCATTAAACCTCTTTCCTTTATAAGTTACCTAGTCTCAGGTATGTCTTTATGAGCAGTGTGAGAATAGACTAATACATAGTTCTTCACTAATGTGTTCTATCAGGAAGTTACATGTCTTTAATGTAACCACTCATATTGTTCTGTCTTTAGTAATTTATTTACACTTTCAGTTAAATTGAATGTTGGAATCCCTATCCTTATACATTAAAATTAAGCAAAATTATATTGTTTCTCTCACAGATTTCTATTTTCCATGTCAAATAATCTCAAAAACTTTGTTTTTCCCTTGAGGTCTGATCTAGTTAATTAGAAAACAAGTTTGTAGTATTTTAATGCATAAGCCAGAGAAGAAAAAAATGCCATCATCAACTGAACTCTCGTAAGGGGTGAATAATATCACTGTTACCAGGACCATACATTGCCAACACTGAGGGATCAGGAATAGCCCAGTTTGTCAACAGTAGTCTAACTAAGGTGCTCTCCCAACCCTGTCTTCTTTATGTTTGAATTCTCAGTGTTGTAGGTACTATTATTACAGTATTCCTCTGGGAGTCAGAGAAGGAAAGGAAACTTTATTTTACAAAATTAGAAAGTTAAAAATACTTCAGAGGATCACTTCATTTATTCTTCTATCTTATCTAAAACAACAGCTATATTAGAATTCTTGAAAACTGTGGACAAATAATGAATAAGTTAGAATTAAAGTTACACTATTTTCTAGATATCTAATTTTTAAATAACATTTCATTCCAGAATGTAACTGTATATATAAGATTCTGAAAAGAACTTTTTAGCCTTTATTAATTTTTGTCAAAAATTTTATTTTATTTTAGATTCAAAGGGTCCATGTACAGGTTTGTTACATGGGTTTATTACATAATGCTGGAGTTTGGACTTCCATTACTCATGTTGTAAATGTAGTAACCATTAGGTAGTTTTTCCAACCTTGCTTCTCTCTTTCTCTCTATACTTATATCGTTTCCTGTGTATATTATTTCCATCTTTATGGCCATAGATACCCATTATTTATTTCTTACTTATAAGTGAGAACATGCAGTATTTGATTTTCTGTTTCTATGTTAATTCACTTAGGATAATGGCCTCTAGTTGGATCCATGTTGCTACAAAGGACATAATTTCTTTCTTTTTTATGGCTGTATAGTATTCTATAGTGTATATGTACTTTTTCTTTATCCAGTCCACCATCAATGGACGCTTAGGTTGATTCCATGACTTTGCTATTGTGAATAGGACTACAATAACATCTACAAGGGTGTCTAAAAAAGAAATGTTGAATAAATGTATAAAAAGAAAATGCAATTTAGAACCACTAAAAGTTAAATTGGTTTACATTATATCACTTTGCTTAAAAAAGGTTAATATTGTGTCTACAAGCAGAAATTATTTGAATATATGCTAAATTTCTTGACTGTGTGTATGTATAATTTTAACTAAAAGCTATTTTTTCTAATCAATGAATATATACAGAAGATTGGGACAGCCATTCCAGTTGATAATTTATTTAGGAAATTAAACATGGAGAGCAGTGTAATACTGCCCAGTTATACTCAACTCGTCCTTGATGCACCGCTTTTTTTCCTGTGGAAAAAATATACACACACATGTGCACACACACACGAGCTATTCACTTAACCTCTTTCATGTATGTGCGTAATACATATAATAAAGACATTATCCAGAGAGTTCATATATTAGCTAGTATTTTATATTTTCTATATTAGTAATATCTCATTCCAACTTAACTTTGGTAAAGTAAGTTAAGTTTTTAGACACTGGCAATTATATGAACATTCAAGGCATTTGCTTGCAAATCTCATAAAACCCAATTTAGTTCAACAGGACCTTTCATACTACTTGCTTTTGACCTCTGATTACCTTTTTTTACTTTCTTTAATTTACCAGTATTTCTAGCAATATTTTCTCCATGAAATAGCTACTTCTAGGGATAAAATAAAACAACTTTTCCTAAATAAAAAAGTTGTTGTTTGTCACTATTACATCTGATGCAATTATTTATAGGCAAAGAAATTAACACCTAGCAAAAACTTACTATTTACCAGATATTTTTGTGTCTGAAAGAAATAGGACCTTTGCCACACTGCTCTCTATGTCTGTTTAGTCAGCAAGTTTACACTGGTGGCATTTCTAGGCAGCCTCCGGTATGGTCTATTTTTTTCATACCCTAACATTATATTTTATCCTTTATAATTTTTATATTTTAATAAATGGTTTTATTCCCTTGTGAAAAAAATCAAAAAATTATTTTATCGTAAAACACTTTAGTTAATTCTTAGACTATTTTCAAAGGTCATTTATTACACTTATACCATTTTTAAAAAACAATTATGAGACTACATCTTGCTGGCCTTTTATGACATAGGCAGGGTGATGGGAACAAATATTTGGGTTAATTTGGTTAAATTCCAGAAATGTATTCCTTTAATCCCATGAGGTAGTTGTAGATGAAGAAACTGAAACTCAGCCTTTGCAAGGTAACCCCTGACGAAACTGGGATTACAGCTGTTTTTGATGTCAAAACCACCTTTCACTTCACTAATAATGCTGCCTCACTAGCTAACCATTTGTGAACAGTGAAGAATGTTAAATCTCAATAAAACAGTGGACCCTCAATATGCTGAAATGTAAATATTTAGAAAGCTCCTCCAAGTGTATTAATACAATGTAGTGACTGTAATAGGGCTTTTCTGGTTTCTGGAGCTATTCAAGAGCAATAGTGATACAATAATGCATTATGGGGTTTAACAATTCTATTAATAATAAAAGATTCTGATTTTCAGGTAAACATGAGCACAGTCAAAGGTATGTTTTTAAAGCTTTCCATTATGCAGATACCAGCTCTTCCACTTGTGTTCACTGTTTCTATTCAAGCCACTTGGTTGCTTTGAAAACATTTTTTTCCTTCCACCTTCCACAAGAACCAGTTTGATTTTCCCTCTCGAGGATTTCCTAATGTCTCTAATTTATCCAGATCATTCCTTTCTCTAAGCTCGGCATTTAATGCCTACATCATTCCTCTGATATACATCAAATGTTGCCCATTTCTGCACTTAAAAACTTGTATGTGTGACCTTCTTCCCAAATTCTTTGAGGTCAGGAATGATGTCTAAGTATTAGTCCCCATGTGAATAACAAAAACCTTTGAAACTATCTATTAATGGCAAATAGTTTTCTCATTCATAACTCTGAGGCCTGTTAAAATCCAAAAAGATTTCTGCATAAATAATGAATTATGTTTATTATAGTTGGACGATTAGTGTGTTTATTGTTTTCATGATTTTAAAAAATCAGATGCTCCCTGTACATTTCCATCTGGATCTCCAAGTGGCAAATTACTTTATGTCCCAAGTCAAAGTTACATTTCTACCCCAGTCCTAGTTCTTTCTTTTATATTTTATATTTTGTTTAAGTCATAGTCATCATTCCTGTCATTCAAATAAGAAACTTTAATATCATACCTGATTTACCTTTGCCAGCTCCTATTAATTCTACACTCATATTATTTTGGATGGCCATGAAAGTGATGATTGTTCATTTGATCAAAAATACAAATTATTTTTAAAATTAAGACTACAATAGAATATACAAAGACTATATTTACATATGATAAAAACAACAGATAAAAGGGGATTTGTCCCTGCAATAACTACATATTTGTTGTCTAAATTGAATCAAAATTAATAGAGAATTGAACACATTAACCATTGTAACTCCTTGTAGACAGTCTAAATTTATCTGGTTTCTTTCAATTACAAAGATATCAATGAAAAATCGAATTGATAAGTGAATTAATATAGTCTGCTATAGCATACTCTATTCAGCACTTTCTTCTTTCCAGTGACTTCTAAAGAACTGATTGAGTCATCATAATTTTGCTTTTCTGTAAGTTCAAGTAATTCTGACATCTCAAAAGCAATATTTATTGGTCAGCCTTTGGCCTTCTTTATGATTCAGACCAGTGGGACCAGAACAAGAAACACCCAGTAGACTGAATGATAAAGACCAAAGGTAGAAATTCTGTATCCACCAATCAGAAGTGATTCATTTCTCTTTTTCTTCTTGCCAGGGCCACTGCTCATATTAGTGCTGATGCTTATGTGGACCTCACTGATGCTAGCATTCCTAGACACTCTACTAGTTATATTCCACTCATATCTCTGTCTTGAGATTGTAGAGTCTTGGTCTTTTCCTAAATGAAATAAAGCTAAACAAAAACCTAGAAGCAATGAGAGTAATGCAATGCATCTAAATGTTTAAGCTTAAGATCTACAAAAATTTAGTGTGACGTGTCTGCTGCACTCTGTTGTGTATTACTTAAAAGGTTTCTAAAAATGTTTTTTGATAAAATTTTAGATTTATAGAAAAGTTGCAGGAAGAATTCCCATATTCATGTATATATAAATGTTTTAAACTTTGTAACAGAGGAATCTAGTTGCATTGATTCTTGTAGGCAGAGCTTTTACTTTTGAAAACTTTAAGCAATGGTAACATTTTAGTTTGTAGATGATTGCTGATTTTACTGAATAAAAAACATTTTCTTTGTTTACATTTTATTGTTCTTTAAGTTCTGGGGTACATGTGCAGAACATGCAGGTTTGCCACATAGTTATCCACGTGCATGGTGGTTTGTTGCAACCATCACATTTTAAATATTTTGTGAAAATATTGACAAACTCAAACGGAATAGTACTATCAGGCATATTATAATATTCATAACATAAAATTATAATCCTTTTTATGATAAGAATTAGAAACCTATTTTAGGAAATTAGGATGAGGTCTAAGTAATTATGTATTTTATATAGCAAAAATAATATATTCCATATATTATGATACATCAATTAATTCTTACATTACTTAACTAATCCTCATAGTTTTTGTTAAGCATTTTATTATAATATTTCCTAATATTCTTGCAAACTTTATTGTACAAAACCTGAGGTCTTCTCCCAAAGTAAAAATGTGTTATTGAGGTAGGTAATATATGGTATTCATAAATATTTTATTTTCTACTTTCTCCGAATAATTGTTTAAATGAAAGTAGCTAAAAGGTAAAGTTTTGTCAGTACATTTTGTTGTTTTCATTTCAGTTTCAATATACAAATATGGGTCTTCCTGAAAATACTGTGAGATTGAATTAAACATTTTTTGATAATTAGCTGTTGACTGAGTAATATGGAGAGATACTGTTTTTAGTGTAATAGAATACACTTATCTGTACAAAATGACCTCTGAAGTAATGAAGTTTTGAAACCTTTGTATAATTTTGTTGAGATAACTCTAAAAAACAAGGTTTTTTCCTCTGTATTTCCTCAATTTCTGGGTAGTTCTTTGAGCACTTATAATTTTGAACCAATTTCCTTTTATTCCTTTAATTTTGTATTTGAGGATCTGTAACATTTGTTAGAACTTGCCTACAAAACCAGGTATAACTCTCATCTTGTGTATAATGAACTGTAGTGTACTGACAACTTGAGTTTTATGGTGTTTTACCATGTTAATAAGTTAGCTTGTTTTTTTATCAATTTAGAAATTGCTATTACATAAACTTAAAGCATGTATATTAAATGCTTTAAGTTCACATAATAGCAATTTCTAAATTGCTAAAAAAATTACTTCTCTTATTACTTCTTAGGTGATATAACCTTATCTCCCATTACTTCACAATTACATTCTAGTAAGCAGAGCCTGTCCCATTTCACATAAGAAGAAATTTGTCAAGGGAGATTTATTTGATCAAGTCCAGGAAATATATAACAGGCAAAGCTAGGTTTGTGATTTAAGCTCTTTAACTCCCTATAGCTCTGAGGCATAGTGCTTCAATAAACTAATTATTCATAAAGAATTTATAGTCCCTATTTTACATAGAACTCTTTCAGGTAGCTTCTATCTGTAAGCAAAGATTTGGTTTAATGATAATATTTGTACACATGAGAAGTTAGCTATGGACATGGTATTTACCAAATAGAGTGAAGCATATCTAGACAAATTCATAGGAGATAAAGACCAATAAGCATTAGAAAAATGATTATACTGCAGGCTACCATGATTAGAGACAGCACCACAGAGGAATTGAACTTGACCTCCAAATGGTAAAATTTGTGAAGGTGGAGAAGGAGCAGAAGAACATTTACATACAGTATAAATATACTTATGGAGATGACTGCACAAAAAGTTGAGGATGTTATTAGTTAATCACACCGCCTGAAATGAAGGGAATTGTGGGAGGTGTTCTTGAAAAACAAGATTGAAAAAGAGTTGTACAGCCTTGGTAGGCTGAAGGTTTTGTACTTTAGTCTCTATGCTCAAGAACAAAGTATTTTTTGTTATATTAATCCAGAAAGAGTATGAAGAACACATTAGAATGAAGGAAAATGTATGATTCAGTTTGCTAACTGTAAGGAGGAGAATTGAATGCAATT
Source organism: Aotus nancymaae (assembly GCF_030222135.1). NCBI lineage: Eukaryota > Metazoa > Chordata > Mammalia > Primates > Aotidae > Aotus > Aotus nancymaae. Next base: position 42,505,689 of record NW_026988413.1, read on the forward strand.
GTATTGAGTATGATTTCCTAACTCTTTTCTGCTAAGAGGTTTCGCATTGGTGATGTTATATGAATGGTCCTTCATTGCCTTTTGATTAAGGAATTTATGAACACCATGATACTTACAGGGCATATTTTGGATATGTCATAGTTTAAATAATTGTTTCTGAGTTCATAAGCATTTTTACTTACTGTTTCTCTATACATGTTGCTATGTTTAAAACCTCAGTTTCATCCTTTTCCCATTATTGATATTAAGTACTCAATAAGGTCATTTTTAACATAAATAAGCAGATATACATTGTGGCACAGATTTTAGCTATTTCTATACCTATTTCATGGGTGATTCACCTTACTACTATGGCTGTGCTTAAGGATAATTTCTTATTGTAATTAGTTGGATCCAAATTATTCCTTCAAAATCTAAAGTTTATACTTCTACCTAGTGAAAATGAGTAATCCAGGCACCTCAATCTTTATCCTTTTTGGTGAATGTATGGAAACTACTCTACTATGGTTTCTTTTCTAATACCAATAACTTCAAGTTTGAGAGGGTATGGATCTTGGTTAACATTAAAGAAAAAAATATACAAATAGTAGAAAAACTCTTACTATGCTCTTTAGCTTGTGCATTGATGGGAAGTGAAAAAAAAATCAGCGACTAGAAGAAATGAATGACGGACTATCAATTATTCAGTAAATATTATTAAAAACATACTATATGCCAAGTATTGTTCTAAGTACTGAGGATACATTAGCAACAAAGTGACAATTCTTGTCTTTTTGTAGCTTACGTCCTAGTGGAGGGAAAACTAATAATAAATCATAAGTATAAAGAGTAAGGTTACCAGATAAATGCAATTGAGAGGCATAAATAGAATAAAGAGTTTTCTTCCTTCACTTTCTCAAAAGAATGCACTTCATTGAGAAGGTGACAGTTGATCAGAGACTTGAACAGAGTCAGTGATGACAATGTTCTATGCTGAAGGAACCAGCCAGTACAAATTCTCTAGGATGAGAGTAAACAGGAATGTCTGTGGAATAGCAAGAAGGCCAGTGTGGCTAAAGCATAGTGAGTTAAGGTGAAAATAGCAGGAGATGCAGAGAGGCAAGCTGACTCTGATTGCATGTATAGCATTAAAGTGTATTGTAAATCTTTATCCAAGCAGAGATGTAGAGTGGACAATTAGATGTAGTCTGTCATTTGGAGTCTTCAGCCTATAAATGGCATATTAAAACATAAGACTGGAAGTTATCACCAAGAACATATATGTAAGAAAGATAAGAGGCCTGTGTCTGTAGTCCCATCTACTTGGGAGGCTGAGGTTGGAGTATCACTTGAGCTCAGGAGTTTGGGTTTGCAGTGAATGATGATTGTGCCCCTGCACTCTAGCCTGGGTGACATGGTGAGACCCCATCTCATACACACACACACACACACACACACACACCACACACACACCACACACACAAAGAGAAAAGAGGAACAGAATTGAGTTCTCAGAGATTCCAACATTAAGAGGCCAGGGAAAAGATAAGGAAGCAAACAAAGGTCATTAAAATGAGGAGCCAAGTTATACAACATGCTTCTTGTTCTCTAAAAGTTATGACCAAAATTGTATATACAAAATGACTTCAGTTATAATAAATTTAAAAATCCCTGTTTTAGTGATGCTCACAGTTTTCAAAAAATGGCTTTTGTTTATGATCTTACTTGTTTTTTTCAATAACTCTGTGATGTAGGTGCTGCCATTATTTCCATCGTGACAATTTCAGAAAGAGGATTAAAGAGATTTACATACTTTTTTGAGGTCACAGAATGAGTATATTGGTTTTGAGGGGATTTGAAAAGAATATTTTTGCCACCACTGCATATGATCTTTCTACTATGTCCTGCCACATGACCCCATACCTCTTGCAGCTCACCCTGGACTTGTTTCTTTAGTTGGAAAGATAGTTCTGTTACAAAAGTCTTTGGCAAGGAAGGTTAAGAAGGCTAAAAAGGAAAATGAAAAAAAAACCAAACACATTCTTTATTTCATAATTTTCTTTGTGACATTCCTACTTTAACCCATTCCATTTTATTTCATTGAAGATAAATTAATTTGGAATATAAATTCCAGGTTTTTTCTTAAGTTGGTACACATATATACACACACACTGTCATCATGTTTTAAATAGAAGCGAAATTAAGTCCACAACCTGCTTTTTCTACTCATTAATATATTATATACACTGTTGTGGCCAGTTACAGAGTTGGAGAGTCTAATTTAGAAGGCAGGGTGGTGTCCATGTTTGGAAAATGTTGAGGTGATGAACCCTCTCCTTCTGTTGTCATTGGATTCTAATGCTCCTTGGGGCTCCTATATCCTCTTTGGATTATTTCACACAGAATAAGTCACTACCCACAGAGTCTCTCAGAGTCAGGAAGAGTGCAAGAAAAGCGTGGATGGACACAGGCTATAGGTGGCTTGTCTTTGATACCAAACTCTTTTGGGATCCCTTTGACCTTTACTCTGGCTGCCTTCTGGCTGTCTAGATCTTCAAATTCTATCTATCTTTCAGGTCCATCTTTTCCCACTGAAGGACCCAGTTGCTAATTCTGAGTAAAAGTAGAATTGTGTTACAGTTAATCTAATCAAAGAAGAAATTCTACATCTGCATTATTAAAACTAACACTTAATCATTGTAACTATCATTTTTTTGTTTTCAGAATGTCTTATCTTGAATATTAATTTCTAGTACTGTGCAAATTGGATAAGTTTATATGTTAGTACTTACAAGAAGAAAATATTTTCTATAAAATTAGTTAAAGATCTCCAGACTATTCCAATGTGCACAAAGGTTGAGAATGACTGATGTAAACAAGGAACATAAATGCTGGTGTTTTGAGTTATAATTTAAAAACTGCTGAAAATCTTTTAATTAGTCACACTATCCACCAAAAGAATAATGCTATTTAAACCAATAAAAATTTTAAATATAAGTATATATACTCCTAATATATAATTATATATCATTATACATAATTACATATATCATTATATATAGCACTGTATATATAAATCACTATATGCATATATACAGTGCTATATATAATGATATATAAATATATTTTTGACATATATCATACATATACAATAATAAATAATATAGTAGATATATATGTATGATTATCAATATTTATTTTATGTATATTGACTTATAATGATATATCTATAAGTCAAGGAAATCATTGGAAAGTGATAATTCTGAAAGACAGCAAGTGTAATCTTTCAAGTGCCTTCACTTATGTAGCATATCAGGAAGAAAGAAAAGACCAGAATATATGTGTTCATGGTAATTTTATCTGAAATATTCTCTTACACATAATCAACTCCAAACACATTAAACTATCAGCATTATCCATGAACTTGCATTTAAACCATTGTATTACACTTCTACCTTCTTCAGTAACTGCCATTTCATCTATGTTATTGTCACCTCAAGACCCTGATTGTTTATTTTATGAGATATACTTTATGGTACTTGCATTTATAGTAATTGTTTGGGCAATTTGCTACATAGTACAACAACTGAAAAACATTTTGCTAGCCCAAGTCTAAATCTTTGTAAACATGATCAGTTTTGTAATAAGCAGAAGTTGTTAACATAGAAATGATTAATCTTTCCTACCCAAAACAACATCAAGTTAAAAAAAAAAAGTAAATTTAAATTCATTCAAGTATGGAGAGGTAATCCTCATGATGAATGAAAAGTAATTGTTTTATAGACTTAGTAGCAGAAATGCAATCCATATGCAATTTACATTAATGCCAGACTGTTTGATTATTCATGCCCCTTTTGTCCTTACTCTTCTAGAAAACCCTAATAACAGAATATTTTTACTAAAGGGCTTAATTTCACATTAACCATACTTTCATATAGTAAAAGCCAGTGTAGAATAGCAGTGTAAACCAATTCTTCTCAAAATTGGTTGCACATAGCAAAGGGAAAAATAAGGCCCCCACACCCAGATCCCACTACAATGACTATAAGTTAATTGGTCTGGGGTGTTTGCAGGATTAGTATTTTTAAAAGATCTCTAGGCTATTCCAATGTGCACAAAGGTTGAGAATGACCAATGTAAACCAGGAACATAAATGCTGGTGTTTTGAGTTATAATTTAAAAAATGCTGAACATCTTTTAATTAGTCACACTATCCACCAAAAGAATAATGCTATTTAAACCAATAAAAATTTTAAATTCAAATAAAATAGAACTTTAAAAATGTGGCATGATGTATTTTTAAGCATTAATAACAAAATTAAGGATGTAGGACATTCAGATAAAAATGATAAGCTTTATGTATTATTTATTAAAGATACTTTGCTGCCTCTGTGAAGACCTGGAAAAAGGAGAACTTTTTTTTTGGGAAAAAAGGTACATCACACAACATGACAAAGTTAATTTTCATTTAGAATAAAGTAAATTTAGTATTCATTTTTCTTTTTGAAGACAGTGGTTGAAGTGGTAAGGACAGATTTTAATCAGTAATATACTATTGCAATAAGGAAGTGGGATCCAGCATGAACTGAACTCAGCTTGAACTGGTACAGAGGTGACTGGGGATTTTTAAGGGAGATTGAAGGAGTAGAGAAGAGGCAAGTAGGATCTGGGTGAGTTCCTGACTCTTAGATAGAGACCCTATCCTTCCTGATGATTACATTTTAATAAAATATCTTTTAGGTCCTGGAAGAAGACAATACTGAGTTGTAGGGCATATACATACATCTTAACACATAGAGAAAGGATTCACACTTGTAAGCTCTTTTTAGTAAAAGCTCTAAGAAATGATGGCCAGAGCCCTATCTTCAGGCATTGGCTGGAACAAACAATACGTTCTTTGGGCAGCCTTGAGCTTTCTCAAGCAGGTACTTTAAGTGTGGCTAGGGTCATTCTAGCAATATGGCCTTGAGCTTTAGAAAAGATGCTAGTGTTTCCTTAAGTCTTTTATTGTGGGGAAAAGAGGAAGCCAAAATCATTTGTGTTGAGAGGCTGTAGTTTGTGTAGGCCAGGGTTGAGGGCTAGTCAAGAACATGGGCCTGAAAAGCCTGGCTAGAGTTTAGTCAGAGATAAAATTTTTACATTATCTTTGTTGCTAAGATCTACTCGTACTCATTTTTTAGTTGTTTTTGTTGGACACTCATATCTCTCTCGCCATCATGCCCCATGATATTCCATCTACCTGGAATATTCTGCTCTGTCTTCTTCATCTCAATAGTCATAGTAAGCCCTCAGGTCTCAAATAAAATGCTCCTTCTGCCAGGAGGTCTTCCTGGCCATCTCCGTTCTGAGTTTGGTTTAGTTCTCTTATTATTTTCTTCTATAAAACTCTATGCTACCCTAATCCTGAAGCTTACAGCTGTGATTTTAAAGTGCTGTTTTGTGTTATCCTTCATTAAACTGTAAACTTTATGAAGGCAGAATTTGTTTGATGTCAGTTTGCGCTAGTGGTTTAACTTCTAGCCCAGTACAAATTAAATATCTGTTGAATGAACACATGTTGAAATTAATCCAGTGTTATTCTGAATTGGCATCATATCCAAAGACGGAGTCCTTTAAACCCACTGGGTAGCAGTGCTCTTCAAAGTGTTGACTATAATGTCCTGTGCTGCTTTGTTAAAAGTGTAACAGAGATCCCCATTCTTGTCAACTGCATCTCAGCAGAGTTTGGCTCTTGGACTTCACTCCTTTAGCAATCCCAGCACGGTCCATTTCCTTAGCCACCTGCTGCTTGCCTTTCTCCTTTTATCTGGTTCTCAGCTTGACCTTTCCAGAACACCATATTGCTCTTACACTAACCTTCAACTGTAGTCATCTTAGTGAACCCTTCTCACTTCATCTTCTTAGGATTTTCTGGTAATAAATTCTATTCATTTAATCAGGTTCCCAAAAGCCTTCAACAGGGCAAGTTGTCTTGGCACTTACAAGCTCATCCTGACCTCTTTCATCCCCTCCAGTGGATGGCTCCAGTGAATATAAGATGGTGTCTCTACTGTAAGCTTCTAGGCTTCCTACATCACCTGCATAACTTTTTATTTTTGAGACAGGGTCTTGCTCCGCTGCCCAGGCTGGAGTGCAGTGGTGCAATAAAAGCTCACTGCAGCTTCGAACCCCAATAACTATTGGATGGTTTCTGGCATTTAATATTGAAATTAACATCAGCCAGAATATGAAGTGTAAGTATTTGCTTGTGATAATCATGTTAATAAGCATAATTTATTCTAAACTATATTACCTCATATTTAAAGAGTTTTAATCAAATAAAATCTAGTTAGGATCTCCTCAAGATAGTGAGGAACTTAAAGCTAACTTAAAAATATACAAATTAATGTATATGGAGATATAGTTGTTTTATGATACAAAATAATTGATAAATATGATATAAAAAATAACAAAAAATTGATATAGACTTCTGTAGACCCACTGCAAGGCTCAGAATACATTGAGTTTACAAGTAAAGAACTAAGGGTCTGTGTCTCCTGAAATTTAGGAGAGAAATAATAATGAAAGATTGTATTGTATTTTAAATTGGGCTAGAATAATAAAGTGTCAAGAAAGTGAATACAAGCAATATATAAAATCTCAGATGAAAAGTTATACCATAACATATTTTCCATAACATGGCATATGAATAGGCTTCAAAAAATAATTGAATGTCTTTCCATGGATTCTGTAGTTAACTGTGTTGTAGGAATGTAAGGAATCTGTTGATTCCATTCATAGACTGTTAGTTCAAAGATTGAACAACTTTTACTCCATACATTTTTCATCTTTTTTCAAAAGGGAATATGACTGTTCGTTTTTTTTGCATAAATGCAAAATGGCAATATAATAAGAATAGCTGATGCTTCCTGTTTGCTTGCTGTATGCCAGGCACCGAGTGGTTTGCATCCATTTCCTCATTTATTGTGTTACATTGATATCAAATTCTCAAATAAAATGCTTCTTCTACCAGGAGGCCTTCCTGGTCATCTCTGTTCTGAGTTTGGCTTAGTTCTCTTATTATTTTCTTCTATAGAAAGAAGTTAAATTGGTTTAATTGCACTCTTTTTTCTGGTGTCCTCTCTTGGGCCTTTCTCTGCTCTTTTTTTCAGTATTCTATTCCACTATGCTTTCCCCACCCACATTCAGTCCAAATTATTCAACTGCTAATTATGCTACTCATGTTTCATTTTTAAAAACAAGTACTTTCTTCACTTTGATATGTCATTAGCCAAACACCAATTTCACATTGGAGAAAAATATCAATGTAGATTTTGTACTGAATTTTGACTGGTTTAGTTAAAATGGTGCAAGCAAGTGGTTTGTATGTATAAACCAGAAACAAACAAACAAAAAAAGCCAAACAAAAACATGAGCTGAAGAAGAGGAGGAGGTCTTTGAATGTGAAGTGGTAGATTCCATATTAGTATAGGCTCTTTTGTGAAGAAATCTGTGACAGAGGATGGAAGAAACAAAATAGTTCACAAAAGATGTGGGTGAGGGGTTGGCAAAGAAAATGTGTAACACAAAATGTGGACATTTGTGAGGTATGCCTCAGTGCTTTGCATTCATAATTTGCATATTAAGAAGTCACGCGTCTGCACGTTAATGAATACCTAACTAGTCTCTGACACAATAGACTGATAGTCCCTGGAGGAGTCATTATGGCCTATCATGTCAATGATCCGCATATTAATGACTCTTATATGCTCATCAACAGGTAACCTAATAGGCTTCCATTGAGTTCTTTTTCGTTTGCTTTATAAATATATCCTCTCTTCCCTTCTTTTTGTAATACTATTGTGAAGAATTGACAAAAAGGTGCATTAAGATGATTTTAATGTGTGACGTAAGTACACCAAAGCATTAAATTTAGAAATAATGCTTTAAGACTTACTGAATCTGACTAGAAAACTTTGCAAATGCTGTTAAATACAAATCCAGTTTAGTAATAGGGTTCTTATTTGGATTTTAATGCAAACTAACCCAATTTACTGTATTTCTATTTTTCCTGATACATTAATTCATGGCATGATTAGCATAAGTAGAATAACTAATTTGAAAATATGTTTGTAAAATGGAATTGCTTGAAAATAGATATAAATTCCAACAGATTTCACATCATAGAGGCTTCTAACCACTTATAAAAACTATAAAGCAGTAGCTGATATATAAATAAATAACATAGAGGAAATACTAGACATATATTTGATTGCATAGCAATCCAGAAACATACCCAGGATCTAAAAGATGACTTCATAGCTTTTAAAGTTAACATTTAAATAAAAGTAGTCACAACAAGACAGTGAGTATCTTAACATTCTAACTTGCTTTGACAGGCTTTAATTTTATTCATCCTAATTATTACATTTAAAATATCTGGTTTTGTTTTTGTTTTTTTTTTTTACAAATTTAAACTCTATGATTTACCATAAAACATATTGCTTTTCCAGTATTTTTACTGAGTTGTGCATCATTTCACCTAATTTACTCTCCAGATAATGGGAGGAATGAGATAGAAGCTGGGAAAAAAGTTGAAGTTTGGTACTTTGTTCCCCTTAAAAGTAACAAAACAAACCACACAAGAACATCCCATCTTGGGGAACATTAAAGGTCACAGATGCTCAGTTGGTGGCTGCAGTTTGATGCTGTCAGTTCACACCTGCCACGCTGTTTGGAAGATATTCCTCACCTGAGAGCTGTCACTTCTGAATAATTTGATTTCAAAGTTTGGAAGTCTCATATCCTCTTGTATTCATCCCTTCTCCAAACCCTTCCAAACATACACTGGAAATATCAATTTACATTTAAGATCACCTTTTTTTAAACAGTTTTCAAAATAATATGTTAATTTAAATACTGTAGAGTTTGGAGGTTAGAGCTCAATATTTAACAAATCAAGAAACATAGGTGAAGGTTACTGTAGATTCCATAGAGGAAACAGGTTTTCTTGAACTGGAATTAATTGACTCAGTGGTCCTCAGTGGTCATGACTCTAATAATGACCTTTTATGCAATCAAAAAAAAATTTAACATCGTTATAAAGAAAATGATTCCTGAAATTTAGTATCCTTAGGAAAAAATTACACATTGCAATACCCTGATTATTTTTGAACAATGTAGGCTGTGTCAAGCTGTCAGCACTTATGTTGTGGGGAAGTTGTGGAGAGAGAATTTTGGAGATAAGACTTCTGAGGTAGCAAGACTCTCAGTTGGACAATCGCAAGTTTCTTGCTACCGACCTCTTCCAAGGGTGAGTATTACTCTCCTTTAAGAACTCAGGTAAAATAGGGACTTCAGGCCAGTAAGTTTGAGAATTTTTTTTTTATGGTAGCTCTCTGAAGTATATTCAGTGTTTCCAGTATCCATCACTGAAAAACATTCATATTTTTCTCTCAATTGAATGTGATTGGCAAGTTGTAATGGAGGTCTTTGGGCCAGGTTTATCTATAAGTCTTTGACTTACAGTTCATAAATTCTGCTTGTAATTACACCTCATTACAAAACAATCTAACTTTTTTTTTGGTTTGCACTTGGACCTCCCAGATTCTACTTAGTTATGCACTAGATCCTGACAATTGAGTGCCTCTTTAGAGAGTACCCAGCTCTACAGAATTGGACATGGTGCACAACCCAATCAGAGAATTAAGACTAAAAGGTCTTTTTTTTCTCCCTACTTCCTTTGGGGTTAGCTAGAAAAAACAACACCTACCACTTTGCCATGACAAAGCAAATTTAGACCTGTTTTCCTCGGTAGGAACAGAAGAGTTAAAAAATGATGGAACTTTTGAAGAGAGACTTAGCAAGGAATTCTCCAATAGGATTCTGTTTTTCAGTTGCTTCTCTCTTTGCTGTTGAAATTTCCTGGATCAAGAAGGCAAAGTACCTTTTGTTTTCAGTATGTTTTCAAGATAAAGCTCTGAGGTATTGGACAATGTTCTAACTTAGATATTGAAATGAAGATTTTTAAGAAATGTGACAATTCCGTTTTATGCAAAGAGGAAAATAGCTCAATAAAACAATCTGGTCACTAACATAGTGGTATGTTCTAAGTTATTTGAATGCTTGAGCAGTTTAGCACAGTATCCCCAATGGGCTTGTGGTTTGCCGTGGTTTATAGTCACATTTTAAAAGTAATAAATTAGCTTAATATAATAGGTATATTCATTGTATTGTTTTACTTAATTGTAGATATTGGTAATGTTTTATTTTTTGAAAAGGTATCCTTTGATGTAAATAAAATGTCGTGGAAATAAACCATTCCATTACATGTAGTAGAAATAATATAAGAATAGCTCACAAACTATGCAGGTGAGATTTCTGTGGTACTACATTTTAAATTGTTAATACTGATTATATGATTTAATTGACAATTTATCCTTGGCTATATTGGAATTTTAGGTAAGCAATTACTTCTATTGATTCTACTAGCATTTGTCTATTAAAAGTATTAAGAATATTTTTAATTAAACACCTCTAAATGATACTCAGAATATTTCTATTAGTTATATAAATGTAGGGCTCTTCAACTGTGGTATTTTATTTAATATTAATGCTAAGAAGGGAAATTGGTTGCATTTTGAGCAATGAAGGAGTTTATGGGTAGTGGCTGCTTGGCTGTGGAAAAGAAAGGTAGTGGGGCTCAATATGGCCATAGCAAGGAATCCCCTTTATCTGTTATCAGTGCTTGCCATGAGTGTTAGAGAGAAAGGTCAGCATGACTGTATTGTATTTGTGGCTTTCTAATCTAATCCAGAGCTTTCACTTTACAGATAAGAAATGTGATGCCCACAAAAAACGATGAGTCGGTCAAAAGAAAAAACAATGTGCCTTATTATGTCGGTTATTAGTCCCCAGATTCAGCATACAAGAATAATATAAAGACATTTTAAAAATTCTCAGTTTTTCTTGAGACTATTTTTTGCTTCTTTCAATGCCTGTTAATGATGACAAACTGTATTCATTTTCTTTTCATTTCTTGCATTATCAAGAAACTGAACCTAATGCATTTTTTCATCCTTAATTCCTTCTGCATAGTTCCTTGTTTCTCCTCAGATGCTGCTGTTCACAATTAGACATTTATCTCTCTTTTAATCGAATGTTTGTCTTCCACTTTTTGTTTTATTCCTGATCAAGAGAAGACTAGCTGGTGCTGTAACACAAAAGGAAAATATATTAAGCTGTAGTAGTTGGCTAATGTATTATGAATTTTGTCTGTTGTTAAGTATAAGTCTTTACTTTCTTCTGTTCTTTAATATATGAGTGGCTATGAAATGTCAGAATTCTAGAAGGTCAGTTTTTAGGGAAGCTGCAACATAACATTATGAAAAGAAACAGTCTACAATACACTATATAATAATTTACCCTTGGAAACGCTGTTTGGCATTTCTGTATGTGTCCACTTAGTGCCAATGATGATATACTGTTGTCGAGTGACTTTTAAAAAAATCTCAAAGGAGACTCATATTATTTCTGATTTTAAAGGTTATTTATTTTCTTTTCTTTTGTGAAGGAGAGTGAAAGAAACAAAATGAGATCACAAGCTTTGAATGAAGAGGGCTGGTCTGAACTTGAGTAGTTTCACATTTACTTTTTAACTGTTTATCATAGAGTGAGAGGTGATGCCCAAGAATTCCGCGTTTGGTCCTGTTTAGAAAATTCTGAGCACTTTCAGGCTGAATGTTAAGGAGACACAAATACAATATTCATGACTCACTTTGGAAATGATTACTTTTCATGCCAACATTTTGATTCCTCTTGGAGCAGACTTTGCTGCTTACAACCTAATCCTGCCATTCACCTTAACTGGTTGGGTAATTCTATCACATTAGACTTGGACTTTGTGGCATAGATCTTTAAGAGGTTTCACTAATTTTTTAAGAGACACATGGAGTTTTAGCACAACATCATTATGTGACCTTTGGAAAAACCATATTATTGCTTATACTAAAAACTACTACATTTTGACAGTGTTAAAATTAATTGTAACTCCAAAAACAGAAGTGTGACATATCCAGAAACTGCAGTAATATTTACATCGTGCCAAAATCCTAACACTGAATAAATCAATTAGGTAATGAAAGAAGGTGCAAGTTATCATGCCAGTGTACATTGTGTTTAGAGAGGCTACTTTTAATCAAAAGGTTACTGTCATTGAAGATCTAATGATTTTTCTTTGAAGGGTACTCTTCTGATAATAAGGGTATATTTAAATGGCTGAGCAACTTTACTCTTAGGAGTAGCTTGCATATTAAAGATATGAGAGAATATGGTAAACATTAAAAATATAGATAACTGAGTAAAAGAGGCAGCATACAAATTCATTTTTGTGATAATGTAGAATTAATGATCAGTGTGTAATTTACTACATTTACTACTAATAATAAACACTTTCATGTGTTGGAAACTATGCTAAATAACTACTCTGTGTAAGGAGTAGGGAAGATTTTGGAGAAAAATGAGGCACAGAGAGGTTGATTTAAGTATCTTGCTGAAGTCACATGGTGAGTAATTGATTTAGTAAGTATTAAGTAACCAGAAAGACTGAGATTTGCATGCGGGTTTTTTTGTTGTTGTTTGTTTTTGTTTTTTTGCTTTTTACCATGGATTGACCCTTTATGGAAAGAACACTGACATAATGATGAAGAAACTTGGATCTAGTTATGGATTTGCCACTAGTTGGTTGTATGACTTCTGCCATATTGTTTAACTGGGTTTTAGTTTTCCTTTCTCTATAAAATGATGGGATTGAACAATCCAAGTGTGAGGTTCCTTATAAATCTGAGAGGAATTCGGCATAAAAAGTAAAATAAACTTTCTGTAAGTTACATGGGGCTCAGAGGTAAAGAATCTGTAGAACTAACATTTTGAATGATTAATAGCTGGCGTAGAAACACAAATTATTTTTTGCTTACTTATTTTATTAGATAGGTTGAAAATGCCTTTCAGTTTCTATCCCATCTGTTTCATTATTTTATTCTGTAAGGCACATAAGATGATTGGTCTATTCTTCAATGTGTTGTTTCTTTTCTGGTACATATGAGATATGTAAACATTTATTCTTTTGTGCCTAGAGCTATAGCTGTAGCATAATTGTATGTAGCTTACTGAAAAGTTTGAGACATGAAGAGGCACTTCGTGCACCACATTTCAGGAGTCTCAGAGTGTCTGCCTGTAGATACATTTTTTTAATATGTGTAGTTAGACAAGCACTACTGCACCTCACCTAACTCTGAGGTGCCAGTTAAAAATGTAGGTTCCCACTGCCCACTCCAGAGATGCTGATTCAGTAGCCCATTTCGGCCCCCTGAAGCAGCATTTGTAATAAGTACTGGGTCATTTTCACATAGGAGGTCTGTGAACCACATTTTGAGAGGCACTGTTTGGATTTAAATTTGTGCCTCTTAAGTTAGTTGACTACCAATTGGTTGGTGCCCAGGGCCTTTAGTCTTTCATTTTTACTAAATTGTATCTTGGATTAATTGACACGTTGAGAATAATTCTTTTTTTTTTTACTTAGAAGATTTTTGCAAGTAATACCTTAAGCTTGGAATTGCTTCTCTCCTTTTCTCTAGCTAGGGCTTCTTATTTAGGTTTCAGCTTAGAGGCCATGTCCTTCTAGAAGCTATTCCTACCCTACTCTGTTCCTCAACGAGGACACAGTTATTATACCCTGGGGCTGTTGCTTTATGCCCTTGTTCACTTTCCCCATTAGCTTGTGAGCCTTTTGAGGGCAGGGACTCCGTCTTGCTTTTTGTGGTAATCCAGTGTAACATTTTGCAGTTGGTAGGTACTCACTAAATATTTGTTAAATGATTGAATGAATAAATACAGATTGTTATAAATTTAAAATTACTGCTACATTTCACAATTGTAACTTGCCTGGAAAACATTCATTTCTTCTTATGTTCAGCACATACTTATTTAATGTCTACTAGAAGTCATCACATAAAATTTCAATATTATGTCCCATTTCTTTGAAGTGAGGGTAAATTTACCTCAACTTATAAAGATAGTACAAGCCTTTGTGCAATGATATCATAAGGGAAAAAGGAAAAATGACAACCTGGGCATTTTCCATTCAACAAACACTAGTTTTCACTTCCCATTTGGTTAAAGAGTAGTTTATAAGCTTAACATAGTTCCTTCAATAACGCTTGTCCTCTTTCGTTCGCCCATGCTTTTCCTTTTAAATCTCCATGTCAAATGATGGTGGTTCCAGCCTTTTAAATCTCCAAATTAGAAACCTCTGCATAATCCTTTATTTCTTGATTATCTTAAGAGTTGTCTAAATAGTAGTAAAGCATGCTTTAAACTCACATGAAGCTAGTAAGAAGCAGCGGAAGGGGTTTGGAGCCAGGAATTGCAACTAAAGGAATGAGTCTCCCAACTGCCTATCATCTAGGGAGGAGCAGTCTGCATAGCTAAATGAAACAGTATAGTGAGATGCATTGCTATCTATATTAGGAGTTTGCATACCTGGCCTCACATCAAAATCATTTTACAAAACTGTTAGTACCATCTTTCTCTATTCCCCATCTTCACTTCCATACACAGGTTATATTAATTTAGATTTTACAGAGGGTAAGGCCTTAAGTTTCTGACATGAAAGGCCATTCTTGGGAACTATTGTTATACTTGAGATCTATCATATTTATTAGAGAGGGGAGAAATAAGGTAACAGGTCTTCTAAACAACAGAGATGCTTAATTTGATTTCTAGTTCCTTAGAAATTCATCTAGTAGAATGCCCAAGGGGGCATTCTACTGGTTGGTAAGAACTCCTTAGAATGTTGTGAACCTAGGTGACTAGTGTGAATAAGAAAACATTTTATTTTCCTCAGTGAAGGACTGGAATAAAAATCAGAAACCTAGATATAACTTGCTGGTTCACCATCTAGACATGTGTGCCAGAGATTAAGAAGGAACCCTGAAGAAGGCGTCCACGTGAACTCCTGGAAAGCAAGTCACTCAGTGCATAAAACATCAAAACCAATCTGAAGACTAATTTAAGACCTTGCTGACTTGTAGTACAGGAGCTCTCAGTTAACCATCTTGGCCTAGGTCTTGGAAGGGGCGACAATGTAGATTTCTAATTCTGATGAATGCAACTGAGGTTGGGTAGAGAAGGACATTTTAAAAATCTATGTACAGCATATCGATCAAATCATATTGATGCTACGTCAAAAATTAAAACTCATATTTGGTTCTTTTTTTCTTTCTTCATTACCAGTACCCTTAGCCCTTGTCATTTTGTGCCTGAAATGTTTCAGGAGCCTCATGATTAGTCTTTCTGCTCCATTGTGGCTCATCCTGTCCAGTGTCTCCTGTACATTACCTGCAGAAATAGGTTGGTAAATGTAAATCTGACCACATCTCTCTCCTGTTTATCCCTACCCCCATGCCACTGGTGAAGAAGTACCTAAATAATTCAACCTCATTTTTCCTGCTATGCTAAGCCCTAATTAGAACTAATTCTAATTCTGTCCCTTGGCATTCTTTCCCCAAACAGACTCCAACCCTCTGAACATCTCATCATTTCTAGATGTGCCTATTTCTTTCGTGCTTTCTTAGTCTTGTCTTTGGCCACCTGTTGTTCCCTCTGCCTACAATGACTGTATTCTTCTCTAATTGGGAAACTCCTAGTTTTCCCTAAAATCCTAACTCTGAACGTTACTAACTTTGAGATGAACTTCCTGATTCCTCCAACAGTCTTCTGATAAATTCTGTCCTCTCTTCTTATTTCTAAAAGAATATCTATCATATCCCATTGTTTATTATAATACTTATCCCTTGTAGTAATTATGATTACCTGTCGATGTTTCTATTTCCATCTTCACATTGTAGCTTCCTTGAGATAAGAGACTAGGGAATATTTATGATTTCTTAGTGTTTATTATAATTTATGACACATAGATATTTTAAAATATCTCTTAGAAGAAAAAATGATCTATCTCATGATTAAATAATATAGGTGACTCTATTGTATAATTTAAGGTACACTGGAAACAAAGTATTGTTCCACTCTTTTTTTTTTACTTTTTAATTTCTAAATTTATAAGAATTTTAAAATTATGTTTAAATCTTGACTCATTATTGACTCCATAATTGAAACCATTGTCCTGAACTCTGAAGGGGTAATACTTTAAGTCTTAGAAGAGAAACAAAAATATACATATTTTAAAATATTAGGTCATTTTCTGAAATTAAATGAGGAAATAAGAGAAGAACACTGTTATAGTAATTTTGGCAAAAGGTAGAGAGGGGAAGGGAGGGTGGAAAGGATGCTGTGCATTTATTCATTCAACAGCATTTCTTATGCCACTATTATGTGTCAGGCACTGTGTTAGCCACTGGGAATGCAGAAAAATAAAAAACTCTCTTGATCAAAAAGAACTCAAGGAACATAAAGGAGAGATGAGAAATATTCAAAAGTATACTTTCTTCATATCACAATTGTCATAGTTCTGGGCCCTATCATCATCAACCATCAAGTTCTTTGTCTTTTTTCTCAAATGTTCTAAAGCTCTTGAATTCACCTCTTTAGTTGAATTGGTCATGTGACTTGTACTTTGAATTTCAAAGTGGTATTTTATTAATAGGCATCCTCTAATGTGGGCCAGGGAGTAATCCATCTATCTTCATAAATTACTTGAAACTAGAATTTATTTAGACATTTCAAACTATTAATAAGCACCTTTAAAATAGCCACCCCAAATAATGACTGAATTCTACTCATTTCATTTTCTGATTCCTTCCCCATAATTTGGCCCACCCATATTGGTTTGTTTTCACACTGCTGATAAAGACATACCCCAGACTGGGCAATTTACAAAAGAAAGAGGCTTAAGAACTTACAGTTTCACAAGGCTGGGAAAGCCTCACAATCACAGCAGAAGGCAAGGAGGAGCAAGTCACATCTTACATGGGTGGCAGCAGGCAAAAAGAGAGCTTATGAAGGGAAACTTCTGTTTTTAAAAACATCAGATCTCATGAGACTCATTTACTATCATGAGAATGGCACAGGAAAGACCCACCCTCATAATTCAATCACCTCCCTCTGGGTTTTCCCATGACACGTGAGAATTGTGGGAGTTACAATTCAAGATGAGAATTGCGTGGGGACACAGCCAAAATATATCACTACCTGATATAGCCATAATATCTTGAAAATCAATTATTTTTAGTGTACTACTGTAAAATTACCACTTGCTATATATCTATGTAATTTATAATATATAATAAACCACAGAGACATACAACAATATGGATAAATCTTATCAACATAATATTAAATGAACAGTTCCAAAGTATTTTAACAGAGAAATATTTTTATTAAGCTAATAACTACATATATATAAATAAAATTACTTGTCCTTTGCTATATATATTAAATATGTGTAGTTATATATAGCTATAACTATGATTTATATTATGTATATGACTATGTAATTTATAATATAGCAAGGGACAAGTAATTTTATTTACACATATAGGTAGTTTTTAGCTTAATAAAAAGAATGTCCTCTGTTATAATACTTTGGAATGGTTCATTTAATATTATATTGCTAAGATTTATTCATATTGTTGTATGCCTATATAGTTTATTGATTTTGAGTGCTGTATAATACTCCTTTTTGTGATATTAATAATTTTGTATGTATTCTTCTGTTGATGGGAATTTGGGTTGGTTCAAGACTTACACAGTTAACAATGACACCATTAACATTCCTTTAAATATCTCAGGTATATATACAAGAATTTCTCTTGGGTATATACCTGGGGCTGGAAGTAGTGGTCATCATTTATATAAATGTTTAATTTTGAAGATAATGTCAGTCAAATTGTTTTTCAAAGTGGTTTTACATATTTATTCTCCCACCAGCAATGTACAAGAAAGCCTGGGAACCAGGTGCAGTGGCTCATGCCTGTAATTCTAGCGCTTTGGGAGGCTGAGGTGGGTGGATTGCCTGAGTTTAGGAGTTCAAGGCCAGCCTGGGCAACATGGTGAAACCTCATCTCTACTAAAATACAAAAAATTAGTAGGATGTGGTGTCCTGCACCTGTTCCTGTAATGCTAGCAACTTGGGAGGCTAAGGTTGCAGTGAGCTAAGATTGCTTCACTGCACTCTAGCCTAGGTGACAGAGGTCTTTTTTTGTCTCCAAAAAAAAAAAAAGCACCCATGGCTTCAACCATCTTCAACTCTTGATATTAGTAGACATTTAAACTTTTTATTAATGAAATGAGTATAGAATTATAACTCTTCGTGGTCTTGATTTCATTTCTCTGTTCTTAATTAATGCTGACCATCCTATTATGTGCTTATTGACTATATGTGTTTCCTCTTCTCTGAAATGTCTGTCACCCTGCCCCCTGACACACAATGAATTGTTTGTGCTTTCTTATTGATTTGTAGGAGTTCATTGTGTATTCTTGATACTTATTTATGTTCATTTTGTGTTAACTAAACCATCTTCTCACACTTTATAACTTCTATTTTTGCTGCATAGTCTCTTAATGAACAAACATTTTAAATTTTATTACAGTTAAACTGACCAATTTTTAAATAATATTTTTCTTAAGAAAATATTTCCTACTCTGAGGTCCAGAAGATATTCACATATATTTTCTTGGAAGAATTTCAAGGTTTTTGACATTTAAGATATAAATCCAACTGGTCGCCATTTTCTCTATCTCCATTTACTGAAAAGTACCATATTTTCTCTTGTCTGATATGCTGCATTTGTCATTTACCAAGGTTTTGGATATACCATTTGTCATATATACCAAAGTTCTAAGCTGTCAATACTGTCTTATTAGTTAGTTTACCTGACTGTGTACCAATATAACACTATCTTAATAAAGAAATATTTATTAAAAATACTTAATCTGATAAAGTTCCTCCCTGTTATTTCTCAGAAACATTTTAGCCCTTTATTTTTCTGTTCAGAATTGTATTTTCAAATTCTATAAAAAATGTTTTGGTGTTTTGATTATTATTGAATCTGTAGATCAATTTATGAGAGAACTGACATCTTCATAATATTTTCTTTCTATCTATGAACATGGTATGTTTATCAACATTTTAAGGATCTTCTTTAACATTCCTTGATATAATTTTACTACTTTCCCCATAGGAATCTTACAAATATTCTCTCAGTTTTTCTTCATAGATATTTGATATGATATTTAAATTTCACTTAACTCTACTTTTCTTGTTTATACTTGTCTGTGAATATGAAGTTTTCCTCCTATATTTCTATATTTATGCTTTTAAGACACTAACATAAGAACACATAGTTGAATACTTATTTTATCCCCAGATAAGATAAAGCAGGCTGCTGTCCTTTTGATGTGATCATTATTTAAGAATTAAACTATTTAAAGAATTGAATTAGAGAAGTGATTGATAGCATTTTGGTTAGGTAAAAAGAAAAATATTTGAATGACTTATTTTTCTTCTACAAATAATACTTTCACTATTGTTATGGGAATAAAGAGGAGGCAGGAATAATTGCTGTTTAATGGTTTATATATTTTTAAGCACATAAACATTATATACATGGAGAAAGAAAGATGTGTCAGCTTGCAGTTGGATTCCATAAAAATAAATCTTAGCATAGTTTTTGGCCTCATATGGACTTACAGATTAAGTCAGTATCGATTATGCAAACAGTATATTGTTCTAATAAAATTATGTTTATATAGAAGCATTATTTTCTACATATGGGCCCGCTAAAAGTACCAAATGTTTTTAGTAAAGTTAAAATTATGATTCATAAATATATACAAAACTGAATTATCTTCTTGCATGGTCAAAATGGAAGAATTTTCAATTTCTCATGATTTGTGATAGCCTTCCTGTGATTTGGATGAAAGTTGCTTATGCAATGAAGACTAGACTCTTATTACACAAATTTGTCAGCCATTGTCAACTTTCCAGATTCTTTTGTTTCAGAAAAGTCATTGAGAAAAGTCACCAGAAAGAAATTCAGCTGAGACAGTACAATAAAATGTGTATACTGGACCAAATATTTCTGATAAATTGACTTGTGACGTAACTATATACAAAGTGGGCTTTTTTTTTTTAACCAACAGTTTTCCTACTGAGTGTCATGGACAAATCTAAATTCTAATGACTCCACAAATACAACTGCAAATAGATTACATTTGAAAGAAAAAGTTATTTGTCTTTTACAATCAGTATGCAGAGTATTCTAGAAAAGGAAATATAACCCAAATTATTTTAAAGAAGGAAAGTATATGCTTGCATATAAATGATCCAACGTCTTGCTTATAAAATTGGCCTGTGGCAATACATATATAAAGTCTTTGAGTATAAATTTAGCTGCCCTTCAATTTCTTAGTTTTAGCTTGTTTCTTTTTTACTGTTATTTCTTTTGTTTTTTTGCTTTTCTGGAGAGTTAATGTTAGTCCAACTGAAAAGATTTTGAGTAAAATGGAACACAAAAAATTAAAAATTGAAATGTTAGAAAGCAATTTCCATGACCACAAATGGACTGTCAGTTCATAAAATTTTTCATTAAGCCATGAGAAAAATATTCTCACTTGCAAAGATGAAATTCATCAAAGACAGAATAATCTACATTTACATGTATTTTTACTTTGGTTATATAGGTTTTAATGTGAGCAACACACTCTGGTTTAGAAATACGGCATTGTATGAATTATTTTTAAATTTTTCTACAACCGATATTTACTATTGCATTATTCCAGAAAGATCATTTTTGTTTTAAAAAAATCCCAGATAATACAAGAAAATAAGAAAGGTTATATAATATTTATTTGGCTTGTTACTGATTGAATTTCCCCCTGTGTAAAAACGCTTAGAAGATGGAGTCCCAGAAAAATATATAACATTGTCTTTTAAATTTAACAGTAAAGAAGAATCATCAGTAACATCAGAAGGGAATAACTTTGAGAATCCAAAGAATACAGGTAATATTTTTCATTCATTTTTTGTCTCTTTTGTTAAAACCCACAATTAAGACAATCTTACATAGGCACAATTATATTAACTTTTCAGATACCTATATCCCAACAAACGTTCGTTCTCATGAGGACAAGGAAGATCTGGAAACCAGTAATCAAAATGTAAAAGACATAAACAGGGAACATGATGAACATAATGAAAAAGAATTAGAGTTGATGGTAAGTGTTCTGGTTGCCACGGTATTAGAGAAGATGAATCCATTTGTGCTTCAAAGATTCTGCAATGCCTGCCTTTCAATAGCTTCAACTAATATAATTTGCAAATGTGAAAGCACAGCCTATTCTGTCCTTGCATCTCTAGCTTGATCAACAAGGCATTTTGATTTCTGTATGTTGCTTCTGGTCTCTGCAGTGGTAAATTAATGACATTCGTTTCTTATCTCTTTACGAGCAGCTCTGAGTAATAGTTTGTAGGAATTACAGGAGAGGTAGCACTATCCTGATGTGCATTTCTAATCTTTGTGACAAGTGTATACTTAGCATAAACTCATCTATAAAATGAGAGGGCTGGACTAGAGGATTGTTAGTGTCCTATCCAACTCTACAAGTCAATGATTCTCACATGTAACAGCATTTTTAAAAAAATTCCATCCTTGTGAGAATCTCCAAGTTCTATATCATTGTAGCATATTAAATTACCAAGTAAGAAGAAAATACCCTGTGCCATAATTTTAAAACAGGAAACAAATTCAGTACTATACAATTTAGTTTTAAATTTGTTATCATAAATTTCACACTTGGTGAACATTCAATCTATTTGGAATTTTTTGGGGGGATGGTTTAGATAGCACTTTTATCACAAAGGAAGAAATAGGAGTAAATGAGTCACATAATGCAATTTATCCTTTACTGTATTTGAATGGAGCTCATATCATTGGAATACATGGATTCATAATCATCTAAGATTAAAATGACATTTGCTTCTTCAAGTGTCAGTGCTGAAACAGGAGAGAAATAGAGCTCATATATTTCCCCACATATTCCACCTTTTCTATAGTGATATGGGAGCTGCATCACTAAAGTATGCAATTTACTTTGCTCCAACTTTAAGAAACTACAAAGTTGTCACCCATTGTGAGAATTCTCACCAGCTGAAAGTTAACATTGCCATTTTTTTTCAAACCATAGAATATAATGAAACGGTCCTGAAAAATCACATACTTCACCAATACATCTCATTACAATGAGCAGGCTCAAATATAAAAGTTTGTTTAGAAGTTACTGAGATTGTACATCCAATAAATGAACAGGGAGCTGTAATTTAGATGCTAATTTTCTCCATGCTGATGTTAATGCATAAAACAATGAAGCTCTATAATAGATGGAAATACAACCAAATCTGTGGAACCCACAGGCATTGGCTTACAAGACAGCTGTGCAGTTGACAAGTAACATGAGCCTTATGTGAGAAGAAGGGGAAAACGTAAGATTTGCATATAATTATTGAGATCATGCAAATGTCAGTTATGAGGAGAAAAAAAAAAAACACAGGCATCTCACTGTTAAATCCTGACAGTTGGCATCACTGAAGAGCTCAAATACATTTGAGTACCAGTTGGCAGAGGGTCATTAAAACAGAATTTGCAGAGACATTAACTCCCTCACTTTTCTTTGAGTGACGTTTTGCTATTAATAGTTTGCAGAGGCTTTGCAGAAAACATATTAATAAGAGAAACTGTAATGGGGGCACCTACAGCAAGTGTAAATGCAGCAAGGGGCACCCAGGAAGCTGCTCTCTAATTGATTAGCATGGAGCTATCAATGTGTATAGCCTAAGTGAGGAGAAAGTGCAATGACAAGCAAGAATAGTTGAATAATACAATGCGATATTTGGAAGCTGGGAAGGAGAATGATTAATCTGGGCCCCTTTTCTTACTAATCTCATTCCCCAGTCATACAAGGATCTCCCCAAAACATCCAGCTTCCAGAGTTTATATGAAATCCACAAATGAAATCAATCAAACATATCTACCAGATAATTACTAGCTGAGTTAATAAAACCTATCTAATTCACTGTACATTTAAAAAGATCATATGGTCATTATGTTTTTGTTGTTTTTATCCCGTAAGATAAATCAACACTTAATAAGAACCAGAAGTACTGATTCCAGAGATGAAAAGAATACATTTTCAACAGATCCAGTCAATTTTCCAAATAAAGCAGAGAGGCTAGAGAAGAATAAAATCCATGGTGAAATACGCACTGACTTGTTCCAAAGGTCTCTGTCTCCAAGTTCATCGGGAGAAAGCTCCATAAAGGGAGATTTTTACTGCAATGAAAAATGTTCTTCAGGAAATGATTGTACACATCAACTTTCAGAGGAAATTACTTCAAATATGGGAGAAATCAAGCCATCACTGGGAGATACTAGTAGAGATAAACTAGTGCAATTATACATTGGCAGCAAAGAAGTCCTGGATGGTAATGCTAATCCAGCCCATGGCAGTGGCACAATGCAAATATCTTGCCCCTCTTCAGATCAACTAATGGCAGGAAATCTTAATAAAAAATATGAAGGAGGAGCTAAAAAAATTGAAGTTAAAGATTGGGGATGTTTAGGAAGAGATTTCCATTCAGATATATCAGCATGTCTCAAAGAATCAACAGAAAAAGAATCTTCCAGGAAAGATTATGGCAATGGTAAAGATGATGAAGAACAAAGAATATATTTAGGCATTAATGAAAAACAAAAAAAAAGTTTCCAAACAATCTTACATGACCAAGAAAGGAAGATGGGCAACCCTAAAATAAGTGTGGAAGGGACTGGAAATAGTAACAGAGACCCAACTCCTCTGCTGAGCAAAGATACCGCAATCACAGCAGACATGTCTCACTCACCAAGGACAAATTTAAGTTGGGAAGAAGCTGTGTTAACCCCAGAGCATCATCATTTGACCAGCGAAGGCATTGCTTTAGGAGGGATAACTGGTCAAGTTTGTTCATCAAGAACTGAAAATGTTTTGAGGAATGATTATCTTTCCCAAGCTGAAGAAGAAAAATCAGGTTGGATTAATTCTGAAGATCAGGATAATAACACACAGCGTAAACCAAGTTGGAATAATCTGGAAAGTCAGGGAAAAGCAAGAGAGAGTAAGATAAACATAACAGAGCATATAAAAGAACAAGCAGATTGTGAAGATATGCGGGAAACAAGAGATAATACGAGGAGTTTGAAAGCTTCTCTTACAGAAGAATTGTTTACCTGCCAAGAAACAGTGTGCTGTGAACTGTCTTCTCTTGCTGATCATGGTATTACTGAGAAAGCAGAAGCAGGTACAGCCTGTATAATTAAGACAACATCAGAAAGTACTCCAGAAAGCATGTCTGCTAGAGAAAAAGCAATAATTGCTAAGCTACCTCAAGAGACAGCACGAAGTGACAGGCCCATCGAGGTAAAGGAAACAGCCTTTGATCCACATGAAGGGAGAAATGATGATTCACATTATACCCTTTGTCAACGAGATACCATAAGTGTAATCTATGACAATGATTTTGAAAAGGAATCACATTTAGGTATTTGTAACGTACGTGTAGATGAAATGGAGAAGGAAGAAACCATGGTTATGTGCAATCCTAGGAAGACACATGACAGGGAGAAATGTGGCACTAGAAATATAACATCTGAGGAAGAATCCTCACTGGTCATTACAGAAAATCAAAAAGCAACTTCAAAACTGAATTTACAGTTGGGGATGCTGCCAGCAGACAAAACGGTATTTTCGGAAAACAGAAATCACGGACAGGTTCAAGAATTATCAAAGAAAACAGACTTAGATGCTATTGTGCATTCTGCTTTTAACTCGGACACTAATAGAGCTTCTCAGAATAGCTCTCCTTTTTCCAAACATCATACTGAAATTTCGGTGTCAACTAATGAGCAGGAAATTGCTGTAGAGAATGCAATTGCTACCATGGCTAGCCAACCTATTTCTACGAAATCAGAAAATAATTGTAATTCAACAAGAAAAATCCAGGGTATGGAGAAGCACCCTTATCCTGAGTCTAAACCTGAAGAAGTTTATGAAAGTTCAGGAGTAGTGGCATCAGGTAGTAGAAAAGAAAAATGTACAGGCCAGATTTTCCAATCAGAAGAGTGTAGTGTGGAAAAATCTCTGGGGCCAATGATTTTAATCAGTGAACCTCTAGAGAATATGGAAGAAGCAAGGGATGAAAATGAAGGATTAATAAACTCTGGGCAATCACTATACTCTTCAGGCGAAATGGAATCTGAGAGCTCTGCTTCTACTAGTCTCCCTGTCCAGGAAAGTCAAGCTCAAAGCAATGAATCTTTGTTTTCAAAATATACCAACTCTAAAATACCTTACTTCCTTTTGTTTCTGATATTTCTTGTTACTATCTACCATTATGACTTAATGGTGGGCTTGGCATTCTACCTTTTGTCATTGTCCTGGCTGTCCTGGGAAGAGGGTAGACAAAAAGAGTCTGTCAAAAAGAAGTAACCCCAGCACTATTATTATTCTCTCTTAAAAGACAAGCTATTTCGTCCCAAACATTTGAATTGGTGAAAGAGACTATTCATTGTTCAAAGATCCAGTGCAGTTTTTCTCTTGAAGGATCATTTAAAAAGGAATGCGAATAAGTTTGCTCCTTCATATAAGTAATTATTCTATATAGGACCATTATGTTTGGATCATTAAATACCTATATGAATATGAGATCTGAAGCACGTCAAGTTGAAATTAGGTACAGCTGTTGCTCCTTAGCAGGCTATGAAGTTGCAATGCTTCACATCTCTTCACTACTTAAAGTGCTATTTCTTGCATTCATTTCTCTAGCAATAAAGCTTCATTTTTTTTCCCTAAGAGTATATATTTCCCCCTAAGGTTTCAAAAAACAGATAAAATATGGACAACGGCAGATGATTTTTTTGGGCTTTTAGTGCTGAACATGAAATTTGTATTTAACACTGTATCATTTATCAGGATACATTGATCAAATATTTTAACATTTCATATTTTTAAGAAAACCCATATATATTGAAATGTGCAAACTTAAACATATTCTGTTCACTTGAGTAATACTTGATACACACAAACACACATGTGTCTTACACCTTTATAGCTACAAAGTCAGGGCATTCTTAAGCAAAATCTGACAAAGACTAAAACAATTGGGAGATTATCTTTCAATTCTGCAAAATTTTGTGGGTGGCCTGTCTTTAAGCAATGCTTTTCTCTTGTGAGGGAAGACTGTAACACAACTGAACTATTTCAATGTCAACTATTCAGAGTTGAAAATGTAAATTAAAAGTTCCACAAGCATTGTTTCAGAATGAATTTGTACCTATAAAGCATAAGGCATTAAATGATAATAAAAACTCCAAATGGACTATTTGTTCCACATGGTAGTATTTTTGTCTTCAAACAAATTTTGGATCTTTTCTCATTATAAAACAATGAATTGTCCTCCAAAGTGCATTTAGAAAACAAACAGTCTTTGGTGATATTTATTACATGATTATCATCTTGTTGGATAACTCAAAATTTTAAGTAGGCAAATAGGTATATGTGGAAATATACTGAAGAAGAAATGAATATCCAATATAGCAGTGGCTTTTACTGCTATTATCTATAGCAAAGTGTGTATGATAATGAAACTCATCATTTTAGTGAAGTAGAGGCAATGCAAAGATTCACATACAGTTTATTTCAATAACAATTTATTGAATGACTGCTATATGTAAAACTCTGTGCTTTGTTGTGTGGCATAGCACTTCCTTTGATATGCTGCATAGCTAGTTCTAGGCATAGGTACGTAGTGTGACACTTTTGACTTCACTGAAAATATGGAAGAAAGTCACCCAGGTAGAAAAAGTAATCTATTTACTGGTAAGGGCAAAGTCAATGAGCAAAACTTGCATGTATTATCCCATATAGATAAGACATATACATTTGTGGAAAGACAAAATAAGATGGAACATTTATACTGACTTTCATCTGGTGGTAAATGATTTCCTTAATTTTCATTAGACACATAACTATTTCCAAATCCTCTAATTGCATATTACACTCAAGTCCCATTGAAAATGAATGCTTGACTTCAACTTTTTAGTTGACCAAATACAAACATCCTGAAGTAGAACTCAGTGCAAATATTTGATTGTCTGAAAGGGCACAATTGTATTCAATACAAGAGAAATACTGTAAGCAGTACCTAGAAATAATCTCTAAAATTGCTATCCTGATAATTTTGTTGACAGGTCTAAATTACAGTGAAGTTAAGGGTAGCATTTCCTTAGTTGTTAATGGTTTGGCTTTTGAATTCTACCTTTAAGAGTTTTAGTCAATATACCATATCTCATTATTGCAGAGAACACTACACTACTTTATGAACACAGGTGTCTGAACTGGAATTATTCTCTTAAAAGAACAACATAACTTCTTTTATGTCTTTTATTTGACTTTTGGTAATATTAACTTACCAAATCTTCTCCTACACATTATTAATATGACAAAACAAATGTAAAAAGATTTGAAATACTCAATTGTGTATTTCTCTGAATACAATGAAGAAATAATTGATTCAATGAGTCTCCAAACATTACTTATGATGACCTTGAAATAAAATAACCTATGAAACTACTGATATGTGAAGAGATGGAGTATTGCAATCTGTTTTGGTCACATCACTATGCCGAGCAAGAAAAGTAGATCTCAGGGAGGACTAGCAGCCCCTGGTTAGTGAAGATCTGAATGTAAATCATGATAGCAAGGGTAATCTTTTACAGGCATAGCTGCCTGTACAGTGTCTCTCCAAGTACTGGTTAAGGCCCAAATAAGGGCATGGCAGAAGAGTTAAAGAGAGGTGCATCACACATCTGCTTCATATGTTGGATAAGAAACATGATATTATAACCCCATCTTTCATTTTGCTGGACTTCTGACTTTTAGAAACAAAATTCTAAAAATTAGCAACTCAAGCAAGTATGGGCAGCAAAAACATCACATCTGTTTAAGCCATTAATATCACAATAGATTTCTCAAGGTAAGAGAAAATAGGCCCATGAGGTGATATTCACCCTTCAGTATAAAAGAACATTGGGTTAATGCAGCCATGGTTTCTTTCTGAGCTCCAGTATTTTGACAGTGAATTATTTCAAGGAATATATATATATCATCTATCATTTTATTAAAGAAACAGGATCATCTTTAATTTGTCTCAAATTTCCATTTATCAGTCTCCTGGATAAATGGAAAACTTAAAAATATTCATGCCAAGCTTGGGGAAATATTTTATTTCTCCCAAATAGCATTCACAGTACTTTCTTAATCATGTTTTTGTCCAGTCATGAATATTATTTTGTATCACCAAGTCTGTTATCTTAATTAGATTCACTCTTTGTAAATAAATGAACCAAAAAAGCAAACAAAGCAAAACAGTAAATTAACAAGAGTACTAGTAAAGATACAAGCAGATTCATCTATTTATTTCTGTTATTGTAATCTGACTTTCCTTTCAAATTTTTACTAAGAATATAGAAATTGAACTATGCAGTAGGATCTTATCTAGTTATTTGAATCCTGTCTTAGCCAGTTCCTGTAGAACTGAGAAATAGGATTGAATTTGATTCTGCAACAAGATCTGAAATAAATATGAGAAGCCAAGTTCTTCAAGCATCTCTATTACTGTATTTCCTTTTGAAGAGAACAGTAAAAAAAAAAAAATTACTGGTATTTATTTGGTTAAATTCATTTGCTTATTTTTTCTGTTTTTGGAAATAATTTATAGTACAAATCATGGCAACATAATTCACTTTTCATCTTTTAAAAATAGATTTTGTCATTAATCCAATATGTTTCCATCACTTTACCCAAGCCTATTTAAAACAGTGAATTAAATTTTTACTAGGTTTGAATGATCACATGATTTATAAGAAATGTCTTTATTTTAGTGTGTTAAAACCTTATTAAATGAACAACTCTTTAAAAAGCATAGCATTTTTATTTTGTGTCATTTCTATATTTGTTAAATGTATTAATATTAATTCATTTTTCAGATATGTAACAAATGTGAAAATTTGATGAAAAACTCACTATGTGTTTTCCTAACACACTCAATTATTTGGATTAATAAAGAGAGGCATGGGTAAAACAATAGTAGATTATAGAGAAATTACCTTTATTTGGCTGTGATGCCTCCAACATATGATATGCAGATTTCAATGCCTAATTAAACTACTTGTCTTTGTTAGAATTGGCACATCTTCCTACTCATAACCCGATTGAAACCATTCAACCTATTCACTGCTCCCTGTCTTAAGCCTTAGTCAGTGACATCATCCCCAGAACATGCCATAGGAATCTGTTCTTCCGTGACTCTTCATGTATGCCTCCCTGCCTAATGGACACTTTCAGTTATCCCTACTTCTCTCTTCCTATCCAGTTCTGCACATTTTGCTATGCAAAGTTCAAAACCCATCTTTTGAAGTATCTTACTATTCCAGTCAGTAGGATCTCTCCATTTTCATATCTCTGGCTAACCTTCTTGCATGCAGTAGGCATTTGAATCATTATTCTAACCAGACTGTCTGCTTGTTCAAGACAGGGACAAAGGTTTTCTCTTCTATCACACTGCAAGGTCTAGTTTGTAGGAATCTTCAGTCAATACTTATAGCTAGAATTGAATTGCAGTGAGGTCTTTATTATCCTTAATATGCAGACAGGATACTTTGAAGTCTGATTTAAAAAGGAATAAATTTAACCAAATCAAAACTAGAATGGGTTAGCAAACTACCAAACACAAGGTTGCAAAAGACAGAGACATGAATTAAAAAAGGACAGAATGGGACAGTGGATTTGGGAGGTAGGGAGCAAAGAAACATCTTCTCTTTTCATTTCTCTTAACAGTTAAATTGATTTATTATGTTTATAATTTTTTTCTAGCACATTAATCATTCCCTTTATTTCATGGAGAATAAAATACTAATTATATGTTGAAAGAACAATAATGCAAACTTAAATTCACTGGCTAAGGTGAAAACTAATAGAACAAGAGATGTTTTCAGATAAAGTAGCTCAGTAGCTTAAAAACCAACAAGCATCACAAGACATAAAGTGTAAGAAACTCAATCTTCTCAACTGCTGCCATGCCCTTTGAAAATGGCTGATCTTTTAGTTTTGCACCTGTTCTGCACATCAACTTTTCGGGTAAACAAATAGAACAACTAGAAAAAATAATCGGTGGATTTTTCAAAAGAAAGGCTTGATTAATATATAAAAATTATAAAAGTACACACCCACCCATCCACATACACTTGATTTTAACATTCAGTCAGTGACAGAAATGGCAGTGAATAAAATCTAATACTACATGTAGTGATGCATATAACTTGTGGAGGTTCATTCTTGGTGAGATTCATTGTATCAGACTCAGATATGAAATTAAAATGTTAATAAAAAAACATGCCTTTTTTCTGAGTCAGAGTCCAAAGGAAAGAAATGTAGCCTAGAAATGTAGTAGCATGTTGTATAACAGCTTATGACTATGGGCAACTAGTAGCTGAAGGCTCAAACAAAAGTCAGATGTATCTGTGTTATATGGTAGAATTTATGAATACTGTATGTGATTGACTTGGTTCTGAGTGAAAACAGACATAACATTTCCTTAAAGACAAACTCTATGAAACATATCAAATAACAGAGAGGTGGTGCTTAAAAATCATTATGCATTTAGAAATTCTTTTTGTAAACACTTAAATAACTTCTAACCTACTTTTAGCAATTTAATGTGGGAAGCTTTTATGTTAGAATTTATAAACATTTTTAGCATAAAGTGTTCATAGAAATATACATTTAAATAATTTTATACATACACTCTTAAAAAATTATATTTTTTCTACTTTTTTTTTTTTTTTTGAGACGGAGTTTCGCTCTTGTTACCCAGGCTGGAGTGCAATGGCGCGATCTCGGCTCACCGCAACCTCTGCCTCCTGGGTTCAGGCAATTCTCCTGCCTCAGCCTCCTGAGTAGCTAGGATTACAGGCACGCGCCACCATGCCAAGCTAATTTTTTGTATTTTTAGTAGAGATCGGGGTTTCACCATGTTGACCAGGATGGTCTCGATCTCTTGACCTCGTGATCCACCGGCCTCGGCCTCCCAAAGTGCTGGGATTACAGGCGTGAGCCACCGCGCCCGGCCTTTTTCTACATATTAAATTGACTTCCCAATTAATAAACATTTGGAAAATCCAAGTCTTTTTTTCATGATGCAAATACAATTTTTCTGTTTTTAAGTGAGATGATTGTGTGCTACCTATCTAAAGAAGGGAATAAAGATAAAGAAAAGAGACTATTTCCTATGTTCATAAATATGTGAAAATATTTTAAATACAGTTGGAAAAGAAAATAGGAAGTAAAGATAATGTCTTTCATCTTAATTTCATAATCTTTTGCTTTTATTATTTTTAATTGATGTAATTGTACATAATTATGAGTACAGTGATATTTTGATACATTTTTAGAATGTATAATGATAAAATAAGGGCAATTAGCATATTCATTACCTCAAATAGTTATCATTTATATGTGTTGAGAATATTCCAAATCCACTCTTCTATTTAAAAATAAACAATAAATTGTTGTAAATTCTGTTCTACTCATCCTAAGTACTATAGAATAATAGAATGTATTCCTCCTATCTAGGTGTAATTTTGTATCCATTAGCCGATCTCTGACAATCCCTATATCTCCCATCCATTCAAACTTCTCGTAACCTCTATTCTAGTACCCTCCACTTCAATAAGCTTAAATTTTTAAAATTCCACATATGAGTGAGACTATATGATATTTACCTTTCTATGCCTGGATTATTTCACTTAACATCATGTTCTCCAGTCTCATCCATGTTACTGCTATTAATAAGATTTCATTCTTTTTATGACTGAGTAGTATTCTATTGTGTATATATACATTTTCTTTATTTGTTGATGAAAACTTAAGTTGATTTATATCCAGGGCTACTGTGACTAGTACTTCAATAAACATGCTTCAGTTCAAGGTTCAGTTCAGAGGTCTTTTTGACATGTTGATTTTCTTTATTTTTCATAAATACCCAGTAGTGGGATTTCTGGATCATATGGTAATTCTACTTGTAGTTTTTTGATGAGACACTTTATGGCTTCCAAAAGTGGCTTTACTAATTTGCATTCTCACCAGCAGTGCATCTGCATTCTCCTTTCTCCACATTCTTGCCAGCATTTGTTGTATTTTGACTTTTTGTTGATAGCTATGCTAATTGGAAAGAGGTGATATTTTATTGCGGTTTTGATTTGCATTTACCTGATGATTAGTGATGCTGAGCACTTTTTTTCAGTATACCTATTGACTATTTATAGTCTTCTTTTGAGAAATCTTTATTCAGCTCATTTGCTAAATTTTAATCAAGGTAACTGTTTACTGGCTGTTGTTTCAGTTTCTTGTATATTCTGGATATTAATTCCTTGTTGGATTAATATTTGCAAATATTTTTTCTACTGATTGTTTACTCTGTTGATTATTTCCTTTTCTGTAAATAAGGTTTTTAGTTTGACATAATCCCATTTGTCTATTTTTACTTTTGCTACCTGGGCTATTAAGTCCTCCTCTGTAAAATCTTTGCCTAGACCAATGTCCTGAAGCATTTCCCCTATGTTGTCCTCTAGTAGTTTCAAAATTTTGATTCTTAAACCATTTATGGCTTTAATTCATTTTTATTTGTTTTTTTAATATGATGAGAGAGGTCTAGTTTTATTCTTTTACATATGGAAATTCAGTTTTCCCACCACTATTTTCTAAAGAGACTATCTTTCCCAAAGAATGTTTTTGGTGCCTTTGTCGAAAATCTGTGGCTGTTTCTAGTTTCTCTATTCTGTTCCATTAGTCTGTGTCAGTTTTTATGCCACTACCAGGCTGTTTTTTTTACTATAACTTTGGAGTATACTTTGAAGTCAGGTAGTGTGATGCATCCAGTTTTGTTCTTTTTCCTGAGAATTGCTTTGGCTATTTGGGGGGTCTTTCGTGGTTTCATATGAATTTTAGGATTGCCTTTTTCTGTTTTTGTAAGGATTTCATTAGAATTGTGATAGAGATTGAACTGAATTTATAGATTGCTTTTGGTATTATGGTTATTTTCACAATTAGTTATTTGAATCCATGAACACAGGATGTCTTTCCATTTTGTGTTTTTTTTTCCAATTTTTATCATCAGTGTTTTATATTTTTTCTTATAGGGATCTTTCACCTCTTTGGTTAAATCAATTCATAGGTATATTTTTGTGGATATTATAAATATAATTGTTTTCTTAATTTCTTTTTTTGCTAGTTGTTGGTGTAGAGAAATGTTATTCATTTTTCTAAGTTGATTTTGTATCCTGTAGCTTTGCTAAATTTGTTTATCAGTTCTAGGGGTTTTTTGATATAGTTTTTAGGGTTTTTAAAATATATATATATGATCATGTCATCTTTAAACAGGAACAAATTGACTTCCTTCTTTCCAGTTCAGATGCCCTTTATTATTTTCTCTTGTCTAATTGTTCTAGCCAAGACTTTCAATACTATGTTGAATAAGAGTGGTGAAAGTAGACATTGCTGTCTTATTCCTGTTCTTAGAGGAAAAGCTTTTAACATTTTCCTGTTAAGTATGATATTACCTGTAGGTTTGTCATATATGGGCTTTATTATGTTGAGGTATATTCCTTCTATACCTAGTTTGTTGAGAGTCTTATTTATAAAGGGACATTAAATTTTATCAGATACTTTTTCTGCATATATTGGAATGATTATATGATATTAATATATCATATTTATTCATTTTTATATGTTGAACCATCCTTGCATCATTGGGATAAATCCTACCTGATTATGGTGAATGATCTTTTTTTTTTTTTGAGACGGAGTTTCACTCTTGATACCCAGGCTGGAGTGCAATGGCGCGATCTCGGCTCACCGCAACCTCCGCCTCCTGGGTTCAGGCAATTCTCCTGCCTCAGCCTCCTGAGTAGCTGGGATTACAGACACGCGCCACCGTGCCCAGCTAATTTTTTGTATTAGTAGAGACGGGGTTTCACCATGTTGACCAGATGGTCTTGATCTCTTGACCTTGTGATCCACCCGCCTCGGCCTCCCAAAGTGCTGGGATTACAGGCTTGAGCCACCGCGCCCGGCCGGTGAATGATCTTTTAAATGTGCTACTGAATTCAGTTTGCTAGAATTTTGTTGAGGATTTTTTTTTATCTATGTCCATCAGCCATATTGGCCTGTGGGTTTCTATTTTTTTGTGTGTATATCCTTGTCTGGTTTTGGTACGGGTAATATTAACCTCATAGAATGAATTTGGAAGAATTGCTTTCTTTTCTTCAATCTCCCTTCCTTCCTTCCTTCCTTCCTTTACCTCCTTGATCTCCTTCCCTCCCTCCCTCCCTTTCTTGTCTTTTTCTTTTTTTCTTTTTCTTTCTTTCTCTTTCTTCACTTTCTCTCTTTCTCTCCCTTTCTCTCTCTCTCTCCCTTTCTGCCTTTCCCTCTCTCTCCCTTTCTGTCTTTCCTTCTCTCTCCCTTTCTCTCTTTCTCTCTCTTTCTTCCTTTTTTTTTCTTTCTGTGTCAGTCTCACTGCATTGCCTAGGCTGGAGTGCAATGGCGTGATCATAGCTCACTGCCATCTCAAACTCCAGGGCTCAAGCAATTCTCCTGCTTCAGCCTCCTGAGTAGCTAGGGCTTCAAGTACATGCCAGGCATGCCTGGATAACTTATTTTTATTTTTAGTAGAGACAAGATCTTGCTATGTTGCCCAGGTTGGTTTCAAACTACTAGGCTTAAGTTATCCTCCTGACTTGGCCTGTTAAAGTACTGGGATTATAGGCATAAGCCACTGTACCTGGACCAATTTTCTATAAAATTTTGAGAACTGACAAACCACTAGCTAGACTAACAAAAGAAAAAAAAAAAAAGCCAAATAAATAAAATAAAAATAAAAAAGGGGACATTACAACTGATACCTCAGAAATGCAAAGGATCATTAGAGACTGTTAAGAACAACTGTAAGCCAACAAGGTGGAAAACCTAGCAAAAATAAATAAATTCCTGGACACATGCAATCTACTAAGACTGAATCAAAAAGAAATAGAAACCTTGAACGGACTAATTATGAGTAATAAGATTACATCAGTTTAAAAAAAAAAAAAAACTCCTCTTAAAGAAAAGCCCAGGACCTGATAGCTTCTCTACTGAATTCTATTAAATATTTAGAGAAAAATGAATACCAAGTCCTCTGAAACTTCAGAAAATTGAAGAAGAAGCTATCGCCTTTAGCATGTCGGGTAAGCCTGTAGATTACAATTTAAGTCAGATTGACTCTTCCCATGTGAATTATTTGGCCTATTTAGTCCTATTTGCATCCTTAAATTATTTAATTTAAATACAACAGTTAATTTTTTATTATATGAATAAACAAAGTATCAGGCTGTACTCTGAATCTTTGAGTATAACTACTACATATATATCCTACTGATCTGTGCATGTGAGGTTACCATCTTTAATAATAATATCAACAATAAAAATAATAAATTATTGGCAATTACTGAGTATTTATAATAAATTGAGTAGTATTTAAAGCTCTTTATGGAAAATAACATTTATTTTTCACAACTGCATGAGAAAATTTTCTCCTTTTATATGTAGAAACAGATGCATAGAGAAATTAGTTTTTCCAAGGTTGTCAGTAATGTAAATGATTTCTAGGTTACATAGCTAGTCAGTGGTAAAGTCTAGGTTCAGATCCTTAGTAGTTTTTCTCCAGAGTTGATCCTCTTCACTATTGCACTGTGTTGTACCTTCAATCCAGATACAACGAGCTATTATAAATTGCATAGTTCTACGTCAGTGTGCTCTGTGGTACTATATTTACATACAAGTGCACTACGCATAATACACTGTATCTTTTGCACAGATAATTCTTTATTAATGCTCCTGAAAATGGAAACTTCCTAAAACATTCTATTTTTTTTAATTCGCTTTTATTCAAATGGTTCCAATTCAAAAAATACTCACTGGGCTTCTTCTAGGCCACAAGCAGTATATTAGTCCTACATCTTACCTGACTTGAGCATAGCAATGGAGGGAGAGACATAAACCAATAATTGCAATATCTGTGACCAGTTCAGTAATAGAGATAAGATTTAAGAGCAGAAGTGGCACAAAGGAAGGACTGTTTGGTTCTGTAAGCACTTTGCTTTACACATTTCAGAGATGTGCCATCTTTTTAACACTGTAATTTTAGGGATCAAGGAAATAACACACACAAAATACCTTCCAAATGCATTATTGTATCTAACTTTTACTTACATAATAACTTAGATGAGGATACATCTTGATGTAACTGTTGTAGTGCTTATTTATGCCTAATGTTCCAGTGTAATTAATAATAGCACCCCTTTAACTTTCATAAGTAATGTCGTTTGGATGATAAATTGTAAGAGCAGCCTAAAAAAAATCTATGAAAATAACCTAGCCAATAGGTGTTAAGTACTCTGTGTCAACATGAATAAGGTGCAGTTTTCAATGCAACAGCTGTCTATTATCTAAAGATAGAATTATTGTTCTTGGGATCATAGATTGTAATTCATGCATAAGCCCCTGA
Organism: Aotus nancymaae; assembly: GCF_030222135.1. Taxonomy (NCBI): domain Eukaryota; kingdom Metazoa; phylum Chordata; class Mammalia; order Primates; family Aotidae; genus Aotus; species Aotus nancymaae. The sequence continues at coordinate 42,542,347 of NW_026988413.1, forward strand.
TCAGCTTAGGAAGTAAAACAGCATTTTCCAGATTTAGTAATGCTGAGGACAATGTCAAAAAAGAAAAGAAAAGAAAAGAAAAAGGTAGGGGCATTTTAACAAGGATGTGCTGGCCAAAATCCATTAGAAGGAAATCATTTACATTACTGACATAAGATAATTATACCATTGTGAAACCAGGTACTGTAGACCTACTCAGAAGGTTCAGGACATGATAATTCCATCATGCAAGATAGCCAGCATGGCACAAGATGGAAGAACTTTTTGCAAAAGTTGTGGAGGCTACAGTGTGATACTCAAAATTATAATGGTTTATGGTGCTAGAAGCTGTATTATATAGATTCTGCTCATCATCAGTAAGAGGAACAAAAATTTTGGGGGAAATAACTATATCTTATTACCAGGATTTAACAATCATGGGGTAAAACAACACCATTAAAATTGGAAAAATAAATGAAAATGCGAACAAATGACTCAAGATATGCAATAAGAGACCAAGATATTTTAAGGCAGAACTAATGTCACTATATTTAGTTTTGGCCTTTGCAGTAACTTTTAACTCTTGGCCATACTTCATACAGGTCATGTTATGCTGAGACTGAATAGCAGTGGATCTCTTTCCCTTCACTCTGCTTAAGGAATATGTGTACTGGAAGAATATCCAAAGAAGTACTATCATTATGTAAGACCACAGAGTAAGTTCATACTGATAGGTTAGCAAAAGCCTGGCATAGTTTCTTTAAAAGCTTTTAGCTATGCTTCTACTCGCAGCATAAATCTTAGCCACATAAGACACAGAGGAATGAGTTTTGAATACTGCTCTTTTTATATTGTCTCTTTGCTCAATTAAAAAAAAATTAATGGGTCAATTTGCTGCATATATAATTTTCTGACTTTGCACTAAGAGTCAGAAAAGAAAAATAGCTTAGAGCAGCCTGAACTCTGTGAGGTGTGCAAGCCCAGAGAGACGTGAGTATGGGAATTCAGTCATGCCCTACCCCCTCATGCCTGGGGTCAATTGTTTAAAGCAGGGGTCTCCAAGCCCTGGGCCATAGACCAGTGCCATAGTCTTGTCCATAGTCTGTTAGGAACTGGGCTGCACAGCAGGTGGTAAGGGGTGGGTGAGCAAGTGAAACTTCATCTGGATTTACAGCTGCTCCCCATCCCATTACCACCTGAGCTCCATCTCCTGTCAGATCAGTGGTGGGCATTAGATTCTCATAGGAGCACGAACCCTGTTGTGAACTGCATATGTGAGGGATCCAGGTTGTGTGCTCCTTATGAGACTCTAATGCCTGATGATCTGAGGTGGAAGAATTTCATCCTGAAACCAACCTCCCCTACAGCCCCTACATGGCCCAGGTCTGTGAAAAACTGTCTTCCAGGAAACTAGTCCTTGGTGCCAAAAAGCTGTGGACCACTGGTTTAAAGGAATTTTATTCCTGACTAGCTGCCTTATCCATTATCTTCATGTTCCTGGAATTTTTGATACAAAGAACAATGTATAGCTTATGCTAGTTTAATATAACGTGTTTACATGTTTACAAACAACTTAGCAACTGCCTGTTTCTTTCCTTTGAAAAACTTACTTATAACTGTTGCTAATCAGAGTGTATATTCAGGGCATTTTAAATCAGTCTATACTCCTGGGTTGCAACCTTCAAGCTTGGCCCAAATAAACTGCTTATATTAATTTTGGTTCTGTTTCTTTCTTTCAGGTAGGCAAAGGCAGAGCCTATGGCATTTTATAAAGTTGGACATCATTTTAATTTCTAAGGCCAAGTAAAATTTGATAACAAACTTGCTTATTGGCTGAAAATAAACAAAACCCCTCAAAGTAGCTTTAAGCAAAAAATAGAATATATCATAAATAAGGCAACTTCTGGGTTATAGGTGAAAATAGGCATCACTAGGAACAGCAACAAATAAAAAGCCACCAGAAATGTAGTCTCTTTTGGGTTTTCATGGTCTCTCATCTTTTTTTTTTTTTTTTTCCTGTTTTCTCTGTCCATGTCATTTTTCTGTTTTTGTCAGTGGATTTTCCCTCTCCACTTACTCTTCAAGATATATAGTCCTTAAAATAGAATTTCCCAACAGTGGCTTTGCCTCCTAATTATATACATCCAAAAGCTTACTTGTTAGAGTTTTCTGGGTCTGAGTTGTAAACTTCTAGGACAGAGAAACTCCAAGTTTAGATCTTGGATCTTGATATCAGATAGAAGTTGTTCTTACTTGTTCTTAAAACTTCTCTAACTTTTGGCTATTTTGCTCTTCCATATGAATTACAGGATCAGCTTATCAAGTTTCATGAAAAATTTGACTCAAAAATGAAGTTGAAATTTTACTGAATGGGAACATCAATTTGAGGAGAAATAATATTTTAAAAACATTGTGTTTTCATCCATGAGAATGGTACATTTCTTAATTTATTCATTTCTTTTATTTGATCATGATTTATAATTTTATCAATGAATACATTAAACATTTACTATTAGATTTATTCCTAGGGACTTTATGGATTTTGTTGCTATTATAAATAAGTAATATTTTTTTCCTATTATATCTTCATTTGAAAAAGTTTTGACAGAGGGTTATTGTTTATGAGTCACTTAGCTATTTTGTTGAACTTTTATTAGTCCTAGTATCTATTCTTTATTTTGATAATTATGCCAATAGAGTAAGAATGCTATTGATTTTATATGTTCTTTTATGCAAACTGCCAAAATCTTGCAACTAAACTAGTTTATTTTTAATTCATTTATTTCTGTTTTATTTACCTTGCCTTCTTGAGCTGAATGTTCACTTATTTTTAATATTTTCTCTTTTAAAAAAATTCACTTATTCCTACAAAATATACCTGACGTTTTAGTTGCATTGGATTGGTTTTGAGAGAATTATATCTCAAAAGCATACACACATACATAAACTATATCTTTACATCTTTAACTTCTATTACCTTATTCCTATTGTAATTTAACATATGTTTGTGACAGGATATTCATTTTTTAAAATATATTTTATTATTGATGTCAGTTTAGATTAGGATATTATCATAGACTATTGCTTATGGGCAATTATTTGTAATGTGATAATATTGCCTTTGTGACTTACTGCATTGGTAATTTGATTATTATTCCATGTATACACATTTTCTTTTTGATACACAGTTCTGTATATATTTATTAAAGCTTTTTAAGTTTGTTATTCAAAACAATATTGTAAATAATATATAGTTCACTTTGGTCATTTAAAATATCTTACTAATATTATTGAGGTATCCATTTCTCTTTGCAGTTGTTCTAGCTTTACTTTGAATATTTCAAGTTCATAGTTCCAAATAAGGTCATGATTATTGGCATTTCTTAGCAATTTGTTTCCCTTTTAATATTGTACATAATAGACTTATTAATATTTTGCCTTAAATTCTATGCCATCTGATATTAATATTGCTGCATTTGTTTTCTTATGATTAGTATTCATATATCATAGCTTTCACCATCATTTTATCATGGCTTTTGCCAGGAATTTAAGTTTAATAAAAATCCAGTCTGTAATCTTTTAGCAGACAAGTTTGAGCAATTTACAGTATTTTGATTAGCTACTATGTTTGAACTTATTTTTACCATGTTATTTCAAATTTTCTGTTAGTCATCTTTGTCCATCATTTTTCTCTATTTATTAGTGCTTTAGGGAGTAAAAACTTTAAAAAATCCTTTATTTTCTCTGCTACTTTAGAAGGGATATAGGTTGAGTATCACTAATCAAAAAGTCCAAAATGTGAAATACTCCAAAATATGAAACTTTTAATGTGCTGACATGATGCTCAAAGGAAATGCTCATTGGGGCATTTCAGATTTTGGATTTTTGGATTAGGGGTGCTGAACTGGTAAGTATAGTGCAAATATCCCAAAATCCACAAATAAATAAAAATAAAAAATCTGAAACAATTCTGGTTCCAAATATTTGTGACAAAGGATATGATCAACCTGTATATTTTCTTTCAATTCTACTAGTAGTCACTCTTAATTTTTTAAATTTATACTTAATGAGTTTTCTTTACAAACTCATTTATGATTTCTGTTTTGTCAAAAAAATGACAATAAATGAAGCCACAGTGTGTCTTGATTACCCCATTTTGCTATAATATGACACACATACAGTTTTTGTATTTTTTATTATTATTATTTTTTATTGCATTTTAGGTTTTGGGGTACATGTGAAAAACATGCATGATTGTTGCATAGGTGCATACATGGCAGTGTGATTTGCTGCCTTCCTCCCCTTCACCTATACGTGGCATTTCTCCCCATGCTATCTCTCCCCAACTCCCCACCCCCTGCTGTCCCCCCCACTCCCCCCCAACAGACCCCAGTGTATAGTGCTCCCCTTCCTGTGTCCATGTGTTCCCATTGTTCAACACCTATGAGTGAGAACATGCGAAGTTTGATTTTGTGTTCTTGTGTCAGTTTGCTGCAAATGATGGTTTCCAGGTTCATCCATGTCCCTACAAAGGACGCGAACTCATCATTTTTGATGGCTGCATAATATTCCATGATGTATATGTGCCACATTTTTCCTGTCCAGTCTATCATCGATGGGCATTTGGGTTGGTTCTAGGTCTTTGCTATTGTAAACTGTGCTGCAATGAACATTCGTGTGCACGTGTCCTTGTAATAGAATGATTCATAATCCTTTGGATATATACCCAGTAATGGGATTGCTGGGTAAAATGGAATTTCAATTTCTAGGTCCTTGAGGAATCGCCACACTGTCTTCCACAATGGTTGAAGTAATTTACACTCCCACCAACAGTGTAAAAGTGTTCCTATTTCTCCACATCTTCTCCAGCATCTGTTGTCTACAGATTTTTTAATGATCGCCGTTCTAACTGGCGTGAGATGGTATCTCAATGTAGTTTTGATTTGCATTTCTCTAATGACCAGTGATGATGAGCATTTTTTCATATGCTTGTTGGCCTCATGTATGTCTTCTTTTGAAAAGTATCTGTTCATATCCTTCGCCCATTTTTGAATGGGCTTGTTTGTTTTTTTCTTGTAAATCTGTTTTAGTTCGTTGTAAATTCTGGATATCAGCCCTTTGTCAGATGGGTAGGCTGCAAAAATTTTTTCCCATTCTGTTGGTGGCCGATTCACTCTATTGACTGTTTCTTTCGCCGTGCAGAAGCTGTGGAGTTTGATTAGGTCCCATTTGTCTATTTTGGCTTTTGTTGTCAATGCTTTTGGTGTTTTGGTCATGAAGTCCTTGCCTACGCCTATGTCCTGAATGGTTTTTCCTAGGTTTTCTTCTAGGATTTTTATGGTGTTAGGTCTTATGTTTAAGTCTTTAATCCATCTGGAGTTCATTTTAGTGTAAGGTGTCAGGAAGGGGTCCAGTTTCTGCTTTCTGCATATGGCTAGCCAGTTTTCCCAACACCACTTATTAAACAGGGAATCCTTTCCCCATTGCTTGTTTTTATCAGGTTTGTCAAAGATCGGATGGTTGTAGATATGTTGTGTTGCCTCCGATGCCTCTGTTCTGTTCCATTGGTCTATATCTCTGTTTTGGTACCAGTACCATGCTGTTTTGATTACTGTAGCCTTGTAGTATAGTTTGATGTCTGGTAGTGTGATGCCTCCCGCTTTGTTCTTTTTGCTTAGATTTGACTTGGCTATATGGGCTCTCTTTTGGTTCCATATGAAGTTTAAGGTGGTTTTTTCCAGTTCTGTGAAGAAGGTCATTGGTAGCTTGATGGGGATAGCATTGAATCTGTAAATTACTTTGGGCAGTATGGCCATTTTCACGATATTGATTCTTCCTAACCATGACCATGGAATGTTTCTCCATCTGTTTGTGTCCTCTCTTATTTCATTGAGCAGTGGTTTGTAGTTCTCCTTGAAGAGGTCCTTTACATTCCTTGTTAGTTGTATTCCTAGGTATTTTATTCTCTTTGTAGCAATTGTGAATGGCAGTTCATTCTTGATTTGGCTCTCTTTAACTCTGTTATTGGTGTATAGGAATGCTTGTGATTTTTGCACATTGATTTTGTATCCTGAGACTTTGCTGAAGTTGCTTATCAGTTTCAGGAGATTTTGGGCTGAGATAATGGGGTCTTCTAGATATACAATAATGTTGTTTGCAAATAGAGACAATTTGACTTCCTCTTTTCCTAATTGAATATCTTTTATTTCTTTTTCTTGCCTGATTGCTCTGGCTAGAACTTCCAGTACTATATTGAATAGGAGTGGTGAGAGAGGGCATCCTTGTCTAGTGCCAGATTTCAAACGCAATGCTTCCAGTTTTTGCCCATTCGGTATGATATTGGCTGTTGGTTTGTCGTAAATAGCTTTTATTGTTTTGAGATACGTTCCATCAATACCTAGTCTATTGAGGGTTTTTAGCATAAAGGGCTGTTGAATTTTGTCGAAGGCCTTCTCTGCATCAATTGAGATAATCATGTGGTTTTTGTCTTTGGTTCTGTTTATGTGGTGAATTACGTTTATAGACTTGCGTATGTTGAACCAGCCTTGCATCCCTGGGATGAGTCCTACTTGATCATGGTGGATAAGCTTTTTGATGTGCTGTTGCAATCAGCTTGCCAGTATTTTATTGAAGATTTTTGCATCTATGTTCATCATGGATATTGGCCTGTAATTTTCTTTTCTTGTTGAGTTTCTGCCGGGTTTTGGTATCAGGATGATGTTAGTCTCATAAAATGATTTGGGAAGGATTCCCTCTTTTTGGATTATTTGGAATAGTTTCAGAAGGAATGGTACCAGTTCTTCTTTGTCTGGTAGAATTCAGCTGTGAACCCATCTGGACCTGGGCTTTTTTTGGGTGGTAGGCTCTTAATTGCTGCCTCGACTTCAGACCTTGTTATTGGTCTATTCAGGGTTTCGACTTCTTCCTGGTTTAGGCTTGGGAGAAGGCAACTGTCCAGGAATTTATCCATTTCCTCCAGGTTTTCTAGTTTATGTGCATAAAGTTGTTTGTAATAATCTCTGATGATGGTTTGAATTTCTGTGGAATCTGTGGTGATATCCCCTTTATCATTTTTTATTGCATCTATTTGGTTATTCTCTCTTTTCTTTTTTATTGATCTGGCTAGTGGTCTGTCTATTTTGTTGATATTTTCAAAAAACCAGCTCCTGGATTTATTGATTTTTTTGAAGGGTTTTTCGTATCTCTATCTCCTTCAATTCTGCTCTGATCTTAGTTATTTCTTGTCTTCTGCTAGGTTTTGAGTTTTTTTGATCTTGCTCCTCTAGCTCTTTCAATTTTGACGATATGGTGTCAATTTTAGATCTCTCCTTGCTTCTCATGTGGGCACTTATTGCTATATATTTTCCTCTAGAGACTGCTTTAAATGTGTCCCAGAGATTCTGGTATGTGGTGTCTTCATTCTCCTTGGTTTCGAAGAACATCTTTATTTCTGCCTTCATTTCATTGTTTATCCAGTCAACATTCAAGAGAAAGTTGTTCAGTTTCCATGAAGCTGTGTGGTTCTGGGTTGGTTTCTGAATTCTGAGTTCTAACTTGATTGCACTGTGGTCTGAGAAACTGTTTGTTATGCTTTCCATTCTTTTGCATTTGCTGAGGAGTGATTTACTTCCAATTATGTGGTCAATTTTAGAGTAGGTGTGATGTGGTGCTGAGAAGAATGTATATTCTGTGGATTTGGGGTGGAGAGTTCTGTAAATGTCTATTAGGTTTGCTTGTTCCAGGTCTGAGTTCAAGTCCTGGATATCCTTGTTAATTTTCTGTCTCGTTGATCTGTCTAACATTGACAATGGCGTGTTGAAGTCTCCCATTATTATTGTGTGGGAGTCTAAGTCTCTTCATAAATCATTAAGAACTTGCCTTATGTATCTGGGTGCTCCTGTATTAGGTGCATATATATTTAGGATCGTTAGCTCTTCTTGTTGCATTGATCCTTTTACCATTATGTAATGTCCTTCTTTGTCTCTTTTGATCTTTGTTGCTTTAAAGTCTGTTTTATCAGAGATGAGAATTGCAACTCCTGCTTTTTTTTGCTCTCCATTTGCTTGGTAAGTCTTCCTTCATCCCTTTATTTTGAGCCTTTGTGTATCCTTGCATGTGAGATGAGCTTCCTGGATACAGCACACTGATGGGTTTTGGCTTTTTATCCAATTTGCCAGTCTGTGTCTTTTGATTGGGGCATTTATGTTTAGGGTTAATATTGTTATGTGTGAATTTGATCCTGCCATTTTGATGCTAGCCGGCTGTTTTGCACGTTGGTTGATGCAGTTTCTTCATTGTGTTGATGCTCTTTACCATTTCGTGTGTTTTTGGAGTGGCTGGTACTGGTTGTTCTTTTCTATGTGTAGTGCCTCTTTCAGGAGCTCTTGTAAAGCATGTCTGGTGGTGATGAAATCTCTGAGTACTTGCTTGTTCACAAAGGATTTTATTTTTCCTTCACTTATGAAGCTTAGTTTGGCTGGATATGAAATTCTGGGTTGAAAGTTCTTTTCTTTAAGGATGTTGAATATCGGTCCCCACTCTCTTCTGGCTTGTAGGGTTTCTGCTGAGAGATCTGCTGTGAGTCTGATGGGCTTCCCTTTGTGGGTAACCCGACCTTTCTCTCTGGCTGCCCTTAGCATTTTCTCCTTCATTTCAACCCTGGCGAATCTGACGATTATGTGCCTTGGGGTTGCTCTTCTTGAGGAGTATCTTTGTGGTGTTCTCTGTATTTCCAGGACTTGAATATTGGCCTGCCTTGCTAGGTTGGGGAAGTTTTCCTGGATAATATCCTGAAGAGTATTTTCCAGCTTGGATTCATTCTCTTCGTCACATTCAGGTACACCTATCAAACGTAGATTAGGTCTTTTCACATAGTCCCATATTTCTTGTTGACTTTGTTCATTCCTTTTTACCCTGTTTTCTCTAATCTTGCCTTCTCGTTTTATTTCATTGAGTTGATCTTTGACCTCTGATATCCTTTCTTCTGCTTGGTCAATTTGGCTGTTGAAACTTCTGCATGCTTCGCGAAGTTCTTGTGTTGTTTTTCAGCTCCATCAATTCACTTATATTCCTCTCTAAGTTGTCCATTCTCGTTAGCATTTCATCAAATCTTTTTCCACAGTTCTTAGTTTCTTTGCATTGGGTTAGAACATATTTTTTTAGCTCACAGAGGTTTCTTATTACCCACTTTCTGAAGGCTGATTCTGTCATTTCATCACACTCATTCTCCATCCAGTCTTGTTCCCTTGCTGGTGAGGAGTTGTGATCCTTTGTAGGAGTAGAGGCGTTCCAGTTTTGGGTGTTTTCATCCTTTTTGCGCTGGTTTCTTCCCATCTTTGTGGATTTATCCACCTGTTGGCTTTGTAGTTGTTGACTTTCTGATTGGGTCTCTGAATGGATGTCCTATTTGTTGTTGATGAAGTTATTTCTGTTTCTTAGTTTTCCTTTTAACTGTCTGGCCTCTCTGCTGTAGGACTGCTGAGGTCCACTCCAGGCCCTGCTTGCCTGGGGATCACTTGCAGCAGCTGCCGAACAGTAAAGGTTGCTACCAGTTTCTTCTTCTGCTTTGTCCCAGAAGGATACCTGCCAAATGTCAGTCTGAGTTCTCCTTTATGAGGTGACTCTTTGGATATACGGGGGTCAGGGAGCTGCTTGAGGAAACAGTCTGTTCTTTATATTAGCTCAGGTGCTGAGCTATGAGCCCCGTTGTTCATTCAGAGCTGCTGTGCCAGTAAATTTAAGTCTGCAGCAGCAGAACTCATAACCCCCCCTCCTTTTTTTTCCCAGGTGTTCTGTCCCAGGGCGTTAGGGCTTTATGAGTTTCCGCTGTGCTGCTGTCTTTTTTTTTTTCTTCAGGGCTGCCCTGCCCACAAGGAGGCAGCCTAGTCACTCTCAGCCTGAAGAGGCTTCACTGAGCTGCTGTGGGCTCTGCCCAGCTGCCATGTGACTTCCCTGCAGTCCTGTTTATATGGGCGTGGTTAGAACTGCTTCCGCGATGTTGGCCCACCTCTCTAATGACAGACTCTCTCTGTAATGGTGGGTTGCCTCGGCAATGATGGGTTGCCTCTGCAACAGCAGGCTGCCTCAGTAATGGCGGACGCCCCTCCCCCACAGAGCTGGACCATCCTGGGTTCAGCTGTGCTTGCTGTGAAACACTCAACCCAGAGCATTTCCAATTGCTGTTTTTTTGTTTTTGTAGGGGTGGGACCAGCCGGGCCTGATCTCCTGGCTCCCTTCCTCAGAGCCTTTTGTTTTTTAGTTGAACGGTCGGCTCTCTACCAGGTGTCCTGGTTGCCTTTTGAATAGGCACCGGGATCTGTGTGATTTCCCATGCAGCAACCCACTGCGCCACTGAAACCATGGCTCTGAGATTCGTGGCGCTTTTTTTGCCCGAGAATCTCCTGGCCTGGCTCCCTGTTTCAGTTCCCCTTGCTGGCTAATTGGGAACACAGGCCCGTTTACTCTGCAACGGGAGCCACTGCGCTGGGGCACAGACAAAACAGCCGCGCCGGCCAAAACAGCCACCCTGGTGACCCATGGGGCTCCTCCACCTGGGAATCTCCTGGTCTGTGGGCAATAAAAATCCATCTGGAAATGTGGCGTCCACTCACCCTCTGCACTTTCACTCAGAGCTGCAATCCTGAGCTGCATCTAACCGGCCATCTTGGAACTCCTCTGTGGATTTTTTTTTAACTTTAATGACCATTATTTTTATCTGATTTGTTCTTTTCATACCAAGCCATCATTTTCTTCTTTAAAAAGAATTCCTTGCCATTGAAAAAATAAAATTTTCCTTTCATTTATCAATTTGAGTATATCAAATATAGATACTTAAAGTCTTTATTGGAATGTTTCATAAAAATAATTTGATGTGAAAATTGAATTCATGCTCCACTTCTTCATTTGGTTATCTGTACTTTGGTATTTGAGTTTATCATGTGTTTTAGAATTTTGTTTGTAAGTCCACTGCCTCTTTCTTTGGGTTTAGTTCTCTCTTTCAACCCTCTTTTGTGGTGATCTTCACTTGACTTCTTGATCCTCGCGTGCAGAATCAGAGCATATCTTGAGCTTGGGGGTTTCTATGCCATGGGGATAATAGAAACATTGCATATTCTGTCGATTACAAATTCAGTTTGTTGTTTTTGTGCTGTTCTTAGGACGCAGGCTATGTCTGCATTCTTCCTAGGCTTAGAGTCTGTTAAATTTGCATTCCAGATTTTAGTCAGTGTTATTATATTATTTTTTCTTCAGAAGGAAGTCCCACTCAAATCCTTGGCCTCAAATTGTGAACATGCCTTGAGTCACTTTATTAAATGTTGCTTTTATTTATCCCAATATTGTATGTATTATATACTAGGAAATGGCAGGACTTGGGGGTGAGTGAGGGAGAAAAATTCAGCCCTGCCACATTAGCTAAAGTGAATGTTACAAGAAGAGGGAAGATATTATGTGTGCTAACTGTTTCCATTTCAACATTATATATTTAGGATTGTCTCATAGTCCAGTTGACTATAAAGAAACACTTTGTTTAGAAGGCCTAATTGATCAATGCCAATTTTAACAAAAACAAGTGATATTGGTTTAGTATGTTACCTCTTGTTCTCTAGATGGACACTAAGAGTATCTTAAAATTAATAAGAATTTAGAATTTAGATTAGAGATGCTCTGTGAAATTAATTTTTCAAATATTTATTATGTACCCATAAATTATACTACCTCATATCCTTCTATGAAATTCAAAATATGTAGAACTCATGTTTGAAAGAGAAGGAAATGATCCATTATTAAAAGTTCCTGGACATTTGATAAAATACTTGTTTCATTGTAATCCAAGGGTCCCCAGGGCTTGAGCATTATATTTGAATGACTGGTAAAATAAAACCTCCTTTTTCATGAAATGCAGGTACATGTATTTGAAGTAGTTGGTATTTTTTTTTTCTGTACCTCATACTGCAGCAGAAAAACTGATGATGGTTTGTAAAAGCGTATGCAGTTCCACTGAGAAACCTGAGAAAGAAGTCAGTTTTTGGATTTCTAGGCTGTTCTTTTTCTATTTTCATTTAATATCCCACCCTCCATGCTTTTCTTCCTACACTTAGCCACATGACTATTTTACTGTTACCTTGAAATGGTCTTCAGTTTTTGTTTTTTTTTTCATAAAGTATCTCACAAAGTCTTAGGCCTGACTCAAAGCAGATCAGTGCTTTTTTTACTAAATAATAAAATCACTAAAATATGAAATGATACCTAATATTATATTGATTATTCCCACAATAGAAAGAGGATGAAAAATTACTTTAGTATTAAAAACCACATTAGCCGATGATTGATTTAAACTACTCATGCTTCAGTTTCAAAAAGACTGAAATGCAGCAATGTCAGAATACCTCATTGCAATCTCTCATCTAGTTATTTGTGTCACTCCTCTCCTGAGCCCCGTCATGGAGGATGACTGACCTAACAAGCTATCAAGTCCCCACAATTGTTGTAAAATCCCTTTGATTTTATTCAGGGAAAATGCCTGGTATATATTTACTTTTCATTATAGGAAAATACATCTTTATGGATTACCTCTTAAAAATCATGCTTTAATACAACCTAGAAAATTGAGTATGATTCCTCAGATATGAAAACAATTCCTGTATGGGAAAAGAGTGAATTAAATTGGGATTTTACTAGCATATTGAGTAAACACTTCATCTTTGATATGTTAACACTACCTGGGCACCCTGAGAGATGTTTTTTCCTTCTAATTTATGAATTAGAATTCTGCTGTAGGTGTGACCAAATATAGAGATTTTATTTTGTGTAGTCCCATTCAGGTCATTCAAAGCATTCTGCCTACTATAAGAATCTTTTTTACATATTTCAGCAAGTCAGAGGAAAGACTGGATCCAAAATACAGAAAGTTAGATGATCATTTTCCTTTATTATGATACAAAATTCATGATTCATTCACTATTTCTCACATTATAGGTAAGTATAATTGAAGATAACTGTTTCCTATAGCTAACATATAATTAGCTGCCGTGTAAGGTTAGAAATGTACAACATTGTGAAGGAATAATCTTGTTGGCATTGGGAATGATTTCACAGAAGAGTTGGCTATAGGCAGGTCCTTAACGTTAGAATAGGATTTTGATAGGAGGTGGGAAAGTCAGAAGTGTTTTTCCCAGGAGGACTGAACTAATTAACTCAAAAAATATTTAGAACAAACTAAATAAATAGAGTTATTCTGCACTGCTATGTGCTAGGCACTACTCAAAGTATTTAAAATGTATTATTTTAATTCATCTATTTAAAAAACCTGTGAGTTAGGTACCATTAATATTTTCATTTTGTAGTTGACACCTTGAGGCACAGAGAGATCATTCAGCTATTAAGCAGTAGAATCAGGATTCAGTCCAAGACAGAAAAGACTCCAGAGCCCACACTTCTAAAAACAAGAACCCTGGAGCCAACAGCCTGGCTTCAAATTCTCACTTCATCAACAGTAGTTGGATTAGTAGTTGGATTGACTAAGGGTAAATGTCTCATAAATGTTAACTATTTTAATTATGTTGATTGTTATTAATAAGTTACTTCTCTGTGACTAGGCATAAGTCATTCAATGTGCTACAGATGATACAAATATGATAAGAGAAAGCCTTCATCCTCGGTGAATTTTCAGTCTTGTGAGAGAGAGATACAGTCAACCCTCTGTATCCTCAGGTTTCACATCTAAGGAGTCAACCAACCACAATAGAAAATATTCAGGAAAAAACAGATGGCTGTACCTGTTCTAAACATGTACAAACAATTTTCTTGTCATTATTCCCTAAATGATGGAGTGTAACAAGTATTTACATAGCATGCACGTTGTCTTAGGTTATAAATAATTTAGAAATGATTTAAAGTATACAGGAGGATGTACACAGGCTTATGCAAATATTATGCCATTTTATATAAGGGTCCTAAGCATATGCACATGTTGTTACTAGTGGTTCCTGGACCCAATCCCCCTTGGTTACTGAGGGAGGACACTGTGTACCCCAGAGGTATAATGCGCTAAGCAAGGGAGAGATTATCTCCAATTGGAAGAGATCAAGAAAGACCCCAGTTGTTCTTTAAGCAGAACATAGAATACATAAGTTTGTATTTGAAGAGGTAAGGAGGAGGACATTATGCAGTGAAAAGACAGTGTGCACTAAGGCATTTTGTGTTTAAAATGGCCAACATATGTTGGAGAATAGCTTGGCTTATTTTTAATTTACAGAGGGAACAGGCAGGGTAGTGGAAAAAAAAAAGGCAGAAAAACAACCTTAAGTTCAGATCTCGTGGAGCCTTGAAGAGGTCTTTAAACAAGTGAGTGACAGATCAGAGGCATTTTTGGAAGATCATTTTGGTAACAGGGCATAGAGTAGAGGAAGAGAGGGCAAGGGATACTATAAGCATGTAAACCAAATCGGGCTTGATGTGTTTTTAGTTCCACTGTAATAATTCTAACAGTATGCTAGATCATTAATTTGTTTTATGTCACTGGACAATCACTTATTATTATGTTCCTGTGTTTCCTTATCTCAAAAAAGAGAGCTGAATTGATAAGTATATGATCATCAGTTTATAGAGGTCATAAACTCTCTGTGTTTGACTTCAGGCTTAAATACTTTCACAAGCATGTTTTCCTCATGATGGTGATTCACAGATATGAATATCTTTTCTCTCTTAGTAAATTCTTATTTTCACCTTATTTGTTTGTTTTCTCAAACTATAAGTAATTGAGATAAAATCATATTACATGCTTTTTTATCATACATTGAGATTAGTATATAATATGGACTCAAATAATACTTATTGAATTATTGATAATATAAAGTTCTATGCTTTGATTATGGTTATTTTTCAGTGGGTTGAAGGATTTGCCAGCTCTAGGTTTTAGAACAAATTTTATGTGTAAAATTAGGATGGCAATTTGTTTTTTACAATCACTGCTTAGTAAACAAAAAAAATATTAATTTTATTTTGTATGTTTTCATATCTTACTTCCCAAACTAGAACACATAACACTAAAAAGAGTGGAATAAGATATGTTTTTCCCCAAAATAAATATTCAAATCCATAGAGTAAAAGACAGCTATACAAATTTTTTTAATTATGAAAAGTCTCAATGTATTATATTTTTCAAATAAGGAAAGCTGATCTCAGAGATTCTGGTAAGTTGTGTCTTCATTCTGATTGGTTTCCAAGAACATCTTTATTTCTGCCTTCATTTCATTATTTATCCAGTCGACACTCAGAAGCAAGTTGTTTAGTTTCCAAGTGGTTGTGTGGATTTGAGTGTGTTTCTTAATCCTGAGTTCTAATCTGATTGCACTGTGGTCTGATAGACTGTTTTTGTTATTTCTATTGTTTTTTATTTGCTGAGGAGGGATTTGCTTCCAATTATGTGGTCAATTTTAGAGTAAGTGTGATGTGGTGCTGAGAAGAATGTATATTATGTGGAGCTCTGGCTAGAACTTCCAATATGCAAGTCCATAAACATAATCCATCACATAAACAGAACCAAAGACAAAAAACACGTGATTATCTCAATAGATGCAGAGAAGGCCTTTGACAAAATTCAACAGCGCTTTATGCTAAATACTCTCAATAAACTAGGTATTGATGGAACGTATCATAAAATTAAAAGCTATTTATGACAAACCTACAGCCATTATCATACTGAATGGGCAAAACCTGGAAGAATTCCCTTTGAAATCAGGCACTAGACAAGGATGCCCTCTCTTACCACTGCTATTCAATATAGTATTGGAAGTTCTAGCCAGAGCAATGAGGCAAGAAAAGGAAATAAAGGGTATTCAATCAGGAAAGGAGGAAGTCAAACTGTCTCTATTTGCAGACATTATAACTGTATATTTAGAAGACCCCATCGTCTCAGCCCAAAACCTCCTGAAACTGATAAGCAACTTCAGCAAAGTCTCAGG
The DNA here is from genome assembly GCF_030222135.1 of Aotus nancymaae. Lineage (NCBI taxonomy): Eukaryota > Metazoa > Chordata > Mammalia > Primates > Aotidae > Aotus > Aotus nancymaae. Next base: position 42,558,288 of record NW_026988413.1, read on the forward strand.
ATACAAAATCAATGTGCAGAAATCACAAGCATTCCTATATACCAATAACAGACTACAGAGAACCAAATCAAGAGCAAACTCCCATTACCAATTGCTATAAAGGGAATAAAATACCTAGGAATACAACTCACAAAGAATGTAAAGGACCTCTTCAAGGAGAACTACAAACCACTGCTCAAGGAAATAAGAGAGGACATAAACAGATAGAAAAACATTCCATGCTCAAGGTTAGGAAGAATGAATATCATGAAAATGGCCATACTGCCCAAAGTAATTTATAGATTCAATGCTATCCCCATCAAGCTACCAATGACCTTCTTCACAGAACTGGGAAAAACCACTTTAAACTTCATATAGAACCACAAGAGAGACCGCATAGCCAAGACAATCCTAAGCAAAAAGAACAAAGCTGGCGGCATCACACTGCCAGACTTCAAACTATACCACAAGCCTACAGTAATAAAAACAGTGTGGTACTGGTACCAAAACAGAGACATAGACCAATGGAATAGAACAGAGGCCTTGGAAGCAATGCCACATATCTACAACCATCTGATCTTTGACAGACCTGACAAAAAGAAGCAATGGGGAAAGGACTCCATGTTTAATAAATGGTGTTGGGAAAATTGGCTAGCAATGTGCAGAAAGCAGAGACTGGACCCCTTCCTGTCACCTTACACTAAAATTAACTCCAGATGGATTAAAGATTTAAACATAAAACCCAACACCATAAAAACACTAGAAGAAAATGTAGGCAAAACCATTCAGGACATAGGCGTAGGCAAGGACTTCATGACCAGAACACCAAAAGCAATGGCAACAAAAGCCAAGATAGACAAATGGGATCTAATTAAAATTCAGAGCTTCAGTACAGCAAAAGAAACAATCATTAGAGTGAACCAGCAACCAACAGAATGGGAAAAAATTTTTGCAAACTACCCATCTGAAAAAGGGCTAATATCCAGATTCTACAAAGAACTAAAACAGATATACAAGAAAAAACAACCCCATTCAAAAGTGGGCAAAGTATATGAACAGACACTTTTCAAAAGAAGACATATATTAGGCCAACACACATATGAAAAAATGCTCGTTATTACTGGTCATTAGAGAAATGCAAATCAAAACCACACTGAGGTATCATCTCATGCCAGTTAGAATGGTGATCATTAAAAAATCTGGAGACAACAGATGTTGGAGAGGATGTGGAGAAATAGGAACACTCTTACACAGTTGGTGGGAGTGTAAATTAGTTCAACCATTGTGGAAGACAGTGTGGCAATTTCTGAAGGACCTATAAATAGTAATCCCATTTGACCCAGCAATCCCATTACTGGGTATATACCCAAAGAACTGTAAATCATTCAACTACAAAGACACATGCACACGTATGTTCATTGCAGCCCTGTGTACAATAGCAAAGACCTGGAACCAACCCAAATGCCCATCAATGATAGACTGGACAAAGAAAATATGGCACATATACACCATGGAATACTGCACAGCCATAAAAAACTAGATGAGTTGGTGTCCTTTGTAGGAATTGGATGAATCTGGAAACCATCATTCTCAGCAAACTAACACAAGAACAGAAAAACCAAACACCGCATGTTCTCACTCATAGGTGGGTATTGAACAATGAGACACATGGACTCATGTAGAGGAGCATCACACACTGGAAGTAGTTGTCGGGGGGCTAGGGGAGGGACAGCAGCGGGTGGGGAAGGTGAGGAAGGAAAACATGGGAAGAAATGCCAGATATAGATGAAGGGGAAATGGAGGCAGCAAACCACCTGGTTATGTATGCACCTATGCAACAACCCTGCATGACCTACACATGTACCCCAGAACCTAAAGTAAAATAAAACATATATATATAAAAAGAAAAAGCTGATCTCAAGCTAAATGGCTTCTAGGGAAATTTCATTGTGCCTTTCACATCATATTTTCACACTCCTCTTTGGACTATAGTAAAACGTATCTCCCTTGATATTTCAAGCCTGAATGTCCCTTAGATACTTAAGATGCTACAGCAAATAAAGTCCTGTTGGTATGAGAAGATACTAGAAGTAAAATTTAAAACTAATTATGACTCTTCTGCTGAGAGTTTCTTTAAGAGCCACTTTCTAATTTCTGTCAAACATTTGCAGTTCTAGTACAAATACATTTTTTTAAGAATGAATTCACTTGCATTTAAACTTCAAGGTAGTGTTTGCCTTTCATTGTGAAATAGAGAAAGGTTGTGAAGAAATTTCCAAGGAATTAAAAAATTAACTCTGAAAATTCTCTTTTAATTTTGCAAAAACGTAATGGGTCTAGTCCTAACAGTCATAGAATTACACAATTATCTTACGGATTTAGGATGGTCTCATTGCCAATTCAGGCTTTTAAGGGAAAAAAAACAAATCAATTCTTAAAAATAAACTCTCTGAGGTGATTATATTGCCAATCTAAGCTTTAGTGGAAAATTGCCAAATGTCCTTTCTTCTTTTGGTCACATTTATTTTCTTTCCCCATGAAAAACAAACACAGCAGAAATGAATTCTTCTTAATGTTCTCTGACCAACACAGATGAGGTGTAATTGCCTGTGGATGAAACATTTTCCCTAGTCAAGAATTGCATGGAGACTTTCTACATGCAAAGTGTCTTCCTGCCTAATATTATTTTCTTTTTCCTAGCAAAGGAAGTGGATAGGATTTAGTTCAATTTGTTTTTAACCTTTGTATCATAACATTTGTTCAAACAGAAGATTCAGAGTCAACTTGGATCATTTTCACCTATTAGAAAACATACTTAAAATCAACATTTGATACATAGATAAATATCATATGTAAAATGGGTTATATGGTTACAAACATTTAGTTTGCATTAGATTGTGGAATATTAAGGTTTATTGTCACCCTCTTACCTAAATAATTCATGGAAAGGGTCTCTTGTAGCCTTATATTAATGACCTGAATGGAATGAAGACTACTATTTAGAATTTACTAATATATCTACTAAAATATGTGAAGTTAGTTTCATTAACTAGGTTTACATTACCCATTTTTCTTATGACAATCATACCTCTTATGACATACAAGACATACAAGTTTAAAAATTGTTAAATAAATTACTTGCCTTTTTTTCCTTGGCTTATTGTCATTTGACTGAACTCCACAGTTATATCCAATACGAAGTTAAAAATGAAGTTTCTGACAACTATTTTCTACTAGCAAACATAATGACTCACCTTCCAAATAAAAGCATATCAACATGAAATTTTTCCAAGGGTATATTCTAGGTCATAATCTTTATGTTAATGAATTCCTTACTGAATAGTGAATCGTAAGAATATATTACCTTATTCCTATAATACATTACCTGCCAGCAGGTAATTACCAATCAAAACCTAAACAGAAAGGAAGATCTTGACACTAGTGACCCCTGCAGGTAAAATTAAAGAAAAAGTACACTGCTGTTGGACAAAAGATACTATTGTATAACAGAATGCAGCTAGGTAATACCAAAGCATTAACATCTATCAGTAACTCCCAATGAGATTTGTTATTATTCTTTATTAATTACTATTGGAGATTTTGTAATTTGCAGAATAAGTCAAGCATATGTTTTGGGATTTTACTAGCTATTATTAAACACATTTACATTTTGCATGTCAACTATAGTTTCTAGCGAATGCTGTCCAGATAGGCTCTTAAAAAGCTGTTTGGGGTTATTTGATTAAGGAGTTAGAAGAGATCACAAATGGCCATCTGGTTTGTCTGCCTGCCTGACGATTAGTTTCAACAACCAGCTAACTGATGTACAAAGCACTTAACAGGCAGTCTCAGGAACTCCCAATGAGATAGGCATTATTATCCACTTATTATGGAAAGATGTGAGTAAGTGGCAATGTAAGTGTCAAAGCTGGGAGATGCCCTAAAGCTCTTTCTCCTGAGCATTATTCTATAGGGTGAAGGTAATATTTAGGAAAGATCACCAAGTGGATATGTATACTCCAATTCCCAATGGAAGGGCATATATTTAATGACCACTTATTTATTTAATATGTGTGAAGTGCTTACTTATTATATCATTTTGGGCTGGGTCATGAAGGTTTTAAAAATATCCAACAATTAGGAGGCTGAGGCAGGAGAATTGCCTGAACCCAGGAGGCGGAGGTTGCGGTGAGCCGAGATCGCGCCATTGCACTCCAGCCTGGGTAACAAGAGCAAAACTCCGTCTCAAAAAAAAAAAAAAAAAAAAAAATCCAACAATTAGCATGAAGATTTTTTTTAAAAAAGAACAATGTATCACATTAATGATTTAAACAAATGCAGTTTAATACTCTAACTGGTAGTAATAAAGACAGTAGCCACGAATTCAACAATTTCATATGTAATTGAGTCATTATTTTTAGTACTTATATCAACATTAAAATTTTGTGGCAACTTATGAGAGATACAAACAATTTTTATGGTGACACTTTTTTTTCAGAGAATTATCTTTTTAAAAGTTTATGCTTTTAAATTTACTATTAAGTTTAGCTTTGTCTTTTATGTTCCCGATTAACCCACATAAAACGTTCTGTTTGTGTGGATATTTCTGTTACTTTTATGATATAATTATGGAGAGGGGGAGAGTGAGAGAGTGAGTGAGTGAGAGAGAGAGAGAGAGAACAGAAAACGTGCAAGCTCTCCATCAGCACAAATGAACTGAGTTCAGATCAGGCAGCATCTCATGAACTATGAAAGGATGTCTGAATCTCATTTAATGTGTAATGGGCTTCAGGTAGAAACAAGCAGGGGCTTCTCTTGCTTCCGTGTAGTGACAGGTCATAGACAGAAACGAGTAGAATAAGGAGATTTTTAAAAGGAGAATATTACATTAGATAAAAGCTAAATTTTGATATTAGAACAAAGTCAATTATTTCCTCAGGTTTTTGTAAATGGAGCAGGTCTGAGACTATTGTCTTAAAAATACTGTGACCATAATAATGCTAAAATAAGAGGTTTGTGTCAATTGAATTGAATAAATATTGTTTATATCAGGTAAAGAAATACATTGCCATATTATAATGGCTTCAATCTGAGTTTGTTCTCTACATTGAAGCAAAATAAAAGTGTATCTCTTTTAATTGAAATTAGACAGAAAAGTTTTATATACATTTTCAAAAAGAGTAGTAGACAAACAAATGTTCCAGAAGGTAAAGTAAGGGCAAATTTTTTCCCTCTATTATAAGCACAGTCCTGGTATAAAACTGTAATTTGTCAATACATATGTCATGCCAAAAGAACCAGTCAAGTCAGGGAGGAAAAATTAGTTGAGCCAGTTTTTTGACTTAAGAGGAAATTCAAAAGATAGGTTTTCTGCATTTAATACATTATAAGAAGCTGTTGATCTCATTTAATTGTAGGCATTTTGTTTATTTATATGCAAAATTGGTAGAATAATAACTAATATAATATGATTTTGCAGAGAGTTGGATAAAAATCGTATTGCCTAGGGCCTAACACATAGTAGGAATTTGGTTTATAGCCTTAGTTGCAAGCCTGTCTAAAACTAATCTGTGTTAAACATAGACTTAGAGGTTTGAGGAAGCTATGCTAATTCATTAGCAGTTAGTTGGTACACCAGAATAACTAGTTCTGGGTTATTTTCAAAGAAATTATGTTGAACAAATCAGAAATGAGAAAGCTCTGCTAGTCCAACATTCTTCAGTTTTAAAATTATAACAAAAGAATGCTAAAATTATATTGAGAAGGTCAGAGAGTCAGTGAAATTCAAACATCACTTTAAGTATTCCTGCAATTTTTCTCCTTGCTGGCATGTGCTTCTTACCTTCTTACATGTAAATATATCTTCCAAAACGCATTAGAGTTAGAAAAGCAATTGAGAACTGCCATGGGTTAAATTGTGTCCTTCAGAAAAAGATGTGTTGAAATCCTAACTCCTAGTACCCTAGAATGTGTGAATTTATTTGGATGTAGGGTGTTTGCAGACATAGTTAAGATGAGGCCATACTGAAGTAGAATGGGCCTAAATACAATATGGTTGATGTTTTTATGAGAAGAAAACAACACAGCAAGTGAGACACTAAGGGAAAAGATAGCCATGTGACAATAGAGGCAGAGATTGAAATGATGTTTCTACAAGGCAAGAAATGACGGGGATTTCTGAGGAAAACCAACAGCTATAAGAGGCAAGGAAAGGTTGTTCCCTCCAGACTTCGGAGGAAGGATGGCCCTGCCAGCACCTTGCTTTATACCCTTCATCTTGGTATGGTCAACAGCACACCTGAGCAGAAACAAAATAAAACAAAAAAGCAAGTAAACACCCCCACTCTTAATTCTATCTTCTGTTCTGAATCATTTATGCATCATGTAAGTGACAAACAAATGCTTATTACCGTCAGAACTCCAGAGCATACACAGCAGTAGAGAAATCAGGTCTATTCCATTGACTTCATGTATCTTTAACAAAGGTGCCATCTGTGGTCCAGCACCAGAAATCTCTTTTATTGGTGATGATGTATGAGACCAAAAGAACACAATCTGATTTTTTTTCAGACCGAAGTACATGAAATTGAGCTTACAGTGCTGTAAGTTAGGAAAATCTTGTTTTAAAGGCTGTAAACTGCATATAACTTTGTGAATATATTCATATGCATGATATTAAAATAACTTATGTGTGCCTAAAATCCTAGATTATAAAAATAGCACCCAGCTAAAAAATGGATTTTTTTTTTTAGTCAATGCTCTCTCCTTCTGTGACCATTATAGTTTTCTGTGTCCTGTCTTCCCTGCACAGTTTTATTTGCCATCAGTCTTAATCCATTTTCACAAACAAATTAAGGCAGAGAGCCAGATGAGGTATGCAACTCTACTCTCTATCATTCACTTCCCTATGCCTCTGTCAGAATCAATAAATACTCATTCAAAGGAGGGGGCCTAAGCAACTCATTAATCCTCCTGCTCACTGCTTCCAAAATATGGGTGACTTGTTAGGGGCTCTCTAAAATCCATTGTGCAAAATATAGCTCTTCAGCACTGTTAAAGCCCTAGCAATACAGGCACAGAACATGAGGAGGGGTCTTATCAGTGATAATTACCTTAGTAACTCTGTGTTCTGTGATTCATCCATGCACAACATTTTCCATATAATGTCTTTTTGTCATACAGGATTATAGGTTGCCTTTGTTTTCTAAGATTCATCCAAGCCTGGTATCTCCTCATTGTTTAAATCTGTCCTTGAACATAAACAACACTCTGGAAATTTTCAATTTTATACAACACATTTCAAAGCACATGAAAAGAAAGTTCTTCAAACTCTTAAGAGTGAATAGTGATTGCTGACTTGTTTAGAGTGAATATAGAAGGAGATGCTATACAAGAACTTCTTCAGCGATTCCTGTGAAGGATGTGGATATGAACACCATAGAAATTCACACACAATATTGGGAGTTAAAGGAACCCACACAAATAGAGATTTTGAATAGATCTATATGCTTAGGTTTCTCACTCTCCTCGACTTTAAAAGTGTGATATCTTTGTCTTACTTTTCTAATTTCTTTGTTGCCCCAAGTTTGGGGAATTTTATTGTTATTCCTCATGGATTTTTCTAACTCTAAGAGAAGTGATGTGAAAAATAACATCAGTCTGAACTTGGTAACCTCTACTTTATTTTATTTTTTTAGTTTGACTTAGCTAAAAGCCATTATAGCTGCTGTTTATTATTTCAAAATACCATTAATACTTACTAGGTGATTCATTTCCATGTAAATTTTTCTTTTAGGGAGCTTTGATTTAGAGCAATGTATGCGTTAGAAGGAAAACATCAGATAATTATTTACTCAAAAAACAAGAGAGAGGAGGGTTGAAGAGAGCATATCCCATGAGATTTAAGACTGACAGATTAGCAGCAGAAAACCTTTTGTCTGGAAAGTAAGAAAATGATCCTGAGAACTAAGCACAATATACCTCTCAACTTGTCAAACCAAAGAAGCTTTATATGTGCAAAGTGTCCAATTCTCTTTCTTCATACACAGTGAACATGAAATTTCATCTGACTTGGAAAATAACCAAATTGAAAATAAAACCTGTAATTATAAACATTTCTATAGATAAAAAGGAAACCATTGGATTAACCTGAAGTAAGATTTTGCTGCCTCATAATTATAATATTTATTTTAGTGTATTAATTTATTAGTAAAATATAATAAAGTGACAGTCTTTCAATTGGACAGTATAGAATATCAAAATTTTAGAGATATAAAAATAAACTAATAGATTTAGTGGTATTATTTCCATTTAATAGATGAGGAATCTGAGAATCATAGAGATGAACTAACTTGTCCAAGATCAGATATCAGAAAAATGGCAGAGTTGGGAGTCATATCTAGTTTTGATTACCCTAAAGTGGATGTTTTGTCTACTTTGGCTAGGCAGCCTTGCAGACCAGATGGTAGAGATGATGCTAAGTCCTACCAATTCACTGAAGTTTTTGAATTCAAAATTACTTGCCCCTTCTAACGAAATTGACATAATTCACTTATTTTTGGGACTTGATTACACTAAACTTCTTAACACTATGTTTGCTTTCTCATTTTTTCTCTTCCTTCCAGCCTTCCTTTCTGCCTTCCTTCCTGCCTTCCTGCCTTCTTGCCTCCCTCCCTTCTTCCTTCCATCCCTCTCTCCCTTCCTCCTTATTTTCCTCTGTCCTCCTCATTCTACTCAAAAAATAATTTGAAGGGACTCATAATGTAATGCATATATAATAGAACCACTAAAACCTCTCAAAAAGATTTTATGTACACAAGTTTGTGTGATATCATGATTTAAAATTATAACAGAACTGCTATTGAATAAAAATATTAACAATGTTGACACTTTATTCATTAGTCAAGTGTTTACTGGAATGCACCTATATTCTAGGGATTATTGGAATGCAAAGACAAATGCATCATACATCATAGGCCTTTCCTTCACTACAGGTGCTGTGTTAGGGTGATGTACAAAAGTGGTGGGAATAGAGGTTGTACATTAATGTGTTCAGGAGAATTGAAAAGATTTCATCAGAGAGTAGAATTTCAAGGGGTTATAAATAATAAGGAAAAAAATTCTAAGAGAGAAGAGAGACAAAGATATTCCTGGAAAATGATGAATGATGGATTGGCCAGTTCTGCAATTGAAGCAGGTGGTGGTCATTGTTAGGGAATTGTTACATACAAGGTATAAGGTGAGATAAAAAACAAAAAGGTTTAAGGCATGTGGTTATTACATCAAGCAATTTGGATGTGATACTAAACCATGTGTAGTTTTTAAAAATATAATTCAATACAATCTTTCACTTGCAAAAAAGTACAAGTACAGAAAACAACAACAAAATCCTATTTTGAATCAGTTCAGAATAGGTTGCCACCTTGATGCCCCATCCCACTGAATTCTTTACTGTGTCTCCTATAAACAAGGATATTCTCCTACATCAACACAATGAAATCATCAAAATCAGAAAATCAGCACTGATACATTTCTACCATGTAATTTTCTGACACTGTTCACGTTTACTAATTGTCCTGTTAATGTTCTTTAGAGCAAATATATCCAGTTCAGAATCACATGTTGTATTTAATTGTCATTATCTTTTTAGTCCTCTTTAGTCTGGAGCAGTTCTTCAGTCTTTCTTTGACGTTAATGAATTTGACACTTGTATTAGTCTGATAAAGACTGCTGATAAAGTCATATCTTAGAATGGACAATTTATAAAGAAAAAGTGGTTTAATGGGCTTGCAGTTCCATATGGCTGGGGAGGCCTCACAGTCATGGCAAAATGTGAAAGGGATGTCTTACATAAGACAAGAGGGAATGAGAACCAAGCATAAGGGTTCTCATTTTAACATCATCATCAGATCTTGTGAGACTTATTCACTGCCATGAGAACAGTATGGGCAAAACCACCCCCATGATTCAATTATCTCCCACCGGTTCTCTCCTATAACACATGGGAATTCTGGGAGCTACAATTTAATATGAGATTTGGGTGGGGACACAGCCAAACCATGTCAACACTATTGAAAATGACAGGGCAGTTGTTTTGTAACTATTCTTTATTCTGGGTGTCTGATGTTTCCTCACAATTTGATAAAAGTTATGCAAATTTGCCGGAATATCACAAAAGAGATCCTGTTGTTTTTCTCATTGCATACTATCAGGTACTGTGGAATTTTAATTTGTCCCATTAATGACTATGTTCACTGTGATCACCTGATTAACATGATGTCTGCCAGGCTTCTTCATTGTGAAATTCCTTTTCTCCTTTTGTAAATAAGTAGCATTTGCATGGAGAGATAATTTGAAACTATGTACATATCCTATTCTTTATTTATTCTTATTTATTTGGATGTGATACTAAACCATGTGTAGTTTTTAAACTTATTTATTCTCTTACTTAATTATTCTAAACTTATTTATTCTCTTACTTAATTCAATGAGTTATAATCAGTTACTAGTTCCTATCATTATTTATTTTGATGTTTAAAATGGTTGCAGAGTTGGCCAGTGGAACTCCTTCAAGCTGAAGTCTGTGTTCTTTTGGCGTTCCACCTCATTCTTTGCTTTGTGTCACAGAAGTTTCTAGACTTATCTTCATCATATGCGTTTCCTACCCTACCTCTTGAATCAGCAATTTCCCCAAGGAGCCCTCGTTCCTTATAAAGAAGAATGGTATTCAGAGGCCAATACATGGGCACTAAGTGTGCTCAATTCTATTTGAGTTGAACATGATTGCTATTCTTAGGCCCTCTTACTGAATGTAGTTACAGAATATGTATACCCAAGTATGTGTGTGTGTATATATACGAGTATACATACATCCACACATAAAGTGGTACATTGTATTTTTCAAGATGATTACAAGATTACCCATCCCTTATGATCTTTTTACAATATAATGATGATGCTCTTCTTCTCACCCAGAAGTCAGGTCTGTACTATGCCTGTCACCTAACTTGAATCTGCAGGTACTATAGACTGAATTGTGCTTGGCCTGAAATTCATAGGTTGGACCTCTAACCACCAGGGTGATGTATTTGGAGGTGGGGCCTTTGGGTGTTAATTACTTTTGGAAGACTTCACGAGGGAGAGGCCCTTATAAGGAAAGACACCAGATGTATCTTAGTCTCCTTGGGCTGCTATAAAAAACACCATAAACTGGGTAATTTAGAAACAATGTAAATATATTTCCCATAGTTCCAGAACCCAAGAAGTCCAAGATTGAGGTGCTGTCAGATGACATGTCTGTTGAGGGCTTGGTTTCTTCATAGACAATGTCTTCTCACTGTAACTTCACATGGTGGAGGCAGGGGACTGGGAGTGCTTCCTTGGGTCCTCTTTTATAAGAGTACTAATCCCATTCATTTAGGCTCTACCCTCATCATCTAGTCACCTCTGTGTTATGCTGTTCTTGCATTGGTATAAAAAAAAAATTGAGACTGGGTATTTATTTTTATTTATTTATTTATTTTTATTATATTTTAAGTTCTGGGATACATGTGCAGAACGTGCAGGTTTGTTACATAGGTATACATATACCATGGTGATTTGCTGCATCCATGTCCCCATCACCTATATTAGGTATTTCTCCTAATGTTATCCCTCCCCAATCTCCCTACCTCCTGCTATCCCTCCCCTAGCCACCCTAACCCCCAACAGCTCCCAGTGTGTGATGTTCCCCTCCCTGTGTCCATGTGTTCTCATTGTTCAACACCCACTAATAGTGAGAACATGCAGTGTTCGGTTTTCTGTTCATGTGTCAGTTTGCTGAGAATGATGGTTTCCAGATTCATCCATGTCCCTGCAAAGGACATAAACTCATCCTTTCTTATGGCTGCATAATATTCCATGGTGTATGTGTGCCACATTTTTCTTTATCCAGTCTATCATTGATGGGCATTTGGGTTGGTTCCAAGTCTTTGCTATTGTAAACAGTGCCACAATGACTATACATGTGCATGTGTCTTGATAATAGAACAATTTATAATCCTTTGGGTATATACCCCATAATGGGATTGCTGGGTCAAATGGGATTTATAGTTCTAGATCCTTGAGGAATCACCACACTGTCTTCCACAATGGTTGAACTAATTTACACTCCCACCAACAGTGTAAAAGTGTTCCTATTTCTCCACATCCTCTCCAGCATCTGTTGTCTCCTGATTTTTTTAATGACCATCATTCTAACTGACATGAGATGGTATCTCAATGTGGTTTTGATTTGCATTTCTCTAATGATCAGTGATGATAAGCATTTTTTCATGTTTGTTGGCTGCATAAATGTCTTCTTTTGAAAAGCATCTGTTCATATCCTTTGCCCACATTTTGATAGGGTTGTCTGTTTTTTTCTTGTAAATCTGTTTTAGTTCTTTGTAGATTCTGGATATTAGCCCTTTGTCAGATGGGTAGATTGCAAAAATTTTTTCCCATTCTGTTGGTTGCTGGTTCACTCTAATGATTGTTTCTTTTGCTGTGCAGAAGCTCTTAAGTTTAATTAGATCCTATTTGTCTATTTTGGCTTTTGTTGCCATTGCTTTTGGTGTTTTGGTCATGAAGTCCTTGCCTGTGCCTATGTTCTGAATGGTATTGCCTATGTGTTCTTCTAGGGTTTATGGGTGTTAACAAAGCTGGAAGCATCACGCTACCTGACTTCAAACTATACTACAAGGCTACAGTAATCAAAACAGCATGGTACTGTTACCAAAATAGAGATATAGACCAATGGAACAGAACAGAGGCCTCAGAAGTAATGCCACACATCTACAACTATCTGATCTTTGACAAACCTGACAAAAACAAGCAATGGGGAAAGGATTCCCTGTTTAATAACTGATGTTGGAAAACTGGCTAGCCATGTGCAGAAAGCTGAAACTGAACCCCTTCCTTAAACCTTATACAAAAATTAACTCCAGATGGATTAGAGATCTAAACATGAAACTGGGTAATTTATAAAGAAAAGAGATGTAATTGGCTTACAGTTCTGCAAGTTGTACAAGCATAGTACTGGCATCTTCTCAGCCTCAGGGGAGGCCCAGGGAGCTTTTACTCATGGTGGAGGACAAAATGGGAAAAGGCATCTCACATGGAAAAAGCAGGAGCAAGAAAGAGAATGGAGGGGAAGGTGCCACACACTCTTTAACAACCAGATCTTATGAGAACTCACCCATTATTGTGAAGACAGCACCAAGCCATCAGGGATCCACCCCATGACCCAAACACCTCCCACAAGGCCCCACCTCTACCACTGGAGATTACAATTCTATATGAGATTTGGGCATAGACATATATCCAAATTTAACTCCCAAAGTTATCACATTCTAATACTACTACATTGGTGATTAGGTTTTCAACATATGAGTTTTAGGGGTACAGAAGCATTCAGAACATAGTAGCTGGGCTAATTTCACTTCTCCTGGGTCCTGTGTCTCTCTTCTATTTGATTTATTCTCAAATGTCACTGAAGCCCCTTCCTAATGTTAAGTGTAAGAGAAGTAGAATTTCTGAAGTCATGCATGTATGAAAAATTTTAAAGGATAAATTTTATATAACATAAAATAAATTATGAGACACTACATATACATGTATGTGTATATATATGTATATATACACATACATATATATGTAGTGTATATATATATTTTATGTGTATATAAATGTATGTATATATATTTTATTATGTGTATATATATGTAGTGTGTATATATATACACATGTAGTGTATATATATTTATATATATATATGTATATACACATATATTTTATATATATACATGTAGTGTGTATATATGTATATACACTACATATATACACATAATAAAATATATATACATATATTTATATACATATTTATATATACATGTAGTGTATATATACACATATATATACGTATATATACACATATATTTATATATACATATATAAATATATGTGTATACATATAGTGTATATATGTATATATATACACTACATATATACACATAAGATATATATACATATATTTATATACACATAAAATATATATACAGTACATATATGTATATATACACATATATACACATAATAAAATATATATACATATATAAAATATTTCAAAATATAAACAAATTATGTGTATATACATATACACACATGTATATATATACAGATAATAATTGTGTATGTGTATGTGTGTGTATATATATACACACACACACATATATATACACATAATAAAATAATTGCTTTTTCTGGCTTTCTTTCCTCTGACTGAATTATGGCCAAAATACTAAAGACATGATTGCAACTACTTATAAACACCGTTGAAATCACTTGGAATCCTTTTTGTTAATAACTTTGAGATTCAATATGTAGTTAATATTGAAGCTTTTAATCATACATTAGAACACATTCTCTCCTCTAGAAATGGTTTATATAGCTGTGGCATATAAATACATACATACAAGTATATACAGTATATATATATATACACACACACATAGACCCTTGTATACTAGAATATAAACTTGTATGTATATATTTATATACAATATATAAATTGTATATACTTACATAATAGATCAATTCTATATACATACAAGTATATAGAATAAATTTTGGAAACTTTTAAATAACACTTTAGAGAAAGGTAAGAAAATCAAGAAACTTTGAAAAGCAGAATGAGTTGGAAGGGCTAACCCTTGAGACACCTGGGTTGGGATCTTGTGATGCTCCAAGTCACCTGATTATAATTCAAGTCACTTTCTTACAGTTATGATAACTACCGATTGAAAAATCACTTGGATTAACATGAATTCTCTTTAAAAATGAATATTTCTTATAGGGTCTAGTAAGTGGTGTCAGTTTGCTATACTTTAAAGCAAGTGGCAACCACGTTTACCCGCTTGAGGTTTCTGTTGATGTCTAGCTGAGATGATCAGCATCAGAGCTGAGAAGGAAAAGATAATTTTCATGAGTGGTAGGGCAGGCTTAGGGCAGCATATCAAGCTAATGTGACTCTGGCATCAGTATATGGAGGTGAAGTTTATCAGGTAAATCCAAGAGAAAGAGGCAATTCCAATTGGGTGATTGAGAATCTCCTCTATCACAACAGGATAACCGACAGTGGCTAGACTTATGAGAAGCAGGAAATCTGTTAAAGATGAGCTAAACTGGCTATAATTAGAGGCAGAATTACCTACGGAGGTAAGAATGGGGGACTCCCACATACTTCAGTGGCTTCCTCTGCGTTTAAAGTAAAATCATATTTTGCTAGGGCTAACAAGGCTCTATACTTGCTTATTTCCTGAACCCCATCTCTCCTATTACCACTTACATCTCAGCTCAGTAAATTCCATCCACAGTGGCATTCTGGCTATTCTGTGAGCATACTAAATTTGTTTCTGCCTTAGGCTTTTGCACTTGATGTTCCCTCTGATGGGAACACCCAGCCCCAGATCACCTGGTGTCTCCTTTATATCATTCACAGTCCAGATAAGATGTCATCTCCTCAAAAAGGTCTTCCCATTTAAAATAGACACTCCCAACATCACCAGCCCCACTTCCCATATTCTCTATCACTTCACTCTGTCAGTCTTTCCAGCACTTATCACTTTCTGAAATTATCTTGTTTGTTTATGTCTTGTTGCCTGACTTCGTCCTGACACTATAAATGCTTGAGAGCACGGACTTGGTCTTGTTAACTTTATGTCCTCGGTTCCTAAAACCATGCCTGTCCTGTGGTAGGTAGTCAATAAACGTATTTTGAATAAATAACTGAATACATGAACTGGAGAGATGATGGAATAAGAATTAAGAACTTCAGCCGGTTGGTCTGATACAATGGAAGGAGTGAGGATAGGGAACAGCTATGATGTCGTAGGCAGAGTGTTCAGGATGAAATACAAGCTCCAGTTTGCCATTCTGTGACATGGAAAAATTACTTACTCTTGCTGAACCTCAGTTTCTTCAGCTGTGAAATGGAAATAACTGTTTTATATGACCGTTTAAAGATTTAGTTAGGTGAAACAATGAATATATAAATGTATATATAAAGAGTGTGGCACAGAAAAGGTACTCCATAAATAGTAGGCATTATTATCATTAATATTGAGCTAAATAAATTTTTGCATACTTAGCATGAGAAAGCTTGAGAACACCCTATCCAATTTTCTTTTTCCTAAACTCTGCCTTTTTATGCAATTTATTATATGTTTATTAAAGTAATAGAAACTTTAGTGTATTTTGCATATCAAACAAAATGTTCATATAAGCTTGATTTTCAGATGCAGCCAAAGAATAAATTGGACCATAAAGTATGAACACTTTACCTAGTGATGAAAGAGTAGTACACATGAATAGAAGAGACATAATGGTTGGCCATAAAATATGATTAACCTAGTTGAAACAAAGGGCCTTAGTACCTCACAAGTAGTGAACTCATTAGTGGGTTATAGGGGTTCCACATGAGTGAAAAAATCATGTATAATGGTTGCTCATTACATACTCTATTTATTCCTAGGGTGCCTTTTGTGAAGCTTGTTTTTTCAATTAAGTTTAAGCAAGAAGAGACAAAAGCATGATATAAGAATATGCCAACCATATTTTAAAACAGTATTATTTTAGGAAGTTGGTCTATATTAATCAAAAGAAACTTAACCCTTGATGATAAAGCAAGTTTTGTATGCATTCTATGCATAACAAAGCCATTTAACATTGCTTTAAAATGAAGACTTTTATGAAGCAGAACCTTTTGATGGGCTATTTCCACGAGGATCATGCTGGCCTGTTTCCTCTCTCCTTTTTATTATTACTATTACTGCTTTTGTAGCCCCAGTTCTGCCACCATGTCTGTAAGTTTGGGTAGTAAATTAACCATGCTGGGCCTCACTTTCCAAACTAGATACTGGGAGAAGGACATCAAAGTTGCCTGTATTGTAACTCAAAACAAGACAATACTTGTGAATACTGGAAGCACATCATACACATGCAGTGTGCTATGACAGAGCACTTAGCACATGCTTTTGTATCATGGGTGTCCAGTAAATATTAATTTAAAAAAAAAACACAAAGCCATGTTGACAACTGGCTCAGCCTTTTTTCTTTTCTTTTTTTTTTTTTGACGGAGTCTTCTCTGTCTCCCTGGCTGGAGTGCAGTGGCATGATCTTGGCTTACTACAACCTCCACCTCGCCAGTTGAAGTGATTCTCCCACCTCAGCTTCCCAAGTAGCTGGGAATACAGGTGCTCACCATCACACACAGCTACTTTTTGAATTTTTAGAATTTTTAGTAGAGACAAGGTTTCACCATGTTGGCCAGGCTGGTCTCGAACTTCTAACCTCAGGTGATCGACCCACCTTGGCCTCCCAAACTGCTGGGATTACAGGTGTGAGCTACCACACCCGGCCTGGCACAGTTTTTTATATGGGGATTAGTGGGGCAAGAATCTGACTTAACTCTCTCATGTTTTCCATATATGCGATGGTATGGAATACATGTGAGTGAGGTAAGTGAGTCAGATTCTTGCCCTACCAATGGGACAAGACCAGTGATAAAGATAGGAAACCTACAATACTTATTTCATACTTTTGTTTAATAAGTATTTTAAGGATTAAAATTTAGCTCTATTTCACTAATTCTAAGCAAATGTTTTAAATGCTTCTTTATTTGAAAATGTACCCTTCAAACTGGTTTTCAATGAAGCCATTTAGTAGATTTCCGAATACATTGTAGCATTTTAATATGGTATATACCTGCTGAAATGTTAATATTTGAATAAAATTTTGGAAAAGCAATATTAGACATTATATTGTTATAAAAATGCTATGGACTCAAATTTTCAAGTTTAATTTTTGGACCTATTTCAAATTATCACAGGAATAATCTCTGGTAGTTTATGATACAAGGGCACAAATGATAGAGTAAGATAATTAAATTAATAATCAATTTTATAATTCAATGAAATCAGGCTGATCATGTCATTAATTCAGAGAAAAACATTTTATTATTTCTTGAGAATAAAATTTTTATCTAAAGCATCCATTTACCTTAACACTTCCTTTAATTTGCCAATTTATTCCATCAATCAGTCCTTCATTTATCTTTTCAGGGACTTTTTCAGTGTGTGACAAGCCAGACACCAGATTTAAGAAAACAGAAATAGTTAGGAATGGTCCTGGTGTTGGAAGTGGTCACAGTCTCATAAGCCGCCTCCATCACCCCGTTACCTACATCTGGCATTTCTTTATCACATTACTTAATCTATCTGGGCCTCAGTTTATTCATCTGCAAAATGTTCCTAATGAGAGTATCTACTTCACAGATTGCAAAGTTTAACTGCAAAGCTCTTGGAACAGTACTTAATGGAGTGTAAGTTATAAAAGTATTAATTATTATTTAAGAAATAAAATATTTATTTAAATGAAGCAATATTTAATTATGTGATACAATAATTACGTGCTGTGTATGTATAGATGTGTACATAGATGACAAATGAAGCACTCTTGTGATATTAGTTCAATGAAAGTTATGTCTTAAATGAGGAATATACTGTTTATATTGAGATGGAGGTGTAAGTCAGACTTCCTCCTTTGTCTTTCCAGTTAAACTTTTCCTTTTTATAATGAATATTGCTTGGAGTGAAGTTGTGTTGACTTTGGCTGGCATATCACAGTAATCAGGTTGTAGTCCTTCAACACTGAGGATACAGAAAAGAAAATATTTCAATGAAATAGAATAATTCTTAGCCATAGACATGTATGCCTTTTAAAAACTTAATTCCTTCCATAGGATTAATTAATACTAAAACAGTAGGATCTAATTATATGTCTTACCATTAAAAAAAAAAAGTTCTACAGCTCTGGATCTTATTTAGGAAATGTGAAGATTTGTAGGTTTTTTTTTTTAACTTCAGCAAAATGCAGCACCCCCCATTATTGAAATAAAATAATAAGTCTCCCATGATTTGCGTTGGGTAATGTTTTATTATAGTATTTTAATGGAATTGGCCTTTATCCTTGAGTGGAACAAAATAAACAGGTCTGCTAGTTTCTGTACACTGCTAAGTATAGAGTATTTCTTTAGGTATCCCTTCTCTGAGAAGGAAAACCAGAGTCTCTCGCAGTCAGTGGCTGTGGTAACCAAGTTACTCTAAGTAAGCAAACATCAAGTAAAAGGAAAAACTCCCAGCGAAACCAGATAGAATCCTTCTCACTAAAGAATCTCCTTTCTGGTTTATAGTTGCCTTGACCTTCTTTTATTAAGTGTGGTATTCTGTTTTAGTAAGAAAGACTGTCCTCAGTAAACTTTTATTTCTTTTATCTACTTTTTCTTTTTGGAGATGGAGTCTCCCTCTGTCACCCAGGCTGGAGTGCAGTGGCACTATCTCGGCTCACTGCAACTTCCTGGGTTCAAGTGATTCTCTTGTCTCAGTCTTCTGAGTAGCTGGGACTGCAGGCATGTACCACCATGCCCGGCTAATTTTTGTATTTTCAGCAGAGATGGGGTTTCACCATGTTGGCCTGCAAAGAATTTAGAGAGTGTTATTTGCTATCTGCTATTGTTGCATACCTTCTTGTAGTTTTTCAAAGTAGGTAATTGATATTCTTTATTGCCATATTCAGCTATAATTTTTCCTGCTATATAATATTTCTGTGGGAGAATATATCTATATCACAGTTTAGGTGTCATTCTCCTGTAAGCAGCATTTGGATTGTTCCTAGTTTTAATTTTTAATCTTTGCTTTTGTATACAATGCTTCTATGACTGTAATGAAAGCATAATACTGAATGAATAAAACGCATAAGACTAAATAATTTAACTTTAATAAACTCAAAAACAAGAAAAACTTTGTCATATCTTGTTAGGGGAAAATATATATATGTATTTAAATAAAACTAGTTTTCCAAGTAAAAAAAAAAAAACATAAAATTTATAAGAATGGAACATGAAAGGAGAGAAGCACAGTGACTAAACAACATTTGTAATAACCCTTTCAAAAATTTTACAGAAGGTTCATTTTAAAACTTATGCTTCATAACTTAAGTAATATTTGGTTTGTATAAAATGTTAAATATTTTCAAAATTAAAAGGTACATCATTATGTTTGTTTTTCAAACCATCTTTGTGTGTTGTGCTGAATAGATATAATTGCCCCTGTTTTACAGATGCTGGAGATGAGATTCAAGCTATTTATCCAAGGCCTAATTGCTGCTAAATCTTGGAGAAAGGCTAGAAACTATTTCATTAATCAATTGATATTAATTAATTTGATAAACATTTTCTCCATTGCTCCTCCTTTTTGAGAAAGGCACTACCGTCCATCTAATGATATGGTTACAAACCTGAGAGCCATTTGTAATGCTTTCCTCTCTCTACTTCAACCAATTAGCTATCAATTCCTATTAATATTATCTCCTCAAGAGACTTAACTCACTTTCTTTCTCATTATCCCTATGGGCATTACCTCAAAGATCAATTCATCTTTGTTGTACACTCATATGGGTGACAACTACTTTCTCACCTTGTCTACAGTCAAGTTCTACAGTCTTGTCCCAATCAAATTTATCCTCAAAGTGAAAATCAGAATGTCCCACCATATTTTTTGGTTGTTTTTTGTTTGTTTGTCTGAGATGGAGTTTCCCTCTTGTTGCCCAGGCTGGAGTGCAGTGGTGCAATCTCTGCTCACTGCAACCTCCACCTTGCAGGTTCAAATGATCCTCCCACCTGAGCTTCCCAAGTAGCCAGGAATAGAGGTGTGTGCCACAACACCCAGCTAATTTTTGAATTTTTAGTAGAGACAGGGTTTCACCACGTTAGCCAAGCGGGTCTCAAACTCCTGACCTCAGGTGATCCATCTGCCTTGGCCTCCCAAAGTGCTAGGATTATAGGCTTGAACCACTGTGCCCAGCCAGAGTGCCCCTTTTAACTCTTACTCTGACTTCCATTCCTAATATTGTATAATGACTCCACATTTCCTCCAGGGTAAAGCTGATGCTTCTCTTTAGGACATCACAAAGCTGCCCACAGCCTCTCTTCTGCTGACACCCCAAATTCATTTCTTACTATTTCTCACTCACACCATACCCTCCAATTACTTGGTGGTTTCCAGGACACAGACCCTTTTAAAATACCCTCACAATTCTTTTTGGAGAGCTACATTTTATCAGACATATTACAGTAAACTCACGTTCCACATTAATAATAATTTATAAATAAGATTTGAATGAGATTGTAGTTGATTGGTTGACATACCACCACTTTAAATAGAATACAATTAAATTGATTCATTCAGTAAATATTTAAAAGGTGGCTACTACAGCAAAGGCCCTATTTTAGGTACGAAAATACCTAAAATACTTCTATTTTTGTGGAGTCTACATTCAATTTTTCTATTTTTGTGGTGCCTACATTCCATTTTTAACTAGATTTTAATATAATTGGTTACTCATTTATTTCATTGTAAAAGTCTCCCTTTTATATTTTAAAACAAACAAACCAAAAACTAGGTTTTTTTGTTTGTTTGTTTAGGTCAGCCAGCCTTTGAAAGCTTGTGGACCCTTGGCATTCTGCCCCCAGCACTCTTCGTTGGCTAAAACAGTCCTGCCATGGCACTGTAATCATTTCTGTCTCCAAACTTTTCACATATGGCTTCATCTACCTGCCACACTTTCCTACCCTAGTCCTTACTCCCTGAAGCCCAGATGAACCTATTCACCTAATTATTATGTCTCTTTCCAGATAAAGTTCAGGCTCCTCTCTCTCCAGAAATCAATCTTTACCTAGCTAGCTCACAAGCTTAATTCTAGACTTAAATTCATTAAAAGCGTATCATATTGCTTCCTTGCTCAAAACTCCCCACTGGCATCCCATCATGCTCACAATAAAACCCAGAGACATTGCCATGGTTTTAATAAGATTTTTATATAATTTGGCCATTGGCTAACTTTCCTTATTCATTTCCTCCCAGTCTTCTTGTGACCCTCTCTGCTGTAGTCACACTGGTTTCTTGCTATTTTGACAGGTGCCAAATTTATGCTCCTGCCCCAGGACCTTTGCACTTGCTCCTGCCTCTGCTTGGCATGCTGTTTTTTATATACTGGAATGGCTTACTTCTTTACTTCATTCTGATAGCTGCTGAAAACCTGCCTCATTAAAAATCCTTCCCTAACCACCATGTCTAAAATAAGACTTTATGGCTACTCTCCCTTTTCCAGGCTTTAATTTTTTCATTGCACTTACCATTCTGTTTCACTCACAATAATCTAAACTCTAGGAAATCTTGCCTGTTTTGTTCAGTGCCAAATCCCCAGCACTGAGGAGAGTTTCTGACACATAGAAGGTGCTCAATAAATATATTTTTGATGAATGAGTGAATGAATAATACCACAATAAACTACAGTCTATGCAGGTATTACAATCAGGGAGATATGTGTTCCTCTATGCCCTTTCATGATGCATTAATGACAATCTCTATTTATTTTCCTTTATTTTGTACTATCCTGTCAATTGCTAATAGAAACTGTGTCTTATTCTTCTCAATATTAGGATTCAGTGGGACTAGAGTAGGTTCAGTTAGTATTTTCTCCATGAGAAAATGCATTAAATAGTATTTACTGTGCCAGGTAATGGGCTAGGTTTTCAGAATTTAAATCATTATTAGTCTCAGAACTTTTCATGGGATCTTTAAAATGTTTCATAACTTGGGAAACATTTTGTAAACATTTTGTAGCTAATCTGTAAACATTTTGTAGCTAATTATTTATCATAAAGGGTTGCATTGTATATGCATGGATTATATTGATGGGGTTATGTGGATGGGAAATATGTTTCCCAACTTAGTCATTACTCATACTTGAGACAATCTCAAAACAAGATTTACAGAAATTCAATGAACTAAAGAGAATAACAAATATAATGCTAGGCATTTTAAAACATCTAAAACACAAATATTGTCTCATTTTACTCAGAGTTAATTGAAAGGAAAGAGAAAGGCAAAGAACCATTCTGAATAAATCTTCATAAACAGTGCCATCTACTTTTAGGGAATTTTCAATTAATTAATTAATACATTTCTTCACTCATTCAAACATGTTTTTAAATGCTTTTGAAAAGAGATCGGGCAGAGCGTGGTGGCTCACGCCTATAATCCTAGCACTTTGGGAGGCTGAGGCAGGCAAATCACTTGAGGTCAGGAGTTCCACACAAGCCTGGTCAACATGGTAAAACCCCATCTCTATTAAAAACACAAAAATTAGCTGGGTGTGGTGGCAGGTGCTTGTAATCACAGCTACTCAGGAGGCTGAGGCAGGAGAATTGCTTTAACCTGGGAGTCGGAAGTTGCAGTGAGCCGAGATTGTGCCACTGCACTCCAGCCTGGGCGATAAAGCCAGAACCTTCTGCCACGATTTTAAGTCTTCTGAGGCCTCCTCAGCCATGTGGAACCGTGAGTCAACTAAACCTCTTTACTTTATAAATTACCCAGTCTCCAGTAGTTCTTTATAGAAGGGTGAAAATCGACTAATACACCCCCCACCTCCCTTTTCTTAGAGTATTTACTTGCAATTGTAAATATTTTCTCTGTCTCTTTGTGATGTAAGTCTCCCAGCTCTGGCCAGTTTTACAACCCAGAATGTCTTTCTCAAGGAACCATCTCTTTGAAAGGTAATTTTCAAGAAAAATAGCACCCTTCTCTCCCAGTCTTTCTGAGAGGAGCCTAACTTAGGCAATAGCTAATTAGCAAATAGGAATGGCCTGATTGCATCAACCAGCCTCTTCTCTAATGTCCTCCAGTACTTTTTCACTAGTTTAACCCAGTGTTTAAAAAGTCTCCAGCCTTTGTTTCACCTGAGTTCCGTCTCTCTCTTTTCTTGCAGCCCTGACCTCTACTCAATATTTTTATATAAAGTCTTTCTTGCCTGTTTAACTGTACTTGGTGCAATTTTTCTTTGAGAGTTCCTACCATGTGTCTTTGTTCTGCTGCTCTGTGAGGTAGTAGAATAAACCATTTTGTTTATTGCTTTGACTAAAGCCTGCGCCATACTTGAGTCATGTATAGACATCTTTTTAAAGAGAGGGAGGGAATAAGCTTCTTACAGACCTCCAATTCTATGGAAACATTTTCATTTAAATTGTATAGTGCAAAAGGGAACTTTTAGAACTGGTAATATTTTTAAAGATTATTATCAAAATAAAAATACAAATTTGAAACACTGCTGTGGACATTTTTACCCTGAAAATGTGGTAACCACTCACATTGAATTTTGTTTTAGCTTTAAATTTTAAAAGAACACTGATTCTAAGAGCCAAGTAAATGGACAGAGAGAATCACTGACCCACAAGGAACCCTTTCTAGTAAAGAACTCTGACCTTTAATGTATAAAGCTATAATTTAGGATTTTCTTTATTTCATTTACCTACTCCCTAGTGTTCATAATAAAAACCCTATGATTTTGCCTTCTAAGAGTGTGACTTATGTACTGATTGCAAATTGCCAGTCAACCTCTGCTCCTCTTTTAAGCCTTGCCATGTACGAACTGGCAGATGATAGTCTAGGATTACATGCTGCTTAAACAAATGATTTGCCCATATAACATTGGCTAAGGAGCTCATGGTTTTAAAGTGGGAACATTTACTGAAGTAACAGAAAAAAAAAACCCCTACTAATAAGTTGATTCTGCTTATGCTAAGTTTATAAAAGAAACTGCTTTTTAAAATAAAAGTGCCATACTTTGTCTTAGTAGCATTAACTTTTATCAATACTAGGCATTGTTTTTTGCTTATCTGTGTACAATATATACATACTGTTTTTGAAAGTTTACTAGGAAAAACTGTAGGTCATAGGAATACTTAGAACAAATAAACAAGAGGAAATGTTTTATGGATGTTTACCTACTCAGAGAGATGTCACTCCCTTACAAAATAAATTATTCTGATAAGGTCCTGAATAAATCAGTAGAGGCAGCCATTTAATATTTGTAAACCAATGCTTAGTAATTAATAAGTTTTAAAAATTCAAGTATATTCTACACTGTTTACAGAAATCTGGACATATGAAGGAAAAAATAAAACTATGCAGAAGTATATCCAGCAACTAGGACTTTTTCTCAAAGAAGTTGTAGCAGCTGTGAGGGGGATGCAGGTAGGGCAGGAAGAGAATCTGACTGCTGGGAAGTAAACACAACTAAAATACATACTTTGTTTAGGATTGTAAATGCCAAGAATGCACAGCTGGAGGAATTCTTGAGAGGCAAACACTTGAAAGATTTGTGGTTTTAGGCTGTTGATATTAAAAACAAATATGATAGACTGAAATAGTTAGTGGATATCTGGCCCCCCACCCCCGCCACCCCTATGCACTTTGGTCATGCTTCCCTGACCCATGCATATAGTATGTGATCCGTAATTCTAGATTAACTAAAATATAATAACCTTCTGTCCTTAACTCCACTGGGAAGTACATGTGTTAGCTTTCCTCCTCTAAAGAGAAAGGTAAAATCAGTGTCCTTTAAGACAGCAGTGGCTTTAATGAGGATGAGTCATATCACTTAGGGAGGCAAATCTATTTATTTTTATTACACAACACTTTTAACTGGGGCCATTTTAAAAAGGCCAAATGACAGGGGCCAAGATTAGATGCATCCTCAGTAGACAGCTGGCATGCTTCTGCCAGAATGAGGATTTAGAGGAATGAGGCTGGTAGGAAATAGCCAACAATTTGGGGAAGGGGAAAGTGGAGAAGAATTAACTCCTTGAAGAAAGTAACAAATAAAAATTAAAAATAAAAACAGGTCACAGTAATTTCCTCAGGACTGAAACATGTGACATGAGCTTTTGAATTAAGTTAGAAATTTCAGAATAAGAGGCACTAGGAAAGTACCCAAACCATGGGGAATAATGTTGCTATTGTATCTGGGAAGGCTCAGATAAATAGTTCCTGTGCCTTTATCCAAACCAACCAGCTAAATTATGTGCTATTTCTTTAAAAGAACATGCTTCCAGGAAAAAAAGGCATATTTTCTCATTTAACAATCAATTATAGTAGAGAATTTAATAACTAATCAACTAAGGTGCATATGGTACAAAGAAACTTCCTTGTACTGCAGCAAAAAAAAAAAAAAACTGTTCCAAGACTCACCAAGTGATAGTATATATTGGACATATGACATCACTGAGGCAAATTCATTGTTGACCATTTCCAAAAGTTATGATGCTATTTCTAGCTTCTAAAAATGACAGTTCTGTCTACATTTAGCCTTTTCAAGGATGTCACGCTCCTGCATTTAAACCAAGCAATAATTTATTGCATAAGTATGCATTTGGGTTTAGGGATCTTTTAATGAACACATTTTGCTCTTTTATTAGAAGCAGTATAAAAACTCTTGTCCAAGCCTAAAATAAGTAAATAGCTCTCCAGAAGTAAATGGTATACTTCTCTGAGATATGCGAATTCCAAAAAAGTTAATGGTTTTATGCACCAAGTAAACATGGGAAGGAATCAAGGGCATCTTCTTGATCTCATCTGTAGAAGCTACAGGGAGGCCAAAGCTGTATTTTATAGCCATGCACGTTAGAAAGAGATAGCACTCTTGCCAGGTGATCTTTAAGGATACAGGGGAAAGAAAAGATACCTCAGTATTATCAATAATTGATATAATGTCTGGAACTCAACAATTGTTTGTTGAATTGATAAGAAATGACTTTTAGTCTGGCATCTATGAATAATTCTGCACAGCAGAAAACATTGCTATAGATAGTAAAAGTTAACTACAACATCATATGAAAGTTTTCTAGTAGATTGAAACTTGTGTAGTTAAGATCTCAAGAATTTGGAGGCAGATTGGGGAAATAAAATGGCAGAAAACAACTTAATGTAATTTTTTCTGATTTAAACATTAAGAGATGAGGACTTTATAATATATTATCTTGCTATGTGATTATACTTCAATTCAGAAATAATTAAAAATAGTAGTTTCTTTGAAGATATATACCTTGGATGTTCTTTTATATATTTAAATGAGCATCTTTTTATATACTTTTTTAACAAATGATATGAGTCTATACATTTAAAAAATTAAATAAAAGAATACTATTCGTTCCTTACATATTGGTTCTCTGCTATATGAATAGTATAAATTAAGGAACATATGAAAAGGCTAAGATGTTTGAGAATATACATCTATTTAATAAATAAAGCAATTAGCATATAGCATAGTAGGGGTTGATTTACATTTGAGGAGAGATTTCCTAAAAAGGAACTCTTTAAAAGGAATTTCAAGATTACTTTGTGTGGGGAAAGATGGTTCTTAGGCTGTCTCTCAATTAGCAAGAGAAAATTAAATGAAGTTTAATTATTGTACATTAAAAATTATTTTAGTTTCTTAGGATGGCTGCTGAGAGAAGAGTTGGTGGAGCCCAGAGTAAACA
Source organism: Aotus nancymaae (assembly GCF_030222135.1). Classification (NCBI taxonomy): domain Eukaryota; kingdom Metazoa; phylum Chordata; class Mammalia; order Primates; family Aotidae; genus Aotus; species Aotus nancymaae. The sequence continues at coordinate 42,585,715 of NW_026988413.1, forward strand.
CATAGTAAGGAAGAATAAGTGAAGAGTATAAACAGAAGAACAAGAAGAGAGGCTTAGGGAGAGTTTCTGTGAGGGAGAAGGGTAGGGGATATGGAGGAACAAGGGTGACTCATCTTCAGCTAGATATGAATTTATTATGTAGCCTGAAATAAAAAATACATCTAGTCTTTGTTGTCAGACTTTCAGAATTTGGTACAGACATAGCCTTTTTAAAAATGCAATTAAAAATATTTTGATGTACACCATACAGTCAGGGAACTATATTTCTAATGTATATTGTTTCAACACTTGAAAACATTCTATCCTGGAAAATTTCAGTCATATTCAAATGCAGAGATTAATATAACTAAGTTAGCATCAGACTTAAACAACAATTAACCCATAGGCAATTTTATTTTGTAAGTGATGCCTCATCTTCTGATGCCTGTCTACTATTTTGAAGTGAATGCCAACATCATACCATTTTATAGATAGATATTTATGTCTCTCTTTAAAATATAAGGACTTAGAGGAAAACCAAAACCACAATACCACTGTCATATGTAAATTACACATAAATTTTACCACCTTTTGCTGGTAGGATTTTATTAAGTGATTTCATCGATGGAATAATATAAAATAGGAATGGCATGCATATGCAGTGAGACATGGAACCAAAATGGACAACTCAGGAAAGCTGAAATTTAAGGAGAAACATTTAAGCCCACAGAGAATTCTCATATTTATAAGGACACCAAAGTTTCTTCTCTTGAAGAATATCAGCAAAAGAGTATTTCAGAGTGTTGGAGGCCTGAGGCTTGGGTACACCCAAGCAGTTGATCACTGGGTTACATGTAATTGTGAGCAATATAGATGTTCATAGCACTTCTCCGTAGACTAATCATATCAATTCAGAGATGCATTTTGTTAAAACATACATTTAAATTGTACCTAAATGCCAATGTATTAAAAAGGAAGAGGCATTTGGTAACATAAAACACCTTTTAAAAAATAATGAAAACACAGACTCTGTTACTTGATATGTAAATTAAGACTGTTCTTTGATCAGGATTAAGCAAGCTAACTCTGTGGTGTCAATCCCACGACTACTGGTTTGGCTTTCCTTTGGATCCGAGCTAATTGAGTGGTAGATCTGCAGTTAAGAAATTCTTCTGCCTAACTGGTCTGAAGTGTCTTTTTTAATTATATAGATACAATGTTTTTTAGAGTTTTCCCTATATTGACACACACAGAGACACAGACACACACATTATATATACATATATACATATATATATATATGTGGCATAGGCACACCTGTAACCATACTCTTTATAATGAAGAGAATACAAAAGAACCTGAGTTTCAAATTTTTGTTTAAATAGTATAATTTTTCCTTGATGCCTCTGATAATCACACATCAATTTATGGTAACTCAAAATAGAACCTACTGGAACTTACCTTGAAAGATACATGAATCGCTAGTTATGATCTCAACACATCCTGTATAGCAATCTCTCTCTTTCTTTGGTCCATTTACCAAAGGACATGTTAACTCCTGAAAACAGATTTTGAAGGATTTCAACCATGAATTGTTAATGCCCATTAGTTGGAGGCTGCACAGTGTAAAGAGCGTGGCTCCAGTTTGTCTTCTCACTAGAGTCAAGTAGATTTCTCTCTCTGAATTTTGGTGTCTTTGTTGAATGAAGTTGGTAAGTTGACACTACTACCTTGAAGGATCTTTGTGAGTACAAAATAAGACTACCAGAGTAAACTTCCTATCACTTGCTGGCTACATAATAGTTGTTCAGTAAACATTATTTCTCTCCACCCTCCAAGCTTGTTTTGTGTCATAGATTCACAGGCGAATGAAGCAGAATGAATCATGTACTTGTCTAAAGATTCTAGGGAAGAACAGCTTTTCCTTGGGTAAAGTCAGTGCATGTCAATTACTGTCCCAATAATGTGAACTGCATCTCCTAACCTTTTCCAGTTTATAAAAAAAATCTCCTTAGATTACCAAAATGAGCTGAGATATTTATTGGCTCTTATAAAGCATGAGTTATCAAGTTAATTTACAAACTCAAGTGTTTCAGAGTACATTTTACATTTGTCAGTGAGATAAGAAACATCTCCACTAACCAGCAGAACTTCTTATATGGTGACCTGGCTGAATACTTAGATGCTGCTAGGAAAAATAGGAGAAATTAATGAGGTAACAATAAAAATAACAGTGAAGATTTCTCTTCTGAAGAGTTCAAAAATTGATGTTCCTTTCAAGCTTTCAGGAAGCTCTGGTTGATTCTGCATTATGACGTCTGCTTGTAATGAGATACAATAAAATGCCTATCATTCACTGTGTACTACAAAGCCATTCATGAGTGATGAGTGATGAAAATTGGATCTGAGTTGATCTGGAGATTGCCTGGACAATATATGTAAAGAAAAGACAGGCCGGGCGCGGTGGCTCAAGCCTGTAATCCCAGCACTTTGGGAGGCCGAGGCGGGTGGATCACGAGGTCAAGAGATCGAGACCATCTTGGTCAACATGGTGAAACCCCGTCTCTACTAATACAAAAAATTAGCTGGGCACGGTGGTGCGTGCCTGTAATCCCAGCTACTCAGGAGGCTGAGGCAGGAGAATTGCCTGAACCCAGGAGGCGGAGATTGCGGTGAGCCGAGATCGCGCCATTGCGCTCCAGCCTGGGTATCAAGAGCGAAACTCCGTCTCAAAAAAAAAAAAAAAAAAAAGAAAAGACAAAATTTTGATGAAATAAATTAAGAAGTGAGCATGTATATTTAACTTCGGGTAATGTTTGTTTAGAGATAGTTATTAGCACATATTTTTAAATGATGGATCTAATTACAAATGAATCCCTTCCCATTAAATTAGATTTTGAAGAACCTTTACTTAAAATCCTCTTGTTAGCAGTTAAACAGTGGTCTTCATTTTATTCATTTCATTGATCACCATGGAATTAACCCCTCAAATTAGTCGGGATCAGTGTGGATTTACATTATAAACTACAAAAGTTTGTCCACAGGGATGACAGACATGGCAAAAGAAATTAACACTTCAAAACACTACCAATTTACTGACCTACTTTTAGGGAAGATTAACCTATAGCGAGGATGTGAAACTAAATTAAATTCCAGTTAAATACAAATATTTTTCTTCACATACTGAGTCATCTGATTCAGACCCCACAGGGTGCAGTGTTACCTTGCTTGGTGAACTGCATAATTATTTATAGATTTTCTCAACATTAAGCTTACCTCTTATCTAACTTTACACAGGCAGTCTAGTTAGTGACTCTTAGAGAGATACCCTGCTGCATAATATGGTCCCACGTGGTAGGTCAGGGCCCAGCTGCCCCTTTTTCCATTCTTTGTTGTTGGTTTGAAAATATCAGGACAATGACTGCATGCCACATTGGTTTTATAATTTCTAATCTAATGTCTCTACAGGGGACTCTAATTCCATATAATGTGTATAAAACAAAGAGATAAATGTTACTTATTATTGAGAATGGAGGTTCAAGGACCTATTGTGAAGCTTTGTACTTATTGATGGAATTCTAAAACTAGGTTATAAAAAAAAGTACTTTCTTGATGAAGCATTAATGATAAATAGCAAGTCTTTAGGAAGTTAAACTACTTAACACTTAAAGACACTTTCATTTGAAGCATTTAAGGATTGAACTAATAATGGAATGCAAATTGTATTTCTTATAGGATACAATATTTGTTCAGCAATGAAACGGCATCAGTGCTAATTGGATGAAATCTTTAAGTTTGTAAAAGTAACAATTGATGCGTGTGTGTGCGTTTTAAAGAGAATAATTTTAACTTATATGATGCATATGGTTGACTTAAGGCCAACTAGATATGTTTCTCTTGCTTAAGAATAGAGGAAGAGGCCAGGCGCGGTGGCTCATGCCTGTAATCCCAGCACTTTGGGAGGCTGAGGTGGGCGGATCATGAGATCGAGAGATCGGGACCATCCTGGTCAAAATGGTGAAACCCCGTCTCTACTAAAGATACAAAAATTAGCTGGGCATGATGGCACATTCCTGTAGTCCCAGCTACTCAGGAGGCTAAGGCAGGAGAATCATTTGAACCTGTTGGGTGGAGGTTGCAGTGAGCTGAGATCGTACCACCACACTCCAGCCTGGCAACAGAGCAAGACTCTCTCTCAAAAAAAATAAATAAATAAGGAATAGAGGAAGGGGTCAGGCATGGTAGCTTATGCTGGTAATCCTAGCACTTTAGGGGACTGAGACAGAAGGATCGCTTGAGCCTAGGAGTTCAAGACCAGCCTAGGCAACAAAGGGAGAGTCCCATCTTGACAAAGATTTAAAAAGAAAAATCAGCCAGGCATGGTAGCATGTGCCTGTAGACAAAGATATCTGAGAGGCTGAGGCAGAAGGATCATTTGAGCTCAAGAAGTCAAAGTTGTAATGAGCCATGATTGCACCACTGCACTCCAGCCTGGGTGACAGAGCAAGATGCCATCTAAACAAAAAAGAAAAGGAAAAGAAAAACTTCACAGAAATATACTGGTGGTAAGAGGATTTTCTTACTATACAATGTAGAAATAAGTAGAAAAAGAGAAGGAGGTGATCATGGTGTCATCTAAGGTAAGGTCTCCTGGAGCTGGACAGAATGAGATAAAGTCCAGATTAAGTTGCCAGTTGCCTTTGTTACCCTTAAAATAGCCTTAAGAAAATTCCTTATACATAACTACTATGTATAAAAGTCTGAGGGACAGATACCAAAATGTCAGTGTATTAATTTGCAATTAGAACTGGGGCAATCATATGGACTTGAATAGTTTATTGTCTTGATTAGCATATTCTCTCTGCATAGTCAAGCTACATGGGAAACTAAATCACAGTCAGGAAGATGTTATTTGAGAACAGAATCTGAACAGAAAGAGTTAAATGAATTAAATATACAATGGCCTCATTCAAAGGTGGCTTCCCACAGCCTTCTCACAAATAAGAGAATTGCTAGAGGGAGTGGAAATTAGTAAAGTCCATCAGCTTTTGTCATCTCCATCCACCTCCACTGAAGGGATAGCTTGGAAACAGCTGACAGCTGAAGGCTGCATCTTCATCCACACTACAAAGTGTTTGAATGGGCTGCTAATAGGCACCTCTATGACTCTCCTTTCATGTCCATGCTGACCAATTGCCTTCCAGATGGCCATAGTCCTTTTTAAGAGATGTGTGTGCATGGATGTGTGTAAGCATGTGTGTGTATAATTGGATTAAGTTAAACCCAAGTGTATGGTCTATGAGCTGCCCTGTCTCTTTCCATTGACTGAACATCTCTTCTCTGATCCATTACTTGTTGCTTTTACAATTTATTTCGCCGTAACAAACTCATTTTCTCTACATCCAAACTCTTTGAGGAACATTTCTGTGTAGCTTCATACTTATTAAGAAATGTCATTATACACTTTATTTCACTGAAAAAATAGATAAATGGCCTTGCCTTGACATAACAATTCTGACAACTAGTAAAACTGCTCTACCTCTTTAAGTCATGAAATCTTTTTAATAGAGCCAAATAAATGTCCATATGATGGTGCAATGATTTAATATAATAAATAATCTGAGGGTTTTGTGAATTTATTTATCTACTTAATATATGTAGCATCTGAGCACCACCCATATAAGTCCTATGTTAAGTATCATATGAGTTGACATATGATACGAGGGAATGTAAATTTGAGATATATTCCGAAGTTTAAGCTCCATATTATCTCCCCTTAGTCCATGTCTTGGTTTGTTTTGGATACTATGGTATTAGTATTACAGTGTTATTATGAAAGCAAACAGATACGTGTCTCTCATCTTACTTCACATGAGAAAATGAGGTTTTAAGCAATACAAATAAACTGTCCTATCTAACTTTCTTTTATAAACTATGCTCTTTGGTTTTGCCTGAAAGCATCCACTGAATAATACAGAGTAATGCTGTGTGAGTGAAGGCTTGGGCATAGTACTCTGAATTACCTTATGATGCTTGCTCTAAGAGGAATAGCTCTGCTTTCTAATTTCTATTAAAAATCAATTTAGTTTCTAAAAACGGTACTCTAATTTAAAAATTTCTCAAGACATTAGTCAACCCCTTTGCTAATAACTGATTCCTATGGGCAGTAGCAGCACTTTAGAAGCTACCTTTTTAAAGCCACAATGTTGGCTGGCAAAAGAGTGCTTTCTGGCATCACCTGTAGTAGAATAGACAGATTCCTGGAGTATGAGTCAACAGACCTAGGTTATAATCCAGAAAACTGTGTTTCGAACAAGTTATTTAATCCTTAGCTATTGGCCGCTGTTATGGGTAGAATTGTGCCCTCTCTACTAAATTCATATGTTGAACTCTTAAGCCCAAGTACCTCAAAATATTATCTTATTTAGATATAGGGTTTTCTTTAAATTTTTTTTTGAGACAGGGTCTCACCCTGTCACCCAGGCTGGAAGGCAGTGGGACAATCTCAGCTCACTGCAACCTACACTTCCCAGGCTCAAGCAGTCCTTCTACCTCAGCCTTCTGAATAACTGGGATTACAGGCACACACCACCATGCCCAGCTAATTTTTGTATTTTTGTAAAGACAGGGTTTTGCCATGTGGTCCAGGCTGGTCTTGAACTACTGGACTCAAGTCATCCTCACAAATTGGTCTCCCAAAGTGCTGAGATTACTATTTTTTAAATAATACAGCATTGTTCTGTACAAGCTAGACATTCCAGAACTGCTTAGGAGAATAAAAACCTATCATTAAACAGAAGTCCTTGCTACTGCTCACCTATGGAAATGTCCACAAGTGAAGCTGCCTAACTGCAAATCAACCCCTGTCCTTTGGCGAAACCACTATTTTTTCCCTTTCCCTAGCAGCCTCAAGGGTTTTGCTTTTATCTGCCACTTGTGGATGGCTGCCTACTCTTCTAGATAAACTTTATCACCACCATTAGCCAGGGTACACAAAAACAAATTTTGTATGTATCATCCCAAACACACCTTCCAAATGAATCAAGCCATTTTCCTGTGATCCAATAACCAATATCTACAGAAACTGGATTTTAATACATGAATATAATAACCAAAGTTTACTGAGGAGGAGAAATAGCATTTTTTACAGCCTCTCAAGTCCTTTATTTTAATATTTTGTGAAATAAAGGACGTGCATACAGGTTTTTAGGCAGTCCAATTAATATGTAATTATATTACATTGTAGAGATAATCAGCAACAAGGAAGGATTTGGGGAACAGGTCAAAGTGTGGGCTGCAGAAGATGAAAAGGGTGGAGGCTGTAAACGAAGAAAGGAAAAAAAAAGGCAAGGCTCGTAATTCACACAGGTGCTACTTGCATTATTCTTGACTACTCAAATGAAAATTGAATCGGGGGAGGGAATGTTATATGGAAGCAAAAACCTTCCAAACTTTAGCAGCTTAATTGGTGGCATTTTGAACATTCTAAAATATTTTAAAATTACTGTTCCAAATTCTATGAAATAGAGCCATTTTAGTGTTTCTAGGCCCTATTATTTTAAGTTTTAACATTTTTTCCTGAACTAAGTGTGGAAGATTAAGGGAAGGTAATTTGGCTCCTGGGTCAGCCTTGGCATTCTTCACCCTGCCCAGATGTATATGATTATATTTTCTATTATGCGAGCCATGGGGACATATGGTATTTTCATCAAAAAGTGATGAAAGAAAACATCTTTAGGAAAGCTGAAAATATTGCTTAACTTAGGAAACAACCTCCTTAGACTGGAAATATTTTTTCTGCTTGGCTATCCAGCAGTCCAAGTGCAGTATGTGCATGAAGAGTGTTGAGGGATTAAGTACAATTGGAGAACAGGCATACAAACAAACCAAAACTATGTAACTTACAAAATTGGGTCAATTTCTAGATTGTTCATGGTTTACACAAAAAAATTGAAGAAAAATAAAGAAACAAATGATATATGTTGAAATGGGTAATTTTACTTGTGTAAAACTTAGGCAATTGGTAAAGATACAGCCAAAAAGTAGAACTACTAACTCATTCTCCAGTATTCCTGAATTTAACCCTTGATTAATTGGAAAATAGGCTGAAGCCTGCACAGCTGTTCTCCTATCTGCACTTTAATTGAACAAAAGTTAGGCTTAAATTCTCTCCTCTACCTAATGATTTAGGAATATAAAATGATAGCAACTAGCAGGCCCCACAGTGAAGTTAGAGTTCAGCCTTGCCCACTCTATAAGCGCTTTGTGAGCTAAGTATCCAGCATGTAAATTTTGGTCATATGAGCAATTACTACATCCTCATAAATTGTTTGCTTGCCTTTTGAGAATTTTAGTGTATGCTGAATTAAACATCCATACTCATACTCTTAAGAATTACAAAGCATAGAATTTTGTTTAAAAAAAAAAAACAATGAATGAGTCAGGACAGCTTTAAGGATATTTTAACCACACATTCTTTTCTTTTTCAATCCCTCCATCAGCCAGGAATATTTTTTCCTGAAAGTAAAGTGCAACTAGAAGTTGTATCAATGCAGCATCCATTTAACAAAATTGTCTGGGACCAAAGTGATGATGACCTCATTTTCTAGGAAATAGTCTTCTTTGAGAACACATTTTAAGAGACTTTATACTAAAGCTGCTCTTCAAGGTAGAGTTAGTTCATGACATTAAATCGTAAATTTGTCTGGATATAAAAGCTTTCAAGAAATCCAGACTTTTTCCTTTGAAATCAAGTGTTTTCCTAGGAAGGAGACAGTCATTTAAGTACAACAAGAATGTGGCTGAAGAACTATTTATCTTGGCAATTACAATTATGCTCTTATGTTAGTTACAAGCATCAAGCACATTATCATTTGCATTTATTTATTAAAATCACCTAATTAAAAAATCTATTTTCAGCACTTTGACATGCAGGCACCATTTCCAAATAGAGTGTTGGGTCTTTCAAATGGAAATATTTTTTCCTGTGTGCAGACCACTCTATTCCATTGCTCTTGAAATGATAAAGTAATTAGAAGTCCAGATGAATATAAATATTAGAATGTGCATTAAAGTAAGCACTTACTTCCAATGACATGTACTCAAAAATAGTTTCTGTCTTTTCCAACAAATATTTTTTTCTTAGCTAAGAAGCAAAATGCTAGAAAATAATTAACTGTAGCTAGAAAATATATAAATAATGTACCAAGAAATGTAGACAGGGTTGAAAACCTATTGGAAAACTGCAGATTTAAAGATAATAACCAATAATAATAAAATAATGATGATGATGATGATGATAATAGAGAAATAAATAATTTTCAAAAGAAGAGTAAAGACAGGTCATGTATATATTTTTTTAAGATGGAGTCTTGCCGTATTGCCCAGGCTAGAGTGCAGTGGCACAATCTTGGCTCACTGCAACCTCTGCCTCCTGGGTTCAAGCAATCCTCCTGCCTCAGCCTCCTGAGTAGCTGAGATTACAGGTGTGTGCCACTACACCAGGCTCATTTTTGTATTTTTAGTAGAGATGGGGTTACACCATATCGGCCAGGCTGGTCTTGAACTCCTGACCTCAAGTGATCTGCTGTCTCGGCCTCCTAAAGTGCTGGGATTACAGGAATGAGCCACTATGCCTGGCCAAGGAATTTTAATAGTAATATAATTACACTGAAAAAAAAAACCAATTATCCTGTGTGTTCATCCTGTATTTATCTTTACTGTATTAAGTTTTAGTGACAGTTCAGTCTTTAGTGCTCTGCCATGTGCTTATGCTCTTACACTCTGAATTTAAATGTTTGAGTTAATTATTATTGATAGCAACCAATGCCTATAACCATATATAGGTCCTCTGCACTGGTAATTAATGCACAGAAAGGGTGCATCTGTTTTGATCTAAACATGATTTTGAAATTATTGGTTCATGATTATGGCTCGCTTTTCTATTTAAATGTCTTTTTTTTTTTATTAGTGATAAAGTTCTCAGTGCCATAACTCTTGAAGAAAACTCAAGGCACAAAATATAAAACAGTATAAAATATGGAAGTTTAGTAGAATCTACTCTTTATATGAAAGTGGTTTGCTTTAAAAAGAAAAGAATTTGAGAGAAACACTAAGAGAATAAATTACAAAGTACAGTGATTTTCTCAGCACAAAGTTCAATAGAAATTTAGTATTTTCTGGTAAATTTGATATATATAGGCAGAAATACTTGCAAATCTCACTCCTTAAAATGTGTACCCACTAGCTGGCTTTAGAATGTATTTGAAATTGTTCCTTTTATCTCACTTTACTCACTGGTTAAAATATAGTCTAGAGAAAATTTCACAAGAGAGATTTTCAGAATATAAATACTTATAGTACAGACACTTGATTTTTTTTTCTTCTTGAACATTCTGCAAATCATGTAAATGGCAAAACAACAGTAGTGTGTGTGTATATGTATCTGTATGTGTGTATATGTGTGTGTGTGTATATATATATATTTTTTTTTTTCCAAAACAAACAGATCATTAACAAATCTAAAAGTCTTTTAAAAATGCTTATTATATTATCTCTATAATCATTGTGAAATGCTAGCTTCTGCAACATCAGAACCCTGTTTTTCTTGTCACTGTTCTTAGTCATTGGGACCTCTTTTCTGAAATACAGTGTACACAGCTCAATCTTGTTTTCCTCTGACAGCCCTGCTCATTCTGTCTCCATCACCTTGGTAGCATCTTTCCCCTTCCTCCTCTGACCTGTTTGTGTCTTAGCGGTGAAAGCCTTGCCTATTTTTGTTACACACAACTCAATCCTCCTTAATAATCTCATCACTTCTACTACCAGCTCTAAACTGATAACTACCAACTCATCTTCTATCTAGAGTAGAAGACAGCAAAGTTTTTCTGTTAAGGACCAGTCTTATCAGGGTATATTGTCTCAGTCACAACTACTCACCCTTGCTATCATAGTGTGAAAGCAACCACAGACAATACAGAAAAGAACGAGCATGACTGTGTTCCAATAAAAATGTTTTTATGGACACTGAAACTTGAATTCTGTGCAACTTTCACATGTGGTGATGTATGTTATGGGCTGAGTCATGTCTCCTCAAAATTCATATGTTGCTGTCCTAACTTTCAGTACCTTAAAATGTGACAGTATTTGGAAACAGTCTTTAATAATTAAATTAAAATGAGGTCATTATGGTAGGCCCTAATCCGTTATAACTGGCATCTTTATAAGAAGAGGAAGTTAGGAACCAGATGACTATAGAAGGACAATGTTATGAATTCAGAGGGAGCAAATGGCTACCAACAATCTCAGGACAGAGGCCTCGGAAGCAAGCAGTCCTATCAAAACCTGAGCCTCCAGCCTCCAGAACTCTAAGAAAGTCAGTTCCTGTAGTTTAAGTCACTCAGTCAGTGGTATTTTACTATACCATCCCTAGGAAATGAATGCAACATATTATTATTTTGTTTTTTTCAAGCCTTTAAATATGATAAAACTCTTCTAAGCTCACAGGCTATACTAAAACAGGCAATGGGCCAGATAGGGCCTGCTGGACCTCATTTGCTAATCTTGATCTAGGAAGCATTTCCAAGCTTCATTTTTTATAAAACAGACTATCCAGCAGCTTTACTTCCACAGATTCCTCATATTTAAACTCTCCCAAGCAATTTTATCATAATTTGACTTTCTCCCCCTTTGTGTTTTCTACCTTGTTTAGTAGAACCGCCATCTACTCAGTCACCCACACCTTACACCTGGTAATTATCCTAGATTCTTCCCTTTCCTTCATTTCTCACATCTGATAAATTACCAACCCTAAATAGTTTAACCTCTGTATAATATTTTATATCCCTTAGTCTATTGTACCACTCTGCATATTTGTCCTGATCTTTAGTCTTACTTCCTCTACTCCACTTTTCACATTGTTGCCAGACCTACTTTCTAAAATCTTCATCTACTGACATTACTCCTCTGCTGAAAACCTTTCATAGCTTCTCTGTTATCTGAAACCGAAGTCTGAACATGATGCACATTGTTTCCCATGAGGTCTTACTTCATCAAATTCATTCCTCTCTGGACCTCTTTTTCAACAGCCATTCAAGTGAAATACTTGCTATTATATTTATGGAAAGGGCCACAGGTTACCCACCTCCCTGCCTTTCTGCATGATGCTGCCTTTGCAATGCTCTCCTAGGGAACTAGAATGATGGGAACTACCTGTCATCTTTAGTTCTTACTCAAAGCTTGGCAAAAGGTAGGCTCTTAATAAATACATTAGTTAATGAGCTGTGATCAAAAGATAATCAAAAGGGCTGTGTGAGAGGTGCTAATATACATATATATTAGCATATACATATGTATGAGAAGCCAATATGAATGTGTGTGTGTGTGTTTATGTATATATGTTTACACACACACAATCTCTTTCTGGTCCAGACAGCAGTCATATAACAGGTGTGGCACTTCAGGAGCAGAGTTGAAGAACTGTTGGGTTGCACAGAGTTTGGGTCTAGAATCCCCTTAGTTCAGGAAGCATCCAAAGGAGCTTCCATCCCCGTCCATTTCCTGCTCATTTCCTCCTCTGTAGCTTTGCTTACATTTCTCTTGATACTTAGACAGAGACAGTGTCTTCTGCTACTAATCACTCAAGCCTTACCCACCTTCAAGGTTCCACTCAGAATTATGTTTCCTCAGGGAGTCTGTTTCTCCTATTTCAGGATTTACTGACTATTCTCTTATCTCTTGTAACATTTAATATCCCACTCCTTAGCACTAACTTTTAAAATTGCTTTCTAATTCTGAGACTTGTATTCCTTTGCTTTGTAAAATTCTTTGAAAATGGTCAGCCCAGCATGTAGCCCAGTTCCAAGCACCATGTAAGCAATTGAAGGACCTGGGACAAAAAGAGTTCATTTGAATTTCTTTTACAGCTCTGAGTTTACTCTGTATTTGCACATGAGTTTTAATGTTTTGGGGTCATTGAATTATTTGAAAATCTAGAAGATAATACACCTCTTTCAGAAGAAAAAAATCTGAATGTACACACACACACACAAACACACATGGCACCTATACACACAATTTTGCATGTAATTTTATGGATTCATTAACCCCAATTTACCAGACTGTAAATTCCCATGTATACAGAAAATGTGTTATATTTTTCAAAACTTAGCACAGCACCTAGCTGCTCAATAAATCTTATCTGAAACAAACAGAACCAAACTCAAGTCTTTGCTGGACTATGTGTCGTCTATTTGTATTCTATGCAATACTTAGCACAGTGTCTTGGACATATTAGTAATTTGATAAATATTTGTTGAACTGAATTTAATTCTGCTTTCTTTGTATCTCAGAGAAGCACTAATTATAGTGATACAGGTAGTGAGGCTAAATAAATATTTAGAATGATTCTTTCAATACTTTATCTTATGTTTTAACATTCTACAAACTTGAATCCATTAAATTAAGTATATTAGCATTAACAGGTGTATACTTTTAATCTATTTTTATGAAGTGTTAAAGTTTTAAAACATTTGAGTTATAAGGAAACAAAGTAGAACTCATTCCTCCTTTTATAAATGTCACTACATTCTATTTTGGGAATAATGTGAATAAGGACCAGGTCTGAGAATTCTAAAATAAAGCATTTCTACCAGTGAAGGAAAGGCATGAGGCACCTTTTTCTTCCACAATCAACCCAAATGTCTCACCACTTAAAACAGATTCTCTTCTGCTTGGGTAGCAGTCCTGTTCTTAGCAGTTTTTGGAATAATGAACAACCCTCTTATAATGACAGAAGTTTGAGCCTTAAAAAATAAAATAAATAATTAAAAAGGAGAAGGGAGAGCTGACTGATTGGAACGACACCAAATTTTTTATTTTCAATGGCATTTGTAGCTGCTGGAAGTGACACAATTGGTGTCAGTCTAGGAACTTAAGGTAACCAAACACAAATTGTAATTGACCAAATTAAAGTCAGAAGAATTGTAATTAGTTCATTAAATAAATAAGGTGGAGAATTTCCAAACTTAGCGGTGAGATTCAAAACAACAAACCATTTATTCAAGAGAAAACACGGATAAAAAAGATAAAATGAAAATAAAAGCCTAACTTTCTCTTCAAAGCAAACAAAGACAAGACAATGGAAAGAGACATTAAAAAAGGAAGATTCAATTAGCAAGGAAAGGGAAATGGAGAGAAATCCAAGTGGGATTCTCTGGCAAGGAAAAGAATGTGATGAGAGTTTAGATCGTAATCTATAAATAGCCTTTTATTTTATAAATCCTTCATGTGATGCATAGGCTCCATGGTGAGCCTCTCTCATCCTTAATACACACGGTCTCATGGCACATACCTTTTAAGGCAATCTGCGATAGTAAGCACAAAGAACTAGGTCTGGAAAATGACTTGGGCTTCTCCCTTTCAAAAACCAAGAAGAAAATTGATGAAGAGAGAATCTGGGAACATTGCACAAATTGTCAGGAGGGCACTGGAGGGAGGGATCAGTCTTAGGAGACTAGGAAATAATTCAGAGAAATAGTATGCTCTGCTTCTTCTCACTTACCAATGTGAGGGATAATTTTAATTACCATCCTATAATGAACCTTCCTCCAAATAACACAGGCGACCACTTTACCTGTCATTCTTCTTCACAGACGTGTCAGGTCTTATGTTCTGTTTGTCTGCTCTCACCGCTTTGTTCTGATTTTCAACTCTGTAAGATTCTAGTGGTGGTGAAAGGGGGGTGGGGAGAGGAAAGCGGAGAGAGTGAGAGGGCAGGTATTTCACAATTAATTCTTTGATATGTTTTGTTGTATTATCAGGATTCCTTTCCATAATATTTCCAAACACTTGAATCAAAGAAGCAGTCTTGAAATCCTTTGTCAAACGTAATACTCTCTTCCAGTTTCTCTTTCTTTTCTTTTCTTTTCTTTCTTTTTTTTTTAAAGCTGGGCAAACAATTGGCAAATGTAACCTTCATGATGTTTTTGGCATTTCTCTAGAATATTCTTTATTATTGTCCTTTGTAAGTTTTAATTTTAGAAAATCATGTTATTTTAAAAGAAGAATTAAAATAGATCCTGAGACCCCTGAGATAGGGATGAGTTGTACACATCTGCATTCTTAACCATCTCTTCCTATCTGGCTGGGAAAACCACAGTGACTGAGGAAAAAGCACTCTCAATGGCTTAATGGGATTAGCCTAAAGACCCCCAATCTGGTCAGACTGGTTTCAAGACATTTAAAAACTTATGTCCTCTTCTTAATTTATTTTAGGAGGATAAATATCTCCTATATTCCTTCAGTCATTTATCTTGAGAATCACTGGCTTCTGCGTATTTCTTCTAGTAAAAAATATTATATAGAGCTTTGTTTTTAGCATATTTTATTCAAAATGTGTGTTGCATTGTAAGAATTTAAAAATATATATCTGTACTCTTCATTGCCGTTATTTTCTCATTCTCTTTGTGGTGTCACTAAGCTTTCCAAATTGTCCATGGCAATAAACTTATGTGTGCCACCAGAAGAGGTTGCATTTAAGGAATACATTCCCTCTTCAGGATAAAACACATTTATTCTTAGAGACTCTTTCTAGATTCAATACCCCTGCTTTCATTGTTTAAATTTCTTTTGCTTATGACAAAAATGTTGTTTTGTACATTTAATCTTTGGAATATTTGACATATTTTACATGCTCTTTATGGAGTATCCTATTCTGTTGATAACTTATTTTTTTCTTGGTACCAAACAGCTCCCACATCTATACCTATAGCCCAGAACCCACTCTTAAGCTTTAATACCATAGAACATATATAATATAACCAAAATATATTTTAGTAGTCCACTGTTGATAAATAGTTGTAATTTTACCATTGTAAACAATGCTGCAAAGGCCTTCCTTGTGTAGATAGCCCTACATACTTGCACACTTTTCGATCATCTCTTTATGTCCCAAGTCCACAGGATGGATGAAAATGGGTCACATAATACCTACATATGCATAAGGTTGTCTTGGAGAAAAGGAATCCGGAGGTTTTTGAACCCAGATCTTTCAAAATGAGTGAGAAGCGTGTTCACGTTTTGCCTTGGAGAGTGACATTATTTTTATTATACTGGACAGTAAGTGTGCCTGCTCTTTGCTCTGAAGAAAGACCCTACTATCTTCCAAGTCTGTAAGCAAACTTGCTTTTTGCTCCAGAGGGAAACATTATCTCTTCTTTCAAGGGTGTTTTCTAGACAAGCCTACTTGAAAAGGTAGTCTGAAACATAGAACAGTCAATGTCTCACTTTTCAAGACAATCAGAAATGCAAGACCCATAGATAGTTATCTCCAAATAATATCCACTCCT
This sequence comes from Aotus nancymaae, assembly GCF_030222135.1. Lineage (NCBI taxonomy): Eukaryota > Metazoa > Chordata > Mammalia > Primates > Aotidae > Aotus > Aotus nancymaae. The sequence goes on from NW_026988413.1 coordinate 42,602,040, forward strand.
TGTTTTTAAACTCTCCTGGCTTCTGGTCAATTTTTCCATGAGTACATGACTCCATCAGCTATTCCAGTTGATCTGACTAATAAAGGCTGAAACTAAAGTACTTTCAATTTGTCTTATATGGAATTTAATCAAAACTATTATCAATAGTACTCCAAATAGTACTACCTGCAGTACTGACTTCAATCATCCTCAGATTGCTATGCTCAACCTACTGAGTAAATCTCATAAACCATCATGGCCTATCTTAGAAAGCCAGGTGGATTTCTTTTACAGTCTCTGTTTTGACCTTTCTACTAGGCTTGAGGCACTAATACAGGTATAAGGGTGCATGGAGAAAATCTAGGGCAAATTTTGTCATCCATAACAACCCTGGCCAGTAGAGTCATTAATCACTTCAGCTTGATATCAGGATAAATTTCATGCTATCTTTTCTAATTAGATGATTTCCATCATAGGGATATCTGCCTTCAGGATACACATAAATGATAAAGCAGTTATATATTGGGAAATGTCCCCCAGGTAACTAAGGGTGGCCTCATTTTGGAAAGGCAAAATTATTTACTGGTGGGGTTTCTTTAAACACTGAAAGATCTTCTTATGCAAGTCACTGTATTTTGGGGAAGGAGGCAAGGTAATGCTTGGCTTCAACACAAGAAGTATTTGGTGTCCATGCAAAAACGTGTTCTTGACAATTGTTGGGCCCCACCAGTGACACTTACATTAATTGGGAGCACAGTTTTATAGCAATCAAGTAGAAAACAGGGCCTCCCATTGGCTGATAGTTCTTAGGATTCTCAGTTCTTTTTGAATTAGGCAGTCACTCCAACCTGCCCTCTTTATCCACAGCACCAACCAGGTGACACTCATCTCCCCCATGAAATTATTGAGTGACAACTACAGGAATAGACAAGACATCCCAAGGTCAATGGATATTTTGTGGGGGAGGTAGATTTGCCAGGACCATCACCGGCAATTTTGATTGATTTCTTAATGAGGTTCTGGGTAAGAGCAAACAAATTGTGGTCAGGCCCATCTGGCAGGCCACAGCAGATGTAGGACTCAGTTATATTCAAGATTTTGCGATAGCTTGAGAGAGCCACACCAGAGCATTTTTCTTTCTGAAGGAAACTGCATGATGATTCTGAAAGACAGAAATCCTTAAGGCCTTTTCCCCGCATGCCTTCTGGGGTCTAAAGTATTTCCTTCCCAGTGTCAAGGATGTTGTCTTCCTTCCATCGCTAGTATATTGGTGAGTAGCTATAACTTTACGTTTTTTTTCCAGTCATCTTGTATTCATATCCAGATTTTTTATACAAATGGCCTAAGTGAAAGAGGAGCACAGATATTTTAATAAAACTTACAAAAACTCATTTTGTCTTCCACTTGGACCCATGTTGACCACTGCAGGGAGACTCTCAAAGTGGTATACTCAACCTAGTGGTCATTATCTTCATGTCCTACAACCATATCAGTCCAAAAAGATAAACCAAGTAGCTAACCAGAATTAAGTTTGAAATTACTAGTTCCCTTTCGGTTGAGCTGCCACTAGGAGGGTATACCAACTAGGCCATCTGGGGTTGCTTTCAAGGTAAACAAAGATTCTTCATGTCTAGGAATAGTTATATATCATCCCAAATTTTCAAAATAAGTCTATGTGACCTCCCCCATTCTCCTTTAGAACTGATCATCATCTAAGAAGTGGCCAAAGAAAGACAAACAATTTCTGTAGGAAGCCATTTTGGTGACTGAACTGTCCTACTGAAGTGTGTAGACAAGAAGGAGGGGAGAAAGGTAGAGTTAGAAAGCTTTTGAAATCCTTGATTTACAAGACAGTTCCAACACTCAAGATTACCAGATGATCGTGACTAACATAATGCATGGATGATTATTAAAAACTTTGACTATCAACTTCTTATTTAGTGGCTGTTATAATAAAAGGTGCACAATTGTCAACTACAAATAGACTGGAAAACTGAAAACCTCACACCATTTAGTGACCAGAGTTGGCTGACTGAAATGAAACAAATGTAGACTAAAAATATGTCAATGGTAGTAAGGCATCATAGAGAACCCTGAGAAGAAGTCAAAGGCCAGATGCAGCCAAAATGCCAGAAAGGTGAGGGACATGCCCTGTGTAATAGGGCCTCTCTCCCTCCCAGTGAGACAAATGAGTCAACTTTTGGCAGGTGTCTGGCTTCAGCAGTAACTTCTGCAGCAGAAACATAGACTTCTTTATTTTGTGCTCTGCCTGTGATGGTGGGTGTATCCCCTTGTTTGGGACCATTATGGCTCCAAGAAGTAGTAGCTAGGTAGAAGGGTTAGCAACAATCAGGGTACCCTTCCTGCATCTATCTGTGAACCTGCTTCCTAGTAATTGCCTACGATAAACTCCCTATACCTCCTCATTAATAGGCAATACAATGAAGACCATTTACTGCCGAGTAGGCTATCCAATTGGGTCTATATATTTACTATTGATTGCTATGGACTTTTTACAAATGTTAATTGCCTCATGAGGCCTTAATCTACTCTTCGAGAAATCATGTCTTGGTCAGTATCCCATATGCATCACCAAACTGTCAACTATGAAAGGTCTGAGATTTTTCTTCACTCGGAAGTGAATAAGTTAGCCTGCCACAGCTTTATGAATGATTGCGGAATATGTGAGATTCCTTTGTCAGTCAAAAAAAACTTCATTATTCATGGCAGGAGAATCAGCATATTCTCTCCTGGGTCCCTGAGCCCTAGATTTCACAACCAAAGAGGGCCAGATAATAAGTGCACATTCAGTGAGCTGTGGTCCAGGCAACAAAATTGGAGCTTGAGTAGCCAAATCTTTTATACTGGACAGTAAGTGTGCCTGATTATGCCCTGGAGGGAGACATTGTCTTTACTTTACTGAACAGTAAGTAAATCTGCTTCTTTCTCCGGAGGAATGCACCATCCCTATCTTCTAAGGCTGTTTTCTAAACAAGTATCTTTAAAAAGGGAATTCGGGGGTGGGGGTGGGGAACCTCTGCTGGCAAGACATACAGAAATGTAAAAGATCTGTGGAGATTTTCTCCTATCAATTTTCTGTCTACATATGCCACCATAGCCCATGACCCAGGTGCCTGATTCCAAGATTCAGAAGTTGTATCTGCCTCATCTCATGATAGCAAACAAAATACTTAGATCATAAATATTTCCTTTCAGAATTCTTGTTATATTGGGACATATACCTGTTCAACAATCAAGGCCTTCAAAGCAAATTATACTGCACTACATGAATCCTTACTCCATTTTCTAGTTTTCCTAATTCCTCTGTTCACTTCCCCTCTGACCTTGCTTATGGAAAATGTTGCTTACTTGATAGAGTATATTTCTAAGAATGTTAAGTACCGTTTTAATAAATGAAATTGACCTTAATTTATTTTCCTATGCATGCAGTTCAATACGTGTAGAACGTGACTAGGGAGAAATTTCACTTTATCTGGACAGACGTGTAAAAACCTAGAAAAATAGAGCTCATACTCAAATTAAAGATGGAGACAATGCTATTAAGATTATAAGCAAATGAAGACTTATACTCTGCACAGGATTTAGTATTTGCTATTTCCCCCTAAATCTGAAAACTGCATTATAGAATGAGGTTGAGGAGTAAAGAATCTGCCTCATATTTCATTTAGATGGTTCCGTTTTTACAGAGAGGATAGGATTTCAATTCAATAAGTCTAAGATATGTTATTTCAGCCCCTCACCTTAATAGCTTTAGTCAAGTTCGATGTAAGATATTTATAAAAAGGGATGATGGAAAACCAGGATTTTGGTAAAAGATCAGAGTAAACGTTAGCATATCTGTAGTAGAATGTACTAATGGTTCAAATTAGTTCATTCCACTGGGATGTACTTAAAGTGGGTCTAGCTTAGTCATAGGAAAACATGAGTCTGGAATATATATACATATGCAGCAACACATGGTCTCAAAAATATTCTTTATAAAATAAAGAATTGAGGGCAAGTTTCTCCTCAAAGGTATGTTGTACTATAATTTAGAGAATTAAAAAGAAAAAATCCTGACTAGCTAATAGCAACCACGTGGCTTTCATCAATCTACCCACAAGTAGGTTTCCCGATTACAGACTGCAAAGGTTCTACAATGATCTTTGTTGCACTTTTCTTTTTAATGAAGTGTTGCCATTTCTGAGATGCATATATAACTTTTAAAATACCTGAAGAACATTTCTTTAGTGGTGAGATATCTTACAATTTACTGACAGTGAGATGGAAGAAATTACATTTTGCACCATAAAATTTGCTTTCTTTTTCAGAAGGCAAGTGGTATAAAAGATGAGGCCTAAGACATGTCCTTTAAAGATACATAGACAGAAAGTCATACCATTTGCTTCTAATTTAATTGTTCTAGTGAGCAATAATTTTCCAGATCCCAGTTAAGAAAGGGAAATATGATGAATTAAGTTCTCATGGACAAATCTATCTCAAGATCAAGATTCTCCTGCCTGCACATATTATCGAAACCGCTGATTCATCACAGGCTTTCCCTGAGTCTCATGGAGAAAACTACCCAAATGTATGCCTGACTTGCACAGGTGATCCCATCTGCCAGTCTTTGAGACCTTTTATGTTCCCTCTGGCCTTAATTGTTCTCTATTTTCAGGGAGTCCTTTGGCAAGAGAGCAGTTGTCAAGGCAAGCCGAGAACTAGAGTATTATCAAATTGTTTGTGTGTGCTTCCTCACCTGGCTTTCTGCTAAGCTCTAATAACAAGGAAAGGTGGTATTGGCCTGTTAATAATTAATAGCACCCAGTGCAAATGAAGCACTTCTGTCATAGGGCTTCATCAGTAAGGTCATGGTACAATAGAGGTTGCAGGTTCTGTAAGCATGAGTGGTATTTGCATATGTCAGAACAGACCGTGCATGCTAACAGCACAAACACTTCACATCTGCTTCTGTTTACTCCCATGCTAACACCCAAAGTGCAGAAGCCCTGTGTTAATTGCTCAGTTACATACTGACTGTTGATGTGTCCTCCACAGAGCTTTCCATAAGTGCACTGTTGCAAATAAACTGCTAATGACTTTGCTTATTCCAGCCTCCCTTTTAAAGGAACTCTACAACATACACACAGATTAATGATTCCTGTATTTAGCAGTGTGTCTTGTGACTAGGTTTGCATAGAAGCAGTATCAATTAAGTAGCAATTATCTGCAAAGTGGAAAAAAAGAAGAAAGATATAAATAAGTAATGAGCATGATGCTAAAATCTCTGAAAACAACTAGAATTGAACTCTGAGGCAAGGGCACCGACTAGTGAACATTTTATTCCCATCTTTTTTTTAATACCTGAAACCCATAGAGCACCCATGAAAATCAGAACAAGAAAAAACATATAAGTTCTTAAGTGATTTTTTAAATATTTGATTTTCAAGGTGACCACTGTTTTGAAAAAGTAAAGAAACAAAGGAAAAAACTACCATTAACAAGAGAAATCACCAAAAAAAGACTATAAAAGTCTACCTTATGCGTAAAATCCACCTAACTAAAACATATCAGATTTCCTTTATGTCTTAGTAACAGAGGTCAGCACAGAGTGCTAATTTATGCCTTTAGTCATGTCACGCAATGGCCATTATCAGTACCTAATAAAACTTGTCTGGAAAACTCTGCATTATCTGGCTATAAGGAAAAAAAATCTGGTGGGGTTTGAGAATATGCAAAGTGTTCAAATCAGTTGGATAGGTAAGAAGTCTTATAACGTTTATTTTGTTTATTAATTTTAGCTTGTAATAGCCAGACAGATTGCTTAAGCTCAGGTCCCTCAGAAGATATTCAGAGAAGCAAAAACCATGGTAACTAAGCAGGGCAAATGGAAGAAAAGGACTGGGATGAGTTGGCTCTAGTCCTTGTCAACCAATGCAGTTTTGATTTGGGTCTCTTCCATCAGCAGCAACGGACTGGGCAAAATGTGTATTAGAGCAGATAGCCAAATGGTTTACATTTTCTCTGTTCTAGAGACCAGTGATTCCTTTGAGAGCTTTTTTCTCAGGGATGAATGACCATGATAGGCCAATGTTTTCTATGTATTTAACTTATGGTAACCATATTTTACAAATCTTAAATGAAGATATGTGGTTTGACAAATATATATTGAGAAAGACAATTCAAAATGCGAACTGTATTGGGTAGAATAGGATAAGCCTGCAGTCTGGGGCTCACCAGGCTCCCTTCTCCCTCCCTCCTGTTCTCCTTCTGCAGGTGTCAGATCTGCACTGCAGTCCAATGGCTCTTCCCACCTCCTCCTCCTGCCTTTCCCCTTTACCTTTCACAGATGTTCCCCCAATGTTTAGATTGAGCCTCATTTAGGTATATTATTTTCCTGCAACTGAAAAGTCCTTAAACAACTACAGCTACTCATTCCCTCGTCTGAAAGCCTTTGAACTAAGTACGTTTGGTAATTCCGAATAAGTTGTATGTCTTATATTACAAACTAACTCCATTTGGGCGATCACACAGTGACCATGCTGCAAAACCCAAACATGTACACAAAATAGAATGAATAAAGGCTACACATAACCTCACTCAACTACGAATTGATTTTTTTGGCCAAGAGGTAAGTTTAGATCAGATTTGATCTAAGTAAGTTACCAAAAACACTTTTCATTTTTCGGAACTTTGTAGATTTCACAACTGTGATACAGGGGTGAATCTATTTATCTTTTGCGCAGTTGTTAATAGCTTATTTTACTCTTAGAGACTCATAATTTATTCCTCCTTGTATTACTGATCTATTAGATCCTAATCCAGTGGTTTTCAATCAACAACATCAATAAGGATCTCCTGGGTGGCAATGTTCAACTCCCAATATTTATTCAGCACTTTAATGTTAGGTCCAAGAGTCTGCATTTTTTAACAAGCTGGGCAACCCACATCCTCACCTGTGATTCTGACACAGAAGATCTTAGGAGTTACAGTTTAAAAATACTTTCCTAAACTTTGAGTTCACTTTTCACTAGTAAACCACTAACATCCCTAGTTCTAGGTTTAACCTCCTGGATTTTGAAGTTTTTTTTTTATTTTCGAAAGTTAGAAACAGCTAACTAGCTTTTTGATTCTCTTGTTCTTACTCAGTGACTCTGCCTATTTTTGCAGCTAGCTCATACAGCCATTCATTTCCCAGTGTGATATTAACTTCACCAATAATTTTAGGGATGTTTATCTTGGAATGGCAGGAGTTAGCTTTTGAACTGAAATAGGGCTGAATAGTTTCCACTCATCTTTGAGTACCTGTCTCACCAGAGTATCAACTTTGAGCTTATAGAGTTGTGTGAGGAGTCTCCCTGTTCTCACTGTAGTTGAAGGTATAGGTAGAAAAACTACAGATAAACTCTGATGGGTGAATGAGCCCACAACAGGTGTAGCAGACCTGTTGTTACATAATGAATTTGTTAAGTGTACTCAACACTGCTTTTAGCTTGGTTCTCTTGCAGGACCAACCTCCTTTAGAATAAGTAAAAAAGTTATATTTCTAAAGTTTCCGTTCCATTTTGAATAATATTACTGATTTCTATTTTAAGCTGAGTGCTTCATGAAATCAGAGGCTAATCAAGACTGTAAGGGAATATGCTAAGAGGAAAGGTGAAGGAAAAAACCAATGTATGGAAAAGGGCCCAGGTGTGTATTTGGCTAATATGCTTTCTGAAAACAAATGTCTGCTTCCTTCTAAGTAGGTATTTAAACATTTCTGCTAAAAACAACTTAAATGGTCATGTATTAATAAGAGGAACACAAGAAAAACTAAGTCCAAAAGCATCCTTCAGAATTACATAAACACCATGATTTCCAGACTGGAATTGATCAATCTGGGGCATATGGCATTTTGCTAGTTTTTAACTGGAATTAGACGTTATATATGATACATATCTCTAGAGAAACTATTTTAAGAAAAATGTTAGAAGAAACATAATTTTAATGCTAAAATAAATAGAGGCATTTTGGTATAGGACACAAGTTTGTGTGTTTTCATTAGTAAAACACAAGCCTGTTAAGAAATACCATAAATAAAAATACCTCATTATTTTTTATTTACAATAAAAAGACCTCACATCCTACAGGGGTTTGTCTCTTCCTCAGTGATTCAGGGTAAACTGGTGGGAAAGTTAGAAAACACTGCAGTTGATTGTGACATGTGTGGTTAGGTATTTCCTGTAAAGAGCCTAAGTGTGCCCACTTTGTTATTCTACTGCCTGCCCTTGAATTCTTCATCTCAACTTGCAACATATGGAGTGAAAAGCTGTATGAGCATTGTGCGTTTTAGTTGTGCTACCAAGGATATGCAACAGGATTTTAAAGCTGAACTATTTCTGACTCCGTGTTTTGGCCAAGGCCCCAAAACAATATTTGCCAGTTATACCACATTCTAAAGTTAGACCACCTATGTAGGACTTGCAACGTAATAGAGGAAATAGAGAAGGAACCCACAATACCCCTTTCCTGCTGCAGGTAACAACCTATAGTAGGCCAGCTAGGCTGAGGAGAAGCTCTAACTTTAGATTAAGTTTGATATTACATGGATAGGACATTTTAATTGCTGAAATGAGACTTTCTTTTTGTGACCAGATGCAATAGGAGAATTTTTTATTACCTATGAGTAACGAAAAAGTCGTGGGGTTTCCTTTCAATTTCATCTGAGTAGTAGAGAAAACAATCATACCTTTGTGGGGTTTGAATAGTTAGTGGGGAAAAAATAAAGTATTTTTTTAAATTTGGTTTTGTTTTGTTTTGTTTTACCATGTAACTGTCACTAGTACATGAATCAAGAAGAAAGGAGCTGTATAAGGATGTCTACTGGTACTTTTTTTTTCACTGTTTATTTTAAGGGCCTATGATACTTTTGTTGATAGACCCTAAGATTGCACCGAAACATGATGTTTATTTTCCACATCACAACACATTCTTTACTTACCTCTGCTATGTGTCTTGAAATCTTTTCTTATTCAATGCTATTCCTGTTGTTCATTTTGTCCATATTTTACTTTTAAAAACAAATTGAGATAACATTGTGCATCATTTTTATAGGGTCTATAGTCTCATTGTGATGATGCAGAAATGACTTTCTGATTTCATAGTCTGCCACCTCCAGAAAGACTAAAAACGGAAGAGAAAATTACATCGTAATGAAAAAGATAAATCATGGCTGTAACTTTGTAAAAAAAAAGTATAAAAAAAAAAAGCTTGGGTTACACATTCATTCCTGACCTGCTTAGAAGTTTATCTAATCCATTTCTGTCTTTCTATTTGAGTTTCTTGAAAACAGAAAGTAGCTGAAACTTGCTTTTCTATCTAAGCTGACAAATTGTTTTCATTGGCCTTAAAATCATTTGTATTTAATGTAATTATTAACATGTTTAGGTTAAACATATTTTAGTGTTGTTGCTTTCTATTCCTCTCAACTATTTTTTGTTTTCTTTTTTCCATCTTTTCTTTTCTTAGATTGCCTATTTTGTATGATTACATTTCATCTCCATTATTAGTCCACTAGCCTTCTCTCCCTCTCTTACTCTCTTGCTGGTTTCTCTATAGTTTACAATATACATCATTAATTTATCATGTATATCTCTAAATAATATAGCATTTCATGTAACGTGTAAGGGCCTTATAAGAATATACTTTTTTTAAAAAAAGTATATATATATTATTGCATTTTAGGTTCTGGGGTACATGTAAAGAACATGCAGGATTCTTGCATAGGTACATACATGGCAATGTGGTTTGCTGCCTGCATCCCCATCACCTATATCTGGCATTTCTCCCCATGTTATCCCTCCCCAACTCCCTATCCCCCACTGTCCCTCCCCTCGTCCCCCTCTACATACCTCAGTGTGTGATGCTCCTCTCCCTGTGTCCATGTGTTCTCATTGTTCAACAGCCGCCTATGAGTGAGAACATGCGGTGTTTGATTTTCTGTTCTTCTGTCAGTTTGCTGAGAATGATGGTTTCCAGGTTCATCCATGTCCCTACAAAGGACACAAACTCATGGTTTTTTATGGCTGCATAGTATTCCACGGTGTATATGTGCCACATTTTCCCTGTCAAGTCTATCATCAGTGGGCATTTGGGTTGGTTCCAAGTCTTTGCTATTGTAAACAGTGCTACAATGAACATACATGTGCATGTGTCCTTATAATAGAATAATTTATAATCCTTTGGATATATATGCAGTAATGGGATTGCTGGATCAAATGGAATTTCTATTTCTAGGGCTTTGAGGAATCACCACACTGTCTTCCACATTGGTTGAACTAATTTATACTCCCACTAACACTGTAAAAGTGTTCCTATTTCTCCATATCCTCTCCAGCATCTGTTGTCTCCACATTTTTTAATGATCACCATTCTATCTCGCATGAGATGGTATCTCAATGTAGTTTTGATTTGCATTTCTCTAATGACCAGTGATGATGAGCATTTTTTCATATGTTTGTTGGCCTCATATATGTCTTCTTTTGGAAAAGTGTTCATATCCTTTGCCCACATTTGAGTGGGCTTGTTTGTTTTTTCCTTGTAAATCTGTTTTAGTTCTTTGTAGATTTTGGATATAAGTCCTTTGTCAAATGGGTAGATTGCAAAAATTTTTTTCCCATTCTGTTGGTTGTCAGTTCACTCTAATGATTATTTGTTTTGCTGTATAGAAGCTCTGGGTTTAATTAGATCCCATTTGTCTATTTTGACTTTTTTTGCCAACGCTTTTGGTGTTTCAGTCATGAAGTCCTTGCCTATGCGTATGTCCTGAATGGTTTTGCCTTGGTTTTCTTCTAAGGTTTTTATGGTGTTAGGTCTTATGTTTAAGTCTTTAATTCACCTGGAGTTAATTTTAGTGTAAGGTGTCAGGAAGGGGTCCAGTTCTGCTTTTGGCACATGGCTACCAGTTTTCCCAACACCATTTATTAAACAGAGAATCTGTTCTCCATTGCTTGTTTTTGTTAGGTTTGTCAAAGATCAGATGGCTGTAGATGTGTGGCATTACCTCCAGGGCCTCTGTTCTGTTCTATTGGTCTATATCTCTGTTTTGGTTCCAGTATCATGCTATTTTGATTACTGTAGCCTTGTAGTATAGTTTGAAGTCAGGTAGCATGATGCCTCCAGCTTTGTTCTTTTTGCTTAGAGTGGACTTGGCTATGCGGGCTCTCTTTTGGTTCCATATGAAGTTTAAGGTGGTTTTTTCCAGTTCTGTGAAGAAGGTCATTTGTAGCTTGATGGGGATAGCGTTAAATCTATAAATTACTTTGGGCAGTATGGCCGTTTTCACGATATTGATTCTTCCTGACCATGAACATGGAATGTTTCTCCATCTGTTTGTGTCCTCTCTTATTTCGTTGAGCAGTGATTTGTAGTTCTCCTTGAAGAGGTCCTTTACATCCTTTGTTAGTTGTATTCCTAGGTATTTTGTTTTCTTTGTAGCAATTGTGAATGGCAGTTCATTCTTGATTTGGCTCTCTTTAAGTCTGTTATTGTTGTATGGGAATGCTTGTGATTTTTGCACATTGATTTTGTATCCTGAGACTTTGCTGAAGTTGCTTATCAGTTTTAGGAGATATTGGGCTGAGATGATAGGGTCTTCTAAATATACAATAATGTCATTTGCAAATAGAGACAATTTGACTTCCTCCTTTGCTAATTGTATACCCTTTATTTCTTTTTCTTGCCTGATTGCTCTGGCTAGAACTTCCAATACGATATTGAATAGCAGTAGTGAGAGAGGGCATCCTTGTCTAGTGCCAGATTTCAAAGGGAATGCTTCCAGTTTTTACCCATTCAGTATGATATTGGCTGTGGGTTTGTCATAAATAGCTTTTATTATTAGAACTCAGGGTTAAGAAACTAACTCAGAACCACACAACTTCATAGAAACTGAACAACTGGCTCTTGAATGTTGACTGGATAAACAATGAAATGAAGGCAGAAATAAATATGTTCTTCAAAACCAATGAGAATGAAGACACAGCATACCAGAATTTCTGGGACACATTTAAAGCAATATCTAGAGGAAAATTTATAGCAATAAATGCCCACATGACAAGCAAGGAAAAAGCTAAAATTGACACCCTATCATCAAAATTGAAAGAGCTAGAGGAGCAGGATAAAAAAAAAAAAAACTCAAAAGCTACCAGAAGACAAGCAACAACTAAGATCAGAGCAGACCTGAAGGATATAGAGACACAAAAACACCCTTCAAAAAATCAGTAAATCCAGGAGCTGGTTTTTTGAAATGATCAACAAAATAGACCACTCACTAGCCAGATTAATAAAAAAGAAGAGAGAAGAATCAATTAGATGCAATAAAAACAAGGGGTTATCACAGATTCCACAGAAATACAAACTACCATGAGAGATTACTACAAACAACTCTCTGCACATAAACCAATAAACCTGGAAGAAATGGATAAATTCCTGGACACTTGCACCCTCCCACACCTAAACCAGGAAGAAGTTGAAACCCTGAATCGACCAATAACAAGGACTGAAGTTGAGGCAGCAATTAATAGCCTACCAACCAACAAAAGCCAAGGTCCAGATGGGTTCACAGCTGAACTCTACCAGACATACAAAGAGGAACTGGTACCACTCCTTCTGAAACTATTACAAACAATACAAAAAGGAGTCCTTCCCAAATGATTTTATGAAACCAACATCATCCTGATACCAAAACCCGGCAGAAACTCAACAAAAAAAGCTTCAGGCCAATATCCATGATGGACATAGCTGCAAAAATCTTCGATAAAATACTGGCAAACTGATTGCAACAGCACATCAAAAAGCTTATTCATCACAATCAAGTAGGCTTCATCCTGGGGATGCAAGGCTGGTTCAACATAAGGAAGTCTATAAACATAATTCACCACAGAAACAGAACCAAAGACAAAAACCACATGATTATCTCAATAGATGCAGAGAAAGCCTTCAACAAAATTCAGCAGCCCTTTATGCTAAAAACTCTCAATAAACTAAGTATTGACAGAATGCATCTCAAAATAATGTCTTAAAAAATTTTAAGATTTTTTTGCTCTTTGCGCTTTTTAAATGATTACATTCTGGACATCATGTATAAAAGAATGGTAAAGACCAAGGTAAATAATATTTATGTTTGGAAATAAGTTCATCCCTTTTTCAGGCTGTTAGTCTGGGCATGATTCAATAAATCAGTACTTTACCTGGATTTTGTTGCTATATTTACCTTTGTGTTCTACAGACTTCAAATTACTTCAGTGGTAGATTTCTACTCTCTTGTGTTTTTCTTGTGTTTAGTTTAGGGGCTGGGATGCCAGGAAGTTTTTCTCAGTGTTCCTGTTTTCTATTCAGCTTTCATAGGTGTGGATAGGCCCTGCACACCTGTGCCATCTATCTACCACTTTGCTTCTGACCCTCTCAAAGACATAGATTGTTGTTCAAGTGACATGTATTTGGCTCTATGGGGGAAAATATACTTGAGAGACAAGAAAGGTGGCTCTCACTTGTCCTCCATTTTCAGTATTATGCAGAACCTGTGCAATGGAGTCTCTAGGGGGAAGCTTTTACAATCTTCAATTTCTCCTCCAGTGGCAGACATGTTTTCCCTTCAGCATAGTATAGACTTTAGAGGGCAAGCAGCTTTCCTTCCTTTCAACTCTGCCTTCTGTCGGTGGGAGAGTTGACATGCCTAAGTTTCCCGCCTCTTCCGAGCAGACTTAGACATCTCTTTTATACCAGTACAAGGCCCTAAGCACAAATTTTTTTATTTCCTGCTTCTCTACCGGCAGCAGTTGGTTTTTCCTGGGATTTGTGGGTGATAGTACGATGGGGGTCATGTTTTCTGTTAAATTTCCCCACAGTGGCAGCTGATATTTTCCTGGAACAGGAAGCCAAGAAATTTTCCTGCCCCTTGCCACAGCAGACCACTGGTTCTTTAATTAGTGTGTGCTATTTCTACCTACATTCCTTTGGTCTGAACTTTGTCAGTTGGTCACATCTAATTCTAGTGAGGAGAGCTGGGAAATGTAGTCTTCCTATGTACACTGAAGGAAATTAAACAGCATAATAAACACATAGCGTCTCTGCTTTGCCAAGGTAATTGGAAGAGACTAAATTGGGGACTACTCCTAGTTTTTATTCTCCTTGGCTTTGTAAGCATGACTTGGTAATCTGGCCTCTGTCTACATCTTCAGCTTTATTTTCTCCCACACTCTACATATATTCTGTGGTTCAGAATAATTGTTTACATGTATTTGAAATACTGTGCTCTCTCTTGAGCATTCTTTTAGTGTATGCTCTGTCTCTTTTCCTCATTGTTTCCCTTTTTACATCCTGCCTCCAGGGAATCATCTCCAGCCTTTTTTCCATGACCCTATACAATTCTACATTGTTCAGTTCTAGTATTTATCAAAGCTGTGTTATAATTGACTGTAAGTTATTTGAAGATAGGACAGAAAGTGCAGAGACATGTGACAGGTAACAGATTTCATTTTCCTTCAGGATATTATAGTTCTAGTGGTCTGAGAGAACTCTAGTTATCCAGCACTAACTACAGTATTTACTCAACTTCTTTCAGCTTTTCTATTACCTATTCTCTTGCCTTCTTTTGCATATTCTACTACGAATTAAGTGATTAAAAAATATTTTAAATCTTTAAAATCTTTTAATAAAGATAATAGCTAATACTTACTATTCTAAGTATCTCACATGTATCAATTCATTTAATTTTCACAACAGCCTTATGAAGTATTATTATTTTTCTATTTAAGAAATAAAAGAAAGAAGCAAAGAAAGGTTACATAACAATTTTACACAGCTAGCAGGAGTTAGGCTTGGGATATGGAGCCAGGCAATTTGACTTTATGGTCTGAGCTCTTTGGAACAGGTGTTCATCCTGTGTCCAATTAATAGTGGCAATTATAGTGACATTACTTAGCACCAAGAATGTGACTATATCAGTCAGAATCTAGATAGGAAAACAGAAATAGTTTATTATAGTTTATTTAACAGATACATTTTAATTTAGAGTACTAGTTAAGCAGTACTGGAGGACTGAGAATGATAAAGTGAAATACTGAGGTTACAAAGGCTATGCCCCTGCCATCCCACCCCTATCATGCACAGGCTCACCTCTACATTTTGATGGAGAAGTTGGGAGGTGGCAAAAAGAATTGCCAGATTAATAGCCTAATGATACTGTATTTGTAAGGATGTAGTCAGAAATTTGTTAACTAGGTAATCTATAGACTTTTGAGAACAGTGTAGTGAAAAGAGTATTAATGGTGGAGATTTATAAGGAGCCTTGCACATATACATGTGAGTGGTGTTGGCAGCTGCTGAACGGTAACCTGAGTAACATTGGCAGGCTCTACTTGTGACATTTGGCAGAGTCATGAGGTTCAGTGTTATCAGCAACTGGCATGCAGTTAATAGTGGAATCCGTAAGGCTGTGTAGTGGACAGAGAGGGCCACACATTTCTGCAGACTTCCTGTAATGGCTGCCAAAGAGAATGTATCTGCAAACTCCACAATCCTGCTGCTGGGAGGCACCACCTTGGAGAGAGGGCAGTTATAGTAAGGAAGGTAGTGACAGTGTAGCAAAAGTTTCTTCTATGAACCTGGTACCTTGCTAGATGTTACACATACATTGTCTTATTTATTTCTTATAAACCAATTGTAAAGTAGGTACTATTACCATTATGCCCACTTTACAGATTATGAAATTTGGGCTTAGAAAATTAAAGTGAGTTGGTCAAGATCACATAGATACAAATGGAAAAATAAAAACAAGTAAACTTAATAAACATTTATAGAACTCTCCACTTCAAATACATAAAACAT
The DNA here is from genome assembly GCF_030222135.1 of Aotus nancymaae. Taxonomy (NCBI): domain Eukaryota; kingdom Metazoa; phylum Chordata; class Mammalia; order Primates; family Aotidae; genus Aotus; species Aotus nancymaae. Next base: position 42,617,886 of record NW_026988413.1, read on the forward strand.
ACATTCTTGTCAGTATCATATCACACCTATTCTAAAAGTGACTATATAATTGGAAGTAAATCACTCATCAGTAATTGCATAGTATTTCATAGGTTTAAATGAAATATTGGTTGGCTGCTTGTTTGTTATTTTCTTCCATTATTCCTTCCTGTCTCCATTGTTAAGCACAATTATTGGCATAAAAGAGGTTTTCAATTCCCATTTTTAGACTGCATTCTAGCCTGGGCAGTAAAGCAATACTCCCATTCTCTCTCCTTCTTTCTCTTCCTTTTTCTTCCTTTCCTTCATTCTTTTTTTTTCTTTCTCTCTTTCTTTCTTCAAAAACAAACAAACAAAAAAACAAAAACAAAAAAAAAACAAATGGAAAACCCAGGTTTACTGTCTCAAAAGCCTGTGCTATGAGCTACCAGGTCTTATAAGAAAGCTCAAGCCAATCATGACTTTCCTTACCACAGTTCTGTTCCCATTGTCCATCATTTCCTCCCAAGCTCATACTAGCTGGAAACGGAGGGTTCTATGTAAAGGGTTGTAAGCGGAATGGGTCAGGCTTAATAAAATACAAAATATATTTGGAACTATAATGAGAAAGAGTGTTTATAACTTGTCCAAAAAGTGATCATACATATTTAGAACCCTGTCAATTATTAGATAAAATGAAAACACATTATAATTGTTTGTGGGTTTACATGCAGATTTGTGTTGCACACAAGTTATGCAGTGCAAAACACTTGGAAAGAACAACACTTGTATCCTACAGAGGAAAGGAGGTGGACATAAGTTAGAAAATAGCGTTGGGCTTTTTCTTTTGACCTGATACTCATGACCATGCAGTGGTACTAAGCCTTCAAGTATACACTGATTTTGGGGTCTGATTGCACACTGTAGGTCTTCATTTATATATATGGCATTGAATATATCATTTCTTATCATCTGTCAAGGAGAAAAGGCAAAGTAAGAATTAAAGAGGGTCCTTAATGGATAGGCTTAACACTGATAATATCTTTTTTTATGGCCTTAGATCTATTCTGCCAAGGTGTTGTCATAAGACTCTGAAGACTAGATTGATAAAACAGGCCAAGAATTCTGAGTGGCAATAGGGAACTTACTACTGATTATAGCATGTGGCACTTAGAGCTGAGAACCAACAAATCACTTCGGTTATCACCCAACAAAAGAGAAAAATATCTTTTTTAATTGGAAATTACATTCTTTCATCAGACTACTTAAGAATTATAGAAATGCTTCCCCTATTTGTTTTGGAAAGTTGGTATGAGATGGGAGAGAGAAGAATCAGAAATGGGTGCCCCCTACTAGCTTTACTTTTTTCTTCTCTCCCCACTCCATCTTTGTGAACCATTACTTCATAAAAGAGAGTATGTGACCTTGGACAAATTACTCACCCTTTGTTTTAATTTTCTGGCCACTAAACTTGAGGTGGTTGAATTTTTACTTTATTTTTATAACTTTACCATTCTGTGATTTCCCCTCTTCATTTTCCCACCTGCAAAGCTGAAGTTGACTTAAAAAAAAAAGCAGGAGAGGAGCAGAAACAGAAAATAGAGTACATATTGCAGTCTTCTAGCTCAGGGAAATATTTTGCTGCTAAATATTGCTTAACAACAAAATATTTCTCTGAGCTAGAAGACTGCAATATGTACTCTATTTTCTGTTTTTAAGCAATATTTGCTTAACAACAAAATAGTAATACTTAATAGTATAAACTATTTTATATAAAATATAAAATACAAAGATATTTGCTTCTAATTTGTTTTAGATATCCAGTGGCTTCCCGTAACTGTTCCTTTTTTACAATACTCTTTTTTGTCTCTTTGAGAATATTAATTTTATTTATTTAAAGTCCCATTTTGATTATTCTGTTAACTTTGTTTCTTCAAGTATACCTGCAAATAGGTAGTTTTATTGTTCCCTCCTTCAGTGTTGTTGCTTCTTAAATATTTGTGATTCTTGATCATGAGTTCAGGTTTGGAACTGGTATTTCCTACTACATTAACAACCGCCAGCTTAAATTCGCTGTAGATTTTTGGCAGATGCACTGTATTTGGTTAAAAAGCTCTCGTCTATTCTCAGGTTTCTAGGAATTTTATCACGAATTGGTTTAATCCATCTATTTTGTTTTTAATATTACTCACAATATTTCCATTTTAAAAAGTTCTGTTTAGTTCTTTTTCAATTTTCCTGTTCTTTCCTTCTTTTTAGCTTAATATGTATTATCATTTCTCTTTCTTTACGTATTTTTACAATCATTTTAAAATTTAGCACTCAGCAAGATACTTTGCAACTTTCTTTTGTTCTTTGTTGAGACAAGGTCTCACTCTGTCACCCAGATTGGAGTGCAGTGGTGTGATCAGAGCTCACTGCAGCCTCTAATTCCTGGGCTCAAGCTATTCAGCCACCTTCGCCTCCTAAGTGTTTAGAACTATAGAGGTGTGCCACCATGACCGACTAATTTTTTAAAAGACATTTTATATATATGGGGGTCTCACTATGTGCTGCCGGAGCTGGTCTCGTACTCCTGGCCCCAAGAGATTCTCCCACCTCGGCCTCCCAAAATGTTGGGATTATAGGCATGAACAACACACCTGGCCTACAATTTTCTTTGGCTCTCGTGACTCTGTTTTCAACTCCCCTTTATATCAATGTGGCATCCTTCAAGGCAGTGAGGTGTTTCCAGGACACTCAGTCTCAACTACTGTTCATGAACTGGTTTTAGGGTACTTTCCTATTCCCATATGAGTGGTGACAATTCATTTCCCAGAGCTTCGTTACTGTGTCATGTCTGATACCGTAGTCCCCTGTCATGGCATCAGTTACATAGTTACAGTTTTGATTATTCTTATTTTTTGGAAGGATTTTTCTTTTCTTTTGTTTTTTCTTTTTCCTTCTTTTTGAATGCTTGGCTATGATTTATGTATTTTTGTTTTATTTTGTCTAGTACTTCTACATATTTATGGTAAGATGGGGGTTCTGGGTTCAGTTGCTGGAAAGCATTGTAAAATATTAGTGCTATAATAAATGTTTTTCTATATGCCCTTTATATGCTAGTTCAATTTGTTTTTCTGGGATGAACTTATACATGTGAATCTTCTGATAGAAAAGAATGTAAATTGGGATTATGATTAATTTTTTTTTAATTTTTATCCATAAAGTTTATCAGTTTAGACTGATAACAGTAGCGTCTGAGAATATATGTTTCAGAGACATGCTGAAACTTGAAGGTTGAAAAAAGTTTACCAAGTGAAGAAGGGGGAAAATGCATTCCAAGCAGAGGTAACAGTGTGTAAAAATGCAGAGAAATATTCAAAAATATATTTCATAAGTTACAAGAGATTCACTAGGGGATAATGAAAAGATTATGGATATATGAATTATAAAATCCTTGCCTTATCACTTCCTTACCCACATCCTAGGAAGGTGGGTAAATTAATTAATTTTGTAGACCTGATTTTTGTCACCTGTGAAATGATGGTAATCCACATTTTAGGCTTCTTGTGAGTATTAAATAAAATAATGTTAATAGAGTACCCAGTAGGTGATCATTCAATGGTAAGTTATATCTTATAATGTCAAGCCTAGAATACGAGGTCTAGAAGGGTTTATTTAGAACGAATAATTTTTTGCCTTTAAATATTTGTTAGAATTCACTAATAATATTAAACCCATTTGGCCAGGAGTTTTCTCTATTCAAAGATTTTTAACTAAAAATTAACTTTCTTTTATAGATATACAACTATTAGGGTTATGTATTGCCTTCTGAATTAGCTTTAGTAGTTGTGTGTGTGTGTGTGTGTGTGTGTGTGTGTGTGTGCTTTTTTTTTTAAGGAATTGGTTCATTTCAACAAAGTTGTCTAATTTACTGGCATAAAGTTATACACAATAATTTATTTTTACCTTTCAAATATCTATAGATTCTACAATGATGTTATTTCTCTCATTCCTGATATTGGTAATTTGTGATTTCTCTCTTACTCCTGATCAGCTTGAATAAAAGTTTATCAATTGTATTGCTATGCTCAGAGGGCCAGCTTTTGTTTGTACTGATTTCCTCTATCGTTTTTCTGTTTCATTCTTCATTTATTTCTGTTCTGATCTTTATTATTTATTTTCTTTTGCTTACTTTGGCTTTGATTTTATTTTCTCTTTGTAGCTTTTTTAAGCAAAAAGCTGAGGATATTGATTTGGGACATTTCTTCTTCACTAATTTATGTGTTTAGCACTAGAAATTTGTTAGTGCTATCAAGCACTGCTTTAGCAGCCTCCACAAATTTTGACCTGTTGTATTTTTCTCATTGTTTAGTTAAAAATACTTTTTATTTTTATTTTTTATTTCTTCTTTATCCAAAGAAGTTTCCATATCTTTGAAAATTTAAAGAGATCTTTCTGCTAATAATTGTTCTCTGACCATTATAATCAGAGAACATATTTTGTATGACTTGAATCACTGAAAATTTATTGAAACTTTTTTTATGGTCCATATTATGGTCTATGTTGGTAAGTGTTCTATGTACACTTAAAAAGAATGTGTATTCTGCTGTTGTTGGGTGAAATGTTCTGCAAATCTCAGACAAAGGTCAAATTCATTGAGGATGTTTTCCAAGTCTTCTATATCCATACTGATTTTTCTGTCCACTTGTCCCATTAATTATTTATTGAGAGTGTATGTTTAAATCTTTGTCCTGTGTCATGAATTTGTCTGTGTCTACTTGCAGTTCTATTAGTTGTTGTTTCTTTTTTGTTGTTCATAGCTTTCAGAACTCTGTTATTAGATGCACAAATATTTAGGAATGTTTTGTACGCTTAATGAATTGCCCCTTTATCATTATGAAATGTTTTTAAAAATTCTCATTATCATTCTTTGCTCTGAAATCTACTTTGCCTGATATTTATTTAGTCATTCTCCTTAAAACAACATTAGCATGGTATAATATTTCTCATACTTTTATTTTTAATCTATTTGTGTCTTTAAAGTGTTTTTCTTGTCAGCAATATATCATTGGGCTTTACTTTTTTAGCCAATTTAACGGAATCTACTTTTGAATAGGGGTAGGCAGGTTATTGTCACTTTATCTGGTAATCAGCATGATCAGGTTTAAGTCTATTATCTTCCCATTTGCTTTCTAATATCCCATCTATAGTTTTTCCTCCTTTCCTCTTTTTCTGCCTTCCTTTAAGTATTTTTCATAATTATATTTTATTTTTTTTTTGGTGGCCTTTATTTCTTTACTTTGATAATTGCATTAGAATTTACAGAAAACATTTTAAAATAATCAAAGTTTACCTTCAAGTGATATTATACCACTTCATGGTTAGTTTAGAAACTATAACTGTATACATCCGTTTCTCTCCTGGTCCTGTGCTTTTGTTGCTTTACGTTTTATTTTTACATGTGCTACACACCTCACAGTATTATTATTGTTTCATTTAAGTAGTCAGTTATCTTTTAAAGAAACTTAAATAACAAGAGAAAAATCTATTTCAAACGTTTCAGCCATATATTTCCATAAATGCACACAGGCACAAAATATAACCTAAATACCGCAGATAATTACAGGAGGGCTTGCCCATTCGGAGACCCCAGCTTTAATAAATAACATTGTCAAGTAGACAATGGGAGTTCAAAAATACTGAAACTGGAGTATTGGTCTTAATATGATTTCATTTGCAATAATATTTGTGAGTCTTATGGATACTCTCTTTGTAATATGTCCATATAATGTCACATCATGCAGTCATGAAATAATAATTCTAAGGACTATGTAGCAACATAAGAAAATAATAATGAAATATTGTGTGACAAAAACAAGACCAAATTTTATGCACACTGTGAACATAACTACATATATACATAATGCTATTTATAATTTTTTTCACCACAGATAACAGAATATCTGACTAAAAGTGGTTTAAACAATAAGTGCTTATTTTTTCTCACTTCACCAAGTATACACCTTAATAAAGTTATGCTATTTCAATGTTGACTCTCAAAGGTCAGTGCTGTGTCAATTTATCTTGGTCATTACCTCATGGTCATAAGATGGCTGAACATTTTTCTCCTCAAATCCTTCTCACATGTTCCTATTTTAACAGGAAGTAAAATATTTCCCAGAAGAAATAACTGCCCTACCTTAATCAGACTACCTCTCAGCTCCCATTGGCCATATATCCTTGCTGCAAGGGAGTCGGGGAAAATAAGCACATGGTATTTTCAGCCTCTGTTTTGGAAGGGAGTTTTGTCTAACAAGATAGAAAAGTTGGGAGACAACTGAAAATCTCTAGCACAATGAGTATATAAAAACACTCAAGAAATAAATTAACCAAGACAATAATAGATGGTAGTTTTTGAGTAATTTGGAACATTCTTTTCTACATTTTTCAAATTTTCATTACGTATGATCATAATACTTTCATGAATAATTTAATTATTTGAAGAGTGATTATCTTAGTTTCAGTGACACATAATAAACTAGAGCATCTCAAATTCTTCTTTATTCTTTCTTAAAATAATGGGGTCAACCTGTTTTCACAGGTTTTGGTTTGTCTGTGTCCCCATGCAAATCTTATCTTGAATTGTAGTCCCATAATCCCCACATGTGGGAGGGACCAGGTAGAGGCAATTGAATCATAGGGCAGTTTCCCCCATCCTGTTCTCCTGCCACTGAGTTAGTTCTCATGAGATCTGATGGTTTTATAAGGGGTTTCCCCCTTCACTGGGAACTCAATCTCCTTCCTGTTGCCATGAGAAGAAGCATGTGTTTGCTGCCCCTTCTGCCATGATTTTAAATTTCCTAAGTGCTCCCCAAACCTGCAGAACTCTGAGTCAATTAAACCTCTTTTCTTTATAAATTCCCTAGTCTTAGGCAGCTTTTTATAGCAGCGTGAGAACAGACCAATACAACCTGGTTGTCTCCCTGTCAATTACATAATTTCTGAATTGGCTAAAGCCTTGATTTCTTACATTAGACCATTTAAATGAACAGTTAACTCCTCATCTCTTCCCTTCCCATCCCTAGTTTCATTATTTATATAATAGCTTCTGTTTGGGGATGAGAATGTAAAATTATTTGTGTAAATAGTTGTTTTTCTATAAGTGGAATTATTATTTTACTTCTACTTGTAGATTTTTATGAGCACTCTGTACATGTTTATTAATTTTTACATTTCTGATTTGTGCTTTAAACACTATAATAGCAACTGAACAAACAAGTGTTTCTTCAACAAATAAGTCTTGTGGCATCATTTATTATGTTTAACCAGACAAAGGTATACATAATTTTGTATAATTTAAACAATTAATTTATATTAAAAAAAAAACATTACAAAAATGCAATGACACAGTTGCATGATTTGCTCACTTTCTTTGTGATAAAATTAAAGCCCAGATGCCCATTGTGCCAAAATGTTAATTTGGCACCATGACTAAATTAAAAAACTGTCTGCTGAAAAAGTTGAATGAAAAGTCACTCTTACTCTTGGAACGTTTATAAATTCTTTCCCATTCATATGTCTTAGAGTCATTTCAGCGAATATTTATGAGGGGAGGAAGCCAATGCAGGTGCTTTCCTTATGATATCCATGTAAGGTGAGAAGAGCATTGCTATCTTTGACAAGGTACTTAGACAAGACAAGAAAATAAGGAGTTCCATGATTACAACATCAATGGATGAATTTTATTTTCTTTCTTATCGTTCTGTTGTGTCTGTCTTGCCTTTCTTGTCTGTATGCTCAACCGAACATATAATTTTAATTTTATCTTTTGGAAATTATGTTTTAACTTAGTATTTTTCATACAACAATTATGAGTAGGAAAATTTTTTAAGTAATCAGTAATTACATTGTAGTTCAGATTTAAATTTTTTCTACTTTCCAGTGAATACAAGAGGAGAAGGAAACACAATATAAATGGCTGTGTCAGTGTAAATTGTGTTGTGCCAAGTTTATATTATGGCATTAATTGAAACATTTTGCTCATATGCAATTCTTGTCATTGCAATTCTACTTCATTATTTATATTGTTTGATTGTTTAATGCCATCAACATATTTGGAAATAAAATTATATTTATAATTTTTTAAATGATAAATAAAATAACAGGGAAATGCATTATTAAAATGAAGGTTCCCAGCCATGTATACACAGTTAAACAGCTATAGCTAGTATTTCTGGGGGTGGGGGAGAGGCCATAACACTCACCTACGTGTTAGTTGCTTTTGAAAATCTTAATGCATTTTACTTAATACCAATATCTTCCATTCAGACTTCCTAATATGCATCAGTTTTTTTTTTTTTTTTTTTAGACGGAGTTTCGCTCGTTACCCAGGCTGGAGTGCAATGGCGCGATCTCGGCTCACCGCAACCTCCGCCTCCTGGGTTCAGGCAATTCTCCTGCCTCAGCCTCCTGAGTAGCTGGGATTACAGGCTCGTGCCACCGTGCCCAGCTAATTTTTTGTATTAGTAGAGACGGGGGTTTCACTATGTTGACCAGGATGGTCTCGATCTCTTGACCTCGTGATCCACCCGCCTCGGCCTCCCAATGCATCAGTTTTTTATACCTTTGTAAGATGGATATTGGAAATAGTGTGAAGACATATAACATCATCTTTTCTACATACCCTGCAAAGTAGAATTTGGCATAAGCCTGGCTCAACTTGTACTACATTCAAGTGAATTCATTACTGTCAGGGCCAGAAAAAAATATCAAAGATGTGATACTTCTTTAACATTGATCTTCAAATTAGGGCATGATAGCAAGACCCTGTTATGCTCTAATCTCCAACTGAATAGTCCACATATATAACAAAGCAGTGGTTGTATATTAATCCTAAACTATGTATTCTGTCTCATAGCAATATATAGATTTTTTCCCCTCATTTCCTCAATATATTAAAATTAGAGAATCTACCTTGTCCTGAGATTGGCATCCTGACATGATGATGAAAATAATCAGGTTAAGGGAATTTGACATGCCACCAATCCTTTCTTAATTTATTTAGGATCCCAGTTTATATCAGGAATTATGTCAGGCATTTGATATTCAAAGTTAAATAGAGTGCTTTTTCTAATCTCAAATATCTTAATGTCTGTAAGAAGAACAGACATGCGAATAATATAGGTCTGACATATATTTCTAGCACCTAGTTCAGAACCTGGCATACTAAGGGCAATTTAATAGTAACAGTACCTCTACTGGTAGTAATAATAATAATGTCTGACATTGAAAGTTTATTATATACTAGGAACTTTTCTGAGGACTTATTTCATTTGTTGCTCTTAAAAATGCCATCATGTAGATGTATAATTTGTCCATTTTCTTTATGACAAAACTAAAGCTCAGATGCTCATTGTGTCAAGGTGTTAATTTGGTACCATGGCCAGCTCTATCTGGTGCTACAAAGGAAAGCTTCACAGATGTGCTGAACTCTGAAAAAACAATACAAATTTACCAGGCACCCTCCGCCAAAAAAAAAAAAAATCAAGGCAATGGATAGGCAAAGGGAACAACCAGTGTAAAGAGGCAGGAGAGATAAAAAGGGTAGAACTTTGAGTATTTCAGTCAACTGGAACTTTAGGCAGAGAATGAAGATGAGTTTGCAGAAGCAGATAGGTGGTTGATCCAGGAAGGAAGATGTTACTTGGAATAGTAAGGGTTTGAATGTGACAAAGAGGAGGGATTAGTTGTAGGAGATATTTAAAAGATAAGGACTGCAGAACTTACTGATAAAAGATATGAAGAAAAGGGAAAAGATTCCAAGGAATTCTAAGTTTCTGGCTTGGGTGCGTAAATGAGTGAGTCATTCAAAAGGATGAGGAGGTTGAGTGGGAAGACTAAAATTTCAGTTTTGGTCAAGTGATTTTGAGTTGTCTATCAGATATATAGCTGATATGCCCAGTAAACACATATATATTTCTCAGAAGAGAAAGCTGAACAGGAAAAACAGAAACAGCACTAGTGTGTATGTTGTTTGCTAAATCCAGGAACAGAGATGAGAGGACCCTGAGGACTGCGCAGAGTGAGAAGAGAATGGGTAGAGTGAGAAGAGGAAGTCAAAAGAAATCATGTAGCAAAATAGAATGAGAAGGAAAGACAAGAATTATAGGAGAAAGCAAATAGAGACACCAGAGAAATTGGTGTTTTTGAAAGCAGGACATCTCTCTTCCCACGGAAGAGGCAGGAGAGATGGAGGTACCTACACACCTAAATTGTTCCTTAATATGAACTCAGTATGAAAATATACAACCAGGTGAAAAAAGGTTAACATCTCAACTGAATATTTAAAAATTATGTTTCTGTTTTACCCTGATAATCATTCTTTAATCTGTCTTATTAGTCTGAATTCATTAATGATAAGAAATCTATAATCATTTGAATATTTCCATTCTCTTGGATAGCTTGTTAGATGTTAGGCATACATTTAAATAGGTAGAGTTTAATTTTTTTATCTTATTTTACAATGAAGTGTCCTAAAGAGATAAACAGTAGTATATGCAGAGGCTACTGTACAAAGCACAAGGTTTTGTCATATATATTTTTAAAAATACTTATTGAATAATTAATACATAAATAAAACAGGGGTCTATTACTCTGAATCCTTTCAAGGTAGTATTGGTCACAATGGACTCATTTAATTTTAGAACATCTATTTTAAATGTTACCTTAACTTGGCCTCCGCAGAATTAAACTAATGCTTAAGAATGGAGCATATCTAGGGCAAAATACTCCCAATCCCTACTTTAGAATGATGCAAATCAAGTATCTTATTTGAAAAGTTAAATCTCACAATTCCTTTAGGAAAACTTTTAAAACCTGGGAACAATAAAATGGTATTGTATATTTTCTTGAGTGACCAGAAAACCACATGCATTTAAATTTAGATATCTGACAGGGAAGTGTTACATGTCTGTGGCAGGATTAATTTTTGCTCTGTCAGATCTGACCTGGTGCTATAGTTATTTTAAGCTCTGGAAATACAGAAGCGTTATGGTTGCCAAATACTAGGTGCCATCTAGTGGCCATTCAGAGTTAAGACAAATATTCTCGATAATTCAAAAACTTTAAAATCATGTTAATCATGGTGAGTTACATTTATCGCTTTGTGAATTGTACAATCCAGCTTTTCCAGATTTCAAATCCCTTAAATTTACATCGCTACAAAGGAAATATCCTTCAGGGCGATTGCTGTTAGTGTTAGAATATTGATTGGTTGAATTTTTCAACTTCCGGTCAAGAGATTTTCTTTCTTGATTTTAGTAGAAGGGATATTACCCATATAATACATTTCAATTAAAGTGAGTGTTGGAGAGATTGTATTGTTTTCCAAAAGGCTCAAATTTATGTTTTACTTCTTTTCTCTAAATTAGAGTTGTTTAAAATTTGAGGATGCCCTTCCAAGGTAGACTAAGGGTCAAATAGAAGCATGTGAGTGATATTACTAAATCCAACAGTTAATTATTTTGAATGTGGAAAATTATTAGCTTTGGATTTGTGTAAAGATAGATGTAAAGTTACATGAAAACCATTAACATTTTGGAATTCTTAAGTAGGACAAATTTTGATCCAGTGAGAAATGTGGACAAAATCCAGGTTTGGCTCTTTCCATCTCCAAGAACTTGGTTGAAATAACAAATTGATAAATTATAGTGTAATTGTCTTTGATAAGCATAATAATTTTTGATAGCATTATTTGACATTGATACTTATTGTGACAACAAAGAAATAGTAAATAAGATTATAATTCATTTTACCAAATCAAAGTGAAAACTGAAAAACATTAAACACTATTATTATCTTGCCATCTGGCATTTATATACATTTTTATATAGTTTTGATGCAGCACATTCGTTTTATTTTGGCAACAGTTAATCATTTATTTCTTTTGAGAAATCATATTCAATTTGGAAAACTGTACATTAGCTCTGTGGTAAAGAAAAGGTTTTATTAAAGTTCTGTAATTTGGACTGGAAAGACACCATTTCAGTGTCACAATCCTATTGTGCCTACGGGAAATAAAATACTCAGAACTCATAAATATCATATGTTTAGTAGGGATTATATATAAGATGCCTGGGAAAAGGCAATATTCAGTCAATATAAAAATATTTTATTTATTTATTGAGACAGAATCTCCCTCTGCAGCCCAGGACAGAGTATAGTCGTGCAATCTCAGTTCACTACAACCTCCACCTCCTTGGTTCAAGTGATTCTCACGCCTCAGCCTCTGGAGTAGCTGGGGTTACAGGGTTACAGCCATGTGCCACCATGCTTTGCTAATTTTTTTTTTTTTTTTTTTTGAGACGGAGTTTCGCTCTTGTTATCCAGGCTGGAGTGCAATGGCGCGATCTTGGCTCACTGCAACCTCCGCCTCCTGGGTTCAGGCAATTCTCCTGCCTCAGCCTCCCGAGTAGCTGGGATTACAGGCACGTGCCACCATGCCCAGCTAATTTTTGTATTTTTATTAGAGACGGGGTTTCACCATGTTGACCAGGCTGGTCTTGAACTCCTGGCCTCAAGTGATCTGCCTGCCTCCCAAAAGTGCTAGGATTACAGGCATGAGCCATCATGCCTTGCCAACAAATATTTATTGAATATATACCATTAGCAAGGAGCTAGGAATATGTCTGTGAACAAGATAGACAATGTTGTCACCTTTAAGAGGATAGTATCTTAGGGTTATTATTTATGAGAGATACATGATGGACAAGTAAAAACTAAATAACATTTCAGTTAGTAAAAAAATAAACTGATGGTGGATTAGAGAATGAGAGACTATTTAGATGCAAAATAGAAAAATAGTTAAAAGGGTCCTTAATAATTTACTTGATGATTTGAAAATATTGGAAACTACTTTTATAGGCACTTCCATAGACACTTTATATTCAGACAGTAGTTTGATACAATATTCCTTCCTATCATAACCCATGCCATTATAATGAGTTAACACCTGTCTCTGAGTTTTAAAAATTAAATACTAATGAAAGCAGTAACCCATCACTATAACTCTATGCCTCACTGTATAAAGCTCTGAGGAGATGTGTGTAACCAGGTTATCGAAATATTTAATTCAGTAGGACATAACATAAAATTATTTTATTTTATTTTTTCACCAATCACTGCCCCAATAATGACTATGTTAAATCTTATTTTCTTGATAGGTAGCATATTTTCTATGAATTTTTAAGCAGATTTCCAAAGCTTTGCAGTCATTTACAGTTTTCATAATCTATAATTTTAATGCCAGATTCAGTAATTTTAATACAAGATGATTCGAGTCGAGTTATCTGCAGTGGCATCTATTTAATCAGTAGGAAGTGGGTGCATCCCTTGCCATGCTACATAAGGGGAGTGGCAGTTTTGATTGTTTGGAAAATATGGAACAGAACAAGTGCTAAATTCAGAGAGGACAAGAGAGACCTGATTTGAACACTAAAATTTCCAAAATGAAAAATGGAACAATGGTAGAGAGGTACTGTGATGGAGATTAGTATGTGTGACACATTAAACCATTGCTTAATTTATGATCAAAGTAGATTTCGACTCCCCTGCTTTCTTCAGCCTTAGTAATACTCAGCATGGCCCAGGGAACACAGCAGGGAGTAAATAATGTGATTTTAATTTTAAGCTGAAGTCCCACTAATAGTTTGCCAGGTTCAAATACAAGATATCTAAGGAGGTGAAGGCCTGGAAAAGGTTGGATAGAAAAGGGAGATTGCTGAATGCAGTTAAACAACCAATAAAGTGTCTCACTAACTTACTAGTAGCTGGTTATTTTAAACACAATTGGTCACTTTAGGTAGCATTCTGTACTTTTTAAAGTCATTTATAAAATACCTTATATTTGTTATAAAATATCATTTCCTTACTAAAAAAGTGGTGAGTAAATAAAATCACTTTTTGAACTTATACTTTTTTTGTTATTTCTATTTTATTTGTAAAACATGCATATTGAAACTATGCCTAGAAAGTTCTTTCAGTTCCTTACAGAAAGTAATTCTATAAATACAAGGTTCTATTATTATTATATAGTGGGTGTTAGACAATACAAAGCTTACATGACTCAGTTATATTTGCATAACGCTTTTAATTTTTTTTAGCACAATTGTCTCTATAATAGCATAAAATGCCATTGTGGAGATAATGCTCTATTGAATTGGAGCCCACAGAAATCTGTGTGAATATGCATTTAGAACTCTGTATCATACCTTATTAATGACAGTATAAATGTTAATAAGTTTTATTGCTGTAAGAAATGTTGGCTCTATTTATATATTTTCATGTTTGTTTCTTTTATGATGGAAGCAAAGGGAAAGGAGATTAGACATGGATGAGACTTTTAATGGAGGTTTTCCTGGTAAAATACTTGAATTTCTATTTTCACCATTGCACACTATTTGGTCAAGTGAGGAAACACATGGGTCTCTTTCTTTTGAGACCTCTTTTCTCATTTGGGAATACAGAAAAAAGAGCTCACATAAATGATATTTGCAAATATGCTACAAAATATTCATTTTGTCTCTGTGATAGAAATCTTTCTAACGTTGATTATATGCATTCCAATATTCATAAAATTAGATAAATACAGTAGCATTTGTTTGAGACAAAGCAATATGAAGTAAAACTTCTAGAGATATTTATGGGAAGGAGAAAAAATATGACAGGGAGTAAAAAAGAAGTACAATAGACCTGTTTAAAGCAAATGAAGCAATATAAACTAATTTAGTATAAGTAGCTGCTAGGAAAAGGATAGGTCACTGATTTGGAAGTGCTGGGAAGGGAAGAGCATGGTTTCTTTGAGTAATATGGAAGAGGGGAAGGGAAGTGCTGGGTAGAGAAGGGTGTGGTCCCTGGCTAGGGCTCCACCTCCATGGACCTAGGTGAGGACAGGCATTTCCTGCCCAAATGTTGCATTTCCTGAGATCACCCTGGCCTGTCACACCCTCATCCACCCCAGACCCAAGCAAGGCAGAGACAGAGGCAGCTGGAGGTGGAGAGAAGCACCAGTGGATGAACACACAGAGGCACCTGGACTTGGAGAGGAGCACATGGGTGGAGGAACACAGAGGCGGCTGGAAATCAGAGGAACGCACCAACAGGCACTGGCAGGCTGACCAGCCACTAACTGGCAGAACGAGGCAGAGTTTGGCCAGGGCAGCCAGAGGAGAGCCCAGATTGAGTACTCTCACTCAAGGGGAAAACCATCTCCCTTCTGGCTCCCCAATCCGCTGAGAGCTGCTTCCACTCCATTAAACCTTGCACTCATTCTCCAAGCCCAGATGTGATGTGATTCTTCCAGTACAGCAAGGGAAGAACCCAGGATACGGAAAGCCCTCTGGCCTTGCGGCAAGGTAGAGGGTCTAATTGAGCTGGTTAACACAAGCCTGTAGATGGGAAAACTAAATGAGCAAAACTAAAAGAGCGCCCTGTAACACATGCCCACTGGGGCTTCAGGAGCTGTAAACATTCACCCCTAGGCACAGCCGTTGAGATCAGAGCCCCACAGCCTGCCCGTCTGTATGCTGCCCTAGAGGTTTGAGCAGCGAGGCACTGAAGAAGTGAGCCACACCCCCATCACACACCCTGCGAGGGGGCAAGGGAACCTTTCCCATTTCAACAGGAAGCACCGGAGTAGGAGATAGAGAAAGACGAGGTATTGAAGAAAGATTTCTTCTTTTAAAAGTTTCTTTACATTTGCCCTTTGCCCTTCTGTTTTTGGAGGACTGCCCTTCTATTTTTGGAGATGGAAAGTATTTGAAGGCTAGCATTAGGAAGGTTTAAGTTCACGGGTTCTTGCTTTAGAGTTAAATTGGACCGTCTGCTTAAATGTAATAGATTTGCTTCTTGTGTTTATCTATTTCCCTCAAACCCCATTGAAATGACAGTAAAGACAAAAGTAAAATTTTAGGCCAAAAGGAAGAATAAAGTTTGGGGAAAGAGATGAAAAATGCATAAAACCTTTCAACAATTTTTTAAAAGAAGGAAATTAAAAGGAAGATTAGCCAACTAAAGGTGAAACTGAGGCGATTTAAGATACACACATAAGAAGAGAAGGGAAAGCAAGAAAAGCATCAGCAACCTGCTTTAAGAGTCTCTGAAAACTCAACTAATTGACAAAAGGTGGAAGATGAGATTGATGGTCTTATTCAGAACAATTGAATCCTTGGGGCCTGAGAAGCTCACTACCACCCCTCTCATTCTTAAAGGGCATACTCCTTCCTGATACAATGAATGATAACAGATCTTTGACAAGGGACATTCTCAAGACATTGCAGAACAACATGAAACTACTCCCATATAGAGAATCCAAAAAGTGACAGACACATGACAGATCATAAATAGCAACTGGAAACCAGAATGCAGTTGGAATTATCTTAAAAATAACACAGAGAATTGGAAAATAATGAAGCAATACTTTCAAATTTCAGCCTGGCTTACAACCCCAGCCAAACCATCAATTAAGTATGAGACTAGAATAAGATGCTTCCTAGTGTACATAGACAAAAATGTATATCCCCAAAACATTTTTTTCTTAGCAACCTAATAAAGGTTATGTATTGGCAAAACATAAGAGTAAACATCATTTTGATTAAAATGAAACATACATTATAATTACTGATGAGTTTCTCTATTTGGGAGTTTTTTCAACCATAGATTCAATGACAGCTTATCTGTATATGTTAAAACTTTCTAGTTTATGGAGTACCACCACATAAAGCAAGACAACAAATATCCAGAATTACGGGGCACTATGTTTAGTATTTTCATGTTATTGCAGTTCCCTTCCTGTAGCTTCACAAAGTAGAGCTGGTCTGTTTTTAGCTAGAACTTTGCCTGCAAATGCAATCACTTTAGGAGACTTCTGAATTGCCTTCTGGGAATTTTTTTTCTATACCTATTATTACAGGAAGAAAACAAAGAAGCTAGTGTGAAAGGAAGAAAGTAATGTTTGAAGATATGTTACTCTTTAGACTTCCAAGATTTCCTCAAAGTCTACATTCTTGAAGATCTTATATACCTTTGATCTCATTAAGTATTTACTGAGCATATGTGGACAAAGTCCTCCACTAGGAAGTAGGCTTAAGATATGACCCCCCTCTCAGTCACTTTAAAGTCTAGTTCATTTAGTTTATTGTCAAGAAATTCCATTTCCTCTAGGCTATCCAATTTGTTGGGATATATTTGTTCATAATAGTCCCTTATGATCTTCTTTATTTCTGAGGCATCTGTTGTAATTTCTCTGTTTTCATTTTTGATTTTGAGTCTTTCCTCTTTAAAAAAAAAATAATCCAGCTAGGGATTTGATAAATGCCTAGAAACATATAACCTACCACAACTGAATCAAGAAGAAATAGAAAGGCTGAATAGACCAATAAAAAAAAAAGATTGAAGTAGTAATTTAAAACCTTTCAACAAAGAAAAGCTCAGGACCAGATGGCTTCATGGCTAACTTCTACCAAATATTCAAAAAAGACTATCAATCCTTCTTAAACTCTTCCAATAAATAAAAAAAGGAAATAATTCCAAACTGTTTTTTATAAGTCCAGCTTTACCCTGCTCCAAAGGTAGACAAAAACACCACAAGAAAAGAAAACTTTATGTCAGTATCTCTAAAGAACATAGAAGCAAAAATCCTCAATAAAATGCTAGAAAATATAATTCAATAAGATTATAATAAAAAGATTATACATTTTGACTGAGTTTTATCCTTGTGATAAACTGGGATTTATCCTTGGGCTGCAAGCTTGGTTTAACATAAGCAATCAGTCAATGTGAAACATCACATTAACAAAATGAAAGATTAAAATCACATGATCATCTCAATAAATGCAGAAAAGTATTTAACAAAGTTCAACATTCTTTTAAAACAAAAACTCAGCAAATTAGGTGCAGAATAAAATGTACTAAAACAATAAAGGCTATGGATGATCATCAATGGGAAACACTTAAAACTTTTCTTTGAAGGTTCAATATAAGGCAAAGATGCTCACTCTCATTACTTTTATTCAACATAGTGCTGGAAGTACCAGCAAGAGCAATGAGGTAAGAAAAAAAGGGAATTGAGATTGGAAAGAAAGAAGTTAGATTATCCCTACTTGCAGATGACATAATCTTACATGTGGAAAAATCTAAGTACTCCATAAAAACCTGTTAGAACTAATAAATAAATTTGCTAAAGTTGCCAGATACAAATCAACACACAAAAATCAGTTGCATTTCTTTACACCAATAATGACCTATCAGAAAATGAAATTAAGAACACAGGTATATTTATAATAGCATCGAAAAGAATGAAATACTTAGGAATAAATGTAACCAAGGAGATTAAAAATCTTTACACTGAAAACTACAGAACACTCATGAAAAAAATTGAAGAAGACACAAATAAATGAAAAGATATCATGGGTTCATGAATTGGAGAAACTACAATTGTTTAAATGCCCACACTACCCAAAGTGATCTATAGATTTAATGAAATTCCTATTAAAATTTCAATGGTATTTTTCACAGAAATTTAAAAAAAAACTTAAAATTTGTATGAAACTACAAAAGATGCCAAGCATCCAAAGCAATCTTGAGAAAGAAAAGCAAAGTTGGCAGCATCACACTTTCTGATTTCAGATTATATCACAAAGCTATCATTATCAAAACTGTAATCCTGGCATAAAAACAGTCACATAGGCCAGGTGCTCATGCCTATAATCCCAGCACTTTGGGAGGCCAAGACAGGTGGATCACCTGAGGTCAGGAATTCGAGACCAGCCTGACCAACATGGAGAAACCCTATCTTTCTAAAAATATAAAAATTTAGCCAGATGCAGTGGTGCGTGCCTGTAATCCTAGCTACTCAGGAGGCAGAGGCAGGAGAATCTCTTGAACTCAGGAGACGGAGGTTGCTGTGAGCCGAGATCACGCCATTGCACTCTAG
This sequence comes from Aotus nancymaae, assembly GCF_030222135.1. NCBI lineage: Eukaryota > Metazoa > Chordata > Mammalia > Primates > Aotidae > Aotus > Aotus nancymaae. The sequence goes on from NW_026988413.1 coordinate 42,636,817, forward strand.
CCTGGGTGAGAAGAGTGAAACTCCATCTGAAAAACAAACAACAACAACAACAACAAAAAAAACCACTCATATAGACCAGTGTAACACAATAGAGAGCCGAGAAATATTTTCAACAAGGGCAACAAGAAAACACAATGGGCATAGTTTCTTCAATAAATGGTGTTTGGGAAACTGGATCTTCAGATACAAATGAATGAAATTTGCTCTTTATCTTACATCATATGCAAAAATCAACTCAAAATGGATCGAAGATCTAATTGTAAGACCTGGAACCGTAAAACTTGTAGAAGAAAACAAACAGGAAAAAACTCAGGGAATAAGTTTTTGGATATCTCACTAAAAGCTCAGGCAAACACAACCAAAAATAAACAAGTGGTACTACATCAAACTAAAAACCTTCTGCAAAGTAAAGGAAAGAATAAATAAAATTAAAAGGTAAACAATTGATTTGGAGAAAATATTTGTGAATTATAAATTTGATAAGCAGTTAATATCCACACTATATAAAAACTTCACACAACTCAATAGCAAAAAAAATTTAAAAAAAGAAAATTATCCTATTTAAAAATGGGCAAAGGACCTGACTAAACATTTCTTCAAAGAGACATAAAAATGACCCACATATTTATGAAAAGGTTCTCAATATAACTACTTATAAGGAAAATGCAAATTAAAACTGCAATGAGGTATTATTTCACCTGTTAGGATGGTTATTATAAAAAAGATAACAGGTAAGTGTTTTACAAGGGTGTGGAGAAAAAATAACCATTTTCTATTGTTGGGGGAATATAAATTGATGCAGCTATTATGAAAAACAATATGAAGATTGCTTAAATAGAACTGCCATAAAACCCTAAATTCTTCTTCTGGGTATGAACCCAAAGGAAATGAAATCAGCATCATGTAGAGATACCTGTACTCCTAAGTTCATTGCAACATTATTCTTAATGGCCCAAATGGTGGTTACATATATAAATGATTACATATACCAATTATATATGTATAGATTGTATATAAATATAAATATAAATATAAATTTATTGTGTGGGTGTATCTATCTATCTATCTATCTATCTATCTTGCCATTCATGATAATATGGATGAATCTCTAGGGCATTATGTTAAGTGAAATAAGTCAGACAAAGAAAGACATATACTACATGATCTCAATTATATGTAAAATCTTAAAAGGTCAAATATATAGAAACAGCAGAACAGTGGTTACTGAGGCTGGGGTGGAGTAGGGTGGGTGGATAATGGAGAGAAGCAGATCAAAGTATAGAAAGTGTTCTAGGATGAAGCCTCCAGATCTGATGTATATTATGAGGACTATAGTTGATATTATATCAAATACTGGAAATGTGACAGAATATATCTATCCTATTATATAATGCTTATAGACCATAAACTTATAATTGTAAAGTTTTCTCTGCATCTTTGAGATATATGTAAAACTTTTTGAAACTTTCTTGCGAGTTTTACAACCCAAGAATGTCTTTCTCAAGGGCCTTGGAGCCATCTTTTTGAAATGTAAACATCGAGGGAGATGGCACCCCTATCTCCAGTTTCTGTGGGAAAATGGAAGTCTAAATGGTGTCTTCCCTGTTCTAAGTTCAAAGCTACCTCCTGTCATAAAGATATGAGTGTGTTTCTCCTTTGTGTAAACCCAATTACTAGGTGAATTTAGGATAAACTATGCTGTCAAGTATTCTTACTTGACGATTAGTTATTATTTGCCTTGAAAACGTGTGAAGTGGGTTGTATCTGTTTGCCTTTATAAGAGGGTGCAATGTCTTTCTGTGTTTATGATCTCCTAGTAGATTGCCTATAATGTGCATCGTATTCTGGTTTAATGCTTATTCAGTAATAAAACTGTTTTCTTTCTCATCTACCTTTGTGGAGAGCTTTTTGGGTTAGGAAGATTTTGCTTATAGTTATATTTCCTCAACAACATGTAAGTGTTTTCCAAATATAACTGTTAAATATGAGTCACACACTCTCTCCACAGATCTGCTGAGTTAGAATTTCTCAGGGTCTAAGAATTTGTGTGTGTATGTATGTTTTAATGTTCCCTGGTAATTCTGATGGACAAGCAATGAGATCTCAGACTAATTTATTATTTGTGTTGACTTATATAAAGATCTACAAATTTCAGGCATGTGAAATATTTGGTGCTCAACAAAAACATAAACTCCTAAATTGCAGAGGTTCTATCTTGTTTGAATTTTGACTTCTATATAAGATCAGATAGTAAGGGTATTTGCTACATAGCAGTGACTCAACAAATCCTGTTTTGTTGGCATTTTGACAATGCCTTGAGGAAAAATTTTATAATCTCTCTCAGAAACGTATTTCAATTTATCTCTCTTTTATCTATCTTTACTTATCCTAAATTCCTAGTATTTCTCTTAAAGTCTCATAATCTCTCCTTAGCATATTAATTAGCATACTACATCATAAACTTAATTTTCAAAATTTAAACTCTACTTGGAATTAGTATTATTCAGGTCCATCTCATTTGTTCCTATTTAATTACCATAAGAAAACAAAGAAAAGCAAAACGTTCAAACTATTTTCCTTAATTTTCTGGCAGTTGTAAAATGTGATAGTGCAATAAAATATTTTCAGTTATATGGTAACTTTCATAAAAATATTTACTCATTTATTAATATAATAGCATAATTTATGAGATTCATAGGAATTACACTCATTGTATGGGTGAGTAAATTTATTTTGCACAGTAGCCTGTGTTGGGAATATAAATAGGAAAGAAGTAGTTTATTTAAATATTTAAACTAATTAAAAATTTTAAACTGCCAAATAACTATGTGAATATCCAAGTTTATTTCTAAGTTTTCCTGTCTCACCCTAATGCAAGTTTTATTATGACAAACTTTTCCAAACTAATGTATATATTTGTGCTTGGATTTATTATTAATGATATGTGTTTATTATTCTGCCCCAATTCTTTTTTAAACAATGAGCAATTGAATGTTATAGGAAGGATTGAAGTGTCACAACCATTTATTGATTGGAAATAGAACACATTATGTAATTTTTGTCAGTTTCTCTCAAAGATTTCCTGGTCGAACTCATCAAAATTACTCATTGTTAAAGTAGTGCCTCAGGGTTTAGTTCTTGGACTCTATTTTTTTTTCCAGTTATTTAAAACCTGGGTTCATTTGGAGTCAATGCTAATTATCAAATTTGTGCTGCTATCATGTGTTCGGGTGGTGTTTGTGTGTTTTATAAACTGTGTTTGCTTATGCAACTTCCAAAAGAATCTTCAAATACCATATTACCAAGTTGAATATTACCTAATTAATCAACAAGGCCTGACAGACTAGGAGGTTATCATGAAATAATCACAGCCCTCAGGTGCTGTGAGGCACTGGGTGCAGCTAAGTGTCTCTAATTCCCCAAGGGTGTGATTAGCGCATGATAACAATGCTCCCTTGAGTTGTTTTATTGCTTTTATAAAAAAGTCTTTATTGTGGATAAAATGTTTATTTTTATGCAGGAGAAAGACAGAGTTGACAGTTTAGACTGTAGAGTGAATAGCAGTTACTTCTGACTTGTGGTACAGGCCATGACAAAGCTGCTCATTTGGAATGCTTCTCAGCCAAGCTGGATGTTGTATGGATGAGTAAATTTATTTTTCGCAGTAGCCTGTGTTGGGAATATAAATAAGAAAGAAGTCGTTTATTTAAATATTTAAACTAATTAAAAATTTTGAACTGCCAAATAACTATGTCAATATCCAAATTTATTTCTAAATTTTTCTGGCTCATTTCAAGACAAGCTTTATTACACCAAAGTTTTCCAAATTAATGTATATGTTTGTGCCTGAGTTTAGTATTAATGATATGTGTTGGGATACCAGCTCCATGTTGACTACCTCAGTACTTCTGCAAAAAGCCCAAATTTCATATAGGGCAGTTGTAAAATTGTATTTTCAAGTTAATGGTGTGGGTTTTCTAAAATTAGAAAATGACACATTTTGTAGAATAGCTGCATGTGAAAAACTGACCAATGATTCAATGCAAAAAAAAAAAAAAAATACTTTGAATCATTTGGGTATTCAAATGAGTGGCTTCTGACCCCACAATTAAAGAGATCAGTTGATTTGGGAAATACAAATGAATACCAGTGAAACTGTGAGATAGACACCAGAAAGCTTCACCTCCTTTTGATGCTTCTCTATTATCTCCCCACAAATCCAAAGCCACATCTACATATTAGAGTGAATTTTAAAATAGTCCACTGGACAGGTCCATAGGGTACCCAGTTGCTTCCAGGGTTAAACAGAATAAAATTCAAACTCCTTCTGATGACTGGAAAAGCCTCACAAGAGCTGTTCCAGTGACTTCTCAGACCTCATGCCTACCTCCTTTAAGATGCTCCAGTTCTGCCAGCCTTCTTCCTCATACTGGAAAAGGCCACACTTTTCTCAGGGACTTCATACGTGTTATTCTCTCTGACTAAAACATTCTTTCCTCAGGTCATCACCTTAAAGAGGTGGTGATTTCCTTTCCACTCTCCCTAAAATGAGTGTTCCACACATATTCTACTCTGTTACTCTATTTTAGTTTCTTCACAGCACACATTAACTATTGAAATTATGTCATTAATATGAGGTCTGTATTCACCAAGCAGAATGTAAATTCATGAAGGCAGAAACCATCTCTCTTGCTTCCACTAGAACCTCAAATCTAATGACCAGTGCCTCACATGTAATTAATAGGCACAGGAATATTTATTTAATTATTTTATATCCAGTGTTACCATCGTATACATTTAATTGCCTACTCATCATCTACTCTCCTCCCTTCTTCCTAACAGAACTAAGATTTCACTTTTCAAGCCTCTGCCTCCAGCTAATCTATATCAGGATAAGCTGGGCCAAGGCCAGCTTCAAACAATGGGTCCTTGTGGCAGGTGAGCAAGGAATGGGCATGCAGGCCAATGGGAGCCAATGAGACTTGATGAGGGACTTGGCAGAGATTTCTGAGAAAGTTTTTCATCACTTTTCTAAAAGAGCTTCAAGGACAAATTTCTCTTTGTTTCCTTGAATGTTGTCATGAAACTCCCAAGGCCAATGTGTGAGAAGAAACTCCTTTATTTAATCAGGAGTGTTTACATCATTTAACAGATATTATTTCTTCACAGTAAAGATTGAAAAATTGGATTTTCATGAGAGTTTAAATTTATTATAGTGTTACTTTGTGTGGCTTCTAGTATAAAATGACTCTGGCACTCTTGAAAACAATTTTCAGAATTTCTTAGTCTCTGTTAATATTCTACTTAGTCCACCAAATTGCCTTGACTTTTTCTGATGTTTTCAATTATTTTTATTAGACTAAGAAAGGCTACTATGACTGTGGCTTGCATACCCAGAATTCTGTACCACAAAAATAATTTCTAATGGGTACCAAATTAGATTGAATTTTAACAGAAGGAGTTGACCTCATGTAAAGCAATCAGAAGGGCACATCATCTCTGTGATATTCTTCCTCAAATCTTATAACCCCAAGCTAATCATGAGAAAACCACAGACAAGCCCAAACTCAGGAAAATTCCATAGAATACTGGACCCTTACTCTTTGAAAGTATCAAGGTCATGAAAGATGAAGAAAGACAGAGAAATTACCACAGATTAGAGGAGACTAAGAAGATATAATGACAGTATATAATGAGATAACTTGGAGTAGATCTGGGAACATAAAAAGGACATCAGTGAAAACATATGCAATATCTGAATAAAGTCTGTAGTTAATGGTTTTATTATAGTGTATAGTCTATAATTTAGGTAATGTTAATAATTGTTTTGAAAAATGTGCATGGTTATATGAGGTGGCAACAATAGGGGAAGCTGGATGAAGATTTTGCAGTACTATCTTTGTAACATTTCTGTAAATCTCGTCATTTGAAAAGAAAAATTGAAATAGGTAAATATATATATATTTATATATATATTTACCTATATATATATAACCTATATATATATATTTGCCTATACATAAGTGTGTATATATATCCCCACCATCCCAAAAGGAGAGATTAAGGCTGTCTTTACATGAAGGAGCAAAATGACTTCTATGACTTGACTCAAACACAATGGTAGGTATTAAAGTAATCCCTGTTACAATGGTTAAGATGACCCTTCTCTTGTTGTATGATCTGAAGTCAGCAATGGCTGCTTAATATGCTGGGCTCAGACAATTTATTTGATGATCTGATTTATTGCCTAGGTTACTATAGAAATCATATAGACATGGTCAGAGTGTAAATATCACTAGTACAGGATTCTAACAATTGATTTAAGTCCTAAGCACTCATATAATTGTATATGACTCGGTAAAGCAGATTGCTCTGAGAAATAAATTTAGGGAGTGCATTTTATTGTGCTTCATTTGAATGACAATCATTTAATTATTTTTTGTTGCTGTTCTTAGGGATCTAATAGTACTACTTTCAATACTCCATAAAGTAGCTATAAAATCAGATATATTTGTTCATGTAATTTACACAAGGGTAATACCAAAATACATAACTATCTTCTCTTTCTACAAGTCACCATGGAACTGCATACTTGTGCTAAATTACCGTAACTTCCTTTCACTCCCTCCCCTACCCTATCCATATCTATGTTCTTTCTGTAAGAAATCATTTGGTAAGAGTAAAATATGAATAAAAGATCCATCTTTGATTTTGATTTTATTATTTGTTTTTTATAATTATTTTCTTGTTCTAATACTCAAACATAAATGAAAATATTGCCTAATCACTTAATAGCTAAAAAGCAAATAAAAGTACAATGCTAAACATTTATTATAAGGAAATAATGATTCAATTTCCAAATCCCATCAAGTTCTCATTTCTGAAATGCTGTCACTGAGAGGCTCTTTCCTGCATTATTGTTAAGTGACCCTTTTTGCTTCGTGCTTAGTCACAATTTACATCTCTTTCCTGAAAATGGAATAAAATAATATGCAAATGCTTTAATGCATTTCCAAGAAAAATATTTTCTTTTAATGACTCCTAATGAGCCCCTGTTTTATGCAGGGTGTGAAAAGTTGCCAAGATGTGTAAAACAATTAGGATGACAAAAAGCATGAGTTTTAAAAAGCCATTTTGTTTGTGTAGTGCATGTGAAAAATCCAAAATAAGTCCTAAGGGAAAAATTAATTTTAATAAGCTTTTCTTCTTGCTTAAAGACTGTGTAAATCAAAGGCACAAAGTACTATGCATTAATAGATCAGGAATAATATGAGAGTTTGATCCTGCAGAAAAAAATTCTATTTCATCATCAACCTGTACTTAAATTAGGATGACAAATTTTTTTTACTAAAGTAACTATGCGTTTTGTCTCCTAGAAGCACTATATCAGGTGAAAAGCTAAAAAGGTGACCTCTTAAATAATCTTTCTTGATGTGAATTTATTTATTAGAAAACATTGTTTCTACTATAAGCCTAGTGATAGTTAAAATTTGTTCTTTGGAAATCCTACCTTCATTGATTAAGGGATGGTTACATTTTTAAAGGATTTTGATTTTAGGTCTTTAAATATAAATACTTATGCTAATAAATTAAAATTGCAACATAATACCTGATTTTTGAAAAAAAAATGTTATATAAATTATCAAAATTGAATAAAGAGGACTTCTGGTTTCCACCAATGCATCCGAGGAGCTTAAGTTCCAACACTGTCCTAACAACAGTAAAAACTGAACAGACTGAGAAATCAACAGTCTTCTTGGATCTGTAAGAGAGGTAGGTACACAGGGCAAACTACTGCCCCCAAGATTGAAGAGACAGACAGGTCAACATAGGGAGTCATGGCTTCCAGGAGCAGAGCTTTATGAGTGGAAACCAGCAGGAACCAGTGCTGAGGTAGGAAAATCTGAACTGGAATTGATAAATTGCTAGAGGCTCAGTGTGGAAAGTCAGAATTAAAAACTATGAGGGACCCAGTCATAGAAGAGTCCCTACAGTTTTATGCGTTTTACCTCAACCAGGAGATCAATCAGATTCTCATAGGAAAATATTGGAGAAGCATCTCCTCATGCTTTAAGCAAGGGGAAGATCTGTTTTGAAACACACCAGAGCATTCTGTTATCTTTTGTTCATTTCTTTCTTTCCTTCCTTCCTTCTTTTTCTTTTTCTTTCTTTCTTTTTTCTTTCATTTTCTTTCTTCTTTCATTTTCTTTTTTCTTTCATTTTCTTTCTTTTTCTTTCTTTCCTCTTTTCTTTTCCTTTTTTTTTAAAGAGAAGAAAGAGAAAAAGAAAGAAAGAAGAAAGAAAGAAAGAGAGAGAAAGGAAAAAAGAATGAAAGAAAGAGGAAGAGAAAGAGAGAGAGAGAACGAGAACCTTGCTCTATTGCCCAGGCTAGAATGCAGTCTAAAAATAGGTATTAAAAACCTCTTTTATGCCAATGATTGTGCTTAACAATAGAGACAGGAAGGAATAAGGGAGGAAAATAACAAACAAGTAGCCAACCAATATTTCATTTAAACCTGTGAAATGCTATGCAGTTGCTGAGGAGTGATTTACTTCCAATTATGTGGTCACTTTTAGAATAGGTGTGATGTGATACTGAGAAGAATATATGTTTTGTGGATTTGGGGTGGAGAGTTCTGTAAATGTTTATTAAGTTTACTTGTTCCAGATCTGAGTTCAAGTACTGGATATCCTTGTTAATTTTCTATCTCGTTAATCTGTCTATTATTGACAATGTGGTGTTAAAGTCTCCCACTATTATTGTGTGGGAGTCTAAGTCTCTTTGTAAGTCATTAAGAACTTGCCTTATGTATCTGGGTGCTCCTGTATTGGGTGCATATATATTTAGGATTGTTAGCTCTTCTTGTTGCATTCTTTTACCATTATGTAATGTCCTTCTTTGTCTCTTTTGGTCTTTGTTGCTTTAAAGTCTATTTTATCAGAGACAAGAATTGCAACTCCTGCTTTTTTCTTTTTTTGCTCTCGATTTGGTTGGTAAATCTTCCTCCATCCCTTTGTTTTGAGTCTTTGTGTATCCTTGCATGTGAGATGAGCTTCCTGGATACAGCACACTGATGGGTTTTGGCTTTTTATCCCTCCCCACAGAGCTGGACCTTCTGGGTTCAGCTGTGCTTGCTGTGAAACTCAATCCTCAGTTTCCAATTGCTGTTTTTTTGTGGGAGTGGGACCAGCTGAGCCTGATCACCTGGCTCCCTGTCTCAGAGCCTTTTTTTTTTTAGTTGAATGGTCGATTCTCTCCCAGGTGTTCCAGTTGCCTGTCAAAAGGGCACCAGAAGCTGTGTTATTTCCCTTGCAGTGACCCACTGCGCCGGCTGAAACAGCGGCGTTGAGATTCGTGGCGCTTTTCTGCCTGGGAATCTCCTGGTCTGGCTCCCTGTCTCAGTCCCCTTTTCAATCAGCTGAATGGGTGACTCTGCCTTCCCAGAGCTCCAAACACCAACCAAAAGGGCACCTAGTCCCGTATACTTCACACCGAGAACCTATGCGCCAGAGTGCCAACAAAACAGCCGCACCAGCCAAAAGAGTCATGCTGGTGACCCGTGGGGCTCCTCTACTGGGAATCTCCTGGTCCGTGGGCAATAAAAATTTGTCTGGGAGTATGGCGTCCTCTCACTTTCTGTGCTTTTACTGGGAGCTGCAATCCTGAGCTGCTGCTAGTCAGCCATCTGGATCTCTCTCCCCTTTCTTTCTTTCTTTCTGCCTACCATCAGGAGAAACTAGTTAACCAGGGCCTAATCTGCTGGGACATTATCAGATCCTAACTGATCTGGGGAAAGAAAATGCCTAACCTCAACCCATTGTATTCTGATTCACCTAAGAGGTTACAGAAAAATTGAGAAACACTTTTGGTTTTCACAGTCCAGAGGCACAGTCTCACTAAAGACTGAGATCTAATTACAGAACTATAGAACTTTCTCCCCCGTCCCCCACCCCACCTTTCCTCCACATTGCTAAAGACCTATGTACAGCAGTTCCTTTTATCTGGCACGTTATGTACAACTAACAAAAAAATACAAGACATACTAAAAGACAAAAACAGTTTTTTGTTGTTGTGAGACAGAGCAAGCATGAGAACCAAATGTGGCAGGGATGTTGAAATTGTCTAACCAGGAATTTAAAACAACTATGATTAATATTCTAGGGCTCTAATGGGTAAAGTAGACAGCATGCAAAAACAGATGGGCAATGTAAATAAGAAGAAGAAATTCTAAGAAAGCACCAAGAATAAATTCTACAGATCAAAATCATGTAACAGAAATGAAGAATGCCTTTGATGGACTTATTAGTAGTATGATTGCACAGAGTTGAGGAAAGATTCTCTGAACTTGGGGATGTATCTATAACAACCTTCAAAACAGAAAAGGCAAGAGAACACAGACTGAAAAAAGAATAGAATAGCCAAGGGCTTTACAGCAACTGCAAAAGGTATAAGATATGCATAATGAGAATAAGGATAAGAAAGACAGACAGGAACAGAAGAAATATTTGAAGTAATACTGAGTGAAAAATTCTCCAAGTTAATGTCAGATATGAAACCACAGACTTAGGAGGCTCAGAGAATACCAGGCAGAAAAAATGCCAAAAAGTTAATTTTTCTTATTCTTAATTGACCTGGAAAATAACAGTTTTCTCAAAATAATAACAACAATGTATGTGCTTACATATGCCTATATATGTCTTATGTGTGTGTGTGTGTGCGCGCGCGCGCGCGTGCACGTGCTGCTTATGTATGCCTATATATAAGTCAAATAGATGGACCACAAAGATACAAGGGATGGGAGGGAGGAATTAGAATTATTTTTTTATTAACAATACTCATACTACCTATTAAGATGTACAGTGCTATATTTAATGTAAATGTGGATTAGTTATAAATGTATTGCAAACTCTAGGGCAACCACTAAAACAAAGTATAACTGATATGATAAAAAAATAAAAAATGGAATCACAAAATGCTCAATTGAAACCTCAAGAAGCAGAAAAAGAGCAGAGAACAAAGACAGAAACAAAGAACAAGGGAAGCAAATAGAAAACAGTAAAAAATATGATATATATTTATTCAAGTACATCAAGAATCACTTTGAACATCAGTGTTCTAAATATACCAATAAAAAGACAGATTTTTCAGAGTGGATCAAAAAACATAACCCAAATGTATGTGTATTAGTCCATTTTCATGGCTATAAAGAACTTCCCTGAGTGAGTAATTTATAAAGGAAGGAGGTTTAATTGACTCATAGTTCTGCATGGTTGAGGAGGCCTCAGGAATCTTACAATCATGGTGGAAGGGGAAGCAGGTAACTTTTTCACAAGGCAGCAGAAGAGAGATCTTGTGAAAGAGTAACTGTCAAACACATCAGAATAGGTAAAACAAGTAATTGAGACAGCACTAAATACTTTCAGGGATGTGTAGAAGCTGGGTGACTTCTATATTCCTGGTTAAAATATGAAATGATGTAGTTACTCTGGAAAACAATTTGTCAATTCCTTAAAAAAAATCTGAATATACAACTAACATATTGACCCAATAATTGCACTCCTGAGCATTTATCCCAGATTAATGAAACTTTATATTCACAAAATAACCTGTAAATGAATGTGTTTATAGTAGTTTTGTTCATAATAGCCCCCAGCTGGAAACAACCCAGATACCTTTCAACAGTTAAACAAACCAGGGTACATCATATCATGGAATACTACTCAGCAATAGAAAGGAACATATGATACATACAACAACATGGATTAAATTTCAAGAGCTGTATATTGAGTGAAAAAAACCAATCTCCTTAATTTATATACTACACGATTCCATTTACATAACAATCTTGAAATGATGAAATTTTGGAAATAAAAAGTTAGCAGTTGCCAGATTTTAAGGAGCCTGTGGTATCAGAGTGAAGTGATTATGGCTATAAAGGAGAAACAGGAGGGATACTTGTCGTGATAGAAATGTTTTGTATCTTGATTGTATCCATGTCAATATGCTGGTTGTGATATTGTACTATAGATTTGCAAGATGTTACCACTGGATAAACTGAGTACATGGTATTTTCTTGTATTATTTCTTATAAGTACAGATGAATGTATAATTATCACAAAATAGAAAGTTTACATTAACAAATCTATCTACAAAAAACATCTACCCACAAAAACAAAACTAACTTCCAAACCAAAACATAAACAAAAACAAATACAAACACAAATCTTCTCACATTTTCACTGCTGTGTTATACCAAATATCAAGAGATAATGCCTATCTTAGACAAAACATCCAAGAATAGAAAAAGAAATCCTATCTTAGCCCAGAGATATGGTTTGAATGTTTGTGTTCCAGCAGACTTTATATGCTGAAATCCTAACCCTCAAGGCAATGGTATTAGGAAGTGGAGCCTTTTGGGGAATGATTAGGTCATGACAGTGGAGCCCTCATAGACGGGATTAGAGCCTTTATTTAAAAAAAAGAAAAAGAAAAAGAAAGAAAAAAAAGCCTGAGAGGGTTTTCCTCTTTCTCCCTAGGACACAGGAAGAAGGGGCTGTCTATGAACCAGGAAACAAGTCCTCACCAGACATGAAATCTGTCGATGCCTTGATCTCGGCCTTCCCAGCCTCCAGAACTGTAAGAAATAAATTTATGTTGTTTATAAGCCACCCAATTTATAGAATTTTTTAGTAGCAGCCCTAACATACTAAGACAATAAGATTCCTTCATAACTGTTTAACATATATCATATTTTGGATAATTCTGTTTTCAATTCCTACTCTTGCTACCTGAGGAATAGCACTGTATTTGTATATTTATGCACGTCTCCTGATAAGGAGATGTTCAGTTTCTGGGTTAAAGATTATGAAAAAATTGGAAAACCTCTTGTTTCTTATTATAAAGTTACTTTTTACAAAAATTATAATAATTTAAATTATCATTGAAAATTGTGATTTTCTGCTAGTATTATTGCAGGACACTGGAGTTAGTGAGGGAGACCAAGAAGAAAGAGATGACAATAAGAAAGATTATATATTTTAATATTATTTTAATCTCTGGTTGCATTTATTGGTGGTCCAGATTATTTCACGGAAAAGCAGACATTGCCTAGGCTCAGAGGTCACCAGCTCAAACTTGTCAGGAGTCAGGCAGAGTAACATGTCACATAGGTTTTGGGCACTTCAGGAGGGAATACAGCAAAGTTGGTAAGATGGCCAAATGGGAACAGCTCCAGTCTGCAGCTTCCAGCAAGATCAGCACAGAAAGCAGATGATTTTTTTTTGCATTTTAGGTTTCGGGGTACATATGAAAAACATGCAAGGTTGTTGCATAGGTGCATACGTGGCAGTGTGATTTGCTGCCTTCCTCCCCTTCACCTATATCTGGCATTTCTCCCCATGCTATCCCTCCCCAACTCCCCACCCCCCCACTGTCTCCCCCGCACCCCCCCAACAGACCCCAGTGTATAGTGCTCCCCTCCCTGTGTCCATGTGTTCTCATTGTTCACCACTCGCCTATGAGTGAGAACATGTGGTGTTTGATTTTCTGTTCTTCTGTCAGTTTGCTGAGAATGATGGTTTCCAGATTCATCCATGTCCCTACAAAGGACACAAACTCATCGTTTTTGATGGCTGCATAATATTCCATGGTGTATATATGCCGCATTTTTCCTGTCCAGTCTATCATCGATGGGCATTTGGGTTGGCTCTAGGTCTTTGCTATTGTAAACTGTGCTGCAATGAACATTCGTGTGTATGTCTCCTTATAGTAGAACGATTTATAATCCTTTGGATATATACCCAGTAATGGGATTGCTGGGTCAAATGGAATTTCTATTTCTAGGTCCTTGAGGAATCGCCACACTGTCTTCCACAATGGTTGAACTAATTTACACTCCCACCAACAGTGTAAAAGTGTTCCTATTTCTCCACATCCTCTCCAGCATCTGTTGTCTCCAGATTTTTTAATGATCGCCATTCTAACTGGCGTGAGATGGTATCTCAATGTGGTTTTGATTTGCATTTCTCTAATGACCAGTGATGATGAGCATTTTTTCATATGCTTGTTGGCCTCATGTATGTCTTCTTTTGTAAAGTATCTGTTCGTATCCTTCGCCCATTTTTGAATGGGCTTGTTTGTTTTTTTCTTGTAAATCTGTTTTAGCTCGTTGTAAATTCTGGATATCAGCCCTTTGTCAGACGGGTAGGCTGCAAAAATTTTTTCCCATTCTGTTGGTTGCCGATTTACTCTATTGACTGTTTCTTTTGCCGTGCAGAAACTGTGGAGTTTGATTAGGTCCCATTTGTCTATTTTGGCTTTTGTTGCCAATGCTTTTGGTGTTTTGGTCATAAAGTCCTTGCCTACGCCTATGTCCTGAATGATTTTCCCTAGGTTTCCTTCTAGTATTTTTATGGTGTTAGGTCTTATGTTTAAGTCTTTAATCCATCTGGAGTCAATTTTAGTGTAAGGTGTCAGGAAGGGGTCGAGTTTCTGCTTTCTGCATATGGCTAACCAGTTTTCCCAACACCACTTATTGAACAGGGAATCCTTTCCCCATTGCTTGTTTTTATCAGGTTTATCAAAGATCGGGTGGTTGTAGATATGTTGTGTCGCCTCCGACGCCTCTGTTCTGTTCTATTGGTCTATATCTCTGTTTTGGTACCAGTACCATGCTGTTTTGATTACTGTAGCCTTGTAGTATAGTTTGATGATTTCTACAATTCCCACTGAGGTACCTGTTTCATTTCATTGGGACTGGTTGGACAGTGGGTATAGCCCACGAAGGGCGAGCTGAAGCAGAGTGGGGCATTGCCTCACCTGGGAAGTGCAAGGGGTTGGGGAACTCCCTCTCCTAGCCCAGGGAAGCCATTAGGGACTGTGATGTGAGGAACAGTACATTCTGCCCCAGATACTGCACTTTACCCACAGTCTTTGCAACCTGCAGACCAGGAGATTCCCTCTGGCTCCTACACCACCAGGGCCCTGGCTTTCAAGCACAAAACTAGGCAGCTGTTTGGGCAGACACTGAGCTAGTTGCAGTTTTCTTTCATATCCCAGTGGCACCTGTAATGCCATTGAGACATAACCATTCACTTCCCCAGAAAGGGGGCTGAAGCCAGGAAGCCAAGTGGTCTGGCTCAGCAGGTCCCATGCCCACAGAGCCCAGCAAGCTAATGGTAATATCTACTGGCTTGACATTTTTGCTGCCAGCACAGCAGTCTGAGTTCAGCATGGGACACTCAAGCTTGGTGGGGGGAGGAGCATCCAGCCTTGCTGCGGCTTGAGTAGGAGGTTTTATCCTCACAGTGTAAACAAAGTGTCCCAGAAGATTGAACTGGGTGGAACCCACCACAGTTCAGCAAGGCTGCTGTGGCCAGAATGCCTCTCTAGATTCCTCTTCTCTGGGTAGGGCATCTCTGAACAACAATAACAAAAAGGCAGCAGCCCCAGTCAGGGTCTTATAGATAAAACCTCCATCTCCCTGGGACACAGCACCTGGAGAAAGGGACAGCTGTGAGCACAGCTTCAGCAGACTTAAATGACTCTGTCTGATGACTCTGAAGAGAGCAGCAGATCTCCCAGCACAGTGTCGAGCTCTGCTAAGGGTCAGACTGCCTCCTTAAGTGGGTCCCTGACCTCTGTGTCTCCTGATTGAGAGACACCTCCCAGTAGCACACTTCATACGGGAAAGCTCTGGCTGGCATCTGGTGGGTGCCACTCTGGGATGAAGCTTCCAGAGGAAGGAACAGGCAGCAATCCTTGCTGTTCTGCAGGCATTGCTGGTGATACCCAGGCAACCAGGATATGGTTGTGGACCTCCAGCAAACTCCAGCAGCAGAGGATCCTGTTGGAAGAAAAACTAACAAACTGAAAGGAATAGCATCAACATCAACAAAAAGGATGTCCACTCATAGACCCCATCCAAAGGTCACCAATATCAAAGACCAAAGGTAGATAAATCCACAAAGATGGGGAGAACCAGCCCCAAAAGTCTGAAAATTCCAAAAACCAGAATGCCTCTTCTCCTCCAAACACAAAGTTGGGAATGGAAATTTACTGAAGTCAGACCACTTTTTCTTAAGTCTGTTAAGAATTTTTTCAATCACAGAGCTTTCAGGAAATCTCAAATAACCCAGTCCAACCACTTCACACTACAGATAAAGAAACTGAGAGCCAGGAAATTTCAGGGATTATCTAAATTCACAGTTAGGTAATGATACAGCTAAAACTGTAATCCAGGCTGGCTGACTCACAGCTCTAAGAACTCTTTACCAGATCATGCTTTGGTTTGGTTTTGGCTCTGAATCATGAAAATATACAGTCAAGCACAAACCAGAGCATAAAAAGATTTAGAGAAACCTTAAATAAAAATCACATTGTTTACTCTGGTTAATTATTTGCTGTAGAAATTTATTTAATTTTCTTTCAAATGTATTTACATGAGTTTATTCTCTTGGCCTAGTAATACTGAGAGTGGCTGAAGAGGGAAATGACCATGATAGTGGAAGTGACCACGTTGGTGAGTCAAAGCCAATGAGTAATTACACAGTTTAAAATAGAGGCAACATATACAGTTGACCTTTGAATTAGTCAGGGTTGTCTAGTGAGACAGAATTAATAGGATAGATACATATAAGTGGAAGTTTATTAAAAAGTATTAACTCACACAATCACAAGGTGAAGTCTCACAATAGGCTATCTGAAAGCTGAAAAGCAAGGAAGGCATTCCAAGTCCCAAAGCTGAAGAACTTGGAGTATGATGTTCATGGGCAGGAAGCATCGAGCATGGGAGAAAGCTGTAGGCTCAGAAACTAAATCAGTCTAATCTCTCCACGTTGTTCTGCCTGTTTTTATACTGGCAGCTGATTAGATTGTGCCCATCCAGATTGAGGGTGGGTCTCCCTTTCCCAGTTCACTGACTCAAATGTTAATCTCCTTTGGCAACACCCTCACAGACACACCCAGGAACAATACTATGCATCCTTTAATCCAATCAAGTTGACACTCAATAGTAACCATCATAACCTCGAAGAACTCTGGATTAAAGGTGCTGATTCTCCATGCAGTCAAAAAACAGCATTATAGCTTTTGACTCTCCCAAAACTGAACTACTAATAGATTACTATTGACCACAAGATTTACCAATAACATTAACCAATTAACATATATTTTGTATGCTATATGTATTATATACTGTGTGCTTTTTTTTTTTTTTTTTTTTTTGAGACAGTCTCAGAAAAAGTGCCATGAGTGCAGTGACACAATCATGGCTCACTACAGCCTAGACCTGCTGGGTTAAAGTGGTCTTCTCACCTCAGGCTCCCGAGTAGCTGGGACTATAAAACTTCTGGGTTTAAGAGATTCATTTGCCTAGGACTCCAAAAGTGCTGGGATTACAGGCATGAGTCACTGTGCCTGCCTATACTGTGTTCTTATAATAAAGTAAACCAGAGAAAAGAAAATGTTATTCAGAAAATCATAAGGAAGAGAAAACATATTTACTACTTATTAAGTGAAAATGGACCATAAATAAACATGATTTTCATGTTGAGTTGGCTGAGGAGGTAGAGGAAGAGGAGGGTTTGATCTTGCTGTGTCAGGGTGAAAGAGGTGCATGAGGCAGAAGTGGGGAAGGAGAGGCAGGAACACTTGCTTTTTATTCTGGCCGTGTTGGAAGCTGATTAGATTGTGCCCATCCAGATTGAGGGTGGATCTCCTTTTCCCAGTCCACTGACTCAAATGATAATCTCCTTTGGCAACACCCTCACAGATATACCCAGGAACAATACTTTGCATCCTTCAATCCAATCAAGTTGCCATTCAATATTAACCATCATAACCTTGAACAACTTGGTTATGATTCGAAAAACTTTTATCATAAAAAGTCCACATATAAGTGGACCCATGCAGTTCAAACCCATCTTGTTTATGGGTCAACTATATTTCTTTCCGCAGATGCATAGATTATTACACAGGATTGTCTTAGAGGGTAGCATTTCTTCAAGCAATAATAACTTCAATCTAGAGGTAACTGATGTATAAAGAAACTAGTAAGTATGTATGTGCATGTGTGTGTATAATTTTTTTCTTCTTGGAGACAGGAATATATTTAAATATAAACAACTGAAAAAGATACAGGTAAAACCTAACAGTGAAATAGAGAACGTTTTGGCAAAGTCTTAGCAACTATCACTTTATCCTGTGGAAAAAGGTCAAGGGTGTTGCAGAGACCTCCAAACTAGTAGGTCAAAGGAACCAACAAGGGAAATGTTAAATTGCTTCGCTCTCACCTGCCCTAAATTACTATTCACTGTGCCCCACAAGAGAAAACAGCTATTAATAAGATTTTTCCATTATTTTCAAAATAGCTTAAATATATATTTGGCTGTGTTTGTCAAGCTAAATAAGCTATTTTTTGATGCACGCAGGACACAGACACTTAAAAGACAGAAAATGCTCTAACTTTCAGTAAAATTTAATGATCATACAACAGTCTGTTTCAGATTATAAAATGTTCTATGGATTATATCTAAATGGAATCAGATTAATAATTTAGGATATAGCTTTTCTTTTACTATAGCATTTAGCCTTTTAGTGTTTAAATAATAGATTTTATTGTCCATTAAATATATTTTCGTTAACATTAAAAACTCTTACCTGACTATATTGTAACTGCATATCAAGTTTATTTAGGCAAACATATAGCTACAAATTCAGTAAGCTAACTGACAGCTAGACTGAATATCAAATGTTAATTACAGTTGCTAAAATCGTGGAAAATAAAAAATAATCTTTCAGGCAATATAGATAATTTATGTGGACATAACTAAGGAATGAGTCTCTATATTTTTATTGTAATAAGCTAGGAAAGACTGTTTTGCCCCTGAAAATAACCAAGAACAGAAACTTTGAGTATAGCAGGACCTGGAGAGAAAACAACTTTGTATCAGGTGGTGGGAAGATAAACTTCAATAAGGAAGGTACACTGCGGAAACTAACCTATGGTGAGAGTCAGGCCTAGCAGAAAAAATTCTGATAGTAATCTAAACCATAAACGCATTTAAAAATATTTGGAAGCAAGTATGAGAACTATAGGACTGAGTAGGAAAGAGTTAATGATGAAATTTTCAAATGTGGAAGATGATGGATTTTTAGATATCATGAGCAGATGCAGTTGCATACACTATTCCTGAATTAATTTTTAAAAATTATCAAAGAAGCTGGTCAATAGTATTCAATTATTAAATACAAAAGTTATTTTTACTGGTTAAATTCTTTGAATATTTCTTTTTTTAGGGCCATGCAAATTAACAATGAGATCACCATTAAAAAGGAGAAGAAAAGGCTAAACTATTCAGCTGAATCTCTGAAAAATAAAAAATATGACCAGGGGTTGCAAGAATAGTCATTTATCATGTCAGCTCGATTCCAATAGTTATATCCATGAGATAGAACGTTAAGGTCACCATTTGATATAGAAGAAATTGGAAACCACCAGTGAGCGCAAATGTTCAAGAGGTCAGTGCACATTAGATTTAAAGGCCTTTAACAACCGTGTGCAGATCACATGTAAAAGGTGATGTAATAACATCTCCCATGATGTTAGCTTAATAGACAGAGTCAACCCCAAGTTGAGAAGCAAAACTTTGCAGTGATATTTCAGAAACTATAATGCCAGTTTATCTGCATGAGATCCACTGTGTTACTAGCTGCAGGGTTTTTTTTTTCTTCAGCTTTTTGCTGCTGATATGTGTTAAAGCTTTGTAAGTAGATACGGGCTCCTTCTGGCTCAGCTAATCTCTTGTATGTTGTTGAGTCTAACTGCACAGGTTTCCAAAATGGTGTTATTTCAGAAATGAACATATGTTCTGAATAGGTTGTTTGGAGAAAACCTATTTTTATTATGCAATTTGTTTAGATTGGAAACACAACATGAATTTTGTAACAACAATTTGGATATAAAGTTGACCCTTGCACAACACGGGTCTGAACTGTACAGGTCCATTTATAAGCAAATTTTTTTTAACCAAATGCAGACTGAAAATACAGTATTCCTGGAATGCGAAATGCATATTTACGGAGGGCTGACTTTTTGTATATACGGGTTCTGAAGGGTCGATTATGAGGCTTGTGCATGACTGAAGTTTGGCATATGTGGGGATCCTGGAACAAATCACTTGTATATACCCGGGGAGGACTGTATATACTGATATTTTAGAGTCTCTACGGCTTCAGTGATCTTTTACTTTAAAAGTTTCAGATTAATTAATCTTAGACATTTTTAAAGTTGATAATTCACAATACAAGGAGTTTTAATTCAATTATTTTCAACAAATGTTGAATGAGTACTTATAGGGCTAAGGCTCTGAGAAGGAACTTCAGGGATACAAACAGGAATGAGAAAAAATTGCTTCTTCCATGATGCTCACCATCTCGAGGCAGGGAGATGACATAATGCGGAAATACATACAGGGTAAAATTATATTTGGCTCTCTAGTACTATTCATATGTTTTATTATTTCCTAGTGACTTTTTGGTCTTCATTAAATGCTTTGATCAAAATAACAAAATGAAACATTTAAGCAAACATAAATATTCATGTCTCTGACCAGGGGATATTCATAGAAAATTCAAAATAATGGATAATTGAATAACTGTATATATTTGGCTTTAGAATTGTCTTTGTTCTTATTTATAAATATACACTCATACCTGTCTTAGGAATACATGAAACTGCAAACAAAATAATAAGTATTGTTCAAAGCTTGTTTATTATTTCATATGGTAACAAAATTTACATGTTAATTAAAACATTTTTTGGGTTATTAGATAATGAGCAAACAAACTGATTTAGAAATACTTTAATTTTTAAACATTTATTTTGTTTTTAATTGATGAATAATAATTGTATACAACATGATGTTTCCATACATGTAAATATTGTGGAATGAATCAAGCTAATTAGCATATTCATCAGCTCAAATATAATTTCTTTGTGATGAGATCATTTAAAATCCTCTCTTTTAGCTATTTTAAAATATACAATACATTATGTAACATTAACTATTATCATCATGCTGTGCAATAGAACACCAGAACTTACCCCTCTTAGTTAACTGAAACTTTGTATCTGTTAACTAACCTCTCGCCTTTCTCCAGTATGCCAACCACATCCTTTGGTAACCACCATTCTACTTGATTTGCCTTTTTAGATTCCACATATGAGTTCATACCGTATTTGTCTCTCTGTGCCTGGCTTACCTTACTTATAATGGCTTCTAGATTTATCGTGTTGTCATAAATGAGAAAAATTTTAGTTTTTTAAAGACTGAATAGCATTCTATAAACTATTATTATTATAGTATACTATCCTATAATAGTATATTGTATTAGTATTTCACATATATGTGTATAAACACACACACCCCACATTTTAAAAATCCATTCTTCTGTGTTGAATACTTAGGTTGTTTCCATATCTTGGCTACTGTGAATAATTCTGCAATGAGCATTAGAGTGCAGTCATCCCTTCTATATACTTATTTCAGTTCCTTTGGCTATATACCCAGTAGTAAGATTATTAGATCATATGGTAATTCTATGTTTAGATTTTTGAGGAACCTCCATACTGTTTTCCACAATGGCTATATTAATTTACAATACCACTACTTGGTATAAGTACTATTTTTTCTTCACATCTTCTCCAGCACTTGTTATTTTTCCTCTTTTGATAATAGCCATACTAACAGGTGTCAAGTGGTATCTCACTGAAGCTTAATTTGCATTTTTCTAATGTTAGAGATGTTGAGCATTTTCTCACGTATCTGTTGGCCATGTTTAAATGTTTATTCAAGTCTGTATTAGCCTGTTCTCATGCTGCTAATAAAGACATACCTGAGACAGGATAATTTATAAAGAAAAAAAGTTTTAATGGACTCACAGTTCCATGTGGCTTGGGGAGGCCTCACAATCATGACAGAAGGTTAAGAAAGAGAAAAGCATGTCTTACACGGCAGCAGGCAAGAGAGAAGAAAGAACCAAGCAAAAAGTGTGCCCCCTCATAAAACCATCAGATCTCCTGACATTTATTCACTACCCTCAGAACGGTATGGGGGAAACTGCCCCCATGATTCAATTATCTCCCACTGGGTCCCTCCAACAACACGTGGGGATTATGAGAGCTACAATTCATGATGAGATTTGGATGGGGACCCAAACAAACCATAACAAAGTTCTTTGCCCATTTTTAGATAGGTTTATTTATTTTCTTGTTACAGGGTAGTTTAAGTTCCTTGTACATTTTGCTTATTAGTCCTTTTACTGATATATGATTTGTGAATATTTTCTCCCATTCTGTGGGTTGTCTCTTGACTGTATTAATTGTTTTCTTTGCTGTGGAAAACGTTTTAGTTTAATGCAATACCACTTACCTATTTTTACTTTCATTGCCTGTGCTTTTAGGGTCATATCCAAACATCATTGCACAGTCCAATGTCATGGAGCTTTTCCCTTATGTTTTGCTCTACTAGTTTTATAGTTTTAGGCCTTATGTTTAAATCTTTAATCCATTTTGTGTTGATTCTTGGATAAGGGTGAAATAAGGGTCTATTTTCATTCTTCTGTATATGGATATTCAGTTTTCTCAGCACCATTTGTTGAAGAGATTGTCCTTTCCCTATTGTGTGCTTTTGGCACCAGAAATATCTTAATTTTTATTATTAGTCTAAATGATATAGGCCTACTTTATGAAAAGGAAATAATCTAATTTTAAAAATTTCATATAACAGGCTAATTACCAGAAAATTTTTCTCAATCTTTATTTATTGCAAAAGTAATCTTACAAGTAAGCGTGTATTCTATAATGATTGACTTGAGAATTTTGAGTTGGAAGAACAGTTGAAGATTTCTTTGAGGGAAATGATAGTTATCAAGTAAAAGAGATAAGTAAGAAAAATCCAGATCTAATAAAATAAAGAAATGATAAAAAGGTAAACTAAAATAACATATTATTTTTGTGAGATAGTGTTCAAATTTTAAACATACCATTCAATTAGAGAGGTGGTCAAACGTAAAAGTGAAATTCAGTGAAGAAAAATACCAAACAAAAGAAACAAAATATATCATATAAATAAGGATGAAAGTTACATGGTAATGTATTGAGATCTAGACAATACATGTCAATTGTATTCAATCACTAGCCAATAATTTAAGGTGCTCAGTTTAAAAAAGAAAACAAAAAAAGGAGAAATGTTATTTAAGTGAAACTTTCTGTTTAATACTTCTAAATTGTTTGGCTTTCATTCATTTATTCATTCATATACTGTGCCAGATAATGGTATTACAGAAATGGATAACACCAAAATGGCATTTCTATTTGTGTAGCTTAAAGTCACAGATAAACAGTCCATATATGAGTCATAAAATAAGTAATTATGTAGTTAAAAATACTGATGAGTGCTAGAAAGATAACAAACATGATGTTTTGATGCAGAATAAGAGGTGGCTGCATACATTAAATGGGGCGGTTAGGGAATGCCTCTCTGAGGAGGTTAAGTTAATAAATGACAAAAAGGAGCTAGAAATTTGAAAGTCTGTATAAAGAGCATATTCCAGGTGAGAGAAGAACAAGAGCTAAATCTCGAAGACAGAAACTAGATTGGTTCCTGAAAGTAGGTACAGATGCTGTAGCAGAGAATGTATTAATAAGAGAGAAGAGGGAAGGTAGGTTTTTACATAAGAATAAACTTACAAAGAAAGACATATGAACCTACATATCAATAAGTGATTAATAAAATAGAAAAAATAGACCCTAACAGTCTGATACTTTTCTACTTAGGCCAGATGTAATTTCTCCTAGATGGAGAAATTTAGGATTTGTAAAATTTATATTATAGGGAGGCCTTAAAAGACCTAAGACCTCGTCTACATAACTTCTTTAGATTGCATACAATTTCAAAATTGCTATTCATTCTCAAGTTTCCAGAGATGAATTACCAGTTTGGGTGGTCATGTCATATTACATTTTCAAGGATCCAGGAAGGGTCCAGGAATCACAGTTTAAATTTGTATTAAAATGTCTACTTGACCACATTTCTAGTTGTCTTATTTTTCTTAGGTACTGTGTCTGTGGGACTTATTGATTTGCGAGGGTGTCCTAGGGTGTCCTACTTCAAGCTCATTTTAGAAACACAGTAATTTGTTACATTTTTAGAAATGTATCTGCAGAATTGGGCCACGGCAGAGTAAAACAAATGACTTTTAAAAGTAAAACCAAAATAAAGGAAGAAAGAGAAAGTGCGAGAGAGACCCAATAACAAATTAACATCGATGCCTTCCCCCCTTATCTCCTTTGCCCAGCAGTCTCATGAGTACTAAGAATGAAGTTCCCCTTTTTCTTTTCTTTCTTTTAATGGAAACACTTGAAGAACAGAAACTTTAATTTCCATATGGGGATCCAAATACTGATACCTCAGAGTCTTACTACAGAATTGTCTTTGGGGTTGGTGGCACAGAACTACCATATAGGTGAGTCCTTTCCCTTATAACATCCTCCTTTCAATACTTCAGAAAACAAACTCTTTTAGAGAGAGCCTCAAACAGACCCGATTCTCTTAATTTCTATTTTTTTCACAGAAGTTTTATTGTGTTCTTAATAAGAGTAAATTGCTCCAAAAATTCTGGGCAATCTTTCAAAGGAAAACCTTCAGAATTCCAGAGAAGGTTTATGAGATGGCTATGGGTAGTTAAGACATTCAAGTGTCTCTAGCTATTAGAGAATGTGCCTGTGTGTACCAGCAGCAGGATACAGAGCATGCAGCCATGGCTGCTGACTGCACAGGTTTCAAAGATAAAGTGGAGCATGTGGACATTTAGGCGCTGACTCCAGCTAAATTGGTTAATGAGTAGTATCATCTAAATGAGGTAGCAAGCTGAAAGACTCATAATCTCTCCCCATGCGCAGATTTTAATTAAATAATTATAATGTCCTTGTTGTAATTATTTATCAGTAACTGTGCTCCTGAGTATTGCCTCTTTTGCCTTCATCTGTTCTGTCAGCTCAGCTGAACAATGAAACATTCACTTGGCAAAGACGAGAAAAAAAATGAATGATTTTTATTCACCACAAAAGAACATTTCAAGAATTGTGTCAGGAAGGCAGGATTCTAGGCTTTTAATCATTTATAACTTTGTGCTTTTAGAAAAGGAAACCCCAGTTTCCTCATCTGTAATATGACAGCGTTAGACCTGATACATATGCAGTTTCTTTTCTAATCTTCTGATATTGAAATTTCTGAGAAGTTTCAAGAATATGACCAGAGGCGTGGTTTCTGTTATAACAATTCTGTTGTAATTAGAACAATTGTATCCCACAAAGAATGACATAAAAAATATGTTATTTCCTACTTTGGGACTGTGGAATGTATATAACATAATACAAGTGTTAAATACTAAAATCTGGAAGTGTTGCAGACCACAAAATTAACTAAGTAACAGTTTTATATTAATAATATTCGGAAGAGGGCAGTGGACTGATTCGTGGGTCAGGAATTGGGCTGTAGAGGAAAATAGGATTTGATCATTTAAAAGAAAGCAAGATCTCTATAGTAGCTTTTTTTTTTTCTCTAAGAAACTTACCTCAGTAAATAAGTAGTACCTTTCTTTATTTCTTAACTATAATATGTGAGAATTAATTTTAATAAAAACATCTGTATTGTGTGAGCAGGGTTTGTAAAGCACCATGATGAAACACTTGTCTTTAAACCCCTCCTTTCTCCTGCATTCTTCCTTTCCTGCACCCCAATCCATTCTGATTGTATTTTCCTGTTATCTGAGGTATTAGCAAAATGTAGCTTGATATTGCACCCTCACAAGAGGCTTTGCATTTAGTGTGGAAATCCTAAAGATGAAATTACCTCAGCAACAAAAGGAATAATTAGAGATAATGATATTTTTAAATTGCATAGGTTAATATATTTGTCCAAGGACGTTATTGAAATTTGAATTAGAGAGAGCATCACTAAATATGACTACAAATATTTAAGATAAGTCTGACTTTTAAAGGTTTTAGGTAACAGGGAAGACAGAAAATAAGTTATGGAATTTTATTTATATGCATATTATTGATGTGTCTGTATGAAGTTGAACACAGAAAATATGTAGCTCTTTTAATTTCTCTTAATAACATTTTATACTTTTTTGTGTAGTCTTGCTTATTAGAATTACTCTTAGATTTTCATTTTGAGAATACGTAGATGTCTGGTTATTCCAGCACCAATTTGTTGATAAGATTATCTTTTTCCCATTGTATCTATCACCTTTGTTCCTTTGTCATAGATCAGTTAACTATATTTTTGTAGGTCTACTTTGAGGCTGACTGTTCTCTTCCATTGATCTATTCGTCTGTTCTGTCATGAATACCACACTGTCTTGATTACTGTAGCTTTATGGTAAATCTTGAAGTTGGATAGTGCCAATCCTCCAACTTTTTTCTTTTTCTTCAACACTGAGTTGGCTATTCTGAGTCTTTTGTATCACCATGTTAAAATTAGAATCGGTTTCTCAATCTCCACAAAACAACTTGCTGGGATCTTGATTTGAATTAAATTGAATCTATAGATCAAGTTTGGAATAACTGACATCTTGACAATATTTAATCTTCCTATCCATGAAAATAGAATATCTCTCCATTTATTTAGTTCTTTGATTTCTTTCATCAAATTTTTATAGTATTCTTCAAATAGATCTTGCACATATTTTGTTAGATTTACACCTAACTATTTCATTTTGTGGGGTCTTAATGTAAATGGTATTGTTTTTTAAATTTCAAATGCCATTTGTTTATTATTGGTATTAGGAAAGTGGCTGGCATTTGTACCTTAGCTTTGGAAATTCTTTTGGCCAATAATTTCTTAAAACTTTTTATATCTGTAGTCATGAGAGGGATAATCCTATAATTATGCTTTCTTACAGTGCTTTTGTCAGGTTTTCATCTCAAATTATTTGCCTTATATGTTGGGAAATGAGTTCTTTGTTCATAAAAATCTAAGATTTATTGGCATAAACACATTCAAATTATCATTTTAGAGATATCCCACAAGATGTGATAGATGTTTGCTTTATTATTCAGTCAAAATATTTTCTAACTTTCCTTGTTATATTTTTTATCTAGTGATTATCCAGAAATAATTGCTTAATATCCAAACATTTGGATGCATTTCTAGTTGCCTTTTATGCATTTGTTATTGATATTTAACTTTATTTCACTGTATGATTTCAATCTGAGTTTGTTAGAGAATTGATACATTTCAGAATAAGATAAATTTTGTTCATTTCTATACACTCAAAAATATTCTGCAATTGTATTCAGTGCTTTTTACATGTTCATTATGGTCAAGTTTGCTTATCATAATTAGTCATGTTTTTATCTACATATATTCTTTCAATTACTAAGGAAAGTGTTAGAATTTTCTCATAACTTGACTGTAAGATTTTATTACTTTTCATTTATGTAGCTTTCTTATTTATAGTTTTGAAACAACTATCAAGTGCATAAAAGTTTAGAATCATTTTCCTTTCATGGTAGAAGATAACATTAGGAAATATCCTCTTTATTTTTAGTAACTCTTTTTCCTTTAAAATCTACTTGTTCTCTTATCAATATAGCTAACCCAACTTTCTTATGTTTGGTGTTTATATAGCACAGATGTTTTAGTCCACTTGTACTGTTATAACAAAATACCACCGAATGTGTAATTCATCATCAATAGAAATTTATTTCTCATAGTTCTGAAGTCTAGAAGTCACAGATCAAATTTTCATGTCTGGTCAGGGGCCAGTTTCCCTGCTTCCAAGATGGAAACTTGCTGCTGTATCCTCAAAGATAGAAGATGGAAGGGCAAGAAAGGCACACTCTCTCTTAAGCCTTTTGACATAACAGTATTAACCCATTCTTTTTTTATATGTGGCCAGTAGCCAGTACTTCTCTATTACTGAGACTTAACTATGCAGGAGATTGCCTAGCATGTAGGTTGGATAGTACAAATACACAATTAAGGTTAATAGCCATAGTTCTGATATTGTTGATATTTTAAAAATAAAGTTTTTAAAATAATGAAACACTTATTTTTATGTTGCTTTAAATCTATTTAATTAACATACATGTATTTAAGATTTTCAAATGCCATAAATATGAGATAGCTTTATGTTTCAGATTAGTAAGGACTTTAAAGTGGTTTTGGTTTATGCTGAATTATTAGCACATTAAATTAAATCATTTTGAGTTATGCTCAGGTACTATTAGGATAACTGAAAAAAATCTTTATTACAATAAACATGATATAAGTAATTGAACTTTGCTATTGTGCAGTGGTTTATTGTGCCTAGGATATGTTAAAATAGCCTACAATAATAAAAACAGAATTTGTTAAATATAGGGCAAATTCAATAAAAATGAAAATTGAAATCTAATAGGAAATCTTGTATCATAATAAGACAACTTCAAATATCAACCTAGGTCTGAATATTTCTAATTGTAAGAAAATGTCCTATTCAGACACATTTAGTAGAGTTTTACAAATATATGTTGCAGCACCATCTAGCAAACTCCTAGTGTATTTACCATATAACAAACATTTTGTTCTTTTTCTGGTAGTGAATATATTTTGCTGAATATCTTCAGAGTTGTGAAAAATTACAGCTTTTATGAAGCAGAGGGAAGTACCCTCAATGATAACTCATTAGATATATATTCTAAATTTATACTTTTAAATTATATTTCCTATATATAAGCCCATGCATTCGAATAAAACATACATGCTTTTCTTTTTCTTTTCTTTTTTTTTTTTTGAGACGGAGTTTTGCTCTTGTTACCCAGGCTGGAGTGCAATGGCGTGATCTCGGCTCACCGCAACCGCCGCCTCGTGGGTTCAGGCAATTCTCCTGCCTCAGCCTCCTGAGTAGCTGGGATTACAGGCATGCGCCACTATGCCCAGCTAATTTTTTGTATTTTTAGTAGAGACGGGGTTTCACCATGTTGACCAGGATGGTCTCCATCTCTTGACCTCGTGATCCACCCACCTCAGCCTCCCAAAGTGCTGGGATTACAGGCATGCTTTTCTTTTTAAACACAACTTCTCGAACACAATTTTAACGTATGCCAATATTTGATATTCTTAGTTGTTTACTTTGTTGGTCTATGGATGAAATAAAACTAAAGCCTTGTCTATTATACCTAGGCAAAATGATACAAATGGAAAAGTTCATAAATCATAAATTTATATTTTAATATTGTTATTCCTGATGACAGTGCAGACAGTTTACTAAATGGAGGAGAGTATTGTAAGTGGGAAAACTTGAGGTTGGACATAAACCAACTTACTATTTTTATGACCTTAGGCAAATTACATAACCTCTTTCAATCTTAGTTTCCTGAGCTTCAACCTGCCAACAATGATAACAGCAGTAATAATGAGGTATTGAGAAGAAGTGCTTTATACAGAATATAATCCAACATATTATTTTTCATAATTTATCTCCTACTAAGTTGTTTCTGACTATTTTACAGGTAAACCTATTAAGAAAATAAAGTGAAAAAAAAATTATCAAATATTCAATTTGTCTTGACTGCCTTGGCTCATTTTGACTTATTTCAGACAGAAGTTAATGTATTTTGCATACCAATAGCCCAACACGACCAATGACAAAATAATCATCTCTGTCATTTCAGAAAAATTGTAAAAGCAATTTTTATTTAGTAAATGCGACTATTTTATTAACTAAATTGTTCTGTCTTTTCCACTGGTCTAAGTCTCCAGTTATATCTAGAGGAACAAATCATTTGAAAAGAAAAAAAGCTGAATTCCAGTAGAACATGCTGAAAATAACCAAATGAATTCAATGAACTGGTTTGAGTTGCCTGATTTTGAGAAACATAACCCACATTACTAAGTCAAAATATTTTTCCACTAAGCAAATGTACAAGCAAAACAACCTTCATGATTTTTGTCTAGAAACTGTCCTTATTGTTTGGATTGATAGCTGATTTGAAGCTTGGGACACAGGCAGGATTACAAGCATCATAATGTCAGCCTGTCAACTATCACATTTCTCAAACACAGCATCCAGTTACTTTGGACAGGGAACGGCCTGCTGGATCTTGACAGTTCAGTCTCTGCCAGCGGTCTTATAATAGCTGAAGGATGCAAACAGTAACCTTTCCATTTAGCACTGACAAAGATTCCACCCAGAAACCCAAAGCCTGGAAACACCTGAAGAGGTTCAGCCTAAGTCAGAGTTAAAACTCTAGTTTCACTTTATTGTATTTTTGGTCTCTTTTCTTTTTTAGAAATTAAGAGAGAGATGTTTGACTGCACCAAATATACTGTTTATAAACAAAACCACTAAAAACCCTGAAAGCACTAATCAAGTCCCGAGATTAAAGCTCCTGTCTCAACTGCTTTGCCTCGCATTAACATCTAAAAACCATTCTGATGACATAGGAAGGAAAGAGAACCCTTTTATGACTGGACTACATAAAAGTGACAGAAAGAAATTAGCAGTTAAGGCTTTTTCAGAGAAGGTTGGCCTCTTGGGTATAACTAAGCAACCTTTGAGAACCAGACAGTGGTATTTCAACACTTGAGTACCATGCTTTGTTAGGTTATTTCAGACATTACAAGTAATGTATTGTTTAGTTGTACCCATGTACACCATTAAAGGCATCACAGTGTGGCATGGATTCAGCAAGTTTTAGTCATAACATGCCAGCTGGAGAATATTAAGGGGGGACAATCCGTTTTCAATTTCTGTTTAATGTTCTGGTGAAAATAATGTAACTCACTTCTGTAAATGTATTTACCTTTCAAATGCAATAACTACTAGTCAATATTTAGGTAAAAACAGAATTTTCAATAATGTGGCATTTGCTTCCTCCCACTTCTTTACTCAGTTTTTGAATTTTGTTTTTATTCTTCATTAATGCATATATGTTTCAACTTTTTTTTCTTTCTTTTGTTTTTCTAACTTCTAGAGTTAATTAACCTTAACACGAGACTGACATTTGCGAGGTTTACTGGAGCAACAAAAATGTCTTTGTAGGCAAGAATTATACAAACACCAAGAATGTATTTTGCAATTGTTTTCCTGAACATTTTATGACTACTAAACCTTATGGTGGTCTTTTACAATAATTACTGTGGCCTATGAAAAAATGTGCATTTTTAAATTTTTGCAATGAAAATAATTTTCATTTGCTTTCCTGCCCCAATCATTAAAATCTACCCAGAGGATTCCTGCTTGTCTACTGAGCATGTCTACTAAGACCTGCTCCATATTTAACTTGCTCTTAGATCACACCATGGCTTGAGAATTCTTTTAATCTCTTTTCCATTTATAACTGTACAGCTTGACCTTTTTTCAGCAAGGTGTCTTGTATATAAAATGTCAGTGAGAGGATTACAGACATGGGACAAAGATATAGTTTAATTAAAAAAGGTCCTGTGAGATTGAAAAAGGTTACTGGCCTAGATCACAAATATTTAATGCCAGATGACTATTTATGAGGCTAAAAGAAAAAAAAAAAAAGAAAAAATGGCCACTAGTAATTGACCAACCATTACATTTGCAATAATTAAATTATACTTCTGATTACAACTTTTGGTTTGTCTTTATGATAAATTAAAACATTTAAGCTATGAGTCATGCCAGTTATAAAACTGAAATTAATTCAACTTTCTTTTAAGGGAGACAATATAACAGAGGTCTATAGACCTGGTTATTTTTAATGTCAAGATCTGAATATTTTTAAAATTCATTCATTGCTTAGAAACCATGTATGTGAAGCTATGTATGCTTTGACTAAACCAAATACATGCATGCAACAGGTGGCTTTCCCACCTATTTATCTTTTCATCTTACCCGTGTACATGCAGGTATCTACAAGTTAAAATAGTTAACAGCTGAGTTATTTAACCACTGATTCGGCAATGACACCACTTAATCAGATGGGATCTCCAAGCAATCAAAATGGATACTGCTAATTAAAACTAGTTTGACTATAAGTATGAGGGCTACCAGAATTACACACACACACACACACACACACACACACACACACACACACACACACACACAAAGAGTCATGTATTGCAGAATGACGTTTTAGTCAATAACAAACTGCATAATCCACAGAGGTTCCATAAGATTGTAATGGAGCTGAAAATATCCTATTGCCCAGTGACTTTATAGCTGTCCAAACCTCATAGGGTAATGCGTTACTCACGGGTTTGTGGTGATTTTGGCGTAAAAAAAAAACAAAAAAAAAAAAAACAAAAAAAAAACCCTACTGTGCTTCCAGTTGATAAAAGTCTAGCACATATAACTGTGTATAGTATATAATACTTGATAATGATAATAAACAACTGTGTTACTAGTTTATGTATTTACTGTATAATACTTTTTAATCATTATTTTAGAGTGTAATCCTTCCTGGCAACACAAAATTAAGGGTATAACAGTCTCAGGTAGATCTTTCAGGAGGCATTCCAAAAGAAGCATTGTTACCATAGGAAGTGACAGCTCCTGTATGTTATTGACCCTGAAGATCTTCCAGTGGGACAAGATGTGGAGGTAGAAGACAGCGATACCCTGACCCTACGTAGGCCTAGCATAATATGTGTGTTTGTGCCTTAGTTTTTAACAAAAAAATTAAGAAGTAATATATGTGTGTGTGTGTGTGTATATATATATATATATATACTTTAGAACAAAGCTTATAGAATAAGAAGATAAAGAAATAAAATAGTTTCATGTAGCTCTACAATGTGTTTGTGTTTTAAGGTGGTATTGTAAGTCAAACTTTTTAAATTAAAAGTTTATAAAGTAAATTATAGTAAGCTAGGGTCAATTTAATTTTGAGAAACAATTTTTAAAATAAATTGAGCATAACGTGAGTGTACAGTGTTTACAAAGTCTACAGTAGTGTGCAGTAATGTCCTAGGTCTTCACATTCACTCACCACTCACCCACAGCAGCTTCGAGTCCTGCAGGCTCCATTCATGGTAAGTGCCCTATACGTGTGTGCCATTTTGTATATTTTATACAGTATTTTTACTGCATCTTTTCTGTTTGGATATGTTTAGATTCATGAATACTTACCATTGTGTTACAATTGCCTACAGTTTCAGTACACTAACATGCTGTACAGTTGTGTAGCTTAGGAGCAACAGGCTATACCATATAGTCTAGGTGTATAGCAGGCTGTGCTATCTAGGTTTGTGTAAGTTCACCTTATGATGTTTGCACAATAGTAAAATCACCAATGCATTTCTCAGAGAGTATTACTTTTGTTAAGTGACACATGACCTATTAACATGAAACTGGAGCTGATAGGAGATGCCAACAACTAGTAATCCAGCAATAAGGATCTTAATCTTTGACTTCAGAATGCAGTAGCTAAATTTACTCCCCTTAATGACAGGGGGTAAAGAAAGAGATATATCTTTCTAATGATGGGAGGTAAAGAGAAAGATATATATATATATCTACATGTATCTACAGATATGTGTATATCTAGATGTATATAGAGAGAATTATATATATATATGTGTGTGTGTGTGTATATGTAGATAGATATATAGACATGCAGAGACTTAAGCAAAGAAAAAATGGAAAATAGTAAACAAAACAAAGTGATAGAAGTAATTCCAAACATGTGAGGGAGAGAAAGAGAGAAGAGGGAAACAGATTTATTTTAAGGCATTGGCTTATGCTATTGTGGAAGCTGGCAGTCTCAAATCTGCTGGGCAGGCCAGCAGGCTGGAGACCCAGGGAAGAGTCATGTTGCAGTCTTAAGTTGGAAGGTAGTCTGGAGGAAGAATTTCTTTCCCCTCTGATGATCTCAATCTCTTCTCTTAAGGCCTTTAACTGATTGAGGCCCATGACATTATGAAGCATAATCTGCTTTATTCAAAGTCTACTGATTTAAATACTAATCATATCTTTTAAAAAAAATCTTCAACATCTAAACTGGTTATTGACCAATACAACTGGGCGCTTTAACATAGCCAAGTTGTAACATAAAATTAACCATCACAATGAGTGAATATTAAGAGATGTGGAAGCTAGAGTGAGAAAGTCTCATGTTTATTTGAAAGGTGTTCTAGAAGGAGAGGTAGAGACTAGCAGTGAAGCAATATTTGCAGAAATATTGCCTGCAAGTCTGTCCAAATGAAAGGGAAAAATAAGATTTTAGATTTAAGTGGGACACAAATCCAGAGCAAGAAAATGCAATAAAATCCACAATTAGTTGGTTATTATGAAACTGCAGAACATAAAAATAAAAAGAAAGCATTTAAAGGTTTCCAAAGAAAAGACAGGTCACCTACTAGGTAAGGTAAGCAGAATGAAAACAAACTGTTTATTATCATCAAGAGCTACCAGAGATAATGGAAAGATACTTTCAAAAGACTCAGGAGAAATGATTGAATAAATGGACTTTTATACCCAGCTAAATGATTGATAAAGAGAGAAGGCAAAATAAAGGCATATTTTTCAGACAAAATCTGAGAGTTTTTCAGTTTGTGGATTTTACTGAAAGAAAAATTAAGTGATACATTTAAGTATGTACAAAAGAGGATTCTGCTGAAAAAAAAAAAAAAAAGATGATGCACGAAGTGATTCTCCCTAAAGAAATTTTAAACATTTTGATAAAACTCAGTAAGCTTTGATTGCAAAAAGTATCTTATTTTGAGGACTTCCAAAGCAAGTAGTATCTAAAATACTAGATAGCTACCCTAAAAGAAGGAGATATGTTAAAAAATAAATTGTTCTGATATTTTTGAAAGGACAGAGATATCATTTAATGTTAGATTTCATTATATCAAGAATGGATGTTAAAAATAAAAGGACAATTGCTAAAGAAAATGAAAATAAAATATATAATTTCTAAGCTAGTAGAAGAATAAAAGGGAAATTACAAAACAAGCAGAAAGTTAAGCAAGAAAGGATGTAAAATAGTAAAAACATAAGATGATAGATGTACAAATACATGCTAATAATCACAAAAATGTAACTGAATTAATAAAATATAGATTCTGAGATTAAATTTGTTTTTGTTCTAGCTTTGTCTCATGAGAGCATCTAAGCATCAAAACACAGAAAGGCAGAGAGTAAAGTGATAATAAAAGATACATTGAAAAATACTGAAGAAAAGGAAACTAGTGTTGCTATGTTAATTTCAAATAAAGTCAACTTTAAGGCAGATGATATTCACCTTATAACTAGCCCTTTGAGTCATCTTAAGTAACTAAATTTATATTCACTGGAGAGAACTAGTAACGGAACTTATCAAGCCACCAACTTCTGGGCACTATGACAGAAGTGCTGTCCAGACAGTACTAATATTAAAATATTTAGTAACAGAATGGCATTCCTCATTGTAGACTCTATTTCTGTTAAGAAGGCGTAAAAGTAATGTCAGCCTATTGGTCAGTTTCATCACACAGGTAGCTAACGTTGATCTTCACCAAATTAATATTCTTGAGTCTTTTCCATATGTTCAGCTAAATGATATTTTATCCTAGTTCTCTTCTCAAAACTTACTAAATTCTGGCTTTAAATGTCTTAAATATATTTCAAAAGCCCACAGCAACAATTTTTATTTGTCCTTTTTTGGACAAATAAATATTTATCATTATACTGTCTGGACAGTATATGCCATTCTGTTACTAAATATTTTAATATTAGTACTTGGGTAGATAGTTATTCTAGGATAGTATGATGCATTTGGATACCTTGTCAGCCCAGTGCTTACTCTCTGATTTGGAAAACCAAACTGATTTAAAAAATGTGCAGCTAAAATTAAAAAGGAAAAGGCAACATAGAGGATTTTGACTAAATGAGAGAGATATTCTATGTGTCTGAGACATTTGGATTAGTGCCTGGTTGATCCAGTTAGCTATTATGTTAAGTCCTGCCAGTTCCATTCACAGTAAATGCATGCTGTCTGAGGGACTCCTGGCTGCAATTCAGTTTATGACCACTAGATGGCATGTTGCTTATTTGCAAAGAGCAAACGTCGCAGACCTATCAAGTAGCCTTAAGAAGGCAAATTGCTGAATGAATAGAAAGGTAATTGTGGATGAGGAGAGAGAGAGAGAGAGAGAGAGAGAGGGAGGGAGGGAGGGAGGGAGAGAGAGAGAGAGAGACTCTATCATGAATTAAAAATAATTATTAGTATACACAGAAAGGTAATTGTGGATAATGGGGGGGAGACTGTCATGAATTAAAATTAATTATTAGTTATCTACTTAAACTAATTAACAATGATGCCAATATAGTGATCTCTAAGATCCTTTTCCAATGATACAATTCTATAATACCATTTGAGGCAGCATATAAAAATAAACTTCTTCAGACATCTGAAGAAATGTATATTTCCTTTTAAAATTTAAGTTTTATTTACTGTTTTATAAAAACTCTTTTGTGTTTTAGATATTCCAGGTATTTGGCAACCACAGCCTAGGTTAGTCTCATTCATACTTGGCCTGTATAATCTATTTAATCTCCTAGTGACAAAGACCTATTCCAAGCTGGCCTGAAGATGAGTTCACTGGGCAGGTTGGCATCTGCTGATGTGAGATCAATATATTGTATTTGTGGTCCCTTGGAAGGCCCCAAGGCTGTCCCTTTTCTCCAGAGGTAGTGCCCTGACTGTGGTTTCAGAGGATAGGATTTCACCCAATCATCTAGTCTGCAAATGTCTGCCTTTGCCTCTTCCATTTCTAGCACTTTGACTTTCGATGCATGTTTTGACCTGGACAAATCACTTGATTTCATTGAATCTCTGTTCCTCCACCTGTGAATTAGAAATAGTGTAACTTGACTCCCCTGATTATGTAAGAATCCAGATATAACATGTAAAGTACCTAATGCATGGGAATAGATTGACATATACGTTAAAGAATTACATTTTTGAAACTTTTAGAAAAAAGTTCAGAGATAACATGGAATTCTGATAAAGCAATCTCAAACAAGCCTGATTAGAAATAAAGAAGGGGATAGCTAGCAATGCCAATGGGGCTATTCACCTATTGTCATAGAAGTTCAGAAATTAAAAGGACAGGTACGCTTCCTGAATGGATTATCATGATTACACAAATTTGATCCAACTCTCCTGTCATATGTTTATTTCCTCAGGTTTGATCTTGTGTATACTTATTAAGTATGTGATTAAATAACTACTTTACAAAAAAGGACAAATAAAAATTGTTGCTGTGGGCTTTTGAAATATATTTAAGACATTTAAAGCCAGAATTTAGTAAGTTTTGAGAAGAGAACTAGGATAAAATATCATTTAGCTGAACATATGGAAAAGACTCAAGAATATTAATTAGGTGAAGATCAACGTTAGCTACCTGTGTGATGAAACTGACCAATAGGCTGACATTACTTTTACGCCTTCTTAACAGAAATAGAATCTACAATGAGGAAGGTGTTAGTCCCATTATGTTTTGCTCAGGTCACATGTCAAGTAGAGTATAGTATTTGTTTCCAAGTGCAAACACTATCAAAAGTGTACTTGCTGGCATCCCTTAAGACATAGATGCTAATGGTCTGGATTAATGAAAGATAGGGGTTCCAAGGAGATAGAATTACTGCGGTTTGAGAAAGTCCACTTTTGTGGCCACAGTTTGCTATTTGAAGGTCCCAGACAAAGTCAATAGTTTAAACTGGGGGGTGTGTAAAGTTGCCAGATAAAATCAAGACATTCAGTTAAATTTGAATTTTTAATAAACAATGAATATACTTTGGTTGCATGGGACATACTTATATTAAAAATTATGTTTTATTTATCTTAATTTCAAGGTAATTTATGTAATTAAATATGTCCCTTGCAACTAAAATACGTTCATTGGTTATCAAAAATTTAAATTTAACTGGATACCCTGTATTTTTATTTGCTAACTCTGGCATCCCTGGGGATATGATATAAGGAAGGGGATGTTCAACAAGCAGAAAACACAATGATAATAATTTCAGAGAAGAGATAGTTAAAATCCACATTAATGAATGCAATATTGCAGCAAAATGAGTCTTTCAGCATTTGATTAATATCAATACAAGTATTTTATTGCAGACACTGGTCAGAAGTTATATAAAATTAAAAGTCATTGACATTTAACTCATTTTACATACTAAAGCTTATGAACATTAGAACAATTTCCTCTGCTAGTACCAGCCTGGCTGTGTTCAGGCACTCCTCAGTTTCCTGTACCTGCCGTGTATTCCAGCTGCATATCTGCAGAGTACAGCTTCTGGATGTCAGCTTCTTCCTGCCCTCTTAAGCTCCCTTGATGTGAGCCTTTGGGAGCAGTGTGTGGGTGCAGCCTGTTCTCTTTGGCTCCTAATCAGCTGCAGGTCTGATGCCTCGGCTCTGTTGCCCAGGCTGGAGTACAGCAGGGCTATTCTCGGCTCAGAACAACCTCCACCTCCCAGGTTCAAGCAATTCTCCTCCAGCCTCAGCCTCCAGAGTAGCTGGGACTATAGGCTCCTGCCAGCACACCCAGCTAATTTTTGTATTTTAGTAGAGACGGGGTTTCACCATGTCGTCCAGGCTGGTCTCCAACTCCTGACCTCAAGTGATCCACCTGCCTCGGCCTCCCAAAGTGCTGGGATTACAGGTATGAGCCACCACGCCTGGCCTGTTCTGACTTTTCTTATAGCCTGTGCAGCCTGGAATTTCACTCCTTTCCTTCCCTAGTGGAGAATGGAAAGACCTCAGAGGTTTACACTTCAGATGCCAACTGAGTAGTCCACAAGTGATAGGGTGCTTTGTGATTAAGGTGCTAGTGTTAGAATGAATGCAGGGAGGAAGGGAAGGGGATGAGAAACAGATTGTCATGAATCACTAAAGGTAAATGCAGCAGCTGACAATGGTTTGGAATAAGATTCATGCCAGCAAGACTGAACATCGCAGTATTATAAATATGTGGAATCGTGGGCTATCAGAGCACATGAAACAGAAAGAAAGTTAGTATCAAGAAACTCTGAAAGTAAAGTATAGGACCCTAGCCATAGCAACTGAGATCTTCTGAGAATTTTTACAGCTAAATATAAGTGGAACAAGAACAAAGATTTTGACACGTATCACATTAGAATTGGGAAACAAGCAAAGACTGGATGAGCTGAAAAGTTGATGGTGCTGAGCCAGAGCTTTCCACGTCTCTCCTGCCCATGTATCTTTGGTGGTGGTGAAGGAAGTTTCCAAAGTGTGTCTCTTAGAGCACTACTCCTCTAATATGCTCCATGAGCAGAAAAATAGATTTCTAAGAGTATTAGAAAAAAAACGCTGTGTACTATATTCTCCACCTTGAGATGATTATATTGCACGTTAATGTGTTAAAAGCTTTTGAAAAGACCTACAGGGTTAAAAAATAAAAGCCGTTTGACTTGGTTCCTTCCAGTATTTATCAAATGTATTTGACCACATGACTTTCTCTGGGTGCCACATCTAGTAGTATCTCACAGAACAAATGTTCCGTAAAATCACCATGTGGTATGTGGGGTGGCATATGATTGGCATATGTGGATCAAAATTCTGCAGCTTGTCTACCAGGAAGAGTTCCAAAGAAAAATATCCAGCATTGTGAAAAGAGAAATAATAATACTGTTAAAAAATATAAACTTTAGAGAAGTGCAAATTGAAAATCAAAGTTCAAGTAATTTGTTCGATATCACTAGCTCATAAGTAATGGAGGCAGGATTTAAATGTAAACATCTGGGTGCTCAAAGCCTACACCTTAATCAGTCTAAAAGTAGCCATTCTTTCATTCCATGCATGTTTTTAAATATGTAAAAATATGATGGATAATAAATGTATCATGGCCAGGGACTATGTAGACCCTCTGATACATCTGTGAATAAATAGACAAAATTCCTTGCCCTTGTGAGCTTATATTTGATGATGGGATAAAGTGATAGGTTAATTTAAATAAGTTAATTATATAGTATGCCCTATAATTCTATAGATGCTAGAAAGCAACAAGAGCTATGGAAACAAATACAGTAGAGTAGGAAGGCCAGGGTATTCAGAGGGGCTAGGGGCAGATTATCATTTTCCACAGGGAGGCAAGGTGGGCTTCATTGAAAAGAGACATTAGAGCAAAGAGTGAAGAAGGTAAGGGTGTGATCAGTGTAAGTATCTGGGGTAAAAATATTCTAGTCAGAGGGCATGGCCAAGGTAAACTGAGGAGCATGCCCAGTGTGTTCCATCATGAACAAGGAGGCCAGTGTGGCTGGGTCAGAGTGGG
Organism: Aotus nancymaae; assembly: GCF_030222135.1. Classification (NCBI taxonomy): domain Eukaryota; kingdom Metazoa; phylum Chordata; class Mammalia; order Primates; family Aotidae; genus Aotus; species Aotus nancymaae. Next base: position 42,677,125 of record NW_026988413.1, read on the forward strand.
TGAATGGGAGAGCAGGAAGGCAGGAGGTCAGAGAGGAAATGAGGAGTCTGCAGTGCAAGACCTGTGTAAGAACTTGGGCATATGATAAACAATTGAAAAATAATGACGGGTTTGTAGACTGGGGAAGAGAAGACATTGTGAATCCTATAGCTATTTTCATTCCTGAAGGTATACACTTGGATGTTATATTGGTCTTACTCAGTGCTTGGCCTTGGGGGCTGCAAATATATATAACCTGTGGAAGATAGAGGGAGGTAGATTTGGCTTAGATTTGAGGAAGAACCATCTGAGCATTTGAAAGAATCCTTTAAATGAAGGAAAAAGTTCCCACAGGAAGGGAGGACCTTTTATCTTCGTGTTATTCTAGCAGAGACTAAGTCTACTTGGGAAAGAAGAACAGATACTTAAGTATAAAACACATGATTGAATGGTAGAGCTGCTAAGATCTCTTCCAAATTGAAATTCAGTGATTCCATACAGATGGCTTTAGACATATTTTTGCAAGTCAATGAAATGTAATATTGGTTTTTTATATATAAAATAAAGTTTACTATACCGGTTTAACCATTTTTTGAAGTGTACAGTACAGGAGCATTAAGTCCATTCACATTATTGTGCAATCTACTCCACTATTCATCACCAGAACTTTTTCGTCAGCCCAAATTGAAACTCTGTACACATTAAATAATAACTTCCAATTTCTCTCTCTCCCAGTCTTTGTAGACTAGAAACATGACTCTACTTTATGTCTCTATAAATCTGACTATTCTTAGTACCTCACATCAATAGAATCTTAAAATATTTGTACTTTGTGTCTGGCTTATTTCAGTTAGCATAAAGTCTTTGAGGTTCATTCGTGTTTTATCACATAGCAGTACTTCATTCCTTTTTAATGTTGAATTATATTCCATTGTAGGTGTATTAGGGTTCTCCAAAGAAACAGAAACAATTTCCATATAAAGAGATTTATCCTAAGAAACTGGCTCACATGATTATGGAGGCTGGAAAGTCCGAAATCTGTAGTGTGGACTAGCAAACCCAAGAGCTAATGGTGTTGTTCTCACCCAAAGGCCAGCAGATGGAGCGGCAGGGAGCTGATGGTATACATGAACTCTGAAAGTAGTCTGCTGGAGAACAGCCTCTTGCTCAGGAAGGTCATTCTTTCTGTTTAATTCAGGCCTTCAACTGACTGATAAGACACACCCCAATTATGGAGGGCAATATGCTGACTCAGAGTTTACCAATTTAAATGTTAATTTCATCCCAAAACATTCTCCAAGTTGGCACATAGAATTAACTATCACAGTAGGAATATATGGCATTGTGTTTATTCATTCATTAGTTGATGAACATTTTGGTTGTTTCTGCTTTTTTTTTCTATTGTGAATAAAGCTGCTATGAACATGGCACAAATATCTGCTCGAGTCTTTGCTTTCAATTATTTGAATGTAAACCCAAAAGCAGATCTAGTGGATCACCTGTTAATTCTATGCTTAATTTTTTGAGACACTTCCATGCTGTTTTCCACAGCAACTACATCATTTTAAATCCCAATCAACAGTGCATAAGAGTTTCCATTTCTCTACATCCTTGCCAATACTTGATATTTTCTGGTTTTGGTGTTTTATTTTGTTTTGTTTTAATTGCCATTCTGGTGGGTGTGAAGTGTTACCTAACATGGTTTTGATTTTCATTTCCATAATGATTAGTGATATTTGGGATCTTTCCTGGGCTTACTGGTCATTTGTTTTTGTTTTTTGCTGTTTAAAGGTTTTTTTAATCATTATTATTTATTTTTTACTTGCATTTTAGGTTTTGGGGTACATGTGAAGAACATGCAAGATTGTTGCATAGGTACACACATGGCAGTGTGATTTGCTGCCTTCCTCCCCATCACCTATATCTGGCTTTTCTCCCGAGGCTATCTCTTCCCAACTCCCCACCCCTCAGCTGTCCCTCCCCGATTTCCCCCCGACAGACCCCAGTGTGTGATGCTCCTCTCCCTGTGTCCATGTGTTCTCATCGTTCAACACCCGCCTATGAGTGAGAACATGCGGTGTTTGATTTTCTGTTCTTCTGTCAATTTGCTGAGAATGATGGTTTCCACGTTCATCTATGTCCCTACAAAGGACACAAACTCATCGTTTTTGATGGCTGCATAGTATTCCATGGTGTATATGTGCTACATTTTCCCTGTCCAGTCTATCATCGATGGGCATTTGGGTTAGTTCCAGGTCTTTGCTATTGTAAACTGTGCTGCAATGAACATTCATGTGCATGTGTCCTTATAGTAGAACGATTTATAATCCGTTGGATATATACCCAGTAATGGGATTGCTGAGTCAAATGGAATTTCTATTCCTAGGTCATTGAGGAATCGCCACACTGTCTTCCACAATGGTTGAACTAATTTACACTCCCACCAACAGTGTAAAAGTGTTCCTATTTCTCCACATCCTCTCCAGCATCTGTTGTCTCCAGATTTTTTAATGATCGCCATCCTAACTGGTGTGAGATGGTATCTCAATGTAGTTTTGATTTGCGTTTCTCTAATGACCAGTGATGATGAGCATTTTTTCATATGTTTGTTGGCCTCATGTATGTCTTCTTTTGTAAAGTTTCTGTTCATATCCTCCGCCCACTTTTGAATGGGCTTGTTTTTTTCTTGTAAATCTGTTTTAGTTCTTTGTAGATTCTGGATATCAGCCCTTGATCAGATGGGTAGACTGCAAAAATTTTTTCCCATTCTGTTGGTAGCTGATTCACTCTAATGACTGTGTCTTTTACTGTGCAGAAGCTGTGGAGTTTGATTAGGTCCCATTTGTCTATTTTGGCTTTTGTTGCCAATGCTTTTGGTGTTTTGGTCATGAAGTCCTTGCCTACACTTATGTCCTTAATGGTTTTGCCTAGATTTTCTTCTAGGGTTTTTATGGTTTTAGGTCTTATGTTTAAGTCTTTAATCCATCTGGAGTTAATTTTAGTGTAAGGTGTCAGGAAGGGGTCCAGTTTCTGCTTTCTGCATATGGCTAGCCAGTTTTCCCAACACCATTTATTAAACAAGGAATCCTTTCCCCATTGCTTCTTTTTGTCAGGTTTGTCAAAGATCGGATGGTTGTAGATGTGTTGTGTTGCCTCCGAGGCCTCTGTTCTGTTCCATTGGTCTATATCTCTGTTTTGGTACCAGCTCCATGCTGTTTTGATTACTATAGCCTTGTAGTATAGTTTGAAGTCTGGCAGCGTGATGCCTCCCGCTTTGTTCTTTTTGCTTAGAATTGACTTGGCTATGTGGGCTCTCTTTTAGTTCCATATGAAGTTTAAGGTGGTTTTTTCCAGTTCTGTGAAGAAGGTCATTGGTAGCTTGATGGGGATAGCGTTGAATCTGTAAATTACTTTGGGCAGTATGGCCATTTTCACGGTATTGATTCTTCCTAACCATGAACATGGAATGTTTCTCCATCTGTTTGTGTCCTCTCTTATTTCGTTGAGCAGTAGTTTGTAGTTCTCCTTGAAGAGGTCCTTTACGTTCTTTGTTAGTTGTGTTCCTAGGTATTTTATTCTCTTTGTAGCAATTGTGAATGGCAGTTTGTTCTTGATTTGGCTCTCTTTAAGTCTGTTATTGGTGTATAGGAATGCTTGTGATTTTTGCACATTGATTTTGTATCCTGAGACTTTGCTGAAGTTGCTTATCAGTTTCAGGAGATTTTGGGCTGAGATGATGGGGTCTTCAGAGGGAATGGTACCAGCTCCTCCTTGTACGTCTGGTAGAATTTGGCTGTGAACCCATCTAGACCTGGGCTTTTTTTGGGTGGTAGGCTCTAAATTGCTGCCTCAACTTCAGACCTTGTAATTGGTCTATTCAGGGTTTTGACTTCTTCCTGGTTTAGACTAGGGAGGATGCAAGTGTCTAGGAATTTATCCATTTCTTCCAGGTTTACTAGTTTATGTAAATTCTGTGGAATCTGTGATGATATCCTCTTTATCGTTTTTTTTTTTTTTTTTTTTTTTGCATGTATTTGATTATTCTCTCTTTTCTTTTTTATTAACCTGGCTAGTGGTCTGTCTATTTTGTTTATTCTTTTAACCTTTCAAGGTCAATTTGAAAAGTTTTCTGATTTTAACTGGTACACACTGAAACTCCAACCTTTAGATCATCTGCAAAAATTCATTAGTGGGTTATACTCCCACTTCAGGGCTATTAACAAAGATGCTAAAGATCATTAACTTAAGAGATAGATAATTCCTATAAGTAATGGATGTACAACTGCTCTCTATGCTGATAATATCTAGTTCTATCAGAAGCTTTTAAAAGACATGTTTCAAAAGTCAAAGTTGACCCAAATGTGAAGATTGGAGAGGCGTGGATTGCTTAAGATTAATTAAATAAATTCACTCTTTAGATATTTATATATCAATCCCATTTTGGATATTGAGTTTCTGTTAGACTAATTACCAGATTTCACCCCTCAAAGACTCTCATATGGCAGTATTTGCTCTCATGATGTCTCAAAGGACAGAATAATTTGCCTTACTGTTAACAATGGAGTTCCATCTTGGTTAAGAAAACACATTGTATCACAGTGTTTTGCCTTTTACTATGCTTATTGATGGCAGTGTATTTGAAGTTTGTGAAAAAAAAAGGAGACCTAAAATCGTGTACCTCATTTCAGCTGCTTAATTTTTGAAATACACATTCAATAAGCTCCTACACAGGACTCCTCAGTCTATTTCAGTACAATCCACTTGTGTTTATGTTTCATAGTAACCATACTTTATGATAATTAATAAAGGATAAGTATATTTAGCTAATAAAGTAAAGGGATAGATGTGTGAATCTAACTCTGCAATTGAACAATGAGATCAGCGTTCAAAATTGGGGCAAAGTTTATTCATTCTAGTAAAAATAAATTTTGTAATAGGGAGAGCAACTTAAAATTATACCAGTGCAATTATAGGTGAAATTTGCATGTCAAAGTCTTCAAGAGTGAGGACGGAAATGTATTTTGTGGGTAGTGGTGATCATATTTGCAGCATTTCTATTATAGTGAAGAAATCAGCAAATAAGAAGCCATATATGCACTATTTAGAAGTCAACAATTCTATATGATGAACCGGTGGTTTGGCAACCTCAAATTTTTCTTTTAATGTTATTTTTTAAATTAAACACAGAAAGCCAAAATTTTACTGTAAAATTTTAAGAAAAGTGAAAACTCATGCACATAAGACTCTGAAATATGTTGTAACCCTTCTGAGATCACGAAACAATATTAAATCAGATATGTAGCTAGATTAATTCAGGTTATAGTGATTAACAGATAAAGTACATGAATATTAGGTTATAAAATTATTGGCATAAACTTATTAAAATATTTCAATAGCCAGAGTGGGATAAAAGCAAATTTGCAATTAGTAGTAATGAGTTCAGAATTAGCTCTATTATGAGAATGCTAAAATGCACTAGAAAGGCAATGTAATGCAAGGAAATACTGACACAGGGACTCCCTGACCTACTGAATGAATTTAAATGAAATCTGATAGGCAGAGTGAGCACTTACTGTAAAAGGTGTATATCCATAAGAAAAGAGGCAAATATACTCTGATGGTTTGCTAAATAAATAATAATTTTATAACAGGTAAAAATGAAACCCTAAATATGTGGTATAATCATGCATCTGTTTCTGGCTTATATAAACTAATTTCCATTGAAATTTGAAATTCTCCACACTTTAGGTGGATAGGATATTGACAGTTCAAGTGGAGAAAGGGACAATGAATAGAGATTTTAAGTCATATATTTCAAAACACAGTGTGATCTATTTTAGATAATCAAAATGTGAACAGCACCATAATTTGCACAAATCTGACATTCAATAAACTAGTATTTATTAAATGAATGAATCATTTATTTGATTAATCCATCATTAATACATTTGTTCATTTAATAAATATTAAAAAGCAATACTTCTTTAACACAATTCTGTAGATTTCAGGTTGTCAATTTAGAAATTAACATGTATTTTTAATATCTGACTAACTCAGTAATGAAATTACAACACAGTGAACTTCCCTCTTTTATTTTCCCCGTGCCTCACTTCCTGATTTCTCTTAAGTCTTACCTCCTGCATGCAATATCATTTGCAAAGTGATTCTCATGTTTTGATTTATTTGTATTAGTTGGCTATTTGGACTGTGTCTATATTATAGCTGAAAAGCAAATAGAAAGTGATCTGGGTGGGTGCAGTAGGTCATGCCTATAATCCCAGCACTTTGGGAGGCCGAGGCTGGTGAATCGCTTGTGGCCTGGAGTTCGAGACCAACCTGGGCAACATGGTAAAACCCTGTTTCTACTAAAATTAACTGAATGTAGTAGCATGAACCTATAGTCCCAGCTACTCAGAAAACTGAAGTGGTAGGCTTGATTGAGCACTTGAGCCCAGAAAAAAAAAAAGAGAGAGAGAGAAAGAAAGTGATTTGTTCACTTTTAGATCTTGACACTGGACAATGATGAATAGCCTTAAAGTTATAAGAGTTGAAAACAGCTAAAAGAGTAAGCAACACTTACCAATTTTTCTGTGTCTTTTTTTGGTCATTCATCCTGATTTGGACTGGCAGCTTAAAAGTGTCATATAAGAATTTACCTGTATGAGCCTTTAGTTAGCAGTCTGGGTTCAGCATATCTATGCTTTTGGTTAGTGAAAAAAAATCTAGATAAGAATAAGAAGGAAAATAGAAGGAATCCTATAGATTCCTATGTACTTTTGGTAAGATTAATTACTTCTCACTTCTCAGCCCAAAGGTCGTAGCCAAAGAAATCTTGCAATGCCTGCCTGAAGCACACACATGCACACAAACCAATAAGTAACTTCTCTGGTTACATCACATTCATACAGACAAATGTTAATTCTGTCACTGTCATTTTCCACAAATTTTGTCTCATGAAGTTCATCCTGAGTTTGTTTCTGTGACAATGATTTTTTAAAAAACGATAACTTTCAAAGTATAAGATGTATTTTAAAGTCATTGAGATCTGCTTAAAAGATTTTTTCCCCACTTTTCTTTCTTGGTTCCACTGATATTAACAGTAAAGTTCAGTAGATTTATTTCCCCTACAAATATTTTAATAGCTCATTTTTATAACCTAACTATTTGATATGGTTTGGCTCTGTCCCCACCCAAATCTCGTTTCAAATAGTAATCTCCACATGTCAAGGGAGGGACTTAGTGGGAGGTGATTGGATCATGGGGTTGGTTCCCCCATGCTGTTCTCATGATAGTGAGGGAGTTTTCACGAGATATGATGACTTAAAAGTGGCAGTTTCCCCTGACCTCTCTCTCCTGCTTCCCCTTCGTAAGATGTGTCTTGCTTCCCCTTTGCCTTCTGTCATGATTGTAAGTTTCTCAAGGGCTACCTAGCCATGTGGAACTGAGTCAATTAAACCTTTTTTATTTATAAGTTACCCAGTCTCAGGTATGTCTTTATAGCAGTGTGAAAACAGAGTAATGCACTGTACATATGTACATTTTTAAAGAACTAATCTTGACTATGTATGAAAACTAATGGGAAGTAAATTTAAAAAAAACCCTATTCTTTAAATAGGAAATCCCATATATATGCAAAACAAAAAGGGAAAACAATATCAGGAAAATAAATCTGATAGATTCAGAGTTCAAACTATTACTGTAAGATAGAAAAAAATTTAGACTCTTAAAAGGCATAATTATTTAAGGTTAAAATACTTCAAATAAATCAGCAACATTGCTCAACAATGCAAATCAAAATATTAGAATAAAGTACAATTTTTTTAATTTGCTATTTTTTTTTCTAGTGTGATTGTCATGAACCACACATTCCTGAAGCACAGTTTTTATGGAGGAGTGTAAGATTTTTCCTAAAATTACAATGCATGCGCTATGATGAGTTCTGTCCTCCAGAGGGCAGTGCAGTACAAACTCAGAGGGCATAGAGCACACAATCAACGTTAACTTACTTTATTTCAATAGAAAGAAAATATAGCACAGTTCCTAGGATCTGTTATAATGACAAAACTCCAGGCTGCAAGATAGAAAATATTGCTAATTGTGCAATTATTTTGACCATATATCAATCAAGTCAATTTAAAAAATAGAGATTAAAAAAAACTAAATTGATTCTGTTGGTTGGACATAGCATTAGTAGATCTTATTTAAAAATATAGTCAGCAAAAGTGGTTCTGTGACTCTGTAAGAGTTTGCTTCCGTTTGTATGAGCTACTTAAAAAAAATTATCCTCTATGTTGTCCTACAAAATGGAAGTGTACAACTTCCTTTTATGAAGTTATTTTTTCCTGCGTATGGTTCTTCAAAAGTCTTTTCAAAACTGCAAGTGAAATCTACTTAAAACAAGTTATAAAAGCAAATATAATTTTTACACACTGAAAGATAGTTTTTGCAAAATTCCTAAGACCTTTCTGCTACTGTTGGGAAATCATTTAACTAATGCCAAGAGATATTAAACCTTAAATTGGGCAGTCAAGGTAAGAACATTAACCAAACTTTAATGCCATGCTAAAATACTAAAGTACTTGCCAGGTTTTTAACATATGTTATTTATTTAATCTTTACAACAGACCTGTGATTGGGTACCACCACCTCCCCATTTAGCAAGTAAGGGAATGAATTCAGAAAGTTAAGCAACATTGCCAATGTCTCATAGCTATTTAGTAGAACTTGAAAGGAAATCTGGGTCCTTCTAATGCCAAACTTTCAATGACTGCATTATATCATCTCTTAGTTTTGGAGTGAGTAATATTATGGTGTGATTTCTTAATTATGATTAAGATGTCATCTTTAAGACTACACTCTAACACGTTTTAGTTAGTCCAGTCACATGAACTTTAATGAGGATAGATTTTTATGTACGCAAAGCTTAGAGCCACTAGATAGATACATAGTGGTTAGGAGTATCTCTCTGGAGCCAAATGCATGGACTTTAACCCTGGCTCCACCACTTTTAGCTATATGACATTGAGCATGTGTCTTAATGTCTTGGGACCTCAATTTTCTTATGTGAAAAATAAGATTTAAAATGGTCAACTTATATGATTGTTATAAATGTAGTTTACATGGATATTACAGCAAAGAAGTTGTGTCCTGCATAGAGAGGGTGATCTCCACAAATGTTAGTTATGATATTGTTTAAACACACGTACCAGTCATGAAAATATATATAAGAGCAAAATTCCCAAATGTCTTATTTTTTTCTATTCATTGTATTTTTCAAATATCAAATCAAATAACTAATTTACAAAAGAGTTCGATTCTGGTTTAGATACTTTATTGTGATCATTTTTTAGCCCACCTCAGTCTCTTCCCCTTTTGCCCGACATCTGGGAAAACCAGTAAGGAAGCTTGGGTATGGCAAGTTCAAACGACACAGAGGAATCCTCTTCCCATCCTCATCCCCTAACTGTAACAAAAACAGAACTAGCACCCTCCCTGATCTCTGGAATCATTTTCATATCTGCTTTTGAGCCTGCCCTGCTCTTCCCAGAAAGCTCCATTATGTGTATAATAAATTTCTTCACACTGTCTTGGTGTATGTATCATGTATGGTATCATCAGTCTCCACATCGAAACCAAATTTTGGATGGGTATTGATCCCAGCCTCTGCAGAGAGACCAGAGACAAATCTTGAGGTCTGTCTGATAGATGCATTTCTCCAAACTCATGTATACATTTGCTACCTATGAAACAGTTCACCTGAGAAGTGTGGAAATTAATTTTTGTTATTGTGTTAACCCAGTTCTCTCTGAAACTATGAAAATCCCATTAATAAGAGAGGATTAAAAATTCTAAAGCACATTTTCTCTTACAGTAAAAATATTTTGAAAAAGCCTCACTAGTATCCATTTTCACTTTAACCCTCAAGTAAACTTCAAATATTCATTTAAAAAGGACTTAACACCATGAGTTACTTCCATTTTCAAAGGCCTACTTTGTGAAGGACTTCCAGGTGTAATGCAACAACAGGACAGAGAACTACAAAGAGGAATTCTTGCTAAAGAACTTTGAGCTTGAATCTAATACATCTCTGTATCAGGCCACAGGTTTACAACAAATATAGGAGCTAGAAAAGAACATATTAAAGAATACTACAAGAATACAATTAGCCAAATTCAGGATGTGAGAAATTGTATAGCACAAATAACACAGCTTCTTTGACCAAACATGCCATTAAAGGGGAGGAGGAATTGTTATTGATTAAAATGTGGTATAGACACACAATGGAATATTATTCAGCCTTAAAAAAATAAGTAAATCCTGCCACATGTAATGGCGTGAATAAAATTTAAGGACATTTTGCTAAGTGAAATAAGCCAGTCATGGGACAAATGCTGCCTGATTTCACTTACCTGAGGAATATAAAATAGTCAAACACATAGAAACAGGGAGTAGAATGGCAGTTGCCAGGGTCTTGGGGGAAAGTAAGATAAGAGTTGCTATTGCTTTTTTTTCTTTTTCTTTTTAATTGTATTTTAGGTTCTGGGGTACATGTGCACATCATGCAGCATTGTTGCATAGGTACACAGGTGGCAATGTGGTTTGCTGCCTTCATACCCCCATCACCTATATCTGGCATTTCTCCCCTTATTATCCCTCCCTGACCTCCCCACGCCTCCGGTGTCCCTCCCTTGGCTACCCCCAACAGACCCCTGTGTGTGATACTCCCCTCCCTGTGTCCATGTGTTCTCATTGTTCAACACCCGCCTATGAGTGAGAGCATGTGGTGTTTGATTTTCTGTCCTTGTGTCAGTTTGCTGAGAATGATGGTTTCCAGATTCATCCATGTCCCTACAAAGGACACAAACTCATCACTTTTTATGACTGCATAGTATTCCATGGTGTATATGTGGCACATTTTCCTTGTCCAGTCTATTGTCGATGGGCATTTGGGTTGGTTTCAAGTCTTTGCTATTGTAAACAGTGCCTCTATAAACATTCATGTGCACATGTCCTTATAATAGAATGATTTATAATCCTTTGGGTATATACCCAGTAATGAGATTGCTGGATCAAATGGAATTTCTATTTCTAGGTCCTTGAGGAAGCACCACACTGTCTTCCACAATGGTTGAACTAGTTACACTCCCACCAACAATGTAAAAGTGTTCCTATTTCTCCACATCCTCTCCAGCATCTGTTGTCTCCAGATTTTTTAATGATCGCCACTCTAACTGGCGTGAGTTGGTATCTCAATGTGGTTTTGATTTGCATTTCTCTAATAATCAGTGATAATGAGCATATTTTCATATGTTTGTTGGCCTCATGTATGTCTTCTTTTGAAAAGTGTCTGTTCATATCCTTTGCCCACTTTTGGATGGGTTGGTTTGTTTGTTTCTTGGAAATCTGTTTTAGTTCTTCATAGATTCTGGATATTAACCCTTTGTCAGATGGGTAGATTGCAAAAGTTTTTTCCCATTCTGTTGGTTGCTGGTTCACTCTAATGATTGTTTCTTTTGCTGTACAGAAGCTCTTTAGTTTAATTAGGTACCATTTGTCTATTTTGGCTTTTGCTGCCATCGCTTTTGGTGTTTTAGTCATGAAGTCCTTGCCTATGTCTATGTTCTAAATGGTTTTGCCTAGGTTTTCTTCTAGGGTTTTTATGGTGTTAGGTCTTATGTTTAAGTTTTTAATCCATCTGGAGTTAATTTTAGTGTAAGGTGTCAGGAAGGGGTCCAGTTTCTGCTTTCTGCACACTGCTGGCCAGTTTTACCAACACCATTTATTAAACAGGGAATCCTTTCCCCATTGCTTGTTTTTGTCAGGTTTGTCAAAGATCATATGGTTGTAGATGTGTGGCATTGCCTCCAAGGCCTCTGTTCTTTTCCATCAGTCTATGTCTCTGTTTTGGTACCAGTACCATGCTGTTTTGATTACTGTAGCCTTGTAGTATAGTTTGAAATCAGGTAGCGTGTTGCCTCCAGCTTTATCCTTTTTGCTTAGAATTGACTTGGCTATGTGGGCTCTCTTTTGGTTCCATATGAAGTTTAAGGTGGTTTTTTCCAGTTCTGTGAAGAAGGTCATTGGTAGATTGATGGGGATAGCATTGAATCTATAAATTACTTTGGGCAGTATGGCCATTTTCACGATATTCATTCTTCGTAACTATGACCATGGAATGTTTCTCCATCTGTTTGTGTCCTCTCTTATTTCTCTGAGCAGTGGTTTGTAGTTCTCCTTGAAGAGGTCCTTTACATCCTTTGTGAGTTGTATTCCTAGGTATTTTATTCTCCTTGTAGCAATTGTGAATGGGAGTTTGCTCATGATTTGGCTCTCTGTTAGTCTGTTATTGGTGTATAAAAATCCTTGTGATTTTTGCACATTGATTTTATATCCTGAGAGTTTGCTGAAGTTGCTTATCAAAGGTTTAAGGAGATTTTGGGCCGAGATGATAGGGTCTTCTAAATATACAATCATTTCATCTGCAAATAGAGAAAATTGGACTTCCTCTTTTCCTAATTGAAGACCCTATATTTCTTTTTCTTGACTGATTGCTCTGGCTAGAACTTCCAATACTATGTTGAATAGAAGTGGTGAGAGAGGGCATCTTTGTCTACTGCTGGATTTCAAAGGGAATGCTTCCAGTTTTCATCCATTCAGTATGATATTGGCTGTAGGTTTGTCATAAATAGCTCTTATTGTTTTGAGATACGTTCCTTTGAAACCTAGTTTATTTAGAGTTTTTAGCGTAAAGCGCTGTTGAATTTTGTCGAAGGCCTTCTCTACATCTATTGAGATAATCATGTGGTTTTTGTCTTTGGTTCTGTTTATGTGGTGGATTACATTTATAGACTTGTGTATGTTGAACCAGCTTTGCATGCCTGGAATGAAGCCTACTTGATAGTGATGGATAAGCTTTTTGATGTGCTGTTGCAATCGGTTTGCCAGTATTTTATTGAATATTTTGCATCTATGTTCATTCTAAGGGTAAGAAGTTTCAGCTATGCAAGATTAATAAGTTCTAGAGATAGGCTTTAGACATTGTGCCTGTAGTTAACTTTATTGTATTGTACACTTCAAATTTGTTAAGGGGGTAGATCTTAATAAGTGTTTTTATCACAATTTTTTAAAGGGATATATACAGAGTCATATCCCAGACAAATGCAGCTTGGACCTTGCTTAGATTTTGATTCAAACCAGCTAAATATAAGAAGATAAAAAATTTTGAGATAACCAGGGAAAATTGGAAAAGGACTGAATATTAGACAATAAATTATTATTTTGGTTGATTATGATTATGCTATTGTTCTATTTTTTAAATTCCTTCACTGTTAGAGATTTGTAGTGACATGCTTATGGGTGAAATACCAGTATCATGAGATTTGGCTTAAAATACTCCATTTGAAAAATTAAGAAGTGTGAGAGAGATAAAATAATGAGAGAGATAGATGAGATGAGATAATATGAAAAGAAATAATGATATGAGATAGATGATCATTTTTGAAGCTGAGTGATAGGTATCTGGATTTTTATCAATTATCTCCATGTCTGCGTATGTTTGACAATTTCTGTAATGAAAGTTGAAAACAAACCAAAGGAATCTGTTTGCCAGAACTCTTAATAAATATTAGGAAATCATTTAAAAAATGATGAGTATGAAATTCATCAAATAAAATATTTCAGCATATCAGAATATATATTTCCTAAGGTCTGATGAATTCAAATAATATAAAGGGAGGGATAGTCCCAATCTTAAACTAGACATATCTTGATTTACAAAGCAGTGGAAATAACTAAAGCACATGGAGTGAGTTACAGTTAAGTCAAGTCGTAATTTACTCACAGCCACACTATTTGAGAGTTGTGATGAGAAGGACTGTTGAGTCCAAAGTCAGAAGCCATTATTGACACAGGCAGTCTGCCCCATCTCTGGAGTTGGAGGTGGTGAGGAAGGCAGATTTAAAAAGCCATCTGCTTGGGCCTCAAGCTGTTTACCTGGCTTTTTGCACTGCTTATCAGAAAAGCATTTGGATATTCCCACCCTGGCATGAGGGTCAGTCTTCTCACCCGTTTCCAGGGACCCCAGGGCTATTTGCCTTCTGCAGCTGACTTTTTAGCTCATATCAGCTTGGGACTCAGAGAATTTGATTGTTCACCCTCAGTGTCTCAGCCAGCCTGTCCCTCAGGGAGGCCTTCCCTCTTCTGCATCCCAGCTCTACTTCTGGTGCTCCTGCCAATTCAGAAAAGACAGTACAAAATGTTCATTTGCATGTTAATCATAAATAACTTAGCCAGGAGGTGTAATGGGTTTAGTAATCTGTATCAGCATATTCCTTACATCGGCCTGATTTTAAAGGGCTAAAATGGATTGGAGCTCTTCAAGATTTTATTGCTGTTATTATTTCTGTTTGTTTGGCTGGTTTTTTGTTTGTTTTGTTTGGTTTTTTGGTGGGATAAGCATTAATGGATATTGTTTGAGATAATATTGCATTAAATTTACCATACTTTTACTGTGTCTTATTAAAATAAATACCTATGGGTTAATTTCTTTGCCAATTTAATTCAATGCATGTGTGCAGAGTACTTGATACACACCAAACTTTATGTATCAGGTTTACAGAGATCATTAAGACTTGATCTCTCTCAAGAGTACCTAATACACACCAAACTTTGTGTATCAAGAATACAGAGATCATTAAGACTTGATCTCCCTGAAGAGAGGCTTGTAGTTACTCTTCTTGGTGTGTTAGGTTGATGGTGGGAACATGGCGAGTAACAGCCAGGTACACAAATAACTATAGTGTAATATAAGTACATCCTAAGAATAGTGCAGACGGTACATAGATACATAAATAACACTTAGAAGTATCAGTGTACTATGCAAGCCCTATGAGGGATGATGATATAAAAAGAACAAATGTCCCATAGCTTCAGAGGCTTATGTTATTCCTATAAATACATTTGAATAAAAAGTTACAATCTCACTGTACAATACGGTACCACTGACAACCAGTGTCTATTTAAAATTTAAATGAGTTAAAATTTCATAAAATACAAGTATCAGTTTCTCATTAGCTATTGCCATATTTGAAGTGCCTAATTTGAAGTGGCTAGTGACTACTGCATTAAATGACATAGAGCATTTCCATCACTGAACAAAGTTCTGTTGGATAGCACTAATTCACAGTCCCAGGCTCTGTAATCGCCCTTTCAATGGGTAGAATGGGTATGAATTACCTGGCTATTTTATTGAATGCTAATTCTGCTTCAGAAGGTTTGGGATGGGGCCTGAGATTCTGCATTTCTAACAAGCTCCTGGATGATACTGAAACTACTGGTCCACAGGCCATACTTTTAGTAGCAAGGAGCTATACTCTTACACTCACACTGAAGAAAAAATAAGGTGACAAAGGGACTTTTTTCTTCCTTCTTTACTCTGGAGGACTACTTCTTTTAATTGAGCTATGGGGAACTTGGGTTATTATCATTACCCTACTACAAAGAGTTTTTCCTCTAATGTCTTTGAGATCATATCCTACAATTCAATTATATCCATACAAATGTTCACAAGTTCCTACATTTTAAAAACTTTAGCCTTGAAACATAAAGAAAAACAAAAATATTTGTGCTTTATGCCCAACCCATTACCTTCCCCATCTGATTCTGGCCATTCATCAATCTATACAAAACCAAACAGATATTAAATCATTTTTAAATAAAATTGAATTGAAACGTTTTATCTATTTAAAAAATAATTTGAATGTATTTAACTACTGCACGAATAATGCCACATGCAGTTTTTTCTTTTGTTTAGTTTGTTTCATAGCTTTGATTTTTTCAACAATTTTTTTCTAGTTGTTACCTCTGGAAGAGATTACACAAGAAAAACTAATTGCGACTTAAGTAGGAACTCATGCCTGTTCCAAAAATAGTGCGGTTATTATTTAGGAGGGAGAGAAAATCGAAAATAGTCCCAAATCCTTGATATTAGCAGAATGTATGCTACTTCTATGCTGCTCCCTTTTCCTTTCTCATTAAATTCAACTAGGACTTAACCATCCTTAAGTCAGTTCAAAACATCCAGTCTCCTAAAACATATCAGGCATAATGTCAGTTTTCTATTCAGTATTTTAGTTCTGTCATTGTTCTCTGGAAAGCTCTGAATTATATTTGCATGTTGCATACTGCTTATCACTGCAGCCTCTAATCCCATGCACGTAAAAAACCCACACACAAAAACAAAGAAAACCGAAACAAAACAAAATGAACAGAAAATGAGCTCTACTTATTTTTCTCTCTGTTTAGAGATAAGTAGCCTTATCTCTTCCAAAATCTCTTGGAGATACTCTGGGTTCCTCAAATTATGCCTTAATAATCTGACAATATTAATTTAAGTAACCCATGCAATGATATATGCCCAAGGAAAAATAGTTTTACTGACCATAGATTCACAGGGAACTTCTAAATTCATATTGAGTGCTCCGTATCCCTACTGAAATTATTCAGATTAAAAAGTTAACACAAGTGGGGACCTTGTTTCCTACTAATATACGGAAAGGACAATCCATTAGTCACCCTTTTCAGATAGCTAATTGACAACTTGGGCAAGGTAACTTTAGGAAATCTGATTCCCAAGACGCTGACTTGATTCTTATATTTTTATGTAGAGTGATCTATGGTAGCTGAAAGAAAATGTCTAGGTGGTAGTGTTCAAGTCTTCTATCTTCTACACCAAGATGATTGATTCAGTTTTCTTAGCTTTTGGTTGCATGTTGTCTTCATATTCTGCTTCTTCTTTCTCCTTCAATGTTCCCTCAAACTATTATATAATGTGTACAGAGAATAAGTTCAATATAAATTAGTCATCAAGATTGGTTTTGGTTTGTGTAGCAAGAAAAAATCATTTTTTTTTTAAACTTGAAGTTTTATGCTAGATTGACTTTGCAAGAACAAATTAACAAGACCAGAAAATAAAGGATCATCAAATTTTCTGCTCATGATGATATCATTTAGACTATAAGGGCTACATATTCACATGCATATTTTCATAAGCAAGTTGCACACACAATCTGCCTTTGGAATTATCATTTTTATTATTAATATGAAATTAATAAGCGAGATTCAACATTAACAGTTGAGTGCCTCCAGAGAGAAACAATGAGGATGAAAGATTTATGAACACTGTTGGACAAATAACTTTTTTCAATTTTTTATTTATTTTAAATTGATACATCCAATTATATGTATATTGCCAACAAAGAAATACACATTTTATTGATTTTCATTCAACTTTCTTATAATAATTTATTATACAGAACCAGAATCTTCTTTAGTGAATCAGTCAACTTGACAGAACAGCTTTCTCTACAGTCCAAGTTACAGTCTATCATTTTGGAAATTATGCTTTTTGAGGAATTATTTCCATCTCCAAAAATGACAAATATAGATTGGAAAATTAGTAGCAACAAACCACAGCTATGGAAGAATTCTATGTGTCTTAGACTTTTCTCCAACCCATTACCAAGAAAGAAAAACAGACGACTAAGGAAACTTGATTTAATAAGTCACCCTTTCTTTACTTTCGTTCAGTTTTCCACCTACAAAGACAGACTCTTCAGGGGGTTTTGTTTGCTTGCTTGCTTGATTTCTGTCGCCTCTGATCTGCATTTTCCTTTATGCCTTGATTCTCTATTCCTGATCATCCTTATTTTCATACAGAGATGGTCTGTGTTCATTGAATTAAGTGAGAAGCAAATGTACTAGAACTCTTTGTGCATAGTTTCAGTTGGATAAATATGAATGTAGGAAGTATGGTACACAAACTCCTTTTAAACTAGACAGCTGAAAGGAAATAAAAAAGTAAAATGGTCAAGATCAACTGGGTGAGAAACCCAACCAGCAGCAATATTCTCCCCAATGCTCACCATTGTAAGCATCTCTTCCCTCATTAAAGAGTT
Source organism: Aotus nancymaae (assembly GCF_030222135.1). NCBI lineage: Eukaryota > Metazoa > Chordata > Mammalia > Primates > Aotidae > Aotus > Aotus nancymaae. The sequence continues at coordinate 42,695,058 of NW_026988413.1, forward strand.
AATGCTACCACTCTCAAGTCTAGACATAAATATATCTATCCCCTAGACACTCACTCTCTTTTCTCTTTGTATTATTCTATCCAAACTGGCAGATCATAGGACCAGAATATATGTATTTATACATACACATATGTGTACACATAAAAACATATATACATTTATATAAATATATATAGAACAAACATATCTATCTATCTGTGTGTGTATATATATATATGAACACATATGGATATATTTAACTTTATTCATCATTGTCTAGCTGAAATAACCCAATATCTTCCCATTCTTCCTCTGACCCTCATTCCCTGGCAACTATCATTCTACTATCTGCTACTATGAGTTTGACTTTTATAGATTCTGTATATGAGTGAGATCATGAGATATTTGTTTCTTTGTGCCTAACTTCTTTCTGTCTTTTCTTTCTTTTTTTAAAAAAATTTCAGTAGGTTTTTGGTGAACAGGTTGTTTGGTTACGTGAACGACTTCTTTAGTGTGATTTCTGAGATTGTGATGCACCAATCATCCAAAAAGTATACACTGTATCCAATGTGTAGTCTTTTATCCCTCACCCCCCAACCCTTTCCCCTGAGTCCTCAAAGTCCATTGTATCATTATTATGCCTTTGTGTCCTCATAGATTAACTTCCACTCATGAGTGAGAACAAACGATATTTGGTTTTCTATTCCTGAGTTACTTCACTTAGAATAATATTCAATTCCATCTAGCTTGCTGTAAATGCCATTATTTTGTTTCTTTTTAAGGCTGAGTAGTATTCCATGGTGTGTGTGTGTGGGGGTGTGTGTGTGTGTGTGTGTGTCTGTGTGTGTATATACATATATACATATACATATGTATGTATGTATATCCATATCCATATACACACACACACACATATATATACACATATATATATGGAGAATCACATTCGCTTTATCCACTCATTGATTGATGGGCATTTAGGCTGGTTCCATATTTTTTGCAGTTGCAAATTGTGCTGCTATAAACATGCTTGTGCAAGTATCTTTTTCGTATAATTACTTCTTTTCTTCTTGCCAGATACTTAGTAGTGGGATTGCTGGATGAAATTGTAGATCTAGTTTTGGTTTTTTAAGAAATCTTCACACTGTTTTCCAATGTAGTTGTACTAGTTCACATTCCCACCAACACTATAGAAGTGTTATCTTTTCACCACATCCATGCCAACATCAATTATTTTTGATTTTTTGATTATGGCCATTCTTGCATGAGTAAGGTGCTATCACATTGTGGTTTTGATTTGCATTTCTTTGATAATTAGTGATGCTAAGCATTTTTCCATATGCTTATTGGCTATCTGGAAATCTTTTAAGAACCATTTATTCATGTCCTTAGCCCACTTTTGGATAGAATTGTTTGTTTTTTGCTTGTTGATTTGTTTGAGTTCCTTGTAGATTCAGGATATTAGTCCTTTGTTGGATGTATAGATTGTGAAAATTTTCTTTTACTCTGTGGGTTGTCTGTTAGCTCTGCTAAACATTTATTTTGCTTTGCAGAAGCTTTTCAGTTTAATCAAGTCCCATCTACTTATCTTTGTTTTTGTTACATTTGCTTTTGGGTTCTTGGTCATGAAGTCTTTGTCTAAAACAATGTCTAGAAGGGTTTTTCTGATGTTACCTTGTAGAATTTTTATGTTTTCAGTTCTTAGATTTAAGTCTTTGAACTATCTTGAGTTGATTTTTATATAAGGTGAGAGATGAGGATCCAGTTTCATTGTTCTACAGGTGACTTTCCAATTACCCCAGCACCGTTTGTTGAATAAGGTGTCCTTTTCTCACTTTATATTTTCACTTCCTTTTGAAGATCAGCTGGCTATAAGTATTTGACTTGATTTCCAGTTTCTCTATTCTATTTCATTAGTCTATGTGCCTATTTTTACACCAGTACCATGCTGTTTTGGTGACTATGGCCTTACAGTACAGTTTGAAGTTAGGTAATGTGATGCCTCCAGACTTGTTCTTTTGGCTTAGTCTTGCTTTGGCTATGTGGGCATTTTTTGTTTTTTTGGATTTTTAAAATCCATGTGAATTTTAGGTCTTTTTCTAGTTGTATGAAGAATGGTTGTGGTATTTTGATGGGAATTGCATTGAATCTGTAGATTGCTTTTGGCAGTATGGTCATTTTCACAATATTGATTCTACCTATCCATGCATATAAAATGTGTTTCATTTGTTTGTGTCATTATTATTTCTTTCAGCAGTGTTTGTAGTTTTCCCTGCAGAGGTCTTTTATTTCCTTGGTTAGGTATATTCCTAAGTATTTTAAATTTTTTGTAGTACTTGTAAAAGGGGTTGAGGTTTTTATTTGATTCTCAGCTTGGTCGCTGTTTGTGTGTAGCAGAGCTACTGATTTGTGTACATTAATTAGCTAGATTTAACCATTCTACAGTGTACATATACTTTAGAACATAAAACAATAAGTTTGAAAAAAGTTGTTCAACCAATAGTGCTCATAAAATCTTCATCCTCATTGTTTTTCTCTGGATGTATTCAATTGCTAATGTTGAATGTTTATTATTAATTTCATATTAATAATAAAAATAATAATTTCAAAGACAGACTGGTGTGCAACTTGCTTATGAAGATGCATATGTGAATAAATATCCTTTATCGTCTAAATGATATTATCATGAGCAGAAATTTTGATGACCTTTTATTTTCTGGTCTTAATTTGTTCTTGCAAAGTCAATCTAGTATAAGACTTGAAGTTTAAAAAAAAGAATATTTTTTTTCTTGCTACACAAAGCCAAACTAATTCTGATGACTAATTTATATTGAACTTATTTTCTGTACACATTATATAATAGTTTGTGCTTCATGGGAACATTGAAGGAGAGAGAAACAGCAGAATACAAAGACAACATGCAACCAAAAAGCTAAGAAAATGGAATCACTCGTCTTAGTACAGAAGATAGCAGAAATGAACACTACCACCTAGACATTTTCTTTTAGCTACCATAGATCACTCTACATGTAAGAATCAAGTCAGTTTTCCTAAAGTTAAGTTGTCTTTTATCATTCTCAATTACCTTAAGAAAATGTTTCCAGATTCTATACCTTAGATTACAATATTTATAACAAGTCAGTCAGGCAACAGTTTTGAAGTGCCTGTCATTCTCATTGCCATCACATGTATGATCTTGGTAGATAATTTCAGATGGCAAAAAAAGTGGACAAATGTAATATCTCAATGTTTTGGACAACAATGTAAAGTACTTGCAAGAGAAGTGTGTGTACACCCAGAGTATTATAGTTAGGCTGTAAAACACATCATCATAGTCTCTCTTTTTATGAAGTGTATTCTAATTTCTGGTTCTAAATGAAAGAAAATACATATATCATCATATGATTTTTGCAAACACCTTAATATTTAATATGATTTTAAAATTAAATAGTAGACTAGATTGAATTTCTTAAAGAAGTTTCTGCCTTCATTTATTCTGTACAATTTAAGTACAAGGATAATTTCAATCAGTCTTTCTATATTTCTTAATTAGCTCATCCTTCCCTAATTATTACATTAGCTGAAGTTTTCATTAAAGCCTTCCTCTTCCTTATCTCTGAAGGACAGTGTCATAATGAAGTTGAAGGATACATAGAGGACTAAGGAAATGGTAATTTATAATTTATAATTTAATGTGACAAGCTGATATTTCACTTATTATAGTGAAACCATTTTAGGAGGAAGGACAATGCATATTTAAAAAATACGTGTAGCAATAAGTGACTTGTAAAAATCATAGATGAATACAAGTACAGCTCAACTTATATATCCTTACCTTCTTTAGCCTTCTGTGGGATGCTGGTTATCCTTCAGTAGTCAGCTAAAATGTCAAGTCTTCATTTTGTGTGAGTGCCAGAAGCCTAGTGCTCTCTCTAAGTACTGTACTACATTTTACCAAGTCTGAAGTGCATATTTGTTCACATTTTAACATCATTGAAGTAGGATATGTCCTACAGTCAACAAAAATCTTAAAAATCACTGCCAGCCAGCAGCAGAAATAGCTGTCTCTGTTAATTACACATGTGACCTTCGTAGATATTCCCAGTGGCATAACTGGCCCATGTATCGTCTCAACGTTCAGAACATTTGAATGTAAGGATAATTTGAGGAAAGAAAAAGAGCCCTGTTCTATAAAAACCTTCCCATAAGTCTGACAGCAAGATTTAAAAAGCACCAGCTTTAAAACTAGTATCAATGGCTTGGGAGAAAATCTGAGTCAATAGTAGAGCACTCTTTGAAGATAGGCTATATCACTACATTGTTGCTGGAAAAACATATTAATGACTCTGAATCAGAAATGGACTCAGAAGAGTCAGATTTGATATAAAGATACTATAGAACTCTCTTAATTTAATTTCCTATATTTTCAATTTTTATGTACTTGCAAGAATGATATGTAATTTTTAAAGATTTGTGTTTAAACAAGTCTAAAAGTATTCCTTCAGTATAAAATACATATTTAATTTATAAGAAGATGTTGTATCACAGTTTAATTGGCAATTTTTTTTCTACATTGTAGCAAATAAAATAATGGTGCATCTTAAAATGATAGGATCTTAGATTCAAAAATGTATTATGTTTCTAGGAATTTCCAGGGACTTGTTAAATGTTGTAACAATTATTCCTGACTGTTGCCTCTTATCTTTCTGATGATGCCAAGCTTCATGTGCATCAGAGGGCCACTTCTCATGGTCTGTTCCTTTTTTAATGGCATTTTGTCTTATGGGAAACCACAAAGCATTTTTATTTGTGTTCAGACTCTCTAGATTTTGCTTCTCTGTTTCTTTAATATGACCCCTTGAACCATTTGTAACAAAATTACCTGATGCTTTTGTGGAAAAAATGAAAATTCTTAGACCTGCTACAGAACTAATAATTCAGGGTAACTGAGTGCTGGGAGAGTGAACTCTCCACATGTGTGAACTCTCTCCACAAGCTATAGGCCATGGCATTAAGAAAACTTTATTGGAATCTTATGGATGTGAGGAAAATTTTAATACTGTAAAGAAAAAATTTAGCCTGGAATATTTGGGTAGCACTGTGATTAGAGATCATTGCTCTACTTTTCTACAGAGAGGTTCTTTCTTGATTTTTCCTTGGCCTTGCTTCTCTCTACTGTTTCAGAAAACAGCTTGTCATGCTAAAAAGGGAACACTCTCAGCTGATATTGAAATCCCATTGATGTCTAAAAAACTTGCTAAAGTTCCTTCTAGTTCACGGTGAAGATTGCCATCTACATTATTATGAAGAATACCTCATTTTCTTTTTATTTTCCTTCCTTTTTTTGGTAGACAGGAGCTTGCTCTGTTACTCAGGCTAGAGTGTGGTGGTACCATTACAGTTCACTGCAACCTCAACCTCCTGGGCTTAAGGGATTATCCTGCCTCATACTCAAGTATCTGGGAATACAGGCAGAAAGCTCCATGCCCAGATAAATTTTTTGAATTTTTTAATAGAGACAGAGTCTTGCTATGTTGTCTAGGCTGGTCTCAAACTCCTGGTCTCAAGCACTCCCCTCACCTCAACCTCTCAAAGCACTTGGATTACACATGAGAACTAACATTCCTGGCCATTTTATTTTCTTATTGACTAAACTTTCTCTCTTCTAGCATTACATTTTTGCTTTACTTTTCCATGGGTAAAAGGGCTATTAAAGTGTTTCTCTCTGTGGTATGTGTGTAAATTTTTCAAAATTTAAGAACAAAAGCATGTGGCAGTAACTTAGAATATCAGCTTGTTCTTGCTAGATTAGAAAAAAATCACTGAAAGAAAATATAATCAAAAAATCCTAAATTTCAGAAACCATTCTCATGACTTGAATTTTGATCCTATATTTGCACTAAAAGCTCAGTGACACAAATGAATGGATATTAAGAAATAATACCATTCTCTGAAACACAAAGAAAGTAGATAGATTAATAAATGGGAGTAGGTTAGATTTGAGCCTAGTTTCCAGAACAGAAAACTAAAGATAGGCAAAGTTACCAGTTATTCAACGTGATCTACAAATAATGCAAGTAAAAAATAAAATATGAGAATAATAGTTCTCAAACTTCAGTGTACCAAACCTTAGAGATATAAGCCTCAGCCAAGTAGTTTCTTAAAAACTGGAGAGTTCAACCACCCAGCACTCAGTTACTCTGAATTATTAGTTCTGTAGCAGGACTAGGAATTTACATTTTTTTTTCACAAAAACATCACAAGGAATTTTGTTCCAAATGGTTCAAGGGGTCATATTAAAGAAACAGGCAAAGAAGCAAAACCTGCTAGAAAGTCTGTACTCAAATAAAATGAAATTTCCAATAACATCCTATAATAAAATACTACCATAGTATTTTTAAATCTGGATACAAAGTATAGCAACTAGAAGAGATTTATTTTTAAAAATTGAAACCATTTTATCTATTTTATGAAAAAATTATGTAACTGCATGATGGGTTCATTTTGCTTGTTACCCAGATAAAGCATATTTATCAAGACAGCAGGGTTGAAATAGAGAAAGAGGTTACATGTGGAGCCAGCTAAATGGAAAACTGGAATTTTGTTATTACTCCAATCAGCCTCCTTGAAAATTTGAAGGTGGCTGGATGAGGTGGTTCATGCCTATAATCCCAGCATGTTGGGAGGCCAAAGTGGGCAGATTGCTTGAGCCCAGGAATTTGAGACCAGCCTGGGCAACATAGCAAAGCCTTATTCCTATGAAAAATATAAAAATTAGCTGGGCATGGTGGTGTGTGCCGGTGGTCCCAGCTGCTCTGGGAGCTGAAGCAGGAGGATGGCTGGAACCCAGGAGGTCAAGGCTACAATGAGCTGTTATCACAGCACCGCATTCCAGCCTGGGTGACAGGGTAAGAACTTGCCTAAAAAAAAGAAAAAAGAAAATTTGGAGGCTAGGGTCTTACAAAGACAGTTTTGTTATCGAAAAGGTGTCCTGATCCAGACCCCAAAAGACAGTTCTTGGATCTCACACAAGGAAGAATTTGGGGTGAGTCCATAGAGTAAAGTGAAAGTGATAGCAACAGAAGGCAGCCAATGCCAAGCCAATGCCTAGGTGGGTCACTGATGAAAGCCCACCTCCAAGCCAAAGGCAGTCTGAAGCCTGAAAGCCAAACTACCAGTTAAATCATCAGACCAAATTGAGAACTTGTCCTCCTGGTTTGGCATGCTTTCCTCTAATTGATCCCCATCCTTCCTCTATTTTACTTACCCACCCATTCCTAATTGGTTTCTACTCTGCCCAAGCCCACCTTAGAGTGGTGTCTTTGCTTTAACCTTTTTTGCATACTCACAAACCAATCAGTAAGCACTCCTCATCCTGTGCCTCAAAAGACCCAGACTCAGTCAGTAGAGAAGGAGACAGCCTCTTTGGGGAGGTGACAACCTGACTTCAGGGTAGATGACCTGCCCTTCCATCTCCTCTCCTCCTCCCCTTTCCAGCTCCCCTCTCCACTAACAGCCATTTTTATCACTCAACAAAATTATCTGTCTTAACCATCCTTCAATCATTCATGTGACCTTATTCTTCTAGGAAAATGGACAAGAGCTCAGGGCCCACTGAGTGCAGTACCCAGAAAAGACTTTCACATTGGCCCCTTGCCATTGCTGGCAAAGGGCAGCCACCCGACATGACGAGGCAAGGGGCCAACTTAATTGCTAACACACCACTATCCATCAGACTGCAGATGGCAGAACTAAAAGAGCATTGTAACACTCCATCTGGGGCTCCGAGGTTCTGGGCACCCTCACCTAGGCACCACTGTGTTCCCCTGGAGGCAACATGCCTGGTCTGGCCCCAGGCCCTGTAGAGAGCTTGCTACTGTGTTGGTGCCCAGAGCAGCTGGCCAGATCCTGCACTTGCTCATTTATGTACTCTCTTCCACAAGGGGCTGAGCATGGTGGGCTGAGTAGATGGGGCACCCCTGTCACAAGTCCAGAAAGGGCCTGAGAAAAATCCCACATCAAAAGAAAGTTTATTAAGAAAGTGAAGGAATAAAGGATAGCTACTCCATAGACAGAGCAGTGGCTTGAGCTGTTGGTCTAAAATACCTATAGTTATTTCTTGATTATATGCTAAACAAGGGTGGTTTATTCACAAGTTTTCTGGGAAAGGGGTGGGCAATACTTGCAGCTGCGGGATCCTCCCTTTTTTTAGACCATATAGTGTAACTTCCCAACATTGCCATGGTATCTGTAACCTATCATGGTGTTGGTGGGCATGTCTTTTAATATGCTAATTCATTATAATTAGTGTATAATGAGCAGTGAGAATGACCAGAGATCAGTTTTATCACCATCTTAGTTTTGGTAGGTTTTGGGCAGCCCGATTTTTCAGCAAGGTCTTTATGACCTGTATCTTGTGCTGACCTCCTACCTCACCCTGTGACTTACAATGCCTCCTCTCCTGGGAATGCAGCCCTGTAGGTCTTAGCCTTATTTTACCAAGCCACTGTACAAGATGGACTTGCTCAGGTTTAAATGTCTCTGACAGTTTGACAGTGATGGCTTAGGGAATGGGTGCTGCTAATTGGTTGGGGATGCAATCATAGGTATGTGTAAAATGATTCTTGTGTGCTAAGTCCACTTCTGGCTGGGGCTACAGGACTGGTTGAGTCCAGAGTCACAGGTTTGGATGGAGCCACTAGGTCATTCAGACACAGAGAAGCCTAATAAGACATCTCAAAAGGCTGATCTTAGGTTCTACAATAGTGATGTTATTTACAGGAGTAACTGGGGAAATTGGAAATCTTGTGATCTCCAGGACAATGGCTGGTAGAGTTAACTATGAATTCAGACTTCTCTCATTCTCCTAACCTGGTGGACTTTCATTAGTTTTACAAAGGTGGTTTAGATTTTTGGAAGGCTATAATCATTTAAACTATCAACTAAATTTCTCCCAAAGTTAGTTTGGCCTATGCCCAGGAATGACTAGGGACAGTTTGGAGGTGAAAAGCAAAATAGAGTTGGTTATGTCAAATCTCTTTCATTGTCATAATTTTTGCACTGTTACAATTTACAAATACAATTTCAATTATTCCTTAATATTTAATGATCTTCAAAGAGTAAAGAATCTTAGTATAATAATTTAATTATCTTACTTCAAATATCAGTTATTTAAAATACGTGCAGACAGAGTATTACAGTCTTGGTCATGCACACTCTATTTGGTGTTCAGTGAAAGCTAAATTTCAATAGTTTAGCAAGTATAGCTGAAACACTGTAGAACTGACATTTCATGTTTCTCCATGTTTTATAACTACAGACACCAACATTAACATATATTATATTCTGAACAATCAAATATTTTTTAACATCTTAAAAGGTGTGTGTTGTTATAAAAAGATGATAAGGATTTTGTATGATATTATATTCACATATAAAAAAATAAACAAGTCCATAATTGTTTAATGTTGTGACATATGAGAGCAAAATATATTATTTTATTCAAAATTATATAGAAAAATTTATTCTCTCAGTCCAGCATCAACACTGAGTTTCCATAAATGTCAACTGAACTGTCTTACATGCAAGGCACCGTGTTAGTAGCTATAATGGACAAAAATGTCTTTGCTTATTATCTAGTAGCAAAGAGAAGAATTTTAATAAACACAATAAATATTATACTTTGCAGCTATCTTCCCCCCATACGTCCTTACATGTAAAATTATAATGTATAGAACATAAATTTGGTATTGGGCAAGCCAATTAATCTCTCAGACTCTCCATTGCTTTATCTATAAAACAGGAAATGTATTACTTGCCTTATAAAGATTTTATGGGAATAAATGAGATAATGAAGGTAGTTCATAGTAGATGGCTTGTGTTGATTCTTGTTAGAGTGGTCATAGACTACTTTGTGTTTTTGTATATTGCAACTGCAATCATCTCTGTAGAACACTGCTTGGTGCCTTAGAAAATTATGCTCAGATTTCAAGAGGGTCAGCACAAAGTGAATTAATGAGTTGAAACAAAGACTTCTAAAATATAGTCTTTAAAAAGTCATTGAATAGTATCATTGGAAAAAATATTTACTGAATTGTATCATTGTGAAAAATCGCAAAGTATCAAAGTAAATCCATTGTCTCTGGGTTCATCAGTTTAGTTTATCAGTAACTAAACTTGGAATGTTAATTTCTCTGCTGAGCCATTGTATTAAACTTCTAACCAGTTAGTATTTTATAAAATAGAGTCTTAAATACATTGTTTGGGTTTCTGAATGATAGATATAGTATGCCCTGATTAAAATACAAGAGGCAATTTCTAATTGAGAGCTAGTTTGCTTGATAAAATATCACTTTTATATTGCAGAAAAATTCAAATGGATTATAAATAACAGTTTCTCTTTTTCTAAAATACAAAATTGAAACTAATAATAACTCAATATCAATGTTTTTGGAGGGAGGGAACTTTTAGCAGCTTTTGTATATAATCATGTCAGCTCCCACATTATAATCTTATTAAGAACAACCCAGGTTTTTGTTGTTTTCCAAAAGTAACACTGTTTAGTAGATTTCTATTTCTGCAGCATTTTTCCGAAGCACATATGTATAAAAGTAATAGAGTAATACAGATGTTGAAGGTTTCAAAATGCCTTTTCATGCTCATCCTCTTCTCTGTTGTCATTAACCGATAAATATGCTTTATTTTTTACAATTCTTGTCAAAATCTGAGTCATTTGGAATGCCAGAACCATTGTGGCCAACTAGTTTTGGCACCCTAGAATCTCTAAATGTCTGCATATATGTGTTGTAAATATTTACTTCAGATTCATGTGTTTGAAACATTGAAAAGTGAATCTAGGTGCTCTAGCTCTCTCTCTCTCTCTCTCTCTCTCTCTCTCTCTGTCTCTCTCTCTCTCCTTGTACTGTTTTTGTTGTTTGTTGTTTTACATTTTTTGTCTTTGTTTTTTTATTCAACTTGGCTCACTTCTTAACCTAATCCAGTACATGTTCTGAAATGGCAACAATATCAATTATTAACAAAAAACTTGGTTGAGTAAATACTTAAAATACTTAATACAAAAGTATTTTGTCCTGGAAACAGCAAATGGATTAAAGATCAGTTGCTAAATAAATAACTGTCAGGTGCTTTAGAAGACCTGTAAAAGCAATACTATTTACCTCCTACAGGCAGTATTTAATTTACATTATAGAAGATAGCCAATATTGCCCACAGAATCTAAGTTTCAGATAAGTCCCTGACAAAATTAATGCAAATAACTACTCTTTGTTCTATGACTATTGGTGAGTTAAAAGCAAAATTGACAGGAAAGCAAATTGAGGCAAAGAATAGAGACCTTAATATTCAGAAAACATATTTTCAATATTCAAAAATACTTAATCAATGTAATTTTTGAAACACAAGTTGACCCTCCAACATGTTTGAACTGCACGGATCCACTTATGTGCTGATTCTCTTTCACCTTTGCCACTTGTGAGGCAGCAAACCAACCCCTCCTCCTCTTCTGCCTACTCAATGGGAGGATGATGAAGACTGAGACCTTTGTGATGATCTGCTTCCACTTAATAAATAGTAAATATATTTCTTTTCCTTTTGACTTTCTTAATAACATTTTCTTTTCTCTAGCTTATTTTCTTGTAAGAATACAGTATATAACATATACAACAGAAAACATGCATTAATCAACTGTTTTTGTTATCAGTAAGGTTTCAAGTCAACAGTAGGCAATAAGTGGTTGAGTTCTGGTGGAGTCAAAAGTTACACGGGGCTTTTCAACTGTGTGGTGGTTGGTGCGCCTAACCCACACCTTGTTCAATGGCCAACTCTGTGTTTTTTCCTTTAAGAAGTCTCAAGATGATCATTTTATAACTGACTATCTTATAGTAATTATCATTTATATTACAGGTATTTAAATTCTTGATTTGGTAAAATAAAAAATGAGCTGACTCTCACAGTAATAACATTTGTGTTACAGATTTTTAAATTCTTGATTCAGTAAAATTAAAAGATGAAAATTGTAAAAATGATAGTTAAATACTCTATCTGATAAGTTACATTTTCAGATTAAATAATAATGGTGTACTTTCACATGATTTTAAAAATGTAGGTGTAACTAAATTAATAAAATATGCAAACTCTCCACTATTTATCTATAGAATCACATATTTATATATTTAGGCTGACAAAACAGCCCTTTCATCTTTTCGTTGGGAAAATAGGAGATAACCTTATATTTGTGGTTGTTTATATTTAGGGTACTATTCACAAGGGTTAATTCTTGCCAGAGTCCAAAAGCGTATGAGAGGTCAGGACAACAATGCCTGATCGGTTTATTGTGAAAATAGTGAAACTGACAGAAATAGGGAAGTCAGGAAAGAGCCTCCAGTTGGGAGTAGAGGCAAAGAATCAAAAATAATATTTGGCTGACTATTGGATTTGGTAGTTAAGCCTAACAAGCAGGTAGGACTGGGAATTAGGACAAATTATATTCAAACAAGTTAAAGGGTGTGCCATTTTAAGAACCTTCAAAAAAATATTCTGGAATAAGAAGTATAAGTTTACCTATCTATTCTAATACATGCATTTATACCATAATCATTAAACTTCATCATTCTAAGTTTCAAAAATTTTTCTTAACATATAACTTGAAGACCATGGTCTATGTTTTATATTGACAACATTACATGATGAGCAGTTGCAACAAACAGAAATGTAGTACTTGTGACAACATTTTATGTTTTTATTTTAATATTATTAAAAATAATAATAAAGTTTTATTTTAATACTATTCTTACTTTGCATCAGAATTAAATCAAGAGGTAGTCTGCATGACCTCCTAAAGTTTCTTTCAATCTTCCAATTCATGATTCTAAAAGAAATGTGCAATTCTCATAGTGGCAGGATATGTAAATAACTCTATCCTTTAAGAAATAAATAAAAATAAATACTTTCTCACTTGTATATTTAGGTCCAATTCATGTTTGCTTCACTGCTTCCAAAATCCTTGGCATTGTTCCAAGCTTGCAAGAGAAGACTTGTTGATGGGTGCACAATATAATTATTCTGCAGTTGAGCACCTTCTCTCCCACCACCTGAAAATCAGAGGAGGAGTATCAAAGAATTTGCGAAAGAGAGTTCAATTCATCCTTACTCATGTACCTAGAAACAAAAGTGCCTTATATGGGATGATAGAGCACATGTAAATTGATAACTGTAACAAGCTCAAAAAACAAACAAGAAGCATTAAGAATTTATGTCCCTTCCTCCAATTCTGCTTTCTAAAGACAGGTCTTTTTTTTTTTTTTTTTCACCTCCTCTCCCAGCCCTTCAACTCTCACTGCTGATTCTTAGGCATTGATTTTGCTGATTTGATGGATACAGCAGAAAAGAAAATTGAAAGAATGCTAGAACTGGAGTTGCATTACATGGAAATGTAACTGAGGAAGAGAAGGGCATGAAAGGTATTGGGACCGACATCAGAGTGGGTGAGGTAGAGAGTGCATTTGAGAAGAGGGCAGAGAGGAGACTATTGGGCTGCCAATAGGAATGGAATTTGGGTGGAGAGAAGTAAATAAAGCATACATTACAAAGTCTTTTTGCTATAGCAAAACATTCACTTCACAAGGTATCCTTCATTCGCTTCACAATGTATGCTCTGCTTATACTCCCTCCTATTTCTTCCTTGTTAAGAAATTTCAGTGAAGATTTCTTACACAAGATAAATTCCAAGATTTTGTAATTTGTTTTATAATTTTTTTTTAAAATACAGTTAAAAGGGCCCTAAAGAAAGACCAGAAGATTCAGATATTTTCAGGCTTGTCGGAAACAGGTATTACCTAAATACATAAAGTCAGATAAATCAAAACTCAACATAGGAACTTGTTTTCCCATCAGAAGTGCAAATCTAAAATAGGATCATTAGGGAGAGAGACTTGTCCACTAAGTAGATTCTGTCTTCTGGGTAATTAATGTGTCTGAGACTCCAAACCTAATAATTGTTTAGAGATGAACTCAGCAAAGATGAAAGAATGAGAGGAAGAGCTGTGAGTGAGTGTGTGTGTGTGTGCGCGCGCACGTGCACGCATGCAATGGAAGGAAAAGATGCTGAAGAGAAGTCCCCCAGTTTTCCTGACTAAAAAGGCTTCTCTGGCTGGCCAGGCCTGGTAGTTTAGACTGCTGGAAGAGCTCTTCAAAATGCCTGGAGTAATGGCTTTGAGTCTCTGAACTCTTGAAACAGACCACATGTAATGGATACATGTGAAATGATATGCAATTCTTTGAAGGTTGTATACCTTATTAGGAATATGTAAAATTATTTTAATGCTTATCCTGCCAGGGAGTATTCTATTTATTAAACTTAATTTTCTTAATGCTCTAGTCAAAACTAGGAAAATCACTTAAAACTGAACAGGCTAACGTGGTCCACTTGTTGCATTTCCTTTAAATATTTCTCCTAACACAATACATATTCACAATGGAAAATTAAAAATTCCATGTAAAGAAAAAAAAGAAAACTAAATCCTTTATAGCTGCTCTTAACATTTTAATATGTGTATATGTATTTATACATATTTAGAGTATATAGTGTATGTATGTATACATCGTACATATATCTGTACAAAATATGTATAAAATTAGCATGTAATACATGCTAAACATGTGTAAATATATATACTGTATATCTCCTACATAAACATTAATATTTCTTCTACAAATGTAACAATATTCATGTTTATAATCTTGTTTCACATATAGATCACCTTTCCACATCAAGGAAGAAAAGTTTATATCATTGCTTTAATTATATGACTGTATCATAATTTATTAAAAATGTATATTTAGGTTGTTTCCATAATCCTTATTTTATGGTATTATGGAATTCTGTCTTCTCTTGGGCTCTTCTAGAAGCAAACTTAGCAATGATTTGAGGACAATCAATGTATTTGAGAGGTACAGGGAAGTGGGAATTTAATCATAAGTCATGATTCACTAATACATGGTATGTTATCAAACTGACTACCACTGTAGTCAACTGGAGATTAATCCTACTTGGAAAACTCTGAAGTCTAGCGTGAAACAAAGGCCTGAAAAATGTCTGACAGAAAGAGGGATGGACCTGGGGTATCTACATATCAAATCTGAATGCTCATGGTTGAAGACTGTTTCCAGGAAGAGGAGCACATTAATTCTATAGCCTTTCCATGCAGCTACATAGGTGGCAAAGCAGGCTTCCATGGCAAAGAAAGCTCTCAGGCAAAGAAATATTGGTCCTGGACAATGTAAGTAAGGCCAGTGTTAACTTCAACCATAAAAGCAAGGAAACAGGAGTGGAGCTCCAAAGGTATCAGTGACAGTCCACCTCTTATACTACACAGATCCACCCATGTGCCATATTAATTTTATTCTACCCTGTTATCTCTTTTCCAGTTTCGTGGACAGTCACAATTTCTGAAGAAAGAATACAATAGGAGAGTAAATAGTGTCACCACTATTACAGCTGTCACCACTGCAGCTGGATCAGAGACCACAATTGATACTTATCATTTCCCTTCTATTCCATTTGTTATCTCTCTTCTATCCCATTTCATCTCCATCTTATCCATCTCTTCACCCTTGGCCACTACATCCACTGACCCAGAAGATTAACCAAAGCTTTTATCTCTGAGGAGCTTCAGCCCTTACATGTTTACATTCTTATGAAGCCACGGTTACTACCATTGACCATTTGCTATCATTACTGGTTATGGTAACGATACAAGGCATCTTAGTGAATACTGTGGGTTTTAAACATACTACTGCCTGCCCCTCTTATATGGCTATAGTAACTCTATCTTCTCAGGACAGTCAGAGTCAATTGCTTCTGCCAGCAAAGTAACTTCTCTCTTGCCTGCTAGTATTTGGATAAGAAGCCTAAAATGATCAGGTGGCAGCTATAAGTTTAGGTTTGGTGGAAATTATTTCCTGTCTTTGTAGAAGACGTCCCCCATCACATCTTCTGAAAACCAGAACCTCTAGCCTAACGGAGTCTAAAGTTGAGGGAATAGGAAATATAAATTCCTCAGGTGGATCACTGGGAAATTTGGCAGGAGGCCATTGCTATTTTCACCCTTTGACTCCAGATATGTATATTTTGTCAACTACAAACAAGGCAATAGTAATGTTTCAAAATATATACCTCATCCTGAAGTTTTCCTAACATCCTAGAGTGTTGCTTCTAAGCTGGAATGACTTCAATATTCCATCAGGCCAGCAGCTTCAAGGCAATGAAGTATATGAAAGAAATAATGAATCTCATATGCCCACTGTTGTACCTTCTTTGCTTAATACGGTGATATGGTTTGATTCTGTGTCCCCACCCAAATCTCAAATTGTAATCCCCACATGTCACGGGAGGGAGCTGGTGAGAGGTGATTGGATATGGGGCTAGTTTTCCCCAGTCTCTATCCTGAGAGGGAGTTCTCACAATATCTGATGATTTAAAAATGGCAGTTTCCCCTGCACACTCTCTCTGTCTCTCTCCTGCCACCATGTAATACCTTGCTTCCCCTTTGCCTTCTGCCATGATTGTAAGTTTCCTAGGGCCTCCCTAGTCATGCAGAGATGTGAGTCAATTAAACCTCTTTCCTTTATAAATTACTCAGTCTCAGGTATTCTTTATAGAGTTGTGAAAATGGACTGATACACAGGGGTTCCTTGGTATTAGGCAATGTAATATGAGTTCACATGCTAATAAATTATGTTCTATGAGCCCTTGAATAGTGGTGATGGCCAGGATAAGCAAGATAAACCTATTCCTGGAAGACATATCAAACTTAGGCAGGATGAATAGTTGCCTTCTTAAAAATGGAAGAGATCCAGAATAATCAGCCAGTGGCTGGATGGTCTTGTATTAAAGGTTGGCCTTTGTCTTAGTTCATTTGTGCTAGTATAAAGTACCTAATACAGGGTAACTTAGAAAAGCAGAAATTTTTTTCTTACAGTTTTGGAGGCTGGAAAGTCCAATATCAAGGCACTGGCAGCTTTAGTGTCTGGTGAGGACTGCTCTCTGTTTCTAAGATGATGCTTCATTGACATCACCTCTGGAGAGGATAAACACTGTGTTTTCACATGGCAGAAAGGATGGAGGAACAAAAAAGGGCTGAATTCTTTGTGAAACCTCCTTTGTAAAGGCTTTTTAATCCCATTCATTAGGGAGAAGCACTCATGACCTAATTATCTCCTAAAGGCCCCACTTCTTAGTACTGTCACATTTGCCATGAAATTTCAACATAATGAAATTTGGGGGACACATTCAGACTCTAGGAGTCTCATATTGAGTGATGAGAATTATTTTGAGAGTTTAGCATTGGTCTCTAATGAAGAAAAGTTGAACATTCAGTAATCACAATAGGTAGGTCAGCTGAAATAAAAATAAGCTCATACATAAGCCTTAGTTTTATATGTATGTATATGTAAGGCCTCACACTGTAGGGCCTTGCATAGCATTCATCCTCAACATCATTGTGTAAGCACTGGCGTGGTGGAGGACAAAGGCTAGCTAACCTATGCTTAAATAGTCATGAGTCATCCATCTAACTTGTTCTTCAATATCTCCTCTGAGTCTCTAAAGTTCATACACTTTGTACTTACTCTCACAGGTCCATCTATATACCTTATAGATTCTTTCAATCTTTCTTCATCCAGGCTCTTGACAAACCATCTAAGTAATTAATCTTATCTCAATCTACTTCCTTCACACAAAGATGACCAAGTATATGGCTTAAAGCTAGGCCTATTGAGAGGAATTTTTCTCACTACTGTATTTAAAGGCCATCTTGATTGAGTCTATATTGTAGGAGTAGTCCATTTCTGGTTTGTACTAATATCTTGAATCACCTATCCAGGAAAGAGGCCCACATTTTCACTCCTTAGTCAACTGGATGTTAACTATGAATCACCACAAGACCATAGGTGTGAGCAGAGGGAGAAGTATTAGTGGAACACAAAGAGAATCCAGGAGATAGGGCCTACTATTCAAATAATTTGTGCCTTTTGGATCTGCCCAGCAACAATCATGAATATTTTCCTTCTGCTGAATGCTCCTGATTAACAGTATGACTTGTGGGTTTACATAGCTCATAAGAGAGACCCTAAACTGAATAGTCATCTTACTAGACATACCATTATCAGGTCTTTTGTCAGGTCTGTTCTGAGTCATAGCAGTATGGCAGGAGCAGCTTATCAAAGGGTAAACAGTTCTTTACTGCAGAAAGCAGGGCCTTACTTGTAAACTCTAGTAGTCTGTGTTATGTCTATCTTATTGGAGTCTGTGAGAGACACCACATGTCTTGCCAAGGATATTTCAGCAACATGGGATCTGCCAAGTTATATGGTTCCCCTAGCAGTCTGAAGTTGCTACAACGTGCTCTTTTTCTCTAGATCGTATTTACAATGGGCATCCTCACAAGTCATCTAATAAATAGGTTTGAATGGTCTTTCAATGTGTGGTATATGATATATCTAAATGTTTAAGGGACTACTAAGACCTGTACTACTTTCGTAGAGGCAAAAGATGTAAAGTGAAATTACATGTGTGCTATTTTGGATCAAATATGCACTACGTTCTCCTTTATATTGGAGGAGATGTCTTGGTATATTACAGTTCACTGGAGCCTTAAATCTTCACTAATGTGGCAGATTCATTATTATGAGGTTTTGAGAAAATAACTTTATTCAAATATAGTTACATATAATTAAATTTACCCCTTCAAAGTATACAGTGATTTTTTAGAAAATTAATGGATTTGTAAAATTGCCAATATGATCTAATTTTAGAACATTTTAATTACTCTAACAAGAAACTATATACCCATTACCCAGCATTCCTCATTATTTCCACTCCCTAACTCTAAGCAGTTAGTAATCTACTTTCCATAAAGATTGGTCAGCAATTAAAGATTCATATATGTTTTCACATGTATCAGTACAATGCAGAATAAAAGTGAAGAAAGTATATATGCTTGTCTCTTTCCAGATCTTAAGGGAAAATATTCAGTCTTTCTTCATTAAGTTTGATGCTAGCTATGGAGTTTCTGTAGATGCTATTTAGGAGGTTGAGGAAGTTTCTTAGTTTCTTAAAGTTTTCGTTTTATATCATAAAAAAGTTTTGGATTTTATCCAGTGGTACTTTTTTTTTGCCTCTATTGATGTATTAGTCTACTTTCATGCTGCTGATAAAGACATACCTGAGATTGGGCAATGTACAAAAGAGGTTTAATGGACTTACAGTTCCACATGGATGGAGAGACCTTGCAATCATGGCAGAAGGTGAAAGGCACATCTCACATGGCAGAAGACAAGAGAAGAGAGCTTGTGCAGGAAAACTCTACTTTATAGAATCATCAGATCTCATGGGACTTATTCACTATCATAAGAATTGCATGGGAAAGACCCACTCTCATGATTCGAGTCCCTCTCACAGCATGTGGGAACTCAAGATGAGATTTGGGTGGGGACACAGCCAAACCATATCATTCCACCCTTGGCTCCCCACAAATCTCACATCCTCATATTTCAATACCAATCATGCCTTCCCAACAGTCCCCCAAAGTCTTAACTCATTTCAGCATAACCTCCAAAGTCCACAGTCCAAAATCTCTTTTGAGACAAGGCTAGTCCCTTCTGCCAAAGATGAGAATGTGAAATCAAAAGCAAGTTAATTACTTCCTAGATACAATGGGGGGTACAGGCACTGTGTAAATACAACCATTCCAAATAAGAGAAATTGGCCAAAACAAAGGGGCTACTGGCCCCATGCAAGTTAAAAATCCAGTAGGGCAGTGAAATCTTAATGCTCCAGAATGGTCTCCCTTGACTCCATGTCTCATATCCAGGTCACGCTGATGCAAGAGATGGGCTTCTACAGCCTTGGGTGGCTCCACCCCTGTGGCTTTGCAGGGTATAGTCCCCCTCCTGGCTGCTTTCATGGGCTGGCCTTGAATGTCTGCAGCTTTTCCAGGCACTCAGTGCAAGCTGTATATGGATCTACCATTCTGGGGTCTGGAAGACAGTGGCCCTCTTCTCACAGTTCCATTGGTGCCCCAGTAGGGACTCTTTGTGGGGACTCCAACCCCACATTTTCCTTCCATACTGCCTCAGCAGAGGGTTTCCATGAGGGCTCTGCCCCTGCAGCAAACTTCTGCCTGGGCATCCAGGCATTTCCACATATCCTCTGAAATCTAGGCCAAGGTTCCCAAACCTCAATTCTTGACTTCTGGATAACTGTAGGCTCAACTACATATGGAAGCTGCCAAGTCTTGGAGTTTCCACTCTCTGAAACAACAGTGGGGGTACAGGCACTAGGTAAATACCTGTCATGGCTGGAGCAGCTGGGATGCAGGACACTGACTGCATATAGCAGAGAGGCCCAGTCCTGGAAACCATATTTTCCTTCCAAACCTCTGGGCCTATGATGGGAGGGGCTGCTGCAAATGTCTCTCACATACTCTGGAGGCATGTTCCTCATTGCTGTGGTGATTAACATTTGGCTCCTTGTTACTTATACAACCCCAGCTTGAATTTCTCCTCAGAAAATGAGATTTTCTTTTCTATTGTACTGTCAGGCTGCAAATTTTCCAAACTTTTAAGCTCTGTTTCCCTTTTAAAATGGAATGCGTTTACCAGCATCCAAGTCACCAGTTGAATGCTTTGCTGATTAGAAATTTCTTCCACCAGATACCCTATAGTCAGGTGGGGTGGTGAATGTCTGTGATCCCAGCTTCTTGGGAAGCTGAAGTGGAAGGATCTCTTGAGCCCAGGAATTTGAGGCTGCAATGAGTTGTAATTGTTCCACTGTACTTCACCCTGGGTTACAGAGTGAGACCTCACTTCTAATAATGATGATGATGACAATAATAATAATGAAATTTGGAATTTCTCCAAATTTGAGAAACACATTTCAATGAGGCACTATATATTTATTTTAGTCATTTTATCTCTATTTCTTCAGTTTGAATAATTTGTATTAATTTGGTTTCGAGTTCACTGAGTCTTACTGCTGTAGTGCCTATTACTACAAATCCCATCCTGTTAATTTTTGGCAATTACACTTTTTACTTCTACAATTTCCCTTGTGGTTCTTTTTTCTTTTTTATTTCTTTGCTTATCTTCCATGTCTGTTCATTGAGTATGTCTATCTTTTCCATATGTCATTAAATATGTTTATAATAGTAGTTTTAAAGCCCTTGTCTATTAATTCAAGGCACTATTTTCTGCTTCTTTTGTGTGTCTGGTAATTTTGAATTTTATGCTGAACACAATTTTATTTTGCAGAGAATCTGTATTATTTACTATTCTTTTGAAGTGTTTCATTTTATTTTGACTAGCAATTAATTTACTAGCATATTTCTTTGTTCTGTTGAGCTTTTAAGGTGGTCTATTTTCTTTCTTTATATACATATATATATAATCATTGCATATATATGTATATACATATATATATGTATATTTTATTGCACGTTAGGTTCTGGGGTACATGTGCAGAACATGCAGGATTGTTGCAAAGGTACATATATGGCAATGTGGTTTGCTGCCTCCATCCCCCCATCACCTATATCTTGCATTTCTCCCTGTGTTGTCCCTCTCCAACTTCCCTATCCCTGCTGTCCCTTCCCTAGTCCCCCTCAACAGACCCCAGTGTGTGATGCTACCCTCCCTGTGTCCATGTGTTCTCATTGTTCAACACCTGCCTATGAGTGAGAACGTGCGGTGTTTGATTTTCTGTCCTTGTGTCAG
Source organism: Aotus nancymaae (assembly GCF_030222135.1). Taxonomy (NCBI): domain Eukaryota; kingdom Metazoa; phylum Chordata; class Mammalia; order Primates; family Aotidae; genus Aotus; species Aotus nancymaae. Next base: position 42,716,826 of record NW_026988413.1, read on the forward strand.
TTTGCTGAGAATGATGGTTTCCAGATTCATCCATGTCCCTATGAAGGGCACGAACTCATGGTTTTTTGTGGCTGCATAGTATTCCATGGTGTATATGTGCCACATTTTCCTTGTCCAGTCTATTGTCTATGGGTATTTGGGTTGGTTCCAGGTCTTTGCTATTGTAAACAGCACTGCAATGAACATACGTGTGCATGTGTCTTTATAATAGAACGATTTATAATCCTTTGGATATATACCCAGTAATGGGATTGCTGGGTCAAATGGAATTTCTATTTCTAGATCCTTGAGGAATCAACACACTGTCTTCCACAATGGTTGAACTAGTTTACACTCCCACCAACAGTGTAAAAGTGTTCTTATTTCTCCACATCCTCTCCAGCATCTGTTGTCTCCAGATTTTTTAATGATCAACCTTCTAACTGGTGTGAGATGGTATCTCAATGTAGTTTTGATTTGCATTTCTCTAATGACCAATCATGATGAGCATTTTTTCATATGTTTCATATATGAGAAGACTCATATATGTCTTCTTTTGAAAAGTGTCTGTTCATGTCCTTTGCCCACTTTTGAATGGGTTTGTTTGGTTTTTTCTTGTAAATCTGTTTTAGTTCTTTGTAGATTCTGGATATTAGCCCTTTGTTAGGTAGATTGCAAAATTTTTTTCCCATTCTGTTGGTTGCCATTTACTCTGATGATTGTGTCTTTTGCTGTACAGAAGCTCTGGAGTTTAATTAGATCTCATTTGTCTATTTTGCCTTTTGTTGCCAATGCTTTTGGTGTTTTAGTCATGAAGCCCAGGGATCCTTTCTATAGTTTATTACTAGGGTGGTCTATTTTCTCTTTGTCCTTGGTCCTAATTTGTGGTTGTTAGTCTAAACCATCGCCTTCTAAGACTTTACTTGAAGATACAAAGTTCAGCAGTATCTATCAACTCTACTGAACTGGAGCTCCAAGTCCTCAGGATTGCATGACTTCTGGTATTTTTTATAAGATTGCCATTCCATAGCAGCTGCTCTTTGCTACACCTTATGGTGTCTAACTGTGTATGTGATATAAGAAGACATCTTCAGTTTGGGACTGGTTTTACTTATCTTTGTACAGTAGTCCTCCCTTATTATGGTTTTGCTACCCACAATTTCAGTCACCCACTGTCAACCATGATCCAAAAATTGGTGAGTAGAGTACAATAAGACATTTTGAAAGAGAAAAAAACCAGATTTATGTAACTTTTTATTACAGTGTATTGTTAGAATTGTTCCATTTTATTATTGCTGTTATTATTGTTGTGTTTAATAAACAATAATTGTTTTTTCTTATATATATGTATCTATGATAAATTAATCTTTATCATATATGTATATATAGAAAAAAACATAGTATATATAGGATTTGGTTCTTTGCAGTTTCAGGCATCCACTGGGTGTCTTGGAACATATCGTCCATGAATAAGGGAGACTACTGTACACCCTAAATTGCCTGGTAGAGTCCTTGGCATATGGCTGACTCAATAACTGTGTGTTGAAATGAATTAAATTGAATATTCATTCAGGAATATATTTAGATTATGTAAAACTTTGTAAAGAACAAAAATATTTTAAGGCTTTGTTTTGCTTTGGTTTTTTTTTTTCTGTTTTTTTTTTTTTTTTGAAACAGGGTCTTGCTCTGTCACTCAGCCTGGAATGTAGTGGCACACTCACGGCTCACTCTAATTTCAACCTCCTGTGTTCAAGCAATTCTTCCACCTCAGTCTCCTGAGTAGTTGGGACCACAGGTGTACACTATGATGCCTGGCCAATTTTTTGTATTTTTTGTAGAGACTGGAATCCACTTTGCTGCCCAGGCTAGTCTCAAACTCCTAAGCTCAAGTGATCCACCCGCCTTGGTTCCCAAAGTGTTGGATTATAGGCATGAGCCACTGTGCCTGGCCTATTATAAGAATTTTAATATTTTGCTCATAGTGTAGAGAAATCACATATTCTAAATAATTTTCAATATTTTGTTCGGTAAAACTATATAGTATGGAAAGAATCTTAAGAAAGAGAAATTGCATTTACTATTTTGGAATACTTATACCAATTTGGCTTATAAGGCTCATGTTGGTGTTAAATTCATTCATTTTAGTTTACTAATGACAGTTGCATCCACCAGAAGTATTGAAGATGGAGAATTTAAAGTTTACAAAAATTGTTCCCTAATATATCTCCATCTATAGTTTCATCAAAATAGATTTTCATTACCATTGAAAATCATTGCATATTTATTTAGAATCAGAAAATGTGGTTCTAATTATTATTTTGAAGTTTAATAGCAATGATAACATTGTGAAGTAATTTAGCTATTCAGAACATCAGATTCATCATTGTTGAAACTGGGCATTATATTGGTTTCTTAGCGTTGTTTTGAGGATTTTTTTAAACATAGGAAATTACTTTGTACTGTGATTTCTTACATAGCAGGCACTCATTATTGGTATTAACAAAATTTGGATTGGAAATTGAATCCCAGTCATTACGCTACCTAGACGTCTAATGATGCTATTATAAAACTGAATTTCACATACAATTATATGGAAATTGGAAAGTTTTAAATCATATTTTAATTAATTTAAACTAATATTAAAATATTTTGCTTTCTCCACTTGCAATTTCTATATTTAAAATACATAATTGTTTATTGAAAATTGCTAAAAGAATAGATTTTAAGTGTTTTCATCACAAAAAAAAGATATATAAGGTTAATTCACTCTATTTAATAGCTATTTGAGAGTATATACATATATATGTTTCAAAACAGCATGTTGTACATAATAAATACATACAATGTTTATTTTTCAATTATAAATAAGTAAAAAGAAAGTGTTTAGTGCCCTGAAAATGCATATATTTTACAGTAAAAGTTTAAACTCAATAATAAGACATATTTTATTATTATTATTATATATATTTTTATTAAAGTTCTGGGGTACATGTGCAGATCTTGCAGGATTGTTACATAGGTATACACATGATAAGGCATATTTTTGTAACATCTTTATAACATTTTTAACACACTATTTCAAAAATAATTGAAGATTGTTTATTTATTTTTAAATTTAAAGCATTTTAAAATATCAACCACAACTGGAAAATATTAACCAATATATTCATAAAAGAACATATTTTTAAATGTTATGTTCATTCTTAATTGAATTTTTCTCTTTTATTGTATTGGTTTGCAATAGAAAATCAGTGGTTCCTACTGCTGTAGAGAACTATGTAAATTATTTTCTGGCAGGCCTTGATACCACATATGTTTCTTCTAAGAATAACTAAGAAGCAATCTGCTGGTGAGTGTACTTTACATCCTTGCATCCAAGTCCTTTAGGAACATTCACTATCTTTACCACCTAAATAGAGCAACTACTCTGACTCCAGTGTACTCATTCTCATGTCTCCTTTAAGCCATCCAAAATCTGTAGGACATAGCATATTTCAAATCAAAATTAAGTAATCATTCCTGTTTTATACCATACTATCATTTAAAACAAGAGATCAGTGAGTTTTAAATATTCACAGAGAAATGAACTCAATTTTGCCAACAGTAGAAATATATAACCATGTTATTCACATAAATTTAAAAAATACAAAAATTAACATCAGCATCAAAGCCTTCACCCTAAATATTATCATAATTTATGTTTGTCATCACACTTCAAACCATAAAATTAAGGAGAAAGAGTTTTGTGCTTGATATGGTTTGGGTCTATGTTCCCCTAAAAAATCTCACGTTGAATTGTTATTCTTAGTGTTGGAGTTGGGGTCTGGTGGGAGGTGATTGGCTCATGGGGGCAGATTTCCCTCATGATAGTGCTTCTCTCATGATAGTGAGTGAAAATACTGAGAGATCTGGTTGTTTAAAAGTGTGTGGCACATGGCCGAGTATGGTGGCTCACACCTGGAATCCCAGTACTTTGGGAGGCCAAAGCAGGCGGATCACTTGAGGTCAAGAGTTCAAGACCAGTTTGGGCCACATGGCGAAATCCCATCTTTACTAAGAACACAAAAATTAGCCGGGTGTGTTGGCGGGTGCCTATAATCCCAACTATTCAGGAGGCTGAAGCAGGAGAATCGCTTGAACCTGGGAGGTGGGGGTCGTGGTGAGCCAAGATCTGCCACTGCACTCCAGCCTGGTTGATAGAGCAAGACACTGTATCAAAAAAAAAAAAAAAAAAACAACTATATGATACCTCCCTTTTTCTCTCTTCCTCCTGCTCTGGCCATCTAAGACATGTCTGCTTTCCCTTTGCCTTCTGCCATGAATGAAAGTTTCCTGAGGCCCCCGCAGCCATGTTTCCTGTACAGCCTATGGAACATGAGCCAATTAAACCTCTTTTCTTTATAAATTACCCAGTATCAGGCCATTTCTTTTTAGCAATGAGAGAATGGACTAATATAATGCTTCTCTTAAACCATTTGAAGAGCAAATGTCAATATTTATTCAATAAATTAAGGTTACTTTATTAACCATATTTAAACACATACCACCAAATGATATCTTTTTTAATTACAAGGAGAAGCAGAATCATCTTTGTGAGAGTCTCATTTGCTTTTTTAGGATAAAAATTCAAATGACATTAAACATTTCTTTTTTTTTTAACCCAGAAGTGCTATATCTATCACATAGTTTCTTTCCTTTCATTTCTGAAGATTTCAATTATCTAGAACTGCATAGGATGGGACATTTTCTCAGCACACCTTCCAGATTCTATATTTATATTGGTGAAATTGAGTTGTTCCTGACTTCTCCAACCATGGCAGACATACTCTTACTAGCTCATATGCTCAGTCTTCCAGTTGCTTCTCCAATCCTATACATGATGTCATCCTTTCCTAAATATTGCAGGGCATGTTATATAAATCCAAGAATCAGTCCTGGATATTGTTCCTCTCCTGAGACACCAATCTGGAACACAACATAGAGTTCGCCAAATGCACTGATCTCAGGCTTCCCTTCTGGTCCTTTCATCATTACTGCCACTGCAGTGGGACTGGAAATCTGCTGTACGCAATGTTAGAATATAGCTTGAGTTGCCCATAAGTACCTTGTGAAAGTGAAAGAAAAACAATTTTATTTTGACGTGATCAGCTAAGGGTCCCATAGCAAATTCGAGGGTGGTTTGTTAAGGTGTTTGAGAAACAGCCCTCTCATCTCCCTTGACATACAAATCAACATTTCACAAGTTCAGGTTTCAAAAATTCTACCTGGTCTCTTTTATCAGAATCATTTTTATTGGTAAAATGAACAACTTTAACTCTTTCTTTATTTTTATTTTTTGCAGTTGGAATTATTTAAATTGAAATTCAAGGTCATCCTAAAGCTTACATAAACTTCCTAGTGGTTTTGAATGTGAAGACTGATTTGAAATTTCCCTTGATTTTCTGTGTAATATGTGGAAAATTCTTTCTGAGTTGTAATGTGGACTGCTGAAAGGGAGGCTTCTCTAATTGTATCTTGCTGCCTTTTTTTCAATTTTACCTATACCAGGGAGAATAATATATTATTATAAAATAAAGCTAAAAAGCACTAAAATGAAAAATATATATTTTAGGAATTCTCTAAAACCTTAACTCCATTTAGAAGTGGAGAAGTGACTACTGGCACAGAATAAAATTGTTTTCTTTTGTCTGAAAGTAGTAACTAGTGAACAATATTATAGTTAATACTATCAAAACTAACAAACAAAATTTACATTATTTTCCCTCTCTCTCATGCAATCCAGAGATGCCTCTTGTAGCTTCTATTGTTTTTTATAAAATATAGTCTCAAACCCATACATTCTTTTCCATCTCCACTGATAACAAATTAGTCCAGTTCTCCAGTAACCTCAAGGAGATTATTGCAATTTCTTCTGATATTTAAAGAAATATCTTTTAAAGATAACATTAATTTATCCAAAAAGTTTTAGAAAACATAACAAAATGAATAGACAAATTGAGCAACCACAACCTATTAAGAAATAGATTATTAGCTTCTTGGAAGGCCCCTCAAAAGTATTTTTAAGTACTTAAAAATATATAATCTTGTTATGATTACTACTGCTTTTGTTTTTAAATTTACAATTTTACCTCTTGTTCTCTGACTAATTTATTTTTATCTGTCTTTTTTCTTGTCTGCTTTTTGATATATTAAACATTTTTTATTATTCCAGGTTTCCTTTCCATTGGTTTTCTGGCTTTATAATTTTAAGATCTTTCTAGTAGGCTCTCTAGAGATTACAACATATGTGGGTTATATATTGTGGTCCCTATGAGTAGTGCTTTTTTTTTGCAGTTTTCTAGACATTCGCCTTTTCTTGATTATGTGTTTACTTACTTATTTTCCCTTCCCATTACTCTTTATTCTTTCCCATATCTCTGAACTTCTGTTATCTTTTTCCTTCACCTTGAAACATGCCATTTAATGTGGGACTGATGCTAAGGAATACTCTGTTCGTTTTTGAAAATGTCTTCATTTTCCTCTCATTTGGAAGGCAATTTTTACTTTTAGGTTGGCATTTACTTTCTTTCCACGTTTAGAGGTAACATTGACTTTATTTGTGTTTTTCTGTGAAAAATTATCAATCTCATTGTATCTTTGCAGGTGATATGATTTTATTATTACCAGAATTGGCTGCTTTATAGATTTATTCTTCATCTTTTATTTTCAGCAGATTCACAGTAATATGCTTGGGTGTGATATTTTTAAGATTCACCCTAGTTAGGGCTTTATTATCTATGATTTGATGTCTTTAGTTTGAAACATCACCCAAACAATTCTTTGCTGTCATCTTTTCAAATGTTGCTTCTTCTACAGAGCTTTATCCAATCTTTTTCAAATTTATGTGTCTTATGTGTGTCATATGCTCCTTTGTTATTTTTCATCTTTTTGTCTTTCTTGCTTCCATCTGGAAATTTTCTTCTGACTTATCCTTTGTTGACTACTTATCTTCTCAGCTTTGTCTAATCTTATTTTAATTTTTGTGTTTTTCAGTTCTAGAATCATTTTGTAGTTTTTTATAGTTTCTAGTTTTCTGTGAAATATTCCATCTTACCTTTTAAACCCATGCATAGCTACACTATAGATTTTTTTAAAATATCTCTGCTGTACTACAAAATACATCTCATTACTTGCTTAAAATTCTTCAATGGCTTCCTATTACACTTTTAAAAGAATGCCAGCATCTTTCTCTTTGCCTCTGTGGCCATGTTTGGTCCAACTCCTGCTACATTTTCAACTACATCCACTATGACTCTCCCAATCCCTACTCCAGGCTGTGTTTGACTCCTGTGCTATGCTATGCTATGTTATGCTATGCTATGCTGTGCTATGCTATGCTTTTCCTTAAGTCAGAGTATTTCTCTTCTGCCGAACATATCTTTCATATACCCTCTTAGTATTAACACTTCCTTGACCACTCTCAATACGTGGCTTTCTCTCCTTCCCAGTCCCATTCCTCACCCATCATGGGAGCAGCTATGTTTTCTTCCCACTGTGTACAGGGTCCAGTGCCAGCACGGTACTTGGCACATTATAGGCACCAAATATTTGCAAACAAAATGACTCAGTGAATAAAAATTATTTTTATCATTTCTCATGGTAGTAAAAGTATTTAAAAACCTCTAGTTATCTACTTTATCTCTTTCATCTTTTCAGTTCTCAGAGCACATAGGGTATAGTAAATGCTTGCTTAATACATTTGAAAAGTTTAATTGTAAAATTCTCATGAGTGTGTAGTTCAGAGTGTGTGTATACATGAATATATATATATATGATATAGATATGTGTATCATTTGTAATAGTATCTATATCATGATATGACCATACCTATTGATATAATGCCTGTATTAGTTGGTTTTCACATTGCTATAAGGAAACGCTCAAGACTGGGTACTTTATAAAGAAAAGAGGTTTAATTGACTCACAGTTCCACATGGCTGGGGTAGCTTCAGGAAACTTATAATCATGGTGGAAGTCACCTCTGCACAGGGCAGTAGGAGAAAGAATGAGTGTCAGTAGGGTAATGCCAGATGCTTATAAAACCATGAAATCTCATGAAAAGTCAGTCACTATCAGGAGAACAGCATGGGGGAAATTGCCCCCATGATTCAATTACCTTCCACTGGGTCCCTCCTGTGACACCTGGGGATTATGGGGATTACAACTCAAGATGAGATTTGGATGGCAACACAACCAAACCATATCAATATTGTTACTAATATGTTTAAACACCTACATTATTTGAATAAACTAGTGAATTTGAAATTTTCACAGATTTTCATTAATTTTTTTCTATAACTTCAAATATCTGGAGTTACAGAAACAAAAGCATAGTTTGATTATGATTTGAATATGCAAGCAGAAAGGAGACATCTGCTTTGTAGAAATTATTTAAAATTCTGCTTTTGAACCAGTTTACTTTTTAAATATATCAGATTTTTTTTAAAGAATATGCAAATTAGTTTACTTGTTAATAATTTGCATTCATTGTTTGAGCAGGAGTCAAATTACTAGGCCCCTACATTCGCTTTCCCAACGGTTCCTGTGAACTTATATAAAAAAGTGAAAAAAAGAATAGAACCGAAAACAGGCTTGACAGGCAAGTTCATGTTAAAATCTAGAAATAACTTCTATTAACAAAGAATATTGATATGGTTTGGCTGTGTTCCCACCCAAAATCTCCCCTTGAATTATAATCCCATAATCCCCGAAATCCTCTGAATCCCCATGTGTCAAGGGAGAGACCAGGTAGAGGTAGTTGAATCATGGGGGCAGTTTCCCATATGCTGTTCTTGTGATAGTGAGTTAGTTCTCAGGAGATCTTATGGTTTTATAAGTGCATAGTAGTTCCTTCTACATTCACTCTCCTTCCTGCCACCTTGTAAAGAAGGTGCCTTGTATCCCTTTGCCTTCTGCCATGGTTGTAAGTTCCTGAGGCTTCTCTAACCATGCTGACCTGTGAGTCAATTAAACCTCTTTCCTTCATAAATTACCCAGTCTCAAGCAGTTCTTTATAGCAGTGTGAAAACGGACTAATACAAATGCCAAAGCACCTCAAGTCAAACTTAAAACAGATGATTCCACTTATATGAGTAATCTACAATAGTCAAACTCATAGAAACAGAGAATAAAATAGTGGTTGCCAGGAATAGGGGGTAGAGAAATGGGGAGTTGCTGTTCAGTGGATATGAAGTTTCAGTTATGCCAGATGAATAGGTTCTACAGATCTGCTATACATTATAGTGTTTATAGTTAATAATACAGCATTATGCACTTCAAAATTTGTTAAGTATAGATCTCATGTTAAGTGTTCTTAACAAAATAACAACCACCACAATAACAAACTAAACAAGCAAGCCAAACCAACCACAACAAAACAAAGGGACATGAGAACTTTGGAACATGTTACATGTCTATTACCTTGATTGTACTGATGGTATCACAGGTGTTTGCACATGTAAAATTCATCAAATTATATACATTAAATTTGTACAGTTCTTTGTATATCAACTATATTTCAATAGATGTTTCAAAAGAGTAACAAAGAGTTCATTGAGAAGCACAAATTTAACTTACACATTCTCTGAGAAATAGCAGTCTGCTACCCAAGAAGTAGATAGAAGGAAATTTTAGCTATTGTTTTTTTCTCTGGATTCTATCTCAGAATATATATATTTGGGTAGATTTATTTTAAACAGTGATGAGTGACCAGCCTATTTAAAGCTGCATGAGTACTTCTTCCAGAAGAACCCAGTTTATTCTTCCCCCACTGTTATTTACCCTTCTATGTTCTGATATTATATTTGCCAATAAATGGTGAAGGAATTTGCTAAAAATGGCATCCTGCACCTTTGAATCAGTTGTCTCCTTAGATAAGGCAAGAGACAAAAACCTGGTAACAGTAAAGAATGGTGGGAATATTAGATTTTCCATACTGCACTGACTAAAAGTGCTGAGAACCTTGTCATAAGAACAGAAGAAGATTCTATATGGTCAATCAGGGTATAGCAATGAATGCCACTAGACAATGGAAAATTTGGATAAAGATAACAGCACGAAATATTCTCCATTCCAAGCCAGGAGTGGAGGTATAAGATAATAATGCTAATAGGAACCAAATGGAGATTAAGTAGAAATAAAACTGTTCCCAACATTTGCTTTGTTGGAAACATGGAGAGCTGGGTATGGATGCAAAGGCTGAGATGAATATGAGGTTTGTTTGGGTAAGACAAAGTATCATAAATACAAAAATGCAATTTCAAAATTAAAAGCTGCTTTGGAAATAATGTTATAATACTGACATTAGAGAAAACAAATCAATAATATGGAGTATAAACATGGAAAGCTCAAACAGAGGTAAGGAAAAGAAGATAATGAGTTAAAATCATAATAAAGAATATTCCCCATGGAAAGGCAATAGAATGGAAATCTAATATAAAATTAAGTATTTATGTTCTTAAGGAAGAAATCAAAACAATTACATGAAGCACATTTAAACATGTGAAATATAGTTGAAGGAAACATCCTGAAGATGAAACAGACCGAATTACACCCATCAAAAGTTCACTAGAGTCGAAGCAAAATTAATGATAAAAATAAACCAATGCCAATCCTGGAAAATTTTCTTGAATTGCAAAATAACAGAACATAAGCTATAAGACTGCAGCAGAAGACAAGCTAAGAGTCTTTAATAAACAAAAATTAGACTGGCTTAGCACCTCTCTGTATTCCTAAAGATTAGTAAGTGATTATCAACTGTATAGCATTTTGAGGAGAAAACAGCCTAACCCATGAATTATATGTCTAGCCATCTTGCTGTTCGTGTAAGACAGAAATAATATACTCTCATAAATGCAAGGACATAGAAAATATAACAGCCTTGTATTCTGAAAATATAATTATTTGAAAAATTTATCAGCCATTCACGAAATATATCAAGAACTGATGAATGAGAAACAAGATGTAAAATTATTAGCAACGTTCATGAAGACCATTTAAACAGTGAGGCAGTTGTGCAAATATAGTAAAAAAAAAAATGTTTTGGAAAAGAAACCTCAAGCTGTAAAAGTATGACATAATAAGAATAACTGCAATATAAAATTCAGGATTTAAAACAAAGTCCAATGTTAAAAATTGTGGAAGGGCAGATATTTCTTAAAAAGAGGACACTAATATCCTATTACATAGGGAGATGTCAGAAGATACAGTTTTATTCTTGATTTGGGTAATTAAAATGTTTCCATATGAAACCATTTAAAAAACAATGAAATATTTCAAACATTCAGAAAAACACAGAGAATAGTAAAACAGTACACCTATGTACTGTTAAAGAAAAAATTATTCAATGATACTTGGTAAAGCATGGCAAGAGTTTATTCTGGACCACTGCTTTAGGCATAGGGACCACCACATTAGGATTTTGCAGTGGAGGAGAGAGAGTTGGCCCAACTCTGAATAAAGCATGGGCAAGTGAGAACTTACAGTCAAGGAGCAGGATGGAGGACAGTGGTTGGAAAATTTCTAAGAGGAAACATCAGGGGTAAGGGAGATTCTGGGTAAGCCAACTTTGCTGAAGACAGGCCAGGGTAATAAGACATCACCAGGGCGATGGTGGAGGATGAGGAATTCAATCAACTGCTGATGGTGATTGTATACTAAATGTGGAGGTTTCATGCTAAACTGATTTAGTATGACTCTTTCCTAAAACCGCATTCTATAAGAAAGTGCAGACAGGCACCTAGGAGAAGGGTCAGGAGCCTGACTAAAGTTTGGTAAAGCAGAGAATTTTTGTCAATACCTACCACCCAGATTGAACAGATTTTTGTCATATTTGCTTCAAATCTCTTCCTCTTCCCCTCATTTTTTAAAGAAAGAACACATTAAAGACTCAGCTCAAGACACTTTGTACCCCTCTCCCATTTCGTTCTCTCACTTTCTTAATTTCCGCCACAATCCTGAAGTGTAGCATGCCTGTTTCTATGGTTACCAAATATGTGTTCATCTTTCACAATAGAAGAAAACTGATTTATGTGTTTTAAAATTCTACAGAATATATCATGATTTACATATCATTTTAAAACAATATTGAGTGAAAGATGCAAATTATGTGATTATGGAAATCATACAGCAGCTAAAATGAAAGAACTTGATTTATATGTACTAACATGAATGAATCTTGAAACATTCTATGTGGTATAAATGCTGGTTTTGTAATAATATAGTATTGATATATATATGTCAAATTTAATAACCTTTGCAGTGGTGTGGTCCCTATCCATTTTTTCATTAAAAGATACTTAGGTTGTTTCCAGTTATTTCTTATTACAATTAATGATATAATGGACATCTTTGTACTTAACTCTATGTACTTGCATGAAAAACTCTTTAGGGTATATACTTAGAAGAAGAAATGGTAGATTGTTGATTAGGTACTTTTTCAGTGGTTATTGGTATTTTCAAGTTACACTCAAAGTAATACCATTTTATATGTGAGAAATCCTCTTTATTCATACCTTCACAATACTTTGTATTGTCAGACTTTTAGAAATATACACTCACCACAAGTGAATTTGAATATCTTTTCACATATTTAACTTACATTGATGTTTATTCTGTAATTCACATATATAAGCATGAGAAATTGATATATGTAAAAACATCTACATACAGATTATATATATGTATATGTATATGTAATATATAGATTCCATTTAAAATTGGGGTGTTTGTGTGTTTTTCATGTACAATGCAGGAGTTTTTGTATTACCTGGATGCTGAAAATTTATCGGTTATATATTTAAAAAATATCTTTATGCTGTCTGTATCTTCTCTTTTTACTATTTTTGTTGGGTCTGTTTTATTTATTTTTGTCAGTAATTTTCTTTATATATTGGGCTTTTTTCTCTTTTTTGATATATTTGTCTCTACTCCAAGGTTATAGATATTTTTCTATATTTTCTTCTAAAGATTTTAAGTTTGTGTTTTGCATATTTAGATCTTTAATTAGGGAGACCATATGTCCCATTTTGCCAAACAGTTTCCAAATGTTTTAAAATTTTCTCGGATTTTTTTTATTACATAATGAAGTATTATGATTAACAGTTTCATTAGAATAACTGATGATTTCTTCAGCAGAACCTCTCTTTAAATTTCCACCTTCTGTCAGTGTATTGCCTAGTATGTATCTTCTAGTATAATATTCAGAGTTCAACTTTAAGCCATGATAAATCTGAAGGATGGTCTGTCATAATCCTTCTTTCTTTTCCTAGTCCTTTCTAGGTTCAGTGTTACCAATTCTCTTTTTTTGAAGGCTACCATAGCAATGAAGTGCTCTCTGACATAAGCAATCAGGGAAATCTAACTCCTTATAATGTTTTGTGTTTATAAAAATATTATGCACTGTTGCCATTTGTGTTATAGCCTATGAGATGCATGATTTGTGTCTTTGCTAAATCATCACCAAATGGCTAAGTATTTCACCCTTTGAGTATCTACTGTGTGAATCTAACTAGATGTCCCATAAATATATTCAACTTTAATGAATTTATAAATTTTTCTTGTAAAATTTGCTAATATTTTATTCAAGAAAATTTTTATACTGTATAAATGACAGTATACAGTATAAATGACACCTGAAATGGTATACAATATTATATTCAAAATCATTTTGGAAACTTTGAATCCAAGTATTCTACAAAAAGAGTACTAAACCAGTTCAGGATTTGTGAATTTTGGTAAAATGAAACTTTTAGAAACAGTGCTTGCAAACAAGCTTGTCTATAAAATCTACAGAGGAACAGTATAAATGACACCTGAAATGGTATACAAGATTTAATTTTGAAATATCTTTTTCTTAATTTATGGAAATAATGTTTTAATGGCTCTTTTAATTTAATTAAAAATATTTATATTCTCTGGGAATGGAGTAAAATTGATAAGACATAATTCTGCAACATCTCAGTTTGCTAAAGATTTAAAGTAATCTTAAGTTAAAACAACATTTCATTTTTTAACATAAAATATTTGGCAAATAAACAGACTCCAAAGAAAAGTAAAAAGCACCCAAAAAAGTACTATGGTTAAAATATTATAGAACAAAAGAAAAAAGAAACAAAAATGAAAGAGAGAGAATTGAATGAATTTAGTTTGTGTTCTGACCTTGCCAGAAAGGTTTTTTTTTTTTTTTTTTTTGAGATGGAGTTTCGCTCTTGTTACCCAGGCTGGAGTGCAATGGCGCGATCTCGGCTCACCGCAACCTCCGCCTCCTGGGTTCAGGCACTTCTCCTGCCTCAGCCTCCTGAGTAGCTGGGATTACAGGCACGCGCCACCATGCCCAGCTAATTTTTTGTATTTTTAGTAGAGACGGGGTTTCACTGTGTTGACCAGGATGGTCTCGGTCTCTTGACCTCGTGATCCACCCTCCTCGGCCCCCCAAAGTGCTGGGATTACAGGCGTGAGCCACCGTGCTAGAAAGTATTTTTTAATAAAAATATTATCGTGTATAGAGAACTATCCCTAGAATGCAACTTTGAAAAATGTTGCAGACTATTTTAGGAAAGGGTTAAAATTAAAAACAGTAGAATTAAATTTTTAAAGAATCATAGCACTTATGATATAGCTTTAGACATCTATGAGGTGAAAAAAGACATATGTAAATATCAAAATATAATCATGTTTTTCTTATGTGTTAAGATAATTTATGTGAAGACTTTTCTGATCAATACATGGATATATCCATTTTTATTTTTGGAGTGAATTTTTATTTTTGAAAATATTTTTGTATGAAACTAAATTATCTATCACCAATATACTAAAATAATTTTAAACAAATATTTTCAAAAAACTATGTCAAAATTAAATAGTTTTAATTGTTTTTAATACTCTCACTAAAAATATTCCTGGTTTAGGAAACGTGATTATCCTAATTATCTTCATCTCAAATTTATTTTTGTGTGAAGTAGGAGTCTAAATTATTTTTTCCAATTATCTTAACAAATTTTTTTAAGTAAAGTATCTGTTTCTTACTGATTTATATGTAGTGATGATTAATATTGAATATTAACTATGTCTCCTGGGTGTGTCTCTGAGGAGATTAACATCTGAGTCAGTAGACAGGAGAGGTAGACCCACCCTCAATCTGGGTGGGCACCATCTTAGCTGCCAGCATAAAAACAGGCATGGAAAGAGGAGACCAGTTGAGTCTTCTGGCCTCCATCTTTCTCCCATGCTGCATGCTTCCTGTCCTCCAACATCAGTCTGCAAGCTTCTCAGCTTTTGTACTCTTGTACCTACATGAGTGGTTTGTCAGGGGCTCTCGGGCCTTTAGCCACAGGCTGAAAGCTGCACTTTCAGCTTACCTAGTTTAGGTTTTAGGAATCAGACTGGCTTCTTGGTTCCTCAGTTTGTAGATGGACTATTTTGGAACTTCACCTTGTTATCGTGTGAGTCAATACTCCATAAGAAACTCCTTTACATATATATCTCTCTCTCTCCTATTAGTCCTGTCCCTTTCGAGAACCCTGACTAATATAGATTTTGTTACCAAAAGTGGGGAGCTGCTGTAAAGATGTGGAAGCAACTTCAGAACTGGATAACACGCAGAGGCTGGAACAATTTGGAGGTTTCAGAAGAAGATAGAAAAATATGGTACAGTTTGGAACTTCCTAGAGACTTGGTGGGCTCAGAAGACAGAATGATGTGGGAAATTTTGGAAATTCCTAAAGATTCATTGAATGGCTTTGTCCAAAATACCAATAGTGATATTGGCAATAAAGTTCAGGCTGAGGTAATCTCAGATGAAGATGAGGAACTTTCTAGGAACTGGAGTAAAGGTTACTTGCTACGCAAAGACACTGGCAGCATTGTGCCCCTGCCCTAGATATCTGTGGAACTTTGAACTTGAGAGAGATGATTTATGGTATCTGGCTGAAGAAATTGCTAAGTGGCAAAGCATTCAAAGGGAAGCAGAGCATCAGAGTTTAGAAAATTCACACCCTGAAGATGTGATAGAAAAGTAAAACAAATTTTCTGAAGAGAAATTCAAGCTGGCTGCAGAAATTTGCATAAGTAATGAGGACCCAAATGTTAATCACTAAGACAATGGGAAATATGTCTCCAGGGCATGTCAGAGGTCTTCATGGCAGCCGCTTCCTCACAGACCTGGAAGTCTAGAAGGAGAAAGTGGTTTCATGGGCTAGGCCCAGGGCCTTGCTGCTTTGTGTAGTCTCAGGACTTGGTGCTCTGTGTCCCAGACGTGGCTAAAAGGGACCAATGTAGAGCTCAGATCATTGCTTAAGAAGGTGCAAGCCCTAAGCCTTGGTGGTTTTCACATTGTGGTGTGCCTACGGGTACAAAAAAATCAAAATTTAGGTTTGGGAACCTCTGCCCAGATTTCAGAAAATGTATGGAAATGCCTGGATGTCCAGGCAGATGTCTGCTACAGGGGGCGGGCCCTAATGGAGAACCTCAGCTAGGGCAGTATGGAATGGAAATGTGGGATTGGAGCCCCACACAGAGTCCCCAATGGAGCACTGCCTAGTGGAGCTGCGAGAAGAGGGCCACTGTCTTCCAGACTTCAGAATGATTCAGATCCACCAACAGCTTGCACCGTGCTCATGGAAAAGCTGCAGACACTTAATGACAGCCGTGAAAGTAGTGGGAGGGGAACTGTGCCTTTCAAAGCCATAGAGGTGGAGGTTCCCAAGGGCTGTGGTAACCCACCACTTACATCACCGTGACCTGGATGTGAGACATGGAGTCAAAGAAGATCATTTTGAAACTTTAAGATTTGACTGCCCCATTGGATTTTGGACTTACAAGGTGCT
The DNA here is from genome assembly GCF_030222135.1 of Aotus nancymaae. Taxonomy (NCBI): domain Eukaryota; kingdom Metazoa; phylum Chordata; class Mammalia; order Primates; family Aotidae; genus Aotus; species Aotus nancymaae. The sequence continues at coordinate 42,733,667 of NW_026988413.1, forward strand.
TGTAGCCCCTTTGTTTTGGCCAATTTCTTCCATTTGGAATGTGTGTATTTACCCAAAGCCTGTGCAACCATTGCATCTATGAAGTAACTAACTTACTTTTCATCTTACAGGCTCATAGGTGGAAGGTACTTACCTTGTCTCAGATGAGACTTTGGACTGTGGACTTTTGAGTTAATGGTGAAATGAGTTAAGACTTTTGGGGACTGTTGGGAAGGCATCATTGGTTTTGAAATGTGAGAACATGAGATTTGGTAGGGGCTGGGGTAGAATGATATGGTTTCGCTGTGTCCCACCCAAATCTCACCTTGAATTATAATAATCCCATGTGTCAAGGGCTGGGCCAAGTGGAAATAAATGAATCATGGGGGTGGTTTCTGCCATACTGTTCTCATGGTAGTGAATAAGTCTCATGAGATCTGATAGTTTTATAAATGGGAGGTCCCCTACCCAAGCTCTCTTGTCTGCCACCATGTAATATGTAACTTTGCAACTCCTTTGTCTTCCACCATGATTGTGGAACCACCACAGCCATGTGGAACTGTGAGTTCATTAAACCTCTTTCCTCTATAAATTATCCAGTCTCATATACATATATATAATTTTTTTTTGGAGATAGGGTCTCTCTTTCTCACTCAGGCTAGAGGGCAGTGCTGTGATCTTTGCTCACTGTAACCTCCATCTTATTGGCTCAGGTGATCCTCCCACCTCAGCCTTTGGAGTAGTGGGAACTAAAGGTCCATGCCACCACACCTGGCTATTTTTTTTTGTTTTTTAGTAGAGATGGGGTTATTTCATGTTGCCCAGGCTGGTCTCAAACTCCTGGGCTCAAGCAATCTGCCTGCCTTGGCCTCCCAAAGTGCTGGGATTACAAGAATGAGCCACTGTGCCAGATCCCATATTTTTAATGTACTATGTTTCCATAATATGTGAGTTTGCTTCTGGGTTCTATATTCTGTTCTTTTGTACCATTTTGCATTGTTGTAATTACTACAGTTTTATAATAAATATTGATATGCGGTAGATTATATCCCAACATTTTTTTCTTCAAAATTATTTTTGAACTTTATAACTTAAAATATTATGATAGTCATTGTTCTAAAATTAGGTTTTCCAATTATTGAGAATTTAGGGATGCTACTATTAATATATAAGAATGCTACTAATTTTTCCATAACTTTGTGTCCACCTACTTTTCTGAAGTCTTTAAATAGTTCACATAGTTTAACTTAGATTACAATTGTGTCATCCAGAAATTATCTAATATATTTACTTCTTTTATGTAATCTTTATGTTTTATTGGAGTGATTGGGACTACTGAAAAAATAATGAAACAATAAACAGGTAATGGATATCCTTATTCCTGATCATAATGCTTGTCCATTAACTGTAAAGTTTTATAAAGTTTAGGGAAATACCCTTTTTCAGACCAGGGCTAAACATATACAATTAATTAGTATTATATTTTATCAATGCTTTTGCATTGATAAAAATACTATGGATATTAATTATATTTTTCTCCTAATCTGTCTTCCTCCTATTCTATTAATATGGAAAATTATGCTTTAAATTTTCTACTGTCAAATTATTTCTTCGTGCTAAGATAAACACTATACGGTTATGCTGCATTAAAAATATATGTATGATATAAATATTTCACCTAAACTTTTGTGTATATATTAATAAGAAGATTGGTCTAGATATTTCTTTTCTTGTACTATCTTGGTGTGTGAAGGTGATACTAAGCTCAGAACCAGGATTTGATACACATTTTTATGTTTATATGTTATATGATAATTTGCATAAATTTGAAGTTACCTGTCTTTGAAGGCTGGGTAAAATCTTAACTATGAAACTGCCTGGATCTTCTACAGTTTTGTGAGTGATGGTGATTGCTGATTTTATTTAATAGTTACATATCTGATCAGGCTGTATTAAATCTTCTTGAGTCAGTTCTGTTAATCCTTATTTTTTTCCTAGGAAATCTATTAATTTCCTGAAATTTAATTTGAAATATATAATTGTGTTTATTGATATATCTGTATTCATTCTATTCTATTTCTTAAAAAAATTTATGTATATGCAGTTCTTTTATGTTCTTCTTAATATTATTTATTTTTCCCTTTTATTTTTTAATGGCATTTTTATGATTTATACATTTTATTAGTCAATATACACAATCAGCTATTTACTTTGTTCATCTTTTTTTCTTTAGAAATGAATTAATTAGAAGTGTTTTAGTTTATAAAATTTATGGATAATTTTTCTTGATTATATTTTTTCATACTGATTTTAGTGCCATGTGGCATATACTGTAAAAGTCTGGGCTGTGAGAGAAGAAATACTTTTTAAAATAGATTTACTCAACTCTGTCCTTCTGTATGTCTAAGGCTTATCAAATTGATCAGTGCAAATTACTCTGCATGACCTTACGAGGCCAAATTACACAGATCCTATTTGAGAAATTGTGGCAGTTATGCTACACAGTGGGGTTGTATACATATGTCTTTCCACTTAGGTAAAGGATTTTTTTTTAAAGTTGATTTTTTTTCTGTTATATAATATCCTTAATTATCATACTTCAGCCATCTTGAACTTCAGTCTGGCTCAGTGACCTTTTTATGGTGATCTCTCTAGTATGACAGGATGTCTATACTTACAGGATATCTGTAATTCCATGTAAGACCATGGAGCATACAAATTTGAGGTTCTTACCAACACTTCAGATCAGTATTTTTCAGATTTGAGTCAAAGCAGCAAAGGGTCCCCAGCTGCACATGTATTCCTCCAAACAATTCTTGTCTTTTTCTCCTTTTCTTCCTTCCTTCTCACATGACTGTTTGAATATATTCACATATTAACTCATTGTTTTGCATGGAATAGGCACTAGGCTAGAAACAGAGAACCCAGTAGGAAACCATAAATATAAATTCTGCTCTCAAGAAGCCTCAGTCTAGATGAGAAGGCAAACAATATCCACTCCCCCCAAAATACATGTACAATAATCGTACATGAACTAGCATTGTGATAAGTGCTATAAAGCTGACAAATAAAAAAAGGTGGTGGTCCTTCTATGGGGAGGAGGCAAAAGATACTAAAAGAAAAGAACTTGAAGTATCAGGCTTTTTCCTTCTTGATATGGTTTGGCTCTGTGTCCCCACCCAAATCTCATGTTGAATTGTACTCCCATAATTTTCACATGTGGTAGGAGGGATCTGGTGGGAGATAATTTGAATTGTGGGAGCAGTTTCACCCATATTGTTCTCCTGGTAGTGAGTAAGTCTCACGAGTTATGATGGTTTTATCAGGGGTTTCTGCATTTACATCTTCCTCATTTTCTCTTGCCACCACCATGTAAGAAGTGCCTTTTGCCTCCCTCCATTATTCTGAGGCCTCCTCAGCCATGCAGAACAGTAAGTCCAATTAAACCTCTTTTTCTTCCTAGTCTTGGGTATGTCTTTATCAGCAGTGTGAAAATGGAGTAATCCAGTACATTGGTACCCGTAGAGTGAGGTGCTACTGAAAAGATACCCAAAAATGTGGAATCGGCTTTGGAACTGGGTAACAGACAGAGGTTGGAACAGTTTTAGGGTGCAGAAGAATACAGAAATACATGAGAAAATTTATTCCTAGAGACTTGTTGAATGGCTTTGACAAAAATACTGATAGTGACATGAACAATAAGGTCCAGGATGAGGTAGTGTCAGATGAAGATGAGGAGCTTGTTGGGAACTGAAGCAAATGTGACTCTTCTTATATTTTAGCAAAGAGACTGGCAGCATTTTGTCCCTGCCCTAAAGATTTGTGGAATTTTGAACTTGAGAGAGATTATTTAGGGTATCTGATGGAAGAAATTTCTAAGCAGCAAAGCATTCAAGAAGTGATTTGGGTGCTTTTAAAGCATTAAAAGGGAAAGTTTTAAAAGGGAAACAGCATAAAAGTTTTGAAAATTTGCACACCGACAATGTGAGGAAAACAAAAACCCATTTTCTGAGGAGAAATTCAAGCAGGCTGCATATATTTGCATCAATAATGAGGAGCCAAATGTTCATCCACAAGGCATGTCAGAGGTCTTCACAGAATCCCCTCCTATCCCAGGCCTGAAGGTTTTGGAGGAGAAAATAGTTATGTGGGCTGGGCCCAGGGTCCCTGTGCTGTGTGCAGCCTAGGGACTTAATGCCCTGTGTCCCAGCTGCTTTAGTCATGGCTCAAAGGGGCCAACACAGAGCTCAGGCCATTGCTTCAGAGAATGCAAGCCCCAAACCTTGGCAGCTTCCATGTGGTATTGAGCCTGTGACTGCACAGAAGTCAAGCATTCAAGTTTGGGGACCTCTGCCTAGATATCAGAACATGTATGGAAACACCTAGATGCCCAGGCAGAAGTTTGCTGCAGGGGCAGGGTGCTTATGGAGAACCTCTGCTAGGGCAGTGTGGAAGGGAAATATGGGGTTTCAGCCCCCACATAAAGTCCCTACTGGGGTACCACCTAGTGGAGCTGTGACAAGAGGGCCACCATCCTCCAGACCCCAGAAGGTTAGATCCACCTACAGCTTGCACTGTCTGCCAGGAAAAGTCACAGACACTCAATGCCATCCTGTGAAAGCAGCTGGGAGGGATGCTGTACCCTGCAAAACCACAGGGCAGAGCTGTAGAACATAAGAACCTATCTCTTGCATCAGCATGACTCAGATTGAGACATGGCATCAAAGGAGATTATTTTGGAGCTTTCAGATTTGACTGCCCTGCTGGATTTCAACCGGCATGGGGCTGATAGCTACTTTGTTTGGCCAATATCCCCCATTTGAAATGGCTGTATTTACCCAATGCCTGTACCACCACTGCATGTAGGAAGTAACTAACTTGCTTTCGATTTTACAGGCTCATAGGTGAAAGGGACCTGCCTTGTCTCAAATAAGACTTAATGTTGAAATGAGTTAAGACTTTTAGGGACTGTTAGGAAGGCATGATTGGTTTTGAAATGTGAGGACTTGATATTTGGAGGGGCCAGGGGCAGAATGGTATGGTTTGACTCTGTGTCCCCACTGAAATCTCATCTTGAATTGTACTCCCATAATTGTGATGTGTTGTGGGAGGGACCCAGTGGGAGATAACTTGAATCATGGTGGCCATTTCCCCCATACTGTTCTCATGGTAGTAAACAAGTCTCACAAGATCTGATTGTTTTATCAGGGGTTTCCACTTGCGCATCTTCCTCATTTTCTTTTGCCGTCACCATGTAAGAAGTGCCTTTTGCCTCCTGCCATGATTCTGAGGTCTTCCCAGTCATATGGAACTCTAAGTCTAATTAAACCTCTTTTTCTTCCCAGTCTTGGGTATGTCTTTATCAGCAGTGTGAAAATGAACTAATACACATCTCCTGACATAAGAGAAGAAAAGAACCTGTGTTAGTACTTAGTCACTTTTTCACCCTCCAGAAGCACAGAGGTTGCAATTACAAATGTATATCCTAAAGTCTGACTGTTGAATTAACATTCAGGCTCCACAATTCCCTGCTAAGGATATTTTAGTATGTTACTTAATCTATAGAAATGTGTTTCTCCCTATGAAAACTGCAGATAAGAATAACATGCAATTCACAGGATTTTTGTTCAAAGTACATGCAATATTCCATGCAAGTAAATAAGCATATTGGTTCTTAGCACTCAGTAAATGCTGGCTTCTGGTAGATATAATTATATTCTTTATGTACTCTATTACTTTTGAAATTCACACAGAGGCTCCAGAATTTCTTATGTATAAATTGGTTCTCTCCTACTCTGTTCCCTTTGCTCAACTCTCTATGGAAAAGGAAACACAGCTTGTACCCATTGTACTCACAAGGGCAAAGTCAGGAGGAATCCATTCCTGTGCTTCAGGAATCCTGACGTGTACCCACATGGTATTTAGCATGTGTGCATGAGTTTTCACCAAAAAGGAAACTTTATATTTATTTTTGTATAAGTTTTTACTATTTTAAAATACAGATTAAATCAGTGGATATCAACTTTCTCTGCATACTAAAATCACTTAAAACTCTTAAAAACTATCACAAATACTAGCCCCACTGGAGATCAATAAACACAGAAGCTCTAAAATAAAAAGTGAGTTGTGTTGGTTTAATATACATCCAGGACTAAAACTTAGTGTATTACATACAGCTTTTATGAATATGTCAGAGAAGGGTAAATGCATCCACCATGACATAAAAGCTCTTAGTGAAACATTAAAAAATCCTTCTTTAAAGGTTTTTTTAAAAACGATCTTGAATACAAAACAATTCAAATTGAGCTACTTATAAAAAAAAAACAAAATGAACAAAAACCCACAATATTACAGAAAAACATAAACATTTTAAGAATTCACAACTTTATTTTGAATAAAAAAAAAGAGATTGGAGTGGTACTTTTAAATTTCAAATAAAATTTATTTGATATATAATCTCTCTCTCTCTATATGTCATATATATAGATTATATATATGTATTTTTTTCTGCCAATTAAAAATAAAATTATAAATAATTCAAGTAAATTAGAATTTGTAGCAAAAAAACATTAAATTGGGCAGAAATGTAATTTTATATTGGGAAGAGTTATAATCCTCAATGATAATATAACAATGATGAATCTCCATGAACTGAATTGAAATACATAAAGCAAAAGTTCAATGAAATAAAAAGAATAATTTATAGAAAGATGATCATTCTGGGGGATTTTAAAATACCTCTTTTATTCTTGACAGATCAAGAAGATTGAAAAGAATGGCAGAGAATCTGAGTAATACAGTTACTAAAGTTGAATTAATAAATAAATATTAGTCATATACATGTGCCAAAAGTATTTTTGGAAGAAATGTAAATTATGCAGTAAATTGAATATGATAATCTGGACATAAAAGCACGACAGATTTAAAAGAGAAAATAAGAACTAGAGTGGGAAGAAGGGAAAAAAAGAAGTGAGCTAAGGCTCCCTTTACACAGGCAGTGGTTATTAGCTGTAATTTAATTCTTTTCAATGGATATTATTTTATTTATTTTTCTTCTTTATAGCAAACATTATATCTTTATCACGTAAAAATTATAAATTACAGATAATTTTGTAAAAGAATGAAGTGATTGAAAACCCTAGTACATAATCAAACTATACATATTGTATTTTAAATATAACAAAAACATATCACAAAACTCTTTTGTTGAATTTCCTTACCAAGATCACTAGAGAAACCTATTAAACATACATACAAAATTGGGTTTATTAAACATGCTAAGCAAGGGACATCATTTTGTCAGAATTTAAGTAAGTCTCAAGAGGAAAGAGTGCTTATAGGATTTCAGTAACTCTAGTTATTGTTTTATAGCAGAAGTTAGTAATCATGGTCTGACAGGGACTGGTCAGATTTATAAACTAGATTACTTGCTGGAATAGTTAGTGGTCTTCAGAACATATGGACTTGTGTTTACTGTTATTGTCACTTAGCTTGAAACATAAACCCTAAAATCGTGTTAAAACATTTTATTTGAGCTTAGATAATTTGTGTTCCAGGTAATAGTTTGATATAGTTTATTTGTTTGCAAGTTATCATTTTTTTTTAATTTTCAGACTGTGACTTCCATATCATTTAACATGTATCTACACAAAAAATTCTAATGGCGGAATAATATTCCATATGTTTGAATTAACAATAATTTATTTAACCAAACCACTATTAATGAACACAGATGATTTTCATTCTGCTTAGATTTAGATATTTCTTATCCTTGTACACAAATCAGTGAGCCCTTGCTGAATTATTTTCTTAAGATGAATTCCTCAAACTGGCACACCTAGGTTGAAGAAAAGAAATTTGAAAAAATATATTTCTGATGAAAATTACCAAAGTATTCTCCAGAGACTCCACTGAATATGAGGTTTTTAGTTACTGTCAAGCAAGTCAAAGCTAATTCATTCATTTATTCATTCAACAAATATGTATTTAATACCCATTAGGTGTCAGTGACTAATGTCAGTGACTAATACCAGTGTACAAGATTAACACAGTCCTGGTCTTCATGAATCATGGTGGCAGAGAAGTTAGAATGTGCCCCTGGTGTGGCAGCTCCATGTCTGTAGGTAAGGTGTAGAGAATCTGGTTAGAGCTGCCTATCAAGTCAGAGGAAGGAGAGAGTGCGGAATGATGTGGAGCTGACACTTCTAATACTTCATAGGATAAAGTGCTAGATATTTCCCTTGGTGGACACCAAAGACGGCCAAGAGCTATCTCAAGGATTGCCTGCAGAACTGAGAGGACTCTAGCAAAAAAGAGTGAAGGCAAACTACTGGGAATAGAAGCCAAGCTGAGATGAGAGTGGGAGTTGTATGAAGTCAGTAGAAGTGTGACTCACTCACATGTTCCTAGGGATGATTTGGTATAGTGTAAAAGCCTGCACAGGGAATCTCAGAAGAACTCACAAAAGCATCCCAGGAGAGAAGGTTGACATGTTTTTGCCAAACATAAAATTACCACCAATCCAGTTACAACAGCACCAGTCTAGTAAGTCTATGTCTTTTCTCTTTCAATCCTTCTACACGGCTGAGAGAGAAACCAGTGGTTTAGTCCTGCAGTCATACCATGACCAAGTTTACATGAAATTCTTTACTAGAATTTCTTTCAACACCATATCTCTGGGAAAGGGGTTGGGCAGGGTGCCATACACTATAGGTATTGTACGGTGATGTCTTCAGAGGAGACCTCAGAGTAGAGATCACAGTAGTCCAAGGTTTTGATACCTGCCAGCAGTGGCTTGCAATGCTCTGAAAATCTGTAAATATGGAAGCATGAAAGATGCTGAAATGCATTGAAAAAAGAAGTTTGTACTTGGATCCAAGCACTAGTACCAGCATTAATTTTATATAGGTTTTAACTCTGTTCACAACAGCTACTTTATTATTGTCTCTTGGACTCCATGAGTTAGGCAAGGATTCGGGAGATGGCTAGTTCAGAGTCTCTGGAAGGCTGGTGTATGGATGAAAGGCAGAGTCTGATCCTATCACCTCACCTCCAGATGCTTTAGCTGGTCTTAGGTGGTTCAGGACCAAGTCCAGGTTGGAGATGGTTAGTTTATTTCCCTGCTTTGTGGAGAGATGGTAAGGATCATTTAAAGAGATTGCATGTTAGTTGCTCAGGTTTCTAGGGTATCTGAGAGTACTAATAGAAGGCTGATGCTGGCCTGGGCTGAGAAAATTTCTCTTTTACTTTTTAATTAAATAGCTGATTGACTTTGATATATTTATTTGTTATTTTGATTTTCAGAGACAGTAAAAGAAAGAGTGAAACACGTTTATGGTTTTCAATGAATGAGAGAAATGAACTTAAGTGTTTTCCTTCCTACTTTTAAATTAAAATGTAGAGTTATTTACCTAAATGTGGATAAGTATTTTTTACTGTGAAATTTTATTGCATAAAATCTTTTATTCTGCAAAGGTAATTGTGGAAAATTGAGATTAAATTTAGAATTTTATTATTTGTAAGAATGCAGCTCACCCTGCAGCTCTTATTCTTTTCATATAACCAGGTTCTCAAATTATGTTTAAGTGCAATTTGTGCATCCTGAAAAACATAATGACTAAGCAAAAACATACATGAATGAGCAAACAACAACAAAAGAGAAACAAAATTTCAATATTCCAGAAATAAATTAAAGTCTGTGAAATATAATTATTCTAATCACCACCTCTGCCAATAAAATCTTTTAGTCATGATAGTCACATTGTCTATATTTCTTTAAACATGTATTATTTTAAAGTCTCTGAACTCTTGTTCTTGCTTTAATGTTCACAATGTATACATTTTTCTTTGAGGCATTATGTTATTTATTTCAAGAGAGCAATATTTTTAGCTTTTTTATGAGGCGCACTGAAAAGATCTGTGATTAATGATTCATGATCCAAAATTCTAACACCTTCCCACTGCATTGTGTAAAATCTTAAAAAATGCAAATACAATATGTGCCAGTTGGTTGAGGAGCACCCCTCTAATATTTTAATTCCAATCTTTCTCTGCTGCCCTTTGTAATGCCCACATTTATTGTTGTATGTTGCTTTGGGATTGTAGCATTATTCACAATAGTCATGATGTGAAATTGAAACTTCCACATATTGGCTATTGGAGAATCAAACTAAGTGTTGATTTATCCTAATGGATGAATGGACAAAAAACTGTGACATAGAATACTATTCAGCCATAAAAAAGAAGAAAATCATGTCATTTTAGACAGCATGGATGAACCTGGAGAACATTACATTAAGTGAAATAAGATACACACCAAAAGACAAATACTACATGATCTTAATTAGATGTAGAATCAAAATATTGAACTCAGAGAAGCAGAGAGTAAAATGGTGGTTACAAGGGGCTGGAAAATGAATGTGTTTGGGGAGATGTTGGCCAAAAGACATAAAATTTCAGTTAGATAGTAGAAATAAATTCAAGAGATCTATTATACAATATCATGACTATAGTTAATAATATATGGTATTCTTAAAAAACATAAGAGAATACATTCTGTGTTCTCACCACAAAAAATGAGTATGTGAGGTAATGCATGTGTTAATTAGCTCATTTTAGCCATGTCATAATATATACATATTTCACATCATGTTGTACATGATAAATATATATATAATTTTTGTTTGTGAATTTGAAAGAATCCCTCTCTTCAAAAAGAAAGTGGTCATGGATACCTACTATAAATAGGAAAATACACAGAATTTTGAAAAGATTATAATGTAGCTGCTAGGTATCTTTGATCCCATATGTTTCATCCCATATTCCTATTTATTTGTAAATTTTGTTGTAGATAATAAACTTTTCAAAACCTCACTAAGTTATATTTATGCACATGAGAAATTAAAGACATTGCATTGATCCTTAAGTTGTTTAACATTTTATTTGGAAAATAGATGAATACACAAGCCTAATGGTATACAACACCAGACATTACAACCCTCTATCAATATTTAGGTTAAAACTTGTGCATTATAGATGTAGGCATTGGAAACAAACAGTGAGGGAAAGAGAAATTAAAGGAGGCTAATTAGGAAAGTGAGGCTTAAAATTTACTTTGAGGAATAGATTTTATGCAATCAAAATGACACTGTGTCATCAAGCAAGGGACAAAACAAGTACAAGATTTGCTTGTTGACAAGTGATATGGTTTGGCTGTGTCTCCACCCAAACCTCATCTTGAATTGCATCCTGATAAGCCCCATGTGTCTAGGGAGAGATCTGGTGGGAGGTGACTGGATCAAGGAGACAGTTTCTCCCATGCTATTCTCATGATAGTGAGTGAGTTCTCATGAGATCTGATAGTTGTATGAGGGGATCTTCCCTCTTCGTGCCTCACTTTTCTCTCTCCTGACACCATGTGAAGAAGGTCCTTGCTTCCCCTTTGCCTTTTGCCACAATTGTAAGTTTCCTGAGGTCTCCCTAGACCTGGAACTGTGAGTCAATTCAACCTCTTTCCTTTATAAATTACCTAGTCTAGGGTATTTCTTTCTAGCAGTGTGAGAACAGACTAATACAATAAGTGAAGAAACCATTCTGATCACATCAGGGGATGACAGTTTTAGGCACAGTGTAAAATAAGATGAAAGAAGTAGAATGAGTTCATATTGTTGTTGGATCTAAAGAACAGGACTCTCTATATTCTTTCCATCATTGAATTCAATAAATATTAATATTATGTCCTTATGTGTAGGCCAATGTGTTAGGTAAAAGGAAGTATTTGAGAAGTGATGTGGGGAAAATGATAAGTAGTTTGTCTGACAGAATCAAAATGGTGTTTAGAACAGCTATTTTAGCATTAATTTACAGAAAAAAAGGTGTTTATTAAGAAATAGTGGCACAGAGTATATTTGCAGAAGGAGCAAAAACATTTCAGGGTCCCAAATAATGTACTTTAATCAGGATGATTTATCATTTTTAGTCCATTTGCAGGTTTTATAACAATTTATTCTCAGCTCTGAATCATCAATGCTGCTCTCAGTTGCTGATTTCTGTAGCATGAGTTATGCTCACAAATACACATTAGTTTTCTTCTGGAGTAGGCTCTCTGGCCAACTATTTATCTTTGATTTTTCAGCTGCAGTAACCTCTCACTTTCTAATTTACATTTTCTCAAAAAATAGAGGAGTATTGTCTTTCTATCACTGAGCTAACTGTAAGTTTCTATTATGTTCAGGCATGTTTCTTGTTTTATAATATTACAAAACTTTCAAAACCAAAATATAATGTAAACAAGCATATTTTCCGCAGTTGGGGGGCGTGAGGATAAGAGGAGAATGGAAGGGGCTAGGGAATATATTTATTCAGCTAAAGCAGAAATGCTTGTGATGCTCAAAAGATAAAGTAACTGTTCAATTCTTCTTCAGCTATACTTGTTAAGGTCTTTTCCTATAACTAAAACTAGGAATGAAACTTTAAATTACAGGAGAAAATGAGCTATGCAATTGCCTATGATTTAAATGCAACTATAGTAGTTGAAAGTATCATTTTAGAAAGAATTTGTGCTGACGTTCTTCAGCAATGCAAATATGCCCTATATCAGATATCAACATTTCTTGATATTAAAATGACTGTCTGGGTTATTATGGGTTTATTATAAGAAAGATAATTTTAAATGACAGCATAATAGCTCTTTAGATATGACCTTAGAGGTTAGTAGGTGATGGGTTAATTTCTTGTAGGAAAGAGCTGCTTCCCATTTTCACCCACCTGGAGGGATGGGTCAGAGTAATTCGACAAGTCTGGAGTTACTGGGCTTTGCAAGGAGCACAGGTGAAAATATAACTGATGAAAAATGAAGGCTAATTATGTCTCAGCTACAAAATAGTGACCACATGTATTCCTTTGCATAAAGTGATCATTTGGAACAGCTCAATGGAGTTGATAGTAAATAACACATTTCTTTTAGAGTCTGTAAAATCCTCAGGCTATGCTGATTTGAATTATTATCTCTGATTCGACTGGGAAATGTTCTTGTAAGGTAAGAAACTAATAATTCAAAATGTATATACTTCCTTTAATAAGACTCTGCAGCCTTTGGTAATTTAGTAATCTCTGGGTGACTAAATTACATAAATCAGTACCACTTGTATAAGCTAAATTATAGATTACTCACTACACTGGATACTGCAAAATTGAAATAATCTTTGTTCCACTCTTCAGGGCATTCTATCAACAATTAAACAAAATATGAAACATTTTCATTTAATGTTTGGACAAAAAGACCACATAATGTGGCATTATACATTTTTAAGAATTTGGGTAAGTGAATTTTAAGCAAAGTGCAATGTAGAAATTTAAAACAGCTTGAAAATTCTTCTTCTTGTCAAGTTGATCCTCTTAAACATTCAGAGAACTAAGGAAGGCTTTTGAGAATGAAGATTCCATTTATGAAGGAAAGAAAAATTTGATACATCAAATACCCTAAAATTAATCAGATTTTTACAATTACATTTATTTTATGATAGAAAAATAAACATATTTTGAGGTAAATTGGCTTGGAAGGGACCACTTAAGGGGCACTTACTAGCTTTGTCCTATATACATCAAAGCATAATGTTTACTTTAAAATCATAATCAATTATTAGAACCATAAAGGCAAAGTCCATTATTTATTGGTTACCAAACTGAAATTATCATCTCTGTCAATTTGTCTGTGATATCATTTGTATTATTCTGACATTCACACAATTAAAGTATTTTCTGTATAGGTAAATATTATTTTTAAAAACTGTGTTCTCAATAGTATTAAACAAGATCAGAGGTCTGAAATGATTAATTAGCACAAGGGAGTTGGCAACTGAAAAGATGGAAGTAGTGGTAGGGTCATGCAATCATAGGTACATAATCTGATAGTATTAATAATTCTAAGGTTAGTTATATGAGTGAGACTCTGCCATCAAGGTAGATAGACCAAAGTCTCAAAAAACAGAGAACTCCATGATTGTCAGTCTGAAAGACTTTGCATTATATAAATAAGTCATCTGATTGTACCACCTCTTCATTTAGTTTTCTAATATGGAAAATCTACATAAATGCTATTATTACCACTCCTCGCTGTCTGATTGGATATTATATGATTAATTAAGGGAAGATTCAACTTAATCATCAGGTCCCTGGCCCCTGGAGCTTGCCAGTTCACATCCACCTCAGTCCCTGACCCCTATGTCAGTGAAATCCTAAGCCTGCATTTTTATAACTCAGCATTAAATCACAACTTCAAGTTTTGTTGAAGCTTCAAGTTTTGTTCTGCCTTTCTTCCTTAATTGTGATAATAGATTCTCTAACTGATTCCTTATAGGTCTGCTCAGAACTTTGAGTTCTTAAGTTACTCGGCGTAAATCTAATTTTATATTATATGTCCAATTTTAACTTTACATATTGAATTTTAAAACAAATCCATACAGTACTGCCATAAATCCTAATCTCATTATCATAGCTGTTCTTTTATACTGACTCTCATTTTATGCTATTTTCACAATGTCTTTGCCCCATACAATGAAGAGAACAGTTGCAAAATAAATATGCAAAATCCATGGCTTTCCTCCAAATACCAATAGCTAATTAAAATAGTACTGAAATTGTTAGAACACATCCAAGATACCAAATAAGATCTTATTATCATCAGTATATAAAAAGCATACTAAAAATCTGAAAAAAGACCAAATTAAAAATAGGCAAAGAATGACAATAATTGACAAAAGAAAACTACAAAAGCCACACAAAAAATGTGCAAATATTTTAGTTGGTGAGGGTTTTCTAAATGGGCAATCTAATGCATTGCTTGTGAAAATATAAATTGATACAAATATTTTCAAAGGTGATTTGCAAAATGCAACTGAAAACCTTGAAAAGATTTATAAAATTTGATGCAGTAATTCAAGTCATAGATTTTTCTTTTTCTTTTTTGCTAAAGGAAAATCATGAATGTATACAAAGATTTCTGTACAAAGATAGGAGGCAAAAGTCTAAGAACCCAACAAAAGGGTATAAAATGAATAACTAATATTGTGGAATAGTCTAGTAAAAAAGAAGACATGGCACTAGAATCATAATGCTTGAATTGAAATCATAGCTTCTCACTTGTAAGTTGTACATCTTTGAGTCTGAATTTAATGGCTTGGAACCTTGAGTTCGTAATTTATATAATGAAATAGGTAATAGTAGTACCCATCTCAAAATTAAGAGGATTAAATTAGATAATACAATAAGCTTTTGGGACAGTATCTTGTACCTAGAAACACTCAGTAAAATTTATTATTGTCTGATGAAATATTATGCAGTCATAAAATCATGTTGGTAAATATTGGCAATGTGAAAATCATAAACACTATGTTAAGCAAATATGTATGTATCAACAATATTTTAGAAGAAATTGATAAATTCCTGGACGCTTACACCCTCCCAAGACTAAACCAGGAGGAAGTTGAATCCCTGAATAGACCAATAACAAGATCTGAAATTGAGGCAGCAATTAATAGCCTACCAAGCCTAAAGAGTCCAGGACCAGACGGGTTCATAGCCAAAATCTACCAGAGGTAAGAAGAGGAGTTGGTACCATTCCTTCTGAAACTATTACAAACAACAGAAACAATAGAAAAAGAGGGAATCTTCCCTAACACATTTTATGAGACCAACATCATCTTGATACCAAAATCTAACAAAGACACAAGTAAAAAAGGAAGTTTGAGGTCAATATCCATGATGAAATGTGATGTGGAAATCCTCAATAAAATACTGGAAAACCAAATCCAACAGCACATCAAAAAGATTATCCATCACCATCAAGTCAGCTTCATCCCTGGGATGCAAGGCTGGTTCAACATTGGCAAATCAGTAAGTGTAATCCATCACATAAACAGAACCAAAGACAAAAACCACATGATTATCTCAATAGATGCAGAGGAGGCCTTTGACAAAATTCAACAGCCATTTATGCTAAAAACTATCAATAAACTAAGTATTGATGGAATGTATCTTAAAATAGTAAGAGCTATTTATGACAAACCCACAGCCAATAGCATACTGAATGGGCAAAAACTGGAAGCATTCCCTTTGAAATCCAGCACTAGACAAGGATGCCCTCTCTCACCACTCCTATTCAATATAGTATTGGAAGTTCTAACCAGAACAATCAGGCAAGAAAAATAAATCAAATGTATTCAATTAGGAAAAGAGGAAGTCAAATTGTCTCTATTTGCAGATGACATAATTGTATATTTAGAAGACCCCATCATCTCAGCCCAAAATCTCCTTAAGCTAATAAGCAACTTCAGCAAGGTCTCAGGATACATCAAAATGCAGAGATCACAAGATTTCCTATGTACCAGTTACAGACAGAGAGCCACATCATGAGTGAACTCCCATTCACAATTGCTACGAAGAGAATAAAATACCTAGGAATAAAACTAACAAAAGATGTGAAGGACCTCTTCAAGGAGAAGTACAAACCACTGCTCAAGAAAATAAGAGAGGACAAAAACAGATGGAAAAATAATCCATGCTCATGGTTAGAAAGAATCAATATCATGAAAATGGCCATACGGCCCAAAGTAATTTATAGATTCGATGCCATCCCCATCAAGCTACCATTGACTTTCTTCACAGAATTGGAAAATAAACACCTTAAATTTCATATGGAACCAAAAAAGAGCTTTCATAGCCAAGACGATCCTAAGAAAAAACAAAAAAAAAAAACAAAGCTGGAGGCATCACGCTATTTGATTTCAAACTATACAAGGCTATAGTAATCAAAACAGCATGATAATGGTACCAAAACAGAGATGTAGACTGATGGAACACAACAGAGGCCTCAGAAATAATGCGACACATCTACAACCATCTGATCTTTGACAAACCTGATAAAAACAAGCAATGGGGAAAGGATTCCCTATTTAGTAAATGGTGTTGGGAAAACTGGCTAGCCAGCCATATGCAGAAAGCTGAAACTGGATCCCTTACTTACACCTTATACAAAAATAAACTACAAAATGGATTAAATATTTAAATGTAAGACCTAAAACCATAAAACCCTAGACGAAAACCTCGGCAATACCATTCAGGACATAGGCATGAGCAAGGACTTTATGACTAAAACGCCAAAAGCAATGGCAACAAAAGCCAAAATAGAAAAATGGGATCTAATTAAACTAAAGAGTGAAGTGGCAACCAACAGAATGGGAAAAAATTTTTGCAATCTATCCATCTGATAAAGGGCCAATATCCAGAATCTACAAAGAACTTAAAGAAATTTACAAGAAAAAAAACAACCCCATCAAAAAGTGGGTGAAGGATAGGAACAGACACTTTTCTAAAGAAGACATTTATGCAGCCAACAAACTTAGGAAAAAGAAGCTCATCATCACTGGTCATTAGAGAAATGCAAATCAAAACTACATTGAGATACCATCTCACGCCAATTAGAATAGTGATTATTAAAAAATCTGGAGACAACAGATGCTGGAGAGGATGTGGAGAAATAGGAACACTTTTACACTGTTGGTGGGAGTGTAAATTAGTTCAACCATTGTGGAAGACAGTGTGGCGATTCCTCAAGGACCTAGAAATAGAAATTCCATTTGACCCAGCAATCCCATTACTGGGTATATACTGAAAGAACTATAAATCATTCTACTATAAAGACACATGAACATGTATGTTCATTACAGCCCTGTGTACAATAGCGAAGACATGGAACCAACCCAAATGCCCATCAATGATAGACTGGATAAAGAAAATGTGGAACATATTTATACCATGGAATACTATGCAGCCATAAAAAAGGATGAGTTCTTGGCCTTTCCAGGAACATGGATGAATCTGGAAACCATCATTCTCAGCAAACTGGCAGAAGAACAGAAAATCAAACACTGCATATTCTCACCGTTAAGTGGGTGTTAGACAATGAGAACACATGGACACAGGGAAAGGAACATCACACACCAGGGCCTGTCATGAGTTCGGGGGCTGAGGAGGGATAGTAGGGAGTGTGGAGCTAGGGGAGGGATAGCATTAGGAGAAATATCTAATGCAGATGATGGGGTGATGGATGCAGCAAACCACCATGGTACGTGTATACCTATGTAACAAACCTGCACATTCTGCACATGTACTCCAGAACTTAGAGTATAATTTTTAAAAAACAGTATTTTAATAAAATAAAGTCAGTGTTTTTCAACTACCTTCTAATGATTTTCCCTTTTCCTAGTTCAGTTTCTCTGCAACTGTTCTACACTTATAGCCTCCGGGAACAGTAGCGTGAAGGCCACCCAGGGTAAGAAAAACACAGGCAAACTTCTTTTGGCGCAGTTCTGATATGCAGGAATTCTAGATACCACAGTTTAGTCAAATAACACCAGTCCCCTAGAAACATGATTTAAATTTTAGTCACTATAGTATATTAATTATGAGTTATTGGGTAAAACAAACTTCACCACTAGTTCTTCAGTCCACATTTCACTATATAGCAGATGTGCCTCATGATCAGTAGTCAATCACATTGCTTCTTTTACGATTTGTCAGTGACTGGGCACTGTGCAACTGCATGTTCATGCACAGACAGCAAAGCATGTGGTTGTGTTGCCTCCTGGTCTCCAAAAGATAAACCCACTTTACTTTTTAAAAAATGTATAATAAAACAAGAGAAATGACCAAAAAAGATAAAAGTGCAGCAAAGAAAACAAGGGATAATGTTGGAAGTAAAATTCTAATTGAAAGTGAATGGAGTTAAAAAAGAAAGAGCTGGCTGTGAGAGTGTTGACACTGCTGCCATTGGAGCGACATATACACAGCCTGAGGAACCTAGTGAAGGTGAACTTATCGACATAAATGAGGAAAGTGGTTTTGACAAAAGGGATGAAGATATCCCAGAGGAACTGACACTAGCAGAAATCTTCACATTAAAGAAACTCCTGGAGATATTTCATGACATCAAGGGGACAAAGAGAAAATGTCAGAGCTGTTTGTCATGGTAAAAGTGTTCACTATGTATCATAAGTTATGATAAGTAAAAGAAGACAATCTGTCTAAACTACTCGACAAGTTTTTTTACAAATAAATAAAACATTTTCGTTCTCTATGTTTCTGATTTTTTTCATTTACAATGTGCTAAACAAATAACAGCTTTATTATTGTTGCCATCCCCTATACATTTGTAATTGACAATAAAAAGCTTTTAATGTTTTTAACATAATTTTTAAATGCCAGGGAGCAATCACAATTTTCCCATTGATTATTAAGATTACTTTGCATGATCTTGGTTTGTATTGTCATTTTTATGGTACTCTGCATCTGTATAAAGTGAAAGCTGACTGTATATGATATAAAGATAGTGAGAGAGAAAAGGGTGAAAGGATGCTCTTCCAAGACTCAGAAAAGTTAGGGGAGAGAATCAGCCAAGAACAAGTTATCTGATGTGATTATCCTGCCCCTACACAAGAAATTGTGTTGATATCAACATAAATATTTGGGAAGATCCTAGAGCATGGAGAGATTACTCCTCACTTCTCAGGACAAGAAAAAGTCAAGCCTTTGAGAAACACCACAAGCCAATATGAGGTTAAACAGTTCAGAAATAGTGTGATTATAAGCAAGCTCAATACATTGGCATACTGTGGAAGAGGTCTATTTCTTATGTCACCCAGTGGAAGATTTGGTTGCTCAAGAGAGGGGTGGATAACCTTGGACTGACACTCTGATGAAGGATGTGCCTCTACTATAGCAGGAACATCAAGAGCCAAACTTACCAGTCTACTTGGGAAGAAAGATGCAAGTGCTTTCTGGAAGTGGTCAAGAAAATAGAACATAAAAGTCCAGGAGTTGCCTGAGCTGCTGTGTGTTAGGTGCTAACAGGATGAACGAGATATACTTCAACTCAAGGTCAGAAGGAGCCTCCAGCACAAGGAAAAATCCTTCAGAATCTTCCCCACAATATGAAAGGATACATAAACTTACTTCTGACCTCAAAAGTCACCTTGGAACAGAAGAAGGGAAATATGTTAAGGGAACTAATAGGAAGTTTGTGTTTTGAATTGACAATATTTACCAGAGACACTTTTAAACCCAAAGTGGATGGATTTTTTTTGTGTGTGTCCAGTTTTTGACATATATTTGTCAATTTACATTTTTCTAGGATTTTATAAAAAGACTGAAGTTGTGCTTCTTCCAAAAATTAACTTATTCACTTATTCTCTAAGTGATGAGGTTTAAGCTAAATCTTTTTTTTTTTTTTTTTCCCCCTGAGATGGAGTCTTGCTCTGTCACCCAGGCTGGAGTGCAGTGGTGCAATCTCAGCTTACTGCAACCTCTGCCTCCCGAGCAAGTGATTCTCCTGCCTCAGCCTCCTGAGTAGCTGGGACTACAAGTGTTCATCACCACGCCCAGCTAATTTTTGTGTTCTTAGTAGAGACGGGGTTTTACCATGTTGTCAGGATGGTCTTGATCTCTTGACCTCATGAACTGCCTGCCTAGGCCTCCCAAAGTGCTGAGATTACAGGCGTGAATCACTGCACCTGAGCAAAGCTGACTCTTATATTCTTATTGCAGTTTTCTATTTTCCAGTCTTTAAGTGATAAAGATATGTTGCTTTATAGTCACTGAAAATATTTCTTACAAAACCAAACAAGAACAAACAAGCAGTGAATCTTGGAATTAGAACTGGTGATGTAATAAAAAAGAGTTTCAGATTAGGACTGATTATTTGGGCTACTTCACAGAAGATAAAATCTGAAATTGTTTCTTCTGGAGAAAAAAAAAAAGCAAGAAAAGTAATGTCTGCCCGATCTACCTAACACATTCTTTTAGAAAATCAAGTGTAGTAACATTAAACAGTTAAGTGCCAGACAAAAGTTTGTGTGTATTCTGAATTTATATAATTACAAACCAAAGTGGATATTGAAATTATCCAAATATGTTGATTAACATAGGCAGAAAAATTACATAATTCATATAAAAATAATTAATGTGTCATTTTTGGTATGGTTATATGCACCAATTACAATATGCAATAAATTATTTGGCAGAAAAACATCTATTAAAAAGAAATTTTGCAAGCTGGGAATGAGCTGTTCTTAAGAAGAACTTTAGTCTCCCTGCAAATCAATTTTATCTAATTTGTTAGAAGCTAGTTATTATTTTTTTTCTCAATTTGAGTTCAGGGAAAGTAAAAAAGGCCAGTTATAGTTTTTTTGTGATAAAAATATTAGCTTTTTAATATGTAAAACGTTTTAGTCCTCTAAGAGCATTTTATTTGAGAATTTGAAACCATGTTATGACACACTGTTTGTTGCTGCATTGTGGAGGTTTAGGCTAAACACTGGTCAATTTCCAGATAATTATGTCCTTGAGGCTGGGAGTTCTGTTTTAGACAATTTTAGTTCATGAAATGTCATGTTATTCCAAGCTTAGAGGAGAAAAGTAGCCAGATTGCTAGGTTGCTTAAGCATTGCCTGAAAAGAAAAGAAAGGAAAAGAAAAAAAAAAAAGCAGCAAGAAAACTTATATTTGCAAAATTAATGTTATTTTTTTCCCAATTCTTTAAAATTTTGTTTTGCTTTTTAATATTAAAAATAGACTACAACGTACTAGTGATTTTATTCCTTCTTTTCCACACTCACCAAATGCTTACTAACAGCCTAAAACTATGCTAGATTTGAACTAGCTGTCTCTAGGATAAAATATAATTGTAGATAAAATTATTTGGAATATGTACAGTTTTCTACCCTCCTTTATTATTTAATTTTTAAGATGCCTGGAAAAAAGCATTCTTGTTATAGACACCTTTTCATCTTTTTTTCTTTGTTCTTTGTGATGGTTTTTTTTATTGTGGTGAAACACATAACATAAAAACTTTTTTAAAAAATGTAACACTAGTGAAAGGAAAATCTTGGGGCCCCAAAATTACTAAGCTAAAGGAGAAAGTCAAATTGTGAACTAATCAAGGCAAACCTGCCTCTCATTCCATTCAAAGTCATCCCTCTGCTCATTGAAATTGATGGAGATTTTGGTTACCTCCTTCAGAAAGGCTAATCAGAAACTTAAAAGAAATGCAAGCATTTGTCTCTCACCTATCTGTGACTGGAAGACCCCTCCCTGCTTCAAGTTGTCCCTGCCTGATATGGTTTGGCTCTGTGTTGCCACCCAAATCTCATCTTGTAGCACCCATAATTGTGGGAGGGACCCAGTGGGAGATGATTGAATCACAGAGTGAGTCTTTCCTGTGCTCTTCTCATGACAGTGAATGGGCTGCATGAGATCTGATGGTTTTAAAAATGGGGGTTTCTCTACACAAGCTCTCTCTTTGCCTGCTGCCATTCATGACTTGCTCCTCCTTGCCTTCTGAAATGATTCTAAGGCTTTATCAGCCACCTCGAACTGCAAGTTCAATTAAAACCCTTCTATTGTAAATTGCCCAGTCTTGGATATATCTTTATCAGCAGCATGAAAATGGAATAATACACTGCCTTTCTGGACTGAACCGATGTACTGCTTACATATATTGATTGATGTCTCCTGTCTCCCTAAAATGTATAAAACCAAGCTCTGCCCCAACCACCCTGGGTACATGTTGTCAGAACTTCCTGAGGCTGTGTCAGGGTGCTCATCCTCAACCTTGGCAAAATAAACTTTCTAAAATAACCGAGACCTGTCTCAAATTTTCAGGGTTCACATGTGCTAACCACTGAGGAATTCTGGGTGGACATTCTCTTGACCTACCACTGTGAACTAACTTTATGGCTCAAACAAATAGGACAATTTTCTGAGGTCTGAGAGTACCCCCTCCAGAGAATCCTGATTTCCCGAAATTTGGTCGAGATCTAAAGTTTATTTTGCTGTACAACTCCCATTTTTTTGTTTGTTTGCTTGCTTTTTAAGTTGTACATGCTTCCAACACAAGGGAGGCAACCAAGTTTTTCCTGCTTTCATGACAGTGAAAGGCAGGTAACTCCTTTATGGAGTTTGAGCTAGCTTCCAACAGAAAAGATGAGTTTTTCTTTGTTGTTGTTTGTTTGCTTTTTCCAGCTTTTAAGATAGTAGAGAGCAATCTTCAGCCTCAGACTCATCCCTAGGTAACTGAATTGAGCTTTGTCTTGGTTAAAGATGAGATTAACAACTAGCTGGTATTAATTTCTCCTTGCTATTAGAGTGCTCAGTGATCATTTTATTGGTGTTTCTTGTTGTTATTTGTTCTAGTCTTTCTCCTATTGGATTTGACCAATCTAGGTGACTTGGTCAGATCTGAGTAAGAATTTCAAATTTTGGGTAACAAGGCCTCTCTAATTGGTAAAATTCTTCACAGCTGCAAAAGTTAAAAAAAGAGAGAAAACAACCATGTGTTTGGTTTGTGTTTGCTTCTTGTCTTAAAAATAAATAAATAAATAATAATTGTTCTTTTGTTTACTTTCTTCCACCCTATGCCTTCTTTCTCCTTTTGCCATCTGCAGGATTAAAATAATCTACAGAAGGCTTCTCAAGACTTGACCCCTTTAAAGAATTCAGAACAGAGGTACCACTCACCCCCTTTGGGGGTGTTCTGTTTTCTTTGTGAAGTCTCAATGGTCATGAGCAAATTCTTTTTAGGTCTAAAGCTCTGTTTTTCTGTATTGCATGACTTGACCATTCTTAGCTTTGGGGTACCAGAGATTACTTGGCACTATGAGAGGTTCTGATCTTGGCATGTGTAATGGCAGACG
This sequence comes from Aotus nancymaae, assembly GCF_030222135.1. Lineage (NCBI taxonomy): Eukaryota > Metazoa > Chordata > Mammalia > Primates > Aotidae > Aotus > Aotus nancymaae. The sequence goes on from NW_026988413.1 coordinate 42,757,389, forward strand.
AAAGCTACAAAGTTAGGGGTGGCTGAGCACAGTTTACAGGAAATGGTCTTGGCTGCATTTTTGTTGTTGTTTGTTTGTTTTTTTCTCTTTTCTCTCCTGGAAAGTTGTTTAAACATTCTAATTCTAGTTCAGAGATGCATCCTAAAGGGTCTTCACTATTTTTTTTCTCTCAAATTTAATCTTAATTTAGTTTGTCTGTGTGCATTTGTGTAAGGAACTGAAGGACTGAGTTTTCTCATCTCCAAAGGAAAAGGGCATTTACTCCTCCAGCTAAAAGGTGCCCCAGGGACACTGGGGGCCTCATCAGAGTGTCTGGGGGGTTGACACCCTGTGATGTGCAGCAGCCCTGCAGAAAAATCCCCAACAAAATTAATTTTAAAAATAGCTGGTCCAGGAAATGCATATAAGGGCTGATTACCTGGAGTTTTGATCCCTCTCAGAGGTCACAGATGTCTAGAGAGAGAAACTGAGACACATAAGAGGGTGGAAATGACTCAGTGGTTACAAACTGTAGAGTCCTGCCCACAAGCAGCACATATAGATTCACTACATGAAAACCCTAGGCCACAGCTTAATTCCTCTTTTTAAGAAAAAAAAAAAGCAAGAAACAATCTAAGAATGAAGAGAAAACAAGGAGAATGACCCTCTTTCAAGGACTCTGTAGGTTTTATGGCAATGCTACTTGCCAGAGTAAAATAAAGTAATATGGTCTTCATGCATAATTATATTAAGGAAAGGAGCCTGCAAACTATAGAGTTCATAGGTCCTCTTTTTCTCTATTTTCTTTTCTGCCTTCTATAAACAAGCTATTACTTTTCTACTGAGATAAAAAACACTGTTTGGATCTAACATATTGTTGTTGTTGTTTTGCAAGCTGGTGAATTTGTATTCATCTCTTGGCTAAAGTGCTGAAGTAAAAGCTATAGAATCTTTGTGTGTGTGTATATGTATATGTATGTGTGTATATTTGAAGGCCTTTAAAACAGACTTCCATAATTCTATGTTTAATTGGCAATTTAATTTATTTTAAATTCTCTCTAACTCACCACTTTATGATGTAAATTTTGCTCTCTGATTTTCACCTGAATTGTCTTCTTTGCTTTGCAGATTTAGGGCTATTTAGCTGAAAACTGCCAGGGCAAGGAAACAGGTTATTAAGAGTTTGCAAGTCTAAGATAGGAAAAATAAAAGGAGGTCTTAGAAATCTATCAGATGTGCTTTTATCGGCATGCCTAATACGTCTGTGTATTTATGTATTGTGTAGTCAAATGTTTTTGCACATTTATGTAACTTAAGTAAAATAATAAGCCAGCTTTAAAATATTGGTGAGTAATATTAGAAATGTCCTAAGAATTTTCGGCATACATTTTTTTTTGCATTTATTATTCAAGCAATTTTATACTTACCACTGCAAATACTGTAAGGTTTCAAAATTTGGTATAGAGGTTATAAAACTACAAACCCAGCCCAAAACTAAATGATCCTTGCTAGTGTAATTTTTAATAAATAAGACATTAATATTGGCTTAATGAAAATAGCTGCATCTTGAATTTAGTAAGATTACTATAATTTCTAATCTCATGGCTTTAGGCAGTCTAGTCGACAGGCAGCAAGAAGGTTTATTTTGGGAAAGGACTGGTATTGTCTTTTTTTCAAAGCTAAACTATAAACTATGCTTCTCCCAAAGTTAGTTTGGCCTATGCCCAGGAATAAACAAGGACAGCTTGAAGGTTAAAATCAAGATGATGTCAGTTAGGAAATCTTTTTACTGTTTCTGTTATAATTTTGCAATGGTAATTTCATAACTTTAAATTATGACTATCACAGTTTTCATAAATAATCTAGGTAAACAATTAAATAAAATAATTAGGTAAATGTAATTGGATAAATGCTTGTAGACAAACATCATAATTTAGAATACAAATTTATATTAAATTAATAGATATTTTATTATTTGGGTATTTTCCAATAAGAAGATATTGTAGGAGAACATTCTTCTTTAAAAAAAAGTGTGTTCTCTTAAAAAAAAAAGGTGTGTTTAATTCAAAGCTTATTTAAAAGTTATGTATAAAACAAGGTTAAAGAGGCAAAAAATGAGATGTAAAGAAAGTGATAAAGAGGGATTTTTTTGTGATAAGAAAGCTTAAAGAGAAATGATTTTTTATGAGAAAGAGTCTGGTATGGTAAAGTTAGTCATAAAGTAAAATGACTGATTGTTTAAGAAAGAGGGATGTTCAGGATAAACAAGAAAGTCTAAGCAAGTCATGAACGGTCTGTAAGTCACAATGTGAGAATTTATTTTAAAAAACCTAAAACTTTTATATAATCAAGTAGTTTATAATTAAAGGAAAATTATAATGCTCTTTCTAGAGATTAGGTTTGATTTAAAAAATACTTATACACTAAATTATTAGTTAGAACAAAGAAATTTTCTTAAGGGGTTGATTTACTCTTAATACATTCTGAGAGATTTTAATTTTTAATTTTTAACCCAAAGTTCAACTTTTTTTGCATCTCCTCATTCTTAAGCTTTCTCTCCCCTTTTATAAGACACATTTTTTTTAAGGTCAAAAAAATGTTTTCTTCCAACATAGTATTAGGAGGTCATTTCTTTTGCCTTTTGGTAACTGGCCTAACAGATTTTACATTTTATCAAAATAATTCCTATGCCATTATTATTAAGTTTGGTTTGCTTAGGAAGAAGCTGAGATTTAATTTTTTAAATTAGGGTTATTACATCCATGTATCATCCTGTAAGTGCTTTTAAAGTCCTTGTGAGACTGAGTTACAGGGCTTTGACTTTTGCATCTACAATGGACTCAAAGTCCTGTTGAATCTTAAACACTGACAACAATTAAAACCTCATTTTTCAGGCCCCATAGAAGATGCCAATCAAAATAAACTGCATTCCTAAGACATAGGGCCAGAAATTAAGGCTACTAATCTCCTCAAGGCCCAGGGATTATTGTGGAAAAGGTGGGCATGCGAGATTTTAAAGGCTGATTGTGGAAAATAAAATAAGTTCACTTTCTCTATAAAATAATCATTAATGTCAAAGGCACACTGATGCAACACCAGCATATGGGGCCCTGTAGTCTGATAGCTTCTTTGCTTTTGTTTTGTGGCATCATGTGAAGATATTCCAGCCTAAGTTTGCACATTTCTTGCCCTCAATCTAGAATTAGTCATTTCTCCAAGGAGCTCTGGTTCCATTTTATGAAAAAAACGTATTAGATGAATACAATCAAAATATTAGGGGTATTCATTATAACTGGATTGTGTATCACTTAAATATTTTGAGTCTGATTCTCACTCCTTAATTACAGCTCACCTTTTAGTCAAAATCTTTAAAAATATTTACTATACTTTCTTTAATTACATTGTTTCTTTACAAATGAATCTGTTACGTAGATTGAAGTCTAGCAGAACTCTAATTTTTCTGTATTACAATATTATTTTTAAAATATGAGACAAAATACAACACAGTTTTGAAATACTTATCACAACTTCTTTAAGAAATCAAAATTCTAAATTTTTCTTTGCAATAAAGCACACAACTAGGTGGGTGCAGGCACTAATTTTAGTCATTGTGATGTGCCAGATCCAGATTAATTTCTCTTCCTACACTACTTGACTTAATTACCATTGCAGTCCTATTGGTGGTACTATTATTTTATACGTGTTTCAGTTGTTGAGTCTGAGCCCTGAGACTTAAGTAATTTGCCCAACATTATTCTCTAAGAAGTCATATTTTAATCATTATTGCACTCTTTACAGATAAATATTACCAAAGGATAGAGCAAATATGTGTTTATTAGATGATGTATGAAAGTCCAGTTTTAATATACTAAAGCAATTTGTTGTAATGATGGGATGAGGGGGTGGGATAATATATCACATAATATATTATGTGAGTTGAAGATGTGATAAGCCTTATCTGTGTCTGCTGTACTAAAACTGTTAGTAAGTCTGATAACGCATTAAGAAATGGAAAGTAGTAGGCCACCAGAATGCAGCACTTCCCTTGTATGATATTAGAGTAATAAAATTGGTCCTTGAGTACAGAAGTGCCTTCTCTTCCAACCTAAAATTTAAAATCAAACAATCAAAAATAAACACATAAACACATGAATGAATGAGTAAATTTATGGATGGATGCCAAAATATGGTGCTCTCTCACTTGCCCAGATTACTGAGGGTATCCTAGTTCAGACCCATTTCAAAGGAAAAAGGCAGGTAGAGCCACTAGGGCAACTTACTGATGTATAGCTCAAATACCAAATGGATGTTTTTGCAGCTTTGTTTGCTGGGTTGTTTTGATAAAGGTCATTGAGATGCCCTAACTTGATTTGCAGCTGCCTTTCTCCCAACATCAGATGTGGACCAATGTATGTGGGCTGAGCTCAGAATAGAAACTGCACACTTTGGTTTGCCAGATACCTCCAGCATTGTATTGGAAGGACAATCTCACCAAATTCTAAAAAATCTTTAGACATTAGCATTAACATTTGGCTTTGTGACTGTCAATATTCTATTTGTAAGATTGTCTTCCTTTTCTATGAGACAGTGGTGAACACTCTGAAATAGTATAATTGTTCTGATTCAGTTGAACATAAGGTCTTCCTGCTGAGAAAAGTTGGAGTGCAGTCAACATACTATTGTGAAACTTCCATTTGCCTTAGCAAACATATTCTCAATATCTAAGTTTCTTTTTGATGTGTGATGTGGGGATATGAAACCCATGGTTACCACACTAGCAAGATTTTTCTAAGAGGACCAACAGCTGTAGAAATGTCAGCTGCTGCTATATTGGAATCTTGAAAAGTCAATGTGCTAATCCCAAGGAAGCTGAGCCATACTGGATTCCCTTTGCTTTGTTGTGAAATAGCAAGACAATAAGACTCTGGAAAGTCATGACTGAATGAATGTATTTTGTTCTTTTCTTGTGCTTAGATAACACATCTAGGCATATCTCTATTGTGTTACATTTCCTTGGGTTTACTTGCTTCCATGTCCATCTTCTATGCCTTTCACCTTTTATTCTTTAGGTCTGATCTTAGTTGCCTCTGAAGTTTGGAGGATTTACAAGACGGCTTTTCTAACCCATAGTCCTCTCTAGAGAACATATCTCTTCTTCTCTGCCACTTAAACAACCCTGCCATCAACTTGATTTCAGAATTCTCATCTCTAGAATTGAGAGAAAATACATTTCTGCTGTTTTAAAGTTACCCAGTTAGTTGTGTTTGTTATGGCAGCCCTAGAAAATTTCTACAACATCCAAAACAGAACTCTAATTCTTCCTGTCACTCTACATGAGACGGTTGGTCTCCCAGACCCCACAATCCCAACATACATGTTACTACCAGCCATGTAATTATCCACCAAAATCTGCCGAGTTGAACTCATAAACTCTGGCCAAGCAATGGATTAAAGGAGTTCACAGACACAGGTGTTTTGCCTGTGAGAACATGGCTTGGGGACCCCATGGCTTGCAGACCCCAAAGAGACTGGAGTCCAGCTGTACAGCCCTGATATGCCAGAAATGCTCATATTTATTTTAGAATAGATTTAATGACAAAGGTCTTGAGCAAACACCATTTGTGAGTAATTAACATTGGCAACCTCCCAAGTAGAGAACAGTCCTGAATGTGAATGATAAAAGGTTGGTTTTAGAACAACATGAGTAAATAAGTTACTTAGATAAACTGGTCTACATTGCCTTGTTATCTGCTCTTTGCTGTTAGCTCAAGGTAAGAGGATTAGGCTGCCTTCAGCCGTAACCCTTTCCCAAAGCTTTTGCAAAATGTTCCAGCCTTCCAAGAAGGTTTGTGTCTTTCCCATAATGTTTCCCACCACCCTGACTGGTCTCCTACAAAAAACTGGAAACATCTTTGATGTTGTTTTCTCTCATATCTCACATTAACATTTTAATAAATATTTATAAAGTCTTCTCATTCATACAAGAAATATTGTTAAACAAGTGAGTGGACTAGGTATCATCCTAGGGACCCAGGTTATGGCTGAAAAAAAAAAAAAACTGGTCTTTGACCTTACACTTTTTTGATCAAGGGAAACAGAAACAAATCAAGTATAAGCAGTCAACATAAATATGCAAGAAATATTAAATGGCAAAAAATGATAGGATTTAAAATGTAGTGATAAGATAAAAGGTAGCAATGAGCTATGCTAGAATACGAATGATAAGACAGCTGGGTGACATGTTAGAATGAATGTCACAGCAAATGCAAAGGTCCAGAGGGTGGAAAAATCTTGCGATTTTAAAGAAAATGAAAATATTGATGGGACAAGTATAGAACAAGCAAATTGAAAAGTTGCTGGGTGCTGGGCTGGGGCAAGACCAGACTATACCCTTATTTTCCACAGGAAATGTTTTATTCTAAGTGCATTGAATTACATTCCTAATCTTTCATCTTCTTCTTCCTTCTCCTCCTCCTCCTATTCCTCCTTCTCCTCCCCCTCCTTCTCCTTCTCTTTCTTCTTCCTGCTTCTGACTCTTCCTTCTTCCTTGCTCTTTCTTCTTTTTTTTTTTTTACCACTCCTAGCACTTAGTCCAAATCACCATCCTCCTCTCTTTGTTAAGACCCTCAAAAACTACATAACTGGATTCCCATTTCTTCTCTTTCACCCTTTCCACCATCTGCACAGCAATCATAGTAAGACCTAAATATGTAAATTGTACTAAAATGCTCCTCTACTTAAAATCCCTCAGTGACTTCCTATTGTGCTTAGAATAAAATCTAACACCTTTCCATGACTAAATAAAAGTCAAGTGAGTTAACAAATTAAGCATCAAGAGAAGAACATGTTCAGGGAATGAAAATTAAATGTCTTCCTATACAAAAATGGCACAGCATCATTCCACGTCTGCACTAAATTTCCTTTTTTTCCTTTAGAGTGTTCTCATGGAGACACAAATAATCCTTCTATGAGAGACAACTGTGATACCTGGGTTGTGAGTTTAGGAATTCACAGAGCCAAGAATGAAAAGTGAATTAGGATGGACTGAAAGGAAAAGTAAGGAGTAGTGGAGACAGGAGAATTGGAGGGTCCATGCCGCATCAAAAAGGAAATGTTACTATTTACTTCTAGCTGTATGTTCCTATGTGGATCCACTGCCCATGGTTGCCAGATTTTTAAATATTTTTTCCAAGGAAAGTCAGAAATCATAATTTTATAAGAAATATATGAATTTCTAAATACTGGCATTTAAATTAAAACATTAACTGTGCAGGCCCCGCAAAATTCATGTGTACTTCAGATCTAGCAATTAGCTCCTAGCTTGTGGCTTTTCAAAATCTGGAATAGAAAAAAAAAGCCTCTGATGAAATTCTACATGAGACCAATAGGTTTTGATGAGGGCATGGGAAAGAAAGATAATTGAACTAACTAATTTTGTTCAAGGAACAGATCCATGGACTTAAGCTACTTGTCAAACAATTCTGATTGGTTGTTTCTCAAGTAATACAAATGACATGTTCTCAATATATATATAAGACAGTCACCGTTCTAAGAGTTACACATATTAACTTAATACTTGAGGCCAGGCATGGTGGCTTATGCCTTGTACTCCCAGTACTTTGGGAGGCCATGGCAAAAAAAACTGCTTGACGGTAGGAGTTCAAGACTAGCCTGGGCAAGATAGTGAGACCCCATCTCTACAGAAAGACAAACAATGCTGAGAGATGAACTATTACTTATTTCTTTTTATGATGAAGAACCTGAAAAACAGATAAGCTGAGGATGTGGTTAGGATCTCACTTCTACAAAGGGATGAAAAAAGATAACAGAGGAGTGTGCCATGGGGCAGACAAACATCATGAGTCTCATCAAGTGAAGCTAATGTGGCATCCTGCAGTTTTGCCTAGGATTAGCCTTGCTCAGCATCCTCTGCTGATTATCAGCTCCAGTGGGCCATTTCTAGGAATTTCAGACATCACATAATAGGTCCATCATAGCTTTAATAATAAATAGTCCACTTTGTGTGCTGTTTCACTCCACCAATGATTATATATTGTCATCTTTCTTCCCTCCTCTTCATGCTGTCCACATGAGCCCATGTGTTCCACTGCCACCTATAAAAGAGTGTTACTCCATCCCCAGGGAGAGCTGAACTAGAAGACTGTAATGACATCATGAATATTGTTTTTTAAAAAATCAAATTTATACAGAAAATGCATTTTCAGCAAGAACTTTGTCAGGTCACAGCTGTTTCAGTGAGTCATCTATCACTCTGAGGACTATCCCACATGGACCCAAGCAATGAAATCCCACGCACCAGGGAATAAATAAAGTTAATCTAACTCAAATATGACTCCCATCAAATATTTGCAAGAAACTTTACACTGGTTAAGCGAAGAGTATGCAGCAGTGCTGCATCTACACACTGTAATTTTTAAGGAAATTGTGAGAATAGGAGAATTTTGAAAATAAATTGTTACCCTGTGTAGAAAGTACTGCATTCTATCAGAGCTTTGGAACATATTTTTCTTTGATAAACAGGAAACAATTCAATAAGTTAAGTTGCTTTTAATAAAACTGACCAACAGACCCTTAACAGGCCCAGTAGGAGGAATAGACAGCTGTCAAAATGGTAAAAATCTGAGTTTGGTCCAAAAGTTCTGACATTCCCAAAATATATTCTCCAATTGCCTGTCATGGAGCCTGAAAATTTTATTGTATTGGGATAAGGCATTATGCCCAAGAAATAGTAATAAATGGGCAGAAAATATATTAGCACATGTTTATTTGTTATTCTCTTGTGAAAAGGTAGTCTTTGGTTGGAGTTTTAAATGGTGACCTTGGGTAGCTCTAGGCATTAGATGTAGTGCCAAAAAGAGGAGGAATATTACTAAGAAAGAACAAAGATGCCAAATAAAACTTGCCCAGGCTGGTCATGCTATTCTGCTGTTTTCTTGAAAATAAAATAAGAACAAAAGGCAAAAAGAAAAAAGGCAGTGAAGAAAAACAAAAAAAGAAAAATGACAAAGGCCAATATGTCTTTTAACTGCTTGTCTTGAAAGGCACATGTTACAAAAACTTCTCTCGTAAGGTAGCTTTATGGATATGTTTTAATCCTGACTTTGAAACTAAGAAATTTATTGAAAAACATTCAAGAAATGAGTACTTATTTCTCCAATACCTTCTGGTATTTTCTGTATCAACAAGTACCGATTCAGGCCCTTTTTGAACCTATCCTAGAATGGATACCTGTTCTTTTCTCTGATACTCTTTATATTGTTAGACAATTCTCTTAGAAAGATAGTCCTCATCCTGTAGTGTCTCCTTGTTAATTATGAAGCCACAGAGAGTAAATGATTAGAAAGGTTGGACTAATGCTCTTTGCCTCACCAGAGAGAAAGATATCTCACAATAGCAGTAAGTATGAACCTTCCTATTCATCTGGTACCAATTTTATGCTTAATAAACTAGAGCAGTGCTGTCCAGAAAAATATGTATGACCCACAATAAGTAATTTAGCATTTTCTACTAGCTACATTTAAAAAGCAGTATATATTTATTTGTGTTTTAATTTTATCTTAAGTAGTTTATAACTAAATAAAATATTCTTAATATTTTATGTGCTTTAATAAATTATGTGCTTTATTTAAAGCATTTTATTCAAGCTATTATCATTTCAATAAATAGTCAATATAAAAATTATCAGGCTGATTTTTTTCATTTTTTCATACTGCTTTCAAATCCAACGTGTTTTACACTTATAGCCCACCTCAATATTTTTTCTTTTCTAGAGCTCATCTCACTTAGTATGCTGAATTTTCAGTGGTTAATATGTGCTGTATTTCTACAAAAACAGTGAAGTATGTTAAGTGAAAATATATTTTTAAATAATTTATTTTTAAATTTAAATTAATTACAATTAAAGAAAATTGAAAATTTAACTCCTTAGTTGCACTAAGCACATTCTAAGTGTTCTGTAGCAACTTGTTGGCTACCATGTTGGATAGTACAGACCTAAAGTATCAAGTCAGTTTGAAGTGTTCACATGAGGTAATCATATTAGCATGTCTCAGTAGGTTTACTGAAGAAAAACTTTGAAGGAAAAATTGTAAACCAAATCCAAACCATAACACAAATGAAGCACTTCTGCAGGAGAAAATATCTGTCAGGACAAACATCCTTTTGTATGACCAAGCTTGCATATTGAAATAAAGACCATGCCAGCCTTTGATTTCAGCAGTATGAAGATGTGAGTCTCTCCATGTATGGTCTGGAGAGTCAATATCTGCAATGGAAAGGGTTTGTTCTTGAAAACCAGACTAACCCTACATTGTTATCTCTCCGACACTGGGTACAAAATTACAGGAAGTCTATCAGTAAATGATAAACAATCAATACATTTGTTATTAAAATGGAGAGAAAAAGTTATAGTGTCATTTATAATGCCTAAGTATTTAGCTTATTCATACAGTAATTTACTTATATGATTTTAAAACTTTGAAGTTAGCCATGCATATAGAAAGTCACTTAATTGTGACTTAATATTGAGTCTTCTGCCTCATGGTGAAATGTGCAGCTAAAGGGTATGAAGGTGTTTTCTGGAGCCCATGTATTCAGAATCTAGTCGATCCTTCAATATGGAACTATAAATAAGAAATCATTTAACTGGATAAAAAAATATATAATGACCTAAATATTGGCCCATAGCCTGGAACATGTCAACTCAAATGGTTGGGGTATCACATTATTCATTGTTTTTAATCTGGACATTTCATTCCTTTCTTACTAAAACTTCTAATATCTCTTATGCCATATGCACTCTCAACTAATTTTACTGGAGAAATTGAAACAATAAGAAAAATCACAGGAGCTCTGACCACCCTATTTGCTCACTGACTTGAAATTGTGTTCATATGCTCTGTGTGAGCAGCCTGTGCTCCTAGCTAAGGCTGATGTTTTCACTTAGACATTAGATTGAATCTTCCCTCACCTCCATGCCAGGAATGTCTCCATTATTTTCTTAATTATTAATTTTCCTGTGACTATTAATTTTTATTGGCCTATAGACCATAATTGCTCTCATTGTAGAAAAAAATCTTTCTCTTGACACAGAACCTCCTTGATTTATTTCATTTCATAACACCCATTGCAGCCAAACTCCTCACAGATCTGTCTAACCTCACTGTATCAGGTCCTCTCCTCCCATTCTCTCTGACTCTCTGAACCCAACTGAATAGATTTCACCCCTACTACTTCCCTGAAATTGTCCTTTTTAAATTGACCTTCATATTGCTAAATCAAAGGTAAGTTATCAGTTAATGTCCTACTGACTTAGATGATTTCTCTTTTTCCTGAAATATTTTTCTTTCAGGAATCCACAATTTCCTGATTTTCCTTTTGTCCCACAAATTTCTTTACACTAGTTCCTCCACTTTTCCCCACACTCTGACTCTGAAGCACCCTAGGATTCAGTCCTTGGAACTATTTTATATGTAACATCACTTCCTGGTTATTTCATCTAAGTTCATGGCTCTAAATATTATTTCTTTGTGGGAAACACTCTTTCATAGACTCCAGACCCATACATCCAACTGTCAGGTTGACTTCTCCACTTGGGTGTTTGGTAAACCTCTCAACTTAAAACCAGACGCCTCATCTTCCTCCCCAAGGTATTCTTCTTGTCACCAGTAACCAGTTATTCTTCCAGTTTCTCACGCCAATATCCTTGAAATAATCCTTGACTCCCCTTTCTCCCCTGCTGTGTTCAACCTGTTGCTTTATTTTGCATTCCTTTGATTATTAACGGTTAAATATTTTTCCAATTGTATGTTTACTCTGTATTTTATCTGTTAAATGACTGTTTACATCCCTGACACATTTTCCTTTTGGAATGTTGCTCTTTTAGTTATATATATTTTTTAGTATGTAGTAGTTCTTTTTGCCTAGAATGAAAATTACTTTATTGTATTTTTCTAGTTTTATAAATAGCACAATGTGATTGTTAGGAAGGATGAATAACACACATATAAATAGTAAAGTGTATATGATCTAAAATCCTAATATCCTTAAAATCACCATTTGTTATAACAGATTTCTATTTTATATCTGTTTCTGAATATGTTTAGTTTTAATAAATAGGACCTTAGCACATATATTGTCTTTTCTCTTTGCTTTATTGTGTTTCCAATGGTCACTGAATTTGAGGCAGTTTCTTTTCTTCTTACTTTCTCTTTTTCTACTCCCTTCCTCCTCATCTTCTTCTGCAGGACTCACCTTACTCCCTACTGCAGGAATCTATTATGAACAACCCTTTGAAAACATTTATATAACTTCCTGTATGCTAATTTAATTAAGCCTTATTAGACTACGTAACTTCTTTCTCCTCTCTCTCTCCCTCTCTGACACACACACACACACACACACACACACACACACACACGCATGGATTTTTAGTAATAGTTAATCTTATCAAATATATAAAAGAAGGTATAATCATTTCTTGGTATCCCTAGGGGATTGTTTCAAGGACTTCTTGATGATACCAAAGTCTGAGAATGCTCAAGTGCCTGATATAAAATGGTAAACTCTTTGTATATAACTTATGCACATCCTGCCATATGCTTTACATCCTTAGATTGCTTATGATACCTCATACAAGTAAATGTTTATGTAAATAGTTATTATACTATAATGTTTAGAAAATAATGACAAGAGAAAAGTGTGTACATATGAATTACAGGTGCAATTTTTTTCCTAATATCTTTGATTGGCAGTTGGTTGAGTTCACATATGTGGAACTCATGGATACAGAGGGCCGACTATATATTCATAGTTCTCTGCCTTCTCCTCCCTCTTCCCTCTGCCCCATTACAGCCATTTTTTTCCTTTACTTTTTGGTTCACCCCTCTTTCCCTTTTGTACTGTAAATGAGTATGTTAATATATATATTATTTCCTTCACTCAGATAAATGGGAGTATACAATAAATACTTTCCTTCAATTTGGATATTTTTTACCTAAAAATATGTCACCTACAATATATTATGAAGTACACGGAGATCTACCTTCTTTTTTTTTAATTGTACTTTAGGTTCTAGGGTACGTGTACAGATCATGCAGGATTGTTGCATAGGTACATACATGCCAATGTGGTTTGCTGCCTCCGTCCCCCCATCACCCATACTATATATGGCATTTCTCCCCATGTTAACCCTCCAGAACCTCCCCACCCCCTGCTGTCCCTACCCTAGTCCCCCTCAACAGACCCCAGTGTGTGATGTTCCCCTCCTTGTGTCCATGTGTTCTCATTGTTCAACACCCACCTATGAGTGAGAACATGCGGTGTTTGATTTTCTGTTCTTGTGTCAGTTTGCTGAGAATGATGGTTTCCAGATTCATCCATGTCCCTACAAAGGACATGAACTCATCATTTTGTATGGCTGCATAGTATTTCATGGTGTATATGTGCCACACTTTCCTTGTCCAGTCTATCATCGAAGGGCATTTGGGTTGGTTCCAAGTCTTCGCTATTGTAAACAGTGCTTCAATGAACATACGTGTGCATGTGCCTTCTGCATTGGTCTCGCTGGGAGCTGCACACCAGAGCTATTACCTAGCTTCATAAGTTGGTATATTTGCCCTATTTGCTTTCTTCTGTCTCTCTCTGTATATATGTGTGTGGACACACAAACACAAACACATATGCCACTTAAGGGTGTATTTCTTAGAACCAGGATATTATTTTGCATAATACATCTAACTATTAAAAATCAGAAAATTTAACATAAACATAATGCTGTTATCTAATCCACAGTTTATATCCAAATTTGGTCAATTGTTCTAATACCTATTTGCCCAACACAAAATGCCATATAGAATCATACACTGCAGCTAGCTGTCATGTCTCTTTAGACTCATTTAATCTTGTATAGCTTCTCACTTTTTAGATCTTAACATTTTTTGAGAAGTACAGGCCAGTTACATTGTAGAATGTCCCTCAATTTGAATGTGTCTGACATTTCCTTGTTAGAATCAGCTTATGCATTTTTGGCAGGAATACCACAAAAAATATCTATCATTAGCATCAGGAAAAACATCTGTTTTTTTTTTTTTTTCCTAACATTAGTTATGTTTTATTTAAGTTATTTAATAATTTAGATGTTTTATTTAAGGTGGTATCCACTAGGTTGCTGCACCCTAAGATTACTGACCCCTACGTAATTAATACATTTTTGGGTGGAGAAATACTTTGCTTTAAATATTCTGTTTCTCTCCAGGTTTTTAATTCACTAGTTTCAGTATTCACTGGTGATTTTCTAATCTTATCATTTTTCTGTATTTATGAGTTACCACTCTACTGAAAGAAGAGCTTTTCCTTCTCATCCAATTATTTAACTGTATTTTTATTTATATTGTCATGTACAAATTGATTCTTATTTTATAATCTATTTCTATCATTATTTCAATTGATACTCAAGTTGTCTCAGATTTGGCCAAAAGGAGACACTCAAGTTGGCTTCTTTATTCTTTGATTCTAACCCCATCATTCTTTGAACACCTTATTACTTTCTGGCAAAATAAGACTTTTCAAGTTCATCTTGTATTCTCCATGATTCAAATCTGTAATTATTTTATTTTCCTCCAAAGTGACCTTTGGTGATTATAGGGAGTTAACTATGTTTATTTTAACTATTTTTAGATTTACATCTCTCATTTTGTGGTTTTCTTTCAGATTAAAAAGTTTCTATTTTTGATAATATATTTTTATTCAGTTATTTTTGATTTTGGCTATTTCCGTAGACTAATATATTAAGACAACCCTCCCATAACCAAGAATGACTGCTAAATCTGGATAAAACTTTTAGAAACAGGTTTGAAGGCACTAGATAAGTTAGGAAATCAGCAAGAACCAGAGGGGTCAATGTTCCAGGTAAGAGGGATGTGTGGGTAAGTGAACATGACATTTTGCCTATTGAGGCATTTTCCAGTTGATAAGCCACAGCTGAGCGGCTGAGAAGCTGAGCAGAACGCAGTAAGTAGGAGGCTGAAAAGAGTTTTCAGTAGTCACATAATGCTGGAAAAGCAAAACTTACAGATTAGAAATCACAAGCAGGAAGGATATTGGTCAGCAGTCTAGGATTTCTTTGGTACCATTGAAGATTTACATCTGAGTCATGGAACAAATTCTGAGTGGAAAATAAAAACTCTACTCTCATTTCACAATCAACACAGAAGACTTCTGTGACCAAATGTGTATGTGTTTCCTCCCTGACCAACAAGCAAGCAATAAAATCTGCAGCAGACACCAGCTGGGTGTCCTCCAATTCCAATACTATCTACCTGGTGTTAGCATCAGATCCCACAGGTAGGGGGCTCAGTCCCACAAGACTGACCCCAACTATGTGAACTGCAAGCCCCAAGTTGTTTTACCTGGACTTTTGACTGACCAGTTGTAAATCAGGATTCCCACAACCACCTCCTTGGTTTTGATTAAACTGCTGGAGTGGCTTACAGAACTCAGGTTTGCTGGGTATTATAAGGGATATTTCAAAGGATACCGATAAAGAGATAAAAAGCTAACTTCAAATGTTTCTTTTGCAAATTATATATCATTATCTTTAGTATCAAATTTTAAATTTTAGGTAGAAACTGAAATGTCATCCAGAGGTATTTGACTTGAAACAATTTGAAGGAAATCATTTTAAGTTAAGCTACTTTTCAGCCAATAAAAGAAAGATCGAAACAACTGTGGGAATTGACTAACTATACTATTTTTCTCAAATAATGAGTTCCCTAAAGTGAAGTAACAATCAGAAATCATGATATTCCTACTTTCTGTGTAACGGTTGCTAGGGATTAGTAGGTAATGAGTTTGAGAATGTTCTCTTTAAACTAAGACCAGGACTGTAAGCTATAACATTGAGTAAAAGCTAATTATACTGTTAAAATTTCAAATGTATTCAATCATGAGCACCTGCTTTGTGCTAGTCATAACACTAAGCATGAGACTTCCAAAATGAGTAAAACGGCTTCTACTCTTAAACTGCTGGCAATCTAGTGGAAAGGTAGATTATTAATAGATATGAACCTATGAGGTATAATTATTAAGGTTTAACAAAAGACATAAATAATATGATTACTGAAGCATTCATTGTGCAGTAAACAAGTAGAAAGAATAGGATTTAAATTGTTTATATTTTTAATTTGTATAGATATGAAGATATGCAATTCTATAAAGAAAATCAATTGTTAAAAGTAGTTATGAGTTATATGATTATGACTAATTTGTTTTGTATTTCTTAAAACCTGTAATTTGCAAGTTATTTTCTTTCATTGTAAAAAAGGATTAAATTTTAGTTACTAAAAAAACTGAAACTCTTTAACGATGAACCATCTGCTGAGAAAGTGATTGCTTTGTTCTAAGGCAGGGATTGGCAAGTGACAACCAGCAGGCCAAACCCAGGAGTCTGTTTTTTGTTTTATGCTCCTTTATGGATAAAGTTTGCCAGCCTTGCTCTAAAAAATAGAACTAATCATTTTATGCAGCTGTGTACATTACCAGATCAACTCTGGGGTAGATTTTCCCTGCATAAGCCCTGTCTATATACTGGTTACTTCTGATGATCTTGGAACAAAGACTTTATAGGTCTGGAGGGGTTCCTTTTAGGATCACAGGTAAGAAAAGTACCCAACACTAAAATGCTAAGGAAGAGAGAACAATTTATTTTGTTGTTGGTGTTCTTTTTTTTTTTCCCGTAAGGCACCATTCTGCATCTTTTTTTTTGTTTTTTGAGACAGAGTCTTGCTCTGTTACCCAGGATGGAGTGCAGTGATGAGATCTTGGCTCACTACAGCTTCTGCCTCTTGGGTTCAAGCAATTCTCCTGCCTCAGCCTCTTGAGTAACTGAGACTACAGGTGCGTGCCACCATGCCCGGCTAATTTTTGTATTTTTAGTAGAGACGGGGTTTCACCATGTGGGCTAGGATGGTCTCTATCTCCTGGCCTTGTGATCCACCAACCTTAGCCTCCCAGAGTGCTGAGATTACAGATGTGAACCATGGCACCCAGCCCATTCTGCAGCTTGAACTCAGACTAAAGTGTGCCATTCTCAGATGCGAGACATGCACTCTTCTTTCTCCTCCTCACTGCCATGTTCACTTTGCTTTTTCATTGGTATGTAGGAATTTAAGAATATCAAGGTGAGGGAAGAAATACATCATAGATCAGCAAAATACCATACCCCAGGTTTTCTTAGATTAGCAAACTACCACACCCAGGTTTTCTTAGATTAGCAAACTACCACACCCTAGGTTTTCTTTGCCAGTCTATAAGGCACTGTCTTTAAATTTTGAATTTAGCTTTGAATTCCCAAGAGCTTCAACACACCAAGAGTCATGGAGCTGCTGTCACCGCAGCCCTAGCTCCAGTGCCTGGTGCACTCCAGGCCCTCAGGAGATGTCCTGTCTCCTATCTTCAGATGTGTTGTAGTGAACTCCTAGCTTTCCATTGTGGATTCTTAGTGTCTTATTTTCAGAAGTCTCTGCTTTTGACCTTTGGCAAACATCAGAGCTCCTCAGGGACTAGAAACTTAATTCAGTAGCTTTGCCCTGAACCAAACAAGAATTCAAAAGGGAAACTCACATATGATCTAAATTATATAGTGCATTCCAAAGTGTATGTGGCATGAATTTTGGATTGATCTTTCGCTCACTTTAGTATAGTTTGCTCCTTAAATATTCTACCTACTCTGTCATGGTCTCCTGCTAGAATAACAGAGTAGTTGATAGTCATGGCCAGAAGAGGGGTGGGGGGACAGAGTCAGGACTTGGGATTTCTGCACTATGTGGCACAAGGAGATAAGTGACAACCTTGAAGTCCTAACTTCCACTATTCTAGGAAGTATAGCGGTGATTTGTGTGCAAAGATGGAAAAATTTAAAAAGTACCAAGTTGTGGAAATTCAATAAAATTTCTTTATTAGTTAAAAAATAGAACTAACAAATATATATTTCACTATGGCCCTTTGCTTCTTTCTATTTGTTGAGAAGAGTTGGGTCAAAATTTTAGGGCATACTCTGAAGTGTTGAGAGTTCAGAAATTGCCCCAAGATAATTTATTCAATTTGGAGCTAAATCTTTTGGAACAGCACTTTATCCCATCAGTTTATGTGGATTTTTGGATTTAATTATCAAAACAATATCATGCAACATAATATTCTTTATTCCACTATTTGTGATAATGAAACTGAGGTGTGGAGAAGTCATACCCTTAGCAAGAAGCAGTTCCAAAAATTAAATCCAGGCAAACTATTCAGAGCCACAGTGCAGCCTTCCCCAGATGGCATTATTTGAAATGCTACTCAGCTCCTGAATGGAATGGAAGTTGACTTTGAAATCAGCCTTTACGAGATAGGAGTCTAAGAAAACATCACTGAACTTGACTTCTATTTCTAATTGAAAATAAAATGCAGCTATAATCACCTCCATAGATTAAAACTTCCCTCTACAGTTTGACTGCATATTCTCAAAAGGTAGACTTGGTAAGGTGCACTGAGTTGACAAACTACACATAAACATGAAATATTTTCTCACCTTAGAGATTTTCTACATGAAGAAGTTAATCAATTCCATAGGCTTACAAATAAAAAGTGTTAGAAGTATTATCTAATTAAGAATTTATACCCAGTTAATGGTAATAAAGAAAACAAATTGGCATCATATATATGTGGAGACTGCATGTCTTTCCATGAAGCTTTCATCATCTTTATGATCATCAAGTATAATAATAATGTGATTTTAAAATCCTTTGCTTGCTATTTCTCTGTTTAACTTTTAAACTGAAAACATGCTAGATTAAAAGGACAGGCTGGGCGTGGTGACTCACACCTGTAATCTCAGCACTTTGGGAAGTTAAGGTGGGTGGATCACTTGAAGTCAGGAGTTCAGAAACAGTCTGGCCATCATGGTGAAACCCCATCACTACTAAAATTACAAAAAATAGCTGAGCATAGTGGCAGGTGCCTGTAATTCCAGCTACTCAGGAGGCTGAGGCAGGAGAATTGCTTGAACCCAGGAGGTGGAGGTTGCAGTGAGCTGAGATTGTGCCACTGCACTCACTCCAGCCTCAGTGACAGAGTGAGACTATGTCTAAAAAAAAAAAAAAAAAAAGGATAGTATGAAACCAGACTGAACTATACTGTGTTACTGTGTTATAAACTTCCAGATATTGGACACAATAGAAATAGCAAGTTTTTTTTTTTTTTTTTTTGAGACGGAGTCTTGCTCTTGTTACCCAGGCTGGAGTGCAATGGCGCGATCTCGGCTCACCGCAACCTCCGCCTCCTGGGTTCAGGCAATTCTCCTGCCTCAGCCTCCTGAGTAGCTGGGATTACAGGCACGCGCCACCGTGCCCAGCTAATTTTTTTGTATTAGTAGAGACGGGGTTTCACAATGTTGACCAGGATGGTCTCGATCTCTAGACCTCGTGATCCACCCGCCTCGGCCTCCCAAAGTGCTGGGATTACAGGCTTGAGCCACCGCGCCCGGCCGCAAGTGTTTTTTTCTTTTTCTTTTTAAAAAAATTTTTTTTGAGATAGAGTCTCACACTGTCACCAAGGCTGGAGTGCAGTGGTGCAATCACAGCTAGCTGCAGCCTTGACCTTCTGGACTCAATCAATACTCCCATTTCAACCTCCCTAGTAGCTGGGACTACAGGCATGTGCTACTACACTTGGCTACCTGGCTATATATATTTTAAAAAATATTTTGTAGAGATGAGGTCTCACCATGTTGCACAGGTGCCCAGGTTGGTCTCAAACTCCTGGCCTCAAAGGATTCTTCTGCCTGGGCCTTCCAAAGTCCTGGAATTACAGGCATGAGCCTCAGTACCCAGCAAGTTTTATTTGATTTTTTTTCTAATTTTATAGCCTACCAAGGTAAGTTATAAAATAAGGAAGTAAAATACTGTAATTTGAAAAATAGAAATTGCCTTTTAGAAGTGTGTGTATGGTACCCAGTCAAACGATTTGATACATTATTGTCACATTTTATCTGTCTATGCTGATGTCATAGACACAGACTCCATTCTGGTGATTCTTTTTTTTTTTTTTTTTTGAGACGGAGTTTTGCTCTTGTTACCCAGGCTAAAGTGCAATGACGCGATCTCGGCTCACCGCAACCTCCGCCTCCTGGGTTCAGGCAATTCTCCTGCCTCAGCCTCCTGAGTAGCTGGGATTACAGGCACGCGCCACCATGCCCAGCTAATTTTTTGTATTTTTAGTAGAGACGGGGTTTCACCATGTTGACCAGGATGGTCTCGATCTC
This sequence comes from Aotus nancymaae, assembly GCF_030222135.1. Taxonomy (NCBI): domain Eukaryota; kingdom Metazoa; phylum Chordata; class Mammalia; order Primates; family Aotidae; genus Aotus; species Aotus nancymaae. The sequence goes on from NW_026988413.1 coordinate 42,777,688, forward strand.
TTGACCTCGTGATCCACCCGCCTCGGCCTCCCAAAGTGCTGGGACCTGGTGATTCTTTAAATGCGCCTTGGTGATTCTTTTATGTATGAGAGACAAAGTTTGGCAATAAAACATAAAGTCATGGGAAGAAAATTATCCATTGTAAAGTTTAAGAAAAGTCTTTTTGAAGGATTGCTTGTATACATGTTTGTAACACATAACCACATTCTAAAATATCCTTGGTATGATAGTTACCAAGGCATATTTTTTTCACGCTTGCAGTAATTTACATTGTGTTGTTATCCTCATTCTTTTAAAAGACATTTGAATGATGTAAAAGACAATAAGACAATATGCCAAATTTTTGTGGCTGGCAAAATAAGTGTCATCAGTTAAGAAACCTTTCTTTCCATCCCTGGCTCTAACAGAGGTGTAAGTCTTTGTTTCAGGGCTTTCTTTGGTGATTATGCCTGTAATTGGTTCCGTCCTTGTAATCTAAAAGTCTGTAGGGATTAGAACGCCTTCAAATGTCTGTGTTACTTGACGATAACTCTTTGATCCCCAAATCATTTTTCATGGGTTATAACCGTCCTGACATGCATATCATGGGTGTTCACTGTTTGTTTGCCTACTTGCCTGGGACAAAAGATAATCTGACACCCACTAATGATATTTTCAAAATGGCCTAGGACTTACTTTTATGGAATTTGAAGAGACTGAGGTTTCAAATGTGCTTTCCTTTTCTTAAACCCCTTTTCTGAACCCAGTCTTCATAGTCCATCTTATGCTCTTATCAAATTTTTATCATTATCTTAAGGTAAAAATACATGAACACATACACACATCTACACACACATACACACACATATCAGGGAGGCTATTTTTTATTAAAAGAATGGTTATTGAAATATTTAACTTTTAAAGTGTGTACATTTGGCACATTGATAAAAATTAAAGAAAAACTAATAGTCTTAGACTCTAATAACATAAATCCTGATTATAGGAAAAAGTAAGTCTAAGGAATGCCAGTTACTTTGTTGGCATTTTTGTTAATTTAATAAGTAATTATTTTGTTATCAAAGTTTGCTACATTTCTAAAACACTATTTTGTAAACTATGACATTTACTTTTGATTCTTTAAATATTTAGGGAATATTCTTTATATATGCTGAAGCCACTTCCCACTTTCTTGAAGAGTATTTCAATAAATTTTATTGGCTGCATCCTTTGTGTAAAACACTTTGGAGAATACAAAGATGAATAAGACATAGCCCATATTTTTAAGATGCATAGAGGGTAGCAGATCCTAAGGTGGATGGGCAAGAACTAAGCTACAGGAAAGAGTGATAGGTGATACACTGCAGATACAGGATCAGCAAACTGAAAGTCCTACAGATGCCTAACAGGAAACAGAAATGTGTAACTTACTCACAGAAAGGTAATGGGGAGGGCTGAGGCCTGTGGATGATCTGGGAATCCATGTGCTGCTTAAAATTTTTCAGAGACATTAAAAAAGCAAGCAAAACACTGTGCCTGCCAAAGCAAATGTAGTTATTGTTATATAAAGCTAAAATGCTTTGGGAAGAGTGTGGGTGATTGCACTCTTACAGTACACATATACAGATACACACAGTATATAGTTTATGTACATATATACACTGTATTTATACATATATACAATGTGTGCATGAAGCATAATAAAAAGCATTAATATTTATGGTACTTAGGTGACACATAGGATCATAAAATATTTTGATGGTAGACTAGAAAATATCAATTCAACTTAGGTATGGCTCTTTATATTTTCTTTTACCAGAATAGTTATTTTATGGAAATAATTTACAGTACACTACTAAGATAAGAAAGTCTTTATTGATTATTAAATACAGAATGGGATGGTCAGTGATGGCTATGTTATTTATGATGCTTAAATAAAAACCTTTGGGATAAATCATTTTACATGTTTCATGCCTCAATACAGAATGATCAAAATCGTCGAGGAGGATTACAATGCAACTGATACCTACAGTCTCCACTACTCTAAATATTTTAGGCATTTTATGATGCTTTCATGAAATGTTAGCCCACATTTAAATACACACAATCATTGTCATTGTAGTAATTAAAATACAATGCAAAGACAAATGAAGATATTTTATTATCATAACTTGTATAATACTAAAAATTCTCAAATATTTTGTACAAAGCAACCGATAAACAGTAATATATTTTCTTAATTTTCAAACAGCTGGTTTTGGACACTAAGTTGAGCACACCACAAAATTTCCCAAAATAGTAACATATAAATCTTAAAATAATTCTTGTTGAAGAAAGTGTTGATATTTTCTAACACATTGAGTATTTTTAATTTCTAATTGATACTCTAAAGTGATTGTCTGTAGGCAAATGCAAAGAAATAGCAATTATGTTAAAATACTACTAACTTTCCCTTTTCTTAATGCCGTTATTAATATATTACTGTAAACCCATATACAATTGACTTTTCTCCAACTAATGCCCCTTAAAAAATCAATTAATGTGAAAAAAAACCAAATTACTATATTTTAAAATATACATAAAACTAATTTTTACTTAACTTTTGCATTAGCTACTTTTTGAATCTTTCAGCCAATTTAATGCCGCTTTAATCTTTAAGTATATATCTTCTAGTGCATTCCGAAATCATCTATTTAACTCAAAACAAATTCTCCTTGTTTTCATTTAAATAGTTAATTCTAGAACATGCTAGAACTCACCAAACAATGATTGATTTTTTTTTTCATAAAGGCAAAACTGTGGAGACCAGTAGCCAGGGAGGAAGGAACGATGAATAGGCAAAGCAGGGAGGATTTTTAGGGCAGGCAGTGAAAATACTTTGTATGATACTAAAATGGCAAATGCATGTGATTACACTTGGGTGTCATTACATGTTTTTCTAAATCCATTGAATGCACACCCAAGAGTGGACCCCAGTGTAAATTATAGACTCTGGGGAATAATGATGTGTCAATGTGGATTCAGAGTTTGTAACAAATGTACTACTCTGGTGGGGGATGTTGATAATGGCACACTCTGCATCTGTAGGAGTTGGGGTATGTGGGCACTTCATGTACTTTCTGCTCAATTTTTCTGGAACCTAAAACTACTTTAAAAAAAAATAAAGCCTTAAAAATAACAACAAAAAAGAAATCATAAGACACAGCAAAGATTTTTCCTGCTTGTTCTTCTACAATTGGATTTGAGAACAGTTTGAACATCTTAACTATTAGGTGTATTTACTAACATGCTTTGAAGTTGCCCTTAACACCAGAGTGGGTAGATAAAGAAGGATACTCACAAAATAATGAGATAGTTTCTCATATAGCATCATTTTTATGCTTAAAACCCATCCTAGATGCCCTATTGTCAATAAAAATTTCATCTGTGCTCTTTTAAAATTATGGTTCCTATAGTGATGGATTATTCTCCCTCAACTTGGTAAAACTGGGAATTATATTTCTCAAAATCCCCTTTTCTGTATGGGTTTATATGGCTGTGAGTTCTAGTTGGCCGAATGAGGAATTTACAAAAGATATGGATGCAGAAGTGGGGAAGCCCCTCTACTCTCTGAATGTTGTGGTTAGCTCTGGTGACAGAAATGCATAGGTGCCAGCAAGTTTCAGGTTGTTCTCTGTCTCCTCTGGTTTGTGGCCAGATCTTCTCTCTAACTACAGACGCTGTTGTTGAACAGTGGCCCCAGGCCCTTCACCAGATCCTTAGCTTCAGACACACAAAGGCGGCAACTTCCCACTGACTTCTGCATCATCATGGTCTTCCTTTGGTGGCTAAATGTGCTTGGCTTCTCAACTTAACTGATTGGTGAAATTTCTCAGAATTCAGTTGCCAGTAAAATTCCTTATAATAGTCCATTTCTAATCTTGAATTTTCTGCTTCCTTGATGAAACCCTGACTAATACAGTGCCCATATAAATATTGTATATCAGTTAGCCCCTGACCGTGCCTCTGGGACTGTTCAGATTACCAGTCAGGAATGTCTCACCCTTCTGGGTCACAAATTCATTGACTTGAATGGATATAGAAGGGATCACAGTTTTGGTCATTTTTCCTCACAGTGCCTTTCACCTTTGTGATTGGGTAATTCTTTTACCCAGCCCTTCCCCCCACCGAATAACAAGCTGCTGTATTAGTTTTCTATTCCCACTGTAACAAGTTATCACAAATTTAGTGGCTTAAATGAAATGAAATTTTATTATTCTACAGTCAGAAGTCCAACATGGTTCTCACTGGTCAAGATCAACGTGTTGACAGGGCTACATTCTTTTCTGGAAGCTCTAAGGGGAGAATCTGTTAGTTCTTTTGCCTTTTCAGCTTTTAGAGGCCTCCTGCATTCCTTTGCTCATGGTCATTTTTCTCCATTTTCAAAGCCAGCTGCATAAGATTTACCTGATTATGCCTTTGTCTTCACATCTCTTTCTTTCACTGCAGCCAGAAAATATTCTCCACTTAACAAAATCCATATGATTAGATTGGACCCATCCAAATAATCCAGGATAATATCCTCATCCCAAGGTCCTTAATCCAATCACAGCTATCAAGTCACATTTGCCATGTGAGGTTATGTATTTGCCCATTTTGGGGACTGTGATGTGGACATTTTTGGGGCAGCATTTATTCTGCCTACCACAACTACATTGCCTAACATTTTTACTTGTCCATATGAGGTATACAATACTATTTAGTAAAAAAGTTAATGATATAATATGTTGGTAGAGAAGTGTTAAAAATATTTTTTCTGCAGAGTAAGCAAATCATCATTGATAATAGCACTCTTTCAAAAGCTCTCTGAAGGAAACACACTATTCAGTCAGTAGGTGATACAGTTTAAATATTTGTTCCCACCCAAATCTCATGTTGAGATGTAATCCTTAGTTTTGAAGGTGGGCCTGGTGGGAAGTGTTTGGATCATGGAGGTGGATGCTCATGTATGGCTTGAGCCATCCCCTTGGTGATGAGTGAGCTCTTGCTCTGAGTTCATGAGATCTGGTCATTTAAAAGTGTATAGCACCTCCCCACTCTCTCTCTCTCTCTCTTGCTCCTGCTTTCACCATGTGGTATATCTGCTCCCACTTTGCCTTCTGCCATGATTAGAAGCTCCCTGAGGCCTCTCCAGAAGCAGATGCTGGCACCATGCTTCCTGTAAAGCCTGCAGAACCATGAGACAATTCAACCTCTTTTCTTGTAAGTTACCCAGTCTCAGGTATTTCTTTATGGCAGTGCAGGCCTAATACAGAAGAGTTACCTCCTCTCTCATCACAGTTATTACATTTCTATGAAGTGCTTCTTAAATATATTAGTGATTTTGTAAGATACTTAATAATGTTCATTCAATTTGGGTATATTATCAACTATAATGTCTGAAAGTTAAGTGATGTTCCAAATGTTACATAATATTTCCTTCATTAAGTTTTGGCCCTTTATTCAGGACCTTACCTTTATTCTTTTTTGCTTAGTTTATTTAATTTAACTATAACTATAGGATTTGGTTTACTAAATTGTCATATATAATGCCCCCAAATTAAACACATTTTTATTACCTTGAGAATAGGCAACTGATTATCTATATTTACTTTAAATCTCTTAGAGATTTGAAAGAGTAGTCTTTAATTTCTTAGTAATGTACAGAATTTCTAAATATTTACACAAATAATTGGAAAAAATAAGCTGCATGGAAAAAAATTCATGTGCTACATCTCAAGTAAGTTTCATAATGGTATCATCTTTTGAGCATAATCTTTATGTACCTAGGCCATTACAGAAGATGTATAACAAGTCTTCTTTTTCATTTTAAGGAATATAAAATGCCAAGGTCAGATCTATGGCAGGCATGAAGGGGGAAAAGTAAAAAGTAAAAGATAATGCATTTTTTCAGCAATTTTATTCCCTTTTGTAGATTAGACTCAACAACCTTAGAATATGGATAAGGTTACATAAAATGTTTAATTTTGAAACTGACAGTCTTGATTCTCTGACCCACTGCAGGCACTGAGAGTCCCACCTAGGCTTTAAATGAGGTGTGAGAGAATTTTATTCTCCGGTTGATAGAGGTCAGTTGGTTGTTTTTATAAGGAGCACAGTTGCATTTCAAAAAATCTAAGCTGCATACAAATTTCAGCCTTTTCTTTCTATATTATGGTCACTGCAAATAACCAATTAATTAACTTTTTTTTAATTCTTAACTTTGCACAGGGTACTGTACATTTCACTGCAGGGAATATTGTGGTCAATAAAATTCGACCTCTCCTGTTAAGAATTTTATATTCTAGTAAAAAAAAGGGCAGGACAATGAATAAATACTTTTATTTATTTATTTATTTAGAGATAGAGTCTCGCTCTGTCACCAGGCTAGAGTGCAATGGCATGATCTCTGCTCAGTGCAACCTCTGCATTCCAGGCTCCGGCAATTGTCCTGCCTCAGCCTCCCGAGTAGCTGGGATTACAGGCACCTGCCACCATGCCCAGGTAATTTTTGTATTTTGAGTAGAGACAGGGTTTCATCATCTTGGCCAGGATGGTCTCGATCTCTTGATCTCATGATCCACCTGCCTCGGCCTCCCAAAGTGCTAGGATTACAGGTGTGAGCCACCACGCCTGGCCATAAATACGTATTTTTAGGGCAGTGAAACTATTCTGTATGATAGTAGAATGGTGGATACATGTCATCGTATATTTGTAAAAACTCATAGAATGTGCCATACCAAGAGTGAATCCTAATGTAAGTTATGAACTTTAAGTGATAATGATGTCAGTGAAGGTTCATGGATTGTAACAAATATACTACTTTGGTACTAGATGTTGATAGTGGGGGAGGTTGGAATAGGGAGGAGGTATATTGAACCTCTGTATTTTTCTGCTCAATTTCTCTGTGAACCTAAAACAGCTCTGAAAAGTAAAGTCTATAAAAATACATTTAATAAAATGTTTTGTAAATGTCAGCAGAAAAAAATTCTATAAGGTTGTATGCACTTTTTGGAAGGAAGAGTTGGGAAGAGTTCATGATGGAAGGGGACTCTAACGGATGGATAGGACTCGGAGGCATTCCAGCTAGAGAAGACAGGACAAACAAAAGCTTGGCAGCAAGACATCTGAAGGGCTTTGAGGTAGGAACAAGGGTTCTAGATGCCTTTTACCTACCATTCCTCTAAGATAATGGTCTGTGGAATACACAGACAAGAATCTGTAGCCAAAGGAAAAGTGAAGCACACTTTATTAATCTGAGCACTTATCCTAACGTCCCAGAAAGATGCACTTTTCCAGCAAACCGTGTTGGAAAACACAAGGCCAGAATGAGTCTTTTATTCCTCCCACACTTTGTTCCCAATTCAATTGTCAGCACATTTGGAGGTGGAAAATATAGAATAGAGCACTAATGCAAATAATTGTTTTACTTCCATTCAGTGATTCTTCCCCTAACGGGGACGTGATCTTCTGAATGCCAGGCTCTCCCTTTGTCCCCACAACTCTGTATTATGTGCTGGAAAAAACTTGTGTTGAACCTCTACTCTCCCCATGGGTTTAGACAGAAGCATGAGGCACAATGAACACTAGATGGTCCCATTCTTAGATTCCCTTCCAGCTTGCCCCCAGTAATTCAAATTACTAATATTTTATTTAGGTAATTCAATATTAATATTTGATAATATTTTAATATTTCAAATATTGATATTGAATTTAACATTGCATTTTGATTTAGGGGTAAATATTGCAAAATTTATTTTTGTGCTCACTAATCTATCTCCAGCATTGATACAGAGTTGCATATTTACGTTCATTTTCAGAGTTTCTCTTTATGGCAATTTTCATGTACTGCACTAAAATAAACATATCCAACTTATCCTTTGCCTTATGATCATTCTAGTAGCCAAATTACTATATTTTTTTGAGATGGCAAAACCACAATAACACCAACCATTTAAAAAATCTGACTATTTAGATTCACAGACATAAGCATTCCTAGAGAATCTTCTAAAAAATGAAATGCTTTGCTAAGGATAGTTTTTTAGGGATAGAGTAAAATGGAAACAACCTAACAGACAAAAGTAATGGCACCAAAAAAACAGCTGGTTAGGACAGAGAAAAGGAAATTATTACAGCGTAGACCTTTGTTTCAAAGAGGTCTGTGGAGAGAGGACACACAGAATTAAATTAGGACAAGGACACTTCTAAAATGTGGTTTTAATGTGGAAGAAATGTTATTACCTAGCTTTGGAAGAGCTGAATAGATCTGGGAAACTGAGAGCTATTTTAATAATTTATCATTCACATTCACACTAATAAAAGTGCCATTGAGAATTTGTTTTCCTATATGGATTTGAGAGCTAGAAATTAGGACATAGGTTCATCATACCCCAAGCAGCTTTTTCCTTATTCCACTAAATTTGTCCAATCAAGCAACTAGTCTTCTAAGGAGCCTGAGAAAAAATGAAATAATCACCCTTCACGTTTTTTGTGGAGACATTATAGGTATCTTAAACAGAATGAATTCAATTGTTAAGTAGGCAAAATTTGTTCATTAAAAATGAATAAGCATTTCAGCCATATAGATGAACAATTTGACACATAAAATATTAGAACAAAAGGCTGTTTCAAAAATCACAAGAACATACAGATTAAAGAAGGTGGCATTAGTTCAGTGATACCAAAACATAATGCAGATGTAGAGACCACTGAAGGCCCTTTAACTAAATCCCTGTAAACATACAATTTCTTGGTCAAGTAGTTTAGCTGAGCCATGCATCCTTTGGAGCCAGAGTGTATAAGCAGGCTGGAGGAATGATACAGAAGAGACATGGAAAGAGGGTAGATGGCTAATAGATGAAAGTCAGGAGAAATCAGAATAAGAAAAAGTTTCTAGAGGAGTATTCCATGGAAAGAATGCAGGCTGTCTTCACTAAAAATTCCTAGAAGAGTTCAAAAGAGCACCCTTCTTAATACATGGCTTCATTATTTTACAAAGACCAACTAGAGAACAAGCCTGATTGGTGAGAATAACAGACATTACTCAGTTACTGCAATTTTTGTAACTGAGCTAGGTAATTGATAAATATTTTCAAATACACAAAAATCTTCTTTTTTTTTTTCTTTTTTTCTTGAGATGGAGTCTCACTCTGTCTCGCCCAGGTTGGAGTGCAGTGGTGCGTTCTTGGCTCACTGCAACCTCCGCCTCCTGCGTTCAAGTGATTCTCCTGCCTCAGCCTCTTGAGTAGCTGGGATTACAGGTGCGTGCCACCACACCCAGCTAATTTTTGTCTTTTTAGTAGAGACCCACTATGTTGGTCAGGCTGGTCTCAAATTCCTGACCTCGTGATCCGCCTGCCTTGCCTCCCAAAGTGCTGGGATTACAAGCGTGAGCCACCACACCCAGCCAGCACAAACACCTTCTTCACAGCTAAAAGAACTGCTCCCCTCTCTGCCATCACCTCTACATACTTGTACTTTTTGTTTTTAAGAGACAGAATCTCTCTGTGTCACCCAGACTGGAGTGCAGTGGTACAATCCTTGCTTACTGTAACCTTGAACTCTGAGCTCAAGCGATCCTCCTTAGTCTTTTGAGTAATTAGGACTATAGGAGCCCACCACCACAGCTGGCTAATTAAAAATTTTTTTTTGTAGAGACAGAGTCTTGTTAATTTTCCCAGGTTAATCTTGAACTCCTGGCCTCAATTCTCTCATCTCCATCTCCCAGTGTTTGGGATTATGGGCCACAGTGTCCCAACTATTAGAACTTTCATAAAGGGAACCCAGAACAGAAGAGGGAAGAAAGCAAATGTGGGGCTGTGCAACATTAAAGGTCAGGTGAAACGGTTCATTCAGAGTGGATGTGAGAAAAGGAGATCAGTTTTGAAAATGATTTTACAATAATTGAGCTGGATGTGAAATTGAGCTGGGTGCAGGAAAAATTTTGACTGAGAAAATACCATAACCTGCCATGCACCTGCTTCATCCCGGAACTCCCAGGGCCATGGCATGCCTTTCCTCCCCAGACTGTTCAGCCATGCTCCCTTTCTTTTCTGACTCCTCCTTCAGCTTCTCATCCACCTTCTATTTATTTTTTCTCTGATCTGAAACAGTCTTTGAGTTTCCTTTGCATCACTTTGTGACTGAGGACATTAAGTTTGGCTTAATATGAGAGTCAACAGTTCAGCAATTCAAATTCATTATATTGTCCACTGACACTAATGGCATCTTTGTTTTCTCCTGAAATTGTATTCCCCTTAGTGGAAAAGTAACACATTCATTAACCAAAAAAAAAGTGTTATATACATACTATTTTCTATCCTGCAATTTTTTAAAATTTTAATAACTGGCTTTTCATTATATATATATATATATGTATATATATATGCATTAAAGATTATAATGCTCTAAAATCACACAGTTGTAATATTATAAAAACATCCCCAAGTTTTGAGTGCGACACTTCTTGATTTGTATCTCCCACATAAGAAAATAATCAGAAGCAACTAGTCATAGAAAACAGCTTTCCCATCCAAAGATAATCATAATAGAATTATGAGGGGTGATATTGGGCTAGCATAACACAGCACAGTAGCCATTTTTTGGGGTCAAGGCAAGGTCAAGAGGCCCACCAACAGACCCGTTAGACCAAAGATCAAACTGTGCTCCCCAAGTCTCATGTGAAGAGGATAGTAGTGGTGGGATGACTGGAAAATATTTTTAATATGTCTATCACAGCTAACTCATGCTGTTTAGAGTTTGTGATTGGCATGTATACGTAACTAATAAGCATTTTAGAAAACAATTGCTCAAACAGTTTGATGTAGACAAGTCTTTCATGTACTATACTACCTAATTATTTTCTATACTGAAAAGAAATGATTAGGAGTCACTAACTTTGAAGAATTCTAAAATAAATACTCATAGGTTTTGGTTCAGGCTTTAAATACATTTATTTGTGAAAACTTAGCTTAGACATTCTCCTGGACCTCTTGCAGAAGGGGTGACGATGTACTTGGTCATCTGTTGTAGGAGAGAGAGCATGAGGACTGGGACTCAAGAAAATGGATGTGGAAGGGAGATGCCCAAAAAGTTTACTTGGAATAAAAACAAAAAGTTCATCCGGTCCTGGTGGCCATGTTCACAGAGTGTTTGAAACTCAAATGATTTCAGGTCACAGCATGTCATTTCCTTAAAAGAGCAGAAATATTCAAGAAAATAAAAATAATAAATTATAAGTGACATTATAGAAAAAGCATTTGGTTGGGTTATATTCTGGAATCTGAAAATAGGGTGACTGGGTTTTTTATTCCAGTTCCATCACTTACCAGTGATGTGGTTTTGTGCAAGTTACTGTTAACTTCTTTACAAAAGATGGATAATAATATTTAATTCATAAAGTTCTGAGTTTTATATACCTGCTTACAACCATTAAGTACTTAAAAAGGAGTCATCATGACTATACTACTACTATTATTTTCTGAATAACTTTGGAGGCTTACTTAACTTTCCTCTTTTTTAAAATGTAAAATGAGTAGCTTTGACTAGATGATCTATTAACATCTATATCTTCCTAGACATGATCACTGAGATACTTTTGAAGTGCTCATGGTTTTAAAATATTTCCTAAATGAGAACATGCTAAAATGTACATCTAAGAAGAACTGAGTTAGTAAGACTAGGAACTCCATTTCTCAATGTCCTGAAATTTGCCTCTTCATCGCTCGTGTTCTGTTTTTGTACATTTCATCCTATGATTACAAGTTTTTTCTAGGTGAATCATGTGTATCATTTTCCTGATTTCAAAATATCAGTCTTGGCCAGCCAATCTTCCTCATCTTGCCCAACCAAAGCTTCCATATGCTTGTTTGCAACAAACAAATTGTTTTATGTTTACAATAAAATAATACATCTTAAATTAGAAGATGATTAGAAATGTAATACATCTTTTAAATTAGAAGCCTGGCCTAGATGCTAGAGAGCTGGTACAATTTAATTACAAAGATTGGTAATTGCTAGGTCAAACTTACCTAGGTCCTAGGCAGAGGCTGTGATAAATGTTAGCACAGCCAGAACAGGAACTGATCTCTGCTTCAGATGGAATTAAAAAAAAAAATCAAGGTGAGTCAGTGGTATTCTCTCTCTTTACAAATACCAGCATATATTTTCCTGTTTAGTTCAATGACCTATAAATGTTTTTGTGGCATTCAGCCAGGAGAGACTCAGCCATGGACTCATATACAGGGTAGTCATCAATCCTTCTTTTGCTGTCTGAATGTTAAGATTCTCAAAGCTCTCCAGCAGAATAAAAAGTGAAATAAATTGCCAGGTTTAAATTTAATACCTAGTTCCCATGCTGAATAATTATGGCTGTGCTGGAAACCTTGATAGAGTGAGTGGTAATGAGTAGCCCAATCTATAATGTGTAATGTATCAACTAAAATTTTAAATTGGATTATTTCAGCAGGCTTTGCTTCTATGTGACTGTGAAATATGAAAGGCATTAGTCACCAAAACCAGAATACTAAAGCCTCAGTCCACTTCCTCCAAGAATACATACTGATGCAAGCACACATACATACATAATTAAAATAACAGAATGACATTATGATTTTGTTGAGAAAAATATGAGCAAACACAAATATGAATAATTCACAGAAATATAGACAAGAAGAGCTTTTGCATAGGCTTTCAAGGTAAAAAGGAAAAGAAGCAATAAATAGCATTTTGAAATTCTCTGCATACTAGAATCTGAAGCCAGTCTTATCTGATACCTTCTGCTTAAAATCCTTCAGTGGCTCTCCAGAACCACTGGAATGTTTATTTCCTTTAACAAGCCATAATTTCTTATCTCTCATCTTTTCATGCATGTACACATACATGCATGCACACATACATGCATGCATTCACTGTTCACGCATTCATTCATCTATTATAGAAACATGTATAAGCCTCTTCTAATGTACCAAGTAATGTGCCAAGAGTTAGAAAACAATAGTGAACTGATAGACAGATATACAACCTGTCTCCTTTTGAGTTTAATCTATTGTGAGTGATAGAAATTAATCAAACTGACACAATGTGAAAATACATATATAGCCAGTTCTTTGAAAGAAAGAAACATGGTACATTGAATATGGGACATTTAACATAGTCTGGAATTTTCAGGCAGAAGAAAAAGCAAATACAAAAGCCCTGTTGCAGGAAGAAACAGTACATTGCTGAACTACAAAAGGAAAACTGGAATCTAGAGAGTATGGAGGCATGAAAGAGATGGAGGTAGGTGATAAGAGAAGTAAGGTTTTGTTTTGGTATTTATCCTGAGTACTACGAGATCATTAATTTGTTTTAGGGAAGGAATTCTTTTGACTAGTTTTCTATCCTAAATCAAGAGTTGATGGATTCATGTCCAATCTTACCTACAGCCTATTTTATAAATCAGGTTTTACTGCAACATAATCATAGTCGTGTTCACACACTTAACACATTCTCTATGGATGCTGTTGAGGTAAATGGTGGAACTGACTAGTTGCGAGAAATTTCTGCTGGGCTTGGTGGCTCAAGCCTGTGATCTCAGTGCTTTGGGAGGCCAAGGCAGGTTGATTATGAGGTCAGAAGTTTGAGACCAGCCTGGCCAACATGGTGAAACCCCATCTCTACTAAACATACAAAAGATTAGCCAAGCGTGGTGGCAGGCACCTGTAATCCCAGCTACTTGGGAGGCTGAGGCAGGAGAATCGCTTGAAGTTAGGAGGTGGAGGTTGCAGTGAGCCGAGAATGTGCCACTGCACTCCAACCTGGGCAACAGAGAGAGACTTTGTCTCAAAAAAATAAAAAGAAAAAGAAAATAATAGATTTCAAGTCCTTCAGAGTTGAAATTACTTACCATCTGCCCCTTCACAGAAAAATTTTGATGACCCTTGTTCTAGAATATTACTGTGGCTTTTGGATAGAGAATCAATTTCAAGAGGCAAGAAAAGATATGGAAATATCAGTTTAAAGAATGTTGTTTTTAGTAGCACAAGCCAGAGTTGATAGCTTGAACTAATTTAATTGGTGGTGATATAAAGGTACTGATGTATTTGAGAAAGATATAAGAAGTAAACTGGGCAGAAATTGATAAATGAAGGAGAAGGGAGTTTAAGGATGAGTTTTATGTTTATATCTTGTACTGATAGATGGATGATAATGTCATTTGCTGAAAGTGTATCAGATTTAGGAGGAAGATTATAAATTTAATTTCTGACATGTTGAATTTTAGTTGTCTTGAAAGCATCCAAGAAAAGATGTAAAGTTCTCAGTTGGGGTTGTAGCTTAGATAATAAATCTGAGCTAGACATAAACATGGGTGATCATAAGAGGAGCCATTGGTGTGAATGAGGTTGCCTTAAAAATATTATCTCTGAAGAGAAATAAAGTAGAAGTCTCAAGGAACTCCAGTGCTTCTGAGCAAGGTAGAATGAGATGTCCTGCAAACAGAATTGGAGAAGGAATGTGTTATAAAAGTGGAAAGAAAAAGTGTTTCTTTCAGAGAAGACTACAGAAAAGAATGTTTTAAGAAGAGAAAAATGCTTAACTGTGGGCAAGCACTGATCAAAAAGTCCATTATATGTATGACATCAAAAATTTTTGGTGGCTTAAGGGAGACTTGCTAAGTGCAGTGATGGAAGCTGAAGCCAGACTTAGGTAAGATCCAAATAGAAATTGAAGATATATAGACAGGTAGTATAAGCAATGCTTTAAAACTATATGTGAAGAAGTAGAAATATTATTTGGTATCTCCATCCCACCGGGGCTAACTGGTAAACTTAGGGAACCATTTTTTTTTGCAAAGACTTCTCTGATATTCCGCCATTACTCACAAAACTGTATTAGGGGCTTCTCTTATAAATTCCCACATTATTAACTCTTATTGTCACATATTTATACTGTTTCTTCTTGATAATCTCTTCCTATTAAATTGTAACCCACCTGAATGATAGTGTTAAGTCATTTCTACAGTTGTACCCTCAGCACTTAACTTTCAATAAGTATCAGCTGATTTTAAAAGCAGAATAACAAAGAATGTAACAGACTTCCTAGAATCGTCTGTGTGTGTACAGATCATTTATACATTGGTTTTGTTTTGAAGTTTTCATTTATCCATTATTAATTTGGTTTACTTTTATTTGACATAAAAATTGTACATATTTTTAGCATTCAATATAGTGTTTTGACATGCATATACTTTACAGAATGGCTAAATCAAATTAATTAACATATCCATTACCTAACATACTAATTTTTTTTTTGTGGTGAGAACATTTAAAATCTACACTCAGCAATTTTTAAGTATACAACATATTGTCATCAACTGTAGTCACCATGTTGTACAATAGATCTGAATTATTCCTCCTGTTGAAATGAAATTTTGTATCCCACCACCACCAGACCCCTACTACTCTCTGCTTCTATGACTTCACATTTTTTTAGATGTCACCAATAAGTGAGATCACACAGTATTCGTCTTTCTGTGTCTGGCTTATCTCACTTAGCTTAATCTCCTCTAGGTGCATCCATAACTGACAGGATTTCCCTCTCTTATAAGGCTAAGTAATGTTCAATTGTGTATATGTACCACACTTTCTTTATCCATTCATCCATTGATGGATACTTAGGTTGATTTCATACCTGGGCTATTGTAAATAATGCTGCAATGAACATGGGAGTGCAAGTATCTCTTCAACATATTGATTTTGTATTGATCCAACACACTAATCCAACATACATTGAATATGTACCCAGAAGTGGAATTGATAGAGCATACAGTAGTTCTATTTTAAATTTTTTTGAGGAATCTCCATGTTGTTTTCTATTATGTCAATACCATTTTACATTCCCACCAACAGTGTATAAGGATTCCTTTCTCTATACATCTTCACCAACACTATTTTATCTTTTTTGAAAATAGCCATGCTAACAGATATGAAGTAAATCTCATTGTGGTTTTAATTTACATTGTTTTCTGGTGATTAGTGATGCTGAGTATTTTTCATATACCCGCTGGCCATTTGTATATCTTCCATTGAGAAACGTTTTTTTCAGGTACTTTGCACATTTAATCAGGTTATTTATTTTCTTGCTATTGAGTTGTCTGAGTTCTTCATATCTTTTAGATATTAACTCATTGTCATATGTATAGTTTGCAAATATTTCCTCCAATCCTACATGCTGTCACTTAATTCTGTCGATTGTTTCCTTTAATACACTGATCTGGATTTAAGCCTAAAGAAACTGCTGAGGCATAAGAAAATAATTAGCCAAATTTTTTGTTTTAACCCAAATATTATTAAAGAAACTGCATTTTTATTGTTGCTATGACATAATAGAAATTATAAAATTAGCTAAAATTTAAATCCTTAAAATTTAAAATAATAACATAGTAATGTTTGTGAGGATTCACCTTACCCATTCATTTTCTATTACCTTTCATTTTCTAACAACAAAAAGTAAAATAAGAATTGCTTTAATTTATATCTAAATTTACAAAAATTTTTTTCAATGTGTCCTAAGACCTTTGAGTAAAGTCTTCTTTAAGTTTTTCAAATTTTATGCAGTGATAGGAACACATATTGGTTGGAATATGTGAAGGTATCATAAAACATCTAAATATCATTAGCAATCATCTGTAATTTTTGTTTCCTCAATGTAATTTCAGAGGCAGAATACTTTATGCCAATATTATGTTTAAATTGCTTTCTAAGTTTAGATAAAATGTGATTATAACAACAGAAAAAATTGTTTTTAAGAAATATTTTTGACAATATTGGACTGTTATGTTAAGAATTCATTCTTCAGAATTAAAAAGTTAATTAAATAAATAAAACAGAAAAGTAGTTAAGAAAAATAGCTTTTTTATATAAATAACCTTGCGATTTCAATATTCCTCTTGGTTAATATATGTCTCAAACCATATGACAACCCAAACAAACAAATAACAGTAGTCAGCAAAAGTCTATACAAGAACTATCCATAATGTGTTTCACTTGATATGATCTTTTGCCAAAATTTTCTCTGTTCTCAAAACTGCTAAGCAAAGTGTCTTTTTAAATGAGGACCTAAAAAACTTAGATAAAAACTTCAAAAATATAGGGATGCCATAAACAGAGCTACACATGGCAGCTTTAGATCCTAATCATTCAATCCATATCCTGCCTTCTCTTCCATCCTTTTGCTGTCTTGATAATTCTAGATTAATAACAACACAGGAATGGGACAACGGAAACTTAAAAATCATACAGCTTGTTAATTCCAAATGCTTCTCCAACAGCTATATCACCATAATTTTTTTTTTTTTTTTTTTTTTTTTGGTGCCATGGAGAAAATAAGAAAAGTTAGAACAAAGTGGTAAATCTTTTATAAAGTTAAATTTATTCATCTTTTTATTCTATACCCTTTTTGCTTTTATGATCCTAAAATATCTTTGACTTCATGAAATTATAATGAAATTGTGAAATAGATATAGATATAGATATGCATACATACTTAGTTGTTAAAATGCAAAGTTAGTTGTAGATCACTAAATGTAGGAGAGGAAATATTGTGAAAGCCATGGAACTTCTGATTTTTAACACAAGCTTTCTCTCTCCTCAATGAATGCTAGACTGTCCCTTGTAACATTCATGACAGTCATGATTGGATCAGGTAGATTATAACCTGCAGAAGTCAGTTTGTCTTACATATTCTCATGCTATGAAATAACCTAATATAAGTACTGGGATAATTCCATCAGAGTTCACCTGATTGTTCAGAGTTCTTTTTTTCACATGCTTTCACGAGCCAGATAGTCCCTACTGTTCCTGGGGTGTGTCATAGACAATGATTACTAATACAGGGAATGCAAGTTATATGCAAAACTATCCCAATACACACCAGCCTTCTCAAAACAGGACAGTAAGAAGTCTACTTCAATCACTCAAATATACAATCAGCCAGAGGTCAATGGCCTAAGAACAAAATATGGCTTTGGAACTAGAAACATAAATAAGCTAGAATCTGGGTGACGATTAAGTAAAGCTTGTAATCAAGAGAAAGGGAGAGAGAGAGAGTATAAATTCAACTTCTTTCATTCTCTGCTTTTCAAGTAGCAATGATTTTCTTTAGGGAAAATTATCTTTTATTTAGTAAAGTATTTTGATTTTTAAAAGATGATTTACCCAGCCTTAACTCACAGCATGATTTGGTTTGGAAAGTAATGTCAAGAAAGGAGATGATTACATTTCTATGCTTATGGAATAAAAGAAAATTTGGAATAAAAGAAGTCGAGGAGCAGTCAGAAGTGGAGAAGGTGTGGAGGAGATCAAGAGAAGTGAGGATTTGAGCAACATAGTACAGATAGGTATCTCTTAAAAATTGTATGACAGTCATACACATTATTTAGGAAAAATGTCTGACCAGTCAGCCTTTGTAGGTAGGTGAAGCTCTTGCTGTCCTGGGGTATCCTTATAGAGGTTCTCATAGAAATACTGGCTTTCACAGCTCACATGATGACCTGATCACATTGGAATATTATTACACAGAAAAAGTTATTATATTGTCTTCTGTTTTTTTAGTATGGAAAACTGAAGTCTGAATTTAAACAGATTTCCATTCCTTTAGAGAAAACACAATTTTCTGGTTTAATCTGTATGAGATTTCTTTCCCCGCACCTTAAAAAATAAAAAGTGTTGCCAATATAAATCTTTTCACAAACAAAAAATCTCTTTTGAAGTTCAAGCTATAGTCTTTTGTTCCTCCATCAAATTTTCTGAAATTATTTATTTGGCTCTTTTGTTCTGTTCTAAAGGTCTTACATTTTTTTTAAACCAGTATACTTAATAACTTCTGGATAGAATCTGAATTCTCTCATCTGCCTTTATAACATCTTTTCTTACCACAGTCATTTATTTTTCTTTATTTTTTCCCTGTATCATGAAACGGAGCCCTAGCATGCTCTCCATATCACTAAATCCAAGCAATTAACTTCCTTATCAGCTCTGAATGTTTTTCTTTTATTGTTCATTTTATTACTCCTTTTTTCTCTTAGTATTTTTCTAAGTTTCTCACCTTATTATTTTACTTTGTTGTATTTTCTTAAAGTTGTTTCCTTATGGATTTCTGACCTTATTCCAGAAGCTATTATTCCTTATTGGAAATTTCAAGTTTTTTTAAAAGGAAACTTTACTTGTTTTTTTGTAAAAAAAAGTCACTCACAGAATTATATTATTTGCTTACATTTTCAGAGTGATGTTCCTCTTATTCCATTTTCTTGACTATTGTAAAACACTTGTAAGTGAGAAAAAAAAGGACATATAAAAACATAATGTTCTACCACTAGTGTTATCCCTCCTCCTCATATTCATGCACTGATTTTTGCCTTGCTGTTTACTAAGCCTTTCCTTTTTTAAATTATTGTATAAAGATAGACATGAAAAGAAAAATTATAACAGATTTTAAAAGAGAAAATCGAAGGTCACAATTGAAGGAAAGATGAAAAAAACTTTTAGAGACACTTTACTATTACAGCTCAAACAAAATCTAACCAAGGGTACCAAAATAACTTGCAAACTTAAATGACAAAGTCACTCTCAAAATCAAACGCTGCATGTTTTCACTCATAGGTGGGTGTTGAACAATGAGAACACATGGACACAGGGAGGGGAGCATCACACCCTGGGGTCTGTTGCAGGAGGCAAAGGAGGGATAGCAGGGGTTGAGGAGGTTGGGGAGGGATAACATGGGGAGAAATGCCAGATATAGGTGACGGGGGGATGGAGGCAGCAAACCACCTTGCCATGTATGTACCTATGCAACAACCCTGCATGATCTGCACATGTATCCCAGAACCTAAAGCACAATAAAAAAATAAATATATATATATAAGCAAATTTAAAAATTAAAGCCTCTCATCTATACTTGTCCCCCTCTTTTCCTTGCAATTCATTTGTCAATGATACCAGACTGTCCTCAGAGTTTCTCATATTCTGGATTTTGATGATTACATTTCTGTGGTATATTTTTATTTACAAATAATTCATTGAGGAGTTGTAGAGAACAGGACAGAGGTTTGGGGTAGGAGGCTGATAACCTGGTTTTCAAAAACATTGTCCTTTAGACACAACTCTGATAAATTTGATATAACTTTATTAGAGATAGTTATGTACTTTATTTTAAAAATTTCATTAATAATAATTAATTAACGTATATAAAAAGTACTTTCAAAGTCTAGAAGTCAGTTCAGATTCAACTGTTTAATAACAGTGTTCGTAATCAATTAACCTATTTAGGGAGATCAGGAGATACAATGTCTAGTAGGGTGTTACTAGGTGATTATCACACGTTTTGTAGCAGACTCTGTATAGCACAATGGATAAAAATAATGACTTTAAGACTGCTTAAGTCTGATTTCCAGGTCTTCCATGTACTACCTATGTGAGTTTGGGCAAATTGACTAACTACTCTATTCCTTTGTCTATACAAAATGAGAATACTAATAGTTCCTACTCCATATGATGGTTGTGAAGATTAAATAAATTTATATATGTAATGGATTTAGATATAAGTATCTTTCACATAATGTGCTGAAGAAACATAATTGTAATTATAGTCATTTTGGATTTCATCAAAACATTTAATAAGATTGAAGTAGACTTGCGCATGATTGAGAAATAGTGTTTCAACCATCTCATAGTGATAGGTTGAAAGTGGTATGATACAGGGTTCTTTCTGTTCAATACTTTTAATACACTATGTGACCAAACAAACTGAAAATATGAATATAAAATTTTCAGATGACAAATCTGAAAAAATAGCTAATAAATTAAAAGACTAAATCCAGATTCAAATTAGCTGAAGAATAGGTTTAAATCAACAAGTAGAATTTTAGTAGGCATCAACAGAAAGTTCTGTATTTAATTGTCAAAGAGTTGACAAGAATAAAGGAGATACAAATAAACAGCAATTTTAAAAGTACTTTAAGAGACTTTCAATTCATAGGAGTCTTGAAATGAGTCAGCAATATTCTATGGTTACCACAAGAAACAATGTAATTTAAACTCATATTAATGTAATGATAGTAGTTTCACTGGACTCAATGCCAATTAGATCGTACCTAGAATATTTTGTTCACTAAAATTTTCATCAGAAACACTAGCAAATGAAAACACTTTACAAAATAGAAAGCTTTTGCAAAAACATCACTTATTAGGAGACTTGAAATAGTATATAATAACATGTTAGAAAAAAGTTTAAAGAAGTTAAAGTTTTCTTATTTAAAAACTTTGAGGAGGAAGACAAATTAGATTTTTTTAACTCTAGAGGAGAAAACTGTCATAGTGAGTCAGTAGATACAAATTATGGATAGTCAGAATTACCTCAATATAAGGAGGAATTCTTAATTCACTTTTTTTTAAAAAAAAGAGTCTGGGTCTCCATTTCCTATGCTTTGATTGTGTGACAGGCATTATCTTAGATGTTTATTGTGAATGGGCCTAAATCATCAATAAAAAGATATTTTCAGGATGATGTTTGTTAGTCCCTCTTTATAGATGAGGAGAGTGAGCCTGTGAGTGCTTAAATAACTAGCCTGGCTAGTATGTGGAAGAACCGAGGACTGAGATATGCGCTAATAATAAGGCTGATGCTTTTAATAGCAGTACCAGTGAGTTTCCAGTCACTCCCAGTGTGCTAGTAGCCTAAATGATGTAAAGCGATTCTTGAATTTTGTGTGTCTGGACTGGATTAAAGCCTTTTACCCCTACTATCTGAAGTGGGGCAATCAGAGGCAGATTTTCTCCAGAGCAGGCCATTCAACCCTTCCTCAGCACAGCAGCCCCGGAAGAATCCCTAGAAATTTCCGGAGAGCCAAGAAAACCACAGCAATGATCTACAACTCTATGACAATCTGAGTCTACCTGATGACCGAGATTATTGACCTGCCAGTTAGCAACTTCCCACATTCCTAGCCTCAGTGCTTCTATCTAATACTTCTACCTCAACATGAAGTAAGTAGAAAATAACTAGACTTTCCTAGGAAGACACTGAAAACCTCTGAGTAAATGAATATATTTTAAACATAAGATTGGAAAGTTAAGAAGCTATCTATTTTCAACCATCAGAAACCAATAATCTTAGCTTATAAACAAGATATTTATCTTGGTTTCTTTTGCTTCGGGTTGAGGGTTTAATCATAAAAAAATCTAGCTGCGAGAAACACAAAAAGTAAAAAAAAAGTGAATATTAAACATTATTCATTATAATTATTAATGAAATGATCCCATTTGCCCAATTAAAACAAAATATCTGATCAAAAATGCAATGTAGGCAGATGAGTATTGCTGAGAAAATATAATTACAAACAAAATCTTCTCCCAACCCCAAAATCCTCTCCACAAGGGTAATAGGAAAAGAAAACACTTGTATTATTGAATACACATTAAACCAAAATGTGATATGCATGCAGTACAGACCATCTGCTAAGCAATTGCCAAGATGGAAAGGAATCGGAATTAACCCCTTATAGCCAAGCAGATACAAACCATTGCATGCATATTTTCAAGATAAACATTAACTGGTCCTCAAGTAAGAGGACTTGATGGTATCATTTATCACAAATAGTTTACCCTAGGTTTACACAGTAATTGGCTTTATCCTGAGGAAAAACAAACTTTTCATAACTTTATAACAGGTTGTAGTTATGCGAATTGGAACAAGGTGCCCACCAAAGTTAGGCTCCCACCCTTCCACAGAAGGTGGGAAAGTAGGATACTGTTTTCCTTGACGTCTGCATTTAAAAAAGATGGCTCTCAGAGCTTTTAGAAAGACATTCCTGGGTCATAAAGCTGACAAAACGCCTATCATATCTTTAAAAGGATGTATACACTTTTCAAAGGGAGGAGAAAATACTTCAATTGCCTAAAGTAAATGCTCTCTGTTCTCACTTACAAATAGAAGCTAAACAATGAGTACACATGGATATAAACGTGAAAATAATTGATGCTTGGGATTCCAAAAAGAGTGAGGGTTAAAAAGTTATCTATTGGGTAGAATGTTCACTATTTGGGTGATGGGTACACTAGAAGCCCAGACCTCACCATTATACAATATATCCATATAACAAAACCATACATTTACCCCTGAATCTAAAATTTAAAAAAATAAAATTTTAAAAAGTAAATGTTCTCAGAAAAATGATGGGGGAAGGGGAATAAGTCTCTTCCTTTATTTTCAAAGGGAAGAATTAAACCTCTTATACCATAAATATAATTTCCCTTTAACGTGTAAATAAATACCAAAACTCACAAAGAACATCGAAACTGTGAAAGTATTTGTCATTGAATTAAGCTGTATAATTTCTGCTCTCATCTCTGGAAAAGCAACATCATGGACATACTTCGATGTGTTCATAATTTGCCTCTCCTGTGCATGGACAAACTGATAATCATCTTTTTTTTTTTTTTTTTTTTTGAGACTGAGTCTTGCTTTATCACCTAGGCTGGAGTGCAGTGGTATGATCTCAGCTCACTGCAGCCTCTGCCTCCTGAGTTCCAGCAATTCTCCTTCTTCAGCCTCTCGAGCAGCTGGGATTACAGATGTGCACCACCACACCCAGTTAATTTTTGTATTTTTAGTAGAGATGGTGTTTCATCATGTTGGCCAGGCTGGACTCCTGACCTCAGGTGAATCACCCAACTTGGCCTCCCAAAGTGCTGGGATTACAGGTATAACCACCAGGCATGGCCTGATAATCATCTTAATACAAGTAGCCTCCATGGTTTGTAATCCCTTTCCCTAGTTATTAAATTCTTACTCTAAATAGCTGATATCTAAAGGTGGTATTATAATGGTTTGCTTTCCTTTTGCTGCTCATTATTATCATCATCATTGCATGAATTATAACATGTATTCAAGCTTTACAGACTGTACATCCTTATCCACAGTCATCCAACTAATTAATTCTTTTCCATCTCAACATTACTCATACAAGCAACATATTTCACTGATCATAGTGGTTAATTCAGCCTGTGATTCAATTGAGGCTGCTCAGGGAATATTTAATTTTTGAAAAGAGATTCCCCCATCCAGTATACTCGCAATATTTGAAGTACTTGTATCTACCTCATATTTTCCAGGGCTTTTTGTCTTTGGAAAGTGTCCAGGACTTCACCGAACATTAAGAATAATGGGTATGACATAAGGGAAAATTACAAGTTTAAAAGTTTTGTAAGGTGTAATGGCATATTTTATGGCAATGCTGAGATTATTGTACACCCTAAAGGGAATTAAGAATATAGTTACACATCTTTTGACAGATTGAAATAAATTGCACTAGATAGCCAATACAATTTTTGTGACTCTTTCTTTGTTTCTTTTTCTTTTTTAGGAAGAAGGATACTTTGACTTAATTCAGATATTTGCTTTAGATCTTCTTCTTGTGTCTAAAAATTAAGGTTTTTTTTTTCCTAAATGGCATAGATATTGTAATACCAGAATTTATCTGGTCAGTATAGTAAATTGTCTTATCTTTTAGCCATATCTTTATATATTCTGACTTGAGTGTTTTTGTAATTATCCATTTGGTGACCCATGCAAGGACTGAAGGTCCACATTGACAAATCCCAGTATGCCAGGGATTGGAAAGCTAAACTTATGGGCCACATCCAACCTGCTTCCAGTTTTTTGTATGACTTGCAAGCTAAGAATAGGTTTTATATTTTTAAATAGTTGAAAAAAAATATGAGAGTCATACTCATGACACATGAAAATTATATGAAGAGCTGGACTATATTATGGTGATAAGGCTCTGGATGGCCTTATCACCATCCCTCAGTATATTAATTGAGGGAGACCACATAATTCCATGGAAAGAGGATGATCTTTGCAACTTGAAAAACCTGAAACTCTTGATCTAAGCCTTGGCACATTACTGCTATGCTGTCTTGAGTATTTATTTAACTTTTTACTATTCTCATATATAAATCTAGATAATAATACCAACTATACAAAGTTAGTTTTGAGAATTAAATAAAATCATATGCAATGTATGTGTGACAGCACAGTTTCCTGCTCTCTTTAGTATAATAGACTGAACAATGAGAGAAAATCAATTTTGGCTAGAGACAAAACTGTCTTATGGAAGTTTCTTGTGAAGGATTAAATAAACTTAAACTTACTTCTATGAAGGGTTGCAAAAACCTCACCTACATGAGTCTTCCTCAGCTTTCCTGGTCTAGATAATAAATTATACTGTTGCTATTTTGTGTAAAATTGTGTCCCCTAAAGAAGATAAGTTGAAGTTCAACTCCCAGTACACCAGAATGTGATCTTATTTGGAAATAGGGTCATTGCAGGTGTAAATAGTTAAGATGATGTTATCCTGGAGTAGGAAGGCCCCTAATCCAATATGACTTGTGATCTCATAAGAAGATGGCCATGTAAAGACATACAGGAAGAATGTCTTTTGGTAATGAAGGCAGGGATGGGAGTTAGGCAATTGCAACCCAAGGAATACCAAATATTACCAGCAAACCACAAGAAGCTAGCAAGAGGAGAGGAAAGATTTCCTAGAAGTTTCAAATTAAGCATGGTTTCAGACTCCTAGCCTCCCAAAGTGTAATACAACAAATTTTTGTTGTTTTTAAGACACCCAGTTAGTGATATTTTGTTACAGTGGCCCTAGGCAACTACTACAGTCACTATACAACCTATTGCCTTCTAATAAATATGCATATCCATTAGTGAGACTCAGTAGACTCAGAGAAGCCTGACTAACAGGAAATGACAGAGAGACAGTGTAGCAAACACTTACTGGTGACTGAAGTGATTGGAACCAAGTCCCATAAAAAGCTTTCCCAAATTCTTGTGTAGTTTTTGTTACATAAGCTGGGGTAATGTGTGGGAAATGAGAGCTGCCATATGGGTCTCCTTAAACTTGGAGTTCCTTCTCTATATCTTTTTACCAACATTTTCCAGAGATTTATTCTAGAGCTCTAAATTTTAAGAACTCTAGACTTAAGGCTCTGACCAACAAGCATTTGGTATGTAACAAACAACAAGGTGTCAGTTATTCCTCCCTCTATCAAAAATTGCATTAGAGAGAGACCCAATCCAACTATGACAAAGAAAGTTCTTTAAATAACTGGACAAATACCTCATTCAATTTGCTTTAATCTGTAGTCTTCAAATGTGTAAGTTCTATACTCAATTTGATAAACAAATATATATTTATTTTTCCACAGAACAATCTTAAAAAGCAACCCTAATCCTTCATCCTGTAGCCTAACCTGTTGTACTCACCTGCGACTGAGAATATAAGCACAAGTCATTAAATGTTTTACTAAACTATAAATGTTTTACCAAAAGTAGTATAGATATAGGTCAAATATTCAATCAGATCTTTTAAACTATTGACTTCATAGCACAGATTTGTAGAAATATATTTAATTTATATATTAAATTATTTTTCTATTTATTTACAAAAACATTTTTAGCTTTAGTTTAGAAAAAATAAATTTTTCTAGAAAAAAAGAGGGCTGATTTCCTTCCCAAAATATAATTCCAAGTTGCCTTGAAATACGTTTTTGGTGGCAGATTTGGGATTGTAAGCTCCATTTTCCTATTCTCAGATACTATTGACAATATATTCTCTTTATCTAATTGTTAATCAATAATTAACAACTGCTAAGACCAATATAGAGTCATAGTCTATACTTTATATAAAAGTACTTCCTTAATCACCTGAAAAATAATTTAAACATCTGTTTTCTATTTATATATAGTATTAGTTTCAAATGGCTTCAAAATATTTTTATACTTGAAATTTGTAATTATTTTCTTCTGAATTATACATTTATCAGACATATCACACAATAAATAACTAAAAGGAATGGTTCCACTTTGAATAAATATGGCACCTTGATTGCATATATATACATACACACTCATTCGCATTGATGTGTTTTGAAAATAAACTTATATTCTGAAATTAGAAATGTAGAATTCAGAATTTGTTCATTTATCAGACTAAAAAGGGTTTGAAAAAGAAAATAATTCCTTCAGCATTCATTTAAATGTTTGCAATTTTTCATGCAGGTTTTACTGATAGAAGATTTTACTTCTTAGCAAAGAATTACATAATGTATAATTGTCAGGAGAAAATTAAATTTACCTTGGTTAATTTGTATTTCTCAGAATCATAGTTTTGGAAATTTATTCCAAGTGGAATTTAACCATGTAGTATTTGAAAGCAGATCACTCAAATAGACTAGACAAGGCTTAAATTGAATTATAACCTGCTAATAATATATAATATTTAAAATATCTTCTAGAATCAATGAGGTATTTTGAAGACAGATTTTTAAATCATGTATCAAGCATGCTATAAATTTGTTGGTTCAATTCTATGAATTCTTATTTCCTTAAAATAGGTACCCAAAACACAAAGTTATACAATAGCTATATTAAACAACTGCAAATATCATTTGTGAGAAAGATCATTTGGTTCCATCTATTAACATTTGATTAAAATAGCACTTGCTTAAAAATTCTGCATTTGGCAGGTATTTTCATACTACCTCCTTCAAATATTGATTTCTTTCTTCTTTATAGTATTTCAAAGAACTCCAAAGAAAGACCAGCTCAGTACTAAAAACAAAAGAATAATGAAAAATCTGTAATTTTATGGGTTGATGGGTTAATGTAGAAAGGAAACCATGGATATCTAAATGTTAAACTTGTAGACAATCCTCAATAGTCAAAAGGCATATGAGTTATTTCTTGTAATAAATGTTTTAAGCTGAAGGGTGACAGGGTTAAAGGAATCTCTTGTCCCTAGTATTTTAACACATGAGGGTATTTATTCATTAATTTCATTCTGTGGAAAGACGGTTGTTATGGAGTAATTTGTATTCTTGGTTTTGTTGCTTTGATATTCTTTTAAACCAATATTCTATTTCCTGATTATCTTTCTTAATTTTCAAGCTTTATATTCAAAGGTTTCACCAATATAGTTACCATTAATTTATAGGATCTTTTAATATTTATTTTTTCTAAACTTCAGAAAGCTTTTCTAAAAATAATAAAGCATATATATATACACACACACACATACATATTTCTCTGACTTTTTAATTAGCTAGTATTAACATTTAGTCATATTTATATTTAAAACAGCAATATTCTTTTTCTGATTGATAAATTTTCATTGGGAAAATTTGTAAATAATAGAAAAACATAAAGAAGAACATAAAATCATTCTAAATAGTACCACATAGAAGTATGCACTGTTAACAAGTTTTGGTGCTCTTTCATATAACATTTTGACAGTGACACTTTTAGTTAGTATCATATGTATGGGTTGTATATTTGTCTTAATATTTTTGACATCATTAAATGCCATTAAGTAATTTATACTGGCAGCTTAGTTTTTCTTCATGTAGAAGTATGATAATTTATACAATTTATGATTTCTTTTTTTCTAGTTTTTCTATGGTGCAGATAGCACTCTAATCAATATCCTTGTCAGTACATATTTATAGATATTCACCTAGAATAAATTTCTATAAATAGAGTCAGTACCTTGAAGGGTATGATAATTCTTAAGGTTCTTAATAAACGCTATAAAATTCTTCTTGTTTATTCATTTTATTACATGATAGCTGTGTTTTGCTTATTTTAATGTGTATTTGGTATTTCATTGTATAAATATGTTATACATTCTTTATCCATGCAACTTGTTTCTGTTTGGAACTACAAAACTATCATGAGTTGTGCTAGTCTGCATTTCTGTTGGGTGTAATCCTAGGAATGAAATTGCTGGGTTATGCTGTGTATCTTCAACATGTGTGTATAATGCCAACTAGTTTTCCATAATGGTTATGCCATTTTTCATTCCCACTATGTAAAAATGTTATTGTGCCACATATTCACCAAGACTTAGTCTTGTGAATCTTTTTTGTAGTCCTTCTTAGGGTTTATAATAATAGACTTGTTTAAATTTACATTTACTAACGGGCTGACTGCAAAACTTCTGCTCATATTCCTTACCAATTTTTCTCATGTGTTTATCTTTTACTAATTTACTTATAGGCGTTCTTTTTCATGGTGAATATGGGCCTTTTGTTTTGTGTATGTGTTGTATTTTCCCACACTCTGTGCTTCATGTTTTTTTTTTTTTTTTTTTTTTTTGAGACGGAGTCTTGCTCTGTCACCAGGCTGGAGTGCAGTGGTGCAATCTTGGCTCACTGCAACCTCCGCCTCCTGGGTTCAAGCGATTCTTCCACCTCAGCCTCCTGAGTAGCTGGGCACAGGCCATGCCACCACGCCCAGCTAATTTTTTTGTATTTTTAGTAGAGACGGTGTTTCACCATGTTGGCCAGGATGGTCTTGAACTCTTGACCTCATGATCCGCCTGCCTCGGCCTCCCAAATTGTATGCTTCATCTTTATACTCAATAGTGGTTTTGTTGTTGTTGTTGTTGGACAGAGTTCTTAGTTGTAATGTGATCCAAGAAAATGATCCTTTTCTTTATGGTTGGTATTGTCTATATCTTGTATAGGATGGCTTTTCTACCCTTAGATCATGAGGATATCCTTTCATGTTATCTGTCAGCCCCTCACTATTCAATATGGTATCTACCAGCTAGTGAATATTTAAAATAAAATTAAAATTGAAGAAACATAAAAATTTAGTTTCTTATTTTCACTAGCTAAGTATCAAGTGCTCAATAATTACATATGGCTAGTGGTTACCATACAGTGCAGATGTAAAAAATTTCCATCAGCACTGAAATTTCTATTGGACAGCAGTGTCTTAGAAACTTTCTTGTTTTAACTTTCACATTTAGATCTACAACCAATCTCAAATTGATTTTTATTTTTGGTATGCTGCAGATGTCAAGTTGTGTTTTTTAAATTCCATATGGATATTCAGTTATCTTAGCACCATTAATTGAAAGTAATTTCATTTTTCTACTACTCTGTTACACCAAATTTGATTTAAAAGTTAAGTGTATGAATATGCATAGGACTATTTCTACTATACTTTTTCATATTTGTGCTAATATGACACTGTCTTAATTTCTTTTTTGCTTTTTTCTTTTCTTTTTGAGATAGAGTCTCCCACTGTCGCCTGGGTGCTAGAGTGCAGTGGCGTGATCTTGGCTCACTGCAACCTCTGCCTCCTGGATTCAAGTGATTCTCCTGCCTCAGCCTCCTGAGTAGGTGGGATTACAGGTGCCCATCACCATGCCTGGCTAATTTTTTGTATTTTCAGTAGAGACGGGGTTTCACTATGTTGGCCAGGCTTGTCTCAAACTCCTGACCTCATTATCCCCCCACCTTGACCTCCCAAAGTGCTGGGATTACAGGTGCCCACCACCATGCCTGGCTAGTTTTTTGTATTTTCAATAGAGATGGGGTTTCACTATGTTGGCCATGTTAGCCTTGAACTCCTGACCTGTGATCTGCCCACCTCAGTCTCCCAAAGTGCTGGGATTACAGTTGTGAACCACCATGCCCACTCTGACACTGTCTTAAATTCTAAATTACTGTGGCTTCATTGGTAGGTGGTAGTATAATTCTTCCCATTTTGCTCTTCTTCAAAATTATCTTGGCTTACTTTTGACCATTTGTATTTTCATACAAAGTCTAGAATCAGCTTGTCAAGCTCTATAAAAATAGTCTGCTGGAAACTGAATTGGAATTCCACTGAATTTATAGCTCAGATTGGGAAAACTGATGTATTTATAATATTGAGTCTTCTAATCCATGAGCATATGTACATTACCTTAGATCTTCTTTGATTTTTCTTCATACCATTTCTTTTTTCTGAGAAAGGATTTGCACATCGATTGAGAGTATTATTCCTAGGTATCTGATAATTTTATTTATTTATTTGTACTTTTGATGTCTTTACAAGCAGTATTTTAAAACTTGATTTTCTGTCTGTTTGAGGCTGGTGTATAGAAAGTTGTTTGATTTGAACATTTGCTTTTTGTCCAAAAACTTACAAACTCTCTTAAGTCTAAAAATGTCCTTGCAAATTAACTTGGATTTTCTGCATATACAGTTCTGTAATTTGCAAATTATGACAGTTTTAATTATTTTCAGTCATTTTCTTCTTTATATTTTAAATTTTCTTACCTTATTCACTAGAACCTCATTAGCACCTAGAAGTCAGTAATGATAGTAATGCTACTAGTTATGGTTCTTATTTCTAATCTTAAAGGAATAATTTTAAAATCACACAACTCAATTGTGATATTTGCCGGGTTTCTTGTTTAGCTTTATATGTTATGGAAACTTTCTAACACATATCAAAGCAAGCAGAATAACATAAGGAACATATATGTTTCCTTCCCCCAACTTCAAAAATTAGCATCATCCTGCATTCTCATTTGATCAATGCCTGCATCCATTCCCTAAACCTTCACTTAATTATTATTACTTGTTTATAATTCTTGCTTTTTTAGATAAAATGTATGTATATTGAAATGCTCAACTATTAGTCATACGGTATTGACAAAGGGATACACTGCAGGTTTCTTCAGAAAGTTCTTTCATTGTTCCTTCTCAGTCTGCTCCTTCCCCTTTCATCTGCCAGTGTCAGCCAAACTTGTGATTGTTTTCAAGTTAGATTTTTTTTTCCCATTCTTGACTTCATATAAATGGAATATACAGTATTACTCTTTTGCTCAATATAATGTTGAAAGTTTTAAAAATTAAACATTATTAGTTTTCTGCTTTTTATAGTTATGTAATACTCCATTGTGTGAACTTAATACAATTTATTGATCTATTTTGTTGATGTAGTCTCAGTTTGTTTCCAGTTTGAGGTTATTAACAATAAAAGTGCTATAAACATGGTTGTCCAAGTACTTTTGTGGAAATACATTTTCATTTCTCTTTAATAATTACCTAAGATCCAAAATTTCTGATATACATTGACCTTTATATGAGACTATCAAGACTTTTTTTTTGGATAATTAAATTGGTTGTAACATTTTTGCACCTCTACCAGCCATGTAAGAGAGTTCTGATTTTAGTCATTCTGGTGTGTATGTAGTGATATTTTGTTGTTTTATTTTGCATTTTCTTAATGACTAATGATTAACACTTTTCTTGTGTTTACTGGCCATTCATATATCTTCTTTTAAAAAATACTTATTAAAGTCTTTTGCCCCATTATTTTCTTGGGTTATTTTTCATATTATATGTAGTCTGAATGTAACTCCACTGGTAGATACACATTTTTGTATATGGTTTCAATACTCAATTTGTTAATGCTGCCTTTCGATGTGCAGAGGTTTAAATTTTCATGAAGTCTAATTTATCATATTTAAATCATATATTTAATAATTTTGGTGTCCTATCTAATAAATATTTGCATACAGGAAGACCATGAAAATATTCTGTTTTGCTGTATTTTGGAAATTTTATGCTTAGATCTACAAAGAAACTTGATTTTTGTGCACAGTTTGAGATAGTATCTAGATTATTTTTTTCTCATATCCAGTTTTCCAACACTGATGTTGAAAAGATTCTCCTCTCTCCATTTAATGCTTTTGTATCTTTATTGAAAATTACTTGACCTTCCAAGTGTGAGTCTACGTAGGATTATCTTACAATTTATTTATATTGTCATTGTGCTCTCAGACCTTGCTACACTCACTTATTAGCTTATTATAGTAGATGTTTTATTGATTTCTTAAAATTTCCAAATACATCATCATTTGATTTTGAAATTCTTCCTTTACAAACTATGCTTTTCATTTCTTTTTCTTGTTTTAGTTTGATTACTAGAGCCTCCAATACATTGTTAACCATAGTGAGAGCAAGCATACCTTCTCTATTACTGGTCTTAGAAAAAAGCATTCAGCACGTCATCATTCAGTATAATGTTTGTGTAGGTTTTTCATAGATGCCTTATATGTCAGACTGATAAATTTTTATTGGTAATGAGTGTTGAATTTTGAAAATTTTTTTTCTGCCTCTATTGAAATAATCATATAGGATTTCCCCTCAAATTGGTCATCATATGGCATTATTTTATACATATATATTTGATTCGATTTGATTTTTGATATAGTTTGGATGTTTGTCCCTCCAAATCTCACTTTGAAATGTGATCCCCAGTATTGCAGGTGGAGCTTAGTAGGAAGTGTTTGGGTCATGGGGGCAGATCTTTCATTAAGGGCTTGGTAGCCTCCCAAAGGTAAGGAGTTCACACCAGATATGGTTGTTTAACAGAGTTCTGGGACCTCTCACTGCTCTCTTTCTCTCTCTCTCACCGTGTGACACACTGGCTCCCTTTTAACTTCCACCATGACTGCAAGCTTCCTGAGGCCCTCAGCAGGAGCAGATGCCAGTGCCAGGCTTCTTGTGCAGCCTGTAGAACTGTGAGCTACAATAAACCTCTTTTCTTTTTAAATTACCTAGCCCCATGTGTTCCTTTATAGCAATGAAAATGGACGAATACAATTTGATCATGTTTTGTTAGATTTTTCTATTGTAATGAGTGACAGTGGTCCATAATTTTCTCTTTGTGTAATATCTTTCTTAGTTTTCTTACCAAGGTTATACTATACTCATAAAATGAATGAGAATTATTCTTTTCTACTGTGCTTTCTGAATGTGTTTGTGTTTCTGTAAAATCAGTATCATAGTAGTCCTCATTTATCCATGGAGGATACCAAGTCACCGTGCGGCTGCCTGAAACCATTAATAGTAATAAACCTGACTGCCATTTCCGATGTCTTCCATCCACAAATTGAATGCCTTTTCCATCTTAACTAAGAACTTATCATGCACTGTGGCTGTAGCTTTTGCAGTTTGGGGTGCAACAGCAAAAACTAGCAGAAATTTCTTTTTCCCTCTTCACAAATTCACAGATATATTTTTTCTTACTGTAGATCTTAGCCACTTCGGCATACAATGTTTTTTCTTACTGTAGATCTTAGCCACTTCGGCATACAATGTTTTTCCTTCCTTAAGCTGAGAACATTCACCTTTGACTTAAAGGAAGGAGTTTACAGATTCTCTTTGGCATGTTTGAATTGCCAACATCACTACTCTTGTGCTTTGGGGCCATTATTAAGTATAATAGGGTGAGTTGAACACAAGTACTGTGATACCTCAACAGTTGATCTGATAACTGAGATGGCTACCAAGTGACTAACAGGTGGGTACTGTAGACAGCATGGATACACTGGACAAAGGGATGATCAAGTCCCTGGCCTGATGAAGTAGGATGGTGCAGAGATTTTTTTTTCAGCTACTTAGACTGGCATACCATGTAAAACCTACAAATTGTTTATTTCTAGAATTTCCCATTTAATATTTTTGGACCATGGCTGACCATGAGTAATTGAAACCACAGAAAGCTAAACTGCAGGTAAGGGAAGGCTACTATATTTATTCCTTAATTAGTTGATGCAATTTGCGAGTCAAGCTAGCTAGGTCTTAGGTTTTGTTTTGAAGAGATCTTTTAATAACGATTTCCATTTTACTATTAGACATAGGTGGGATTAGAAGCCCAGGACCCTCATGAAGCCTCCACTATTATCTCCTTGGTGAAAGGGATCAGAGTGCCTCATTTGTGCTGCTCACATGTGGGGGTGAGTGATGTCCCCACTACTTCTGGGTGATGGTGAAAGTCCTGATTGTCTACTAGCTCACTATTGATACCACCCCAGTGAAGACTGGAAAGAATCCCTCGTTACTGCTGGATGGAGGTGGAAGTTCAGACTCCTGATAGGGTCTCCACTGGCCCTGGAGGTGGGATTTTATACCACCTGGTGAAATGGAAGTCTAGGTCTCTACTCACTTTCTTTGACACCACCCCAGTAGAAAGGTTGGGTCCCCACTTGTCCTTGCTAACATAGATAGGGGCAAAGCTATAGCCTTATTCATGGGATTTTGCCTGAATAGAGTGTCTATTTTCTATAAGTTTTTTTGTTTGTTTGTTTGTTTTGCCATATAAGGGTCTCCCTTTCCTGATCTTTTAGTTAGAGAGAGAAGGCTTTAGTGGGGGCTGGTTTTTGCCTGTGTCTGTTGGTATTTCCAAGTTGCCAGCTCCTTTAGCTTCAGGCATGGTACATATGTGACAAAAAGAAAAACTGAGAGGGACAGGCGCAGTGGCTCACACCTGTAATCCCAGCACTTTGGGAGGCCAAGGCGGGCAGATCCCTTCAGGTTTGGAGTTCAAGACCAGCCTGACCAACATGGAGAAATCCCATCTCTACTAAAAATACAAAATTAGTTGGGCATGGTGGTGCATGCCTGAAATCCTATCTACTATGGAGGCTGAGGCAGGAGAATCATTTGAACCTGGTAGGCGAAGGTTGTGGTGAGCTGAGATTGTGCCATTGCACTGCAGCCTGGTTAAAAGCAAAACTAGGAAGGAAAGAAGGAAGGAAGGAAGGAAGGAAGGAAGGAAGGACGGAAGGAAGGAAGGAAGGAAAGAAGGAAGGAAGGACCGAGGGACTCACAATCATGTCAATCAAAAAACTTGTTTGGGAAGGCATTAAATTTTGGATTATTTTGAGGAAAATATCTTCTTTACATGCTGAATTTCTCCATTCAGAAAAAGATATACCAGGTTAAACTGTATACAGTAGTCAATATTTTAATATGTTGATAATCTATATAAACTTCAGTTTCATTTATTTAATTTTCAAGGTTAAATTTTTTTGAATACAGCATGCTAGTTGGGAAATGTGATGTTTAATCCTTATCAAAGCAATTTTTTTCTCTTCTTGTAGATGGTATGCTTAATCTACTGAAATAATGTTGTCTGAATATTTCTCAATATCTAGTGTCCATATGAGCAGTTTATAGGTTCCCAAACCTGTATATCATTGCCTGCATAATACTGGAATATTGGACTAACCTTATATTGTGCTACAATTAAGCAAAGGAATATGAGAGAAATGTATTCCCAGCACTCTTAGATGGTTTCTTGAGGAAACCAAGTGGTATTAAGATTCTGAATACACATTCAAATGGTGGCAAAAGTGAAGTAGACAGTTTCTAGTGCAAATAAGCTGACTTGACTTAGAAACTGTTCCGGCTACTGTGCTTGACTACGTCACTGCATAAATGAGATACTGCCAGCTTGATAGTTTCAGTTCAAACTTTTCAAACAGCTGCTGCATTTTAGCTGATGCCAACTCACATGAAAGTGCCCATGTCTGAATTATTTCAGATCTAGTAAAGTCACCAGACTGTCCCTCCAATTACTAAGATTTCTCCTCTGGAACACGTCTGGATAGAGTCCAGAAGAGAAAATATTCTGGTAAATTAGCTTTTCTACTAAGTTTTAATATGAATTGACCACTCATT
Organism: Aotus nancymaae; assembly: GCF_030222135.1. Taxonomy (NCBI): domain Eukaryota; kingdom Metazoa; phylum Chordata; class Mammalia; order Primates; family Aotidae; genus Aotus; species Aotus nancymaae. Next base: position 42,814,035 of record NW_026988413.1, read on the forward strand.
CCTCATGCTTTTTAAAAATCATACTTGAGATTTAAACCTATTTATTTCTCCAGGTAGAAATGAAAAGTAAATCTTCACGAAGGAAGAATGGCCACTCTAATTTCTACTAGACTCACCCAAATATCCATTTGTTACCTATAAAGGGAACATGTTCCTTAAGGTCTTGTTTTGTTTCCTGATAAACTGTGTAAGATCTACCTCTATATTTTCATCAGTCTCTGGGAGTGTTTGAGATCTGTACTTAATGTATTTTGATTTTTAAAAAGTGTGTACTTACTCTACATTTCTCAATCATGTAAGTAGGATCTTTTGGTGAGTTTGATGAAACTCTATTGAGAGTGACTGAAAAATTAGTTACATTCTTCTGGACCATTTATTTCCCAACAGATACACCAATTTAATTGGAAAGGTTTTATTGAGTTTATTTCAATGGAAATATTTGAGAAATCCCAGGATTTCTTTGGACTATACCATATTTTATCTGTATTATACCATTATATCATAACATGCATACCCCATCAGGTTTGCTTAAATTGGATTCACTGGCTAGAAAATTGTTATATTCTATCATCTTTGTCTACAGAGGTGTAAAAAAGAGTATGCTGATGATATAGTTTCATAGTCAAATGTAGAAGTGTTTCAATAAAAACTGCTCTGCTAGCTAATTATTGTCAGAACGGATAATTTTTAAATTCAAATGATCATTTTAGGCAGCTATTGTCTAACATTTAATTGGTATATATTTATGTATTCTAGAGAGTAGCTAAAATAATTTAGATACTTAGAGATATATTTTGAAACCTGTTCTTTTTGGACTGCTTCACTACTTGAAATTTTGCAACTGAATTTTTAATGATTGTGATGGGTGTTTAAAACACTTTTGACATTTCAAGACTAAAATGTCCATATGATACTGTATAAGCCCAAACATGGAGGTTTTGATCACCACTTAGTCCAGTATTTGAACAGCTTCAGAGTTACAGTTGGAGAAAATATTGGCCCTGCTCATAAACACAAACTTGTCTTATCTAGAACCATGAGTGGGATGGCCTTCTACTCAGGCATGTATGCTGATTAAAGCATCTTATTTTCATATTTTATTTTCATATTTTCAAACCAGACTTCAACTGTTTGCCATAGCATATGATCTGAGTTGTTACCTTAGATGATCTACAATTAAGTTTCATAAAAATTTACTTTAAAGAAAAGCAGTTTATTATTTTAGGCATTTAACATTTTATCCTTGAGTCAAATTATGCCATCAATAAGCTACAATGCTGACCTACACACTTTAGGTAATTTACAGAATTTTAAAACTGAATTTTTATTTGATGTTGTTTTAACATCCATTGAGGTATATCATAGGTGTAATCCAAGGTCACCACTTCCTACTGGACTATGATTATAAAGGACATTATAAGTTAAGATAAATTTCAAATTTTGCTGGCTGGCTTTATAGCCTTGGCTAGCACAGCAACAGGCTCTCTAGCTCCCTGAAAGTATCACATCCCCACACTACTCCTTACTACCTAAAATATCTGAGTCCTGAGGAGTAAACACCTGAGGAATAAACAGCTGAGCTGCTGTACCAGGAGCTATCACTCATCAGAACTGACCTTCAAGATGTCTTAGTCTCTCTGCTCCACCAAGCACAGTATTTGTTTGCTTGTGACCTGTGCCATGAGGTTCTCTATACTAACCCTTCTCCTATTCCACGTATGGGATCTCTGAGCCCCTTAGGATGCCAAAGCTGGTGGGTAGTCTATAACGGCACTAGAGAAAATGAGCCTCCTTTTTATGTCTTACATTATGTTGGAGGAATTTCAAAGTAGTATTGCTTGAACCACAGTGAATTACACAAACAGCTATTTCAGTTTTATTTATTAGCTTCTATGTTTGTAGGACCTAAACATATGTTGATATGAACAAGAACATGATTACTAAATTGTCCTGCTTCTGCCACCTTGACAATGACTAATGTTGGCTGGCCTCTTTCAGAGTTATGTGTGGTTTCTGTAGAAGATTGCTATATACCTAATGGAAATACTATCCTTTCTTCTATTCTGGACACTACGCTCATGACTGCTAAGCTTCCCTACCACATGATGTGCAATGCAGAAAAGGGGAAGAGTGGATGCCTCTCTTCCTAAGTACTTGATGTGCTTTGAATCATAGAAGTTTTAAAACTTGTTCCCATAGTCAAATGAAGTCATTTATGAACACAGCTCATTATTATGGTGCCACTCTCTCCCCATCAAGCCCCCATCACAAAGTCAAGAATGAGACTGTGGCTTTAATAACCTTTTATTTTCTCTGTTTGTCTAACTGGCTAGTATTCCAGCACCAAAGCAAATCTCTCATTCACCCACAAAACAAAGGCACCCAAGCAGAACATCACATGCAAATCAGTGCCCACAAGGTCACAGGGTTACAGGATCCAGAAACAGCTGTTCATTTTGGGTTCAGTTAGAAGTGTAGTACCTGGCAGGAACATATAAGTTGCACAAACAATAACTAAAGAAACCAGAATCTGTTGCCTGCAGCTCTGCTTTCCCAGGTTCTCTTCCCATCAGCTGTGCTTGTATTTCTGACTTTCCATTTGGTATAGTCCCATGCTTTTTTGTGGAATCAACTGCTTTAATTTCTCCTCTCTGTTGTAATATTTTTCAGATAATGCAGGCTAACTCCCTGAATGATTTTGAAGGCCATTTCTCCTAACTGCCCACAATTCACATTGCTGTGCCTTTCTGGCCTTGGAGGTTGGGTGACCAAACTTGCAACGGCAGACACAATGGCAGGCACATCGTAGGGGCCTGATGAATGTTTGCTGATGATTTTGAGTTTAGTACCAAATAATAAGTTACTTTATTTCATTACAGAATCGCACTGTTCTGTAGCTGTTTCTCATCCAATCTGTCACTCTAAATCACTGAACTACATTCCTCAAGGCTTTGTCCAAGCTACAACCTGACTGTAAATTAGACATCTTTGGAAAATGTTTTAAACTTTTTCATGATAATAGCTATTTGGGAATTGAAGAGGAGGAATAGGTGTTGTGTCACTGGTGTTACTTGACAATGAATATAGCCTTGTCAATATAAATTCAAATTAGGGCTCAAATGTCATACTCAGTGGGTAGAAAAGGCTGAGCCAGCATTGGCTTTTCTAGATCTAGATAAGTACAAAAAGCAGCCTTCTTGGAAGACATGTGCAAATGTGAATTAAATATGTTCTAGTTACAATCAAATACGTAGGAAGTAAATCTGTTTATGTCTTCAAATATAAAAGGCATTTCTATGTAACTCCTTATAAGAGTTAATGATGATCAAAATTTACTTTTCAAAGAACATTCCTTGTATTTGTAACACCAGTTATAGAACTAAGTGAGCATTAGTAGCACTGAAGAGTATCCCTATCACCTGCAGACCTGAAAAAATATCTACATTCATTGCATAGCATTAACAAATTATGCTACTTACAAGACAGTAGCAACTGACCATTTACCCTATTTGTGCTTAGACATTGCACACTCTTTGGAAACCTGCCCTACCAAATTCTAAAACTGACCTTAATCACTTTAAAATATTCTGCAATGTTAGATGTGCCATTTCCATATTGAATTGCAAACTCTTTACTGGCAAAGACATTATCTTCTACCCCTCCATTCTGTTCATAGTGGCATTGACAACATTCATTCGGCAGCTTCCAAACAAACACCGTTGACTGTACTCTTCCTGAAATATAACACTTCTCCAGTTTAGATGTATTTGTGTTGATTTATTAACCCCATAAATCAGGAATTCTTAACCTGTGGTTCATGGATAAAATTCAAGTGTGTGTTTTTATGTGGGGAAAGACTGACATTTTTATTTTCATAAACCTCTACCAAAATTTAGCATTTCCTTCAATTATGAAGTTAGACAACAGCACATACTAATATTAATGGCAGCTAAGACTATAACCAATAGAAAGCAGAGGAGATTTTACATCATATTACTGTCATTTCTGATCTTTAAGTATCCTTTATACTCAACACTGTTTGAAATGATGTGGGGGATGGCACCAGCCCCACTAGATTATTTGTGATCATAGTTGTTTGTTTACAGATGCTGATGATCCCTTAGGCACCTACCCGTAAAGTTGCATATGTTAACAGCAGTGATTCAAACACATGCATTACTTTCTAGTATCCCTGTCTGCAACTGTTTATTGATCAATATGTGGAATAAAATTAGTCAAAGCCCACCCTAAGTGGAGTGTTCTTACCTAAGCTAAGTAAAAGCAGCCTATACAAATGACATCTTTTACAAACTTAGTTTAACTTTTAACTTGTCTTGCATGTTTATTCCTTATAAAGAAATATATATTATAAAATTTATTAAACATTTTGTTAAATCTTTTTGTATGACACAAAGCTTTAGATGAATATTTGTCCCAGGGACTAGAAAATAATGGATTTGGAAGCAAGTCCAGATTTCTCACGTCAGTGATTACTCAGATCATAGATTAATAAACCTTTTTATTTTTCTTTGCTATCTTCTTCTAATTAATTAGTTTGTCCACAATGGAATAAAATTTTGTAACCCTGTGTTAGTATGGTGCCAAGAATTTCATGAAGACTGCATTTTATGGCTACTTGTAAAGATTTTCAACTTTGAGAAGGGAAAATGCCTTTGCAACTATTAACTTTTCAAAAAGTAGATAGAACAGCAAATGGTGAAAATAGAAAAGTACAATTAAACCAAATATTTGGCTTATAGACCAAAGCGACCATTTTCTCAAAGAACTGAGATCAATGAAACTGATTTTGAGGTATAGAGTTATTTATTTATTTAACTTTTAAGTTCAGGGGTACATGTGCAGGTTGTTACATAGGTGAACTTATGTCATAGGGGTTCGTTGTACAGATTATTTCATCACCCAGATATTAAGCCTAGTAGTTATTTTTCCTGATCCTCTCCCTCCTCCCACCCTTCACCATCTGAACACACACTAAGGTACAGAGTTTTAATGATCCTTTTAATTGTGTACACATTTTAAGACTGCCATTATTAAGGGATTTATTTCCAAAATCTCTCTGCCATAATGATATCCAGATTTTTTTTCCATAAAAATTATCTATTCAACCTAAGGCTTTAAATTGAACTGAATTCAGTGCCTAGGAAACAAAGTCACACAAAGTAAAAAGTCAATTGGTGAGTGATCAACTGAAACAAAAACTTGTTTGAGACCATTGATTACTATCAAGCTAGATAGAAAAGAATCTGCTAAAAGTGGAAGATTTGGTGGCACCATATGAGTTGGACAAGATAGCTGTGTATAGTTGTTACCTTGACAACAGACTTTGCCATAAACAAACAGAATGATTATTCACCTGAAGCACAGTGTCCCAGTAGAACACTGCAATTATGCAGTTTTTCTGTGACAGAATTGCTTTTATGAACTCAGAAATCTATTCTGCACCATGTTCTATAATACTGCTTTCCCATAATGTTTTTTTAGAAAGTAAGACTTTAGTTATACACTTAAAGTAAACTGTGATGACAGCATCTAGTTTACTAAGAAGTTTCAACAAGTCTTTGTAGATTATAGAAAGTAAATAGAACTTAAAACGAAAGTTTTCATTCTGGACTTGGTTTTCCTTTTACCAACTGACTGGAAAATGGCAATTGGACAGAAATGGCAATAGGTTGATAGATTTTTGAAAATCATTCACAATGATAAAAATTATAATTTTACTATAATTTTTGTTTAGTTTTCCTTAACATAAAACTATAGTTGAAATGACATCAATTTGGCTCATTTTTCTTTCTTTCATAGTATAGAGAATAAATATTTGGAAATCTACTTGCATGTGGCATGGGCCTAAAATTTACATTTCATGCTAGTGTTTTTGTTTGTTTGCTTTCCTTCCAAAGCCCTGGGCAATGAGAAAACCATGGAGGTAGTATATAGTTTAAAGACAGAACTCACAGAATTGCCTAATGTTTTGTATGTGGAATGTCAGAGAAATTGTATGATCCAGGGCGACTTCACTTTTTGGGTTTGAAACAACTGGGTGTCCAATAACAAAGATTCAAGGAGGAGATTTAGAGCAGAAAAAATGATTTAAAACTAATCTTAGATTATTATCTAGATCTCTCAAATTTAGACACCTATTAGACATCTACATAGAGATACTGAGAAGTAATTTGATTATAATGATGATGAGAGGGATTGAGACTAAAAACCCTCACTGGAGGTCAGTAGCACAAAGATAATTTAAAGCCAAACCAATGGACAGGATACCTTAGGGAGTGAGTGTCTATACAGCAGAGAAGAGTCCCCAGGCCTAAGACAGGGACTACTCTAAAATGTAAGAACTTTAAATGTAAGAAATTTCTAGAAAAAGACACTGGGAAGGAGGGACTACAGAGTCAGAAAAATATCCAGAGAATGTGGTGTAAATAAATGTTTAAAAAAGAAAGTTGGAATCAAGAGCTTCAAATGCTACACAAGATCAAGATGGAAACTAAGAATTGCCCATTGAATCTGTCCAAAAGATCACCAGTGACCTTGATAAGAATTATTTTAGTGGAGTAATGAAAAATAAAGCCTAATTGGAATGGCGTAATTCAGATTAGAATGTAAGGAATTGGAAATAATCAATATACACTACTATCTAGAAGTGTTACTATGAAGGAGAACAATTTGATTTAACAAGCTTTGGAGTTTTGCCAAGAAGACTAGGAAAAAGACGTTTGTGGGTTGTAGTTGTTATAGTTGTTTTAGAATGGGAAATATATACTGCCTTATTCTATTCAGGCTGTTACAGGAAAATACCCCAAACTGGGTAGATAGAAATAATAGAAATTCATTTCTTATAGTTTGGGAAGCTTGGAAGTCCAAAGTCAAGCTGCTGGCAGATTGGGTGTCTGGCGCCTGTTTTGTTTCGTAGATGATGCCTTCTTGCTGTGTCCTCACATGGTGGAAAGGCACAAACAAGCTCCCTCAAGTCTCTTTATAAGGGCACTAAGCTCATTCATTAGGAATTAACCTTCATGACATAAACACTTCCCAAAGGTCCCATTAATGCAGGACAGGTGAGTCCCCAGATTGGGGCTTAGCCTCGGATAGTTTTCAGTTTTGTCCAGGAGAGAATTCAAGAGGGAGCTGAAGGCATTAGACAGCAATATTTTATTGAACAATACTGCTTTTTGTGGAGCAGGGCTAATTCGTAGGAAGTATACCTGGAGTCAGCAATGTATAAGAGCTTGCAACTATATTTATACTCCTGTGAACCCACTTTCAATTATATGAAAATTAAGGGATGAGTAAATACAAATTTAGGGTTGGGTTATTTAGAACGTTCTAGGAAAGGTGCAATAAATTCCAGGTTGTTGCCATGGAAATGGGTGGCAACTTCCAGGTGGTTGCCACAGCTTTTGTAAACTGTCAAGGCACTGGTGAGAGTGTCTTATGCTAATGAGCAATGAAGGAAGCTAGAGATTGCTTTTGTCACCATCTGCTGGTTCTTGCAGGTCTCTTCACTTTATCTTGTCTGGATCAGATTCTGTTTTGGTCAGTAGAGTTGTGACCTTCTAGAAAGCAAGTTCCACCAGTCTCTTATCATAGTTTAATATCATCACATTGGGAGTAGGTTTTAATATATGAATTCAGGGAGGATTCAAGAATTCAAGTTATAACATATAGTATGTTTTCATTGTGATGGAAATGATCCAGTAGAGTGAGAGCAACTGATGACTCAATTAATGGGGGAGTAAGTGAAGAAAAAAACCTCTTAGGTAAATGATGAGGGATAGAATTTTGTGCACAAATAGTGTACTTTGCCTGAGGGATGGGTAGGGATAGTATATTTCTTGTAGTACAAGAAAAGGCAAGATACACAAATATAAACAAGATTGCTTGCAGCAAGATGTAGATGTTCTTTTAAGATTACTTCAATAATAAACTAGGTCATCATCTGAGAGTGAGAATACTGGTGGGATACAAAATTTAAACAGAGTGGATAAGATATAAAGTAGTATTCTCGGGAAATGAGGGGGTACAAACTGATTATGAGAATGTCATGGAAGTATTGGGTAACATTGGGGTTCACCTCAGTTTTGTGAGTTAGAATCTGAAACAAGACAATCAGTTTGACTGTATTTTCTCCAGCTATCTCTTTTACTCTTATACATCTGTAGTAGGCATTAAGTTTGATTTAATCACCTTTGAAGTTTTGCCCAGAGGAAGGGAGAAAGAAGAAAAAGAATCATATGCAAAAGAGTGATTGTAATCGTTAATCATGGATCTGATTCTGTGTAAGAAGAGAAATGAGGACACAACATGGATGACCTAAAAAGCTAATAAGGTCAATATATTGAAGTTCTGAGCTGTATTAAAAAGTAATTGGAATTGGGGCACTAGAAAAAGTAAATGGAAAGATGGAATTGGTTGTCAAAGACGAGAATATTTGAAATTAAAATTGTTTATGAGTTATCATTATTGTATACTACAAGACCTGTAATACATTAGAATATATAACTGAATCAAGTGAAGGGAAAAGAGTCACTAGAAGTGAGCAGGTTAAGAAAACACCAAGTCATATATTGAATTTATAGTACGAATGGAATTGAAATTAGTAATTTGAGAATGAGAATAATGGTGAAAAAATTCTGGAATCAGGTGCTATTATCATCAATTAATGAGGGGAAGTGGCCATTAGGAGTAGAGATAACCAGAGGTGCGATAACTTGAAAATCTAAGTTAGTTGTTTCATGGAAGACAAACGAACAGAATCTGGAAGGAGCAATCAGTGAGACACAGTGAACCTCCCACATCTTTAAGAGTCTGTGGAATGCCACCACCAGATTAGCAAAATCTAGCTTCCAATTAGAGCAAAAATAAGGGATCATTTGTAAAACATGCAGAGCCACATGGAAAAAAAGAGTCTGGAAGAGGAGAGATGCTGATGTAAACAGAAATGGAGGGCATGATGGAGTTATTCTCTTGAGAAATTTCTATTTTAGTTTATTTCTTGAGACAGTTGTCAGGTAGTCTGTAGTGTAAGTCAGTGAGTATAGTTGGTAGCAACCAAAATTGATCATATTAGGAACATAGGGTACACTGTGCTCTCCTCCAGTTTTGCAAAGAGGGAATGTTGACACTGGTGGAAAAGCCTTACTAGGGGCATACAGATTTAAAGGTAATAAATGATGTAGTATTTATTTCTCAAAACTCACCAGATCCCATAGGGCTTTGCAATAACATTTAAGTACCTTAGCAGAGATGGTGAGATCTGTTTTGAATTTTACAAGATAATTCTGAGTTGTTAGATCAAAGCTTCCTTTTTTAAGGAAAATGGCAGACTTCTGCAGAAAGGATGTTTGAGTGAACTTCTCTTATTAAAGTTCATGTTTTCTCATTACTGTATTCTGAGGTACAACTAAATATTTAGTAGCAATAATAGGAAGGAAATAGGTGACCTTGGAGAGCAGTGGAGAAAATGAGAATTCATTATTTTAGGAAAAAATGATTTATATTTATACCAATCAGCTTCTGCAGCAGTATCAATACATCAACACTAAAATAAAAGTAAATTCATTATTTTAAAACCTATTGCAACTATTTAAATGTGAACTTATGTGAATTTAAAAAGATATTACTAGGAATAATGTCTGACAGCTGTCTTCACAGTCTAGCTCTTTGAACTGAATGACAAACAAGTCTAAAAACATGTCCAATATTCCTTACCAATCTGCAGAAAGATTGTCTAACATTGGAAAGATCATTACAGATGAGGTGCAGACTATCAATCATCTGGATTTGTTGTTCCTAAAAAAATATGATCATATTATTCAAGAGGTAGGATTTCCATTTCCATTACTATCTTTCTGCCTGCAGGTCTGTGTTACTCAGAACACAAGATATGCATTAGAGAGAAATGCCCAGTTTTGAGAAATAGCATCATCTTCTCTAACTTGCTAGGAACAAGATGGCAAAATTTCAGTATTCTAAAGACTGATAATTTAAAAGGAAGTTGTACAAGTTTTATTTTTATCATCCACATTAAAACATTCTATGATTTCTGTCCTAAATAATTTTCCTAAATGTAATTATGTATTCATTTATTTATTCATTTGTAAATATTTATTAGCACCTATTCTGTGTCACACATTGTGCTGATCACTAGGAATATAACAGTGAACAAATACCAGTCCTCTTAGACATTGTAAGGGCACCCAGTGCAGTGGCTTATGCCTCTAATTCCAGCACTTTGGGAGGCTGAGGTGGTTGGATCATGAGGTTAGGAGTTCCAGACCAGCCTGGCCAAGAAACCAGCCTGGCCAATATGGTGAAACCTTGTCTCTACTAAAAATACAAAAATTAGCCAAGTGTGGTGGCAGGCGCCTGTAGTCCCAACTACTGGGGAGGTTGAGGCAGGAGAATCGCTTGAACCCAGGAGGTGGATGTGGCAGTGAGCCAAGATCATGCCATTGCACTCCAACTTGGGCAATAGAGCGAGACTCCAACTCAAAAAAAAAAAAAAAGAGAGAGAGAGAGAAAAGAAACTGTAAGGGCATAAGGACATTTATTTATTTTTTTATCAATATTTTAAAAATTAAATTTTATTGTATGTATGTCAGGTATACAACATGAAGTTATTGGATATATATAGATAGCAAAAAGTTACTATAGTGAAACAAATTAACATATTCATCACCTCACGTACTTACCCACTTTTTTGTGTGTTTTATAGCAAGAGCAGATAAATCTACCCATTTAGCTTGAATCCTATACATAGCATTTTTTTTTTTACCTATAGTTCTCATATTGTACATTAGATTTTTGGCCTTGTTTATATACATAACTGCTACTTTGTAGCTTCTGACACACATGCCTGGTATATACACCCATTGTCGAAAGTGGAGTATTGGTTTTCTACTATTTATATTACATTGCTGTATATTTTTCTCTTTATGTTAATTAATATTTGCTTTATGTATTTATTTGTTCCAGTGTTGGATGTATATACTTTTTACTGATTATGTCCTTTGAATGAATTGATTCCTGTATCATTAAATAATTATCATTTTTTCTTTTGTGACATTTTTTAAGTTGAAGTCTATTTTATCAGATACTAGTTTAGCCACCCCTTCTCTCTTTTGGCTACCATGTACATGGAATATCTTCTTTCATCCTTTCACTTTCAGCCTCTGTATGTCTTTAATGCTTAAGTGGGTCTTTTGTAGGCAGCATATAGTTGGCTCTAAACTTTTATTCATTCAACTTCTCTATATCTTTTGACTGGATAATTTAACCAATTTAAATTCAAGGTTGTTATTGATAGGTGAAGACTTACTAGTGCATTTTGTTATTTGTTGTCTGGTTGTGTTGTGGCTCCTTTGTTCCTTTCTTCTTCTCTTGTTGTTTACCTTTGTGATTTAATCATTTTCTCAAATGCTAAGCTCTGATTCCTTTTTAAAAAAAAAAAAAATCTGTTTTATATCTTCTGCAGTTTTTTTGTTTTGTGGTTACCATGAGACTTACATAAAGCATTGTATAGTTGTATTTTACTATTTTAAGCATATTACAAGTTTTCTGTCACATACAAACCCTCTAGACTTTTATTCCCCCACAGGCACAATTTATGTTTTTGATACAATGTATGTATTTTTATAGTGTGTATTCCTTAATAACTTACTGTAGCTTTAGTTATTTTTGATCACTTTGACTTTTAACCCTCATGCTAGAGACAATTTGTACACCTTCGTTACAGTATTATAGTATTCTGGATTTGAGTATGCATTTACTGTTACCAGTGAATTTTACACTTTCTTATGCATTCACGATAGTAATTGTCATCCTTTTGTTTCTGCTTTAAGAACTCTCTTGGCATTTCTTATAAGGATGGACTAGTGGTAATGAATTTCCTCGGCTGTTTTTTTTTTTTTTTTTTCTAGTCTCTATACCTTGCCATCTTACTATTTAAAAAGTTATCTATTTGTCTTTGACTGTTGACAGTCTGATTATAGTATACCTCAAGGAAGACCTCTTTGGGATAAACCTATTTGGAACTTTAAGCTTCATAAATCTTGATGTCTACAGTTCCACCAAGTCTTAAAAAGCTTTTAGCAATTATTTTATTAAGAGATCTGTTAATGAATACAAAATTATGGATAAATAGGAGAATAAATTCTAGTGTTCTAAACCTATAGGATAACTATAGGATAACTATATAGTTAATAATGTTATGTTTTGAATATAATATATTGAGACTATATAGTTTCAAATAGCTGAAAGGAGGAAACTGAATGTTCCCAACACAAAGAAATGATAAAGGTTTAAGATGATGGGTATGCTAATTACCCTGATCTGATCATTGTACATTGTATTTATTGAAACATCAAGATGTACTCCATGAATATGTGCAATTATTTGTCAATTAAAAACTAAAAATATAAAAGTAAGCTTTTTGTCCCTTTTTCTTTTGCTTTGCCTTCTTGACTTCTCATAATATAAATATTTGTTTGTTTGATGGTATCTCATAAGTTCCTTAGGCTGTCTTCACTTTTTTTTTCTTTTTTTCCTTCCCTGACTCATTTTATAACACTTATCTTCAAGTTCACATATTCTTTATTCAGCTCAAACTAGTCTGCTATTGAAGTTCTCAACTGTATATTTTTATTTCATTGATTGAATTCTTCAGCTCCAAAATGTCTGTTTTGTTCTCTTTTAGTCATATACCTTTGTTGAATTTCTCATTTAGAGCTTATATTGTTTTCCTGATTTCATTCAATTGTCTATTTGTGTTCTTTCATATCTCACTGACTATCCTTACGGTTATTTTAACCTTATCCTTAAGGTTATTTCAGCTTATTACCAATTATGTAATAAGCTGAAGTTGAATTACCAGCCAGCTTAGACAGAACATTTAAAATAGTGGCCCCAAGAAATGAGTGAACAGGTGCCACACTCTTTGCATTTGGTTTTTGGCAATTTTTCCAGGCTTGTTGCCTCACATAGGCTTTGAACCTACTTGATAGTGAACTTTCCAGTCTGTGTCTCATTTAATTTCATACTGTAGTGATTTGCCAAACCTTATTTTACATTGGCAACCCAAATTCAAATTGTTTGCACACCTAGTCTTGGCAGCCATGTTTCCAGTACAGATCCTTCCTATTTTGTACTATTTTGTTGTACCAGTTTTTCTGGACAAATCATTAGACCTGATAAGTTATCTGGCTCCCCTGTTTTGATGTTTGATATTCACAACATTTAGGTTTAAAGAATTGATGCACTAGTTGTGTGTGTGTGGGGGGGGGGGTATGTGGGTGTGTGTGGAGGGGAGCAGCATCCCAATACTTTGAGAGGAAATGAAAAAATACTGAAATCTTGAAAATATCTAGCCCTTACTTTTTCTGGTAAGCCTGCTGTAGAATTAAAGTATAGCAAGTACACTCTTTGGAAGGCAGATAGTTTGTGGTTCTCTATAAAAAAGTTTATGTTGTCAACTTGCTGCTCCTGTATGCATCCCATACCTGCTGTTAATAGAGTGGAATGCCATTTTCCCCCTAAACCTCAGTGTCTGTGTTCAGAATTACACAATGTTTTATTACTGATCAACGCTACCAGCTATCATGAATAAAGAACACAGATAAAATTCAAGGGACTAAAAAGATGAAACAAAGCTTGAAGCAATCCAAAAGAAATAGGGAACAACATACCACTTCTTATATTGTCAAACATCTTCAGACCTAACTTGAGATAGAAGAACTAAGAAGAGACCATCACACTGTTGGAAGGGGATCTGTCAGCATCAGCGATTGTAGAAGAGTGACCTTGAGGAAGGTCCAGTAAGAAAGAACATCAATTGTTTTTATCTAAAATTATGTCCTATGGATCTAGCCAGAATATATTTGTCTTTGCTCTCAGCAGTTGGGAACCTGACTTAAAAAGAAAAGAAAAGAAAAGAAAATAAATGATCATTTTGTAGATGGAAAACTAAAAGGACTCTGATAAAGAGAAAATCCTTATAGCAACTAGAGGTGGGAGGGGATAGTATTACACATAGAAAGACAATGTAAAGTAGTATCTTTAAAGTTCTGAAAGAAAAAAAAATACTGTCAACCTAGAATCACACAACCAATAGCATTATATTTCAAAAATAAAAGTGAAATAAAGACATTTTCAGACATGTAAAAGCTCAAAGAATTAATCACCAATGTAACTACAGTAGTCACCCCTTTATCTGTGGTTTTGCTTTCTGTAGTTTCATTTATTTGCTGCCAACAGCAATGCAAAAATGTTACATGAAAAATTCTGGAAATAAACTATTCATGAGTTTTAAATCACATGCTATTCTGAGTAGCATGATAAACTCTTGCCCTGTCCTGTGGTTTGTCAGGATATGAATTATTCCTTGGTCCAATGTAGCCACACTGTACATGATACCTACCCATTAGATATCAACATCATCTATTCCTGACATCTAACCATCATCATTGTGGCTCAATGATCCAGGATCACCAGAAGATGATCTTTCTTCTGATATATCATCAGAAAATCTATAACAACCGTATCCTATATCACAATGTCTACATCATTCACCTCCCTTCATCTCATCACATAGGCATTTTATCATCTCATATCATCACAAGTAAAAGAAGAGAGAGTACAGTATAGTAAGATACTTTTGAAAAGAGAAAGAGAAAGAACACATTCATGTAACTTTTATTACCAATTTTATAATTGTTCTATTTTATAATTTGTCATTGTTATTAATCTCTTACAGTGCCTAATTTATCATTTAAACTTTATCATAGGTGTGTATGTATAGGAAAAACCATAATGTAATATAAAGTTGGTACTATTCATAATTTCATATATCCACTGTAGGGCTTGGATCATAGTCCCCATGGATAAGGGGGGACTAATGCACACTACAAAAAATATTAAGGAAGTCCTTCAGGAAGGAAAATGACAACAGATGGAAATATGGATCTACATAGAGGAAAGAAAAGCACCAGAAATACTAATTGCATGAGCAAATATAAAAGAATTGTTTTATCATTAATAAAATCTCTGTAAGTTAATTGTTTAACAAAAATAATAATCCTAGGATTTATAACATATGTAATAGCAAAATATACAGCAGCAATAACACAAAGGCCATGAAAGGAGAAATTGGAGTAGTATTGTAACGTTCTTGTCATAGGTATGATATGCCCAGGAACCCTAAATTTATGCAGTTACTAAATTAAAATGTAGTCACAAAAAGGTATCCATTGACATGAAAAACAAAATAAGAAGGCAGTCAAACAGTACATAATGTGTTTTCAAGTTAAAAACTTAAAATTAAAAAGTTATTTAAATATATATGTATGCACAGAAAGAGATTTAGGAAAGTAGACATTGTTCAACAGAGACCATGATTTTTTTTTTAATTGCATTTTAGGTTTTGGGGTACATGTGAAAAACATGCAAGGTTGTTGCATAGGTGTATACGTGGCAGTGTGATTTGCTGCCTTCCTCCCCTTCACCTATATCTGGCATTTCTCCCCATGCTATCCCTCCCCAACTCCCCACCCCCCCACTGTCCCCCCTCCCCACCAACAGACCTCAGTGTATAGTGCTCCCCTCCCTGTGTCCATGTGTTCCCATTGTTCAATACCCATCTATAAGTGAGAACATGTGATGTTTGATTTTGTGTTCTTGTGTCAGTTTGCTGAGAATGATGGTTTCCAGGTTCATCCATGTCCCTACAAAGGACGCGAACTCATCATTTTTGATGGCTGCATAATATTGCATGGTGTATATGTGCCACATTTTTCCTGTCCAGTCTATCATCGATGGGCATTTGGGTTGGTTCCAGGTCTTTGCTATTGTAAACTGGGCTGCAATGAACATTCGTGTGCATGTGTCCTTATAGTAGAACGATTTATAATCCACTGGATATATACCCAGTAATGGGATTGCTGGGTCAAATGGAATTTCTATTTCTAGGTCCTTGAGGAATCACCATACTGTCTTCTACAATGGTTGAACTAATTTACACTCCCACCAACAGTGTAAAAGTGTTCTTATTTCTCCACATCCTCTCCAGCATCTGTTGTCTCCAGATTTTTTAATGATCACCATTCTAACTGGCGTGAGATGGTATCTCAATGTAGTTTTGATTTGCATTTCTCTAATGACCAGTGGTGATGAGCATTTTTTCATATGCTTGTTGGCTTCATGTATGTCTTCTTTTGTAAAGTATCTGTTCATATCCTTCGCCCATTTTTGAATGGGCTTGTTTGTTTTTTTCTTGTAAATCTGTTTTAGTTCATTGTAAATTCTGGATATCAGCCCTTTGTCAGACAAAAACAAGCAATGGGGAAAGGATTCCCTGTTCAATAAGTGGTGTTGGGAAAACTGGCTAGCCATATGCAGAAAGCAGAAACTCGACCCATTCCTGACACCTTACACTAAAATTGACTCCAGATGGATTAAAGTCTTAAACATAAGACCTAACATCATAAAAACCTTGGAAGGAAACCTAGGCAAAACCATTCAGGACATGGGCATAGGCAAGGACTTTATGACCAAAACACCAAAAGCATTGGCAACAAAAGCCAAAATACAAATGGGACCTAATCAAACTCCACAGCTTCTGCATGGCGAAAGAAACAGTCAATAGAGTGAATCGACAACCAACAGAATGGGAAAAAAATTTTGCAGAGACCATGATTTTTTTATTTTAAATTGACAAATCATACTTGTATATGTTTATTAGGTAAAAAGTAATGTTTCGTCATATGTATACAATGTGGCATGATTAAATGAAGCTAATTAATGCACCCATCACCACAAATATTTCTCTTTTTTTGGTGATGAGAACATTTGAAATTCACTCTCTTAGTAATTTTAAAATATATGATACATTATTATTAACTATGGTTATCACATTGTACAATAATCTCATAAAACATAAAAAACTTTTTTTTTCTCCAAACAAAGAAGTTGTACTTTTTAACCAAAGTTTAAACTGGGGTTTTAAAGAGTTTAACCAACGCTTTCCACATTCCCCTCATTCCCAGCCTCTAATAATTACCATTCTACTCTCTGATTCTTGTGAGTGTTCAATTTTTTTATACTCCAAGTATAAGTGAGTTTATGTGGCATTGGTCTCAAAGTAGATTTTCAAAGCAAGAATATTACCAGGGATAAAGAGTGTCATCCATAAAGATAAAAGGGTTAATTAATTCATCAATTAAACCATAAATGTTTGTACCTCTAATCAGAGAGTTTTGAAATGAATGAAACAAAGGCAGGTAGAGCTGTAAGAAGACATAGCTACAATCAAACTATAGTGAGAGTTAAATATCTTTCTTTGAATAATTGATAGAACAAGTAATTAAAAAAACCCATTACATCATAGACTTAAACACAATTATCAAACAACTTGATTTAATTAACATTTATAGAACAATTATCCTACATGAGTGGAAGACACATTTGTCTAGTGTACATACAGAACATTTATAAAAATAAACCATGTTTTGGGCCATAAAACATATCTCAATAAATTTAATAAAATCCACTTATACAAAGTATGTTTCTCACCACAATGAAAATAGTATAAATTAATAACCAAAAGAACTCTGAAAAATACCTAAACATTTGGAAATGAAATGATATACTTCTACTTCTAATATACTTCTAATAATCCATGGAAAGATGATGATTTTTTAAATTAGAAATTATCTTTAAATAAAAATGACAATATAATCTATTACATTGTATACAATGACACCAAAGTAATTAGGAGAAATTTATGCCACTGAGCACCTATAATATAAAAAATTCTCAACTCAATGATTTCCTCTTTCACCTTAAAAAAACTGGGGCGAAAACAGTAAATTAAATCCAAACTAAACAGAAGACGAGAACTAATAAAAATCAAAACATTAATCAACAAAATAGAAAACAGAAAAACAGCACAGAAAGTCAATGAAAACAAAAACTGGTTCTTTGATATCAATTTTATTGTTAAACCTTTAGCTAGACAACTTAGGGAAAAAAAGATAAAATAATTTACTCATTTCAGGAATGAGAAAAGGAATGAGGAATGACCACAGATTCTGTAATTACTAAAAAACAGTGAGGAAATATTATCAGGAGCCTAATGGCTATAAATTCAACAACTTAGATAAACTAGACTAATCCCTTGAAAGATACAAACTATCATAGCTCAAAGAAATAGATAACTTTATTAGCCCTGTGTTTATTAAAGCAGTTGAATTTAAAATTAAAAAATCGGGCCAGGCATGGTGTCTCATGCCTGTAATCCCAGCACTTTAGGAGGCCAAGGTGGGTGGATGACCTGAGGTCTCAAGTTTGAGTCCAGCCTGGTCAACATGGTGAAACCCTGTCTCTACTATAAATACAAAAAAAAAAAAAAGTTAGCTGGGCATGGTGGCAGGTGCCTGTAATCCCAGCTACTTGGGAGGCTTGAGACAGAACAGCTTGATCTCGAGAGAGAGGTTCAATGTAGATGATAGGTTGACGGGTGCAGCAAACCACCATGGCACATGTACACCTATGTAACAAACCTGCACGTTCTGCACATGTATTCCCGAACTTAAAGTATAATAATAATAAAATTCAAAAGAGGAAATAATATCAATTTTATACAAAATCTAGAAAATCAAAAATAAGGAAATATTATTCAACTCATCTCTCTATGGAGCGTGCTATACCAGCCTGGTCAACACAGTGAAACCCCATCTCTACTAAAAATACAAAAATTAGCCGGATTTGGTGCCATGTGCCTGTAATCCCAGCTACTTGGGAGGCTGAGACAGGAGACTCACTTGAACCTGGGAAGCAGAAGTTGCAGTGAGCTGAGATTGTGTCATTGCACTCCAGCCTGGGCGACAAGAGTTTTAACTCCGTCTCAAAAAAACAAAGAGAAAAAGTTATTTTTAAAGAAGGAAAAAGGAAAATGACAGACCAATATATGTCATAAACACAGATACAGAGATCCTCAACAATATGTTTGCAAATTAAACCCAGCGATATATAAAAAAGATAAAATATCATGAGCAAGTGGGGTTTATCTCTGGAATGCAGGCTTGGTCTAGCACTCAAAAATCAATAAATGTGAATCACCATGTTGATAAAGTAAAAAAGAATCATATGCTTATCTCAATAGCCATAGAAATGGCATTTGATAAAATCCAGCCTCTGTTCCTAATTTTTTAAAATAAAGTCTAGGAACCCCCCAAAACATGATAAATGACACTTAATGAAAAACCTATGGTATGCCATATATGATTTAGTGGTAAGGACACTGCTTTTCTCTCATTATCAGGAAAAAGACAAAATGAGCACTCTCACCACTTCTACTTAACATTGTACTGAAAGTTCTAGCCATTAGGAATTAGGCACTTCATTAAATAAGATAAATGGATGGCAAACAAGCACGGAAAAAGATGTTCTACAGTATTTGTTATTAAATGCAAATTAATAGCACAATGATATCTACATTCCTATTTTCATGGCTAAAATTTCATAACAAGTGTTGGCAATGTTGTGGAGAAACTGGAATCCTTATACTCTTCTTGCTGGAATGTGGAATGGTACTACCACTTCTGAAAGCAATACTTAGGTGATGGGTTGATGGGTGTAGCAAACCACCATGGCACACATTTACCTATGTAAGAAACCGGCACATCCTGCACATGTATCCCATAACTTAAAATAAAATAAAGTTAAAGAAACAATTTCACAGTTCTTTTTTAGACTATAAATGGGAATTATTATTGACGCTTCTGATCCATGTTCTCCTATGGGGCTAGAGACCATATATTCATGTACACTTTTGATAAACTCTTCAAGACATAGGCTTCCTCAGATATTGATTGGATTATCTCATTTACATGGTGGAATCTTTTTTTAATTTTATTATACTTTAAGTTCTGGGGTACATGTGTAGAACATGCAGGTTTGTTACATAGTTATATACGTGCCATGGTGGGTTGCTGTATCCATCACCCTGTCATCTACATTAGGCATTTCTCCTATTGCTATCCCTCCCATAGTCTCCCATCCCCTAACAGGCCCTGGTGTGCAACGTTCCCCTCCCTGTGTCCATGTGTTCTCACTGTTCAACTCCCACTTATGAGTGAAAACATGTGGTGTTTGGTTTTCTGTTCTTGTGTTAGTTTACTGAGAATGATGGTTTCCATCTTCATCCATGTCCCTGCAAAGGACATGAACTCATCCTTTTTATGGCTGCATAGTATTCCATGGTGTATATGTGCCACATTTCCTTTATCCAGTCTATGGTTCATGGGCATTTGGGTTGGTTCCAAGTCTTTGTTATTGTGAACAGTGCTGCAATAAACATGTGTGCATGTGTCTTTATAATAGAATGCTTTATAATCCTTTGGGTACATACTCAGTAATGGGGTTGCTGGGTCAAATGGTATTTCTAGTTCTAGATCCTTGAGGAATCACCACACTGTCTTCCATAATGGTTGAACTAATTTACACTCCCACCAATAGAATATCCCAGAATATCACTCTGTCACCCAGGCTGGAGTGGAGTGGCATGATCTCAGCTCACTGCAATCTCCGCCTCTCAGGTTCAAGTGATTCTCCTGCCTCAAATTCCTGAGTTGCTGGGACTACAAGTGCATGCCACTATGCCCAGCTAATTTTTATGTTTTTAGTAGAGACAGGGTTTCACCATGTTAACCAGGATAGTGTCGATCTCCTGACATTGCAATACACCTGCCTTGGCCTCTCAAAGTGCTGGCATTACAGGCCTGAGCCACCATGCCCTGCTGAGGCCCCACTAACTCTTTAGCAGGAAAAAATTAACTAAATGTCCAGTGTCATTTACATTTATAATAATTGAAATCGTGATTAAGTTAATATTAGACTTTTTAGAATAGCACAGTTTCTCCAGTGTCCCTTTTCTCTTCTTGCTTCTCTCTTTAAGGTGATGTCTTGGTGTACAAATGGAAGAATTCATGGTTCATGAGATCACTTACAAGCAAATGATTCAGGATCTTTTTTGCACAGTGTTTTTGTTGTGTTTAGTGTGGTGCTTAGATGTTCTCTGATTTCAAGATTTGTATATTTAAGTGCTTACTTGACATTTTATATAGCTATCCAATAGATACCAGGAACTGAACTCAAATTTTATTCCTTGCTTAACCTTGTCCATTTGTATAAATGGTCTGTGATCACCCAGTGTCTCAAATCAAAACTCTAGGAGTGATTCCCTTTCCCTTACCTTCTACGTCTAGTTCAGCAGAGTCTATTAGTTCTGCTAAATACATACTTTGGATCTATCATCCTTTCTCCATCATCTTTGCCATTTATTCTGGTCCAAACTGCATTATCTCTTGACTAGACTCCTGTCGTAACTTTTCATGTGTTTGCAACTCTTCTTCACTTGCCAGTCAGGCTGAACTTAAAAATGTCAATCAAATTCACAATTTCCTTCAAAACTGTCAATGGCTCCCACTGCATGTAGAATGAAGTGTTGTCTAACAATATAAAACTTGAGGTTACCTTGCTTTACATCTCATGCAATATCCAGCTCCTGCTGCATTTTCAGTGTCATCATTCTCACTCCCAAACACAATGACTTCTGTTCTGTTCCCCCGAGAAGACAAACTCTTACATGCTTTAGGACCTTTTCAGTTCTCTGCTCTACATGCTCTTCTCTAGGTTTGTAGCAAGCTAAACTGGTACTTCATCAGAGAGGCTTCTGCCCACATTGTCAAGAGTGGCAGAACTCAGTTCTCTGCTTTCTATCACATCACCTTCTTTCTATCATATCACTTATTGCAATTTGTAATTATTAATTAATTAATATGTTATTTTCTTTTACTAACTTATTGTCTTCTTCCCCCCATATTGTAAGTTCCATGAAGGCAAGAATCATACTTGTTACCATGATTTATTTTACCACTATTCACTAAGTGAAATGGATGAATGTATCACTGTATGCTGTGGTTTGATATGCATTCCATTATTTTTAACATGATTTGTCAAACATAATTACTTTCCTAGTTGTCATAGTGTGGCTTTAGTCATTTAAAACTACTGTTGTTACCACTACAACTATTATTGTCTTTTAAATATTCTGTAATAAAATAAATGATATCTCCTAACAGGCATTTGGAAACAAGAGCATAGTTCTTTGGGCAGACCTGGTCGGAATTACCAGAGTGTTGTTTGTATCTTCTACTGTCAGAGTTAGGACTGTGTCAATAGCATTTTTTTTTTTTTTTTTTTTTTTTTTTTGAGACGGAGTTTCGCTCGTTACCCAGGCTGGAGTGCAATGGCGCGATCTCGGCTCACCGCAACCTCCGCCTCCTGGGTTCAGGCAATTCTCCTGCCTCAGCCTCCTGAGTAGCTGGGATTACAGGCACGCGCCACCATGCCCAGCTAATTTTTTGTATTAGTAGAGACGGGGTTTCACCATGTTGACCAGGATGGTCTCGATCTCTTGACCTCGTGATCCACCCGCCTCGGCCTCCCAAAGTGCTGGGATTACAGGCTTGAGCCACCGCGCCCGGCCGTCAATAGCATTTTAAGAGCTAGTGATGATGATTGCCTTGAAAGTTCAGTCATTCAGAAAGCTGAGATAACCTACATTCACTTAGGAGAAATACATAACTTCTATGCGTAGATCAGCACCTTCTCTGGGTTGTGTACTTTGTCTGTAATGATGCAGATCTAAATTTTATACCCAAAGCTCGGATAAAATAGCTAATCCAAATATCCTTTGCCTTTTATGGTCTTGGTCCATGAAGCATGATATTGCATGAGACAAGTAACACACAGAATTTTCACTTGTCTTGAGGCCTGGAAAGATCTAATGAAATTTAATTTGTTTTGCTTGGAGCACTATTGGCTCAAGCATATTGGATTCATTCAGAAACTTATCTCTGAAATCCTAGAGATAACTACTTTGACATTAAGTTTTTCCTCCTGTTTTGTATCATAGTGGCTGTTTAAATATATGCAGAAATTATTTGAAATTGAACCTGTGGTGGTTAAAATTTTACATTAGATTTTCAAACGTGAACTTGAGTCCTCAAGTTTATGCAAAGAAAGAGAATTCTAGAGAGTCTTTCTCCCAGGAAACTTTCTTAGAAAATAATTTTAAGTTAACCAATGGAGTGCTTGTCTTTTCTCTTATTAAAGATTCGTCAGAATTAATTTTCACAGTCACTTTTTTACCTTTACACCTTTCAGTGAAACCTTGAGTCTGATAAATGTGTTAAATAGCTCAGACTAGCAGATGTTAATGTGGAAATTGCCACCCATCAGCCCCAGTTCCTAAATTTATGTCTGTGTGCCTTTGGCCAAGTTATTTAACCTTTCTGAGGCTCTAGTTTTTCTATTGTAAAATAAGACTACTGTAATAATACTGTCTGCTATGGCATATAATTCTCAAGGATTAATGGAGATAAGTAAAGGCCTTAACCAGGGGCTTGGCACTGGTTACTTGTCCAATGAGTAACTACTATCACTAGCTATATTGGTGACTACATTTTCTTTTAATTAATTCTTTGTGTTTCACAAATTTGTTTGTAAATTAATTATACATTTCTGTAGAAAAAGTTTGTTGTGTTTTTAATGCTTAGATGCAATAATTACTCTTTTACTTACATTTTTCCTATTATTTGTTTTACTTTTTACTAAAGAAGGTAAAATATAATATATAGGCATTATATATTTTAAATGTGTTTATAACTTTAGCACTAATTTTCAGGACAACTCTCACCACAACTTCATTGGATATAGTTGTGTAACAAAACTATTTATTCCTTTTTGTTCATATTTTGGCCTTATAAAATATATAAACATAAAATCACTTTTTGCTATAATGAAGGTGAATTTTTATACCTTTTTTCACATTCAGGGAAGTACTAAAGAGATTGCTTTCGGCCGGGCGCGGTGGCTCAAGCCTGTAATCCCAGCACTTTGGGAGGCCGAGGCGGGTGGATCACGAGGTCAAGAGATCGAGACCATCCTGGTCAACATGGTGAAACCCCGTCTCTACTAACACAAAAAATTAGCTGGGCATGGTGGCGCGTGCCTGTAATCCCAGCTACTCAGGAGGCTGAGGCAGGAGAATTGCCTGAACCCAGGAGGCGGAGGTTGCGGTGAGCCGAGATCGCGCCATTGCACTCCAGCCTGGGTAACAAGCGAAACTCCGTCGCAAAAAAAAAAAGAGATTGCTTTCAACCTTATATTCATTCTCTAACTTTTCACCAAAAGAGGGCTAATAATGCAATTGGTGAGAACCTGTGGCAGTCCTTTTCAAAGAGGCACTGTTCCTGGGCCTTAAAAATGCAGCCGTATGGGAGTGTTTCCTCCCCTTCATCTCATTATCTACTAAAAGTATTTAGAGTACGTTTTGTGCCACTATTTTTCTTACATTTTATCTTCCTTATAGAAAACATGCATGAAAGTATTTGCCACAGAGGCAAGGCTGCCTGCACAAGTCTTTGTTCTAGTGTCTCTGCCTGTTGTTGGAAATGTGGGGTAATCCTCACTCCATGAAACTGATAGGGGAAGGAGATTTTGAGTCTGTTTGAAAGACCCATATGCAGGAAGTAGGGCAAAAGAAGCTTCTGGTATTAACTTATCAGAGAAGCCCGGCTTTGTTAGAGTTCTAGGTTACCTAGAAATTAGAAAATGTGTGTGGTTATTTTTTGTGTGTATAGCATGCTTCAAAGGATACCCCCTAAAAGAGAAAAGGAGCATGAAAGCTTTAAGTCATCCACAACCCCAGCATTATGCTCCTTCTTTCCGAGCAATTCCAGTGATGGTTTGATACATTCAACACCGTTATGAGAGAGGACAGTCTTGTACTCACAGAAGACTTTCACTCTTTTGAGTTTTCACTATACATGATTCCCCTTAAATTCCACCTAGAAAAGGTTTTCACAGTATACATTTATTTTTTTTTTTTTAAAGAGAAGACTCCAAACAGTGAAATAAACACTAGTTCTCAATATAGCCTTCATACTCTGCAGAAGGCAGAGGTAATCTCCTCAAGAACCCAGCTGTGTAATCTGACCACTGTTTAATGTCACAGGGACTTGCAGGATCTATTTATATAAATTGACAGGCACTGATAGGGTTTCAAATACATTTCTACAACCCGAAGTCATTCTCTCCTTGTGTGTTATAACTTCACAATCTCATGAAGAAGAAGTCAATTTTATTTTTAAGATTAAGCTTGAAGAAATCAACAAACAGTAATAACTAAAATGTTCAACTTGATGTTCCCAGAGCTATTAGTGACACAGTACAAAAAAAGCTATTCTTCAACACAAAAAATAGCTGGAGAACAAATTACCATTTCAATGAAATCTGATGGTGAAAGGTTTAAGAACAGAGTCACAGCCTCTGGAGTGAAACAGAGGGTTTGAGTTCTTAGCTGGGTGAACTTAGACTGGTTATATAATTGGCCTGAATATCCTTCTGGGTGGAAATGCGTGAAAGTCCTTCTCCATAGGGTCCGGGTAAGTATCTGTGATAAGTTGTCAACCTTATAGGACAGTGCCTGACATATAGTAAGGGCTGAAAAATGCCAGTGATCTGTTAGATTAAGTGCTTAGAAAGTCAGTATTATTCTATAAATAACTGACAATAGATTTCAGACAGTACAAGAATATTCCTATTTAACACATTTCATAGCTGACTTCAAGATCTTTGAAAAATATCTTTCTTTTATAAAAGAAGACATTAATAATGCATTCATGTATTTATTTGAAGACATTGTAATAGTAAATGGAATTAACATCTTAATTTATTTCCCAACTTTGGTGTCTTCTTGCTCTCTGATTCACAGAACTACCCAATCAATCTTCCTAAAGAACAATTACCATCTTGTTATTCTCTTTTTCAAAACTCTTTATTTAATCCTCACTCTTTTCCTTTATGAGTCTCATGTTATAGTCAAACTGAATTAGTTTATAAATTCCTTAAAGTGAGAGGTCTTCATTTATTTGCCTTTGTAACTCTGATGTCTATTATACTGCAATGTACAGTGTGTCTGTCCTTTCCAATCAATACCAGCATTACTGGTCTCTAGGTTTGTTGCTTTTGTTCTTACCCCTTCCAAAATTCACATCACAATTTATCATTGTAATTTTAAATGCTGCTTGGATTCTAGTGCCTGCCATTTTGCCTGCATTATCAAATTGTTAACTATAATACTAAGGTGATCCCAGGGGAAACATTCTGATGTCACCTGCAATATACTGTTGATGACTTCTTTATTTGCAACCTAGCTAATCCAAACAATCGAGGCCTTTCACATCTGAAGATATGGCTACCACAGATATTGAATTCTTGCTTGGCCTAGTGTTGGAGAGAGTAGATTTTCATGTGTTACTTGTTTAGTAAAGGAATGAGTTAAAAGCCTTATCAAAGTGCAGAATATGCGCTATTTTATTTTTCTAACTAGTGTAAGTATTCCACTATTGCAAAGAAAGAAACATAGTCAATTTAAATATTATTTTAAAGGACATACTCTTTTCAATTCAATATACCATGATTATTTATATAATTATACATTAATTATTCATAGATTTGTTATAACTACTTGTAATATTAGTGCTTGAAAACAGAAAAGAATAAAAGTAACTCAAAGTTTTAAAGAAAAAAGATGACAAATCATAGATATTACTTGACTAGTAAGATACTTTTCCACCTCAGTAAACATCACTGCCCTGTTACTCAAGTCAAAATCCTTGAAGTCAACCTTCCCTTCTTCCCTTATCTTCTTCATCCAAATTAATAGAACCAGGTTCTATTAGTTTTTCCAAGAAAATATGTACTGAGTCTGCTCCCTCATCTCCACTGCAACCATTTTAGTGACAGATGCACTTCAAACATAGTCATTTTCTTACTGAATTACTACCATAATATCCTGATTGATTGCTCACCTACCTGTCTCACCCCTCTATAATTCATTCTAAAGTTAACCAAAGATTCTTACTTTCCTCCTTAAAACCTTCTAGTTGTTTTCTATTGAATGTAGAATAGCACCCCAAATCCTTACCATGGCTTACAGAGAAGACCTCCATGAGGTCCTCCCCAGAAACCTGTCCTACTCCTTCTCCTACTAGTAAATTCCTAGATAAATCAATCCCCTGTGTAATCTAGGACCTTTGACATGCTTCTGCCTCTGCTTGGATGTATTTCCCCTACAGTTTGCACATTTTTTAGGTTAAATGCAAATATAACTTTATCAGAGAATCCTTCCCCGACCATTCAGTCTTAAAGATAATTTTTAGTCTTTTGCTGTCATATCAGTCATTTCATAATATTTATTACAGCAGTCAATTGGGTGGTAATCTTGCTCATATATTTACTGCTTTTTTTGTGTTTTTCCTCCCTTCCAATTTGTCTAAATTAGAAGACACTTGAGAGCCAGGAAATTGTTCTCTTGTTAACTTCTATATACCATGGTCTAGAACAATAGTTGGCAAACTATGGCTTCTGAGCCAACATAGCTTGCTGCCTTTTCTTTTTTTTTTTTTTTTTTGTACACAAAGTTTTGTTGGAACACTGCCACACCCATTTATTTAAATATTGTCCATGGCTGTTTTCTTGGTATGGTGACAGAGTCAAGTAGCTGCAAGAGAGATTGTATAGCCTCAAGTCTAAAATATTTACTTTCTATTTACAGAAAAAGTTTGCCAAACCATGTATAAGACTTGAGGGAAGCTAAGACAGTTGCAAAAAAATGATCAGTTATGTAGTCAAGGACCTAACGTCTTTTAGAGCTTGAATTAGGGTATTAGCTGTAGACAATAAGAGAGATAGAGACATCATCCAGAGAGGGAATCTACAGCATTTGTCAACTGGGTGTAATGAATAAAGCAAGAAAGTGAGGTGACTGCAGAGTTTCGAGTCTGGGTTGCTTAGAGAATGTTGATACCATTAATAAAAACTGGGATGTAAGAAAAGGATGTGATCTGGAGAAAAGACATTGAATATGATATTGGAAATACTACACAAAGTGTCAGTAGTACATTGTAGCAGAGATGGCAAGCTGACAGCAGTTTCGAGCTCAAGAAAGTGACAGAGACTAGAAAGCTCTATTTCAGATTCACATTTGTTTGAGCAAGAACAATTTTTGAAATTTGGAAAGTAAAGACTCAAGGAGATAATTTAAAAAAAAAAGAATATATGTAAGGACAGAACATTAAGAAATGAATATATTTAAGAATGAAAAGAGAGATGAGGAATAGAAATAGTCATTTAAGAAGGAAAATTACATTGGTTTCCAGAAGAGATGGTTTTTGAGTATTCACTGCTCAAGAAAGTTAAAAATGTAAAATGGAAGAGAAAAACTGAGAGAAAAATTTTACACATTTGTAACAAAAATTATTTATATACCTATTAAATTATATATACATAAAAACTGAATTCTTAATTAAAAATGCTAGTGAATTATACTTATAAGGACAAAGGTGTGATGAGTAAACAGTTACTCAAACAACAATGACTTTAACAATATATAAATAATTTCTTTCTCTTGTAGAAGTCTGAGCATGAGCATATCTGCGCTGATATGGCAGTTCCATGGGGCAGTGATGAACACCATGCTTCTTCTAGCTTGTGACTCTGTGATTCTTAACATGCATGTTCCTCTTTGTGACTAAACAGCTCCTTTGGTTTCTGCTATCATATTCTTATTCCAGTGAGCAAGAAGAGGAGAAGGAAGGTAGAAGGCATCCTCCTACTTTCTCTTTATGGGCACAACTCAGGTATTGCACACATTAGTACTGCTCACATCCCATTAGCCAGAAAGTAGTCATGGGAACACTTCAGCTGCCAGGAAGGCTAGAATATGTCTTTATCCCAGTGATCCATGAAATGTGTGGGTTTATCATTAACTAAAGAAAGAGAGCAGGTATAGGGGACAGCTGGTAGTCTCTGCTACATACTGCCTCAATAGAAGAAATGCTACACAGAATATGAGAAAAATCAAATCACAATATAGATGCCCTAACTATAATCGAATAAATGGACATTATACAAGACAGCAGACAATTATATTGTCTGACACTGACAATTATACAATATTCTCAGGTAAACAGGCCTAACCACCCATCGCTATACCTCCATGCAGTCTAGGTTACCACCTAGACTATGATAATTGCCTCCTAACCCATGTCCCTGCTTCAAGTCTTGTCATTCCAAATTAATCCTCCAAAATGTTTTCAAGTGATCTTCAGGAAAATCCAAATCTTTTTAAGCTTACTTTTTCAATAGGAAAAAGATCCAGGATTCTTCTCCATGCAGTCTAGGCTACCTCTGTATCACACCTAGACTATGATAATTGCCTCCTAACCCATCTCCCTGCTTCAAGTCTTGTCACTCCCAATCAATCCTCTAAACTGCTTTCACGTGATCTTCAAGAAAATCCAGATCTTTATAAGGTTACTTTTTTAATAGGAAAAAAATCCAGGATTCTTGACATGGTTTTAGACCTTATGGATCTTTGCCCTCACCCCATATACGTATATGCCAGCTGTCAAGAAATGCTTGCAGCTTCCCTAATGAACCTTAACATTTCACAGTTTTTGCTGAGACTGCTTGCTCAGCCTGAATGCTTTCCCCTGGTCTCCCTGGTAAATGCCTACTCATCTTTGGACTCAGCTCAAATGTAACTTCTGTAAGTTATTTCTGATCTCTCACTTTACCACAAACAGAAGTGATTTTCTCAGCTGTTCCCCTAGTGCACCTTGTATATACTTTTATTACTTTATCACACATTTTTATGTTGCTTTATTAGTTTAGCTTCTGCTTTGCCTGCCTCACTCATTAATAAATTAAGCTTTGTGAAACATGGGATTGTATAATCTCTTTCTTATATCTGCCACATAACAGGCCTTCACTAAATATTACTGGTGAAGTTACTGGGACCAGCCTTTCTAATAACACAGTCTCCTTAAATGCTGGATTAGAGTAGATATGGTCAGCGTGACCTGAGGGCTCATAGGAAATTTTGGTAGACATAAGATGTCCCTGTGCCTTGACACTTGAACATTGCCCTGGCCTGGGCTTTCATAGAAAAAAGCAAAAGCAAAACTTACAATGCCTTTCTTAAAAAAAAAAATGTTTAAGAGATCACTATTACAGTATCTTTCATTCTGCTCCTAAGTTTTAACCCTTCTTATGCTGCAGCAGCACACTAGAAAGATTAATTCAAGGGGTTCTGGTGTTTATAGTCCAGGAGTCTTTTTGCCTCCTTTGATACATAAAATAGGATATAGGTAGATTCCTCCTTGATCCAGGCTATAAACATCAATTAACAGAGAAATTTACACTATTTTTATTACTTTTCTTAATATGTAACCTCTTTGTGGGAGGAAACATGGGAAAATTAAATTTGACTAAGTAAAAATAGTCCGAAGTCTCAGGAGATTCTTCTTAATGGTGATAAAATGAAAACTAGAAGAGTCATTAGGCAATTATCTGACCAGTTCTATTTCTGCCCTGAGTACATTATGTCAGGTGCTTAGTACAGAATCTGGAATGAGAAAATTCAGAATCCCTCAGAACTTTTCTGCCACTCTGAGTTCTCTCTGATTTTATTTGTGTATTAAGTCTCCATGTGATTAATATTAGGACTTTATATTTTTGGGCCTCTGGAACCTCATAACCTGTTAATACTTCTCAATAGAATGACAATGATTAATGAATTTGTTTGGCAAGAAAGGGAAAAGGGGCAGTTTTTCCAACTTCAAGGAAGTTCAATTAGAGGAATTCTTTTACACTTTATTATTTCTTTAGTAATCTATTCTCTTAAAAAATAATATGTTGTTCCTTCATAAAGTAATTAGTTTTTTTTAAGAAAAGTGTCTCTTTCCCTATATTTCAAAATCAATGATTTTCTTTAGGGTGACTTGTATCACACAGGATTTTAAACTAACAAAGATTATTCCTCAGAATAGAAACATGATCTGAACATTTATTTTTGTATTTGTCAATATTTGCTCTGGACTAAGGCTGCTTTAGTCAGAGATCATCCCTGTTCTTTTGCCTTTTATTTTTCTTTTTCCTTTGAATAGTTCCCAACTGGAGTTGGGAGACAAGCTTCTTTTTTCTCTGGCTGTAAAACTATTGAAGATAAGTCTGGAGCTCTTGGAGGACAAATCTTTACTCTGTGGAGTACACTGGTTTCAAACTAAAGTCAAAAGAAGGAAGATAGGGAGCAAGAGAGAAAGGGAGAAAGAGGATGAGACCACAAGTCCTGGAATATGAAAATCTCTGCCTCAAGTTATTCCCCTGAGCTACTTCATTGTTGGCCTCTTTATGATTTTATCATGTCAACCAACATTTCCCCTTTTCTCATTAATCTACTTTGAGTTTGGTTTATATTCTTTGAAACTGAGAAAGTCCTTACTAAAAAGTGCTCGTCAGTCTTTGAGTATAATAACAACTTAATTTTTGGTTTTCCTCTCTGAATATAGAAATACAAAAGCCTTAATTCTGAAACAAAGAATACGTTTGACATGGTGAATTCACGGTGTGGTAGACCCCACTGTCTACTCCTGATGAAAATGATTATGGATAAAACAAAGTAAGGGGAAAAATGAATGACTATCTTTCTCACAGAATCTTAAAAGCTGTTGAAAGTGCTAACAATTCCCACTTCCTTATTTTAAATGGAAACAATACAAAATGTCTAAGTCTTGCTATTCTGCTTTCTTATGGGAGCTGGCAATACTCCCACAGCTGTGTATGCAGAGCTGTGAGGAGGATGTTGACACTTTTGCCCAATTAATGCGCAGCTTTGCTGGACTTCTGTCCAATTTCTGACAATGCCAGCAGTGATGAGGGATCATTATGGTCTAATGAGAGTGAAAAAATTGGAAATCCAAGCCTCCTGTAGAAATGCTAAAGCCAATCTACTAATGTGGGAGAGAGAAGGTCTTAGGCCATTCATTCTATTCACTATAAATGCATTTTTGAATTAATAAAAAAACAAAATTCTTATATTATGTAGCATATTTTTTACTTTTTAAACTGCAAGCTGTGTTGACTAGTCACAGCAGGGAGGAACAAATCAATTAATCTTTCTTTTCATCAAGAAGCAAAACCGAATATGTCTAAATCAACATTTTCTTTTTGGCTTTAATATGGTATAATTGGCAAATAAAAATTGAATACACAAGGTATATGATGTGATGTTTTGATACATGCACGTCTTGAAATGATTACCACCATCAGCTAATTAACATATCAATCACTTCATGTAGTTACCTTTTTTATCGTGGGAATACTGAAGATGTATTCTCTTAACAAATTTCAGGTATACAGTACATTATCATTAACAATAGGCACCATGCTGTCACCTATTGTCACAGAAGTTTTTCATCTTATAACTGAAAGTTTATACTCTTTGACCAACATCTCACCATTTCCCTCAACCTGTCCCTCTGCCCCCCAGCCACTATTCCATTCTGTCTTTATGTATTTGATTTTTTCATTTATAGTTTCCACACATAAGCAAGATCATGAACCATCTTTCTGTGTCTGACTTATTTCATTTAACATAATGTCCTCCAGGTTCATTTATGTTGTTTAAAGTGGCAGGCTTTCCTTCTTTTTAAAGACTGACTGATAATTTATTGTGTATGTATACCATAATTTCTTTATTCATTCATCGACAGACACTTAGGTTGATTCCATGTCTTGGTTATTGTGAAAAATGTAGATACCTCTTTGAAATAGTAATTTCATTTCCTTTGGATATATACACAAAACTCAAAGTAAATTAAAGATTTAAATATAAGAACTGAAACCATAAAACTTCTAGAATAAAATATGGAAAAAAATGTGTAACATTATATATGACACCAAAAGTTCAGGCAATACAAGCAAAAATAAGTAGAACTACATAAAACTGGAAAGTTTCTGTACAACAAAGAGAACAATCAACAGTAAAAAGGCAACCCACAGAATGTGAGATAATATTTGCAAGCCATATATCTGATAGGCTAATGTCCAACATAGATATGAAACTCATACAACTCAAAAGCATAAAAGAAACCCTAAATAACTTGATTTGCAAATGAGAAAAGGTCCTGAATAAATTTTTTCAAAGAAGACATAAAAATGGCCAACATGCATATAAAAAGTCTTCAACATTACTAATCACCAGAGAAATGCAAATCTAAACCACAGCAAAATATCATCTCACACTTATTCAGATGGCTATTATCAAAAGACAAGTGGTAACAAGTGTTATTGAGGTAAGGTTGTGAAGAAAAGGGAACCCATATACATTGTTGGTCAAAATGTAAATCGTTACAGTCATTATAGAAAAAAGTATGGAAGTTTCTCAAAAAATTAAAAATGGAGTTACCATATAATCTAGCATTTTCACCTTTAGGTAGATATCCAAAGAAAATAAAATTACTAATCAAGTGTTTTGTCTTAATAAGAGATAGCTGAAGGAAATGTTGTTTAATCTTGGTAATCTGATATGAAACTGAAAAGTACATGTGGTGGAATGTAAATGTTCATCATTAATGTTCCCTGCTAGTCCACTATTAATTCATATTATGTTACATTGATACTTCAGCTATTATGTTTACTTGAAAAAGTATACAGAGGATATGTAACAAATGTCCTAATTGTTCTTTATCCTTGCCATTAGCTATCATAACTTGAACTTTCCAATCAAAGTGTTTGGATATAATACATTAGCACTGTTGTAGTATTAGTATGTAAGTAAACAAGACAGATGATATCTCTTCTCTCATACAGGAAACATTCTGTTGAAGGAAAGCCTCATAAAACACTCATCTATAGAATGGATTCAAGCAATAGTAGGATGGTGTGTTATTAAGATATATTAGGATGTAAGCCTCCTTGAATAAATCAAAAGACCTTTGTTGTGCCAAACTCCATGCTATAATGAATCCTGTTAGAATGAAACTCCTATTTGCTTCCAGAGGATAAATTACATTCCAATTGGAGAAAAAGGCTTAAAATGACTTCAAGAAACACACTGTAAATTTGACACCTCTTTTGCATTCTCCTGAGATATTTTCCTCAAGGAATTGATGTGCAAATCATCAGAGTCTACATATTTTTCCCATTAACTACAAAAGACAGTGACTAAACAAATTAGAAATTTTGTTCATTAGTAGAAAATCAGTAAAAGTACACTGCCTGGACGCTTATGTAAAAAGTTGTGATTTTTTTTTCTTTCTGAATTATTTCCCCTAAGCCACTTTCTACTGGCAGTCTGTCTCCTCACATTAGTGACAGGAAGAAATAATTAAGTGTAAGTTGTCACTTGTGATCGGATGAACCATGAAGTAAAAGTGCACTAAATGGGGCAGATGAAACCCTGGCTGTCCTCCTCACATCTGCTGGAATAGAGTTAGGAGTAATCTCTAAAACATTCCCACTTCTAATTTCCAGAATTTATGTGGATGACAAATGAGAATAATCTAGATTTGTCTTGTAGGATCTTTAAGAGGCATTCTTTATCCTTAATCACTTACCCTTAGGAATATCCTCAGAATGTGCTTTAAATTAGGATAAATCTATGTATTATAGTTAGGGTGAGGTATTAGTAATTGTTGAATATTACTACATCTAACTTAACTGTTAGTGTGACTTGTGAGTGGATAAACAAGAAATATTTATTGGTCTGATTGTTCATTTATTCAACAAGCATTTAGTGAATACCTTCTATGTATCAGAAATTTTTGGGCCGGGCGCGGTGGCTCATGCCTGTAATCCCAGCACTTTGGGAGGCCGAGGCGGGTGGATCATGAGGTCAAGAGATCGAGACCATCCTGGTCAACATGGTGAAACCCCGTCTCTACTAAAAATACAAAAAATTAGCTGGGCATGGTGGCGCATGCCTGTAATCCCAGCTACTCAGGAGACTGAGGCAGGAGAATTGCCTGAACCCAGGAGGCAGAGGTTGCGGTGAGCCAAGATCACGCCATTGCACTCCAGCCTGGGTAACAAGAGCGAAACTCCATCTCAAAAAAAAGAAAAAAGAAATTTTTTTAAGTAACCAGAAAATAAAGATAATTAAGATATAGTTCTTCAAGTATTTCTTCCAATCTAGAGGAAGATAAATTGGAAAATTGATGGTTAGAATATAGCATGGTCAGAGCTATGAGAAAAGAGAAAGATCACATGAGAAGGGTTAACAGACATGAGGATGCAATGCTTGTTCTGGGTCTTGAAGGATACTTTGGAGCTATTTAGGAGACTAAGGATGGAAGACTGCTGGGTTGGGTAAAATGTAGCAACTGCAATAGAGAAAATTGCAGGAAAAAAGCCCAGTGGTGTCTTAGTCTGTTCTGGCTGCTGTAACAAAACTACCATAGACTGGATGGCTTATAAATACCAGAAATTTATTTCACATAGCTCTAGATCCTGGAATGTTCAAGATCAAAGTGCTGGCTGATTTCGTGTCTTTTGAGGGCCTGTTTCTCATAGAGCCTTCTTGTTGCTTCCCAGGGTGGTGTAAGTAACAAAGTAACTCTCTGGGCCATTTTTTATAAAGGCACTAATCCCGTGCACAAGGACCCTGCACTTATGATCTAATCACCTACCAGAGGCCCCAACTATGATATGATCACCTTGAGGACTAGAATCTCAACATATAAATTTTAGGAGGACACAAGTAGACCATAGTCACCAGCAACTGCAAAGTCAGGTAGATATGAGGCTGCACCTGTGGGGAGCAGCAAGCAATGTGGTCTAGCTGGGAAGAAGGGTCAGGAAGGAATAATGTAGGAGGCGAACCTGTAGAAACAGAGGCTAGGGTCAGAGCATAAAGCCTCAAACGCTTCCTTGAGAAGTTTGCATGTTATTCTGATTATAGGAGGGTACTACTATAATCTTTTCAAACATGGCTGGTTTTATATTTTAGAAGAATTACTCTGGTAGTAAGATATTAGCAAGACTGGGGATAAGGGACAAGTTAGGGAGGGAAAAAGAAGGAATGAAGATGCCTTTCTTTCATCTTTGTTAAGAAACTGGAAAGATGGTTGTGCTTCTACCTGAAAATGGAAATAATGAGAAGTAACAGCTTTTTTCTTTGAGAGGTGGGGGATGAAGAGACAGGCCAAGTTCAATGTGAGTATTCCAGTTTCAAAAGTATATACAACATGTATAGTGGACAGTGAGATAAAAAGGAGATAAGAGCTTAGAGAAAGTATAGCTCAGCAAACTGGCAGAGGAACAGAGAATCAAGCACCGCATGTTCTCACTCATAGGCGGGTGTTGAACAATGAGAACACATGGACACAGGGAGGGGAGCATCACACACTGAGGTCTGTTGGGGGGGTGACTAGGGGAGGGACAGTGGGTGGTGGGGAGTTGGGGAGGGGTAACATGGGGAGAAATGCCAGATATAAGTGATGGGGATGGAGGCAGAAAACCACATTGTCATGTATGTACCTATGCAACAATCCTGCATGTTCTTTACATGTACCCCGGAACCTAAAATGCACATATATATATGTGTGTGTGTGTGTATATATATATATATGTGTGTGTATATGTGTGTGTGTGTATACATATATATGTGTGTATATATATATGTGTGTATATATATATATGTATATATATATAAAGAGAGAAAGTATAGCTTAGAAATAGGCCATTGGCAATATGATTATGTGGGTGTCTCATTGGTTCTAGCTACCTCCATTTCTATCAGGCTCATGCTGCATGGGGCGCTCTATTATGGGTTTGCCTATTTTCACTGGTGGCAAGAATCATGTAAGGTATTCATTAAAAGAAACTTTATAAATGAGAAACAAAGATATTATCAGTTCTATTCCCAGACTGAGTGAATCAGGATCTCAAAAAAAAAAAAAAAAAAAAGGCCTGGAGATCTTCTTGTCTTATTTTGTTTTGTAAATAACACCCTGAAAGGATCTTGCCAGCATGGAATTCTGGGATCTGCTTGGGTAGTAGCAACATTGTTAAGCACCTACTATGTGGTAGGCACAGTACTTTAAGCTTTATGCACATGAAGACTCTATCCCTTACAACAGCTGTCCCTAACCTTTTGGCACTAGGGACTGGTTTTGTGGAAGACAATTTTCCCACCGACCAGGTGGTGGGGGAGGTTTGGGGATGATTCAGGTGCATTACATCTATTGCATGCTTTATTTACGTTATTATTATACTATAACATATAATAAAATAATTATATGGCTCATCTTTGGGAGACCTAGGCAGGTGGATCACCTGAGGTCAGGAGTTCAAGACCAGCCTGGCCAATATGGCAAAACCCCTTCTCTACTAAAAAAGTAAAAATTAGCCCGGCGTGGTGGTGGGCACCTATAATTCTAGCTACTTGGGAGGCTAAGGCAAGAGAATTGCTTGAATCCAGAAGATGGAGGTTGCAGTGAGCCGAGATCACACCATTGCACTCCAGCCTAGGCAACTGAGTAAGACCCTGTCTCAAAAAATAAAAAATTATACAGTTCATCATAATGTAGAATGAGTGGGAGCCCTGAGCTTTTTTTCAACTAGATGCAACTAGATGCTCCCATCTGGGGGTGATGGGAGATGGGGATAGATCATCTGGCATTAGATTCTCATAAGGAGTACACAACCTAGGTCCTTCACATGAGCAGTTCACAATAGAGTTTGTGCTCTTATGAGAACCTAATGATGCTGATCTAACAGGAGACAGAGCGCAGGTGGTAATGCGAGTTATGAAGAGTGGCTGTAAATACAGATGAAGCTTCACTCACCTCCTGCTGTGTGGCCCAGTTCCCAACAGGCCACAGACCTGTACCAGTCCATGGCCCTGGGAGTTAGGGACCCCTGCCTTATAACACATAACAAAATAAGTATTATTGTCCCTGTTTCAATATGAGGAAACTGACATTCATAGTCTTGCTCAATGTCTCAAAACTAAGTGGAAACAGCAACTCCTACTGATTCCAGTGTCTGTGCTCTTGACCTTAAAATACATCTTGTCCTGCTTTGTGTTGAAGAATGCCTAGAATGACATATAAGAGGTATTTTCTCTTAGTAAAGAACATATTGTATGCCAAAGGAAATAGAAAAATTCAAATGAAATTATCTTTATGTGTCTGCTAACAGTAGATCATCTTTAGTGTTGAAATTCCCTAGCATATCTCTCCTTCCTTGCAATAATGTTGCAATATATTCAGATTTGCTAAACAGCAACTATATCCTCAAGCACTTTGCTTCAATTTCTTTAAATACTTTCTCTACTTTTTGTCTTTTGCTCTTCATCTCTGTTCCTTCTCTTTCCATAGGATAGAAACCACCAGCCACTGAATCCTGGTCAACTTCAAGCCAAAGGTAACTGAACAAAATGGGGGAGGAAGGTAGGCTTCCAAAGGATGAACAGAAGGGGAGAGGAAGAGTATTGATACTTAAACTCAGAGCCGTGCTTTGATAAATTATATGGCTTAATTGTTTAAAACACCTGATTAAGCTGTATTTCAATATTAAACACTTTTTGGCTACATTCGTCTTCTGTTCAGCAAGTACAAATGCATTTTTCTCACTACATGTGTCCCCTTAACAATTAGACTACTTTGACGATTAATGATCTCAGTGTCCTCATCTGAAATAACGTGCCCTACTTGTTCTTGTGATGCTAAAAAATTGTAGAAGTCATATTTTTTAGCTTGCTGTTCTCCCTGAGGTTCATCATGACCATGAGTCCACCAATACTTATCAAAGATCTGCAAGATACAGCATCATAACCCATTTTATAGAGTGGTAAGTTAAGGAAAGCAAAGATAATATCTGACAGGTTTAAAAATAGAGGAGATAGGGCATATCCAATCAGGGGTTCTGGAATAATAGAAGATGCTCCAGAATTTGGTGTAGATAACGTCAAGTAAGCATTCTGGTGTCTGTGCAGAGACAAAATGACAGATGTAGGATATCATAAATGGATAACATCAAAGGGCAAGGAGTTCTGTGCTACGAGCTCTGAAGCCTATGAATGGAACATCTTGGAGTGGAAGAAAGTAAAGATATACTTAAATAATAATGAGGATATGTTAAAAGATCATAAGAGGCAGTTTGAAAGGGCTCCCACTAGTTAAATCTAGAACAATTTGTGCATCAATATAATGATCATAAGAAATCACAACCCATTAAATAGGAGTACATGAGTCCATACAAATATTAATCAATTAAATCATCAAGCAACTATGAAGAAATGTTCTTTCTTATAGTACAATGTAGTATTAAATCTATAAACCATGATACAATTGGAAAGTCATCATTTGACTACTATCAAAATGATAAAGGAGTCAGGCCAAAAGCACCAATTGTCTCAGTTTGTTCAGGCTGCTATAACAAAATACCATAAACTACGTGGATTATAAAAACAACAGAAATTTATTTCTTGCAGTTCTTGAGGCTGAGAAGTCCAACATTAAGGTGCAGGCAGATTCAGCATTTTCTGAGGACCTGCTTCTGGGTTCATAGATGGATGTCTCATTGTGTCCTCAAATGTCTTTTGTGTCCTTAAGGGGCAAGGGAGTGCTCCAGAGTCTCTGTC
Organism: Aotus nancymaae; assembly: GCF_030222135.1. Taxonomy (NCBI): domain Eukaryota; kingdom Metazoa; phylum Chordata; class Mammalia; order Primates; family Aotidae; genus Aotus; species Aotus nancymaae. The sequence continues at coordinate 42,853,612 of NW_026988413.1, forward strand.
ATAAGGGCACTAATTTCATTCACAAGGGCTCCATTTTCATGACCTAATCACCTAACAAAGGCCCAATCTTCTAATGCCATCATATTGGGATTTAGTGTTTCTACTTAGGAATTTTGAAGTGACACAAAGGCATTTGCTAAAACTAGTGAGTGGACATTTAATGAGAATCAAGACATTTACCTAGCTAGACTCAAAGTATCCTACCACAAAATATCTATTAGTTACAAAGTGAAAAGTAGCAACCTGAAAGTGGATAAACTTTGCAGACACCACCTTTACCAAGTGATTAAAGTTAACATTATCAATAATAGCATAAGACAACATTAAGTGCCTTCTGACATGAAAACTGGGAAACGTATGTTACTTCTGTGGTATTTTTTTTTAAAAAAAACATAACCTGAACCATTCATTAGGAAACAGTAGATAAACATCAAGAATCACTAATTTAAAACATAAATTGCCTGTACTCTTGAGAATTATCATCTTGAGAATTATCATATCAAACCCTACAAGCCAGAAAAGAGTGGGGGCCAATATTCAACATCCTTAAAGAAAAGAACTTTCAACCCAGAATTTCGTATCCAGCCAAACTAAGCTTCACAAGCGAAGGAAAAATAAAATCTTTTGTGAACAAGCAAGTACTTAGAGATTTCACCACCACCAGGCCTGCTTTACAAGAGCTTCTGAAAGAAGCACTACACATATAAAGGAACAACTAGTATCAGCCTTTCCAAAAATATATCAAAAGGAAAAAAGCATTAACATAATGAAGAATTTACATCAACTAATGGGCAAAACAGCCAGCTAGCATCAAATGGCAGTATTAAACTCACATATATTATTATTAATCCTAAATTTAAATCAACTACATCCTCCAATCAAAAGATACAGACAGGAAAAAGCCGAAACCCATTGGTATGCTGCATCCAGACCCATCTCACATGCAACAATACACAAAGACTCAAAACAAAGGGACGGAGGAAGATTTACCAACCAAACGGAGAGTAAAAATAAATAAATAAAAAGCAGGAGTTGCAATTCTCGCCTCTGATAAATAGACTTTAGAGCAACAAAGATCAAAAGAGGCAAAGAGGGACATTACATAATGGTAAAAGGATCAATGCAACAAGAAGAGCTAACGATCCTAAATATATATGCACCCAATACAGGAGCACCCAAATACATAAGACAAGTTCTTAATGACTTACAAAGAGACTTAGACTCCCACACAATAATAGTAGGAGACTGTAACATCACATTGTCAATATTAGACTGATCAATGAGACAGAAAATTAACAAGGATATCCAGAACTTGAACTCAGACCCAGAACAAGTAAACTTAATAAACATTTATAGAACTCTCCACTTCAAATACATAAAACATACATTTTATCAGTACCATATCACACCTATTCCAAAAGTGACTGCATAATTGGAAGTAAATCACTCATCAGTAATTGCATAGCATTTCATAGATTTAAATGAAATATTGGTTGGCTGCTTGTTATTTTCTTCCCTTATTCCTTCCTGTCTCCATTGTTAAGCACAATTATTGGCATAAAAGAGGTTTTCAATTCTCATTTTTAGACTGCATTCTAGCCTGGGCAATAAAGCAATACTCCCGTTCTCTCTCCCTCTTTCTCTTCCTTTTTCTTCCTCTCCTTCATTCTTTTTTTTCTTTATCTTTCTTTTTTCCTTTTTTTTTTAAAGAAAAAAAGTAAAAAAGAGCTCCTTCCAATGATTTTATTGATTAAAAAAAAAAAAGGAAAAAAAAAAGTTAACTCATTGGGCCCAAAGTATGTTAACAAAAGCCAGGCTGTGCTTCTCCTAGTAGTCAAAAAAAAAAAAAAACAAAAAAAAACTATAGGTTAATATTACTGATGAAAATTGATACAAAAATCCTCAGCAAAATACTAGCAAACTGAATTCACCAATACATTAAAAAGATCATTCATCATGACCAAGTGGGATTTATCTGAGGGCTGCAAGAAAAAAAAAAAGAGAATTATCATGTTATAAAAGACAAAGACTAGAACTGTCCCAGATTAAAAGAGACTCAGGAGACACAATTGAATGCAAAAGGATTGACTTTTACTATAAAGCACTTGATTAGGGCAAATGGTGCCATATGAACAAGGCCTATGTATAGTATCATATATGGATAACAGTACTAATCAATGATGCTTTCTTTATTTCAATAAGTGCCCTGCAGTTACATGAGGGAATATTTTTGTTTTAAATAAATATACCCTGAGGTATGTGAGGTAATTAGTGGTAATGAATAATGTCAGCTTCTTACTCCCGAATACTCAAAAATGGACAGTTGATGGATAGATAGGAAGAGAGACAGAGAAATCCAATGTGATAAAATATCATTTGAAAAGTCTATATGAATATGGAAATATTTTGCAAAATTCTTACAATTTTTTTGGAAATCTAAAATTATGTCATAATGGAAAATTTAAAATAACATAAAATTGAAAATTGTCAAATTTAGTTATATGTATTTGTTCTGGTTATGTATTGCTACATAACAAATAACCTAAAACCCTGTAATTTAAAATAACAAACATTTTTTATAACTTATGATTTGGTGGGTAGAAAGTGGGGCAGGGCTCAGCTGGATGATTCTTCTGCTCCCTTGAGGTACTGACTGAGATCACTTGGTGCTATTCAGCTGCCAGCTGGTTTGCTCCAACTGAAAGAATCCATATCAGCTTCATTTACATGTCAGACATCCTGGAAGGGTAACTGGCAGGCAGGAATTAGTTGAAATAGTTGTCCGAAACACTTATATGTAAATTGGATATCTGACATGATATCTCAGGGCTCTAAGTGCAGGTTCTCAGAGATAGAAAATGGAAACTGACAGTTTCTTAGAGCCTAGATCCAGAGAGAATGGCACATGTCTGCCATATTTAATTATTCAAAATAGCCATAGAGCTCACCAGATGTTAAGAGCAGGAGACACAGACTGCACCTCTCCATAAAAGGAGTGTTAAAGACTTTGTGACCATCATTAATTGGCCAAAATAATTGCCCATAAAAATGCTTTATTTATTTCTTCCATTAGTTGTGTTTTATATAATTGATTTATTGTCTCATCTTTATTATTACCTTCTTTCTGCTGGTCTTCAATTTGTTTTGCTGTTTTTTTGTGCATCTTGAAAAGGAACCTTAGATTGTCCTCTTTTACCTCTTATTTGTTCTAATATATAGATTCTAGACTTTAAATATTCATCTAAACACTGCTTTAGCTGAATACCATAAGTTTTCACATATACTATCTCCACTATCATTCAATTAAAAATATGTTTTTTTACTTTTTTTTTTTTTGAGAGAGAGACTGGGCTCACTCTGTTTCCCAAGCAGGTGTGCAGTGGCACAATCAGCTCGTTGCAGCATCTAACTCTTGGGCTCATGCAATCCTCCCACCTCAGACTCCAGAGTAGCTAGAACTGCAAACATGCACCACTACACTCACCTAACTAACAGATGGGATCTTGCTATGTTGCTCAGGCTAGTCTCAAACTCCTGGCCTCAAGTGATCCTGTCACCTCAACTTTCCAAAGTATTGGTATTACAGCGATGAACCACTGTGCCTGGTCTGTAATCTCCACTATAATTTATTTTTTGATCCCTGAGATTTAAAAGTGTTTAGTTTCCAAGGGTTGGAAATATCCTAATTATCTTTCAGTTACTAATTTTTAACATAAATTTACTCCAGTTGGAAAAACTAAAAATTATTCAAGGCTTTGAAATACATTACTATTTGCTATAAGACCTAGGATCTTATTAATTTTTAAAATGTTCCATCTGCCATTAAAATAATGTGAATTCTATCATTGTTGGGTGAAACAGTCTACAGATGTTTATTCAGTCAAGTTTGTTAATTGTGTTTCTAAGATCTTTCCTTATAGAATTTTTGTTTACTTTTAAAAAATAACTTCTCAAGAGATGTGTTAAGGTCTTTTATTATGATTGTAGATTTTTCTATCAAAATTTTTAGTTATATCAATTTTTTACAGTATATATTTAATTGTTACACTATTGGTGGATGAGGATTTGGGATTTATCTTCCTAGGAGACTGATCTTTTTATCTTTTTGAAGTGTGTTTCTCTTTAGCTACTAATACAGATTGTCATAAGGGTCTACTTTTTCTAATGTCAGTATAGCTAAGCTGAATTTCTTTTGGTAAGTACTACTTGCATGATATACCTTTTACATTTTGCTTTCAATTTTTCTGTGTCTTTAAGATGCACTCTTGTCATCATCATATAGTTTGATTCTGATATTCTAGGTCTTAACTGGATTATTTACTCAATTTATATTTAATGTTATTACTGATATAGTTATTTTCTATTTCATCCATCTATTTTATATTCTTGTTACTATCTTTTCTTGCTATTTTTGGGTCAAATAACTATTTTACTATTCATATTTTCTCTCTATTGGCATTTTAAAACTATTTCTTTAGTGATTACCCTAGGAACTTAACTATGCATGCTTGACTTAATGTAGCCTAATATAAATTATTATTTTAAACTTTTTGCACCTATAAAGATGTCTAGCTATAAGAGTATGAGACACAAATTAAGCACTTAATATACACTTATGGTATTATAGAAGGAGAGAAGTAATATTTAGAAGAGAAGATAAAGTGAGACAGCAAGTCCCCAAGAAAAAAAGCAGCATAGATGCACCATTTCTTTGCTTGCAAAGTGTAAACATTTTAATCAAAGCTTTCAAGTTCTTACAATATTTGCCTTCTGTATTCTTCATCTCTCAGAACTTATGTTACTTTACAAGCATTTCTCAAAGTACTGTCTGTGAACTACCCGCAATAGAATAATGAGAATGAGGAAGAGGGGTTATGTTTGTTAAAAATGTCAATTCTTGGGACTAGTCTGTTCATAAAAATTAGAAATTATGCATGCTTGATTTCAAGAACCTACCAGTTTTATGAAAGTATTGTATACTTAATCCAGTTGTTCATATTGACTTAGCAATGTGGATTAATACTAATTCTAAATGGGTCAAGTATCTTCATGTCAGTATGCCTGCATTTGAATTCTAGTCTTTACTATTTAGAAGGTATGTGACCTTGGGCAAGTTACCTTATATCTCTATTCTTTAGTTTCTCAATGCATTAAATGAATATAATAGCATATACCTCATACATTCATTGTGAGAATTAAATATATGTAGATTATTTGGACTAGTACTGGGCTTATAGCAAGCATTTAAGAAATGCTGTTCTTATAATACATTATCATTAATAAAAATGATTCTATTCTAATGTTTTATGTTACCGTTCTACAGGTAAAAAATATTAAAAATATGTGTGAGCCTGAACTGCACATTAATTTTCTGAAGTTGATTTTCCTGATATCAGTTTATTTTGTTATCTTCTGTCTCTGATTTCCCTAATTATAATTTCAGAAGGAAAAAAATCTAGGTAATTGATTGTTCTAATCAGTTACATTTTGTTGATCAAGGTTTTGCTGAATTTATTTTCCCTAATTTGAGTAAATTCACAGAAACAATCCATCATTTATTTAATTGCTAGGATACACTCTGTTTTGGAACATATCTTCCAGAGATTTATGAGAAAAATAGGACCTGGAAATTATGCTGTCAGAGTTGTGGATAAATGGTCTGGTTTGGCCAGGTGCGGTGTCTCATGCCTGTAATCCCAGGACTTTGGGAGGCCGAGGCAGGAGGATCACAAGGTCAGGAGTTCAAGAACAGCCTGGCCAACATGGTGAAACTCCATCTCTACTAAAAGTACAAAAATTATCTGGGCATGGTGGCACGTGCCTGTAATCCCAACTACTTGGGAGGCTGAGGCAGGAGAATTGCTTGAACCAGGACCTGGAAGGCGAAGGTTGCAGTGAGCCAAGACCTCCTCACCTCACTGCACTCCAGCCTGGGCTACAGAGCAAGACTCCACTTCAAAAAAAAAAAAAGATTTGGTTTAACTGCTCAGTGAAATGGATGAAACAATTATTCTCAACTCCATGAACAACACTATTGGATAAGGTACCCATACCATTTTCCATTAAGGTACCATTTTAATTTAAAACTGCATTTTAATTGCACTATAGGTAACCATAATGAGCCTGAGTTTGGCAAAGCCAGAAGGATTGGTCCTCAAGGAGATGAAAGAAAGAGATCCAACACTCTGAGGAAAAGACCATTCAACCACAGGGCACCTCAAAATGACTATTTTCATTCTAGCTTTAGTGCATGTAAAAGAAAATACTTCTTTCAACTGCTATACTGTATAGCTGCAAGTGGTTTCCAACTCAAGGTATTATGTTTGCCTTGACCCAAGTGAATTCCAAGGAATACAAGTTCTGCAAGATGTCAAGTACACATTCCAAAAATAATAATATCTATATTCAAGTAACTTTGGAAAAAAATCTGTGTTAAAATAAGTTAACTATGTTTCTTTACTGTGGAAACATAAAAATAAAGCTTTTTATCATTTGTCAATGTAAAATGTGATTTTCCAGAGGCTACACTTACCCTGTGCTTTCCAAATCATTTGATTATGAAATCAAACTTTGTTTCCACAGAGCCTCTCACAGAACTTAAGCTCACAGAACATACATTTGATGGGAAACACTGTTCCAGTGAATAAGAAAGAGAGAAAATACCAAGGAAGTATTTTTTTACATCAAGGAGAGAAAAGTATCATTTCTTTCAATGATTGAGGGAAAATACAACCAAGAAATTGTAATTGGTAAAGGGAGAATGCTTTTAGAAAAACTTTATAAAACCGTATTTAAAATTTCTTCCATTAAACACCCAGATCTTGGTTTCTCCAATAAGATGAAGCAGGGCTCCATGGAGAAATGGATAATTCTAGGGCATGGCCAAGAAAAATACAAGATGACCTGGGCACATCTTATAATGACAGAAAATAGGAAGTGTTAAAAAATTAAAAACACATCAAGTTGAATGATGAAGAATAAAAAAAAGAGAGACAACAACAACAAAAATTAAAAACACAATAATAGATGCATGTCAAAGGGATATTAGAGACCACTGAAAGAACTTCCAATGGCCAAAGCCAGAAAAATTCAACCAACAAAAGAAGTACATTAATATTATCTTCCATGGAACTGTACAGAGTTAGGTAACAATCTACAACCTAGAAAATGGGATATAATGGTTGAGTGGAGTAGGACTTTGCACAGGACAACTAATACAGAGTTCAACTCAGGTCACTCAGAAAGGGTTGTTTTCATCTCCAAGAACCTCGTCTCTCCTCATCCAACCCTTAATACCCCAAAAAAAAAAAAAAGAATTAATAACAAATCTCATCCTTCAAACCATAACCCAGAAGGGTAGACAAACTGGTCCATGATAAGGGCATCAAAGATAATATACCACCCTGTAGCAGAATAAATAAAAAAAGAGAGAGAGCTATGCCAGGCGTGGTGGCTCACGCCTGTAATCCCGGCCCTTTGGGAGGCGGAGGCAGGTGGATTACCTGAGGTCGGGAGTTCGAGACCAGACTGACCAACATGAAGAAACCCCGTCTCTACTAAAAATAAAAAATTACCCAGGTATGGTGGCTCACACCTGTAATCCCAGCTATTCAGGAGGCTGAGGCGGGAGAATCACTTGAACCTGGGAGGCGGATGTTGTGGTGAGCTGAGATCGCACCATTGCACTCCAGTCTGGGCAACGAGTGAAACTCTGTCCCAAAAGAAAAAAAAAGCTTTGCTGATTAGCTGATTAATTATGACCAAGAAGAAATTAGATTGCAATAGTGCTAATATACTAAAGAAAAAGGAAAAAAGAGGGAGGAAGGAAAGGGAAAAGGGAGGAAGCAGGGGTAAAAGAAAGAAAGTAATGTATTATGAATGTGCTCAACCAAGACCCAGCCTGGAAGGAAAAATAACCCAAGAAACTAAAGGAAATTCCTCATGAATGCCTTATGTCATAGAATATCTTAGTTAGGATCTAAGAGTTCCAAGGCAATAAGATAAAGCAACAGAAAGGACTAGACTTGGAAGCTGCAGACTAAAGGAAGCAATTTAAGAACCACTGCAAATGAACAATCCACACATATCATTACAGAACTAATGTATTAGCTAGAGCCTTTAAGGGGCAAAATAGACTTATCTGGCTTTCGAGTTAATGGCTTGTGATAACCACAGTAAATAAAGAAGAAAAAAAGAAAATAAAGAAACAATGACAGATTTGAGGGCAAAAGCAATAGAATGTAAAGATAATTGTGATTTGAAGTAGAAAACTCAACAAATTGAACTGAAAACGCACTTAAAGATATGGTACAGAATATCTTCATGGGTGAAATCTTCAGATTTAACAAAAGTTGACAAAGAGAAATCAACAGCCAAAAATATACATATTGGTTAAGTAAGTCAATTTCAAAGATAAAGAATTATCCAGGGCACCAGAAGGAATAAAACGTGTTTTCTACAGGGAGCAAAAGCAGTCTGGTCTAAGAAATTTTTCCGAATTTTATTCCCAGACTATAATGGAACAAAGTCTATATATTCCAAGAGAAAGTATGAAACAAAAGTATTATACCTAGCCTAGTTGTCATTTAAGATACTAATGTAGTAAATATGACATGAACAGCAATGTCCATTACAAAGTAGGAATAGAAGGAAGAAATTGTAAGAGTCCACCCCTTCATCTTCCAAGTAGACTAATTGGTCCATCCTTACTAAGTATAGTGACAGATTTTTAAAAGCTCTATACTTTGGTATTCTTCCTTAATCTTAGAAGATTTTTTAAAATTTATTTTTTGACAAACAAAAATATTTTACATGTACAACTTGTTTTGAATGTGCATCTATTGTGAAATGGCTAAATTGAGCCAATTAACATGAATTAAGGAAACATTTATTTTAAGGTTAATAATTCTTTCAGTTTCACTTGTTCTTTCTTCTATTAGAGTCAAGTAAAATTAAATGTAATACATTTTATCTTTAAAAAAGTATGTATTCTATCATCCAATTCTTAAATAATTGTATCTGGCTCACTTTCTCTTTTCCTCTGTTTATACACATAGAGATTGGAAAATGTTTCCCAAATGGAACACTGGTGTATAAACAGAGGGAAACAGTGTGGTGGGATTTTGGGTGAGTTATCCCTTCTTTGTGTCTGTTTAAATTGTTGGATTTATTTTTAAAATAACAGGCATCATTTTATTTTTTTAAAAAAAAGTTGCTATATTTAAAAACTACAGCTACATGAAGAAAAAAATCAGAATTATACTGTTTTCTTTTTTCTTATACCTTTGAAATAAAAAAAAAAAAAAAAACAGTGAAATGAGCACAGGAAAAGGCTGTTTGTGGTGTGGTTTGAGATTAAAAGAGTGTTTCATCTTCAGAGGAGGGGTTTGCCCATTGGTGAGATTTGGTTCTCTGTTTGAGGAAGTTCCACAATGAAGTACTCTCTGTTTAAATAAGCAACAATTAAAACCACCATAAAGCCGTTTTATGCCAAAAACTAAAATCAGCTTCCTGAGAGACCATGATCAAACACAACAAAAGGTTCTACACCACACCTAGAAGTCACCTAGAAAAAAGAAATTAAAAGTTAGAATTCTGAGATTAAAAAGCAAAACAGTGAAAAGTAAGCAATAGTTGATAATGGGCAAGTTCAAAAGTAAACTGTACTTAAAGTTATCAAGAACCGGCAGAGAAATTTATTATAGGGAAATTTGTAATTTTTATTAAGAATTCCAGTAAGCCCCAGATTTCTGGGTAATGTGAATCACTGGGAAGGGATTTGCTATTTTCAAGCCAAAATTTGATTTTTTAAATGATGTAATAAGGTCAATAGATCATAAGTCTCCATTATCTTACCTTTCATTGAACCATTTAATGACTTTGAAATGTATGAATTAGGCTGTGTCGAGGATTGAACAAAGATTACTATGACTTGGCTCCTTTTTTTTTTTTCATTTAACAATATCTGTGCACTATTTTCATAATTCTCATTTTCTCTTTACTTCTCAACAATACCCCTCGTAGAATAATTTCCGTTCTCTTCACATATAGTAGAGAATTTTAGGATCTATCCAGTTCTTTATGGAAGACATGAAGATGATTGCTTAAAGTCTCCTTTTAACAATCTGGGAATGACTATTAGAGTTTACATCTAACAAAATTGAACAAAATCTCTGCTAATGGAAGGGCACTTTCAGGACTAACACTAATTATTCCCAGATCAATCCCTAGATATTTTGTGCAAAAGTTATTACCTGGTCAAATAAATTTAGGGAAAAAAATCCATTCCATATCCTTCCCTTGATGGGCCCTAAAGCAGTATAGAATATTAAAGATTTTGAGAAAGTCTCAAGAACGACACAGCTATGGATTTGTTTGGTCTACACTTATTTTACCTGAGACCTCTTTCCCAGCTCCTATTTTCCACAACAGCTGAAAACACTTTGGAATTTCACCTAGAATTTTGTGTTTTCATGTTGTTATCTTTGCCGTAATAACTTTTTATTTACCTCTCTGTATTTTCTATTCTTGATGAATGGCTTAGATTTAATATTCTGCCTTTCAAAGGGAATAATTTTCTATGTTTGCCTATGCTCTTTGGACTCACTGATAGACTTTTTGTTCCATCAGGGGCTTTCTGCTTTACTTCATACTCTGTCTGAACCAATGCTCTTCTCCTATGCAAATTATTAAATAGTTTTTCTAATTTCATATAGTTTTGTCTCCTTTTACAGACATAACATTATTTGAATTGCAATGATCAAATCACAATCCTCTCTTAAGTTCCAACTCAACATGAGATCTCTTCTTATGATGTTAATACAACACATTTCTTCCCTTTAAGTCACTAAGGCCTCTCTAACAATTTTGATTTAATCAATTCATTCAGTAAATTTAAAAAATAGTAATATTCTGCAATGTACCAGATATTCCTTTACCACCTAAATATTTGTGAAGCATTTGACACATTGCCATCACTATGCAAGGTTTTGGAGATACCATGATGAAAAAAACCCAAACATATAAGGTTTCATGTCATTACTGTCTAACACTAGAAAGAGAAAGTAATTATAAATGGGTAAAGTATAATAAAAGAGAAGTATAGAGAGTTACAGGGCTATATAATGAGTGAATCTATGCTAGTCTGAAGGACCACAGACTTCCCATAATGTTTAAATTGAAAGAGTAGTTCATTAAACAAGTATTTATTAAGTATCTACTGTGGCACCATGCTATAATTGGAAATGAAACATTAAACAAAAGACATATTTCTGCCCTTGTGAAGATTGAAGTTTCATTGGAATGACAGAGGACATAAACAAATAAATTTTAAGTCGTCAACTCTAAGAAGCAATAGGTAGTGAATAAACAAAACATAAGGACCACAGGACCTGCCGGGGTGGGTTCCAGGGAGTACGCTCTAAAGAACAAACTCCAAGCTGAGAACTTAAGAATAAGAACCTTAACATATATGGATTTAGAGAAAGTGAGTTTCTGGCAATAGAAGTGTCAAGGGCAAAGCCCCTGCAGCAGAGAAGAGCTAGGCGTGAGTACACTGGCATCATCAGTCAGGTGAGCAAGTGACAAGAGAGTTCCATTAGATGAAGTTGGACTGGTTGTGCCCCTATGCAAATCATGGTAAGACTGAATGTTTTACTCCAATTAGAAAACTATTGCTAGGTTTTAAGAGGAGTGGCATAATATGATTCAGATTTTAATAAAGCCATTTTGATTTCTGCCTGAAGAATGTATAGGAAGAAGTGAAGAGCAGAACTGGGAGCCAAAAGCAGAACTGGGAGACCAGTATGGATGATGTGAAAAATACAAGAGGGAAAGATCACAGTGAAGGAATTGGAGAAAAGAAAAATGACAGTCCAAGGCTCCTGCTTTAGTAACATGGTAGATGGTGGTGTCATTAGCTGAACTAAAAAAGACTGGGGGTATCAGGTTTCTGGCAGAGAAAAATACAACAAAAAACTTTAGAACATGTTAAGTTTGAGATGTCTCTGACACATCCAAGCACAGATATCATGTAAGATATTGTATTTACCACTCTGGCTCTTAGAAGAGCCTCATCTGGTATTTTAAGTCAGAAAACTGTTGACCACTTGAGGCCAGGAGTTTGAGACCAGCCTGGCCAACATGGCAAAACCCTGTCTCTACAAAAAATACAAAAATTAGCTGGGCATGTTGTTGCATGGCTGTAATCTTGACTACTTGGTGGCTGAGACACAAGAATCGCTTGAATCCGTGAGACAGAGCTTGCAGTGAGCTGAGATTGCATGCACCACTGCACTCCAGCCTGAGTGATAGAGCAAGACTGTGTAAAAACAAAAACAAAACAAACAAACAAAAATATCTGATGAAATCACCTATAGAGAGAGCTATAGACAGACCATAACAAGAGAAGACAATGGAGCCAAGGACTCAGTCCTGAGAAAATCCAACCAGCAGATTTTGGGTAGCAAAGAAAGAATCAGAAAAGCGAGTCAGTTAATAAGGTAGGAAGAAAATGGAGTCTATTTCTGCAAGAACAAAGTGTTAGAATATAATTGAATTACATGTCTGATTAAATATTGCTGAACAGTCATGATAAGGATTGAAAAATTTCTATTTGATTTTGTCACATGAAGGCTTTTGCTTATCATGACCTGGGCACATATCTGAGAAAATTGATGTGAATAGCTTAGGTAAAAAGGGCATGAGAACATCCCAATCAAGGAAAATAATGTATGTGACTTCCCTAGATGGAAAAGGAAGAGGCCAAGGCACCAGAGATCCTGTATGAGTGAATTATGGGTACAGAAGAGAGTGATAGAAGAGGAGGCTAACACTGGAGGTAAGAGATTTTTAAAAATATGGAGATATAAATATCAATATGGTATGTCTTATCAATATACATAATATTTTCACAAAAAATTAAAACTTTACTATGTAAAACTGGGGAGATAGAATTAAGTAGAATATTTTAGAGAGAATATATAACAGGCACAAAAGCCCAGTGCTAAGGAGTAGTATGGTACCCTTAGAGCACTGAAGTACTTAGGCTGACGTGGAGCATGTTGTGGAGTAGTGAGAGGAAATATTCTACAGGGTAGCTGGGGATCAGTCAGTCTGAGGGACTGTAGGTGCCCTGTTAGGTTTGAGCTTATTCTATAGACAGTGGTAAGACACTGAAGAACTCTAAGCAGCTGAATGACATAACGTGATTTATAATGATTAATATTTTGAAAGATAATTCTAGTAACAATGTGGGAGATAATTTGGAGTTGGGGGTTGGGGGAATAAGACTTGAAGCTGGGAGCCCAATAAGAGGACTATTGGAATACCATGTATAGGCAAGAAATGTTGACTGCCTGAACTAAGATGATGGCTGTAGAAATAAAGAAGGAAAACACAAATTCTCAAAATTTTAAAGAAGTGGAAATGAAAAAAATTAATAATATTTGGAGGTAAGGGACTGTGAAAAGAAACTTTCAAGGTAGTTCCCAGGTCTTAGGCTTGGGTGATCAGATGGATCTTGATGCCATCACACAAAATGGGAAATGAGTATATCAAACATCAAATAAAGACAATGAAGATTTCCATGAGGACAAAAATTTCCTTAGTATATGAAGTAATACAAAAGGTGGAAATATGGAAGCTTGGAGTCTGAAAGTAAGTTATTAGAATTTGGGATTTTAAGGTAGGAATTTTTCTAAATAATGAAATGGATCAAGATTTCTTGTAGAAGAATAAAAAGGTAGAAACATCAAATAGAGCCAGATAACTGATTAGAATTTTTAAAAGTCACATGGCCAATTGTTCTGAATATATGTTCAAGATGGTTGGCAATATGACTGGAAGCTTTTTAGAGGATATAGATAGAAACAGAATGAGTTACAATGTTCACAGCATCTTTAAGATACAAATCAAATAGTTATTCATCAGAAGCCCAGCTTTCCAACATTCTACGACATAAAAAAAGTTTATCCTGTGAATTCTCTAAAGAGGACACTGACTTTGGTTTTAAAAGTGAGGCGTGCTTCCTCTGACAGTCATGTCAAGTGCCTGTTACTACTTAGACCCATGGGATAAACATGGCACATCTCTGTGGAATTGGAATTTATTCGAAAATTTAGATAAAAATTATAATCATTTATTTGTAATAAAATCAACACATATGTATGTAGTAGCAGAAAATAATTGGTGAGCTTTTATGACAAAATATGGGCCTATTATTAATTTCTACCCTTACAGTTGTATTCCAAAACTGAGAGATACCACTATATCCTCCTTCATCTTTTGAAGGTTATAGAGACTCTGTGCTTTTCTAATTTTTCCATTAATTTAAACACTAGATAGATAAGATCCTAATAGTAATAACTGTTATGAAGCATATATAGATTTTGTTCTCGTTGGAGGCTGGTGGTTCAATGTTAATGAAAGTAACACATTGGGGGCCAAAACAATGCAGAATACTACTCAGTTCTCTCTTGTTCTAACTTGAACCAAGGACAAATTCTATCATGGGTTACAATGCATATATTTCACATAGTCTTTCAAAAGTGTTATTTATTTTAACACAATTTTTAAATAAGATTGGGCAACAGAGAGTTCAAGGTTATATTATTTGACAAGTATCTGGAGTGTAATTATATTATATTGCCAGTTAAGAGTTGGTTTATATGAATTGATGATCAAAATTTTAGGTAGAAACTTAGGCTAACAGAACCTAACTCATAAAAAATATGTGCCTGAAAAGACTCTTCAAGGACATGAGCTGAGGCATAACAGAAAGCTCACTTGAGTGTAAATGATTCCATGAGCAGAGACAAGACAGAAAAAGAAATTTCTTCCTCCTAAAAGAAATTTGCATCCGTTACAACTTACAAACAGATGGATAACCAAATCTCCAAAGGATATATCAAGAACATGGCCATGATAATTCTAAAATAGAAAAATAAATTTAAGTAACTGCTACTAAACACCTGCTATAGACATGGGAACAAAAAACGTTTGAAAATTGTTTACATTTAAATAAGTAAACTGATTGCACAATGTATCTGTAGATAATGAGCAAGATGGCTTATTTAACACCATATTTCTAAAACCTGGCTTTGCCTTAGCATCACTTGAGAATATTGTCTAAATCATAGATCCTCAGGCTACACCTCACACATCTACTAACTGAGGATCACCCAGGAGACTGTATGCCTAACAGGCTTTCCAAATAACTCCTGTGCATCCAGACTTAGGGAGCTCTGCAAGCCTGTTCACTATGAAGCAGATGGAGGCTAGATGTTCATTACCAAAAATAATTACCCTCTTCATGCAACAGTTGTGGTTTAGCTATTCTGACATTATGTAGACAGCACTGCTAAAATACTTATAATTTGTGACAATAAAACAATGTTCCCAGCACACATGAGGTTGATTGTTTCCCTGGTCTCTTTACTTGGAGAGTCAGCAGGTGCCTGCATCAAGCTCACACAAAAGAAGTATTGAGTTATTAAAGAACTAGTTGAAGAAAAGGGAAGTCAATACACAACCCTATTTTATCTGCTGGAAATTATTATCTGACTCACTACTGTTTCTAAGTGCAAGTGACATCAAAAGCTGCTGGCCTATACTGAATTCATTTAGTTAGACCTATAACTGATTCATGGACTTGGAGTCAAAGGCCATGAAACGATCAATAAAAGCTACACACAACCCTGTGTTGCATCTGACAAATTTCTCCCAGAGTTGATAAAAACAACAACAGTGCCTAAATCATTCATCCACCTCTCTAATAAAATATAGGCTTAAGTAGCTTCAGCTTAATAATTTATCGAGAAGGACAATCTTGCAAGCTTAAAAAAATCTAAAATTTCAGACTGTTAAGTTACCCACTGTTTTTGCTTGTTTTATTACAGAGGGTCTGACAGCAACCTTTATATTAAGAGGAAGCCATAACAGAGTCATTGTTTAATAGACCTGCAACAAATTTAAATATACTTACAAGACAGAACATTAATATGTTCTGCCATTTAGCTGTGGAAGCAAAGATATAGCTGACAGAAATCAGGAAAAATGAATGGAGAGGTGAGAAGCAGAGGGAACGTGATGGAACTAATAATATCAAAAAGGTAGAATGGGGGCATGGTCAACATGTTCTCTAAAGTTTGATAGAACAAGAAATAGAGTTTTAACATTACAAAAATAGACAGTAGACAAATGAAAACTAAATAATACCTTTTAAAATAAAGAGAAGTTTATTTTTTTCCTTTTATTTTTAGTTGAAACATTATAACTGTAGACATTTATGGGGTACAGAGTGCATTTTGATCCATGTATATAGTGTGTAATAAGATTAAGGCCATTAGCCTATCTATCACCTGGAACATTTATAATTTATTTGTGCTATAAACATTCAATTTTTGTTCTCGCTTTTTGAAAACATACATTTAATTATTTTTAACCGTTTTCACCCTACAGTGCTACAGAGCATTAGAACTTTTTCTTCCCACCTAGATGTAACTTTGTATCTGTTAGCCAACCTCTCCCCAGCTTCCTTTTCTCCCTACATTTCCCATTCTCTAATGACCGCAACTACACTTTCTACTTCTATGATTTTAAAAGTAGAGAAGAGTTCATTAAAATAAATCTTCAAGTTTCATAATGCTAAGTCAATAGATACAATCTTAAATTGATAAATTAATAAATTAAATTATAGCTCTAATATGTAAAAGCTTTCCAATAACTGGAATAAGAGTTAAAAATAGAAGATACTTTGGTTTTAATTTTATTTTTCTTGGAGGCAGGACAAGCAGCAGTGTGGAGTGGTGGACTGAGGGGGATGGGAGAGGGATGGCAGACAGTTATTCTGCATTAGAATTATCTTCCACACTGTGGGATCTGTTTAACCACATGCATGCACTACTTTGAAAAAAGAACTTAAAAGAAGGGGAAAAAGGGTCCTGAGAGCTGTAAAATTTAGAGTCAATCTTGGTTTATAAAGCTGGAAAAATTAGGCCAGATGAATATCAATTCAAAATCAAGTTTCAGTGATCTCTCACAAAATTCAGGAAACTGAGTCCTAATATCTTCCACTCAATCTGGAACTTCAATATTAAGATTTGTTCTTTGTTTTTAGTCTGATAAACTCAAGTATGGTCTCTTTGCAATTTCATTTTCTATGTTGCTTTTCTAATTGTTTTTTTTCTTTGATAATTGAAATTCTTTCTCTGAATAACAGAAAGGTGAAACTGATCATGATTGCTGGATTGCATGCATATAAGTTTATGCTTAGTTTTGTAATAAACCACCAAACTACGTCCTGAAGTGGCTGTACTATTTTGCATTTCTGCCAGCAGTGAATGAGGGTTCCTGTTGCTCCACCTCCTCACCAGCATTTAGTGTTGTTAGTATTCTGAATTTTGGCCATTCTAACAGGTGTGCAGTGGCATCTCATTGTTGATTTAATTTGCATGTCCTTGATGACATATGATTGAAGCATCTTTTCATATCCTTATTCGCAATGTGTATATCTTCTTTAGTGAGGTGTTTGTTAAGGTCTTTGCTCCATTTTTAAATGGGTTATTTGGGTTTTTTATTGTTGCATTTTGAGATATCTTTGCAGATTTTGGATAATATTCCTTTATCCAATGTTTGTTTTGCAAATATTTTCTTTCAGTCTGTGGTTTATCTTCTCCTTTTGTTGACATTGTCTTTCACAGAGCAGAGCCTTTTAATGTTAATGAAGTCCAGCTTATTAATTATTCCTTTCATGAATCATGACTTTGGTGTTGTATCTAAAAAGTGATTGCCGTTCCCAAGGCTATGTGGGTTTTTTTCCTGTATTATCTTCTAGAAGTTTTGTGTTTTACATTTAAGTCTATGACCCATTTTGAGTTAATTTTTGTGAAGGGCATAGAGTCTATGTTTAGACTCATTTTTTTGCGTGTGAATGTCCGGTTGTCCCAGCACTATATAAAAGATATCTCTGCTCCAACGTATTGCCTTTGTACCTTTGTCAAACATCAATTGACTGTATTTATGTGGGCCTATTTCTGGGCTCTTTATTCTGTTCTACTGATCTATTTGTCTTTCTTTTCACTAATACAAAGTGTGGTACTAGTACCTTTATTTAAGTACTGAAGTTGGCTAATGACAGTCAGAACTGCAGCTTTGTTCTTCAATATTATGTTGACTATTCTTCATCTTTTGCCTCTCCACATAAATTTCAGAATCCTTTGTTAATGTTCCAAAAATAACTTGCTGGTGATATGCTTTATTTTTAAGGTATTTCTAAGCTAAACTTTAAATGTCTGTGACTCTCACATTTTTACTATATAAAATTTTTTCCTCGAATTAAAAAAAGGTTGTTTTTGGGAGGATGCTATCAGCCAATGCTTTACAAACAAGCTGCAGACCATTGACTGGGAATGGTTTTGCTTTCTGTCCAAATAATTTAAAGCCTGTTAAAGTTGTGGTCCAGGGAAAGAGTAGTCATGGTGATTTTTCTCCATCCACTCCTACTCTGTGAATTATCTGAGAACTAGACTTTTTCTGTGCAGATATAAATGGGAGAGACAGTACGTTTCAGATTGTCAAACTACTGAAAATATAGCTATGGTAATCAAGAGAATAATTTAAGAAAGTGAGGTGGAGGTCAGGGTTTGTATAGAAAAATATTAGAAATAAGTGTTAATGCTGAGGGAAAGCAGTCAAAGAGGAGAGTTTTTCTCCCTGTCACAAAGCAAGGCGATGCCATTGTGTCCTGCTGCCATAGGCAGAGAGTCTGTGTAACCACAGGACTCTATTATTTTTTATTTTTATTTTTATTTTATTTTTTTATTTTTTTTAGAGAGAGAGAGAATAGGAAGGAGGAAAAAGGAAGAGAAAGCGAGAGAGAGAATGGGGAGGAGGGAGAAGGAAAAGAAAGAGGGAGAGAGAATGGGAGTATTGCTTTCTTGCCCAGGCTAGAATGCAATTTAGTAATGGGTATTGAAAACCTCTTTTATACTGATAATTATACTTAATGATGTAGTCAGGAAGGAATAAGGGAAGAAGATAACAAACAAACAGCCAACCAATATTTAATTTAAACCTATGAAATGCTATGCGATTACTGAGGAGTGGTTTACTTCCAATTATATAGTCACCTTTGGAATAGGTGTGAGGTGGTAATGTATGTTTTGTGTATTTGAAGTGAAGAGTTCTATAAATGTTTATTAAGTTTACTTGTTCCGGGTCTGAGTTCAAGTTCTGAATATCCTTGTTAATTTTCTATCTCGTTGATCTATAGAATCGTTAGCTCTTCTTGTTGCATTGATCCTTTTGCCATTATGTAATGTCATTCCTCGCCTCTTTTGATCTTTGTTGTTTTAAAGTCTACTTTATCAGAGGCGAGAATTGCATCTCCTGCTTTTTGTTTATTAGTTTATTTTTACTCTCTGTTTGATTGGTAAATCTTCCTCCTCTCTGAGTCTTTGTGTATTGTTGCATGTAAGATGGGCCTGGATGCAGCATACCGATGGGTTTTGGCTTTTTATCCAATTAAAATATATATAAGTTTAATAGCGGCGTTTGATGCTAGCTGGCTGTTTTGCCCATTAGTTGATGTAAATTTTTTATTGTGTTGAAGTTCTTTGCTTTTTGATATATTTTTGGAAAGGCTAATATTGGTTGTTCCTTTATATGTATAGTGCTTCTTTCAGAAGCTCTTGTAAAGCAGGCCTGGTGGTGGTGAACTCTCTAAGTACTTGTTTGTTCGCAAAAGATTTAATTTTTCCTTTGCACATAAAGCTTAGTTTGGCTGGATAGGAAATTCTGGGTTGAAAGTTCTTTTCTTTAAGGATGTTAAATATTGGTCCCCACTCTTTTCTGGCTTGTAGGGTTTCTGCTGAGAGATCTGCTGTAAGTCTGATAGGTTTCCCTTTATGGGTAACCTGACCTTTCTCTCTGGCTGCCCTTAGTATTTTCTCCTTCATTTCAACCCTAATAAATCTGGCGATTATGTGCCTTGGGGTTGGTCTTCTTGAAGAATATCTTTGTGGTGTTCTCTGTATTACCTGGAGTTGAATATTACCCTGCCTTGCCAGGTTGGGGAAATTTTCCTGAATGATATCCTGAAGAGTATTTTCCAACTTGGATTCATTCTCTTCATCACATTCAGGTACACCTATCAAACGTAAATTAGGTCTTTTCACATAGTCCCATATTTCCTGGAGACTTTGCTCATTCCTTTTCATCCTTTTTTCTGCATTCTTGTCTTCTCGTTTCATTTCACTGAGCTGGTCCTCGACTTCTGATATCCTTCCTTCTGCTTGATCAATTCGACTGTTTAAACTTGTGCATGCTTCGCGAAGTTCTCGTGTTGTGTTTTTCAGCTCCATCAATTCACTTATATTCTTCTCTAAATTGTCCATTCTCGTTAACAGTTCGTCAAACCTTTTTTCAAGGTTCTTAGTTTCTTTGCATTGGGTTAGAACAAGTTCTTTTAATTCACAGAAGTTTCTTATCACCCACGTTTTGAAACCTGCTGCTGTTATTGGAACACACGTGTAATCTATTAAGCCTTGTTCCGTTACTGATGAGGAATTGCAATCCCCTGTAGAGGGAGAGGCATTCTGATTTTGAGTATTCTCTACCTTTTTACGCTGGTTTCTTCCCTTCATTATATATTTGTCCGTCTGTCGTCTTTATAATTACCGACTTTCTAACTGGGTCTCTGAAGTCCAACTTGTTGATTCCCTGCGCCGAAATCTGAGCAATCCACTGAGCCGGCCAAAACAGCGGTGTTAAGATTGATGGTGCTTTTCTGCCCGGAATCTCCGGACTCTGCACCAAGAACTGGCATGCTAAGGCACCAGCAAAACCGCCATGCCGGCCACAAGAGTCGCCCTGGCGACCCGTGGAGCTCCTCCACTGGGAACCTCCTGGTCCGTGAGCAACTAATATTCGTCTGAAAGTGTGGCGTCCTCTCGTTCTTTGCGCTTTCACTGGGAGGTACGTGCCCAAGCTGCTAATCATCAGCCATCTTGGATCTCTCTCTATTTTTTAAGTTGGAAAGTACCTTACTCTCGGACAGCTTTACTAATTTAACATGTAGCAAAGTCCATATAAAACATTTCCAAAATCTTTATTTTTTTCATGACTAGTCAAATCTATAAACCTGTGTTTTGTATCTCACATAAAACATTTTCTTCCTCAAATATTTCCTGTCTTTGTTCTTCAGAAATTATAGTGAGGGGGTTTGATGAGACATTATATTTTTCCTGTATCAAGGAATTAATTTTATGCATGAAGTGGCTGTGCAATATCCCAGCAGGGCAGGTCATCACTAATAGTGCAGCTCTGAGTCCTGGAGCAGTGGAGAACGGCAAGGGACTCACTGAAGCTTTCTGGCTTGGGATTGTTGCCTTTTAAACAGAGACAGAGAGTGAAGATTCTGAGCCTACTAGTGTCATTCATCCTTAAGCTTTCCACTTGTTGGTGGAATGTTCAATAGGGAACTGAGTAGGCATGGGAGTGAACCTGGGTTACCATACTTGTGCATTTTACACTTATATGGTAAAAATGTCTTTGTTGTCTCCTTAGAAAGAAATAAAATTGGCAGAGACAGATGGAAACTTCACCTTCTTTCTCTGAAGAGGCAAATTAATAAAATTAAAATGAGCATTATGCTTACATTGACTGACTTACTAATTAGTCTTGCCTTGATGAAATCATGAGTGTATTTAAAATATAGATAAATACCTATAGAGATTTAATATTAAACAGAAAAAAACACCTGGGTGGGTAAAAGTGGGAAGGAAAATGATCCTCGCTAGATTTTTAAGGAAGAGTGAGATTTCCATTTGAGAACACAGATATCACTTAATTTAATAAAGCTATATCTGTGTAAACTAATACTTACTAAAATAGAAATATGAAACAAAAAGCCCTAATCACAGGACGATAATTAAATTGATCACTTGATATGAACTAACATAAAATGTTTTTAAAAGAAATGCTACCTTTATTAAAGCAAAGGCAATTTACTGATCGGGAAAATAAAGCCCCACTTATTACTATAAAAGTAAAGATAACATTTTAATAAATGAACAATGAAGTAGTTAATAGGGGAAGTGAATTCTAGCTTCTTAAAGGGGTTCCTTAAAGGGTAGCTTATATAAAAATTCAATTTTATTTCAAGTGTCAGAAATTTGCTGGTATATATAAATGAAATATGTGAAGCCTTCTTCCTTTGCACAAGTGAATGCTTATATCATTTCTTAAAATGTACTAAAGTATAAAATATGAGCTTTAAAACATCAAAGTTAGGAAACTTGATTGGCTTTAGAACTTTTTGAGATTTCTTCATTTTCTATGCTAAACCAGATACCTGCATCTAGATCCTTAATCCCATCAACATCTAGATATTTTTAGTCATTTACAGTTGAAATTCATTTATTAATTACCTAACTCTAGAATAGATATTTTGTTTAACATAAGTGTATTCTAATATGCCTAATATTGCCTGAGGAAATGCAATAGAACTTTAGATTAAAACTAAAACAAAAGCAAGACAAAACAAAACTGAAATGTGATCCTATCTTATGCAAATACACTTAGGAACACATTTCCAATTCAGCTTAACTGTCTCCCATTAAGAAACATTAAACTGCCTTCATGAATTCCTTAAAAAAAAGGATATTTATATAGTTAGATTATATCTTTGATGTGTACATAAAAGAAGTTACTTCACTTTAAATGATGACCATAAATCTATTTTTAACATACAAGCATGTTGCAATAAGATTTTTCTTTATTATCCATTTAGTAAGTAATAGAATTGTCTAATACATTTGGGTTTATATATTTGTTTTTCTACTTATGAAGACTAAAGGTATCAATGTCAATGGTTAAATGAGCTTGCTGCAGAAAATCAATTTGTAGGTACATCAAATAAGTAAAATATTGTTTACCAAAGTAGTGTGATTGTGAATATAATTCTTTCTAATAAGCCACTGGAAGGATTTTCTTCCTCTCTTAAGGTTTTAATTTATTATTATTTCACAGCAGGGGTGGAGATGTTCCCAATCCATTTACCCTCTTCTTTTTCACAATATCCCAAATGAAATGGTTATAAGACAGAACTCAATGCGATTTCCCATAATAGTTTTCCAGAAGGAAGTAAATATATCTTAAATTTATGGCAAAAATGAAGGTTCTATCTGCCACAAATATACTAGTCAAGCCATTTATGTGACACTGCCTTCTTCCATTGTACATTCCAGGTCACTGAAAACAGGACAGAAGGCTCTGAGCTGTGTGCTCTGTTTGGTGGAACAATTTTGTTTACATGTACCAATGCCCCATTTGCAGAGAACCACAACATAATCAGTGCAAAATACATAAAAGATAGATTTGTTTTGCATCCTGGCTTAAAAACAATAATTCCAAGACCTCTCAATTTCAAAAGTTTAATTTGTTTGATAAAATGCTGAGAATTGTATTGCTTAATGGTCTTTATCATGTTTAATAACCATGATGGATAGAATTCAAGTGATGCCTTCTCTTTATTTAATAGAAGTGTTACATATAATTCTATTATTAATCTATATAGTAATGGTACCTGATTCAATAATGATGAGCTACTTGTAATAATTTCATGAAGTTTATATTCTTGAAAAAAGGGTTAAAATATGATTTACTTTTAGAAAGCATCATTAGAAAATAGGAGTTTAAAGAAGAAACATTATCTGGTTGAACTGTCTCATGTAAATGAGAATAATATCATTCCAAAAGAGAAATGAATTCATTCAAGTGCATGCAGGTAGCTGTATCAAAAGCTGTCTAATTCTGTAACCAGTGTTGTTTCTATCACACTGCATTGCCTGCCTTGTACAAGTTAGTTGGCAGACAACAAAATGCAATGTTCACTTTCCTGGAGCTCTAATCTCCATCCTGAAGTAACATTTTTATGCAATCTGATATTTTGAAAAAGAATGAGGTAGTAAATTGGGCCAGCTTAAGTTAAATGTGCAGTTTTCTATATGGTACATTTTGAAAATCATTGAAGGAATTCATAGTCCAAAAATTTATTTTTTATGTCTGTTGTGGTATATGAATGTATCATCATTATTGTCACTTTAAAGATTAAGGCATTATCAAGAAAGGGTCTAGTTAATATACAAATTTGTTTAGTCCTCATTGCATAACCTACCTGGGAATGTCATACCCAGATAAGACGCATTACATAGTGTAAAGAGTGCAGGAGAAAAATTCTGGTAGTGTCCATGGTGCTTAAACACAGGTTGATAGCTGCAGTCAGGAGAGAAAGAGAGGGAGGAAGGAAAGGTCGTAATTCAGTCAATAGAATAAGGCTTTGGGTACCTACCCAAGGTGGGTTGGCATCAAAAAGAAGTCACAGGATGTTGCGTTAAAACCATCTACCTTACCACTTTGCCCAGATCTTTCAATACCCTTACGCCTATTTTTAAATTTATTTTCCTGGAAGCTGGTGTCCTTCAAATTGTGTTTAAAGTCATCTGACCCCTACTATATTGAGGGATAGATTTTAGTCCAAATTTTTTGATATGTAACCATTCTCAACTTGCTAGTTTTGTAAAGATTTAAAATTCAAAATCTTGGGACTGAAACATTTTTCTTTAGAGTCATGATTCCTTATTATATGTGTTTTTGGTAAACTATTTTTAAGATGACTCCAAATTTAAGGTCTCATCTATAAGCCTATCTTTCTCTCCCACATCCTGGTTTCCATTAACACTTCCCTAAAAGGCCAGACTGTAATATGGATGCTGTCACATGGATATGGTAAAGGCGAGGTTGTCATCTTTTGTTCCAAAGGTATTAAGAAAGGACAGCAAAAAAGGAAAAAGATACAAGGAGTAGTATACACGGCTTATATGAAGAAAGAGGACAGGAGTTTGGTTTTCCTGGACTGCTCTTGGCTTGTGTTGAGGGCACAGAAGGGCTCCGCTCTTTCTAAAGGAATAGCAGAAATCCGCTGCAGTGTGAAGCAGCAGATCTACCATGGGGCTTGCTAAGTCAAGGGCAGGATGGAGGACATGGCAGAGACACTGTGGGTGCAAAGTAATGATGAGAACCAAGTCAGGACAAGGAAGGCCATACCAGATATGTATACTGATCTGCAGGTTCAGTATGAGGACCAATAGTTTAATCAGAGCACAGGCAGATGAGGAACATCCTCACTGTCCAGGAAAATGAGGATCCTGTAGAGATTGTCTTTGCATGCTGCTGCAGCCCCATACTCCTTGTAGATGAATGAGTACAAAGAAATAGAAGCTAGAAGCTTGTACAATTATGTGAATGAAACACAGTGAAACAATTAAGGAGACCCCTTAAATGATTATTTGGAAGTAATTGTAAACTAAGTTGGCCTACGTGTATTTTGTTTTCATTTTCTTTCTCCAGATCATTTATAGGAGTGGGGTATGAGTGATTTTGTGACCCTGCCATATATACACACAGTCAGATTGACTGTAGATTCTATCCCTATTATTTAATAAAGAGAAGTAGTTATTACACTAATTTGTATCTTGTGGCTGCTCAATGCAACCCTGGACTGACTGTATTTCTAAGAAAAGTAAAGGAATAGAGATAAAATATATTTAATTAATTCTACCTATTCAAATTGCTCTTATTTATATAAACTTTAAGATAGGCATTTGGGGGCATATTCTAAATAGAATCCCTATGGATCGGGATTCTCAAACTTTTAGTTCACAGTACCCTTAGAGTTTCTGTAATTTTTTAAAAACAAATCCTCAAAACCAAACAAAACAAACAAAATGACAATTTAAATAAATAATTTAATCTTCTTTCGTTAAGTAATTAGAAACAACAGCCTATTACATTGTTATGCCCTAATAAAATCACTGTTATTTGGACAAGAATAAACAGAAATTTAAATATATATATTTTTATTTTATCCTTAAATAACAATAGTAACTAATAGGAAGTGTATGCCCGTTGAGTACTGCACAATTTTTCAAACCATGCCATTATATTGGGCTTGGCCAGCCCCCAACTTTTCCCAATCCACATTGATTTTTGCAGAGTAATTGCTTTTTATCAAAGCCACAGCAATTGATGAAGGTTCAGCTTTTCAAGGATATGATGATGTCAATTATGGAATTTAGTGCATTCGAATGTAGAAATTGTGACTACGTCAAGCTAGTATTTCTTTTTATTTTTTTATTTTACTTTAAGTTCTGGGGTACATGTGCAAATCTTGCAGGATTGTTACATAGGTATGCACATTGCCATGGTGGTTTGCTGCCTTCATCCCCCTGTCACCTACATTAGATATTTCTCCTAATGTTATCCCTCCCCAATCTCCCTACCCCCTGCTATCCCTCCCCTAGTTCCCCACCCCCCAACAGACCCCAGTGTGTGATGTTCCCCTCCCTGTGTCCATGGGTTCTCACTGTT
The DNA here is from genome assembly GCF_030222135.1 of Aotus nancymaae. Lineage (NCBI taxonomy): Eukaryota > Metazoa > Chordata > Mammalia > Primates > Aotidae > Aotus > Aotus nancymaae. Next base: position 42,880,039 of record NW_026988413.1, read on the forward strand.
CAACACCCACTTATGAGTGAGAACATGTGGTGTTTGGTTTTCTGTTCTTGTATCAGTTTGCTGAGAATGGTGGTTTCCAGATTCATCCATGTCCCTGCAAAGGACATGAACTCATCCTTTTTTAAGGCTGCATAGTATTCCATGGTGTACATGTGCCACATTTGCTTTATCCAGTCTATCTTTGATGGGCATTTGGGTTGGTTCCAGGTCTTTACTATTTTAAAAGCCACAATGAACATATGTGTGCATGTGTCTTTATAACAGATCGATTTATAATCCGTTAGGTATATACCCAGTAATAGGATTGCTGGGTCAAATGGAATTTCTATTTCTAGATCCTTGAGGAATCGCCACACTGTCTTCCACAATGGTTAAACTAATTTACATTCCCACCAACAGTGTAAAAGCATTCCTATTTTTCCACATCCTCTCCAGCATCTGTTGTCTCCAGATTTTTTAATGATTGTCATTCTAACTGGCGTGAAATGGTATCATAGGCATAGACAAGGAAATTCATGACTAAGACACCAAAAGCAATGGCAACAAAAGCCAAAATTGACAAATGGGATCTAATTAAACCTAAGAGTGTCTGTACAGCAAAGAAACAATCATTAGAATGAACAGGTAACCAACAGAATGGTAAAAAAGTTTTTGCAAGTTGCCCATCTGACAAAGGCCTAATATCCAGAATCTACAAAGAACTAAAACAAATATACAAAAAAAAAAACTCCATTAAAAAGTGGGTGAAAGATATGAACAGACACTTTTCAAAAGAAGACATTTATGTGGCCAACAAACATATGAAAAAATGCTTATCATCACTGGTCATTAGAGAAATGCAGATAAAAACCTCATTGAGATACCATCTCACACTAGTAGTATTTCATATGATATCCAACAGATTTTGAGTATTACAGTGTTTCCCTCTCAAAGTTAATATGTCCTGCAATGTCCTGTCCCTGTGAGTTTGCTGTGATAGGTTTAGTGGTGGGTTTAGTATACCCTACCCACATGCACTAAAACCTGAAGGTACAGAAGCTATATTCTTTTAGCTATCCAATTCTTATAAATTGGATAGGAATGGGATTAATATTAGTTGCAACATCTTTAGAACAATGTTCAGCAATTAGTGAGTACCGATTATACTTTATTCTAATTACTATTTTTAAGTAAGACTGTCCCTTTTGGAAACAAGTATATTCTAGTGATCAAGTACAGTTTTAATTTTGCTTCATCACGTTTATTGAAAGGTGTTCCTCATTGCTCCTTATTTAATGGTCCCATAATACTTGCTTACGTCTCTGTTGCAGTGGTTATGTATAATTGCAATTTGCTTTTGTCTGACGCTACCTGCAAGCAGCCCAAGGGCAAAGAACACTCAGTCATTTGACATCACAAAGTATCACACTTTGAATAACATAAAAATATGTTTAATTAACATGTACTGAATGAATGATCAAATGCAGAATATTAATCTTCAGTGGTATTGAGCACTGAGTCATAAAGAACATGACATTTAATTTGTCAACAACTACTTGAAGTTGTAGAGGATTCTTTCTTGAAGATTTTTTAATCTTCGTATGACTAGGCCTGATTTATTAAGACTAGTCCATTGAAAGAGGCTTATACCCAAATAAATGATTTAAGCTTCTATATTTGTAGCATTTGATTTTTTCCAGACCTTTCCAGAAATCAATATGGTTGTCAGGGTGATCTTTATGTGGTCATGTCAAGCATTAGATCCTTACAAACCTGAGTATTAAGAATTTAATAAAATATAAACCAAGCTTCAGAGAATGTGAAAACCTGAATCAATTCTTTCTGAGGTAAAATATATACTTACTAGATGATCTGACTCAAAATAGTTTTTCCATGAAAATCAAGGAATTTAACTCAGGATTTTAATTCCAAGCATGATTTAAATTTAAATTTGTGAGACTTCCTCAGGCACTTTTAAGGAAAATGTCTTCAGTACTCAACTAAACTGAGTTTAACATAGTTGAGATAAATATTTTCTGGCTTATTGTTTAATAATAAAAATTGGAAACAATTAAAGAATATGAGGCTGTCCTATTTATTTAATCCTGAGTTGCAGAAAATCTGTATGAAAAGTAAACTAAAATAAAGTTATTGGGTTTTCTTGGCAAACAAATCTTTCACATTTCTGGAAAGGTTTTAGGTTTATCTTTGCATGTAAGTGGTGATACAGCAAAATGCCAAACTAAGCCAATTTGAATTTTCAAGTGAAATGATTGACTGTCTCATCTCCTATTACTGAGTTTGTTGTCATCAATTTTACCACTAAATTAATAACTCAATGAAGGGACATGGAGAAGAGACTTGTAGAAATTAGAGTTTGCTTCCTCACTCCCTAATTTTCTCTATGTATTCAAAAAGATTTATGTTGATAAAAAATATAAAGAAAATCAAGAAACAAAATTAATGGGAGTTAGAAAATAAATCTTCCCCACTAGAACAAAAGGTCAAGCTATAGATTAGAATTTAATACTATGTCCTTTGTTTATATCCCTAATAAGATCAGTAAGGTTCATTATTTATAGAATTCTTATTTTTCCTGGAAAGATCATTTTAATTACAAACCTTCGTGTATGAGTTTTTTTAGTGTTTTCTTTAATTGTCAACTGTGTCCAGAGAAGAGTAAATAACATCATCATCATGTTCATGTCATTGTTTCTGGACAACAGAAACTGCAAATTATACCATAGCAAATTGGTGTAGTTCTCTCTTTAGATTGCTAAGGATTGTCACTGTATCCTAGAAAATGAATAAAACATTAAATTGAAAACAATGCCTAATATAGGCAAAGTATTACAGTGAAATAGTTCTATGGACTATGTGTTTATTGTGATTTAATATTATACCATTATGAAAATAGCAATTTTTGAAATATTTTTTAAAAATCTACTGGTTTTTTTAGTCAAATGCTTTTTAATAGATTTTGGTATTTGTCATTTGTTTTGTTGTTTTAAAAACATTTTAGTTGTTATAATATGTGCTTTTTAAAGAATTTGTATATAAGTATACTAATATTAGTAGAACTGTATTATTCAAAATTTGAATCAGTAAATATATGGTTAAAATTGGTTATTTGGATAAGTTAAATGTGTGGTATGCTGTCTAGAAAATGCATTATATTATTTGTAACTAGCATGATATATCAATATGTCAAATCTAATTATTTATTCATGTTATAGCAGATAATGCTGTTAGTAACCCAAAATGTTACTTTGTTTATTGCCTTGCATTAAAAAAGGCTTACAATTTTATATAAACAAAATCAAAAATATTAACCCTCTACAAATTCTCTATTGATGTTTATATATTTAAACTGTTCATTAATTCTGAATCATTAGATTGTGAAGTGACTGGGCAACAAAAATACCCAAGGTGAAAGAATAATTTCTTCCCCTGTCCTTGCAGATGCTCCCACCTGGAAAGGGCTGGCAATAGGACTGGGCTAGGTAATTTCTGGAAAAATTGTGAAAATCACCAGCCCCTTGACTTCTATTTACTGGAGAAAGTGCATAAAATGTCACAATCATATAACTCTTATAAGGCATCTTAGAAAGCAACAAAACTCATCTTTGACCTAAGGATATCTGGGATCTGATAGTCGTTTCAGTCTGCCTCCAAACCTGACGGACCTGTCAATGACAGTTACTCATTTCCATGACAGAATGGAAAAAAACGTATTCCTATTTCTAACGTGAAGAATGGGGATGCACTTTAATTCCCATACTATGTGGTTACTATATTCCCAACATAGTAAGAGTAGTATGAGTAATTTTGATAGTTAAACATGATGCTAAATCCTCTCTGCACATACTTTTAGAAGAATGGTACATCATATTCATGATAAGATTTCTGGTCTACAGCCACAGTTCCATTCATACTTCAGAAGAAAACCATGTCTGATGCTGGATAGCAATCTAGCTGACTCCTTTCTCTTTGCTTATTTTTTTTTAAAGACACACATCCTAGTGAATTGGAAATGTTTCCTACATGTGCATAAAAACCTCTGTGTTACAAATTTGTAAATTTTCACCAAAGGGAAAAAAATGAATACCACTGTGAGTTATTGGTACTTGCTTTTGTTTTTTATGAGCATTACTAAACTGAAGGCTTGCTATAAACATTGAGGTAATTGTTATTTATTTTTTATTAGAAAAGTCCACCCTTTCATTGAAGAATATTTTTAAAATCTTTAAAATACATGCAAAATGAGCATAATCTAAAATTAGAGACATCTTTGTGGAGCAGATGACATGAGAAACTTCTTGGAAGATGGGTAGAACTTTGACAGGTGGAGATACAGAGGAAGGATATTCTGGGCTAAGAAACTGACATAAGGAAATAAAGGTTTTGCTCAGAAAATGACAAGTATACTGGTATGGGAGGAATATAGAGTATTTGGGGTAGAAGAAAAAAAGAAAAATATGTAAGATTTTAAAAGTTTATTGAAACCTGACTCTAGAATGTTTTGAATTCCAAGGTAGGGTATTTGGACTTTGTTCAATAGATAATAAGGGGAGAAGTTTTCTGATATTTAAATATACTTTAAATAAGTTCCAATAAGCGTCAAAGGAAAGGATTACAATCTGAAGAATGGATATACATCAGATTAAGTGACTTTTCTAGAAAAGAATACATATAAAGTACCCCCAATTTTTTTCAAACATTCTCCACAGTTTTCATATATTTTTTATACAGGAGCATCTGTAACAATTTGGAACATATACTTACTATAGATGATAGCGTTTGATCAGATATTTTAAGAAGAAATATATAATAACTGTGTGTTATACAGTGTTAATCTGCACTGAAAATATCTAGAGTTAGTATCATCACTAATAAGCTTTTTAATTGAATTTTAGGCCTCCTTCCCTTCACTAAGCAAACTCAAAACAATATTGACACGCTCTTTAATTTTTTAAATCTGTTACAGATTTACTTAAATCTCAATAGTTGGTTATCTTTCTTGGGAAAAAGAAACCTTTTAAAACAGCTTTTAGTGCTCATGTTTATGATAAGCCAAAAAATAATGTATGGAATGAGAAAAAATATTTTTCACATATAAAATCTTTTTTTAGAAACATCTGACCAAACCACCTTATTATGTGTGTACCTATGCAACAACACTGCATGATCTGCACATGTACCCCAGAACCTAAAGTACAATAAAAAAGATAAAAAATCATTTGGCCCAGCAATCCCATTACTGGGTATATATCCAAAGGATTATAAATTGTTCTATTATAAAGACACATGCACACATATGTTTATTGCAGCACTGTTTATAATAGCAAAGACCTGGAACTAACCCAAATGCCCATCGATGATAGACTAGACAAGGAAAATGTAGCACATATACACCATGGAATACTATGCAGCCATAAAAATTGATGAGTTCGTGTCCTTTGTAGGGACATGGATGAATCTGGAAACCATCATTCTCAGCAAACTGACACAGAACAGAAAACCAAACACTGCATGTTTTCACTCATAGGTGGGTGTTGAACAATGAGAACACATGGACACAGGGAGGGGAGCATCACACACTGGGGTCTGTTGGGGGTGGCTAGGGGAGGGACAGCAGGGGATGGAGAAGTTGGAGAGGGATAACATGGGGAGAAATGCCAGATATAGGTGACAGGGGGATGGAGGCAGCAAACTACCTTGCCATGTATGTACCTAAAGTACATAAAGTACCTAAAGTACAATTAAAAAACAACATAGTATCTGTACTTTGAGAAGTATATTAGAAAAATCAAAAGAGTATAAAGGAGAAAAGAAAAGCCAACCATTCTCCTACCACATAGAGACAATCATTGGAAACACCGGTATAGTCATTTAAGCATATTTCTTCAGTATATGAATGCATGTAATGTCTTACAAAATTAGAATTAAATCATTTTCCAAACTGATTTTTTAAACTTAACAGTATATCAAATATTTTATCATTAAATATTTGTAAAACTAATTTTAATAATTGAAGCAGTTTCACTTTATGGGTATAATTGTTTCTTATATTTATAGATAATTCTATTTTTTCTATAATAAATATTTATAAAATCTCTTATTTCATATAATACATTCATAAATTCTCTAAACTTTCATCAAATAGTTTAAACATGCTTAGAATATATTGATTATTTTATGTTACAAAGAAAATATATTTATTATAAGGAGAAATACAAGGTAGAAAATAAAATATTTGATGATAACTTTCAAAAATTAAAACTGTTAACAATTGGAACATTTTCCTTAGGTCTATATTCCATGCACAGTTTGTACACTGCTTTCCTGATTTCACATCATATTAAGATAATTTTATTATAGCTGTATATACTATTTAAATTATAATTGTCTGAATGATGACTATCTGTTGCCTAAAAATATGTGACCAGAGTAAAAAAGGAGGAAAAAACTTGAATTTAAAATTGTTAATAATTCTTTTAACTTGATAATACCATTTTTAACATTCTTGTGTATGCTCTTTTAGCCTTTTCTTCCTGCCCATTTATACAGATTTAACAATAAAAATCAAAATGATATCATACTCTACTCAAGGACATTTTCCTACCTCTATTTGATCTCATGTGTTAACTTTTAAATAGCATCTTTGTCCTAAAGTCTTCAAAAACTGTATTTTCAGAATGCTTCTGCCCTTCATAAATTTGTGACAGAATATCTCAGATATAAATATGATAGACTATATGAATTTATGAAAGAATATCTCTGATATGTATATGACAGAATTTATACATTTATAAATCTGGGATGTTATATGTACATATACAATCATATATCTGGCATTATGAAGTTGGATCAGAGGGCAGTTTTATTATGTACTGCCTAATTGGTCTCCTACATTGTTGTGCAATTATGTACTCCCAAACATGAATAAAGCTCCTCATCTCGCTACATCCTCACAAACATTGGTATTAAATAGCTTTCTACCACATTCAATTCTGCCTAACTACTTAGCTTGTGCATAAAATAGATAACTCTTGGGAAATGACAGTGGATTTATCATAAATTCATTCAGGTGGTGGTGACTCAAATTACAGTAGCAATTCCAGATGTGCTTTATTGCATGAGTAAATCAATACATCCCCTGACAATTGGTATGCGACTATTGATCTGGAAAATGCTTTTTTCCCTCTAGACTTGTTCTTGGGCATAAAATGGGCATCAGGAGGAGGTTTTTTTGTTGTCAAGGCTGGCAATACGCCTTCACTGTCTTACTTCAGAGATACATTAACTCTAAAGCCTTGTCATACTCTAGTCCCCAAAGATGGAATTTGATCCATTTTCGCTTCATTATTTTAAAAAAATAATGTTGGTACATAGCATTAATGACATTATGATGATTGAATCTGCAAGAAGTGGCAGCCCCTATACATACAAGACTCTTACAGGCCAGAGTGTGAGAACAAAACCCACACAAATTCAGGAGCCTTCCATCTTAATGACAATGAAATTAAGAATAATAAAAACAATGTCAAAATTATAAAAATATATGAAAAAAAGAATAGATCACTTTTACGCTAATACATCAGACTAACATCAAATTTCTCAGCACTACCACAGGAGATAATAAGACAGTAGAATAGTATAGTTAAATATTGAAGAAGAAGAACTTTATATTTTGAGGTATACAAGGACTCAGATATTTTTCCATGGGCAGGGTGACATCGAGAGCACTCTTAGAAGAAGCAATAAAATTAAAAAATGATACAAATCAAGCTAGTGAGTGCTCCAAGAAAGGGGCTACACTATAGACCTAAAAATATTTGTTGAATTCATTTTTGAAAGCCTACGAAAGCCTATATAAATATACTAATTTCCTATTTTAATATGATCTATCTTTTTTTTCTTTTTGAGATAGGAACTAACTCTTTTGCCCTGGCTGGAGTTCAGGGGTGTGATCTCAGTTCACTGCAAACTCTGCTTCAATTCTCCTTTCTCAGCCTCCCCAGTATCTGAGATTACAGGTGCCTGCTCCCATGCCCAGCTAATTTTTTTGTATTTTTAGTAGAGTGGGGTTTCACTAGTTGCCCAGGCTGGTCTCGAATTCTTGACTGCAACTGATCCTCCCACCTCAACCTCCCAAAGTGCTGGGATTACAGGCATGAGCCACCATGTCTGGCCTTTAATTATTATATTATGTTTTTGTGTCATAAATTTGTATTTTTATTCATTCTTCTGGTTTTCTTAAAAAATCTGCTAATTATCTTATGTTTCAAATAATGATGGAAAACTAATATTAGGTTTATTCCTTAGATAAACATTCTCCATAACTATGAAGTTGATGAAATATACAAAGCAACAGTTTTCAGGCATTGTATGATAGGCAGTGCAGAACTTGAGAGAACAGAAAAAGACTAGAAGAGGTAAACAACATAATCACTCAGGCTCTCTTCCTGGAGACACTTTTCCTATCTTGGCTAAGAGATAAGGAACCCAAGTAGAGAAGCAGTTTTCCTGAGCTAAAGCAGATACTGAGGTTCAAGGCTCTTAGGGGAGGTGGAATTTTCAGTTCAGAGGATCAGAAAGGAGGAAGAAATACAGATGTGGGTCCCAGAATTTATGGAGTCTTTAGCTCCATAAAGACTCCTGAGTCTTTAGCTAATCTCTATGCTGTATACAAGCAGAAAAATATGGCAAAAGGTCTAATAGAAATCAGTTGTTGCAACACTGAGAGATGAAAATAGAAAACACTAGCAGTTTTCCAGTACCAGGATAATTGGAGTTGGGCTGAGTCAGAGTGAAGAGATCCCACTGAACCACTCCAGCAATAACTAGGACTCCAGAAATGATAAGATACAGGAATAAAGGTCAAGTACAATAAATAGGACCCAACTCTAAGATTAAAGACAAAACAGAAATAAACCTGCTTAAATAAAACATAAATCTAATATTGACAGATCTAAGAAGGTCTAGTAAATTAACTGCCTACCGGAGCAAAGCTTAGTATCCTTTTAAAAAACAACATAATCAGGAGTCCCTACAGTATCATCCACACAAAATATAAAAGCTAAAGTCCAAAATACATACATAAAAATCAGACAATCTAAACTCTAAAAGTGTAAAGTTTAAAGTCTAAAATACATACAATCTGAAATAATGCAAAAAAGCAGAGAAATAAAAAACTGTTTATGTAAAAATTAATCAATCAAAAGAAATATTGAGATGATCCAAGTTTCCAAAAGAAACTTTAAAGTTGCTACCATAAATATGCTTAGGAATAAAAAGAAATGAATGGACAGAATAAATGAACAGACAGGGACTTTCAAAAGATATTTTGAAAATATATAAAAATAACCATATGTATATATTTTCAAGATGGCAGATTAGAGGCTTTTCCAGCATGCCTTACCCACTCGGAAGAAGCAAAATAATGTGTAGAGATTTGCACAGTGATCTTTTATCCAAGAGGGAACATGGGAATTCACCAGAAAAGTGAAGAATACTTCAGATACCAGGGGGAAGACAAGGTGGACAGGCAGCCTCTGTGGCATGGTGTAGCTGAGGTTTGTGAGTGAAGGCCCAATATGAGGGGGGAAGTAAGTGTTTCTCTGTGGTCCACCTTTCCACTGGAAAACTGTGCAACCCATTCCACAGGAGAACATCTTGTCCTTTCCAAGCCCTAGAGCTAACCTGGCAAGAGGCTGGGAAACTGTAAGAAGGATAGGTACCAGATCATGCCCCATGCATTCTCCCAGACCCAGGACCAATAGAAGGACACCATTATCAATTGTGACTCAGACTAAGCAGGGCAGGATTCAGCAAGCCTAACAGAGGCTATTGCCAAAGGCATTAGAGTATCCTGGGCTAAAGATTGGAGGGCCAGGTCTGGAGAAGGGTCACCACAGGCAGAACTGAGTGGCAAGTATAAAATGTGCTCTAGCCTTAAATGCTGGAGTTGGGCTAGCTCTCTTTACAGCAGCAGAGCAGGAGATTTGCTGGAGCTACAGTTTTGCCTAGGATGCAAGATCTGTGGACAGGGATGGCTTTGGGATCTAAATCCGGTGTGTGTGTGACTTTACTGAGTGTCCCAGCTCACTCTATTGGTTAGGATGGGGAAATGAGTGCTGCCAGTTATAGGGAGTAAGAAAAAGGCAGTTCTCATGCTCACTCACCTGGATTAGGAGCTTGTCCCACCATTCTCTTCCCATGCAAGGAACTTGGTGCAGTGGCATTTTCTCTGCTACTCACCTGGGCATATATCCAGGTACTTGGCAAGTGCCCTCTGGATCCCTGTTTGAGCTGGTGCTTGTGTTCACTATTGTGGGGTCTGAGTACAGGCTTTGTATGGTCCAGGTCTGCTCAGATTCACTCCACCCTTCCAAGACTGAATGTGGTACCCAAACCACTGTGCATTCCACAACCCAGCTTATTGTCTGGGACTAAAGAACTTCTTCTGGTAAACAAAGATGAAGTATTAAACCTTACTGCTACAACTGTCAGTTCTTACCTCCAAGGGCCATCTCCTGGCCTAGAGATTGATCTGCACAAACCAATAAAAAATCTGCTGATACAAGTGCACAGTGTTTGGGAACAAAATAAACTTCTCATGATGTCCACCACCATGGCTTCTCCGGAAGCTGTGATCTTGCTCACATGCCCAGTACACCTCTACTACAACCGGCATTAGAAAAAACCACCACACTAAGGGTATCTATAACCAATAAATTCTTACAGAGTCTTCACCACTGAATGAAAACAGAAGCAAAGCCAAGTGGCCTTACTCAATATGCATAATAGTCATATCCTCAAGGAAAATAAAAGTTCCATCCAAATGAAGGTAAATTCAAAAATAAGAAGTGACAGTTCCTCCAGATGAGAAGATATCAGCATAACAACCCCGGAAATGTAAAAAAGTAGAGTGTTATTACACCCCAAAAGATCTCACTAAATTTCTAGTAATGAATCCTAAACAAAACAAAATTTTTGAAATGCTAAAGAATTTAAAATATTGAATTTAAAGATGCTTAATGAGATCCAAGACAAATTTGAAAACCAATTCAAAGAAATCAGAAAATCATATCAGGATACGAATGAGAGATTTACCAAAGGCATAGATGTCTTTTTAAAAAGCCGAAGAAGAACTTTTGGAAATGAAAAATTCATTGAAGAAATTACAAAATATGTAAGGGGAAAAAAGTTTTATGCAAATGAATCAGCATAACAATCCCGGAAGTGTAAAACCTTGTCACGTCAAATGAAAATTTTAACAATAGATTATACCAAACTGAAGAGAGAATCTCAAAACTTGAAGACAGGTCTTTTGAATTAATTTGGTCAGACAAAAATAAAGAAAAATGAATTAAAAAAAGAATAAATAAAATCTTTGGGAAGTATGGGATTACATAAAGCACTCAAACTTATGAAACATTGGTATTGCTAAAGGAGAAGAAAAAACAAAAAGTGTGGAAAACCTATTTGAGGAATTAATTGATTAAACCTTCCCTAGTCTTGAGGGAGATTTAGACATCGAGTACAAGAGGCCCAGCAAACACCAGGAAAATATATTATAAAATGTACTTCACCACAACATATAGTGATGGTCTAAAGCCAATATAAAGGAAAAACAATCTTAAAATCAGCAAGAGAAATGTGTCTAGTCACCTAAACAAAAACCCCATCAGACTAAGAGTAGACTTCTTAGCAGAAATCCTAACATTTAAGAGAGATTTGGAACCTATTGTCAGGCTTCTTAAAAAAAGAACTGTCAACCATTAATTGTATATCCTGCCAAAATAAGCTTTATAAATGAAGGAGATAAAATAACTTTCTCAGACAAATGCTGAAGGATTTTTTCACCTTTAATCCTGTCCTACCAGGAATGCTCAAAGAAGTTTTAAACATGGAAATGGAAGTTCACTACTTACCATCATAAAAACACAAACATATAAAACTCACAGGTCATATAAAATCATTATAGAAAGAAGGAAGAGAAAGCATCAAATGGCAACACAGCCAAACTCCATTAAACTACAAACAAGCAGAAAGGAAAAATAAGAAACAAAGAACCCACAAAACAACTAGATAACAATTAACATTATGATAGGAACAATATCTCATGTATGAATACTAACCTTGAACATATATGGATTCAATGCTCTAATTAAAAGCTATAGGTTTACAGAATGAATAAAAAAACAAACCAACTATATGCTGCTTACAAAAAAGACAAAAACCACTTTACTGGTAAAGACATGGATTGAAGCAAAGGGGTGGAGCAAGATACTGCAAACAAACAGAAACCAAGAGCAAGCAGGCATAGCCATATTTGTATAAGAAACAAAAACAGATTTTAAATAAAAAAGAGTAAAAAAGACGCACAAATAATGTTATTATGTAATGATAAATGGATCAAACTTAACAAGGATATAAATATTTTAAATATATATAAAACTAGCACTAGAGCACCCAAATTCATGAAACAAATATTGCTTGGCTTAAAGAAACAGATAGATACCAACATAATAATAGTGGGGGATTTTGACACGTCCATGACAGCAGTAGACAAATTATTGAGACAGAACATCAACAAAGAAACACTGGACTTAAATTGGGGTTTAGACCAAATGGGCCTAACAGACATTTACAGAGAACATCCTATCAAACAAGTGCAGAATATACTTCTTCTTGTCAGCACATAGAATATTCTACAAGATACACAGGCCACAAAATTAGCTTCTATAACTTTAAAAATATTGAAATCATATCAACTATCTTCTCAGACCACAGTGGAATGAAACTAGAAATCAATACCAAGAAGGGTTCTTGAAATTATAAAAATACATGGAAATTAAACAGCATGATCCTGAACAACCTTTGGGTCAATAATAAAATTAAGGTGCATATTTTAAAATATTTGGAATGAATAAAAATGGAGACACAACATACCAAAACCTCTGGGATAAAGCAAAAGCAGTGCTAATGGGGAAGTTTATAGTGTTAAGTGTACAGCTCAATGAACCTTGAAACACACTTAGGTAACCAGCTTCCAGATCACAACATTTAATATTACTAGCACTCCAGAAGCCTCCTTGTGCCTTTTTCTAGTACCATTCTCAGCCTTGACTTCTAGTCTCATCGATTACTTTTGTCTATTTTTGAATTGCATGTAAATAGAAGCCGACAGTATGTATTTCACCAAGTTCAAAGCTGTTTCTGCAGCACTAACTGCTGCTTCTCATTGTTTTAGAGTGTACTATAATATATAATGGTTATATATTTATTCATTCATTTCTACGCTTGATAAATATTTGAGCCATTTCTCAGTTTTCAAAGAACACTCTTGTGCATATATTTTTAACAATAATAGTTAAGTATTTCTGTTGTGTATATTATATTATTGTTGGGACAGATAATACATGTGTGTTGAGCTTTAACAGACACTGTCAAATAGTTTTCTAAAGTAGTTTTACCATTTTATACTCCCATCAGCTGTGTGTGAGATTTTTACCTACTCCACATACTCAACAATATTTGATGTCAGTAATTTTCATCTTAGCCTTTCTAGTTTGTATGTAGTGGCATTACATTGTGGTTTTAATTTCTATTTTCTTGATAAGTTATAAATATACTCATCTCACATTTTTTTTTTTTGCTTCTTAGATATTCTCTTTTGTGAAGTATTTGTTCGAATATTTGCCTATTTTCAATTAAGTTGTCTGATTTTTATGAACTTATAGGATACAAGTCCTCTGCTAGAGATATTTATTGAAAATATCTTCCATTGTGTGACTGCTCTTTCCCTCTCTCAAGGATGTCTTTTGATGTACAAACATACCTAATTTTAATATATGTAATACATTTAATGGTGAAATATTGAAATTTTTCTCATGAAATTGGAAACTTGAAAATTACTATTACTATTTATTGTCAACTGCTTTATTCTCTATACAGTTATGCATCACTTATCAACTGGGATATGTTCTGTGAAATATTCCATTAGGCAATTTCATCATTGTGCAAACATCATGGAGTATACTTACATAAACCTAGATAGTATTGCCTATTTACTACACACCCAGACTATACGGAATAACCTATTGCTCCTGGGCTACAAACCTGTGCAGTAAACTACTATACTGAATACTGCAGGCAATTATAACACAATGATAAATATTTGTATATCTAAACATAGAATACAGTAAAAATATGGTACAAAAGATAAAAATGGTCTCCTGTATAAAGCACTTACCATAAATGGAGCTTGCAGGGCTGAAAATTGCTCTGGCTGAGTCACTGAGTGAGTAGTGGGTGAATGCGAAGGCTCGGGATATTACCGTACACTGCTGAAGACTTTATAAATACTGTATACTTAGGCTGCATTAAATTTATTAAAATGTTTTCTTTCTGCAATAATAAATTAACCTTAGCTAACTGTAATTTTTACCTTATAAACTTTTAAATCCTTTTTTAAACATTTTGACTCTTTCACAATAACATGTAGCTTAAAACACAAACACATTGTACAACTGCACAAAAATAATTTCTTTACATTCTTAATCGATAAGCTTTTTCTATATTTAAAATTTTTAATTTTTAAAAAACTTTTTAAACTTTTCTGTTACAAACTAAGATACAAAGATACATATTAGCTTAGGCCTGCACAGAGTCAGGATCATCAATATCACTGTCTTCTGCTTCCACATCTTGTTCCACTGGAAGGTCTTCAGGGGCAATAGCATGAAAGGAGCTGTCATCTCCTCTAACAATAATGCCTTATTCAGAAATACCTTCTGAAGGATTTGCCTGAGGCTGTTTTACAGTTAGCTTTAAAAAAATAAATAGAAGAGGTACACACTAAAATAACAATAAAAACTATAGTATAGTAAATATATAAACCAGTAACATAATTGTTTATTATCATCGTCAAGTGTTATGTACTGTACATAATAGTATATGCAATACTTTTGTATGGCTGGCAGTGCGGTAGGTTTGTTTACATCAGTATCACCACAAATACATGAGTAATGCATTGCGCCATGATGTTATGATTGCTATGACATCACTAGACAATAGGATTTTTTCAGCTTCATTATAATCTTTATTTATTATTATTATTAATTTACAGAGACAGGGTCTCACTATGTTATCCAGGCAGGTTTCAAACTCCTGGCCTCAAGCAATTCTCTTACCTTGGCCTTCCAAAGCACTGGGATTATAGGTATGAGCCATCACCCTTGTATGCTTAGGGAACGACTGCCTTATAGTGTGGTCTACTGTTGATTAAACCGTCTTTATGTGGGGCATGACTGTACTAGCAATAAACAAATATAAAATAAAATTTTAAAGTAATACCATTTATAAGAGTATGTATAAATATCAAATACCTAAAAACAAATCCAACAAAAAACAGTTGTAAGATCTCTATAGTGAAAACTGCAAAACATTATGGAGGGAATTTAAAGTCCTAAATAAATGGAGACATGTACTATGTTCACATATTTAAAGATTTCTGTAAAGATAGCAATTACCATCAAGCTGATCTATAGATCAAATGCAATCAATAGATTAAATTCCAAACACTCTCAGTGGAAATTGATGAATGAATTTTTTGCATTTTATTTTAAAGAATATTACACTGTTGGTGGGAGTGTAAACTAGTTCAACCATTGTGGAAGACAGTGTGGTGCTTCCTGAAGGACCTAGAAATAGAAATTCCATTTGACCCAGCAATCACTTACTCAGTATATCCCCAAAGGATTATAAATCATTCTATTATAAAGACACATGCACACGTATGTTCACAGCAGCACTGTTTACCATAGCAAAGACCTGGAACCAACCCAAATGCCCATCGACGATAGACTGGACAAGAAAAATGTGGCACATATACACCATGGAATACTAAGCAGCCATGAAAAACAATGAGTTGGTGTCCTTTGTAGGGACATAGATGAATCTGGAAGCCATCATTCTCAGCAAACTAACACAAGAACAGAAAATCAAACATCGCACGTTCTCACTCATAGGTGGGTGTTGAACATGAGAACACATGGACACAGGGAGGGGAGCATCACACACTGGGGTCTGTTGGTGGAGGGGGCCAAGAGAGGGACAGCGTAAGGGTGGGGAGGTCGGGAAGGGATAACATGTGGAGAAATGCCAGATGCAGGTGATGGGGGGGATGGAGTGCAACAATCCTGCATGATCTGCACATGTACCCCAGAACCTAAAGTACAATTAAAAAAAAAAAAATGAATAAGGGACCAAAAATAACCAAGACAGTGTTGGAAAACAAAGCTAGAGGTCCTTAAACTTCAAGTTTTTTAGTACATCAGAATTGGTTCACTATTGTATTTATTTTATCAGTATGTTCTACTTAGTTTAGATAAACTGCTGCTTGTCATAAATCCCTCCAGTTGTTTGAACTGAGTGGTTTTATGCTTTGTTACCATAGATCCCTGAAGAATTGTTTAACAGAATTGTAGTTGACACCACTGTTACAAGTGACCCAACCCTTGTGGAAACTGGACATACCTTGATCTTTGTTTTGGGCACATATCCCTTATTTGCTTTTAGTGCATTTTCCTTTTGCTTTTTTTTTCTCTTATAATCTCTAAGCTTCCTGCCTTTACTTTAGCCTTTTATCTTAGTCTTTTAACTTTCACTTACTATTTTAATCTCATTAATTGCTAATCTCTTTTCCTTCATTTTAAAGCCCAACTATTTTGTCTTATTATTTTTAGCCCAAAGTTTGGGAATAAAAAGTTGGCTTCCTGTGGGCTATTCTTTCAGTTATTAGTTCTCACCAAACATATCTGTGAACAGAACCTTGAGGAACTGAATGGTAGACAGTTTAATTGAGAAGCCTTATACTCATACTTGGTTTCATCTTGAGCACATTATAAATCTCACAGTGATTTTGTTTCTCTACTTAATGTTCCTGCTAGGTCTAAAAATAGTATTTGTTTGTCTTATATCTGCTGCCCACTGTTCTCTATCCCCCTCCCTGATAAGTAATGGAAATTCAAATTGTTCTTGTTTTTATCTGGTCAATATTCAACCAATCAATTTAAAATAGTAGTAATGTCATATGAAGTATTTGATGTTCTAATCCGTTTCCTTAATTCCCCTATTTTGAAGATGAGGAAGCTTGGGTTAAGAAACCTGCCCTAGGTCACCCACTAGAAAGTCGTAGAGGCAAGGTTTGAACCCTGGCAGTCTGACTTCAGAGCCAATAACCATTACAAAAAGCTCATTGGGAGAAAGCAATACTTATGTAAGATAGCTCTTAATATATTTAGTATATTCATTTTTCATCAAAGGCTTTCATTAGCAACTTGAATAGGCCTCATGACCTCATAAAATCCCTGAATTTGAAGGAGACTTCTGTATGTATACAGTTCAATTCTTGATATTTGCAGTAGTTGTGCTTTATAAAGTGACCATGAACACAGAATTAGCAAATAGTGAATCATTGCTCCTAGAGGAAATTTAGAGTTATTTTCCTTGGGAAAATACAGAGATAAGCTTTTGCAGGCATCTGGGAACAACACATCAGAGCCCTTGATTAATACATAATCTCGTTTTATGTGTGTTTCTGTTTAAAGACATCATACTTAATATTTATTGTTAAGTTATTATCAATAAACTCATGACCAACATCACTATAAATCATTCCTGAATAAAGTGTATCTAACATACATTTTCTGCATAAGGCATGTCACAGCCTTCTCATGCTTAGTAACATTACAGCACTTCAGCACTATGTTTGGGAGCCATTTTAAATGGAGAAATCATTAACAAAATGCACAAAAAATGTGAAAAAATGTGGCACTGAAGGATACTCATTAACAGTTTGAGATCTGAAACAAAAAAGCAAAGTGACACCCTTTTTCACATCAGCTGGGAATGTGCACATCAGAAAATTCAAATTTTTTGATGCTTTACACATGCACACATCTGAGAATGACTTTGACAGGACCTCAGGTATGGACTTTGAGGTTACAAATACATTTTTGTGCGTAGGTGAATTCACATATTCAGAATCTGTGAATAATGAGGACCAATTGTATATTATTTGTTAAGAAGAAGATGCTGGCTGGGCGTGGTGGCTCACACCTGTAATCTCAGCACTTTGGGAAGCCGAGGCGGGCAGATCACTAGGTCAAGAGATCAAGACCATCCTGGCCAACATTATGAAACCCCGTCTCTACTAAATATACAAAAATTAGCTGGGCATGGTGACATGTGCCTGTAGTCCCAGCTACTCCGGAGGCTGAGGCAGGAGAACTATTTGAACCCGGGAGGCGGAGGTTGCAGTGAGCCAAGATCCCGCCACTGCACTCCAGCCTGGGGCCTGGCAAGAGAGCAAGACTCTGTCTCAAAAAAAAAAAAAAAGAAGAAGAAGAAGATGCTTAGTGATCAGCAGATCCTTAAAAAAGTCTGTGACCTCTCATCCCTTAAGGCAAAAACCAAGACCTAGAATAAGTTAAACGTATTAGATTCTTTGACTCAAGCTGAGCATATTGGCAATATTAAGACTGAACAGTATCATATTTGTACTTTGTATAATTTATTCTACAGTATTTTGGTGGACAACAATGTTTCACATGGAGGACTAAGGAACTACCTATGTAAATACACCTGCATTTAAAAGTAAAAAGTTGAAATTACCTAGTGACCAAATATTAACGTCACTCATTGACATTTGTCAATTTTGTCAACTTTGATCAGCAGAATTTCTAGGTTCATAATGATAAGGGCAAGGGAAGATTTTATTCCCAATGTTGTATAGAATCATATTTGTAAGAACATGGAGAGGATTTTCCTCTAACGCCAGGACACAGTAAGCATTTTTATCTGAACCTACTGGCTTGGTTTCATCTTGGGCACATTATAAATCTCATAGTGATTTTGTTTCTCTGCTTAATGTTCACTGCTAGAAAACTTAGCCAAATTTATGGTCCAACATCAACATATGTATATATGTGTATTACTCTTTCGATTTTATCTTTTAAAGTATTATTTTACATGTGTTCAAATTTTCTTGCCTTCCTTTTTTTATATTTTATTTTGTTGCACCTTAAATTATTTCTTAAATAAGAATAAGAATACATAAGTAAGTTCTGCATATAGAATTGTTTTCATTTACAATCTTTTAAAATTCCAGTGGATAAATGAGAAGTTCTAGTATAAATGTGACTACTGATAATTTCTGCCCAAATAAAATGACCAGATAAGTAAATCTCATGGGCATCACTTCAGACCTAGTGAACCAGAAATGCTGAGGGAGGAGTCTGGCAATCCGGGTTTCAAGAAGCCCTGTAGGTGTTGGGATGCACACTCCACATCACTCCATGGAAAAATAGGTATCACAAGGGTCTCACTCATGCTCTTATTTGCCCTAAAAACAATATTGACTGTGCATGAACAAGTTTTCAACCTTGATTGTGCACTGGAATCATCTAGGAAGACTTTTATAATCAAGATGCACCACAGAGCAATTACATGTGGAATTGAGAACCAGTTATCAGTATTTTTTTAAAGCTCTCAGGTGTTCTGATAGGCAGCCAAAGTTGAGAGCCAACTCTGACTCTAAAGACAGGTTCATAGGTCCGGTCATAACATTAATAAATATTTTTGACATCTCTGAGTAGCACTTCAGGCTTAATCTTCCTCCAAGAAATCCAAACTGCTATGTGGCTGTGTCATTTTGAGAAATTAGTAAGCTGCATTCAAATATCACTGTGCAATGTAAATACCATATAAGTCAAAGATTTAAACGTTTAAAATATTGAGTCTATAAAAGTACTAGAAGAAAATATGTTGGAAATTTCCCAAAATCTTGAGGTCAAAAAGGCTTCAGAATACATAACCATGGCATAAACCAGAAGCAGAAGCAGGAGGCTAGATAAATCCCACTACATAAACATCAGTATGGAATGACATCAAATATGAGCAGGCAGATTATTTCCTATGTTCCCTCTGACTTCTCTACAGTATGAACTTCAGCATGAGAACTGAACCCAGTCTTCAGTGATACAAAGTGAAGAGACACCTCATGGTAATCAAAGAGTATTGTGTAGTTTCTTGGCCCTTCTGTGGCCTGATTTAAAGACAGAAAAATATGGGAGATAACTCTGAGCCAGTTTTAGTCTACCTAAAAGGAAATAAGAATTTTCTCAAGGGTAGGAGAAGGTGGTTTGGGATCTAAGAGTGAAGGGGAACTTGTATCCCCATTCTTGTCTGGAATTCAAAGAGAAGGATCCTTCACAGGAGTTGCGATTGGCATCACAGCATCACGGGACCAATGAAGATGCAGTAGGAAAGAGCTGAGGCAATCCCACCAATTTTCCATAGTTCTAGAGAGTAGCGGAGGAGAAGGTGAATTACCCTGAAAAGTACACAGCTGTAGTTTTGAGAGCGATCTATGGGACTTTAAGAGATCTCATTGATTGTAACAAGAGCAAACACCAGCAGATGGCAGCAGATGGTTGTAACAACAGGAAACACTAGCAGGTGGCTACCACAGGGTTGGGGAACACAGCCATTTTAGTTAGGCCAATCATCGGTGGATGTAATAGCCACCTCATGCAAACAGGAGCAGAACCCAGCTGAGGGACCCATCACATTTCCCCAACACCATGGCCCTCAGAGAGCACCCAGAATTTACAGCAACTCCAGGGAGAAATAGAGGTAGGGGAGTAGAGGAAATCCTAAGTTGACATCATTTAAACTTGAAATGATTGGAGTTATACTGGAGTAAATGCTGTTCATCTGTTACCACATGAAACAGAGGAAGGGCTGGAGGAATGCTAGGAATAGGAGCAAACTTGAAGTATTCAAAAATGAAAGAAAATCTTACTATTTTTAATTATTTGTATACCTGAATATGGCTTGAGAAAATGATACCTTAGAAACTTTTGCAAAGCAAAAAAAAATTATAAGCAATGTCAAAAGATAAAAATTATAAAGTGAGAGCAAAAATATAAGCAAAATATTTGCAAAACAAGAGGCTAATTTTCTTTTCTTTTCTTTTCTTTTTTGACAGAGTCTTACTCTGTTGTGCCTAGGCTGGAGTGCAGTGGCTTGATCTCGGCTCACTGAAGCCTCTGCTTCCTAGGTTCAAGAAATTCTCCTGCCTCAGCCTCCTGAGTAGCTGGGATTACAGGTGTGCATGACCATACCTGGCTACACTTTGTATTTTTAAAAGAGACGGAGTGTCATCATTTTAGCCAGTCTGGTCTTGAATTCCTGACCTCAAGTGATCTGTCTGCTTTGGCCTCCCAAAGTGCTGAGATTACAGGCATGAGCCACTGCATCCAGCTAATTTTCTTGATATACAAAAACTTTCAGTACCTCAAAAAAAAATATTTACTTTTTATTAAACAGGGGTAGCTATACAAAAAAAAAAAAACTGCAGTTCATCCACCTGGAATATTCCCTCATTTCTGGAATTTTACACTGGGATAAACAGAACCAATAAAGTGGTCAGAAATTCAACCTGTGTAAAGAAAAACATACCTCATTGACACTATTATTACTGAAAAATCATTTGGCTGAAAGATCTGAATTTACAATATATTAGTTAAAACTTAGCATATCATTCTTTCTATTCCCAAATTGCAGCATCACAAAATCGACATACTAGCTGTCCTTTCTTTCTTTGCATAAGTCACGAGAAACTCCGCATGCAAATCATTCACTGGTTTAAGGGGTTTCCCCTCCACTAAGTCTGATTACAAAAAACCTATTCTACCCATCTTTTCCTCCCCTTTCTCCCCATTAGTAATCAGTATTAGCCAACCCCATTTACTGTTAAAGGATAGCCTTTGAATTATTTTTGAGGAATAAACTAACGGTAAGATGACGAAACGCTCAAAGCCATGTTACGTATTCCAGAATTTAGGACATTGTTTCTAAATGGCGTCACCAGAAGTCTAGATATTTTCAACTTAGGATGATTAGTAAACATTAACAATTTTTTTAGCCTAGTGTAGTGGGGTGTGCCTGTAGTCCCAGCTACACAAGAGGCTGAGGCAAGAGGATGGCTTGAGCTCAGGAGTTAAGGGATGTAGTACACTATAATCCCACCTGTGAATAGCCACTGCAAAATAAATAAAAAGTAAAGAAATTAACTTTTAAATTCTGTGTGTGGGGTAACTTTTTTCATATACAGTAAATGTAGAAATTATAGCAAGGTAGAAGGAAGAAAAAGTACCATTATGTATTTCTTCCATCTAAGATCACCATGGTCAACATTTTGCTGCATTTTCTTTAGTCTACAGCACTTCGTTTTAAAACAAAACCTACATTTTTCATTCTTATACCTTTTATTTTAACGTTACAACAAAAGTCTTTCCTAGGAACTAACTTTAAAATTTTCTTAAGTATCTTTTCTAATGATATAGAATGGATAATTTCTTTGAAACTTTTCCACTGCTATGACAGGCTGTTTCTACTTCTGACTTTGTGTTGTGGAAATCTGTATTTTTGTACATATTTGTCTTTGCTGAGAAGTAGTTCTTCAGGAGAGTTATTCAACACAGGAACTGCTAGATTACAAGCAAGTGTGTTCTTAAGGCTCTTAATTTATTTTGCAAAACTTTCTTTCCAAAAGCGTTCAACTTACCTGCCATTAGAAAAGTCCAAAAGTGTCATCAGTTAAATGTTACTTTCAACCACCTATGATGCTTTCTTTTGTTTTAATGCTTCTAATTTGGTAAGTTAAATGGTATCTTGTAATTATTTTAAGTGATATATTTTTCTTGAGGTTGCTAGGCATTTGTATGAAATATGTGTTACTTGTCCTTTTCCACAACCCTGCCTCTAGGCTCAGTCAAACTCATTCAGTTACACTCTTACTGAGCATGTATTATGTGTAAGGCACTGTGGTAGGGATTGGGAACATACTGATGAGACTAACTTGCAGTTCCTTCAACGTGTCATGCTTTTACTTATTCTAGGCCTGTGCATGTGCCATTATATGGAATTTTTGCTATGTGGAATGCTTTTTCTTCTCTAGGTAACTCCTATTTGCCTGTTGGGCCACAGCATAGATGCCATTCATTGTAGAAATTCAGTTTATGTGTATTCTCTATGAATACCCATGAAACCCATCCTTTCCTTATCATAGGCATTATCATTTTGAATTATAGTTTTATGTTTACTTTTCTGTCTCTTCTACTAATTTAAAAGTTCCTTCATAAAAGACAGTGTTCATGATTATTAGTTTATTAGTAGCCAACTAATAAAACATGTATATTTGAATGTTGAATGAATGAATCACCATTCATAAGATTTCCTCATTTTATCTGTTGGTGTCTTGCTTGTGTGCATTTGATGATTTCTAGTTCATTTTCCCTCCAAATTCTCTGTTTTTTGGAAATATTAATTTTATTATATTTGGTAGAATCTATCAGTCTATTTCTTTTTTGTGTGACATATTTTAATAATAAATCCAATAGATGCTTCTTGTAAAAAAATTAAATAACACAGAAGGAACCAAAGTAAAATGTAGACATTTCCTCATCCTCTATCCACCTGTGTGACCATTATTAATACCTTGTGTATTTTTACAAATATTTTCTATGCATATACACAAAATATCATACAATCTCCTTATCTTTTAAATAAGCGAGATAGTGCTATAATATTCTGTATCTTGCTTTTTGTTCTTTAATCTTGGACATGCATATATAGAAATGGTATGTTCTGGTTGTTATGACATATTTGCACTCATTCTTCAAACTATCAAATACTATTACTGTGAATATATCATAATTTATCCAGTTATCCATCAAAAATTTAACTAGTATGCATTTTCCTCCTTAATAAATATATTGCTTAAAAAGGAGTAACCTCTTTCTACATATATTAATATACGTTATCTGTATTTTTTTCTATTTTTACCTTATTTTAACTTTACTATACAACTATACCCCTTTGTCATAAATTTAAGATAGTTTGACTTTTGTGTTGCATCCCCTACACCCCCAGGACATTCAAAGACTTTGCCCCTGCAATTATCCCTTCTCTCATTTGTATCATTAACTTTTCCTTCTGTATTCTATCATTCACACAAAATAAATGCTGTAATAATTCCTTTTTTTGTAAAAAAGATTTAAACTCTCTTCACGATTCCACTGTATGGCTTCTTTTTATTACACAACCACTCAAAATAGTTGTCTTTGTTCATTTTCCACATTTTCATCTCCCTTTCACTCTCTTTTGAATCCATTCACACTACTGCTTTCAGTCTCCTCTAGTTAAGGCCACCTATCATCTCCATATTATCAAATTCAATTCTCTGAGTTCATTTACTTAAGAATGGGCCAGTCTTCATTAAAAAAAATTCTCCTTATTTAGCTCTGGAACTCCTAGTTTTCTTTGTATGTTGCTCTCTCCTTCTTCTTGATTTTGTGCTGGATCCACTTTCTCATTTCATATTAACTGTGGATCCCGCTGAGACTCAATATGTTGGACTCCTCTCTATTTACACTCACCCCCAGGTAATGAATTACAAGAGTGATCTATAAGTTGGTGAGGTCAATAGTTTTATCTCAAGTCCCAACCTCTCCCTTAATCTCCAGAATCTTATAAAAACAGTTTATATATAGATTGTCTCCCTTAGATGTCCTAGTAGTCGTAACAAAGTTGAGATGCCCAAAAGAAAACTATTGATACCTCCCCAATCATCCTGAACTATCCCCAGCTTGTGCTTCCTCCAGTGTTCCATATCTTGGCAAATAGCACCAACATTTCTCAGGATAAAAACTTTCCTCCTTTCCTTGATGTCCCTTTCCCTCACAGTACACATCCCATTGATCAGTAAGTTCGACTGGACCTACTTGCACAAGTCAGAATCTGACCATTTAGCATGACCTTTACCACTCTCGACATGATCCAAACCATCAGTTTCTGTATCTAGGAATTTTGCCATAGCCTCCTAAATGATCTCCCTCCTTTACTCTTGCCATCACCATGCCTCCCCTTCATGGTTTATTGTCCATATGGAAGCCAGAGTAATCTTTTTCCAATTAACTAGATACTCTCCTTCTCTAATGGCTTTTTATCATACTTATAATAACATTAAAATCCCGCAGAAAGCTTTACATGAGCTGACCCCTGGCCAAATTACGAGTTTCACTTCCAATTTTTCTTCCTCTCTCTCTTTGCTATAGCCACATTGGTGTTTTTGTTGCTCCCCAACGTAACCAGCATGCTCCTAATTCCAAGTCTTGTCCCTTATTATTCCCTCTACCAAGAATGGTCTTCTCCCAGATATCTTTCTGGCTTGCTCCCTTGCTTCATCGAGGTCTCTGGTCAAATGTTCTCTTCCCTTACTGTGACTACTCCCTACCCCAACATCGAACACAGAATCTTCCTTAACTTCTATCGTCTTTCTCTACTTTAATTTTCCTCTTAATTCTTCTGACTACATGGTATTATTTCTATATCTACCTGTTTGCTTATTTTCTTTTCCTCCACTGATCTTGAGAGAGAAGAGTTCTACTTTATTTAATCCTTTATCCCAAGCGCCACAAGTAGAGCCTGGCACATAATAGTACTCAATAAATACATATCGAATGAAAGAAAGAATAAACATATAACTCTCTAGTTTTACTGTAATTTATTGTAGTATATAGTGTATTAAAAGAACCTAAACAGTGTTATTTCAGCATAGCTAACTAGGTTTATAAGATCCATTTATTATATACATTTTTCCTTCACAGTTGTTTCTAATACCTCCTATATCATGTATTAAATTACATAATAGGTTATCTTTGGTGGCTGTTTAATATATTTTATTGTTTTCTATGCCAGTAGAACTTCTGAAAATAGTTATGATATATTTTAATATATGATAAAAATAATCTCTCCCTATTATTCTGAAATACAAAATTGTTTGATTATAATAGCTTTTAATTCTCTCAGAGTACTGTTAGAAATACTTTGGCAACTTGTAAAAATATTGATTGGGATTTTCACAAAAATTATAATTGATTTTGAAATAGTTGGTAACTTAAATGTATTAATTCTTCCTAATATCATAAGCATCCCTATTTATTAAAAACTAAGTGGAGTGTTATAGTATTCCTCAAAAGAGTTTCACAGATTGTTCATTAAGTAGTTTCTTTGTAGTTTATTTTTAATGGCATTGCAAGTGAATTTTCCACACTGTATACTTTTTATTTATATAAATAAGAATAAAAATACTTCTTTACTTATTTTTATTATTAAAATATAAAAAGTCTATTGATTTTGCCTTTTACAAAAGATTTTCCATTGTGTTATTTTCATACCCTCAGTCAACATCAACCAATGAAAATATAATTAAATTATTAACCATATCTCTCTCTCACAGATAAGGCCTATTTTTAAATAAACTTTCATATGAAAAATAAGAAGAAGAACAACAACAATAATAATAACAACTGAACTTCTTTAAACAATTTTTTCCTCTTAAATTGCTACATGATTAAATTTGATTGGATTGGACTTTTATGGCATAAAAATTTCAAAGTCAAACTCTCAACTACTACTTTCTGGATTATCTGGAGAATCTTTTTCATATTCCACTTTCTTCCTTCCCCCTCCCAAAGCTCGTTGCCCTCTCTCCTAACCATTCTGGAGCCTGATGATATGCTTTTGATGATTCCAAACTAAGGCCAAACTGAGAAGTCAGGGACAGACTTGGAGGCAAGTGTGTTGAAAGCATGAGTGAGAAGTCATGAAAAGCAGTGTGTGCATTTTTATTAGAATGAGCTTCTTGCTGACTCTCTCCATTAAAAAATAATGTTACTACTAAAAATGTCCATCCTGTGATAGATGTTGTTTATTTACACATAAAAACATTTCCTGACAGCTGTTTTTCAACATTTAAATGAATCACAACATCTACAATATGCAGAAATAGGAGGCCAGCACAGCTCTCAGCAGCAATGCCAACACAACTCACTGGCATTAGTTAAAATTCATGAGTTTTAGGCTACACCATTAATTGTAATCTTGTGACAATAAGAAAACATGAGGTAAAATATATTAAATACACTCAATATGCATTACACATCTCTGATTCACTGTTTAGTTTTACTAAGTGAGCGCACAGTAATTAGTTTGATCCCCTTTAAGAGAACAAAGCATTGACTGATTTCGTTATGCTCAGTAAATCAGTCCCTATATGCCTTTCATTCATGGTTAGCACATCTCATGTTGCCACAGCAGAATTCTTTTTGGCTTCTGAGTCTGTTATCAGTCTCATGAAATTGATGGGTTGAACACCACTGAAGACAAGGGAAAGAAAGCTCTGAAGTCAATGAGCAATGTGTCGGATTCTTCAATGGAGGTGATTACACCCCCCATAGTGCTGAGCTCCAGCTCCCCAAAGATAAGCTATGATGGGCGAGGAAGAATGCCTTGGTAATCCAGAAACATGTGCCAAGGCTCATAAGTAGTCAAAATTACCTTTGCAATCTTCCATTGTAGTATTATTGAGAGTTCCCCTTGTCATTTAATAAAAATCATTCTCCTCCAACTCTTACCCCCACCCCAAATAATTTGCTTCCCATTTTAAACAGCCTAAAAGCTTTGGTGTACACCTGTATGTGTGTGTGTGTGTCTGTGTGTGTGTGTATGTGTGTATGCATGTGTTTATGTGTGTACAGAGAAGGCTAATTTAAAAGCAAGACCTATGAGATGTCAGCATCATTAAATACCATTTAACATAATTAAGATACATTTAAACCTCAAGATATGACATCTTCTTCAATACAAAGTTTTGTCCTTTGCATGCCATCTCTACAAGTGATTTTTCCTTATTATCCCTACAAGGAAACCCCTAGAGCAAGGAGCTATGGGTAAAGCAGAAGCTAAGCTGTTGCCCTGCTCTTTCTTCTTCATTTGAAACTCATCTTCTTTTGATTGTTTGTTTTCCTTCAGTCACTCTGAACTTCACCAGCAACCTCCTATGCCATCTCTTAACTTTTGCATCCTCCAAAGTTGAAGATCTCAGATGTTTAGAGACTTTTGGTATATCTGTCTTTCACCCGGTTATGGATGTATTTTATATGTTTCTACATCGTGTGGTTAGTCATTGTCTGCTGGCAAATCAAATACACCTAAGTTTGAGATCCATGTCTTCTGCTTTTGCCTCCTGACATACTGCTTCCATTTGTTCATTATCAGAAGGGTCAGTGGGAGCAAATGCAAACTGGACCATACACGTCTACTTTTCTCGTTAGCGTTGAAAGTGAAAGGCTACAACTTTGCAGATGCATCAACCTACCATTCTACATCAACGTGGTACCAGGATCTTCAGTTTAATCTTCCAGAATTCCAAGTTTTAGGATAAGGATGACAACTTTGATGAACGGACTTCAGAATATGAGCTCAACCTGTGGCGTGACACTCAGGACGTGATCCATCTTCCCATGTTCATAACTAGCAGGAGCACCATTGATGGGCAAGGAGACCCTGAGAGGTCACTTTTCCAAATGATGTAATAGTAATATTAAAAAGTCCTGTCTGGGTAGGTCACTTGTAGGGTGGGACAGGAGGGCAACTGTGTATTCATCTGGCATTGGTACATCTTATTTTAGTTTCTTATTAATTCTTATAGTTTTTCAGTTTATTTTTTCTGTATATCTTTGTATGTAATTATATCATCTGAAAACAATAATCATCTTGTGTTTTCCTTTCTAAAAATTATACCTCTTCTTTGGTTTTGTATCTTATGGTTTTAAGGATTGGTGTTCTTAGAACAATTGGCAATGATAATAACAGGTATTTTGTTTTCCATCTGATTTTAATTGGATACCATTAAGAATTAAATCAGTCATTGATTCGAGATGAATATTGTTATAGGAACAACATGTTAAACTTCACATGAGTTCTAAAACATTTTTTAATAAGAGTATATACTTTTTCTAGATTTTTATCTCATTTTATTGAAATTACCAAATTGCTTTTCCTTTTCGGATCTATTAGTAGGCAGTAGTTTACTAATTGTTTTCTTAGAGCTGAACTTTGTGTAATGCATGTGATTTTATATACAAAATGGAAAAACCAAACCACACTCTGAGAAATGTTTAATCACTAAACGTGTTGTACACATTTCTGCCCTATAAGAGATTCATATTTAACCATGATCCCAATCAGCAAGTGTATCTTCCCACTAAAGGGAACAAATTATAACTCTCCACTGCTGCAGTAAACAGCAAACAGATTGCTGTTTACACAGAAAGAGGAAAAACAGACATAGGACAGAGCATGCAGATTAGGAAGAAGCCATTCCCTCCTTAATACTAAGTAAATAGCAGCAGGCATTTTACAAAGCACATTAAAGAGAACAGATTGCTGTAGAAATCAATTGATAAAGACTTGTTAACTGAAAGCAAGCTTTGAGCAATTATATTAGCAAGCAATTAGAATAATCTGTAAATAGTAGTAAGGACCCCACAACAAAGAAACCACATGGATTGCTGCCCCTTCCTTTTGTGCTCATAGTAATCTTGGCTTCTCTCCATCAATCAGTAACATATTTAGTATTGAAAAGGGAATAATGGGAAAATAGGACTTATGAGCTGCTATTACTTATGAGAAGTAATTCAATGGCATTAAACAGAAAGTGCCCTGATACTATGTAGTGGGAGAAAATTTGTTTCCAGCTGAGACTCCAGCAAGTAAATGACTATTCTTGCCAAGAGGAGATCTATTTAACTCTCTGTGTTAAAAGCATAACAGAGAAATCCACAAACAGAAAGAACTCTGATCATAGCCAAAATGCAGCAGACAGACACACTGAGTAGAACATGAATGATTGAAGATTCCTGTATGGCACCAGCACCCTATAGAATATACTGAAAGCCAATTTCATAAGAAACAAATGATACAGATTTGGGAAAGGGTATCTTGTAGAAAAAATATGGTGTGATATAATACCAGAAAGTCCTTGGTCTGAATTTTGGTCAAGATATACTATGTGGCCATTAGCAGTTTTGCTGAGACTATTTTTGTTTTATCTATAAAATGGAAATATTAATAATCACCTTGAGAAGATATTGGAACGGCATGAAATAGATATGTGTGGCACGGGACCCATGTATGGTAAGGTTTTGTTAAGAGACAGTTTGTGACTTCATTATTACTGAAGGAAACCTTAGGTAATACGATAGGGAATTAGAATAATCTTTAACAGAAATAGGGACCCTAACATAAAGAAGGAAAATTTTCATGAAAGAACATTGTGAGGCAAGAATGATGTAGGACACAGGAAAACAAAAAAACAATAAAACTGAGAAAAGAGGACCCCAGTTTGCATGGGGGAAGGGGGTGTCTATCTCCTAAGCTTTGTTAACTCTTAGTCAAAATTAGTTCCTTAGGGAGGAGAATGGAAATGTATATAAGAATGTACTTTCTTAGGTAATATGGATTTATGTTCAAATTATGGCGTTATGCATTATTTCATATTGAACTATAAATCCACCATTCTCAATAAATCCTTTTTTGGTCTTTATGAAATTCCATGGAAAGTAATCACGTAAGAGATGACCTCAAAGAGACTCCAGAAATCCTGGAGATCAACACGTGTGTGATGGTTTTATATGTCCATTTAACTGAACCACAGAATGCCCAGATTAAACATGATTTTGGGATATGTCTGTGAGGATGTTTCCAAATGAGACTGGCATTTGAATCAATGGACTCGGTCAAGGAGATTGCTCTCCTCACTATGGTGAGCATCATCAAATCTTTTGAGGGTCTGAATAGAACAAAAGGTGAGGGAAAGAGGAATTTGCTTTTTTTTTTTCTACCTCACAGCGTGAGATGGGACATCTCATCTCATCTCATGTCTTCTCCTCCTACCCTTGCACATCAGCATCCTGGGTTCTTAGGCCTTCTTACTCAGACTGAATGACACCACCAGCGTTGGTGAGTCTTCAGCTTGCAGACAGCAGAATATGAGATCTCTCAGCTTCCAAAATTGTACAGGACAGTACCTCATAATAAATCTCTCACTCTCCTCTCTCTGTCTCTCTTATGTATGCATGTGTGTGTGTGTGTGCATGTGCGCATACAATACTGATTTCGTTTCTCTGACTAAAACAATGGGCAAACTAAGTAAGTCATGCCTCTTATAAAATTATGTTTTAACAGTATTTATTTTTGCCTGGACAAATTATGCATATTCAAACTTGCCCCATTATATCTTATGTGTTTGTTTCTGTACTTGTGACTCTCATTTGACTGTAAGTTCCTTGAAAGCAGTGCAGTTTTTTTCACTTTTATGTTCCTTAGCACTAAGCATGGCACACAGAGCTGCCTGAGGGCCATTGGAGGGCTAGACACTTTGTAGAGGTCCCACTCCATATCATTTGAAGCATATTACATTTTAGTATCCACATTGTGACTCATTAAAATACTATTTTTACCATGCAATTTTAAAGATATTTGTAATTTTGGTTTTTGGAACTTGGATATGAGCCAAATGTTTTATTATTGGCTCTGATTTCTCCATAGTCTTAGCCTCATAAGATACTCTCAGGAATTCTTGCAAAGGAAAATAATCCAAATTACAATTTTTTTCCAACGGTCATGAAATGGTAATGGACATGAAATTTTAACAATTCATGAAGTTGGAACAACATTAAAATTTGTAGACATTTAGACATTGATTACTTTTACTTTTTAGACTTATTTTCTTTTCATCATTTAGAACGAAACCAGTAGTGTTTTCTTTCAGTTCTTAAATTATCAATGGCCTTTGAAGAGCGCAAGCCCTAAGAACTAGGCCTATAGTGCAATATGAATTTACCAGCCTTAATGACATATAGTAGATGGTCAATTAGTGTTTGTGGATTAGATAGGTGATTTAAGATAGGCATATTCATATGCCACTGGGTATGAGCCAAAGCATTAGCATAGTTTATGGTGCAGCTTTATTTTAATGGTGATGCCACTAAGCCATTTGACACATAGCGGTGGCTGGCTTTATCAGTCTCGATGTTGGAAAATTGGAAAAGAGGCATTTCTAGAACTGGAGGATTAAGCTGGTGTCCAAAAAGTTGCCATCCATACTCTAAGTCATCGTATAGTCTAAGGACTATGGTCCTCAGCAATTGCAACCAATCTGAAAGCAAAGAAGCAGAAGCCAGACAGCCTCAGGACTTCAGAGAGAAAAGTTAGGACTCACACATGTTGGCAATATTAGAGCCAGGCCTTGTTGCTGAGTCGCATTAAGGGAGGGGAAGATGCAAAGTAGGCTTAAAACCTATAGATTCCTCTGACTCTCACTTCCCTAGAGAAGCTATCTTAACAAGCCATGTTCCCCAAACTGTGTGTGGGTGTATGTCTATAGTGAGCGGATAATCCTGAGGAGGACTTCTTATTCCTTGAATGTTATAGGAAAAATAAGTAAACAGTAACTTTAAGTAGTTGAGATGGACAGAGAAGAGAGCAGTTGGGTGGGATTCTAAGTTGAACTTTCTTATCTTTGCTTAGTGACCCCCCCAACTCCCATGGCAATCATGTTAATCCTTAAAGAGCCTTCGTCCACTCCTGAACCTAGAGGTCTCAGTCAGGTTACTATCTGCCCAGAAAACACCAATGAGTCAAAGGCTGCACTCTCATTTCTAGGCAAGCTGGGAATATAGTTGAAGAGCTTTAAAGTTTCAGTCTGGATGGATATTAATTCCCAAAAATGTCTGAGATTTTCACATGACACTATTATTTCAGGATTGTTTTTTGACATCTGTCCAGGGTGAAGACTGTACATGCTAGATTTGGGACAGAGGCTTTGGTAGGTGGTCATTTACAATTGAAAATTTGATTTGCCTTAATGACTCCCAAAACACTATAACCACAGTTGGATATTTAACTGTGAATTATGCATGTATTTCATCAAGTATTCAACTTTTTTATTAAAATGTGTTAGATACAGAATTGTCAGTCATCTGTTGGTTTAAACTTAAAAGTTGTACAAAGTACATCTTTCTTAGCAATATTGCCTCCAGGAATTTGATAATGACATTCATGTCTGGATATTCTCTCTTACCAAGAGCTTTTGTGAGACAGAAAAATGGAGTATTATGTTAGAGCTGTTCTACTTTTGAAAAAATGACCATGTGTGAGAGCAAAACTAACACAAAGTCTCAAAGCTTTAGTGAGGAGTGTTGGAAGCTCACATGTAATGTCTATTATGTGCTAACTTTGAATACAAATATCTCTTTTAATAGGCATTGCTTTCCCATTGGTGTTTACCAGATTCATAACTCTGCCTTTTTTCAAAGCAAAATCTTGTACCATGAATTACACAAGAAGGCCATGGATGACTTTGGAGCACTTTGTTACCTGTTCAGTCACCTTCAGTGGCACCCTATCTCCCATTGGGTCAAGTGTGAAAAATTCTGAGGGCGTTCAAAGTCTTTGCTAATTTCTGTACAGATGATTTCTCCTTCCTCCCAACAAATTTCCTCTGAACAATGTGGGTCATTCTTCTCACTAACCTGAAACATTATGCTCATTGCCACCTCCAAACCTCTTTTGTTCCTTTCTATTCCCTGTGCAAACGTCACCAGTTTTTCAAGAATCCTTTCACAGTTCACTTTTTAGCAGAGTTCTACGACCAGAAGTGCTATAAAAATGTTGTTAAAACATGATCTTACCTATGGCACAGTCATTCACAAGTAGGGATCTAAAATAATGATAATATAAAGAAGTCAGTAGACATTTATGGCAAAAGAAACTCTGATGTTTAATCTCTTTAAAATAAAGCAAAGTATGTAGTTGATGTCAGATTGCAACTTCAAACTCTAAATCCCTTGGAATACAAGAAGTGGCATTTTCCAGGGAACCGTAGGTCAACAATATGGTTTTCAATCCTCCACTGAACTACTTGATCATAAGATTGAAAAATTCCATTTTTTCAAATTATCAAATTCTAAAACACAGCCCACAGTATTTGGTGGTGATACCACCTCCATAACAAAGTACTAGAACTAAAGGATAAATAAAATACCCAACTTCCTTTTATTTTCATGAAAGGAGACAGCTCTTCAAAAATGCTCTATAATTCAAAATGAAACTCATGGAGACTAACCATAATACTTGAGTTGATATTTTCTGTAAAAGCAGGACAAGTAAGCATGACTATCAAAGTCATACAACTCTCTAGCTTTGAGTGATGTTAATTGTTCAGCAGAGGTTTTCATGCTATGGTTTTATAAAAACAGAGTAGTTTTCAGGATTTTTTTCTGGAAACTTTCTTATAGTCAGGATTTTTTAAAAGTAAAATTTTTAAAAAGTATTATTTTGAGATTACAGGTAATGAGGACCAGATGAAATACCACATTCTTGAGTCAAGTAGAAGAATACAGTCCAATTACACATGTAAAATGGTCAGGTTAAAATCATTGCATTTAATCTAAGATTGTTGATCTAATAAGAATTTCCTTTTGTATAAATATTTTGGTTAGGGTCATCCAGAGAGATAGGACTAATAGCATATTAATGTAGCTTAACTGTTCAAAGCAAGACACTGAAAATGTCTAGATGTCTAGAGATAAATGAGAAGAAATGTATTAGGAGAACTGGTTCACTGGATTATAGAGGCTGAGAAGTCCCATGATAGACTGACTGTAAACTGCAGAACCAATGAAGTTGGTAGAGTGGCTCAGTACAAGTCCAAAGACCGAAGAGCAGGAAGCAAAGGGTAAGAAGTAGCAGGGGGTGAAGAAACTGCTCATGCAAGTCCTGTAGTTCAAACACCGAAGAACCTGAAGTCCTGAGGTCCAAGGGCAGGAGAAGAGGGGCATCCCAGCTCTGAAAGAGAGACAGCAAGAATTTGCCCTTTCTCCACCTTTTTATTCAATCTGCATCCTCAGTCAATTGGAAGGTACCTGCTCACATTGAGGGTAGATCTTCCCCACTCAGTCCACTGACTTATACACTAATCTCCTCTAGAAACACCCTCACAGATATATCTGAGGCAGCCCACTCATTCTAATCAAATGCAAAACCACTCGGGCTTCCCTTTTAGCAAAACAGAGATGGGCTCAGAGCCTACCAAAACACTGAGGATAATTAATGTAATTATTGAGAATAAATAATGTATTACCAGCTATCTGGATATTCCCTAATTCAGTCAAGTTGATACCTCAAATCAACCATCACAATAAGCTAAAGCTACTTTTTGGTCAATAAAATCCAACAAGAATGCATTGCGTATTTATTACATGTCAGGCCCTGTGCTAGGCTTTAGTGGCCAAAATCAAACATGGTTCCTGTCCTCATGGAGATTTTAGGTTTGTAAATGAGACAGACAGTCATTATTCAAATGATTACACTAAGGATTGAATAATCACAAATTGAGATAAGTGATCTGAAGGAAAGGAGGAATGCTGTATGAGAAATATTCCTAAGAAACTCAGTTTTGAGATTCCAGGTTTACTTCTAGGTGCCAGGAATGCAATAGTAAAAAAATAGACACATTTCCACCCTCAGGACACTGAAATTACAGTGAGGGGGCAGACACCGTGTAAGTAAACAAATAAACCATTCCAAATCATAGTTGTTCTTATGGAGAAAACATAATGAATGATGATGAAGAACAACATGGAGAGGGGCTGATTTAGGTAAAGAGGTAAGAGGAGCTTCTCTTAGGAGAAACATGGCTGAGATCTAAGAGATGAGAAGGATCCAGCCATTTGATGTGATGTTAAGGGCCAAGAAATCATGTAGAATTGTCCTGAAACAAACAAAAAGGAGATCTGTTTGATTAAAGGTCACGGGGTAACCCACAGTAGCTGGAACATAGGAAGGAAGAGAAGAGAGACATGAAATAAGATTATAAAAAATAGACCATGGTCAAATCATCAGAACTTAGTAAGAAATGTTAAGTTTGGATTATATCCTAAGTGCAGTGGGAGGGCACAAAAGGGTACTGAAATGACTTAAAGTTTAACGTGTTCCCTTTGGTAACTAAATAGATTGCGAAAGAAGGAAGTCCGGTTGGATACTAGTGCTGTTCTCAGAACAAGAAGGGATGGTACCAGAGCGTTGGCAGGGAAGATAGAGAGAAGTAGAGATCTGAGGTATATTTCAAAGGGTAGACACAAAGAATCTGTTGATTAATTAGTGGTAGGAAGGGAGAATGATTAGAAAAATTAAACTAATGATGACTTCCACGTTCCTGACTTAGCAACTGAGTGGACACAGTTGACATTTACTGAGATGGGGAAGTTTGGAAACAGCAAGTTTGAACCAAGATGGGAAGGGGGGTGAGGTGGAGATCTGAAATTCTGTTGCAGTAATGTAGATTTTGAAATGCCAGGGAGACATCTTATTTGAAATGTCAGGTGGGCAGTTAAAGAAGAGACATTTAAAATGGGCATCACTGAGGGGTCCTCAGCCTGTAGGTGTTACATGAAGTGATGGCAATAAGCACTATCACCAAAAGAAAGAGTGCAAAGAGATAAAATTGAGTGTGTAAGACCAAGCTCTTGGGGAAAAGGTGAAACTAGCAAAGGAGACTGAGAGGAAGTGGCCAGTGAAATCTGGAACACCAGACATCATCTATTTCAAAAAGAGAGTGTTTCGGAAAATGTGTTGTGTTACTGAGAAGTCAAGTGCTCTATGCTTTTGTTTGTTTATTGATAAATACATAGGAATTTATTTTAAAGGGTGAATGACATATCAAAATAACATCATGTCACAGCAATAATAATTCATAATAGATATAGTCTATAAAGTATTTCTGCATTTTCTCACTTCATATCAACAATATGTATATTTTATTATTGATCAAATTATGAACTTAAAGGTATTGGAGCTCATGAGAGCAACTGATATTTAGTAATTAAGTTTACAATACGTTAACAAGTATTGTAAACTCTTGCTATAAGAGGCATTTTCTAGACACTGTGGATATAGATGTGAACAAAAGAGATCAAAGAGATCCTGTCCTGAACTCATGGCACTTACTTTCCAATAGATATTGTACTGCAGTGTTCATAATGTTCCATCCAGGGCTGACACTTATTCAGAGATGCAGGGTTTTGATTGCAGACATTCATTTAAAAAAACCTTAATTGCTCAGTGTTTTTTTTTGGTTTTTTTTTTGAGTCAGAGTCTTGCTCCATTACCAGGCGCCAGGCTGAAGTGCAGTGACACAATCTCGGCTCACTGCAACCTCCACCTCCCGGATTCAAGCAATTCTCCTGCCTCAGCCTCCCGAGTAGCTGGGACTACAGGTACGTGCCACCACACCCAGCTAATTTTTGTATTTCAGTGGAGACGGGGTTTCACTATGTTGACCAGGATGGTCTCGATCTCTTGACCTCGTGATCCGCCCTCCTTGGCCTCCCAAAGTGCTGGGATTATAGGTGTGAGCCACCACACCAGGCCTGTTCAGTGTTCATTTTTAACGGTTCAATAGTATTAAGTATGTTTACACTGTGCATGTAGCTCACTTATTTGAATTCTTGCAAATGTGGTGTATCTAAACATACTACTAATTTAATGAGTTTGGGGACACATCACATTAAGTAGGCTAACCATACATAGTCACTATATATCTATATAATGACATATTGAGAAGTCTGTATCTTAAACCTTTCAAAAGTCTTATCTATGATCTGAGATTCTTTAATAGCAATGCTTGCCAAGGAGTTAAAAAGCATGAAAACTTGTCCTGTTTGTATCTAATCGAGTGTTTTGTTCCCCTGGGCAAACTCCTAATATTCAATCAATGTAGTCATTGCAGTATATAAGTGTCCTGATATACATATTCTCTATTCTGTTTTCACAAATAAAGTAAGCTTTTGTACTGCTTTGACAAAACACAAGGTTGCCAAATTTGCACTTTTTCAAATAATACAGAAAAAGGAAATATCAATGTATTTAATAGCACATACCTTATCTTCTTTTTTTTTAATCCTCTAGGAATTTATTTCTGTCTAAAATAATCTATGGATGCCACAAGAAATGTGGCATCTTTATCCGTGAAAGAGTCAGATAACATTAGTGCTTGGTTGCTTTATCAATATGTCTGGCAGTTAAAAGATCTGTGTGTGGTTCATTCTGATAGAACATATGTAACATTGATTTTTGTTGCTAGATTCATGCTAACCAGACTTGACTGTATAATCTTGTAAGAGCCACTGACCCTCTGAAAACTGTTTTGTATTTGTGCTTGTGTTCTGTATAAAATCCTTAGTCTGGATTCCCTTACCCTTCAAAATGACCATAATGGTCTCCTGGTTATTTTATTTTTTTTCTTTTTTCCCTTTTGGAATTTACATTGGCTGAAGAACACTTTCTTTTTAAGAACTGACCTTCATTGTTGCCATGGCTGGATCATTCTTAAAGCAACTTCAGTTTTAGAGAGAGATTTGTATTTAATGTCCTCCCTGGCATTTCATAAACTTAAGGAGGAAGTTAACAATAACCTTTATGTACAGCAGGTAGAGTCTGCAGTCAATGCTATATGAATGCAGATGAACAGCTATATTA
Organism: Aotus nancymaae; assembly: GCF_030222135.1. Classification (NCBI taxonomy): domain Eukaryota; kingdom Metazoa; phylum Chordata; class Mammalia; order Primates; family Aotidae; genus Aotus; species Aotus nancymaae. The sequence continues at coordinate 42,918,541 of NW_026988413.1, forward strand.
TTTCCACTAAAGAGGAAAGAAAAAAATAAAACTTCACTGAAGCAAGTTTGAGCCAGACCAATGGTTCTCCATGTGGTGATGGCCCCCTTATAGGAGGGATTTTGGAAAGGCAGCAGGTATTTTGGGTTTTCATAAGAGTGGGCACCATTTGCTTTTTACAAGGGAGGCCCACATGTTCTATAGTGTGCAGAAGTGGCCTACCAACCAAGAATTGTTCCAAATGACTTTTAAATGTCCTGCTGGTCACTTATGTAGATGAAAAAATATTTATAATCTGAGCTTAGAATCTAACCACATTTTACAATAAGAATAGTTTCCCCTAAGATAACTTTTCTGGGAATGCCAGTATTTAGCAAATTGTGGGAAGATTTTACTTTGTTTTATCTGGATTTTAACCAAGATTTGTTTGCAGTTTTGTAAAATCATGTCCCCGACAGCAGTGTCACTTGATGGGGGTTGAGTCACCCTGTACAACCAGTTCAAAACACCTACATCAATCTGGTTGTGGAACAGTTCCATTTCTGGAATTCTATGTATAGTTGCAAGCATCTTACTACTTTATTTTATTTTCTTGTATAGTCATGACTGAGTGTTTACATACTGAAATGGACATTATTTCATTTAAATTTATTTCACTGATTTTTATATTATAATAAAATCAGTTATATCAATTTTTAACAGCTTTATTGAGGTATAATTGATACACAAAGAGCTTCACATATTAACGACTACAATTTCATGGGTTTGGATGTATGAAAAACATCTTTGATACACTCTCCACTCTTATATTGGTCTTTATACTACAAGTAAGATATAGTATCTAAAAGTTTCATCTTAGAATGAAAAAGGGAGCACTACAAAATATTTGTTATAAAAAGGGTCATAGGCTAAAGCCTAGAAAGAACAATTATCTTCTGACTTACGACAGTTATAAGAGAAGGAAAATTCTAATATCTCCTCTCTATTGCATTTAGATAATGTTAATTTGGACTTGAAGTACAGTGACTTCCCCAGTCAACCATTTTGAAAATTACTGACTACTTACATTGGAATTATATAGGCCAGTATTTCACCCTTCAGCATCACTGTCTAGCAAAATGCAAAAGTTTGTTTCATCATGGTCCTTAGCCCAAGAGCCCCTACCCAGGTCCCTTAGATCAGATCATAGCCAGGAGAAAATCTTCTTTCTGATAGAGTGAGTAAACATATCAGATGCAAAATTCAGGCTCATTTATTCAGTCCCATATTGTTCCCTGAATTGTACCTATTCCCTAAGAAACCCCATGACCCTGTTATAAAGCCAAAAATAAAGGTTTTCTTCATAAACATTATTTCTCCCCCCCGCCCCCACAGATAACTTGTGTTATTGATTTGTGAAGCTTGTAATCTGTTGGCACTCCCACTATGGTCCAAGCTGGTAATCATGCTCAGTAAAATTCAGCTAGGCCATGTACTCTTAGCTCCCCTCTTCCCATGCCCCATCTCCTCCCTTCAGAGGCTTTCAAGACGATAGACAGATGTGCCCTCTGGTGGCAGGCAGATGACCATCTAATTATTTTTTGACATAGGCTCAGCTTTTCACTATACTCATTGAACTTTTGATAATCTGAAATGTGCATAATAAAAGGTAACTATCTTTACATAAGGCTGTGGTAGCATCCTGGCCAGGCACAAGAAAGGTTTTTTTTTTTTTTTTTTTTTTTTAATCACCCTAATGCATCAAGGCACTCTAGTGTGTTAGCTTTTTCATAGACTCTGGACCCAGAATTCTTGGGTTCAAACACCAACTGTGCCATTTACCAACTCTGTGACCTTCATCTATTTATTCTACCTGTCTGTCTTAATTATTCTGTAAAATGGTGGTAATAATACTACCTACCAAATAGGATTGCAATGAGGATTAAATGAGTTAATTAATGCAAAGGGCTTAGAACAACACCTTGCACATAGTAAGCACTCAATAAATATTAGTTATTGTTCCTAGAGTTGTACTTCTGTTTCCAGGGCTATTCACTTATACTTGAAAATGCATATACCTTCCCAGGTGTTCAAGTCTAAAAGAAATCCAAAAGCTCATCCTCAATTTCCTGTCATGCTTCATAGAAAGTGTAAGTTCTGTCTCCAAATCACAAGTATGTGAAAATTACTTTCTCATGATCTCATGTACTTAAAAATGTGTAGTATGCCTTCTTCATTGTAAAATTTGAACCAAGAGGGGATTTGGGCATGGCGAGCATGCATATGTCCATTTAGGGGTTTAGTAGTTCTGATTCAAGTAAGTCCTGATTTCATCTGCACACCAAGTAACACTGCGTAGAAACTTGTAACCTTGCAGCATTTTTCTTCTTACAATTTTGAATATTTGTTTTTTCTTTGTTGGAGAATAAAATTTCAGCCTCCTATTCACACTGTTATTCTGATATGTCTAATACCTCTTCATTACTGTTCACAACCAGTTATCACCACCTTGTCCAAACATCAATTAATGTTTGATTATGATTATGATGTTGATGTAGCCAAAACAGAGGAAACCTTGATTACTCTGTTTCTGTGTCAGATTTCCAGGGTATTCCTAAATGAAATATTGAGATCATTCATTTTGATTGAATTACCTAATAATCAGTAAAACTGACTTCTCAAACTCCCCTTTTTGTCTGATTGAGGAGACATAGTCAGAAGATCATAAAGATGCTACACATTCTTCTTCTGTATAAATTAAAAATACCAGGATCACCCTCTTCCCTTCTATATTTATGTGTAAAATATCTGACATGAAGATGTGGAAAATTCAGCCAGATTTAATTGTTGCTCTCAATAGTTTACATTTGTTTATATTTACTTTTTTTTTTTTTTTTTTTACAGCAATCACTTTGTGGTCTTTATTCCTGAATAACGTTATAAGCTGGATTCCAATCAATTGGTTAGAACAGAGGGTTTGATGACAGGTAAAGATAAGGACTGCATGGCCTGAAATCCTACCCTCAGCAATTTTTCTTGTCTCTTAGGATCTATTATAAGACAATAACATTTCATAAAGTGTCTTATAATTGTTAGATAACACTAGAAGTACACATTTAAATGTTCAAAGAGCTAAAAATAAATTTTTCATCCATATAGACATAATTAGAATGCTGCATTCTTATGTCTACCCAAGTCCCTAGGATGCATTTTGCCATATTTCCCAATAGAAAAGAAAGAAAATTCTATAAAATCTGGCAGGGTGCCCCTAAAGGACATTCTGCTGCCTCTTTTGAAAGCATCAATGTTAGAGAAGCTTCCAGCCATCCATAGCTCAAATAATTCCTTTCTCAGAGGCAAACACTATTGCTGCTACACATCTTTGTGATTTTCTTTAAAAACAGAGGATTCAAGAGAAATGGAGAAGTCTCAGTAAGTTAGCATTATTTTATGATCAATTTCAATGAATCATTTAGTAAGGCAATGTGCGCTACATATATCATATGGAAGAATTCATTACAGTGTCACTTGCTTATAATAAAAAATAACCCTCATTATCATAAAAGCTTCTTAAGATAGAGGAGGGAAGCTATAAAAAGAGGCTAAATGGAGAAAAAAGGAAAAGAGATGGAATGAAAGAAAAGAGATAGATGGAAAGAAAATAGATGATAAGACAGGGAAGCATTGTTATATTTAAATGCCAACAATGTGTCTGTCTTTGTTCACTTATCATGCTTGACAGTGCAAATGAACAACAGAGTGGGGAAAGGCATGGTAGTTAAATTATTATGGATATATCAGATAAGCAGTTTGTCTGATGTTTCCATCTCTGCTGGAAGGCTGGCTTAAAACTGTATGACCTATTCTTTAGAGAGTCAAAGATAAACTCTAGCAATTGTGTAATTCCTCCTACTCTGATAGAGATAAATATGTTCATATTTTTTCCAACTAATCCTCCTTGTTTGATGATAAAGTAAGGCTGCATCCACATGACATACAAAAATTGAAGATACCCAGACAAGAATCCAGTCATCTGCCCATTGGGTCATGTTGTTATCAGAGTTTCTTTCAGATTAAACAGGTATGTTGTAAGTTAATACAAAAATTAATCCAAAAACCTGGATCCTCTAAGGTAATGGTGCCAATCTTTTGTTGTAAAAAAAGAAAAAGAAAAAAATGCAGCAGAAAGTTTTGCAAAGTGCCACTATTCGGGTACTACTGAAAACATACTAAATCATTCTCTTTGGGTATGACTCTGAGCATCTTTTTTTTTTTTAAGTTTCCAAAGTTTTTCTAAAAGTCCAAGCAGGTTTGAGAACCATTTTCTTTAAGCTTTAAAGAATACTTTTAACATGTTTTTTGTTTGTTTGTTTGTTTTTGAGACAGTCTCACTCTGTCACCCAGGCTGGAGTGCAGTGGCACAATCTCGGTTCACTGTAACCTCCACCTCCCGGGTTCAAGCAATTCTCCTGCCTCAGCCTCCTGAGTAGCTGGGACTACAGGCATGTACCACTAAGTCTGGCTAATTTTTTGTATTTTTAGTCGAGACAGGGTTTCACCATATTAGCCAGGATGGTCTCGATCTCCTGATCTTGTGATCCGCCCGCCTTGGCCTCCCAAAGTCCTGGTATTATAGGCGTGAGCCACCATGCCCAGCCGATACTCCTAGTCTTAATACTCAATAGGTCAGAGAATTAATCCTAATATTAAGATTAATTTTAAGATTAATAATCTTGATATAGTCTAATTTCAACTAAATCTCATATTTTATAAACTTTACAGGGCATTTTGAGTGTCTCAGAGATTGAGTCAAAAATATATGTATTAAAACAGATCAATAATGGGTTAGGAAATTCAGTCAATAACCAAAAACCTCCCAACAACAACAAAGAAAATCCAGGACTTGCTGACTTCTCCAGTGAATTCTAACAAACATTTAACAAACAATCAATGCTGATCTTTCTCAAACTCTTCCAAAAAAAATTGAAAAGGAAGGAACATTTCCAAACTTAGTTTTTAAGATCAGCATTACTCTGATACCAGAGCCAGACAAGGATATGACAAGAAAATAAAGTTACAGGCCAATATTCTGGATGAACAAAGATGCAAAAATGCTCAACAATGCTAGTAAACTGAATTCAACAGCATATTTAAAGAATCATACACTATGATCAAGTGGGATCTATTCCAAAGATGCAAAAATGGCTCAACATATGCAAATCAATAAATGTGATATACTACTTGAAAAGAATTAAGGATGAAAATAATATAATCATCTCAATAGATGCAAAAGATGTTTGACAAAATTCAACTTCCTTTCAACGAATTAGTTATAGAATGAATATACTTCAACATAATGTGGGATATTTATGAAAGCCCATAGCTAACATCATACTTAATCATGAAAAGCAGTAAGATTTTCCTGTAAGATCAGAGATATGACAAGGATGCCCAATCTCATCACTTTTATTCAACATGATACAGGAAATATTGGCCAGAGCAATTAAGCAAGAAAGATAAATAAAACACATCCAAATGGAAAAAGAAGAAGTAAAATTGTTGCTGTTTGCAGATGACATGATCTTATACATAAAATATGCTAAAGACTTTACCAAAAAACTGTTATAACTAAGAAGCCAATTAAGTAAAGTTTCAGGAAAAACACCAACCTGTAAAGATTAGTTGCATTTCTCTACATTAACAACAAACTATCCAAAAAACAAAATTAAGAAAATAATTCTATTTACAAAGCAACCAAAAACAAACTACTATGGAATAAGTTTAGCAAAGGAGGTAAATGATCTGTACACCAGAAACTATAAAACATTGATAATAGAAATTGAAGACACAAATAAATGGAAAGATAGCCATGTTCATGGATTAGAAGAACTGATAATGTTAAAATGTTCATACTACCCAAAGCAATGCAATGCCTATCACAATTCCAATGACATTTTTCACAGAAATAAAAAACATAATCCTAAAACCAGAAGGAAGCACAAAAAAACTTTGAATAACCAAGGAAATACTGAGAAAGAACAAAGCTGGAGGCATCCACACTATTTGATTTCAAAATATACTACAAAGCTATTGTAATCAAAACAGTAGAATACTAGCATAAAAACAGGAATATAAACCAATGAAACACAAAATAAAGCACATATACACAAATTTCAGACATATATGGTCAACTGATCTTTAATAAAGATACCAAGAACACACAATGGACAAAAACAGCCTATTCAATAAATGGTATTGGGACAACTAAATACCCACCTGTAAAAGAACTAAATATCCACACCATTTGTATATGGTGTGTATGAAATTATTTCACACCAAATACTAAAATCAACTCAAAATGAATTAAAGACTTAAATGTAAGACTTGAAAATGTAAACTACTAGAAGAAAACATAGGAAAAAATCTTCTTGAAATTGGTCTGAGAATGATTTTTTGGATGTGACCTTATGTATTAGTCTGTTCTTATACTGCTGTAAAGAACTACCTCAGACTGGGTAATTTATAAATAAAACAGATTTGTCTGACTCACAGTTTCACAGGCTTCATAGGAAGCATGGCTGGGGAGGTGTCAGGAAACTTATAATCATGGCAGCAGGAGAAGGGGAAGCAGCCATGCATTACATGGCCAGAGAAGGAGGAAGAAGGTGAAGGGAGAGGTGTTACACACTTTTTTTTTTTTCTTTTTTTTTTTTTTTATTGCATTTTAGGTTTTGGGGTACATGTGAAAAACATGCAAGGTTGTTGCTTAGGTGCATACGTGGCAGTGTGATTTGCTGCCTTCCTCCCCTTCACCCATATCTGGCATTTCTCCCCATGCTATCCCTCCCCAATTCCCCACCCCCCCGCTGTCCCCCCCACTCCCCCACAACAGACCCCCATGTATAGTGCTCCCCTCCCTGTGTCCATGTGTTCTCCTTGTTCAACACCCGCCTATGAGTGAGAACATGTGGTGTTTGATTTTGTGTTCTTGTGTCAGTTTGCTGAGAATGATGGTTTCCAGGTTCATCCATGTCCCTACAAAGGACGCGAACTCCTCGTTTTTAATGGCTGCATAATATTCCATGGTGTATATGTGCCACATTTTTCCTGTCCAGTCTATCATCGATGGGCATTTGGGTTGGTTCCAGGTCTTTGCTATTGTAAACTGTGCTGCTATGAACATTCGTGTGCATGTGTCCTTATAGTAGAACGATTTATAATCCTTTGGATATATGCCCAGTAATGGGATTGCTGGGTCAAATGGAATTTCTATTTCTAGGTCCTTGAGGAATCGCCACACTGTTTTCCACAATGGTTGAACTAATTTACACTCCCACCAACAGTGTAAAAGTGTTCCTATTTCTCCACATCCTCTCCAGCATCTGTTGTCTCCAGATTTTTTAATGATTGCCATTCTAACTGGTGTGAGATGGTATCTCAATGTAGTTTTGATTTGCATTTCTCTAATGGCCAGTGATGATGAGCATTTTTTCATATGCTTGTTGGCCTCATGTATGTCTTCTTTTGTAAAGTATCTGTTCATGTCCTTCGCCCACTTTTGAATGGGCTTGTTTGTTTTTTTCTTGTAAATCTTTTTTAGCTTGTTGTAAATTCTGGATATCAGCCCTTTGTCAGATGGGTAGGCTGCAAAAATTTTTTCCCATTCTGTTGGTTGCCGATTCACTCTATTGACTGTTTCTTTTGCTGTGCAGAAGCTGTGGAGTTTGATTAGGTCCCATTTGTCTATTTTGGCTTTTGTTGCCAATGCTTTTGGTGTTTTGGTCATGAAGTCCTTGCCTACGCCTATGTCCTGAATGGTTTTGCCTAGGTTTCCTTCTAGTGTTTTTATGGTGTTAGGTCTTATGTTTAAGTCTTTAATCCATCTGGAGTCAATTTTAGTGTAAGGTGTCAGGAAGGGGTCCAGTTTCTGCTTTCTGCATATGGCTAGCCAGTTTTCCCAACACCACTTATTGAACAGGGAATCCTTTCCCCATTGCTTGTTTTTATCAGGTTTGTCAAAGATCAGGTGGTTGTAGATATGTTGTGTTGCCTCCGACGCCTCTGTTCTGTTCCATTGGTCTATATCTCTGTTTTGGTACCAGTACCATGCTGTTTTGATTACTGTAGCCTTGTAGTAGAGTTTGATGTCTGGTAGTGTGATGCCTCCTGCTTTGTTCTTTTTGCTTAGAATTGACTTGGCTATGCGGGCTCTCTTTTGGTTCCATATGAAGTTTAAGGTGGTTTTTTCCAGTTCTGTGAAGAAGGTCATTGGTAGCTTGATGGGGATAGCATTGAATCTGTATATTACTTTGGGCAGTATGGCCATTTTCACGATATTAATTCTTCCTAACCATGAACATGGAATGTTTCTCCATCTGTTTGTGTCCTCTCTTATTTCGTTGAGCAGTGATTTGTAGTTCTCCTTGAAGAGGTCCTTTACATTCCTTGTTAGTTGTATTCCTAGGTATTTTATTCTCTTTGTAGCAATTGTGAATGGCAGTTCGTTCTTGATTTGGCTCTCTTTAAGTCTGTTATACACTTTTAAACAACTTGATCTTGTGAAAACTCACTCACGATGAGGGAAATCCATCCCCATGATCCAATCACCTCCCATTAGGCCCCTCTTCCAACAATGGGGATTACAATTTGCCATGAGATTTGGGTGGGGACACAAATCCAAACCATATCACCCTATGACCTCAGATCACAGACAACAAAAAGAAAACACAGACTAAGATTGCATGAAACTGAGTCTTCTACACAACACAGGAAACAACCAAAGAGTGAAAAACAAACTATGAAATGGGGTAAAATGTTTGCAAACCATACATCAGATGAGAGGTTAATATAAAAATATATGTAAGAAACTCAAATAACTCAATTGCAAGAAAGCTAATAACCCAATTCAAAAGAGGTCAAGGGACCTGCATAGACATTTCTCAAAAGAAGACATGAAGATGACCAACAGGTATATAAAAAATGCTCAATATCACTAATCATCAGGGAAATGCAAATTAAAACCACAATGATATATCCTCTTATACCTGATAGAATGGCTATTTTCAAAAGGACAAAAGGTAACAAGTATTGATGAGGATGTGGAGAAATGTAAATTGGTATAGCCATTATGGAAAATGTATAGAGGCTCTTCAAAAATTTAAAAATAGAACAACAAAAATTTAAAAATATGATCCAGGAATTTCACTTCTGGGTTTATATATGTTTTAGTCTATTGTAGCATTGCTGTCAAGCAATTTCCTGAGACTGGGAAATTTATAAAGAAAAGAGATTTAAGCCACTCATAGTTCCACAGGCTGTACAAGAAGCACAGCTGGGGAAGCCTCAGGAAACATACAATCATGGCAGAAGATGAAGAAGAATGAGGCACAACTTAAATGACTGGAGCAGGAGAAAGAGAGAAGGGGAGGTGCTACACACTTTTAAACAACCGGATCTTGTGAGAACTAAAAGGGGAAAGTTTGCCTCCATGATTCAGTCACCTCCTACCAGGCCTCTTCTCTAGCATTGAGGATTACAATTCAACATGAGATTTGGGTGAGGTCACAAAACTGAACTATATCAACACAAGAAAAGAATCAGTATCTCAAAAGGTATCTGTAGTCCCACTCTTATTGCAAAATTATTCACAATAGCCAAAATAAATACATAAAGGAAATATAGTATATATGCAAAATGAAATATTACTTAATCATAAACAAAGAATAAAATCCTGCCATTTCCAACAATCTTGACAAACCAAGAGGACATTACCCTAAGTAAAATAAGCCAGGCATAGAAAAATAAATACTACATGATCTCACTTTTATCTGGAATCTAAATAAGTTGAATTCATAGAAGTAGAGAATAGAACAGTGGCTTCTAGGGACTGAAGAAAGGGGAATATGTGAAAATGTTGGTCAAGGGGTACAAATTTCCAGTAATATACAAAGAATAAATTCTGGAGATCTAATGTATACCATGGTGAATATGGTTAGTCACATAATACTGTGTTGTAGACTTGAAATTTGATAAGATAATAGATCATAAATATTTTCCCCCCATGCACAAAATAAAAACATTAATTATGTGAGGTGATGGGTATGTTAATTAGCTTGATTGTGGTAATCATTTCACAATATATACATATATCAAAACATTATGTTATATACCTTAATTATATATGAATGGGTTTTTTTAGCATTTATTTATTATTTTTGAGATGAGGTCTCATTATGTTGCCCAGGCTTGGTTCCAGCTACTGGGTTCAAGGGATCTTCCTGCCTCAGCCTCTTGAGTAGCTGGGACTACAAGAAAGTGCCACTGTGCCAAGTTTTCATTTGTCAATTATATTTCGACAATGGTGGTGGGGGAAAGTATGTTAAAAAGTGAGACATTAAACCAAATAGCAAAACTAAAAGAATTATAAAAGAAACAACTGTAAAGACAGGACATTGAGTTCAATTCAGCAAATGATTACTTGAGCACTTACTAAATACAGCAGGTTCTATTTCGGTTGAATGATAAATGGAGGTAAATAAGGTAAACAAATGATCTTACTAGATAGGATTATTTTACCAAGAATAGTGACCAACATTTACATACACCTCCTCAACATAGGATGAAATGAGCACAGTATATGTCATAGGGAGTGTAGGCAAGTGTTAAGGAAAATATTTGGGGTATAAGAATCTTCAGGCCTTAAATAGAAACTACTGAAGATTGTGACACTCCTGAACTAGAATGTTTAAAATCAAGTACAAATGCAACCGGCTGATAAAACCACAGTGTGTTACAGCTTTACCATGCTGAGATTTTGATTTGGTTTCTGCTCCCAAGTTTCTTCAATTTCCCCAAGTCCTCCAATTATCTAGTGCTGCCTCCTGCATTGTTAAGAAAGAGAAAATTCTACTGGATAAGTCTGATTCAGGACTCTGGGCTATTCTTCCCTCTGCACTTCATGTTATTACCCTCAGGACAGTAAGCCCTGAACTACAGCTAGAAACTTTGTTGCTGTTTTTCTTCATATTTACCTAGAAACAGAAATATAATGAAAAGATATTTTTAAATTTTCTTGAAGAATGTAACCTATAGTATACATCACCTACTAGATTTCATATAGTATATTGGTATATACAGCATATTGGTAAAACTTTAATTGCGACGGGGCAGTTTTTTCAATCTCTAATCTTTAAGGAGTTTAAAGGACCTTGTAGATAAATTATCCCCACAGAAAAGAGAGTATATCATGTGCTTTTTTGTCATCATTCACTCATTCAAAAAATGTATATTGTGCTACTAATGTATGCAAGAAACTGTGTTTGATGCTGAAAATAACACCATGAAAAGAATTCTAGTGAAGACAAACATACTTGAAACATGTAAATAAATAATGTTGGTTGAAAATAAGTGCAATGATTAAACTTAAGCAGGGTGCAGGGAGAGAGGGTCTGGAGTTGAAATTTTATCTGAGGCAAACAAAGAGGGTCGGCATTGATCCATTCTCACACTGCTATAAAGAACTCCCTGAGACTAAGTAATTTTAAAAGAAAAGAGATTTAATTGGCTCATGGTTCCACAGGCTCTATAGGAAGCATGGCTGGGGAGGCCTCAGGAAACTTACAATGACGGCGGAAGGCAAAGGAGAAACAGGCACATCTTTCCTACAAGGCGGAGCAGGAGGAAGAGCAAGAAGGAGGTGTGACACATTTTTATTTTCATTAATTTATTTTTTGAGACAGGGTCTCACTCTGTTACCCAGGCTGACTTGTAGTGGTGCCACCTCAGCTCACTGCAACCTCCGCCTCCCAGGCTCAAGTGATCCTCCTACCTCAGTCACCCACAGTGCTGGGATTACAGGTGTGAGCCACCATGACTGGCCTACTACACACTTTTAAACAACCAGATCTCATGAGAACTCACTATCAGGAGAACAGCAAGGTGTAAATCCACTCCCATGATCTAATCACCTCCCACCAGGGACCCCCTCCAACACTGGGGGTAAAAATTTGACATGAGATTTGGGCAGGGACACAAATCCAAACCATATCAGGACCTCTATGAGAATGTGACCTTGGGCATAATGCTGCAGAAGTGAGGAGACAAACACTATTTCTCCAGACATCAAGGAAATACTTAGAGGAAACAGCAAGAATGAAGACCTGAGTCAGAGAAGTACTCAGTGTACTGGCTAAATAATGAGAAGGGAGAACAACGGTGCAAGCCAAGGGATTGGGTGTGGTGAATGGTGCAGTAGGAATCTCTTCTTGAAATACTTCCACATGATGAAATCAGCCCTCTTTCCTTCTTCTATACTCTGTACCATGACCCTTGCTGCTATAAGTAGGCATCTGAGAAAGACTTAAGATTTCCTAATTTTAACTTAACAGAGTCTGAATAGAGGAATTCATATATTAGTCAGTGACCTGGCAAGAGGCAAGATACGCTCCACTAGGATTGTTAGGAGGCTTTGAGTAAGGAGGTATCTGCAGAGGAGTGGGCACCCAGCTGCTAAGCTAGTGCAGCAGGAAACCACCACCTGAAGGGCAAGGGAAGGAAATGATCATATTATACAAGAGTCTCAGGAGCTGGAGCCATGCAACAGAAGTCTGATGCTCAACAGGACCTGTAGTTGTGGATTAGGAGGCGGCCCCTACCAGACTGGAGATGCAGAGGGAAAGGAGCAGGGGATGCAATGCCCATTCTCTCTCCTCCCCACCCTCTGTTTCCTGTGAGTTCCTCTTATTGGCCCAATTCACCTGGAAGCCAGAAGACAAAGAGCCCCGGTAATTTACTCTGCAGGGCTCAACATTCTCAGGCACAGAGAATAGTAGATGTGAAATGGAGTTGAGGGAGAGATGCAAATAGAGAAACACTAGCACCCTATATAAGACTGTATTTCATTTACAGTTTATTGGGCTTTTATTCCAGAAGCAATTATAGCAGTAATGGTTAACAAGAATCAAATAAATATGTAAGTATGTTACAATTTATAAAGAGTCAATATGATATTTTTCAATTCATTAAAAATTCAAATGCCTATGAAGCTTCAAAGCAATTTAAATATTTTTAATCTATTTTTCCAAAGAGGGGGTTTGCATGTTTGTACAGACCATTTATTTTTTTAAATTGTACATTTATCTTCGTCTTTTATATTGTCTTGAGGGTTTGAAGAAATTGCTATTCTGTTCAAGTGAGTAGTATATTACTTGCTGATCTTTATTCCCGATCTCAAGTACTTTTTGGAGAGCCAAGATACATACAACTGTGCCTCATTATTGTTCAACAAGAAGCCACATCCCTGACTATCCTGTGCCTGATAGAGATCTTTGTACATTTCTCACTGACCTACAAGGTTGCTGTGTTGTCTGAGATTGTGCTTGGAGCTTGGAGTTGAATTTCACTTCAAAACTCTTACTTGGAAGTTGCTGAAAATCAGAGATGATGTCAATTTAGCCATCTTCACAATAGTCACTAGAGACGGTTTTGGTTGATAAGGATGTGAGGTGAATTGTGCCATTATACCTCAGGCTGTGACTTTAACCAGACAGCATAGAACTTGCTTTAGCAAGAAAGCATCCAGAAGGTTATCTTCCTGCTTTTAAGAATATTCTTCTAATATTTTTCTAATATTTTACAATCCTGTGCACAGATGCTAATTCAGATGATGTGCTGAACTGTTTTCCATCAAAAGAGATTCTTTTTATGCACTGTTTAATAATTGTGCAAGATAAGAAAATAAGGTGAATTTATTTTTTTCCAGGGCTGAAGAACAGTTGCGATGAGAAGGCTTACCTGCTTCCCAGTAACGGGGTCAATATTCTGGCACACATTCCTGGAGTTAGGAATCATTAATACATTTATAGCTACATTACTTTAAGTAATATTTCTTTCCATTCCAGTGTAGGTACACGCAAAGGCAGAGGAAAAAACAACTAAAGAAGAAAACTGTAATCAAATGATGACCTAGTCATTATCAACCTGTTTCAAATACCAAAAATGCCCAGCATTAAAAAACCCACAGAACATCTGAAGCAGACAGGACCTGCTGATAAAAAAAGATCCAACAGTCTTGACTATTCCAAAACAGAATTTTAGAGCTGGAAGGAAACAATGAGTGTCACTAATCTCCATCATTTCACTAGAGAGGACCATAAAGCATAATGGGTACTGCAGAATTGACCCCAACTTAAGGCAAAGGGGCTGGACTTTTGTATGCATAGGTCATTGAATGTAGGCCACATGGAGGTGGAGGACAAGCATAACTTCCTGGGTGAGGTAACTTTCAGGGCAGCTGTGAGCCATTTGCAGCCAACTCTGAAATTGAGAGCTGGTGTACCAATCCAGTAATGGGATTCTGGGCAGGGCACCAACAGCATCTTTCATGGAGTCAAAATTCAAACTCATGTCTCCAAACTTCTACAAACCTTCTTTACAGTAAGTTGTGTTGTCCAAAGGATACTTTCCCCTCTCCCCCTTCTCATTAAACCTTAACCTCTTTTGCTTTCTTCCCTCTCATTTATTGTAATAGTAAGCCAGGCAAAACAAATTGAACCACATTTATTTCCTCCTGCCCCTGTTTCTTCAGCTGCTCATCATTGTGAGAAGCCGTGTTCAGTGTTCCTGACGACATCAGTTTACTGCTTCGGCATGCTGCACTATTGTGTCCTTGAAGAAGTATGGATTTTAGGATTATGTCAGTAATGATAGATCTAAAATTCACATTTACAGCCTAGGTCCCAATCTCTTACTTCTTTAACAGAAGGCAAGAAACAAAGTATTTAGATCAAATGAATTCACTTATAAACAACACACTGAAAATGCAAAGATAATAGAAATAAAAAGCTGGACCAGAGGAGAAGATTCAAGTAACACACCTTAAAAAATAGAAGTCTGTGACTTCATGCTGGCAAACCTAAGTAGGTCAACTAATTGGTTGTTTACTGTGCTGTTGGATATGAAGCATGATAAACTAAGCAGGGAGGAAACTGTATGAGTTCCATCTCCATAACAACAAAGATGAGAACAATTACAAGAGACCCTTGCCAGCCACCTCTACAAAAGCAGTTTTAACCTCAGAGCAATGAGGAGTGACATAGCAAACTACTGCTGATGTCTGAACAACACAGGGCATTGAGCCAGGTAAAAACTTTCCCTTTCAGAGGAGTGAAGACTTTGATCCATGGACACATTTGCTGAACCAGCTGAAACCTTGAAAGGACTGAGCAAACTAGTGCAAGAATAATGTAAAATAGTAGAATGAGGATTTTAAAAGTAATTTAATTTTAGAATATACTGTGTTAAAGATGAGACAGCAAAATATTATAGTAAACTTTAAGAGATTGGTGCATTGTCAAGACTTACTGTATTATCAAAGCTATGTCTTATCTTAGACATGGTACTGTACATTATTGATAACTTGATATTAAGGCCTAAATAATGTTTTGAAATTAACTTTTTTCCTTTTCTCTATCTTACTCAATATTCAAAAATTTAGACTGAATTAAACCTTGAACTCTGTTTTCTCAAGTCATGATCAATCTCCTTTAGTGTTTTCAACAGTTCTCTTCAACAAACTTTTCAAAGCATCCAGATAATTGTTTTACATTTATATTTAAATGTACGAAAAGAACTTGCTTGAGTGATTTGTTTATAGATACTTTTGCCAGTGGATTAGGAATTTTATGTTTTCACATAAAATTATTTCTTGCATCCAACTAATCTGCTTTTTAGAAACTGACCCTGGACATTTGGACTTGATCTTTGATTTCACATTTCTAGACATTCTCCAGATAACTTGGTGATTCTCTGAGAAATTTTGAGTTTGGATTTTTTTTTCCAAATATAGAATACATTTAAAATAATCGCTAGTAGCAAATCCAGTGTATCAGTAATTACTGCTCAACCTCTAATAAATTATTGCCAACAGGATTCAAACTTCTGATAATCACTTTCTCTCCTTCCTTCAAGCCCTGGTTCCTTATTCCTTGAATTTCTTTAGGCAGGACATTTTCATTGTATTGAGCAGCAGAGACTGGACATCTCCAACTGCAGCCAAATTCTACAAACCATCAAGAACACAGTTTGCAAAGAAGTGAGAAAATGTCATTCACGAAAACTTTCCTGGCTTGGGTGGACATAGTCAAAGTAGATTTGAATATTTGTCTTTGCAAGTCAAAATTTATAGCAGGAAGCTCTAATGAAAATGGTGTCACTCAACAAATCTATATGTAAATTCACTCTAAACACTTAATTCAATGCCAACATCTGGAACATTATTAATTTCCTTTCATTATTTGCAATATACATAATGAAATTAAGAAATTATAACTTAGGTTAGCCTGTTATGAAGAGATTTGGTTTAATGTTATCAGTCTTTAGAGGAGGCCTGCTCCTAGTCACCTTTGTTGCCCTTTCAAGAACATCAAAGCACTATCTGGAGTGATGAGCACATACCCTTTGATGCTGGGTTGGAAGCCCAGTTCAGCCTGCCCCACCTATCACTATCTATGTGTG
This sequence comes from Aotus nancymaae, assembly GCF_030222135.1. Lineage (NCBI taxonomy): Eukaryota > Metazoa > Chordata > Mammalia > Primates > Aotidae > Aotus > Aotus nancymaae. The sequence continues at coordinate 42,935,011 of NW_026988413.1, forward strand.
AATTTGGTGAATTGCTGAGACTCTAAGCATTGGTTTCTCCATCTTTAAAAAGGGGTCATAAGAATATGAATAACCTCACTGGGCCTTAGTGCAGATCTGATGATGAGCAATGCCCTCTACCCAGTGCCTGACAGAGTAACTGGTCAATACATGATTGTTTGCCATGTTTGAAAAGTAAGCAGTATAATATTTTATTTTTTAATATACAGTACTTTGTTACCAAAAAAATGCAACCATGTAACTAGAGTTAAGTACAAATGCTTCAATTGACAAATAATGTTTATGTTTCTAGGATATAAAGCTGATTCTACTTCCTTCTATAAAATCTTTCAATGGTTTCCTATAATTTTGCCAAAAGTGCAAAACCCTCGTCATGATATACAAATCATCTCATCATCTTCCCTGTCCTCACTCCATATTTTCCCAGCTTTGTCCACTACCACTCCTGGCTTGAATAGATGCATCAGACATATGACACTATTCACTGTCCCTTGTCCATGGCCACGTTCCTTTGTCTGAGCTGTTGGGAGCCCTCGCTTTGCCTTCCTTTACTTTCTGCCACACTTGTGCTCCTCTTTCATGATCCAACTGAAGCGTCTTTTCCTGGGTAGTTTTTGTGGATGCTTCTCATTCCTTCTGGGTAGTTTCTGTGGACGCTTCTAAGCAAAACTAATTACTCTTTCCTTTATACTCACTTCAATTAGCATACAAGAAATTATACAATTGCCCCCATTAAGCTCTGCATTTACTGATAGCAGGCATGGACTTTGTCCTGTTTGTTATTTTCCCAGCATTGAACATTCTTCTTGACCCATGTGCCTGCTAACTAATATTTGTTTTAATGAAAAAACTCATAACAGAATATATTTATTTACATTTTTTTTTTTTTACCAGTTCTCACCACTTACATTGCTCCACCTTGATCCAAACCATCATTGTTTCCTAGCTGGTCTCTCTTCATCTATCTGTCTTTCCACAGTCCATTACTGACATGGTTTGGCTCTGTGTCACTACCTAAATCTCCTCTGCAATTTTACTCCCCATGTGTCAAGGGAGGAACAAGGTGGGAACAAAGTCTCTCTCTCTCTCTCTCTCTCTCTCCCCCCCGCCCTCCTGCTGCCATGTGAAGAAGAACCTTGCTTCCCCTTTGCCTTCTGCCATGATTGTATGTTTCCTGGGGAGCCAGCCTTGCATAACTATGGGTCAGTTAAACCTGTTTTTCTTCATAAATTACCCAGTCTCAGGTAGTTCTTTATAGCAGTGTGAAAATGGACTAACACAGTTATCAAAACACTAGGGGTTTAATCTACATCCTGTTGCTCGCCACACAGAAAGCCAATCACTGAGACAATGAGTATTGCCAGGGAAGGCTTTATTCAGGTGTTGCAGCCAAGAAAATGAGAAATCAGTCTCAAATCCATCTCCTCAACTGACTAAAATTAGTTTACATAGTATGGAAAAAAAAATGTAACCACGTGTGGGGAAACAGGAATTAGAGAGAAATATAGATGCAATTATGATGAATGCGGGTTCTGGAGTCTCACTTTCCAGATGGTAAATTTCAGTTTCTTGATACTGTCTGGGAGGCCTAATGGTTGGTTTCCTGAGAAAGGAGCTCAGATAAGACAAATGTTAACTTTCTCAAGCTTTAAAACTGGGAGGGTCAATTTCTATGTTAATTCAAAATAAACCATGAACATTAGTTCCATAGGAAATTTGGGCTAGTTTCAAATCTAGTCCCAGCAAAGCAGCCAGACTGATACTCTGTACCCTCCAGTAGCTTCTCAATACTTTCAAAGTAAAGTTCAAAGTCATTACAGTGCCCTCAAGACATGAGTGATCAGACCCCATTGCCTCATGACTCTCATTTCCTCCAGCTCTTGCCCTCTAATACATCACTCCATTTGCACTGACCTTATTTTCACTCCTTGAACACAGCAAGCATGCACTTGCCTCACAGCCTTTGCACTTACAGTTCTCACTGCCTGGCAAGCTCTTCATTCACACATTTACACATCTTCACATCAACCTCTGCCACTTCATTTAGGTCACTGCTTCAATGTAAATTGATTGTGGAACCCTCTCTGGTCACTTCATTTAAAGTAACTCCACCATCAATAATATGCTTCAGCTTTCTCCTTCTTTACTTTTCTCTCTGGCACTCATCTCTATCTCCTTTATATGTGATCTATTTAATTTTCCATTTACTTATTACTTGTCTTTCCCACTTGTATATAAGCACTTAATAAATACACGTTGTCTGAATTAATATTATATTTAATGTTATGCTCATTATAGGATAATAGTCTCTTCTTTTTGGCTAATTAACAGTTTTAATTTACCTACTGTTACCCCTATCCCTATAACTTTTCTCTTCCTTTGTTATCAGAAAAAAACTTGGAATGGGACAAAACTGAGAAATATATGTAAATTAAAGAGTCATACTTAGGAGGTTATTCTGCTTCTAGCATGAAGGCAGGGGTCCTAGGAAACATTATAAAGTAGGAAATTTGTTTTTGAGCCTCAGTTTTTTATTCCTATATATATCACCTTCCCTCTCATACCAGATACCTTTTTCATTTCAAGTAATCAGTACTCTGTATTCTTTCCCTTCGATTTGATATTCTTAGTGAATCCCTTTCTGATCACTAGCCCCTTCTTCTATATTACACACTCGTGGAAATACTGCTTGCTTTCTACCTACTGGGGAAAACTCTCAGAAAGCATCAAACATTCATGTAACTAAATCATGAGAGGATTTGAATTTTTCCAGAGATTAAAGTCTTAAAATAGAACACTAAAATTCTGCCATGGATTATGAAGCATCAACAGGAATGAACAGGAGCTAAATTTTTTTATGTTAGTCTTGTTAGCCCTAAAGTCAGAGTTCTAGGAGGTCTTCTCCCCAGCACTAGGTACTAAACAAAACCAAAAACTAATTAACCTTCTCAAGAGTTGAGACCTCGGTTTTGCTACCTAGAAGAGTGTCATGCATACAGTATGTAATGTGTAAATGTGCATTCTTTATTTTAGATTGAAGATTTTTATGGCTCTGTGGATGCTAATAAACTTTAGAAGAAAATTTTACAAAATTTCTCCAGTTATTTATTAAGCTAAATAGCTTCCTAGCTATTTTTCCCATGATTTTCATATATTTTCCTGGTACAAGCTTTCTAGTAATTTTCTGTATATGTAGATCATAATAAAATGGTATCTTCTTCCCAAGGCAATGGGGGAATATTTTATAGAATTTTTGAAAGCACTTTCGCATGATAACATCAGGTTCCTCTTGACCCTCATGTAGGGGAGTTGAGTGATTTGTCCAAGGTAACAGAGCTGGTTAGTGATGAAACACACCCAAGAACCATGTGGGAGGGCTCTTGGTGCTGCATCAGCCTCATATGTAAAGGTGATGTTACTGACCTACCATTGGCAGGACTTATATTTTGATTTCCTTTTCCAGAAACAATGATGAATTTGCTTTGATCCACCCACAAATGCCTAGCTTCATTATGCCTGCAGAATAATGTTTTAAAAAATTATTCAATTAATTATGTAAGAACAGCAATTACATAAGACCTAGAAGTGACCAACTGTTTTGACTTTCTACAATAAGATGCTCTAACAAACTCATTTTCACAGAAATCTTGCATGCAGAGCAGCAATCAACAGAGTACCAGGTAATTAGTTCCAGAAATACCTACCAGTTAGAAGGGACTGAACTTACAGTCCTAACAGATGTTTGATTTTAGCTTTGGTTTTGGTAACTCTATTTGTCATTCCTAAGTTTTTTTAAAGTTATAATGTATTTTTATTATAACAAAGTTTCTAGATGAGGGGCAAAGATTTTCTTAAAGCAATTAATAAATGATGAAATTGTCTTATAAATATTTTATGACAACTGAATTTGATTAAATCAAAATTGCATTTATGCACTGTGTTCTTAAAACAGTGTTTTTTTTCAAACCCTAATTTAGTGAAGACTATAGGAAAATAATTAAATGCTAAGGAAATAGGGGAACTGAGGCAGAAAAGCTAATTCAGCATGAAAAGACTGCGTATTGAATCACTGAGCACATCAGAGATAAAGTATATTTTTTCTTTTCAAATTCTTCCTTTACACGGGCCATTTGTTAACATGGAACACTGCTGTCACATTAGCCATTGTGGATTATGACTGCTATTGGCAGGTTGAATTAAATTCCTATTAAACCTTCTTTTAGAGATTTGTATCACATGTTTTCAGATCTCTGGAGTTGCTCTTAGATGGTGTTCTGTAATTTGGTTAGGTAGGGATACAAATGGCCCCAAACATGTCTTGATTTTAGGCAGTAAATTGCAGATAAGATAGGCTGTGTTCTCAAGAAATACTTCATAACCAAAATATAACTTTCCCATTATTTAAATAAAATTTTATTGAATTCTCAAAATACAAGAATCACATAGAATATTTGGAGGGTAGAATATTAATACTCAAAATAGATTTCTACATGATTTTCTCTATCTACTCTATACCCTGTTCTTTTTACATTAAGAAATCAGGAGATGGTAAACACTCTACAGATGCAATCATTTCTTTATCATTGGTAAAATATAACTTCAAAGTAAACCAATCTGTTCTTTCCTTACTCCCATAGTACTTAATTTACTTCTCAACTAACATATCATACATTGGAATTTCTTTAGAAAACAATATTGTGATGGTGACTCAGTACTGAATACTGCGAAACATTATATAGCTAAGTATGTTCCATGGAGCAACAGCATCAGAGTAAGCTGGAGTGGCTATTAAGGTACAGATTTCTGGGTCCCAGTATAAGTCTTCTGCATAAATTTTCCAAGGCTTGGACCCAACAACCTGCATTTTTAATAGCTCCAGAGTGATACATATGCTAGGAAATTACTAACTTGCTGCTATAACTCTGATTCGGCTCACTGCCTTAGAAACAGTGAAAGGGGAAAACATTAGAGTAAAAGAACCCCCTCAACTATTGGCAAAAGCATTAGATAAGCAGTGTTCAGTGTAGCAAGAGCCTAAACAATGTAATAACATTACAAGTATAAAGTAAGGCAACCTTTCTATAGAACATTGTTAAAAACATATGCTTCCTGTTACAAAATACCTTGCTCAGAAAGGAAAAAGTGAAAATAAGAAAGTTAGTAAAGAAATAAAAAAAAATTGATCATCAATCACACACATACCAGAGATCACTTCCCCTACACAGTTTTCTAAGTTTTGCTTTGTGTAAATCATGAATACACATGAATGTCTTTTAATCATTGTGTACTTTTAAAATTTAATGCCTAAATTTTTTCATTGAAAATTCTAGCCATGAAAATAATTAATATTTAATTGGAAAAAATCACCATGTTACACCTTGAGTTAAGATAATACAAACACTAGCCTGAGTTAAATGTAAATACTGTGCGTGAAGAAAACTAAGTAATGGGTGGGAGAAAAAGAGAGAAACAGATTGAAAGAGACATAGACAAAAGTAAATCATTAAGCTTCTTGAAAACATGTAACTCACATTGACCTGGCATAGGGTTTCAGAGCAATGTTTTCCAAAGATAAAACAATCCTCTTGAAATCTCTTCCACAATGGAATGACACAAAAGGAGAGCCAAATCATGAGCGAATTCCCATTCACAATTGCTACAAAGAGAATAAAATACCTAGGAATACAACTAACAAAGGATGTAAAGGACCTCTTCAAAGAGAACTACAAACCACTGCTCAGGGAAATAAGACAGGACACAAACAGATGGAGACCATTCCATGCTCATGGTTAGGAAGAATCAATATTGTGAAAATGGCCATACTGCCCAAAGTAATTTATAGATTCAATGCTCTCCCCATCAAGCTACCAATGACCTTCTTCACAGAACTAGAAAAAAACCACCTTAAACTTCATATGGAACTAAAACAGATCCCACATAGCCAAGACAATACTAAGCAAAAAGAACAAAGCCAGAGGCATCACGCTACCTTTCAAACTATACTACAAGGCTACAGTAATCAAAACAGCATGGTACTGGTACCAAAACAGAGATGCAGACCAACAGAACAGAATAGAGGACTTGAAGGCAATGCCACACATCTACAATTATCTGATCTTTGACAAACGTGACAGAAACAAGCAATGGGGAAAGGAGACCCTGTTTAATAAATGGTGTTGTGAAAACTGACTAGCAGTGTGCAGAAAGCAGAAACTGGACCACTTCCTGACACCTTACACTAAAATTAACTCCAGATGGATTAAAGACTTAAATATAAGACCTAACACCATAAAAACCCTAGAAGAAAACCTAGGCAAAACCATTCAGGACATAGGCATAGGCAAGGACTTCATGACTAAAACACCAAAAGCATTGGCAACAAAAACCAAATTAGACAAATGGGACCTAAACTCCAGAGCTTCTGTACAGCAAAAGAAACAATCATTAGAGTGAACCAGCAACCAACAGAATGGGAAAAAAATTTTTGCAATCTACCTATCTGACAAAGGGCTAATATCCAGAATCTACAAAGAGCTAAACAGATTTACAAGAAAAACACAAACAAACCCATCCAAAAGTGGGTAAAGGATATGAACAGACACTTTCCAAAAGAAGACATATATGAGGCCAACAAACATATGAAAAAAATTCTCATCATCATTGATTATTAGAGAAATGCAAATCAAAACCACATTGAGATACCACCTCATGCCAGTTAGAATGGCAATCATTAAAAAATCTGGAGACAACAGATGCTGGAGAGGATGTGGAGAAATAGGAACACTTTTACACTGTTGGTGGGAGAGTAAACTAGTTCAACCATTGTGGAAGACAATGTGGCGCTTCCTCAAGGACCTAGAAATAGAAATTCCATTTGACTCAGCAATCCCATTACTGGGTATACACCCAAAGGATTATGAATCATTCTATTATAAAGACACATGCACACATATGTACATAAGCGACACTGTTTATAATAGCAAAGACCTGGATCCAACTCAAATACCCATCAACGATAGACTGGACAAGGAAAATGTGGTACATATACACCATAGAATACTATGCAGCCATAAAACATGATGAGTTTGTGTCTTTTGTAGGGACATGGATGAATCTGGAAATCATCATTCTCAGCAAACTGACACAAGAACAGAAAATAAAACACCGCATGTTCTCACTCATAGGTGGATGTTGAACAATGAGAACACAGGGACACAGGGAGGGGAGTATCACACACTGGGGTCTGTTGGGGGGGCAAGGGAAGGACAGTGGGTTGGAGGGTGGGGAGGTTGGGGAGGGATAACACGGGGAGAAATGCCAGATGTAGGTGACGGGCGGATGGAGGCAGCAAACCACATTGCCATGTGTGTACCTATGCAACAATTCTGCATGATCCACACATGTACCCCAGAACCTAAAGTACAATAAAAAAAAAAGAAAACAGTATGTGTGTGCACATGTGAGTGGCAGTCACCAGAAAATATCTAAGAAAATGAAACACTTTACCAGTTCTAAGTACCTGCTGTAAAGAAATCATGACATTTATGGATTTAACATTCATAGTTTTCACTATTGTAAAGTGACCTGAGTCCCTGGCATGCAGTAATCTGTAATTTTAATGAGGCACAATTTGAATTGCATGTGTTGAAACAGTGAGGTGTCAGACACAGTCCGGCAGTCTGTTTGAGCACCTAAGCACTGCCTGGCAATGAATGTTGTTACACATGTGTGATAATGCTTATGCAATGATACAAACTGTATCACCTTTCCTGGCACCTAAAAGCTTTCAGAGCTGGTGATAGAAGTAAAGAAAAAGTCAAAGAGTCAAAGAAACAGATACCTCTATGAGAAAGCAGAATTTTGAAATTAAATAATGACATATCTTTGATAAAAGAAACTCAGTTTGTGATACATGAAGAGTAGAGCCTGCCAGTTAAGCATCTGAACTTTGCAGCCACACTTCTTGATCCTAATCAAACTGATTTCTGATAAGTTCCCAGAATTGAATGCCTTAGTTTTTTTCCCATCTGTAAAATGAGGATAATGGTAGTGTATCTCTCAAAGGCTTATTTATGAGGGTTTAAACAAGTAAACATTTATAAAGGACATATAAATAAGTGAATACTTACAAACAAGTAAATATGTATTTGCTTTATTTATTTGGACTTTAAATGGGTAAATATTGAACTTATTTGGACTTTAAATGAGTAAATATTTATAAAAGGCCAATAAAGTGTGGTGCAAAAGTAATTGTGGTTTTGGACCATGAATTTTAACTCATTACAACTAGGCTCAAACACATCTTTATTAATTAAAATAGGAACCATCACAATCAACACATTTTTGACAATGAGAAATAAATTTGTTTATTCCTGTAGCATAGAAGTCTGTGCTTCAAGATCTGATGAACTCTTGGTAAGCATTTTCTGCATTCTGCTGGTTGTGGAAGTGTTTTCCCTGCAAAAAGTTGTCTAGATGCTTGAAGAAGTGGTAGTCGGCTGGCGAGAGGTCAGGTGAATATGGCCGATGAGGCAAAACTTCATAGCCCAATTCATTCAACTTTTGAAGCGTTAGCTGTGCCATATGTGGTTGGACATTGTCATGGAGAAGAACTGGGCCCTTTCTGTCGACCAATGCCAGCTTCAGGCATTGAAATTTTCAGTGCATCTTGTCAATTTTCTGAGCATACTTCTCAGATGTAATGCTTACTCTAGGAGTGGTGTAGTGGATCAGACAGGCAGCAGACCACCAAACAGTGCAAGGCTGTGTGTGTGTGTGTGTGTGTGTGTGTGTATGTGTGTGTTTGCAAGTTTGGCTTTGGGAAGTGCTTTGGAGGTTCTTCCTTCTCCAATCACTGAGAGGATCACCGCTGGTTGTCATATAAAATCCACTTTTCATTCCACATCACAATCCGATCAAGGAATGTTTTGTTGTTGTGTAAAATCAGAGAAGACAAAACTTCAAAACAAACATTTTTTTAAAATTTCCATTCTCTCATAAGGCACCCACTTACTGAGCTTTTTCACCTTTCCAATTTGCTTCAAATGTCAAACAACCATAAAATGATAGATGTTACGTTCTTCAGCAACTTCTCATGTAGTTGTAAGAGCATCAGCCTCAATGTTGCTCTGAGTTGGTCATTATCAACTTCCAATGGCTGGCCTCTATGCTCCTCGTCTTCAAGACTCTTGTCTCCGTTGCCACACTTCTTGAACTACCACTGCACTGTACATTCATTAGCAGTTTCTGGACCAAATGCGTTGTTGATGTTTTGAGTTGTCTCCATTGTTTTATGACCCGTTTTGAACTTGAATAAGAAAATCATTAAAATGGCCTGGTGCAGTGGCTCATGCCTGTAATCCCAGCACTTTGGGAGGTTGAGGTGGGTAGATCACCTGAGGTCAGGAGTTCAAGACCAGCCTGGCCAACATGGTTAAACCGCGTCTCTAATAAAAATACCAAAATATTAGCCAGGTGTGGTGGCAGGTACCTGTAATCCCAGCTACTCAGCAGGCTAAGGCAAGAGAATCCCCTGAACCCTGGAGGCGGAGGTTGCAGTGAGCTAAGATTGTGCCATTACACTCCAGCCTGGGCTACAGAGTGAGGCTCTGCCCAAAAAAACAAAAAAGAAAAAAGAAAGAAAGAAAGGAAGAAAGAAAGAGAAAGAAAATCACTTGAATTTGCTTTTTGTCTACATCATTTCCATAGTCTAAAATAAACATAAAATAAACAGCAAGTAATCAGTCATTAGCAAAAAAAAAAAAAAAAAAAAAAAAACTTAAAGCGAGAAATGCCTATGAAAATGATGAAAACATAACCACATTTGTTTAAGAATATATTCCAATATCAAATGGCAAATTCCAACAATACAAAAACTGCAATTACTTTTGCACTAACCTACAGAAGTGCCAGGGACATGGTGCTATAGCAGTGTTTATTTAAATAAATTCAAATAGAATTAGTATGACTATTTCAGGGCATGTTCTAGCCAGAGTAAAGAGAAAATCAGATGTTCTCTCTTTCTCTCATCAAGTAAGAGAGAAAGACTTAGTAACATTTGCAAAGACTATTTGTGGAGGAGGCATGTGTATCTTGAAGGAAAAATGACTTTCAAAATTGCTAGGACTGAATAGAAAATATCATTTTTGTGATTCTGGAAGTATTTACAGGAAGAATCCTCTCTGAAGAACAAACACTGAGCTGATAACAACAATCAATGATTTCAATTGAGAAAAGTTTTATGTGCTAAAAAATATGAAAAGAACTTCATGGAATACTCAACTGATTAAAAAATGCATACATCTGCCTTTAGGATGAATAGAAACTTTATTTTCCTGGAACAACATTATCTAGGAGACACAGATATTGTCTTGATCTTCCTTTTTTGCTTTGTCAAGTGCATTCCTAAGCACTTGATAAATAAATGAATGCAACCATAATAATAACTTGACTGTACACAGTCCATTTTTTAAAGAATCTGTGTAAGCATAAATCATACATTCTCCCCATCCATCCTGCCAGCAAGTCAATGAGGCTGGCCTTCAAATGGGACTCTGGTGCATTCCAATTTGCAGGCAAGAATTATTCTCCAGATTGGTGTGTATAAATGCTCAATTTTTATTTTTAAATTTGCTAGGATTAGTACCATCAATACTTAATAGAGGTGGCAGCTAAATGCTTCTTTTGTTCAGGACAGAGCTTCACACTCATAAACCACTGCCCAACTGCAATTTCCCTCTTAAGCAATTCACCTTAAGATAATTATTTCCCTACAGTTGTGTTTAAATCCCAGTTTTAACAGGTCCATGTGGCTTGTTCTAAAAAAATATGTAACTTGAGATATAAATGATACATGGTGGCTGATCTCATTGATCTTCATAACCAAGGTACCTCATTGCTCCGTACAAGAAAATATAAACATCGTGTGAAATCAGTCACCCTAGATTCCCCTCAGCAGTCAAAGGATGCATGCTGTTCCTGCTCCTTCCCTTCTCCAGGACTGAAATACTTTTGGAGAATCTTCTGAGTGATATACAATCAGAAAATGATTCAAGCTGTGATCCCCGGCTAAATTCCTGTTATCATCTCTATGCAATTTAATAACTAGCAGCAGGGCCCAATAGCTGTCCTCTCACCGGGCTGTTGGCCACCTACCTGCTTCCACCATTGCCAGTAACATGCTGGTGGAAAGACTAAAGTGGTAGCTGAGGCCACCCTGTCCTTCAAGGTTTACATAAAATTAAAACTGAAATTGCATAGTTTTCTTATATTTATGAGAATTTCTGGGGCCTAAATCTTTGTGGCCACTTCCAACTCTGAATTTCTTCAGTTTCCTAGATTCTGAGACTTATGTCGTGTAGCCATTCTCTTCCTTCTTCTCTGTGAAGTTCCAGATACGGACCTGAGGCCCTTTCTCTGATTTATCCCAACCTACTCACTCAAGGTAATCATGGTAGCACTGAAGGTTTGCAGCACCAGGATTTTTTATTCACGTTAGAATGTACATTTTAATATAGATACTTAGACACTGCTCAGCCTCCTCTCTTTTAGAAAGCTCTCTCCTTTCTCAGATGCCCCTATTTATTATGCACGGTATTTAGCTTACCATTCTGATTCAATCCGAGACCTGACACTAGATGTCTACCAGTCCTGCTAGGTGTCTTCTGCTCCAAATAGCACAAAAGAACTAGTAGATGGTTTGAAGTTTCAGAATTTCCTTTTTTCATACTAGTCTCTGTACATGTTTCCCTGATCCCTTCTCCCTCCTATATATATTCATACTGACCCATTTACAGCAGGGGTAATAAGTAATACCGTTTAGGGACACTTGGACTAACAAAGTGGTTTGAATCCTTTGACTCAACTGTCAAGTCTGTTTTAAAAAATACTTTAGGTGGTCCAAACTAATTGAGTCAAACAATTGACTACCTTTCTTCCTTTCTTTTTCCTTCCCTTTCTTCCACTAAAACCAATTTTCATATTGTATTCCAATTTGTAGGATAGGAAGATATCTGGATCACATCAATGTATGTCTATAACTTCTAAACTCCCAGGTCCCTTCGGGTATATTACTGTAAATGTACTTCTGTAAATGTGTAGCATCTACATTTAGTTATTGTTTCACATGTCTTTGTGAATTGAACTCCAGTTTCTAACTCCAAACAGACAAAATTAAAGAAATTAAATGTCTTATACCCTATGTTTGCCCAAGCCATGACCAACAAAATCGGATCACAGTAACTTTGGCAAAAACATAATTTCTCTAGTCTGCTCCTATTCGCTTAATAAAAACTCCATGTATCTCAAATCCCTCCTAAATAATGCCTGAGTCATGTCTCACCTTTTTGTCAGCAACTACCTGAACAGGGACCACTTTCATCCTCTCCTGCTCAGATCTGTGTCCCTGGAGCAACGTCTGCTACTAAGGATCCTGATGCTACAACCAAAGGTACCCTCACTTGTGCCTGGGATCCTTGCTCTGCTCCATCCTCTTTCATTCTAAATGCAAATAAGCAAGGCTTCCTGTTCAGACTGTCCTGAGCTGAACTCCTTTTCCCATCTTTAGTAAGTCTTTGTGACATGATCAGCAAGTCAGGTTTGTTGCCTGATGCTTTCTCTATCTTGCTGTGATTTTAGTAAAGCGGCTTTTAAATTTTATTCTCATATGTAATCTCCTCCTTCCAAAATGTACAGTGTATTAGACTGGGATACGGGTATAGGTCCTGTTCTCAGCTCCAGCTGGCACACTGCTTATTCTGTTTTGTGTTTAGGAAAGTCTTGTGCTCTTCTGACGTCCCCAGAGATCGTAACCACAAGACTTTAAAGACGTCCAGATCTTGAATTAATGAGCCCACAGAACAAGACTTGATTACATTTAGCACCACAGGCTTACAAAAAATGGTAGGAACACTACAATTTGACCCAGAAATCACATTACTAAGTATATACCCCCACCAAAACAAATTGTTCTACCAAAACATGTACTCATATGTTCACCACAGCATTATTCATAATAGCCAAGACATAGAATCAATCCAGATGCCCATCAATGGTGAACTGGAATAAAGAAAATGTGCTACATACACACCATTGGATATTACACAGCCATAAAAAAGAATGAAATCATGTCCTTTGCAGCAACATGGATGCAGCTGGAGGCTAATTTTCTATGTGAGTTAATGCCAGAATAGAAAACCAAATACCATATATTCTTACTTATAAGTGGAAGCTACATAATGAGTACACACCAATATAAAGATGAGAACAATAGACGCTGGAGACTACCAGAGCAGAGAGGTTGGGAGGGGTGAGGGTTACAGAAGGTGACTTGGCAATCTTAGGTGGTATGTAACAAATTCTTTTGAGGCCAACAAACATATGAAAAAATGCTCATCATCACTGATCATTAGAGAAATGCAAATCAAAACCACATTGAGATACCATCTTACACCAGTTAGTTAGAATAGCGATCATTAAAAAATCTGGAGACAACATATGCTGGAGAGGATGTGGAGAAATAGGAATGCTTTTACACTGTTGGTGGGAGTGTAAATTAGTTCAGCCATTGTGGAAGACAGTGTGGTGATTCTATTTGACTCAGCAATACCATTACCAGGTATGCACCCAAAGGATTATAAATGTTCTATTATAATGACATATGCACACGTATGTTCATTGTGGCACTGTTTACAATATAGCAAAGACCTGGAACCAACTCAAATGCCCATCAATGATAGACTGGACAAAGAAAATGTGGCACATATACACCATGGAATACTATGCAGCCATAAAGAAAGATCAGTTCGTGTCCTTTATAGGGAAATGGATGAAACTGGAAACCACCATTCTCAGCAAACTGACACAAGAACAGAAAATCAAACATCGCATGTTCTGACTTATAGGCGGGGTGTTGAACAATGAGAATACATGGACACAGGGATGTGAACATCACACACTGGGTCTGTTGGGAGGTGGGGGGCTAGAGGAGGGACAGTGAGGGGTGGGGAAGTTGGGGAGGGATAACACTGGGAGAAATGCCTGATGTAGGTGATGGGGGATGGAGGCAGCAAACCACCATGGCATGTGTATACCTATGCAACAATCCTGCAAAATCTGCACATGTACCCCAGAACTTAAAGTACAATTTTAAAAAAGTTTAAATGGCTTTTGAGTATTGTTAAATGTGTGAATTCATTAAATGTTTTACTTCTAATGTCTTATATCTTGGACTATGCTCACTACCTGGATGACAGTATCATTTATACACCAAACCTGCACATGCATCCTCTGAACCTAAAAGTTGAAAAAAAAACATAAGAATACGAAGTAGCCTCATACCAGTTTTCAAACTGTTTCATACAACGTGACCATCATTGTACAACTGTTTAAACCATTGAAGTTATGAGGGAGGTCACCTGTGCGATGCTATAGGTGCCCATGTTTCTTCTTTATTGTCAATGTGCGTTGCAAATGTTTTAAAATTATGAAATGTTAGAATCATAAGAATGTTTACAATTTTATTTCATTTTTTTCTGTTTTCATCTTGGCAATCTGTTCAGTGCAGTGTGGTCTCTGCATATTTACAATATCCATTTACAATATCCTTGCTTTTCTCTTTAGTGTCCCAAGATACTATAATAGAGCCTAAGTCTACACACACCAAAGTAAGTGATAGATTAAACGACAAATGTTATCAGCTGTTTGAATAGCTGTTTACCTGTGCCAAAATGAACTGATTAAATGGCCATTTCTTTAAAAGAAAAAAAAAGTCAAAGTACAAAAGCTAAGAGACTCAAAAAGAAAGAGACATTTTCTATTTCCTAATATCACTTTATATACATTGGTAATGTTGAAGTGTCAAAAGATAATTTCTATGTAACATTTTTAAAATGCAAATCTGGGGATTATCTGAATATTCTATTTGTATGTTCAGGAGGCAAAGAATTATTTTCTCTACATTGTAAGCTTTTGTCAATGCCGTTAAAATTGATCTCTTCCTGTTCACCTAATGTGACTAATAATTTAAGGTAGCTCAATAATAATTACTTATCCTACATGTAACTCCTAAATAAAAGATACACAGATTTTCAAAAGGATAGGTAATAGTAAGTTTCTGGTGCGAAACATGGCAGACAATATCTTAACCAAATAATAAGCCATCTGATAGCATATGCCCCTGATATGGTATGAAGAAAAGGGAACATCACCTGTGTGGTTTTCTTCTTCAAACCATAACTTCAGAACATTCATGAGAAAATATAAGGAAAACCCAAACTGAGAGACATTCTACAAACTACTTGACCAGCACTCTTCAAAAGTACCAAAGCCATGAAAGGGAAGAGCAGGAAACAGTCACAGAGCTGAGGAGACTAAGGAGATACGATGACTAAGTGCAATGTGGTATCCTAGCCATCTAGGAAAAGAACACAGTGGAAGAACTACAGAATCTTCATGAAGGCTGTAGTTTGGTTAATAGTAGTGTGCCAATGTTCATTTCTTAGCTTTTATAAGTATATCAAGGTTATATAGAAAGTTAACATTAGAGGAAGCTGGGTGAAGTGTATAAAGAAACACTCTGTGCTATATTTGCAACTCAAAAATAAAATTATTTCAAAATAAAATGTTTATTTTAAAATGAACTTGTAACTCTGAAAGATCATGATAAGTTTGTTAATTCATGAAACTTCAGTAAAATATCAAGAGTGGGATGCAAGAAGTTCAGTTCTGGTATATATTTATATCTATATCATCTATACCTACACCTAAAGATAGAGATAGACATACACAAATAGACACACACACACACACACACACACACAACACAACACACACACACTAGCTTTTTAATAAGCATGAGATGGCAGGGATAGGAAGTGTGTTCTGCTTTAGTATAGGCAATAAGATGCACATAAACTTTAAAGTCCTCATGAAATCTAAGATTTCTGTTTAATATTTATATAATTCATTCTTTCCTAAGCCCATTAGCTCACTTCTCCATAATGCATCAGTTCAGAGTGACATCTATAAAAGTGTTCCTTGCCAGGTTTTTCCCTCTAAAATTCATATTCCTTATCCCATCTGGCTTTGCAAATACATGAAATATATATGTTGCATCACATTATTTAAAGCAGCTTCCAATGACATTCACTGACTGCAAGCATGGCTTAACTGTTCCAACATCTGATGCAAATGGATTCTTTAATTCTCCTTGGATCAAGCCACTCATCTTTGGGTCTGACTGTTGCTTATCATCATCTGTGGAGCAGTCTGCTCTACTTTTCTTCCGTCTGTTCAGGCTTAGGCAAGCTTACTGTTGAGCAATTGCATTCCTGCTATTGCCAAAATAGGTTTTATTTTATGTAATTTTACACAGCCGAACTGCTCCCCTGACAGTAGCCACCCCACTAAATCCAAGCTCATCAAACTCACTGTAATAGCAGTGGAAGAGATAAAGCCAAGACTCCTTTAAGTGTTGACGTCAGGAAACAAAGATGCAAACCCTCAGAGTACATATTTCTGTTATTTTACCATCCAGGACTAGATGACCAATTCAGAAAAAAAGGGGAGGTACCACATTATCATCTGTGATATTCATTCAGTTAAATTTAAAATGCCATTACAAAGATAATATTTGATCTTAACCATAAATGCCGTATATCTAGCCGTGTCTGGAGGCTATGGAGTAGTAATGGTTTTCAGGATATACAAATCTCTCTATGAATATCAATTTAAGATGAGCTTGTATCTTTTTTTTCTTTTGACAGAGGATGAAAGTGATTGCTCACTTTTTGCATTACACTTTGCAGCTTTCAAAGTGATTTGATAATATGTATGCATCCAAAAAATTGGGAATAAAATATTTTAGGAATTTACCAAATGACTAGCAACTTTGAGAGAACACATTGATGTATGGCTGTTCTCTTGTACTGATATTTAAAGGAAGAAAAATGGGGCAGTCTTGTTCTCTTCACTGAGACTGGGAAAGAGATGCTGCTGCATTATTCCTTGTTTTATGTTAATATGTATTCCTTGTTTTATTTTAATAAGATTATGTGAGAAGTCCGAGACCAGATAAAAATATGATATTGTCATTTGTGAAATATTATTTTCCTTTATCTACATCACATCTGAAAATAATGATACTGCAAATGTCATTTGTTTTGTATTTTGTCTTACATTTTATACTTAAACTCTTATGTGATTTTGATCTAATAAAAACATAACTCAGGAAAATAAATCAATGGCATACATTTTATCAAAATGAACTTGTGATACTTTACATAATTCAATAACTTTCTAGTAGACCACAGTAAAACATAATATTCCCATGGGGACAGATTCACATTCTTAGAGGAAGTGCTCACCTAACTGATAGGCAGCACAAAGAAACACACCAAGGATGTTCTTGGGGAAGAGAATATCCCAGCAGTGTATGGTCTGACGCACTTGGCCTGTTTTATCTGGAGGAAGAGAGCAAAATGGGCCTGATGCACCCAATATATACTTCATCAACAGTGAGCACTTTCTTCTATATCTGCCAAAGCAGAACCAACCAATCTGCCTACCACTCCTTGCTATACCTTATTAGGGAACAAAGGCAAAGTACTTATCAGTCCTCTAAAGAAATGATGTAAGAGGTAAATAAGAGGTAAACATCTTACTCTGTTCAGTCACTTACCTCTTATAGTTATTGTAAACAATAACTTTATTGCTATTGTAAACAACTTTATAATGAATAAAGTTATTGTTTTTCTATAAAGTTATTAGAAGATTGGTAAGAAAATGTATTGCTGACATTAAATAAAAGAAGCTTAATATGTATAGATTGTTATGCAGAAATTACATTGCAGTAACGAAGTGGATATTTCTGTTACGCTATGGGTCAATGTGGCACAAATGACTAGTGTCCAACGAAACTTTATACTCTCTTCCCTATGGAAAATTCAGTGCTGTAAGCTATTGACTCTCCAAGGAACTACATTTTCCAGACTGTCCTTATATCCAAGAACCATGTAATTAGTTCTCTCCAGTGGAAGTCACTTCCATGCTGGGATTTTTTTTTAAATTCTCCATTATCTTTTTGTCTCTTGATCTAAGAGCCCCTAAGTGATGTCAAAGCCACAAAATGGAAGGAATCTAGGTCCCTGATTTATTACATGGAGGAAACTTCCTACCTCCAGGAACACCACTGTACAACTGTTAAACTTGCTAGGAATAAGCTTTTATCACATTAAAATGCTAAATTTACAGTTAGGTTATTACAGCAAAAAACCCTATCTTACACAGTCAGGTATTGATCCAACAACACATTAAGATAAATAGGTATAAAAAAGTCAGCATCATCAATAATTATATCCTATGAAACCTTCAGCGTAAGGGAGACATAATAAACTGAAGACAAATTCCTTTAAGAAACATGTAATTAAATATAGAAGCAAGAAAGGTAAAAATACCATTAATATATATGCCATCACATGAGCAAAGTGCTGAAGTAATATGACATTTAAATGTGGGTTCATAAAAACCTTTGCCTTTTTTGAAAAGAGATGTCTAAATTATGCTTTATATGGTGAGAACTGTAATCTCAGACTTAATACCTAATTGCCTGATGTGGACTTGTACCAGATATGATATGCTATTTTAAGGATTAATGGTAGAAGGAGCTGAACTTCCACTATATAAATCATCCCTCCCAACTATTCTGAATATTGAATTTGCCACCTGGCCACTGTGATTAGTCCCCCAGGCCACAGAGCGTCACTAATTTGTCTACTTGGTAACAATCTGGGTGTTCCCAAACAATTATTTTGGTCGTTTAACTCACACGAAAAGATAGAACACAGATCTCTTTGTCATTCGCTGAATATCACTATCCTCTTTTCTCACATTTTCTGCAGAGGCCATTGTTGGCAAGTCACCTAAGTTCTCCAGGGTCTAGAGCAAATCTCTTATTAAGAAATCTAACAAAGAACAATTCAGCAGAAAAATATGAACTCCATGTGTAAAAGACCATGACTTCCATTTCTTAAATGATGAGGACTAAGCACCAAGTGTAATAATTAATCTTTCTTGTGAGATCTCTCTTTGGTTACTCAGATTTCTACTTTAATTTTTCTTCTCTTGTAAACATGCTGAGAAACAATTCAGCTCAGATCTCCCTTAACCTATCAGTTTCTAATTCCACAGAAACTACATCCTTTAACACAGATGCCAAACTCTCCCCATAAGCTTTAGAAGGCCTAAACCATGCCCAAGGCTCCCTGGAGTCAATCTTGTGAAGGAGAGAGGTTATTTCAGAGCTAAGGGGCAAAGTGGGATGCAATGTTTTAAATAGTGAAAAGGAAGTCCATCATCCCATTCTCCCTACCCTGCTCTGCTTTCTTTTCTCCATAGCATTGATCATATTGGATCACATCACACCATGCATTCTATTGTCTCTTTCCCTATTGGAATGTTAACATTATAAGGGGAAACATCTTACTCCGTTCAGTTCACTTACATATCCCAAGTCTCAAGTGTGCAGATTTTCCCATGTAGACACTCAACAAATATTTTCTGAAAAAATAAATGGATGAATATCAAACCAAGTACCATTCATGTCACCACAATTTCAAGAAATAGCCAGTCATATTCCCATGAGCAGGTCTATTCTAGTCTTATCAAGACTAATATGGTAAGATGTTTATTTTTGTGTCTCTGGGTTCCTCCTCCACCTCTTATTTCAATCCAAAAGGAAAACTTTGTAATTCTTGCTTTCTGGAATTTGGTACAGGAGAAGGCAACAAAAGCCTGTAGTCAATAGCTTGGCTTGTTTTTTGAAAATGCATCAGGGCCATTGAAGAGAGTAGGCCAGATGCCCCGGCGGAGAAGGTCAGAGGAAGGACAGCCTCATGGTAGAATAAAGCAAAAGTCCTTAGCTTGAGAAGAGACAAAGGTCTGCAGGTTCCTGGATAAGCAATGACAAAAGAGGTTCACTCAGTGGCTTGGCAGCTCTTAAAACACTGAAACATTGGCACATCATAAGAGGGTAGAGGCAAACTGGCTGCATTTGATTTTTCCCTTTAGTTGAATAGAGATTTAGAACTAAGATTTTTAAGTCAATAATATGAGATTTTTTGCATACCTGAGATTATGAGCTCTAAATTCTACTACACAAATGTTATGCTATCTTAGGCCTTAAGAACTTAAGAACTCAAGATTGATTTGGCTATTTTCTGGATTTTCAAATGACTTGTTACAGACTAGGAAACATCTAATGACCCTTTGGTCTAAAAAAAGGCCCTTGGATTTGTGACTGGCTGAAATCTATGACCTGGAAGTTCTAAACTAACTGATCCCTCCAGAGCAATTAACCACAGAAAATATCTCATATTGACAACCAGAAGATAACATTAACAATACCATCTGCTTCTCTTTACATTCTCTACTCATCCTAGTGGTCAAGGTTCACTAAATTGGCCTGACCTAAAAGGAGAAAATGAATAGAGTAGCAAAAACTGAGAGGAATGAATAAGACTCACAGATAACTTTTTTCTTTTCTTTTTTTTTTTTGAGATGGAGTCTTGCTCTGTCACACCAGGCTGGGCTGGAGTGCAGTGGCATGATCTCGGCTCACTGCAACCTCTGCCTCCAGGGTTTGAGCGATTCTCCTGCCTCAGCCTCCTGAATAGCTGGGATTACAGGAGTGTGCCATCACACCTGGCTAATTTTTGTATTTTTAGTAGAGACGGGGTTTCACCACCTTTGCCAGGCTGGTCTTGAACTCCTGACCTCAGGTGATCCACCTGCTTTGGCCTCCCAAAGTGCTGGGATTACAGGCACAAGCCACCACACCCAGCCAGATAACTTTTAATTATATAATCAGGTACTTGAATTTAATGCCAAATAAAACTTAAAATGTTTAAAAAGGATACTGATGTGTCTAAGTGGGAAAAGATCTTTAATATGTATTCAGACCATTTTTGGGAAGTGTACAGGCAGTTGGACTCTGAGAAAGATTCTAAACAAGTTCTTCCAACAAATGTTAATGTTTGTAAAATATATTAGCAGAAAGAGTGAGAAAGAGAGAGTGAGAGAAAGGATGAGAGAGAGAGAAGGGGAGAGGAAGGAAGGAAGGAAGGAAGGAAGGAAGGAAGGAAGGAAGGAAGGAAGGAAGGAAGGTTTTAAGGGACTGGCCTGAGTTTTATACCTGATTTTCCAAGTAGAAGAAAATATATGAGTCCATGATTGCAGGACCTGAATATCATTTGAAAGAATGTTCTTTCTGAGACAGGAAGGAAAACCAAATGTGAAGTTTTCAGAAGGGAATAAATTAATTAAATTAGAAATAATGGCTATCTTCTTCAGGAAATTTCTAAAGAGAAGGAGTCTTAGGGAAGAATTATAGAAAAAGAGATTAGAACTTCAGGGACTTGCTGGGTGTCCATCCCTGCAGATTTCATAATCTACTCGTATATATTCCCAGGATGGAAGGAAGGGTGAGGAGCAGGGAAGGGAAGGGAATCCCTGATTTACACTAAAATTAACTCCAGATGAATTAAAGATTTAAACATAAGACCTAACACCATAAAAACCCTAGAAGAAAGCCTAGGCAATACCATTCAGGACATAGGCATAGGCAAGGACTTCATGACTAAAACACCAAAACTAATGACAACAAAAGCCAAAATAGACAAATAGGATCTAATTAAACTTAAGAGTTTCTGCACAGCAAAAGAAACAATCATTAGAGTGAACTGGCAACCAACAGAATGGGAAAAAATTTTTGCAAGCTACCCATCTGACAAAGCCCTAATATCCAGAATCTACAAAGAACTACAACAAATTCACAAGAAACAAACAAATAAACCCATTCAAAAGTGGGCAAAGGATATGAACAGACACTTTTCAAAAGAAGACATATATGAGGCCAACAAACATATGAAAAAATGCTCATCATCGCTGGTCATTAGAGAAATGCAAATCAAAACCACAATGAGATACCATCTCACACCAGTTAGAATAGTGACCATTAAAAAACCTGAAGACAACAGATGCTGAAGAGGATGTGGAGAAACAGAAACATTTTTACACTGTTGGTGGGAGTGTAAATTAGTTCAACCATTGTGGAAGACAATGTGGTGATTCCTCAAGGACCTAGAAATAGAAATTCCATTTGACCCAGCAATCCCATTACTGGGTATACACCCAAAGTATTATAAATCGTTCTATTATAAAGACACATGCACACGTATGTACTTAGAGGCACTGTTTATAATAGCAAAGACCTGGAGCCAACCCAAATGCCCATTGACAATAGACTGGACAGGGAAAATGTGGCACATATACACCATGGAATACTATGAAGCCATAAAAAAGGGTGAGTTTGTGTCCTTTGTAGGGACATGGATGAATCTGGAAACCATCATTCTTAGCAAACTGACACAACAACAGAAAACCAAACACTGCATGTTCTCACTCATAGGAGGGGTATTGAACAATGGGAACACATGGACAAAGGGAGGGGAACATCACACACTGGGTTCTGTTGGGGGGTGGGGCCTGGGGCAGGGTGGGGCCTAGGGGAGAGGGTGGTGAAGTTAAGGAGGGATAACACTGAGAGAAATGCCTGATGTAGGTGACAGGGGGATGGAGACAGCAAACCACTATGGCATGTGTGTACTATGCAACAATCCTGCAAGATCTGCACATGTACCCCAGAACTTAAAGCACTAAAAAAAATTTTTTTAAAAGACTGAATCTCAGTCAAAAAGAACTTTCTTTCCTATTGAAGTATCAGTTCATGGGTGAAGCGTTCTTAATATCTCCATATTTTTCCATGTGCTCCCTTCTTCTACACACTTTGGGTTCCTTTGGCGTCGACAGAACTTTGTGTAGGCCCTTATTCAGTACTAGCAAATTGTGGATAGACCTTCCTCTAGGATTCTTCTCTCACCCAGCAGTGGAAGCTTGAAGACAGGGGCCATAACTTATTCTGTTCTGTATTCCTAAGGGTCATTTACCCATAAAATACTTATGAAGCATCTATTATGTACCAGAACTTCTGCTAGGTAGAGATGATGAAATGGCAACAAGACCAGCAAGATCTCTGGCCTTCTGAAGATTACATTGAACAAACAGTAAACAAAAAAAATAAAGAAAAATAAAGAAAAAATTAATTATTTTAAAGTACAATAATTTCTATGATCTAAAAAAAAAAAGCAAAAAGAAAAAAGTCCTGGAGTGGTGGCTTACACCTGCAATCCCAATCTTCTGGGAAGCTGAAGCAGGCAGATTGCTTGAAGCCAAGAGTTTGAGACAAGTTTGGGCAACATAGCAAGACTCTGTCTCCATGAAAAGTTAAAAAAAAAACCTAGCTGGATATGATAGTATGCAATTGTAGTCTAGCTACTTATATAGATGAGGCAGGAGGACTGAAGATTGAGGTACAGTTGCACTCCAGACAGAGCAAGACCCTGTCTCAAAAAAAAAAAAAAAAAGTGGTGGGGAGAGAGAGAGAGAAATGAGGAATAGCGGAGAAGCAGAGCAGAAGAGGGACTTCTTTAGGTAGTATAATCAAGGCAAGTCTCTCTGGGAGGGAATAGTTTAAACTGAGATTTAAAGGAAGAGAAAGAGCTGTGCATTTCTCTGTGCAAATGGTGTGTGCACGTCATTGGTGGTGGGGCCTGTAAGCAGAAGAAAAAGCATGTGCAAGGCTCTGAACAAGACAAAACTTCATGTGCCTATGTAATTAAATGCCAGTGAATGTGAACACAGGGAATAAAGAGAGCATAGCATGGGATGGGGTGGGGAGATAGACAGTCTTGGAAGTCATGGTAAGAAATTTGGATTTTACTCCAAGAACAATGGAAGACCATTGCACTATTATAGGCATGAAAGTGACATTACCCAATTTGGATTTTGAGAAGAGCACTTTTGTATGAGGAATAGATTTGTATGGGAGACAGTTTTAGGAGGTCTTTAAAATAATCCCAAAGACAAATGTTAAATTCTTGACCCAGAGGTAGATAACAGAGATGGAGAGAAAAAGGGAGATCAAAGATATATTTTAGCCATTCGCTTCTCAGAGTGTCCTGAAGGCCTGAATATAAGCATTGACAGAAAGAGTGAGAAATCCAGGATGAGTCTCAAGCTGAGAAACTATTTAGAACATAGAGATGGGAAGATATTTTCTAGTAGTAGAAGGAACAGATGGGTACAGGTTGGGGAGGGTAGAATGGAAAGAAGTCAAGAGTTCCATTATAATGATTTGACAAACATGTGAGCCATCCAAGCGCAGATGTCAAGTAAACAGTTGCATAGGCTGGTTTGGAGCAGGTAGGAAATTTAGCCTGAGTGGAACATTTGGGGTCACCAGCATAAGATGTAATTGAATTTATAGCAATTACCCAAATATAGAATATATGAGAAGAATTCAGTATCTTCCAGGGTGCTTACTGCACATTTGTTGAATGAGGACAAGAATCTGGACCAATAAGATAAAAGTTCCTGCCTCCATTCCTGGTCTTCTGCAACCACCCACCATTCGACCTTTTTCATGCCAGTCATCTACCTTGATTTCCACATAGTATCTACTGCTTAACTTCCCAGATATCCCAACCATTTAGTTCAACTCTTTCATATCATGTCCTAAGGAGACCCTGCAGAACAAAAAGCTTTACTCCCTAGTGCCAGGATTCCTATCCTTCATATTTTTATCTATCTTGCTGACAGTGGGTTTGTGATTCTCATAAGAACACAAGCAAAAAGTATATTTCCAGATGGTTCTCGAAATTAAGAGAGATGGTGAGACCACTGGCAAGTACGTTTAAAGAAAAATACATAAATAAATAGAGTCTAGGATAGCCAGGCATTGGCATGTGTTTAGATAATTAAAGGAAAAAATTTTTACAGGTCAAAGTATGATTGAATACACCTCAAAAATTTCTATACAGTTTCCATTTGGGATAAGTCATTTTCTATAAAGAATTACATGACTCTAAGCTGTCAATTTTGTTTAAATTAAGGATTTTGAGATCTTAAAAGTTGTGCTTCACTTCCCAACAAACATACTATGTGTTTAAGGAAACAAAATATGATGCATGTAAATTATTTAATTTAAAAGAACATCTGATTCTTTACTGGCATCATACTTATAAAAAACTTCACCGTAAGTGATCTGAATTTTCGAACATTAGCTTTCCCTCATTACCATAAAATCATGATCTCTTAAAGGTAATTTAGAGTACAATTAACCTTAAGCAAAAGATCTCATTATGTTCTGATTGATTGTCTCAGCTTTCAAGAGTCAGTCATCCAGAACCAGTGTTTCTAATAAAATAAATTTTTCAGAAATGGGATGTGATCTATATTTTCTTGGCTCTCTGAATACAGAACAGACCTTGTGGGATGCATGCCTAATGAGTCATCCTTGTTTTTCATGAAAAACATGATTTTCCAGTACTGTAGCATTTTGCTCTTTACTGATGCATTTGCATAAAATGAATATATTACAACTTGGACGTTGTAATTTAGTTAGTTTAATTATGAAAGTCACACTGATGCCTTGGTGATTTCGTGAATCTGGAATGTGCCCAAGTTTTTTAGGGGTCTTACGTCTGATATTATGTCTCTGTAGAGTGATACTTTCTTAACTGTATTTGATTATGTTAATATTCTCTGAGTCTTGGAATGGGCACATGTTTACCTTGAATACAAAAACAAATGTACGAGATCTCACTTTAGCAGCAATTTTGCTGTGGAAGAATATAGAGCAGCACACAAAGGAATAATAAGAACTAATTAAATGTACTATCACGTTACCCTTCCAATTGAATATGGTTTAATACTCATACTAAAGCACACTTACAATTAGCAGTCACCAATTCACAAGTTCAGTATTTTTACACCATGTGTGTCCATAGGCACTTACAGAGTAAAAAAATCCATCACTGACCCAGTTGTTAATATCATCAGTATGCTCGGAATATCTCTCCAAGATCCACTTACCTCTGTGTCCACACCCATTCACATATTCATTCAGTTAACATTCCTTCCGTTACATACTATATTCTAGGCACTGCCATGAGGATTGAAGGTATAACAAAAAATAAGGCAGCCACAGTGCCTTCTCTCATGCAGCTTATATTCTAGTAGAGCAGACAGAATGTACAGTTCAATTAATAAATAATAACTACTTTTATAAATGTTATGAAGGAAATAACTGGAATGCTTCTGATAGAGCATAATGGTGACCAATATCACCTTAAGATTTTCTTCAGTTTGCCTGAATTTTAGAAGGGTTTCTGCCTGATTATAGGTCCCCTACCTCCCTTTTCTTAGAGCATTTACTTGAGAAAACTTGCCATTGTAATTACTTTCACTACTCCTTTGAGATGCAATCTTCTCCCAGCCTTTTGGCAGTTTACCACCCAGGAATGTCTTTCTAAAAGACCTGGGCCAAAGCTTTGAAATGCAATCAACAAGGATCCTAGGGCCCCTATCTCCCAGTCTCTCTGGAAAGGTAGGAGACTAACTTAACCAATTAGTAAACACAGATGATCTGATCACATTGAGAACCTCCCCCTTAACGTTCTATAGTACTTTTCTACTAGCTCACCTCAGTGCTTAAACACTCTCTGGATTTTTGTTTCAGTGGTACTGAGATCAATTTGTCTCCTCTATTGCAATAGTCTTACATAAGTCTTCCTTGTTTAGTGTATTTCTCTAGGACAATTTTTCTTTGACAACTGAAAAGGAAAACCCTGCCATCTTACTTTAGATAGAAGTGAAGAAAAGGCATCCATTCCATGAAGAGGTGGCATTTAAGCTCCAACCTAGATTATAAGCAGAAGCAATGAGAAGAATAATGAAAAAGCACTTCAGGCAGAGGGAGCAGTGAGCACCATAGCCTGTGGCTGGAAAAAGCTTGCCATGCTCAAAAGACCAGGGCGGCTGACATGGGATTGAAGGGAGAGCATGAGACTGGTACACAGGCAGGGCCAGGTCATGCTGCTACTTGTAGGCCAAGGTTGGAAGTTTATATTTTATTACAAGTATAACGGAAAACCATTGCAAAGTCTTAAGCAAAGCCAAGATTGGAAGTTTATATTTTATTACAAGTATAATGGGAAATCATTGCACAGTCTTAAGCAAAGGAAAACTATTACCTGGTTTGAGAAAGAAAAAAAAAATCCAGCTGGAACTGCTCTAAGGACTGGATGGAGTTGAAGCTGGTTCCTAGATATGTAGTCAGACTTTCCATATTCAGTTTGAAAAACAAAAGTATTTATATTTATGTATTTATTTGAGTTGAGATCTTGCTTTGTCGCCTGGGCTGAAGTATAATAGCACCATTACAGCTCACTGCAGCCTCAACCTCTTGGACACAAGCAATGCTCCCACCTCTGTCTCCAGAGTAGTTGGGATTAAAAGTGTGCATCACCAGGTATGACTAAGTTTTTAATATATTTTTAGAGAAAATGTCTTGCTATGTTGCCCAGGCTAGTCTCAAACTCTTGGCATCTAGCTATCCTCCTGCCTCAGCCTTCTGAGTTACTGAAATTATGGGTATTAGTCACTATGTTTGGCCAAAACATGTGGTTTTAAAGATTCCAGATTTAAGAAGAATAGATGTGGTAATTGGATGTATTAGTCTGTTCTTGCATTGCTATAAAGAAGTACCTCACACTGGGCAATTTATATTTAAAAAAAGAGGTTTAATTAACTCGCAAGCTGTACGGGAAACATGGCTAGGGAGGCATTAGGAAAGTTACAGTCACAGCAGAAGGCAAAGGGGAAGCAGCCACATCTTACGTGTCTGGAGAAGAAGGAAGAGAGAAAAGAAGGAGGTGTTACGTACTTTTTAAAAATTTTTACTTTAAGTTCTGGGGTACATGTGCAGATCATGCAGGATTGTTACATAGGTATAAACATGCCATGGTGGTTTGCTGCCTCCATTCCCGTCACCTACATTAGGTATTTCTCCTAATGTTATCTCCCTTAATCTCCCCATCACCTGCTGTACTTCTCCTAGCCCCCTACCCTCCAACAGACCCCATTGTGTGATGTTCCCCTCCCTGTGTTCAAGTGTTCTCATTGTTCAATACCCGACTATGACTGAGAACATACGGTGTTTGGTTTTCTGTTCTTGTGTCAGTTTGCTAAGAATGATGGTTTCCAGATTCATCCATGTCCCTACAAAGGACATGAACTCATCCTTTTTTATGGCTGCATAGAATTCCATGGTGTACATGTGCCACATTTGCTTTATTCAATCTATCCTTGATGGGCATTTGAGTTGGTTCCAAGTCTATGCCATTGTAAACAGTGCCACTATGAACATATGCGTGCATGTGTCTTTATAATAGATTGATTTATAATCCTTTGGGTATACACCCAGTAATGGGATTGCTGGGTCAAATAGTATTTCTATTTCTATATCCTTGAGGAATCACCACACTGTCTTCCACAATGGTTTAACTAATTTACACTACTACCAACTGTGTAAAAGTGTTCCCATTTCTTCACATCCTCTCCAGCATCTGTTATCTCCAGATTTTTTAATGATCGCCATTCTAACTGGCATGAGATGGTACCTTAATATGGTTTTGATTGCATTTCTCTAATGACCAGTGATGATGAGCATTTTTTCATATGTGTGTTGGCATCATAAATGTCTTCTTCTGAAAAGTGTCTGTTCATAGCCTTTGTTCACTTTTTGATGAGGTTGTTTGTTTCTTGTATATTTGTTTTAGTTCTTTGTAGATTCTGGATATTAGGCCTTTGTCAGATGGGTAGCTTGCAAAAATTTTTTCCCATTCCATTGGCTGCCAGTTCACTCTAATGATTGATTGTTTCTTTTGCTGTGCAGAAGCTCTGAAGTTTAATTAGATCCCATTTGTCAATTGTGGCCTTTGTTGCCATTGCTTTTGGTATTTTAGTCATGAAGTCCTTGGTGCTACACACTTTTAAACAACTAGATCTTGTGAGAACTCATTCACAATCATGACAACAGAAAGGGGGAAATCACTCTCTTGATCCAATCACCTCTCACCAGGCCCCTCCTCCAATGCTGGGGATTATAATTTGAAGTGAGATTTGGTTGAGGACACAAATCCAAACTATATCACTGGGAGTTCTGAGAATTGAAAATAAATGCAAGATTAGAATATTTCCCTAAAGAAAATGTATTCAAGTACATTTGACCTTCTAGCTAAAAGGACAGAGAACAAGTAGAATAATTAAAAGTTTATTTTCAATGCATGAAACCAAATGCATCGATAAACTACTCCAGTTACTTTCAGGAGCACTAAACATGTGTTACCTCAACTGATTTTCAGTGATGATGGTGCTCTGTCAGAGAATTATTATGGACTTGACTGACTCATGTAATTGTGATTTGCCAGAGATTCAGACATACCTCTCTTTCCAATTTCCTCTTAACCCTATCACTAATCTAACTAATGAAAAATAAAGGATCAGGCATTGTTAGCACAGCAGGCCCACATAAACTTTTTCATGAATTTAGGAACTGTAAACAGCCAATCAGCTAAGACTTAAAACAAATGCATCACATATGTGGTCTATCCTGCCTTAAGCTGCCTTTCAAAGTCCTATTCAAAATTATTTGCAAAAGGCAAGATCTTTCCCTATGTCATTGCCTCTAAAATTTAGACCTAAATTTGACCATTCTAATTTCTCTAGTTGAGACATCAAACCATAATTGTATGAAGTAAGAATTTAATGAATATTAAGTGATTAAATGAATGAGTAAATAATACCATCTTTCAGATATTGGGAAACATCCATCCTCTATAACTAGAAATTATCAACCAACATCTACTGAGATTAACCATTTGTAAAAGTAACCCACTCACAAAGAGTTTTTAATTTATTAAAGAAATGTTTATTGTCTACTTCAAGGTCAGCAAACCTTTTCTGTAAAGGACCAGATAGTAAATACTTAGTGCAAACCACGAGGTCTCTGCTGCAACTCCTCAACTCTGTCATAAATAACTGTGCTAAACACATTCCAATAAAACTTTATTTATGGACACTGAAATTTGAACTTCACGTGATTTTCACATATTATGTAATACCTTTTTTTGGATTTTTTCAAACATCTCAAAATACAAAAGCCATTCTTAGTTTGCAGACTGTACAAAGCAGTTTCTGCCTAGATTTAGCATGAGCCCTTGTTTGCTGACCTCTGGTTTCCTGCATGTCAGACATTGGAGAGAACAGGATAAGAAAGATAGTTTTAGAAAGTTGTTGATGATGAGACTAAGGGATCCACTAAATCCAATTTTCATGACTAAGGTTTACTTTATGAAAGACTAGTCTAATGTAACCTTGAAATTTTTGCATGAAACTTGTCTAGCATGTGATTTCTTTTTTATTTTCTTTCTTTTTTCTCGAGACAGGGTCTCACTCTGCCACTCAGGCTGGCATGATCACGGCTCAGTGCAGCCTCAACCTCCAAGGTTCAAGCAGTCCTTCCACCTTAGTCTTCCAAATAACTGGAACTACAGGCACAGCATCACACCTGGCTAATTAAAAATTTTTTTTGTAGACATGAAGTCTCACTATGTTTCCCAGGCTGGTTTTCAACTCCTAAACTCGAGCAATCCTCCTGCCATTGGCCTTCCAAAGTGCTGGGATTACAGACATAAACCACCATGCCTGGCTACTCATAACATTCTTGATAACCAACAAGAGGTTGGAGAAAAATCATTTTCATGGGCCTCTTAAGGAGAAGTTGCCCTTACAAAACAAGTCCATTTTTAGAAAGGAAAGATACAGAGTGAGCAAAAGTAAGTCTGCAGCAGTTCTACTTATGAATGAAACATCCCACAATCTATTCAGTTCCTTTGGCTCTGGTGTCATGCTTGTTAGGAAACTTTGATTTCCCATTCAATTTCCCAGGTACTTTGATATTTCAAAGGTAATGTCCTGAGTGGTAGATATAATTATTCCTACCATAGGAAATGAAGTTCCCCACTATGAATTAATAAACTAGTAAGCTTGGATAGTTTCGATCAATTCCTCAGAGTCTGATAAATAAAAATAACTTTCTGAACAAGGAAAATTGAGAACAGACCTGGTGTCTTGTTGAGCACACCATGGTAGTGGCTTCCCTTGAGGCACTGACTATGCTGCAGGCACACAGCTCTTCACTGCCAAGTTCTCAGTCAAGCAGTATGTTTCTCTCCTGCCAAACTTTCTCTTGAAAATCTTTAAAATGTATGCATTTATTTTTTATTTTCTCTGTGAATATTTCAGTATATTCTCTATAAGGACTCTTGTTAATTCCAGGATTCCATTATCATACTTAAAGCACATTTATATTAATTCCATAGTATCAACAAATATGCAGTTAATGTTAAATTTTCGCTTCTTGCAAGTGTTTTCAGTTTAGAGTTATATTTACATTTCTTTTTATCATTCTGTATCTGCAAGCATTTACTGGGAAGCAAATGATTATTTTCTGTGGTAGAAAATAGAGCTTTAAAAAATCAACCTAAAGCTCTCTTTTCAACCCTTAGCAAGACCCTTTCTCTCTGTAGTAAACAGAGCTTAAGTTTTGGATCTTTCTCTGCCACTTAATTTATAAGTTAGGGACGCCACAGGACTTGTCTGGGACGAAATTCTTCACCTCATGAAATAAGGAGGTTGAAATAAGTAGATGCTCTCCAAAATCCTTTTCCACATCAAAATTTGTTGGTTCTATAATTCCATAAAGGTACCTCATCTGTGCCCTTTGTTTGGATAGGTGATATCTTCCTTAAGTCCAGAACTTAGTATACTGAAAAACGCAAAATTGTGCAATCAATCTTTAAATGGAAACAGTCACATTCATTTGAGAATTTAGGTAATTCACATAGACTGCATATCTTTTCCAATTTACCGGGTAATTATTCCTCTTACTCCTTTGTTTAGACAACATACAAAGATCTATCCTAAATGAAATATCCAGTGTTCATGCTTAAGATATTTGTATCTCTTTCCTAAAAGCAAAAAATCTTTCAGCTTGAGATTTTTTTAAAAAATGGTGTTAGACAACACCTGTGTTGAAGGCCTTTTCTTTCTTTGAACATTAATAGGTGAAATAAGTAGCAGCCAATTGTATAAAACAAGAATGATATATGATGCATCACAACTAACTTAGTACTTGCTGAATTGCATTTAATATAGAAACATTAAATTGTCATTTCTCTCTTGTGGTTTAATATTCTTCTCTATCACCTTCTTCTTAGAAGGTAAAGAAATTTCTCTTTTAAATGTAAAGGTCATTTGTAGCCTAGAGGCTTTAAGAAATCAATGTTCCAGTAATAATTAAAGGTTACAATTTAGAGGAAGACTTACACCATAATAAGTTAAAATCCAATAATGAAGGCATGAGAAGTGGTCTAGATAATCAAAGCTAACATTTATATATGTAACTAATAAAAAACGTTTCTAAACAGCTTCTAAAACATAAAAATTTTATTATGATTTAACATTAGATATAAATGTCTAATGTTAGTCTTTAAGTCTCCTCCAATCACTAAATGAATTACACATTTATTTAAAAGTGATCCCAACCAATTGTCCATGTGCATTTCTGTGTTCACGCAGAATTTAAAAAAAAATAGACATCTGCTTTTATTCTCTGTAGAAGCTATATGCATTTTTTCTTCTTTTAACATAGTCCTTAAATTTAGAAGATAAGCACAATAAAAACTTGACTAAAAAGTAATTTGGTCAATTTGGTACAATACAAGCAAGAATAAAGAAACACACTCTCTCTGTATATCTATCTATCTGTCTGTCTGTCTGTCTGTCTGTCTGTCTGTCTGTCTATCTATCTATCTGGTGGAATTCATTCCCCTCCTGTATTAAGTGGGCTGAATGGCAGCAGAGAGAGAATAGTTTCCAATAAACTAGAGAAAGACATCATCCTCCATGATCTGCTACCACTACATCTGAGCAAATAGATATGACACAAAAATGTGGCAACCATAAACAATTTAGGATTAGATAGGGCCAAATAGCGTTCATCAGCAAACAAATAGTAACCCTATAATTCCAGAGTCATTGTGGTGACAGGGCAAGAATTAAGAGTAAAATTATTCCATTCAACAGCACAGTCCACAAGCAGATGAAACATTAACAGAATGATGAAGTTCAAAAACACCTCTGGATTTTCCTTTTCTCAATAGATGTAAAGCACATCATTTGCCTACATACATATTTTCAATCATGTAATTCCCGTTCTCATTAGTCCCAATAAATTATAGATGATCACACAGAGATGGAAACCTAATCCAAAATGAGCTGTGCTATACCATAGATGGCTTTGTTTACCCACTCTTTTTTAGGCTGTAGAGTGTTTTTCCACCTAAACTGATGCGGCCTGCATTCCGCCCCAGGACTTTTTCCTTACAGGCATCCCCTTACCAGGAAGCTCTTTTAGGCACAGTCACATGATAGAACTGGTGAAGAAAGAAACTCTGTGGAAGAGAAGAATCCACAGGAGCCCAGAGCACCCTGGCTCTGAGCCAGCTCCATTTTAGTTCCTTTACAGCTTTCCAAAGTGAACAATTGGGAGACTCTTGACACAGACTATAACTCTTTTCCTGAGACATAAAGAGATGTCTTTTCAAGGTTCCCATACTGGTTTTTAGAATCTGTTATTAATGCTATTTTTTAGATTAGAAATATTCCATTGTAGTATAATACAGAGAGCTTGCATATATAAGCTATCCTACCAGAAGCACAATAGTAAATGTAAAAGGTGTATACTGCAAATAACCTTATGCTGCAAATAACAATTTATGATGTAAATAACCACCTAAAGCTTCATTTCTACTTTCTTTACTTCAGAAAACTATACTGCCTTTATCTACCACATGCATTCCTATTCAGGTCTAATCACTGCTCTTCAGGAAAAATATTTTTAAAAGACCAGCAAAAATAATCAAAGAGGTGGACTCACTGCCATATGCAAACAGACTAAAGTGATTAGGATTCCTGGGACTAAAAATATAAAGGTTTAACAAATATATTAAGTACTATGAATAATTCATTTACCAAATTTCTAAGCAGTTAGCAGCGATTACATGAATTAAAACTAAAAGCTAAATTTTGGACATAAAATAGCTGCTCTAAGTTCTACAGTATACAGTCAACTTTAGAAAATGATCACATTAAGCAGTACAGGTTGGGATTTTTCTGTTTCTTGAAAAATCTGTATTCATTTTTTGTTGCTGTGTAACAAATTACAACAAACTTGGTGGCTTAAAGCAATATCCATTTACTGTTCCATTTCTGTGAGTCAGAAGTCCAAGAGCAGCTTAGCTGGACTCATCACTTAGGAGGTCACACTCAAGGCATGAGCCAGACTGTGATTTTATCTGGAGGCTCTGGAAAATAATCCACTTCCTAGTTCACTCAGGATGTTGGCAAAATCCAGTTCCTTGCGGTTGCAGGACTGAAGTCCCATCTTCTTGCTGGCTGTAGTCTAGCGGTTGCTCTAGGGTCCTGGGCCGTTCCCCTGCTATGTAGCCCCCTGTGCTCTCAGAGCCAGCCACAGAGAATCTCCCTTGCATCAAATGATTCTCGTGCATCTAGTTTCTTTCCAGAAAGAGCCCACTCCCT
This sequence comes from Aotus nancymaae, assembly GCF_030222135.1. Classification (NCBI taxonomy): domain Eukaryota; kingdom Metazoa; phylum Chordata; class Mammalia; order Primates; family Aotidae; genus Aotus; species Aotus nancymaae. Next base: position 42,969,628 of record NW_026988413.1, read on the forward strand.
TTTAAGGGCTGGTGTGATTACAACCACTAATTAAAATCTTCCTGTCTTAAGAACATCTTAATATTTTGGGACATAATTATTCTGAAAAATCCCTTCACATGAGCATCTAGGTTCGTTTCATTGGGTAACTGGGAGAAGGTGCATGTACCACAGGTGCAGACCATCCTAGGGGTTATTTTAGAATTCTATCCACCACAAAATCCTCATGCACACATCTCAGAAAGTTGGGGTTTTGTCAATGTTTCTAATCTTTGAGATTAGTATTAAATAAGAATACTCTTTTTTCTCATCATAACATGGCCCTTTGTGTTAAAAACAAAACTGAGGCTGGAGCAGGAACAATGGAAATCATTGTTTACATTCTCAAATTTCCTCCAAACTTTTGTAACTTTTCTTCACGTTTTTCTTAGTTGCTTTATCAGCTATCAATAATTGATGTCTCTTTTCCTTTTTCTAGTCTTTTCTCCCCTGGTTTAATTAGTAATCAAGCTTAATTGACCAAAATTCATATGGATAGCTCTTTATCACAAATAAGCATTAGGAAGAGACATTTTCAAACAAAATAAAGGTGTAGGATATCCTAATGAAGTTAGAGGTATGGTAGGCAGTGAGAAAGATTTATTCAGAAATTAGAATGACAAGTAGACTGCTCTTGGGAAGGAAAACTCAAGCATTCTTCTTAGTTTCAGAGAGGAGCTTTGGGTACCAGGTTTTGACAAAATTATAGTGTAATATTAGAGAAACATCCAAATAATGATTTTTCTCAAATCTAATTATTTTGACAAGCACTTAAAATAAAAGTTTAATTTTAATTTTTCAACTAGGTCATAACATGTACATTTTCTAGCTATGTTAGATGGTTTTGTGCCTTCAGTATAAAGTAACAGCAAGGACAAATCAAGAGTTCAATTCTTTAGTCTCTTTAACTTCATCACCTTTAACTCTTCAGTAAAAACTAAAATATTCAGCACAGTTTGACTCACCAGGAAGTCTATTCTTTTTACCTAACTTTAAATTGGTGAGTCAAAAATTAAATTCAGTTGTTTGCCAATGGTCTAATATTTGACATTTACTCTACCATGACAGATGTATAAAGCTATGCCCTATGTATGTGCCTGTGGACTTGAGTTCAAGTGAATCCAACAAATTATTTTATATGTTAATTTAAAAATATATGCCATATAAATTCTCACATGCCATAGTAAACCTAAAGCAATGTTTTGCTGCCAAAATTTAAACTCTTGAAGGTAGTCTCTTTTGATAGAATCTAGGACACAGTACCATTTGTTCTGCATCTTCCCTTTTAATTCAATGTCCACAGCAAAAACTTCAAAAAGGACACTTTCTCCTAGAATAGGTCATGTTCTGCAAAGCAAAGGAGAGCAAAACTCAAGTTTCAGTGATTTCTATGCAGAAACACAGATATGCAAAAGCAGTAGTGGAGTTGACCCGATTATTTTAAAGATTAAGAGAAGAAACTTGAGGCTGACAAACTAACTTTCTACAGTTTTCATTAAGGAACATGGACCTCAGGGTCAGATTTTCCAACCACTGTGACAGGGACCAGTTTACTTAAATTTAATCTGTAAAACCTCTTATGTATTAATGTTGTAAAATGAAATAAAAAATGAAAAATTCTTCACTGCAGTTTGTGGCACAGTGTAACTGCTAAATAAATATTACCATCCTTATGTTATCAGGAAAGAAATTGTCCTTAACAAATTGACACAAAGTTGCAGCATTTTGTGGGGCAGCTAAATTTAACTATATTGCTATATAGTGACCTCTAGTTTGTAAGCAGGTCAGCTGCCATTTTTCCTGAGTTTGTATTTTCACTTCAGAGTATACATGAACCTGCTGATAATTTACGTGCTGACCATTTGCTATGAGCTACAAAGTCAAGTCAATAATTCAATAGGGGAAAAGTGGACGTGCGAAGATTAATGTTGAAGTAGCTGTTTTAGTTTACCCATTTAATATGCTGGGAAGTGTGGACTGATCATCTCAATTAAGGAGTTTTAGTACTTCATCCTTAATTCTGTCCCAGTTTAGAACTTCAATCTCTAGTTCCCTTTATTCGTTTCCTAATGCTGCTATAATAAATTACTACAAATCAGATGGCTAAAACTACACAACTTTATTATCTTGCTGGGGTTTTTATTTGTTTTTTTTTTTCGTTGTTTTTGTTTTGAGACAGAGTCTCACTCTGTCTCCCAGGCTGGAGTGCAGTGGCACGATCTCAGCTCAGCCTCCTGAGTAGCTAGGATTACAAGCAAGTGCCACTACGCCCAGCTAATTTTTATATTTTTAGAAAAGACGAGGTTTCACCATGTTGGTCAGGCTAATCCCGAACTCCTGATCTTGTGATCCATCTGCCTCAGCCTCCCAAAGTGCTGGATTACAGGCGTGAGGCACTGCACCCGGCCTATCTTGCAGTTCTTAAAGTCAGCACTCTGATATGGCTCTCAGCAGGCTAAAATCAAGATGTTGGTAGGGCTGGCTTTTTCTGTTTTTGTTATTATAATATTAGAATTGCTTTCTTTCTATAAGCAAATATCAACAAACAGGGGTGGAGAAGTAGAGATGCTTGCTAAATGTTAGAAAAAGATAATATATCTAGACTAAGCATTTATTAAGATGGTTGTTCCTCTCTCAATGGACAAGGGCTCACCATCTTATCACTTCAGTGGAAGAAATTGATAACCATTTTTGTGCCTAAGAGTAACATAGTTGAACTATAATCATGATTTCTGAAGATTGCTATTTTTTCTTAATTGACAAAAAGATGATTCTCAAATCTATAACTTTCACATTAGACTCTCTTTTCAGCTATAGCTGAAGTTTACCTTCATTTTTGGACACTGCATGTTAAAGACATAAAATCAAGCTCACACAGCAGAGTATTAGTAGGAACATGAGGAGACTCAGAACAAAATTATATCTGGAGAAGTCGGAGGAATGTTGAATATTTAACCAAGAAAAAAAGCACTTAATGAGTCTGGAAAGCAAGAGGATGGAAGTAACTTTTAATTGATTCAATATAAACTTTATAGGTGTTTACTACGAGCCTGGGGTGTTGCCTTAGTTGTGAGAGCACTACAACACTTAAGACCCACCATCTTCTCTCTTGCAGAAATGGAGACGTAAGTAGATAATTTTGAAACAATATATTAAGACCTGATTTCAAGTTATGTTCATGATAGTTGCTTTGGAAGTTTACATTCAGGCTGTCATGAAGTTGCAAGATTCATTGGCTTAGTGTCATTATGATTTTATGATCTCTAACCTCAAAAGGATTTTTCCATCAGTTCTCTAAAACCCTGTTTTTACCTCTTTGGAAATGAATCATCTTTGATCCTTCCATCTCAGCATAATCTTTCCCATCAACATCTGAACATGTTCAAGTCCTACCCTTCTTAAAACAAAATCCTTCGTGAATTCATAATCCTCTAACTTGTTGTCATTCTTACTCCCCTCTACTTTACGCACTAAAGGCTCCAAAGCATACTCTACACTCCATGTCTCTTTTTTCACCTCTGATTCTCTCCTCAACCCATCACATTCTGTCTCCCAACCTCACTAGTTTTCACAAAAGATTAAACCATTACCAGACTCATTAATAATTATCTCACTGCAAGATTCCATGATTAAGTTTTAATTTTTATTGTAGTTCACTTCTTTGCAGTAGTTGACAAAATTATCTACTCCTTCCTTTATAAAAACAAAACACAACAAGAAAACTCTTTTCCCCTTTATTGATGACATCACCCTACATGGAGCTTCCCCCTACCTCAGTAGCAGAATCTTTTCTTAGTCTTGCTTTCCACGTCTTAAATTGGGTGTCCTGACCCCCTACTTTTCGCACTCTATAAATTATCCCAGAAAATGCCCATATATTGTTATATCTTTCATTATTATCTACATGTGGAAATTGCCAAATCCAAAGCTAATGCAAAGAAAAATTCTATGAGCTATAGACTCACATATCCCACTACCTATGATATTGCATAGATAACTTGAAATCAGTATGTCGAGATCTGAACTCATTATCTTCTTCCCACCTAATACCATATCTCCTCCTGTTCTCCCTAACTCAGTGAACAGGATGACCATCTACTCAGTAACTCAAGCCACAAACCTGACTATCATCTTTGAGGGCCCACTCTGTGGCTTGCTTGAGGCCATGCAAAGAACAGTCTCTCTACCTGTGCAGCACACATTACTGCCTTCCATTCCCATAACCTCATATATCCTCAGAGTGTCCTACTGATTGTCCTCCCAAGTATCTTCCTTCTCCTTGCATCCCATTACCACTGCCCTGGTATGCTTTCCCATCATTTTTTGGCTATGTCACAATGAATCACAACTGGCTAGTCTGCTTTTTTTGCACTCAACAAAATTTTCCACTGAAATGAGTTTGTTTCTAAAATATAAATATGATTATGTCCTCTTCTTAGTGATATTTCTTTTTAGTGGTTAGTGGTTCCCTATTTTCATAAAAATATAATCCGAAATCCATCGAGACCTACCTCTCTTTGTGTCTCTGGCCCCCAACTCACATATTCAGCCATCATGAACTATTATTAGTTCACCATATATTCTTTTCTCTGGACCCTTGAAATTTTCTTCCATTCCATCTGTCTGCAATGCTTTCATTTGCTTGGCTATTACTGCCTTCAAAGAGCTGAAAGGACACTCCCTGTGATTATCCTTATATTACTCCTATTAGACTCTGTGAGGGCAGGAAATTTGTCTGTCCTTTGCAGTATTGTGTCCCCAGTGTTTAGTATAGCTCATGGAATTTAATATATGTTCTGCATGTAGGTACATATATACCTACATGCAGAACATATACCTGTGTATGTATATGTAGACAGAGATATATATACCTACATAAGGAACATATATTAAAATCAGTGTGTGTATGTATATATATATATATATACTCCAGCTCAAAAAAATTAATTTGTATATAATAAAATATATATTAAATTTTAAATTATATAAATATAAATTTATTAAATATTTATATATTACATATTATATTTTATATATTTATAATATATTAAATATTATATATTTTTTAAATTAAAAAATATGAACCCAATAAGTGACAAAAAAATTGCAAGTTTATATTATGACAGACATTCACTGGCTTAATATAAGAGAATTGGATTCTCTTGAACAACTCAATTGTTCAATATTGGCATAAATAAATAAATAGATAAGAGCTAATGTATTCAATACTTTAACTGTTGCTACATACTTGAGGATCACCTGGGGGAACTAGGGACCTAGAGAAACTTCTTTCTTCTATGAATTAATCTTTCTAAGTTAAAAGGTTTACTAGATGAATGAATATATTTAAAAACTTTATAGTCTATCTTTAATTATAAATTATAAATATGTAATTATAAATTTCCAGAGGGTAACTGAAAATCAAATGGGCCCTGTGTAGTCATTAAACTTATGACACGGTTAGTAAGCACTTTGATGCAGAAAATATGTTTAAAACATTTTAAAACTGGTCCCTAGATCCCACAAATAAGAGAACATAGTAAGTTTGTCTTTCTGTGTCTAGCTTATTTCACTTAACATAATGACCTCCAGGCTAAGTTCTAAATTCTCAATGTTGAGAACATGTCTTTTTAAAATGTTTTTACAAGGTATAGATAAAAGTTAAGGTAGTCTCTGTCCCCTTGTAATAATAAAAATTGCTCAATTGCTTCCTAATATATATGTTAATAACGGAGATATTTTCATAAGGAAGACAATTGTGGGAATTCACTCAGGACGGTGGCAAAAATATTAAGGAAAAATATTAGATAAAATTATAGAATATAGTTTCAAACCCTTTTGGAAGGCCTAAGGGTTTTTACTGTAGTTCTTGGCTGAAGGCAGCCAGAGTCTCTTTGCAGGAACCAGAGAGATTAGGACACAAAGACAAAGGAATGTAAGTAGTTTACCTAACTAACTTGTTTATTCATTAACCTTTGATCATTCTGGACGGCTCTCTGGGAGATGGGGAGAGGTTGACCAGGGATATTACCCACTAATGGTGTTTGCTTTGGGCATGAAAACCTCTCCTTTAATCTATAACCTCTAGTGGTGTTGACTCAAGAGTTTTTGTCATTTAATGTGTACTGAATAAAGGCCAGGAATTCCAGCATGTGGGGGCGGCAGTTACAACTGTTTAGAGCACTCCCCAGGGTGCCTGTAAGCCACCCGCACACACTCAGTTCAACTGGCAAAGCATAATATCTGTGTGTCAGTGTACTTTATTCATCCATTGTTGAGTCAGAATCTGCAGGACAGACCCCTGCAGGTGGTGACCCTGACAGACAATTATAGGAGTCAGACCTGAAGGCAATATGTGAACATGCTCTGCATTATCCTTTTAAAAAAGGTTTTATGCATGTTTAGCAGCAACTACTGTAATTTACACTATATGGTTTCAAAAGAACCTTTGCAAATTTTCCTCTATATGATACTTTGTTAAGCAATTATTTGCTTGCATTAAAATGATCAGAAGATAATATAAGTTAACAACTAACTTGCAAAGATAAAAAAAGAGGTGGACAGCTAACAAAAATAAGATTTTCAGGTAGAAAATCTTATCTCTTCTTTCTCAGCAAGATATGGTACAGATCACCCCATTGTCACTGTGCAAAAAATTAACACATTAACTTAATTCTTTTTAAGCACAGAATGTTCTGTGCCTAAACAAGTGACTTGAGTCTTTTTATTCTAAAGAGTTAAAATGACATGCCTTTAGCAATTTTAAAGATTTAAATATATATAATCATTTGCAAAGGTAGAGATAATTTTTCACTAGTTCCAACTTTTTGTTCAATGAAAACGAGTGATCTTTGCTTTCAGAGAAGCAGTATCTTTGTGGGAATCAGCTGGGGGATAAATTATAGTACACCTTCTCACTGGTTCTGCAGGCAGAGATCTTAATTCTGATTCTGGCAGAGGGTAGGCCTAGAGATCCCCAGCAAAGGATGAAAGTATGCTGATGTTTACTTCTTCGATGTTGACACATAGAGAAGCAAGACAAAACTTGAATATTAACCCTAAAGGTCATCTAGAAGGCAAATTCAGGAATCAAACCAAAGTAAATGAATCAGAGAGCCAGCCAAAGAGTTAGAGATTCATGGGAAGGATCATAGTAAGACTTCTGAATTGTATCTATGCCTACACAGGTAGCATACTGTGGAAGGCTGCTATGGAGGATGAAGATGCAAAGAATGAAGAGAAGTAATCCCAAAACCTCAAGACCAACTAGAAGTAAGTATACAAAGATGAATTCAAGATGCCTGGCTTAAACAATGGTGCAGGTGATGAAGTCACAGTGGGACACAAAAAAATGAAGAGAAACAAATAAGGCAAGAGAAGGAAGTGAGTTTAGTTTGGTTAATTAAAATCTATGTTTTCTCTAAGACAGGCAGGTAAATTCCTAAGGGATGATAAAATTTTAGGAACAGTAGGGACAATAACAGATACTAAAATTGTTAAGAAAAGTAAGGTAGGCATAGCATACTAGAGTCTCAGTAGAGAAACCATGTGAAAAAAGTTTGTCCAATGCAGCAGAGATAATTAGAACTTTTCAGATTATAACAGGTCAACTAAATTGACATACGCTGATCTCTGGTGACTTATGAGAGCAGTGACAGGACAGTGATGAGTGGCAGTCAATCATATTGTGGTGAAGAGCAAAGGAGGAGTTGAAAAGTAGAGGCAAAGAGGGCACATTGTCCATTAAGATGATTGACAGGATAGAGGTGCCTTGGTAGCTTGAGATATTGACAAAATTAAGAACATATTTCTGAAGATAGGTAAAATTTCTGGTGCAGGTTTTATCTTAAAGCTCAAAAAAAAAAGAATAGGTAGAAAAAAATTCAAGTACAAGAATATGATTGGCAACTCTCAGAGAAGTGTAGAGATTGGTAACAAGAATCTAGCAAATGAGATTAGGATAGAGTAAGAATAGGAAAAGCTCCTGCCCTGGGACCAAAAAAATAAAACGTTATAGAAATATACATAAGTGTAGGATCAGCCTCTTATTCTTTACAACGATTTATCAGTAACAAAGAATATCTACGTTACATTGATTTAACTCTTTCATTGTTTATTTATTAACATAGTTAATAGTTAAGACATACTATGTTTTATTTCATTTTAAACAATGAAAATATTAATAGATGTATGATTTTATAATGGTTGCCATAGGTTAATTTTCCAAAATAAAAGCCATCCTGGAACCTTCGAAGTTGTTTAATCTCAATAGTTCAAGGTTTTTAGAAGAATTTACCAGCTATCACTTAAATATGGTTTTTTTTCTGTTAATGCAATAGAATTTTAAAATAAAGAGAAGAATAGCTTCACTTCCATAAAGATTGCAAAACCAATTTCCTCATTACTTATTGCCATTAAAAACTCTCATTCTCCTCTTTCTTAAATTAACATTTTTTCAATAAAAATACAGATAATGAGCAAGACTTTACTACCCACTACAAATATCAGGAAAACAACCTAATGCTGAACTCTACTTATGCTGCATGAATTTATTCAGCCCTGGCTGATTAACAGGTGGATTTTCTATATTCAGTGTTTGTTATGATATTCTGCTTGCTAAAATGCATAAGTATTTTACATGCCATTCAAACTAGAAATATAACCAAAAAGTGAAAATTCACTTAATTTATAGTTAATTAAAATTCCACACTAACACTTGCTTTCTCATTTTTAAGAGTAAACGAACATTTTAAAGTCTATATGGATTAAAATTAACATATTTCCCATACATATTTTACACATGTTTGTTTCATAAGAAAGCTCTTAAATATTACATAATCAGATTCTAGAAAATATTTTTAAAGCTTCTATTTGCCAGACACTTTACCTATTAGCTCATTTATTCTTTATAAAAAAAACCACCTAAGGGAGAGCCTATTACTATCTCCACTTTACAGATGAAAAAGTGAGAAAAGAAGTTAACTTCACCAAAGTTATACACAGCTACTGGATGGCAGGGGGAAGATTTGAAGGCAGGCTCTCTGGCTCCCAAGTTTAGCATCAGACCCACTGTGCTATTCTGTCTTCACTAGTTTAGACTAAGAGTGGAGGTTTCTGGCTTAAGTTATTCTCAAATGACATCAGAACAATATATTAACAATGGAATATTTAAATAATTAAACAATCTTGTCTACGTAATTTCAAACAACCTGTTTGAATTGAGCCAAATTACCATATACTCTGAAATTGTTTAGACAAGACTTCTTCTAGACCACAACCATTCAAGGAAAGCTTCCCATTTCAGTAATTTTGTGTACCTGTGAGAGTTGCATTCGCGCCTTCAAAACCTAAGGAATATCGTTTAATAGGTGAACCCACTAGACGAGTAAATTACCTTCCCTGTCCTCACGAGTATTTGAACAGAAAATCTAAAACTTAGTTCATTGTGTATCCACACCATAGTAACTCCTCTCTAGAAAGAAGCTTTTGAAACTCTCAAAGACTATCAACTTTCAATGGCACAATTTTTTTTATGTACTCAAAGAAAGATCCAAGCTCACTGTTGCCCTGGTAACCATGGACCCCAATGCAATGTATTCTTGAGGAGAAAGCCCAGTGCTCTGTGGCCTTTCCTTTAGCTCGGATAGCATTGCACTCTCTGAGCAAGTTGACTCTCCTTTACATGTGGTCTTCAGAACATGAGCAACCAAGGTTTCTAAGAATTCCCAACCCTATCTCAAGTCTGTATTAGTCCTGCACATGTGTACTATTATTCAATTTTCCAAGAGTCCTGAACAAGGTCACTGTTATTTAATCTTAACTCCAGCTGTTTAAGGAACATGATAAGAGCTGCCATATGTCTCTAGCTCTGAACCATTTGATTTGATTTTCCATGATTTTTTCTCTTATCTTCACCATTTATGGTCTAACATTCACAGCACTACCATCACTTCAACTAATACTATTTAATGCAAACAGAAATGTTATTAGGTTGGTGCAAAACAATTGCAGTTTTGCCATCAAAAGGAATGGCAAAAACCATAATTACTTTTGCACTATCTTAATATTTAAATTTATGCACTTGCCTGTAGTAATTTTTTCTGTTGTGAGAGACAACATAACTCATATTAATGGCATAAAACCTCTATATGCTCCTTTCTACATAGAGACAAAAAAAAAAAAAAAAAAAAAAGATGGGACTCAGGGCTAAAAAGCTGATGTTGAGCAAAGCATTTCACCAAATTTGAATACAGAAAAAGAGGTCAAAACTGAGCTTGAAGACTTGGGATTAAGGGTTCTGAGTTACTCTAATAAGAATAAATAAGGCTAGATAATGAGTTGGCAAAAAAAAGATTGCTTTTTTAAAAAAAATAGAAATGTCTGGTACTTAACTACAAGTTCCAAGCCCTGTGGTTTAAAACCCTTTCCACCTCTTCAAAATGTCAGTGTTAACTCTCTACAACTGAAAACCTCATCTAAAGAAGATATTTGAATATATGTCTGTAACATAAGGAAAGGGATGAATATCTTTCTGGGCGTGTCATGGAGCAAAAAAAGGAAAGCATATGTGAGATTTCAAATAACCCAGAACAGAGTAATCCAGTAAGAAAAAGATCTTGGAGCCAGAGATGTCTGAGAAAAAGATAAACAATCCTTTTGAGATTCAGGCACATTAAATTTGAATTTTAAATACCAGATCCTCTTGGAAGTTATCTAGGTGACCTCACAAAATTCTATGTTTATAGCATTACTGTCTCACTTGCTACAAATTCAAACTATACAAATACCTGTGTGTCCAATGGCAGTATGACAAACAGGTATATTGTACTTGTATTCATCAATTCTGATTGACTACATTCTTAAAAGAACATAGAGTCACATTATATAAGAATGAAAAATATAAAGTTATAGTAAATTTATTTTAAAATCCATCCTTATTTCTCTAGCCTTTAATATTACTTCTTTCTTTCATATGGAGTTCTGGAAATCAGAAACAAATAATTAATTCTAAGTTTTATAATTTTAGCTATTTTTAGACACATTAAACACATTCCTTCTGAAGACTCAGCTTAATTTGCATACATTTATGAATCATGTATTGAAAAGTAAAGCTTGGAATGATCGAAGCACTAGTAGTCCCATCCCCAAATTTTATATTATTTTCTTATTTCATTGTAGAAATACTCATTAGCTACATACTATATGTCAGGAAGATTATATACCACTGTAAAATAGATCCAGAATGGGTTATCACTACATATAACGAAGACAGAGATTACCTCCCTCTGATAATCTTGACCCTACCTGACTCCATCAAGATGGACCTCACACCTATCTCATGTTTTCACTGCACTTAATGTTGTCTTAGGTTTCTACAAAAATCTCTTTAAAAAAGAGTAATGCAAGTGTCTTAAACTCTATCTTTTCTACCCTCTCTGCTTAAAAACTATGATAAAGATCTAATACTTCTGTGTTTTATCTCTATGAATACATGCCCTTCTTATGGCCTTCATTTCATTTGGTTCCCAAAATTATTGAATTATTTTAGTACATACTTTCAGGTATCATTTCAAAACTGAACAGTGACAATAAAAAATAATTACATGTTTATATAAGAAAACCATTTTAAACTGTGGACTATTTTACTTTTAGACAAAGGAAAAAGTAAAACTCATTAATCATGTTCCATAGAAGGTTGTTATTACAGATGCCCCAATCAGTTGCCATAGTGGCAGAGACGTTTTCAAGGTTTTTGAAAATACCAATTACAAGATATAGTTGGATTACTTAAAAATGTTGTTTGGAACATTTTCAGAGGGCTGAATGCTTTTTCTGGTTCATATAACTACCGGAGGCAAGTACTTCCTTCAGTGGTCATCAGATGAGCACAATCCTGCCCATATGAACAGGGTGGTTCATGTGTATAGGCCTTCATTAAGACAGAAAAAAGTGTATCTTTTATAAAACTGAAATTACACTCATTTCTCTCCATCTGGAAATAGATAGCCTGTGCAAATGCCCTTTGCTTCTAGTCATTGTGTAAAAAAGTAACAAACCATTCCTTTATTATTTGCAAGGCCTGGAATATGCTAATATGAGTATGCCTTTTCTCCCCCCAATCTTATTCATCAAGATTGGTTTAAATAAAATTGCCTTTGCCTAAACTTGTTACTACAGTGGTCTCAGAAAAAGGAAAAAAAAAACAGGTTTTTACATTTTGACATATCAGTGGTGATAATTTGACTACTGTTTTTGACATATCAGTGGTGATAATTTGAAATAAAAGTTTCCCTCTTACATTTAGTGTTATCCATGGACACATAGTGGTGAATAACACACACTGGGGCCTATTGAAGGATATGGAGTGGGAGGAGGGAGAGTATCAGGGAAAATAATTAATAGGTACTAAGCTTAATACCTGGATGATGAAATCATCTATACAACAAATGCTCATGACATATTTACCTATATAACTTTTAAGTTCTGTGTACCCTAGAACTTAAAAGTTAAAAATATACAAAAATACTAGGTGGGTGTTGAACAACGAGAACATGTGGACTCAGGGAGAGGAGCATCACACACAAGGGACAGTTTGGGGGGTTAGGGGAGAGACAATGGGGGGCGGGGAGGGAGGGGAAGGTGGGGAGGGATAACAAGGGGAGAAATGCCAGATATAGTATGCACCAAAAGTAAAATAAATTAAAAATTTAAAAAAAATTTTTAAAGTTATCTTTTATAAACATGTTTTTGTTACCATTGTGGTAGACAGAATAATGGCCTTCAAAGATGAGCACATGATAATTCCAAGAATGGGTGAATATCCTATCTTACATGGCAAAAATGACTTTGCAGATGTAATTAAGATAAGAATTTTGATATTGAGGGATTATCTTAGACTAGTCCAATATAATCACAAGGATTTACATTAGAGGAAGGCGGATGATCAGAATCAGAGGAAGAGATGAGACAATAGGAAGCAGAAGTTGAGGTAATACCAGTACATGAGCCAGGAATGAGGGTGGCATTTACAAGAAAAGGTAAGAACACAGATTTTCCCTTAAAGCCCCAAATGGAACAAAGCCTCATCAATCTATTTTAGATTTCTTACCTCTAGACCTATAAGAGAACAACTTTGTTCATTTAAGCCATTAAGTATATAGTAATTTGTTGAAAACAGCCATAGAAAACTAACACAGCCATACTCATATATTCCATGCTCATGGTTAGGAAGAATCAATATCATGAAAATGGCCATACTGTCCAAAGTAATTTATAGATTCAATGCTACCCCCATCAAGCTACCATTGACCTTCTTCACAGAACTGGAAAAAAACTACTTTAAACTTCATATGGAACCCAAAAAAAGCCCCCATAGCCAAGACAATCCTAAGTAAAAAGAACAAAGCCAGAGGGATCACCCTACGTGATTTTAAACTATACTACAAGGCTACAGTAATCAAAACAGCATGGTACTGGTGCCAGAACAGAGATACAGACTAATGGAACAGAACAGAGGCCTCAGAAGCAACACCATACATCTACAACCATCTGATCTTTGACAAACCTGATGAAAACAAGCAATGCGGAAAGGATTCCCTGCTTAATAAATGGTGTTAGGAAAACTGACTAGCCATGTGCAGAAAACAGAAACTGGACCCCTTCCTTACACCTTACGCTAACATTAACTCCAGATGGATTAAAGATATAAACATAAGACCTAACACCTTAAAACCCTAGAAGAAAACCTAGGCAATACCATTCAGGACATAGGCATAGGCAAGGACTTCATGACTAAAACACCAAAAGCATTGGCAACAAAAGCCAAAACAGGTAAATGGGATCTAATTAAACTCCAGAGCTTAAGTACAGCAAAAGAAACAATCATTAGAGTGAACTGGCAACCAGTAGAATGGGAAAAATTTTTGCAATCTACCCATCTGACAAAGGGATAATATCTAGAATCTACAAAGAACTAAAACAGATTTACAAGAAAAAAAAAACAAAGAAACCCATTCAAAAGTGAGTGAAGGATATGAAGACACTTTTCAAAAGAAGACATTTATGAGGCCAACGAACATATGAAAAAAATGCTCATCATCACTGGTCATTAGAGAAATGTAAATCAAAACCACATTGAGATACCATCTCAAGCCAGTTAGAATGGTGATCATTAAAAAATCTGGGGACAGATGCTGGAGAGGATGTGGAGAAATAGGAATGCTTTTACACTGTTGGTGGGAGTATACATTAGTTCAACCATTGTGGAAGACAGTGTGGAGATTCCTCAAGGATCTAGAAACAGAAATTCCATTTGATCCAGCCATCCCATTACTGGGTATATACCCAAAAAATTATAAATTGTTCTATTATAAAGACACATGCACACGTATGTTCATTGTGGCACTGTTTACAATAGCAAAGACCTGGAACCAACCCAAATGCCCATCAATGATAGACTGGACAAGGAAAATGTGGCACATATATACCATGGAATACTATGCAGCCATAAAAAAGGATGAGTTCATGTCCTTTGTAGGGACATGGATGAATTTGGAAACCATCATTCTCAGCAAACTGACACAAGAACAGAAAACCAAACACCGCATGTCCTCACTCATAGGCTGGTGTTGAACAATGAGAACACATGGGCACAGGGAGGGGAACATCACACACTGGGGTCTGTTGGGGTGTGGGGGGCTAGGGGAGGGACAGGAGGGGACAGGGAGGTTGGGGAGGGATAACACTGGGAGAAATGCCTGATGTAGGTGATGGGGAGGATGGAGACAGCAAACCACCATGGCATGTGTGTACCTATGCAACAATCCTGCAAGATCTGCACATGTACCCCAGAACTTAAAGTACAATAAAAATAATAATAATAAATAAATAAAGGAATGAATTCTGCTGTCACATTTCTAGAAAAATATTATAGGTTAACATTTATGACAGAATAACTATTGACATCATAATGAATAAATTAGTTTTACCTAGCCTAATTTAATAAATCATCTGATCATCTGTATCAGTCACAGAAATACAAGTCCAGTCTGTACCATTTCTTTCCATTTTAAAGAACAAATAATAGTAAAGTAAGAATTTCTGATGGGCTATTCCTCTCCCCACATTTAGTAGTAAAAAAAGGTTTTCAATTGAAAGGAAGGAAAATTTTATGATTCATTGGGGAAAAAATTAAAGCATTTGTATGTGAACACTTATTTCTTTAGAATGAGTATAATAGCCTCTCATGAGCACAGTAAATGCATACATATATCTTTACAAAAGGAACCAAGATTGGTAGCCCTTTGAAAAAATTTGAATTTATTGCAGTGACAGTAAAATATTGCATAGGCTTGTAAGAGCTGTGATAATATTGCTTTACATATGTATGTTAAAGGGCTGTGAGCATGGACAGCATGAAGGGAGTCACAATCACAAGAGCAGACAGCATTTACCTCTCAAATGCTCTATGTCAATGAAAAAGAAAAGAGATTCTAACATCTTAAATGTGTGGAGATATTTTTTGGGACAGATTTGGAAAACACTAGAATGACGATACAAATGAAGGAAGATGCGATAATTCCTTGCCATTGGTAAGGGAATTAAAAAGTACTCTGTTAAGAGAAGCAATATATGTTTCTTAAAGTGAATAATAACTCTGAAATTGCATAGTCAAGCTGATAATAACCAGAACTGGTCACAGAGAGTAGGAAGAAAATCAGCAATACTTTGAAAGGCCTCTATATTTTTCTGATTTATAAAAATAAATGTAATTCAGTACTTCTATAACTATGTCTTTGGCAGCAGACATACCGTTGTCACACAGGGGAATGCTCTTATGTTTCTGCAAAAGGAGAATACATTCTTTCCCTAGTAACCAAAGGAAGAGTTGATCTTTAAGGTTCTTTCCTTGATTGACATTCTGTAATTCTGTTCTTTTAAGTTACCAGTTAAGAAAAGGGCATCTCATTTGAAATACATTACCTTGGCCAATCAACGAATTTGAGAGTGTAAGTTAAGAAAGGCTTGGCCATAAGTAGTCTTTTGTATTTCCCTTATAGAATGGTCCCTTTTTTGTCCCTAGTCCCTACTATAAGGAAATGCAGAGATAATCAAGACATTTGGAATAAACATGAAACTCATGGAAATCAACTTCTAGAGAAAGGGGAAAAATCTAAAACCTTAAATTAGTATATCACCATTACAGAAACTGTTTGCCACCCCAAGCAGAATTGCACATCAATTATTGGGAATTCTCTCTATTTACCTCAAAAAGTGCATATGCATGTGAAATACAGGAGTTGACCAAGCTGCTAAAGGTAGTTCTTTTTGTTTACACAGCACTTTCACCTATGAGATTTCAACAGATTCTCATAACTTCTTTTCTTTTCTTCTTTTCTTTTCTCTTCCTTCCTTCCTTCCTTCCTTCTTTCTACCATTTAACTTGTTTTAATGTTTCTTCACAAATGGTGAAAAATACTAAAGTGCAGTCAAGGAATAATCATAATGTCGTGGCCAACATTATAAATATGGAATTATACATTTAAAACATTTTCTGACTTACAAAATAAATCTGGTAGTCAATGCAGCTCTGCAGGGCCTCTGCATCTAAGTACGGCCAATCTCTGCATTCCTGACAGTGCTTGCCTTTATCCATTTTTCCAGGTCCTCCACATCCTCCTCTTCTTCCTCACATCTGTTTCATCAAAGTTCCGGGGAGAGGGGCCCAGGGTCACCTCGTCTTCCTCCACCAAAGCCACCTTGGTCCGTGCCCCAGCCACCACAGAAGCCACCTCTGTCTCTGCCATGGCCCCCTCTGAACATTCCACTGGGACCACCATGATCCATGAGGCCACTTCTTCCTCCCTGCAAGCCACCAGCACCACCTCTGCCAGGGCCACCAATTGGGGGAGGGAAGGGTGGCGGGAGGAAGCCTTTAGGCTTTGGGGCCTTATACTGGTTGCACTCTGTTTTCCAGGCAAACTTCTGGTTTCCACAATCCAGAGTAGGACACTGCCAGTCTCCAGCTCAGTGCTGGACATTTCCTCCTCCAGAGGGGTTCCCAAGGGAATCCCAGGGTTCTTTTGGAGGGAAGCCTCCTCTATCTCCTCCACAGCCTCCCATATGACCCATTGGTCCTGAAGTACAAAGACATGAGTTTATCTCTGGATTCTTCCAGTTACTGGGTGTGTGACTTTCGTTTAGGATCTTGGGGCCTCAGTTTCTTTAACTTTAGTAATACTCATTTAAGAAGGCAGTTATTAAAGTCTTCTCTTGAAGAAGCCTCCAATAATAGTCTCGTGAAGAAGCCTCCAACTGCCTTCTTAAATGAGTATTACTAAACTTAAAGAAACTGAGGCCCCAAGATCCTAAACAAAAGTCACACACCAAGTAATTGGAAGAATCCAGAGGTAAACTCATGTCTTTGTACGTCAGGACCAGTCTTCAAATTTCAGCTGTTTTTTTTTTATTTGACTGATAAGTTATTTTGATCTTGAGGGACATAGCCAGAACCACCAAATGAAAATGCCAACAAAAGCCACATAATCCCAAAGTTACTGAGCTTTACAGAAACACCGTGAGAAAAAGTAAACAAAACAGGTGAAAATGATGTGAATGTTTACAGTGCCTAACATAGTAGCTCAACTGTCAGATGGACTCAAGATCAGAAGCAGAAAATTGATTTGAATAAAAAAGACAGGTTGCTTTTTCATAGGTGACCTGAGAATAATGCTATATTCTGTTATCACAGTAGCTCTTCGGCATAGCCTTAAGCCCCATCCAGGACATTGGTAATGACATTGAAAAGTGAAAAACAACAGAAAAAGTTTATTTTATGGAAGGACATATTCTGAGTAGGATTGAAGCTTTGTTATTAATATTCATTGGAAGGTGGGATGGATCAATTGTGGAAAATTTTGCTGTGGGTCAATGCCAAACCTGCCAGGTGACATTAAGATAGTGACCAAAAAACTTCACAAGAGGGAGTCAAAACTGTGATTGGGGTTGGTGAGGGAGATAGATCATTTAGAAATATATTTTTTTCATTATTTGTCTCCATGCATTGTCAGGATAAATAAAGATGAATGTCATAACTGATTTATACTAGTTGATTTAAAACTCAACTAGTTTTAAAATAAACACTCTATTCTGAAAATACTTGCTGAAGGAGCCTGCCAATTAGTGAAAAAGAAAATTAAATGGGTCATTTGATAGGAAAGCATTGCAATAATTATCACAATGCATATCATTATCTTTTTTCATTACTAATCACTGTTCATTCTGGCTGGTTCACTTAACTGGCTATATTCAATCACTACCTCT
The DNA here is from genome assembly GCF_030222135.1 of Aotus nancymaae. Lineage (NCBI taxonomy): Eukaryota > Metazoa > Chordata > Mammalia > Primates > Aotidae > Aotus > Aotus nancymaae. The sequence continues at coordinate 42,987,967 of NW_026988413.1, forward strand.
TTTTTCAAATTTAATTTAAGTAAATGTAGTGATGTCAATTATAAAGAGTGAATTAGGGAGAAACTAATGATTATAGATAATGCAATTGTCCTGGTTAGTTGCTCTAAGAGAATACCCTAAAGCTTATGAAAAGGAAAGCACGAAAGCAACAGCCAGTGGACATAAATATGCTAATATCATTTCTTTTCCAAGTCTTATGTTTTATTTAACATTGATTAAGTGTCCAGAGGGTATTAGTATCTGGTCAGAACATGGAAAATTGCACAATCTTCACCAATAAAGACCACAAGGTACCTAAGTCACACATAGCTATCGGTTTTAAGCTTTTATTTCTGAAAGTAAATGCAAGCCAGGCATGATGGCTCACACCTGTAATCCAGCACTTTGGCAGGCTGAGGCAAGCAGATCACCTGAGTTCAGGACTTTGCAACCAGCCTGGCCAACATGGTGAAATTCCCTCTACTAAAAACACAAAAATTAGCTGGGCATGGTGGCGGTCACCTATAATCCCATCTACTTGGAAGGCTGAGGCATGTGAATCAGTTGAACCCGGGAGGCTGAGGTTGTAGTGCTCCGGGATCACACCACTGCACTCCAGCCTGGGCGACAGAGCAAGAGTTTGTCTCAAAAGAAAAAACAGAAAGAAAGAAAGTAAATGCAGTAGTTAAAAATGTCTATTGCGTGTGGTTGGCAAAAGAGCATACGGGCATTAGCATAAGATACTACTAATTAACAAGGGCATCTGGCATAAGTATAGAGCTCAATTTTTCTGAGATAAAAAAATATTTTAGCACACTGGCTTCAGTTACTGTATAGATTCTCTATTGTTCTACTTCAATAACTTGCCTCAAATCTCAAGTTAATCATTTGATAAATGGGAGAATCCCTGCTCCCTGCTGTCCTGATAATATTTTGCCAGAGCTGGGGGTAAGGTTGGCTAGGAGTCCTCTGTAAGTTGGATTCATGCATATATATTGGCTCCAATAAAGCCTCCTCAGTTTGGGTCATTAGTAGCATCCTGTCCTTTATATACACAGCTGCAGTTCTGATTATATATCAGCAGAGCAAGCTCTCAGAATCGATTTTCTAGTAGAGGCAATACATTTGTGTTAACCCTGACTATACTTTCTCTCCCAAGCAAGACAGCCAACCACGGTTGGAAATGCAATTCGTGGTTCACAACAAGCCAGCAAATGTGTTTTGACTGAAGTGCCAACTGAAATGTCTCACTATCAAGCCCAGTTGGAAAATGCTCCATAACTCATTATCATTGTCTGCCAGAAGCTCAGGAGGGATGAATGATGGCAAATGCACAGCACCACTTATTTACCAAGTAGCTACACTGATATTTTTATACAGTTTTAATCAGCTGAATGTAACAGTAATTTTATGAAATAACCAACTAACCAGATAAAAAACAAGAGGGATCCCTGAGAATATTGAAAACTAATCATGATTTTTAAGATGTTGATTTAACATTCTAAACAATTCAAAAGAGACATACATAGCCTTAATTTTCTTATGGAAATACTAGGGGAAACAATAGTTAATTTGCTCAAATGGAAAGAACAATCAAATGTAGTCCTAAAGATTAGCCCTTCATTAACAACACTAGCATTCATCTTTTTAAAAATTATTTTCAGTTCCAGGATACATGTGCAGAACATGCAGGTTTGTTACATAGGTATATTTGTGTCCTGGTGGTTTGCTGCACCTATTGACTCATCCTCTAAGTTCCCGCCCCTCTCTTTCCAACCCCCAACATGCCCTGGTGTGTGTTGTTCCCCTCCCTGTGTCCATGTGTTCTCATTATTCAACTCCTACTAGTGAGAACATGCAGATTTAGTTTTCTGTTCCTGTGGTAGTTTGCTGAGCATGATGGCTTCCAGCTTCATCCGAGTCCCCACAAAGGACATGATCTCATTCCCTTTAATGACTGCATGGTATTCCATGGTGTATTATGTACCACATTTTCTTTATCCAGTCTATCATTGATGCGCATTTGGTAGGTTTCACGTTTTTACTATTGTAAATGGTGCTGCAGCAAACGTGTGTATGTGTCTTTATAGTAGAATGACTTATAATCCTTTGAGTAACGGGATTGCTGAGTCAAATAGTATTTCTGGTTCTAGATCCTCAAAGATTCACCACACTGTCTTCCACAACAGCTGAACTAATTTACATTTCCACCAATAGTGCAAAAGCCACGCCAGCATCTATTGTTTCTTGAACTTTTAATCATTGCCATTCAGACTGGCATGAGATGGTATCTCATTGTGGTTTTGATTTGCATTTCTCTAATGAACAGTGATGTCGAACTTCTTTTCATATGTTTGTTGGCCACATAAATGTCTTCTTTTGAGAAGTGTCAGTTTATGTCCTTTGCCCACTTTTCGATGGGGTTGCTTGTTTTTTTTTCCTGTAAATTTGTTTAAGTTCCTTGTAGATTCTGTATATTAGACCTTTGTCAGATGAGTAGATTGCAAAAATTGTCTCTCATTCTGTAGGTTGCCTATTCACTCTGATGATAGTTTCTTTTGCTGTGCAAAAGCTCCTTTGTTTAATTAGATCCCATTTGTCTATTTTGGCTTTTGTAGCAATTGCTTTTGGTGTTTTCATCATGAAGTTTTTGCCCATGCCTATGTCCTGAATGGTATTGCCTAGGTTTTCCTCTGGGTTTTTATGATTTTGGGTTTTACATTTAAGTGTTTAGTACATCTTGAATTAATATTGATATAAGGTGTAAGGAAGGAGTTCAGTTTCAGTTTTCTGCATATGGCTAGCCAGTTTTCCCAGCACCATTTATTGAATAGATTTTTCCCCATTGCTTGCTGTCAGGTTTGTCAAAGATCAGATGATTGTAGATGTGTGGTTTTATTTCTGAGGTCTCTGTTCTGTTCCATTGGTTTATATGTCTGTTTTGGTGCCAGTCATGCTGTTTTGGTTACTGTAGCCCTGTACTATACTTTGAAGTCAGGTAGCATGATACCTCCAGCTTTGTTCTTTTTGCTTAGAATTGTCTTGGCTATTTGGAGTCTTCTTTGATTCTGTATGAAATTTAAAGTAGTATTTTTAAATTGTGTGAAGAATGTCAATGGTAGTTTGATGTGAATAGCATTTAATTATAAACTACTTTGGGCAGTACGGCCATTTTCACTATATTGATCCTTCCTGTCCATGAGGATAGAATGTTTTTCTATTTGTCTGTGTCTTTTATTTTCTTGAGCAGTGGTTTGTAGTTCTACTTGAAGAGGTCCTTCATGTCCCTTGTTAGCTGTATTTCTAGGTATTTTATTCTCTTTGTAGCAATTGTGAATGGGAGTTCATTCATGATTTGGCTCTCTGCTTGTCTATTGTTGGTGTAAAGAAATGGTTGTTGTAATTTTTGCACATTGATTTTGGATCCTGAGACTTTGGTGATATTGCTTATCAGCTTAAGGAGTTTTGGGGCAGAGATTATGGGGTTTCTAAATATAGAAACATGTCATCTACAAACAGAGACAATTTGAATTCCTCTTTTTCTATTTGCATACGCCTGATTTCTTTCTCTTGCCTGATTATGCTTGTCAGAACTTCCAATACTACGTTAAATAGAAGTGGTGAGAGAGGGTATCCTTGTCTTGTACCGATTTTCAAAGGGAATGCTTCCAGCTTTTGCCCATTCAATATGATATTGGCTGTGGGTTTGTCATAAATAGTTCTTATTATTTTGAGATATGTTCCATCAATACCTATTTTATTGAGAGTTTTTACCATAAAGGGATGTTGAATTTTATCAAAGGTCTTTTCTGCATCTATTGACATAATCATGTGGTTTTTGCCATTGCTTCTGTATATGTGATGGTTTACATTTATTCATTTGCATAAATGAATAAACTAGTCTTGCATCCCAGGGATGAAGCCAACTTGATCATAGTGGGTAAGTTTTTTGAAGTGCTGCTGGATTTGGTTTGCCAGTATCTTATTGAGGATTTTTGCATCAATGTTCATTAGAGATGTTGGCCTGAAGTTTTTGTTGTCTCTTCCCAGTTTTGGTATCAGGATGATGCTGGATTCATAAAATGAGTTAGGGAGGAGTGCCTCCTTTTTGATTGCTTGGAATAGTTTCAGAAGAAATGGTAGCAGCTCCTTTTTGCACCTTTGGTAGAATTCGACTGTGAATCTGACTGGTCCTGAGTTTTTTTTTTTTGTTTTTTTTTTTTTTTCTTGGTTGGTACACTATAAATTACTGCCTCAATTTCAGAACTTGTTATTGGTCTATTCAGAGATTAGACTTCTTCCTGGTTTAGTCTTGGGAGGGTGTATGTGTTCAGAAATTTATCCATTTCTTCTAGATTTTATAATTTATTTGTGTAGAGGTATTTACAGTATTTTCCGTTGGTAGATTTTATTTCTATGGGGTCAGTGGTGATATCCTTTTTATCACTTTTTATTTTGTCTATTTCACTCTTCTCTCTTTTCTTCTGTATTAGTCTAACTAGTGGTCTATTTTGATAGTTTTTTTCAAAAAAAAAGCTCCTGGATTCATTGATTATTTTGGAAGGTTTTTAGTGTCTCTATCTCCTTCAATTCTGTTCTAATCTTAGTTATTTATTGTCTCCTGCTAGATTTTGGATTAGTTTGCTCTTGCCTCTCTAGCTGTTTTAATTGTGATGTTAGTGTGTCAGTTTGAGATCTTCCTAGCTTTCTGATGTGGGCATTTATTGCTATAAATTTCCCTCTTTTTTTTTTTTTTTTTTTTTTTTTGAGACGGAGTTTCGCTCTCGTTACCCAGGCTGGAGTGCAATGGCGCGATCTCGGCTCACCGCAACCTCCACCTCCTGGGTTCAGGCAATTCTCCTGCCTCAGCTTCCTGAGTAGCTGGGATTACAGGCACGCGCCACCATGCCCAGCTAATTTTTTTGTATTAGTAGAGACGGGGTTTCACAATGTTGACCAGGATGGTCTCGATCTCTTGACCTCGTGATCCACCCGCCTCAGCCTCCCAAAGTGCTGGGATTACAGGCTTGAGCCACCGCGCCCGGCCTAAATTTCCCTCTTAACACTGCTTTAGCTGTGTCCCAGAGATTCTAGTACATGGTCTCTCTCCTTCCTTGTTCTCATTGGTTTCAAAGAACTTCTTATATCTGTCTTAATTTCATTATTTACCCAGGGGTCATTAAGGGAGCTGTAATGTAATCATGTGGTTTTGAGTGAGTTTCTTAACCTTGGGTTCTAATTTGATCACAATCTGAGAGATTGTTATTATTTCTTTTCTTTTGCATTTGCTAAGGAGTGTTTTACTTCCTTCCCATTATGTGGTTGATTTTAGAATAAGTGCCATGTGGCACTAAGAAAAATGAGTATTTTGTTGATTTGTGGTGTAAAGTTCCGTAGATGTCTATTAGGTCCTTTTGGTCCAGAGCTGAGTGGAAATCTTGAATATCTGTTAATTTTCTGTCTTGTTAGTCTAATATTGACAGTGGGTGTTAATGTCTCCTTCTATTATTGTGTGGGAGTCTAAGTCTCTTTGTAGATCTCTAAGAATTTTTTTTTATGAATCTGGGTGCTCCTGTATTGGGTGCATATATGTTCATGATAGCTCTTCTTATTGAATTGATCCCTCTATCATTATGTAATGCCTTTCTTTGTCTTTTTTTATTTTTGTTGGTTTAAAGTCTGTGTTGTCAGAAACTAGGATTACAACTTCTGCTTTTCTTTTTTGCTTTCCGTTTCCTTGGTAAATTTTTCTCCATCTCTTTATTTTGAGTCTATGTGTGTCTTTGGAAGTGAGGTGGGTCTCCTCAATACAGCATGCCAATGGGTCTTGACTCTTCATCCAATTTGCTAGTCTGTGTCTTTTAATTGGGGCATTTAGCCCATTTACATTTAAAGTTGATATTGTTATGTATGAATTTGATCCTGTCCTCATAATGCTATCAGGTCATTTTGCATACTAGCTGATGCAGTTTCTTCACAGTGTCATTGGTCTTTATGTTTAGGTGTTTTTGTTGTGGCTGGTACAGGTTTTTCCTTTCCATATTTAGTGCTTCCTTTAGGTATTCTTGCAAGGCAGGCCTAGTGGTGATGAAATCCCTCAGCATTTGCTTGTCTGGAAAGGATTTTATTTCTCCTTCACTTAGGAAGCTTAGTTTGGCTGAATATGAAATTCTGGGTTGAAAATTCTTTTCTTTAAGAATGTTTAATATTGTCCCCTAATCTCTTCTGGCTTGTAGGGTTTCTGCTGAGACGTCCGCTGTTAGTCTGATGGGCTTCTGTTTGTAGGTGACCTTGCCTTTCTCTCTGGCTGCCCTTAACGTTTTTTTCTTTATTTCAACTTGGAGAATCTGATGATTGTGTGTCTTGGGGATGATCTTCTCAAGGAGTATCTTAGTGGTGTTTTCTGTATTTTCTATACCTGGAGATGTCACTCAAGGAAGCTGGAAAACAGCAAAGATGGGTACCTGCTCCTTCTTCTGGGATATCTGACCTCAAGGGGCACCAACCTGATGCCAGTAGAATCACTCCAGTATAGGGTGTCTGACAACATGTTGGGGGTCTCTCCCAGTTGGCTGGCACCACGGGGAACAGGACGCATTTAATGAAGCACTTTGACCATCCCTTGGTGGAGGGGGTGAGCTTTGCTGGGGAGAATCCCACTCGTCTGGGTTGCCAGATTCCTCAGAACTACCAGGAGGAAAGGTTAAGTCTGCTGGTCCACAGAGACTGTGGCCACCCCTCCGCCTGGGGGCTCAGGTCCAGGGAGATCAGGATTCTGTCCCTGAGCCCTTGGCTAGAGTTGTTGGAGTTTCTACAGGGAGACCCTACCCATTGGGGAAGGATGGGTCATGGTCAGGCCTGAAGAGGTGCTCTGGCCACAGTCTGCCACAGCTGGTGTGTTGGACTGTGGAGGACACCTCTTGGGACCAAGCTGACCTATCTCCCTGGCTCCAGCAGGGAGAAAGCATGACCTGGAGCTATAGAGATGGCTGCTGTCCTTCCCCTGCCCTGGGAGCTTAGCGTATTGGGCAGTTATCAGTCACGGTGCTGTCTGTTGTCCCTCCCCGAAGGAGCTCAATTGGCTTAGATGGCAAGCAGCCACAGTTGTGGAGCTGATTGCCCCTCCCCCTGAGAACATGGCAGGCTTAAGCAGATTCTAGCTGAGAGGCTGTCGAGAATCTGTACAGCTCCAGGGTTGGTCCCTGGTGGCATGAGTTCACGAGTGGGATTTTCTGATCCGTGCGTTGCACAGTTCTGTGAAAAAAGCATGGTTTCCCTGACTGGGTAGCACACTTACTCACAGCCTCCCTTGGCTTGGCAGTGGGGGGTCCCCTGCCTGGTGTGGCTCTCAGATGGGCTGCAGCACCAAACTGCTTTTCCTTCCTCTCCTTAGATCACACCAGCTGCCTAATCAGTTCTGATGAGAGAACCTGGATACCTTGGTTGCTAGTACAAGATTCACACACTCTTATGGTTCTTTTCAATGGCAGCCTCTGATTGTGGCTGCTTCTAGTTGGCTGTCTTGGCCCTGCCCCCCTAAATTTTGATTCTTGTTTGTAGTGTGAGTGTCTTTGTGCTTTTCTAATGCTCAGATCATCACAAGTAGCACATACCACTGTCAAATAAAGTATTATAATTCTATTCTAAGTAAAGATTTTGAATTTGTAGAAATTTAAAAAATTGTGAATGTTATTACCGCACCTTATAAAAGCATAAATCTGAAATAGAGAAATATAACAGCCACCTAAGGGTAGTTTTCCAAATGTAGAATTATTTTTGGAATGAAATACAGATAATACAAATAAATTTAAATACTTGCTTTAATTTAAATTTGAGAAATGAATAGAAATTGGTGTTTTATTTAATGCTAAATGAGTCTTTTGGGGATTTAAAACTTTCTCTGCTGTCTTCCTTTGTTACAACCCATGTAGTTGCTGTATGTTTTATTTTCCAGTTATCCAATTTTTTTTTTTCAATCTCCACAGCCCCATAAAATTGCTGAAGGCAAACTAGATCTTTGCACATCAAAACAGCCTCAATTCTCAAATTTTACTTCTAAGGCTATCATAAATTAAAAACTATAGTCTGAGAACCTAAAGAATTTGCCAGTACTCCTGTTTGTTTACATGAACGATTGTTGGAAAAATATAACATAAAAACTTGTATCTTGTCTGTGAGGACAAAAAAGCATCAAAGCATATTTAGTAGAAAATACACAAATGATATTAGTCGCATTAGATGTTAAGATGTAGTGCCTTAAACACATCCTTTTAAAGCACCTTTTACACAGATTTCTAATTTTGCAACACTCTTCATCAACAATTAACTGAGGTGTATAGCTTTTGATGTAGTTACACTTTTCTACCAACATTTAATAAAAACAAATTTCATTTACATGCCCTTATGCATGTATGTCTGTGTGCTTGGGTAATTTTCTATTTCTACAATATTTTCAAAAAAGTTTGGCAACATAACCACAAAGGCTATCACATGTAACAATTTTAGCCAGACAATACAATCTCTAGTTAGGAAAAAAATGGCAATATGAAAACACTGAATGTTATTATGTTTAAAACTATCCACCACAAAAAAATTTGAGACTCTCTACATCAGTAACTTTTTAATATGTTAGACCACCTTATGATTGATTTTGACTCTTTTTCTAAAGCAATTTGACTACTAAAATTCCAGCACTGTGTTACCAAACACATTTTGAATTGTAAAATACATTCTAGGTAACATTTTCTCAGAAATGCTATTAAGTTGAATCTGTTTGAGTTCCTTTTTCCTATATATTTACTTAATAAAGGGAAATACTTTTGCTTCTCCCTGACCTCACAATTTAATGTAAATGCTCCTCCACCTACAATGGGCATCCTGATAAACCCATTATAAGTATTAAATATTGTTAAGTTGAAAATGTTTTTAATACACAACTACAAAACATCATAGTTAAGCTAGCCTACCTTGAATATACTCTCAACACTTAACATTAGCCAGCAGTTGGGCAAAATCATCAAACACAAACCTTATTTTATAATGAAGTGCTGAATCTTGTAATTTATTGAATACTGTACTTAAAATGAAAAACAGAATGAGTACATGGGTGTGCAAAGTCTGTTTCCTATTGCATGCATATTGCTTTCACTCCACTGTAAAGCCAAAACACTGTAAGTCTAACCCATTGATAAGTTGGGGACCATCTGTATTGTTCCTTCCTGTCCAAACCAATGTTATAAAGTCACCAGATCTCAACTGGAAACAATTGAGTTAGCTGACTGTCAGAATAAGCTCTGCTGAAAAATTAGGATGGCTCTATCAGCTCTTAATTAACCACATTCTACCTACAAGAACTTTCTACCAGAGGATCCCCATTTGGTATCACACACTAAGGAGAAATGAGAATTATAAGGAAACTAGCTTTCATTGCAGGTCAAGGAAACCGTATCACTTTTCAGGGAATGCCCAAGTCCTCCACTCGTTTATTTAACAAACTTTTCTTAGAAAACTTACTGTGTGCCAGGCATCGTGCACGATATTGATGAACAACAGAACTAAGACTGACACAGTTCCTGTTCCAATACGGGTGAGACTAGTTGAGAGAGACAGACATAGGGAATAATGATACCAGCAGATGCATGAAATAGTGAGAGTACACAGTAGGGGCATCTACTTGGAAGTACGGAGTTAGGCTATCCTGGAACATTTTTAAATGCCTAAGCTGAGAATCCAAAGATAATTAAACTTAGCCAATCAAGTAAAAGGGATAATTGTTCTCAGAGAAAAGAAACAGAATAGACCTAGATGTCAGAGAAAGAAAATGGAATCTTCAGACTCCAAATTTACTATGCCAAAGGGAAAGTTAAGCTTGGGAACAAAATCTTGCAAAAACTGCATTCCTTTGTTCCCAAACAGATAACTATAATTTCACATTTACTTTATCTTATGTAAAATGTAGATACACTGCATGCAAGATGACTGTATAATTGACTTTTTCCTCTACTTTGTCTTTTCATATGTAAAATGTAGATTCACTGAGTACAAATCAGAGCCTCCCAATGATGTAACCAGTTGCCTTATTGCCTACCCTCACTCCTTTTTCTTCTCCCCCTCCTGCTTACTATTTCTCCTCTTTAAATATTAATGTTCCCAAAAGCCTCTTTGGAAAAGGCACAACTCACAGATCCTCCTGTGACCTGTGTTTTGTTTTTCTCAATGTGTCTACAACCTTGGCTGAATAAACCTCAAATTGATTGAGACCTGCCTTAGTCACTTTTTGGTTTACAAGAGCATGGTGAAAACAGGAAATTTCCAAATTCTAGAGGAGCTCATGGAAGCGGGCCACCCAGGCTTTCATGATATTCAGGGGTTTGTGACCTGATAAATTAAACAAAGAACTAGGCAACATTACCAAGGATGTGGAGGGCATCAGACCCTTCCATATCCCACTAGCTAGAACAAGTAGGGCTCTTCATTGCTGAAGCCATTTTTTATTGGTTCAAGAAATAGGAACCAATAGGAAACAGCCTAGAGTTGTTTAGTAAGGGACCAAGGCTTGGGTAAGTACTAAGGAATGACAACAGAGCAACATTTGCAATCATCCATTAACCAAAGGAATTAAGTCTTGCTGGTGTTTTCAATACTGAAGCAGAAATTTGAGAGATACAGCCCAACCATGAACATGTCCCCAAAATAATGAGTTTTAAAGCTATTTAATTGCCTATGAAATACGAGCTCAGGAAAGAACACTGACTTTTTTCCCATCTTGCCATATATATGTATTTGTGTGTGTGCATGCATATATATGTTATTTTATATATATTAAAAAAGATATGTATACATACATATCTAAATTTTATAGCTTTAGAAATTATACATGTAAAATATATGTATATTTTAATATACCATACATGTATATTTAATATATAAATATGGATATTATATATAATAACTTCTAAAGCTATAAAATTTAAACTTGGCAGTTCTTCAGATCTCAGTGAGTAAAGGAAATTAAGCCAAATCTTAGTAAAGCAGTTGAGTAATTTTTTTTTTTCTTTTTCTTTTTTGAGATGGAGTTTTGCTCTTGTTACCCAGGCTGGAGTGCAATGGCGCGATCTCAGCTCACCGCAACCTCCGCCTCCTGGGTTCAGGCAATTCTCCTGCCTCAGCCTCCTGAGTAGCTGGGATTACAGGCAGGCGCCACCGTGCCCAGCTAATTTTTTTGTATTTTTAGTAGAGACGGGGTTTCACCATGTTGACCAGGATGGTCTCGATCTCTTGACCTCGTGATCCACCCGCCTCGGCCTCCCAAAGTGCTGGGATTACAGGCGTGAGCCACCGCGCCCGGCTTGAGTAATTTTTAAGCAAGGAAGTTTTGAAATGATGACATGAGCTTATAAAACTTTTTTGCTAAGTTTCAAGGTCAGTCAAGGAGGTAGTATTGCAGCTGAAACATACATTATACATACTAACACAAAGCACAGAAAGCCAACTATTCAGCTCCCGTGGACTCAGGCTAGTTAGAAGTGCAATAAATGTTTGATGGAGAAACTCAAGTCTTCATTGCTTTACTTCCATTAATTCCTTACAAACTCATAGTGTGGGGTTGAGATCAAGCTATCAAGGTCACATCCAATAGAAATATATCAATTCTTAGAATTATGAGCTTTAGAAATTCTCCTGGAGATGAATTATCCCTGAAGTACAGTGAATAAAAGTTAAGTGCCTTGCTGCCTGTAATTTCAAAGGCTCCTTTTCCTACACGAAGCTCTTGAAAGAAGGGCTTTTAAAAACATGATACATTTAAGAAGCCACACCTATACTGCCCTGCGATACTGACATTGCATGAAAAGGTCACCTTAATATATACTAATGTTCAAGGATCATCTCCTGTGAGACATATTTGGCACACACGATCTCATTCCTTTAGTATATCTTGTCAACAAAGAAATGTACAGGTCTTCATAGCAGGTCTTTATAAAGACCATGTAAATATAGAAATAACCTATTCTAGAGGTTCTCAGAAACAAAGGGAACACTTACAATTTGGCCCAGATTCACTCTTCAAGTGTGAATACCATTTTAGGGAAAAAAAAATCCACCTGAACTTTACTAAGATAAAATGACATTGACAAGCATGGGGGAAAGGGTTAACATCAGAAATAAAAGGGAACACTCATAACTGTTAATGCATATATAGTTTTTTTTTAGTCCTCACAACCACCTTACAAAATAAGTATTTTATCACCATTTAATAGATAAAAATACTGAGGCTTACAGACTTTAGGCAAGGTGACAGAGGAAGTAAATGAGGAGCCAGGTTGAGTCCAGGCCTTTCTGTTTCAAAAATCTGTGCTCTTTCCACTATTGTGCTAGGATTTACAAACAAAAGTGAATGAGAAATTAAATATTAAGAGTTATTCTACAAGAATTTTTTTGTACTTTAAGTTCTGGGGTACGTGTGCAGATTCTGCAGGATTGTTGCATAGGTACACACATGCCATGGTGGTTTGCTGTCTCCATCCTCCCCATCACCTACATCAGGCATTTTTCCCAGTGATATCCCTCCCCAATCTCCCCACCCCCTGTTGTCCCTCCCCTAGCCCCTCACACCCCAACAGACCCCAGTGTGTGATGTTCCCCTCCCTGTGTCCATGTGTTCTCATTGTTCAACACCCCTCCTATGAGTGGTTTTCTGCTCTTGTGTCAGTTTGCTGAGAATGATGGTTTCCAGATTCATCCATGTCCCTACAAAGGACACGAACTCATCGTTTTTTATAGCTGCATAGAATTCCATGGTGTATATGTGCCACATTTTCCTTGTCCAATCTATTATTGATGGGCATTTGGGTTGGTTCCAGGTCTTTGCTATTGTAAACAGTGCCACAATGAACATACGTGGGCATGTGTCTTTATAATAGAATGATTTATAATCCTTTGGGTATATACCCAGTAATGGGATGGCTGAGTCAAATGGAATTTCTATTTCTATATTCTTGAGGAATCGCCACACTGTCTTCCATAATGGTTGAACTAATTTACACTCCCACCAACAGTGTAAAAGTGTTCCTATTTCTCCACATCCTCTCCAGCATCTGTTGTCTCCAGATTTTTTAATGATCGCCATTCTAACTGCTGTGAGATAGTATCTTAATGAGGTTTTCATCTGCATTTTTCTAATGACCAAGGAACTCCCTCATGTTTATTATTTTCCTTATTTCATTTGTTTCCCTAGAATAATTAGTAACAAAATCCCTTAGAAATCAAAACACATGACCTTTGTTTTAATTACAATAAGAAATGTTTGTTTTGTAGCCTAGATACTATTCTATAGTCAAGCTTATAGAAAGAGATCTTCCCAAGGTGAAAAGTAAATGATAGTATAAATTAAGAGGATTTTTTAAAGTAGGCTCATTTCTTTGGGAATACAGCAAGGAAGCAGAAGAATGTGGGAATTTCACTGGAGCCTAGATAAGAAACTGAGTCCAGGAATTAAAATCCTATGTAAATTTCTCAACATAAACTTTACTTGTCATCGTTGCAGCATCTCAGTCTATATTTAAGCTATTGATTTATGATTTGGTCTGTGCATGTATTTATTTCTCCAATTCATTACCTCTGTTATCCTCCTAATGAATTTATTTGTGAAAAGGCTTCATACAGCCGTGGAAACCTCGTTTACAAAATTATTTCCTAGGATATCCCTCCCACCAAGTCTGTTCTGGATTCACAGCTGGGATGCCAAGAGATAAGTAGTAAATAATTCAGAATGTCAGACACCGGACTAAGGACTCTGATGCTCAGAATCTTAGGGTTAATATGTTTCCTATTAGCCATACCTCCTGCTTCCCTCCCTCTACTTCCTTCCATTGCAACCTGTTGGAGGAAAGGTAGAAGATTGGAAATGAGGGGCAAGCGAATAAGAAAGTTACAAAATATGTTCTCTATTTCAGGTGCTGTGGTAGAGATGTTTATGGAGTTTAATTTCATTTAAGTCACAAAACTTCCCAGACTCACCTTTTGAATTTCTTTCCTTTTGTCTTCAAAATTGACTATAGTTATTTTAAGCACAACCCTGTTGTGTAAAAAGTATAAGTAGGGTAGCTGCTGATAAAGATAATATAGTAAGTTTTTGCTTTGATAGTTCCCTCTTCTATAATCACATAGCAATGATGGGTAAACTAGAAAAGGAGAAAATTAAAAGACATAACTGAGATCAATTAAAAGACAAGCATCTTTGTGGTAAAAACACAGAGTAGAAACACAGTGAGACGGAACATGTAAGCTGCAGAGATTTAGAATTCAATATCAAGCAGGGTTTTCCAAAAGTTCTATTCCTATAATTGGTAGAGACCAACATGAGTAAAGCCAGAGGCATTAATAAAACACCCATAATTCAAGAAAGGGAAATAGGAGCCAAAAACCTGCTTCCAAATACTGGCTAAGCCAGTGGCTCCTCGTGAGCTCTTTTGGTCTTTAAAACCATGTATTTGACAGTTCTCATTGTAACACTGGCTTAACCTTCACCCTAACTAATACTGCAATGGAAAATTATTCAAAATACTAAGGAAAAGCAAAATCAACCACAAATTTTATACAATGCTAAACTCTTGAGAGTGAGAGAAAATTTTTTTTCTTCATCTTTTTATTATACTTTAAGTTCTGGGGTACATGTGCCGATCGTGCAGGTTTGTTACATAGGTATACACATGCCATGGTGGTTTGCTGCATCCATCGCCCCATCATCTACATTAGGTATGTCTCCTAATGCTATCCCTCCCAAATACCCCCACCCTGCTATTCCCCCCCTTGCCTCCCACCCCCCAGACCCCAGTGTGTGATGTTCCCCTCCCTGTGTCCATGTGTTCTCATTGTACAAAACCCACTTATGAGTCAGAACATGAGGTGTTTGGTTTTCTGTTCTTGTGTCAGTTTGCTGAGAATGATGGTTTCCAGATTCATCCATGTCCCTACAAAGGACGTGAACTCATCCTTTTTTATGGCTGCATAGTATTCTGTGGTGTATATGTACCACATTTTCTTTGTCCAGTCTATCTTTGATGGGCATTTGGGTTGATCTTTGCTATTGTAAACAGTGCCGCAATGAAAACAGGTGTGCAGGTGTCTTTATAAAAGAATGATTTATAATCCTTTAGGTATATACCCAGTAATGGGATAGGTGGGTCAAATGGTATTTCTACTTCCAGATCCTTGAGGACTCACCCCGTCTTCCACAATGGTTGAATTAATTTACACTCCCACCAACAGTGTAAAAGTGTTCCTATTTCTCCACATCCTCTCCAGCATCTGTTGTCTCCAGATATTTTAATGATCGCCATTCTAACTGGCATGAGGTGGTAACTCATTTTGGTTTTGATCTGCATTTCTCTAATGACCAGTGATGATGAGATTTTTTTCATATGTTTCTTGGCCTCATATATGTCTTCTTTTGTAAAGTATCTGTTCACATCTTTTGCCCACTTTTTGATGGAATTGTTTTGTAAATTTATTTGAGTTCTCCGTAGATTCTGGATATTAGCCCTTTGTCAGATGGATAGATTGCAAAAACTTTTTCCCATTCTGTTGGTTGCCCATTTACTCTATTGATAGTTTATTTTGCTGTGCAGAAGCTCTTAAGTTTAATTAGATCCTAGTTGTCTATTTTGGCTTTTGTTGCCATTGCTTTTGGTGTTTTAGTCATGAAGTCCTTGCCCATGCCTATGTCCTGAAAGGTATTGCTTTGATTTTCTTCTAGAGTTATGGTGTTAGGCCTCATGCTTAAATAGTTAATCCATCTAGAGTTGATTTTTGTATAAGGTGTAAGGAAGGGGTTCAGTTTCAGCTTTCTGCGGATGGCTAGCCAGTTTTCCCAACACAATTTATTAAATAGGGGATCTTTTTCCCAGTGCTTGTTTTGTCAGGTGTGTCAAAGATCATATAGTTGTAGTTGTGTGGCATTCCTTCTGAGGCCTCTGTTCTGTTCCACTGGTCTATATCTGTTTTGGTATCAGTACCAGGCTGTTTTGATTACAGTGGCCTTGTAATATAGTTTGAAGTCAGGTAGTGTGATGCCTCCAGCTTTGGGGTTTTTGTTTGTTTGTTTGTTTGCTTAGGATTGTTTGGCTATGCAGGCTTTTTTTTTATTCCGTATGAAGTTTAAGGTTTTTTTTTTGTTTTTTTTTCCAATTCTGTGAAGAAAGTCATTGGTAGCTTGATGGGGATAGTATTGAATCTATAAAATACTTTGGTATGGCCATTTTCACAATATTGATTCTTCTTAACCATGAGCATGGAATGTTTTTCCATCTGTTTGTGTCCTCTTTTATTTCCTTGAGCAGTGGTTTGTGTCTCCTTGGAGAGGTCCTTGACATCCCTTGTTAGTTATATTCCTAGGTATTTTATTCTCTTTGTAGCAATTGTGAATGGGAGTTCACTCATGATTTGGCTATTTATCTGTTATTGGTGTATAGGAATGCTTGCGATTTTGGCATGTTTATTTTGTATCCTGAGACTTTGCTGAAGTTTCTTATCAGGTTAAGAAGATTTTGGGCTGAGACGATGGGGTTTTCTAAATATACAATCATGTCATCTACAAACAGGGACAATTTGATGTCCCCACTTCCTATTCAAATACCCTTTATTTCTTTCTCTTACCTGATGGCCCTAGCCAGAACTTCCAATACTATGTTGAATAGGAAGGGTGAGAGAGAGTATCCTTGTCTTGTGCCAGTTTTCAAAATGAATGCTTCCAGTTTTTGTCCATTCAGTATGATATTGGCTGTGGGTTTGTCATAAATAGCTCTTATTATTTTGAGATACGATCCATTGATACCTAGTTTATTGAGAATTTTTAGCATAAAGACTGTCAAATTTTATCGAAGGTCTTCTCTGCATCTATTGAGATAATCATGTGGTTTTTGTCTTTGGTTCTGTTTATGTGATGGATTACGTTTATAGATTTGTGGATGTTGAACCAGCCTTGCATCCCTTGGATGAAACCGACTTGATTGTGATGGATAAGCTTTTTGATGTGCTGTTGGATTTGGTTGGTGAGTATTTTATTGAAGATTTTTGCATCAATGTTCATGGATATTGGCCTGAAATTTTCTTCTTTAGTTGCATCTCTGCCAGGTTTTGGTATCAGGATGATGTTGGTCTCATAAAATGAGTTAGGGAGAATTCCCTCTTTTTATATTGTTTAGAATAGTTTCAGAAGGAATGGTACCAGCTCCTCTTTGTACCTCTGGTATTATTCAGCTGTGAACCCATCTGGTTCTGGACTTTTTTTGGTTAGTAGGTTATTAAATGCTGCCTCAATTTCAGACCTTGTTATTGGTCTATTCAGGAATTCAACTTCTTCCTGGTTTAGTCTTGGGAGGGTGTAAGTGTCCAGGAATTTATTCATTTCTTCTAGATTTACTGGTTTATTTGCCTAGAGATGTTTGTGGTAATCTCTGATGGTAGTTTGTAATTCTATGGGATTGTTGGTGATATCCCTTTTATCATTTTTATTCCATCTATTTGAATCTTCTCTCTTTTCTTTTTTATTAGTCTGGCTAGTGGTCTATCTATTTTGTTGATCTTTTCAAAAAATCAGCTCCTAAATTTATTGATTTTTTGAAGGGTTTTTTTGTGCTTCTATCTCCTTCAGTTCTGCTTTGATATTAGTTATTTCTTGCCTTCTGCTAGCTTAAGAATTTGTTTTATCTTGCTCCTCTAGTTCTTTTAATCATGATGTTAGGGTGTTGAATTTATCTTTCCTCACTTCTCTGATGGGCACTTATTGCTATAAAATTCCCCTTAGACACTGCTTTAAGTATGTTCCAGAGATTCTGGTATGTTGTGTCTTTCTTCTCATTGGTTTCCAAGAACATCTTTATTTCTGCCTGCATTTCATTATATATTCAGTAGTCATTCAGGAGCAGGTTGTTTAGTTTCCATGTAGTTGTGTGGTTTTTGAATGAGTTTCTTAATCCTGAGTTCTAATTTGATTGCACTGTGGTCTGAGAGTCTGTTATAATTTCTGTTCTTTTGCATTTGCTGAGGAGTTCTTTACTTCCAATTATGTAGTCAATTTTAGAATAAGTGCAATGTGGAAATTAAAGACATATTTAGATATCAAAGACCAAACTGCTCACCACACAGAGGCCCCCAAGTAAAATAATTTTTAAAGAATGAACTTCACTAAAAAGAAAAATGAACCCAGATGATAGAATTTTGTAAACAAAGTTATTGATTGTTCAGACAGTTCATCTTTTTGTGTATTAAAAAACTGAGAAATAAACATCTTATTTTTATTTTGTAAGTGGTAGGATATTTATTTTGTAAAGTGTTTTAGGATCATGACTGAGGCCCAAGGAGGCTAAAAATACAATAAAACTTTAAAATTGGTTGGAAAAAAATGTGTAAGTATATATATTAAAACTTTAAAGACAATCACTAAATGCCTTGAAGTGCCACATTTTTTTTTTCATATCACCATAGGGGAAAGAAATGAAGATAATGATATCAATCAAACATTTAGCAGGAAAGAAATGGCAAAAAGCAAAGAATAAGCATGGTAAATGGAAAACATGAGCAAGATGGTTGAACTAATTCTCAATATATAAGTAATTACAAAAAATAAAAATCACTTAAATTTATTTATTAAAAGGCAAGGACTAACAAATGATATGGGAGATGCAATTTAGCTTACTAAAGACCTTCCAAAAATAAAGGGATGAAAATGAACAAATAAAAACATCGATATTTAAAAAAATAAAGCTGCCACAGCAAAACCAAAATCCCAGAAAACTGAATTTAAGGCAGAAGGAATTAATACAGATAAACAGGGACACCACATAATAATAATGGAAATAAGCCATCAAGAAGAGGTTTAAACTTACACATATCATATAATGTATCTTCAAAACCTAGGTGACAAAAATTTTTTGAATTATCAGGAGAAATTTATAAGCCCATAATCATAGTGCATTATTTTAACTTATTTCAGAAGATAACTCAAGGACACAAAATGACTAAGGTTATAGTAACTTTCTGCAACAAAATTAACATGTGCGATCAAACAGATAATTATAGAACACAGTACCTCAAAAATACGAGATACATTCATGTTTTCTAAGTACATTTGGAATGTTTTCAAAATATGACCATGAAATTAAGTTATAAAGAAACTGTCAATAAGTCTTAAATAAATACTAATACTATATATAGTGCTTGGAAGCTGAAAAATTACTTTCTAAATCATCAGGTTAAGATAAAATCACAGTAGAAAACAAAACTACTTGGAACTGAAAGACAATGAAAGTACTGTCTTTTGAAATTTATAAAATGCATTTCACACAGTTTTTAAAGGTGAATTTATATCCTCAAAGGCAATTTTTACTAAATAAAAACCACTGAAGATAGAGATAAATATACATCTCAAAACACTATACAATATATATAAAGAAAGTAGAAAATAAGAAAACTAGAAGGATATTAGTAAGAAAATAGAAAAGAAAAACAAAGAATCCACAAGAACAAATACTAGTTTCGTCAAAAAATAAAATAAAATCAAATTACCTCTGGCAGATTAATGAATTTAAAAGTCATAAATAACTAATATTAAAAACATAAAAGAATATAATTGCACATGCAGTAGTGATTAAATATGAGACTAATACTATGAAACATTTTATGTAAAAATTGAAATTGTAAGTCAACTTTATTATTTTCTAGAAAATTTTAATCACCAAAATTGACATCAAAAGACATTTAAAAAAATAAATAAACATAATTGTCATGAACTCTCAAGGATGTGAGCTTTTACCCTATTAACAAGCTAATTAGTTAGCCTGCCAGAGTTTCACAAATGTTGGCAAAAGACATGAGACTCCTGAGTCAGACAAGGGACAGTTCATTGCTCATAGCAATAGCAGTGGCCAACACATCCTTATTTTGTTGCACCAGTTTCTTGAGTGACCAATTCCCACAGAACATCTAAAGACAGCCAAATAATACCTGTGTATGCTGTGAGTTATAAGAAAGAAATCCCTAGCTTATGGAACCTGAAACTTAAATAAATGTTGCAAAGGTCAATCTCATGGCTCTGGAGGGAGACATGATGGTTATTATATTTGCGAATAGAAAACTTGGACTTTGCTCCAGAGGAAGACAATATGTCTGTCTTCCAAAAACGTTTGCTACACAAACATCCATGAAAATATAGTCTGGAACAAAAGGATAGTTGGTGTCTCACTGAAAGAAGTACAAATACATGACCACAAAGAGAAGAGGCAGATCAAATAACTAGTCCACTGAAGGCAGCTGATGATTCCGTAAATATGTAACAAGGCTGCTCAGGGAAATATGGGCCAGAGCTATAAGAACCACCCTAAATTCTACCCACTTAGTGGAACAACTACGTTCACTTTTAGCAGCCACTAAGATTGAACAGGAACAGCTACAGCAACCCAGTGGAAAATATTGAGTTACAGCTTAGCTGAACCATCAGTGCATCAGGCTCAGGCATTTACCAAAGACCTGTCAATCGATGACTCCATCCAGAGAGTGAATTTGCTTCAAATGGTTGAGTGAGGGATAAAGTTTCCTCCACAGAGATATCTGCTACTTTCATGTAAAGCCAAGATGGTTCCAGTGTCATCTAGCTGTGCTATTGATTATGTCATTCCCATTTGACAAGCAAGATTTCCTCAGCCCTTGCCACATTT
Organism: Aotus nancymaae; assembly: GCF_030222135.1. Lineage (NCBI taxonomy): Eukaryota > Metazoa > Chordata > Mammalia > Primates > Aotidae > Aotus > Aotus nancymaae. Next base: position 43,008,657 of record NW_026988413.1, read on the forward strand.
TTAATTGATGAGTTTGAGTTGATCCACCCCCAAAATGGTAACAAGAGGCCAGAGGGTTACCTGCCTCCATAGCCAGGCATTCAGTTTTAATAAGAGACTAGTAGAAAGCTAACAGTTATTTTTCAGAAAGGGTGAACCTATGGTCATGTCAGGGAAATAAAGATTTCAAACCCCAAGAGGTGCCTCTATTTGAAATCTGCCTCTTTTTTATCCAAGAGTTTAATCAGCAAAATCATCAGTCACAGTAACTTGTAGTTCAAAGGAGTCATTGCAGTTGTGGGAGCTCCCACTCTAGAGACCATGAAACAATTCACAGGACAGCTTCCAATACAACCTGTAGTTTGGGCCCCACTTAAAGGCTGCTGATCTGTGTGTTAGGTGATATAAAATACCAAGTAGAATATCTAAATGAGGCACATACTATTTCAAATATTCAAATTGTTCAATAAAGTGTAGGACCTTCTTTTGGAAGGGTCTTCTTTCAAAGACCTGAAAAGACTGCAGATTTTTCTTGACTGTTAAATAAATTGACCATTTTGAATCTACCTAGACAGTCTCCATAAACTACTTGGCAAGAAGATCCCTGAATTTTCTCAAGCTTTATCACACTGGCCGAGGTGTGATAATACTGCATAGTCTGGGGTGTTTAGGCTGAGCCTTCCAACTTACCAACCACTACAATGCCATCTATACAGTAAATGTTTTTGAAATTAGAGAGTAGAGGCAGTCATGCTAAACACTCAATACTCACTGGTCACCACAGCAAGGGAATTCAGATGTCCCCAGGGAGTACTGAAAACATATAATGGAGACTTTGCCATATGACCATGAATTGGTCTTCGCCCTTTGGTCACATCTCAGATGACATAACAAGTGCCATCAGTCTGTGCAATGGGTCTGGGACACCGGGGCATTGGGAGCAACAGCTGAATACAGTTGGTGATAAGCATATACCTCCTGTTAGCCTTTTTGAGTGGCCACATAAGGCTACTATATTGATACATTGCATTTCCTGGTTTCAATGTACTTTTTCATTCCTAATTAACCAAAACCTTAATTAAATAAAGGCTTCCCTTTGTCTTCCTAGGATTCAATATTCTTTGTGTTAGACCACAATGGAAGGAACAAAAAGGTAGCTTGGAAAATGGTTAAGTGCCAAAGTGTCAACATTTTTGTGCTGGTTTCCTGAGCTCAGATACTCACAATTCAAGGCAAAGACTGCCAGATAACACTTGAACATAAAATGGATTGTATTAAAGGGGAGGAACCAAGTTTTGGGAATCAAAATTCATTATAATGGGGAGTAAGTTTGTCTGCTCTTTGCTCCACAGGGAAATGATGTCTGTCTTTTAAGACTGATCTTTACAAACATCTTTTAAAAGAGAGTCCCAAGCAGAGCTGTCAGTGCCTTGCTTGCACTGACTCATATTCAAAACACGAGGCTCTTTGACATGTGTAGAATTATCTCCCAACAAATACATGAAAAGTTTCTCTATGTCATAACTCATTGGGTAAATGAAAATAGAATAATATAGTATACCCATTATATTGGGTTAAAAAATAGAAGTCTAAAAGTAGAAAGTGTTGTCTAAGACGTGGAGAAATAGAAATAGAAATCCTCATACACTGCTGGTAACAATGTAAATAGATCCTCTCACACTGGAGAGTAATCTGGCAACATCTAATAAAGCTGAAGATACTTATATTCTAGGATCCAGGGATTCCACCTCTTGATCTATATGTCTGTGAAAATCTTGCACAAGCTGACAGTAAAAAATGTTATCAATGTTCCTTGTGTGCATGCCAGCATTGTTTGTAATACAGAAACACTAGAATTGACTTATTTATCGTAGTCAAGTAATTAGGAAAATTTTGATCTATCCATAAAATAGAAGACCCCGCAGAAATTAAAATGAATAAAGAAGCACTATAGGGAAAATCATGTACACTCCTCAAAAATATGTTAAGTTTAGCATGCCATTTATATAATCAATAATAATAATAATTTATATAAGAAATTCCAGAAGGCTTTTAACTATAGCTACAATATTTTCTTTAGGTTTGAAATAATCTAAAACAAATATAATATAATACAAGATTAAACTTTCTAAAGTCTGGGTGTAAGAGTAATTATTAAAATACTCTATATTCTTGCTTATGCCTTAGCAATATTTTATTCTAAGAACAATTAAAGCAGTGTGAGTTTTAGGGTGCTAATTATTTGTTATTCTTATATACTATCATTTACTCTTTCAGCTGAGAGAAGCAGTGCAGCTTTATGATTAAGAATCTATACTCAAGGTAAAAATGCCTGAGTTCAATTACCAGTACTATTTCTCCTCATTTTTGTGACCTTTAGCAAGTTAACTAACATTTTTAAAATTTTGGTCTATATGTAAAACTGGGAAAATAATATACCTTACATTCTATGGTTGTTAAAAAGTGCTGCATGAGACAATAAATGAAAGTGACCTCCCTAACCTGTAGAAAGAACTTTAAAATTTTTGACTGATATGTGACATGGGGAACAATTTAATGTATATTCCATCAGTTCCATCTTTTACTTTTGGTCATAGCAATCTGATGTATCTTTACAACCTCTTTAGACAAAGGTCTCTTTAGTCAGAGGTATGGCATATATTTTCTCCCTTCTTTCAACATACCTTTTTTAAAATTGTACTTTAGGTTCTGGGGTACATGTGAAGGTCATGCAGGGTGGTTGCATAGGTGCATACATAAACCAGGTGGTTTGCTGCCTCTATTTCCCCTTTGACTATATCTGATATTTCTCCCCATGTTATCCCTCCCCACCCCCTGCTGTTCCTCCCCTAGCCCCCACCAACTGCCCCCAGTGTGTGATGCTCCTCTCCCTGAGTCCATGCGTTCACAACACACTTTTTATGCCAGCTACCCATTCATCTCACTGTCCCCCAAAGACAATCTGCTCAGTTCAGCCTAAGAGACTGTGATCATTCTGTTTCCTTGACCTTTAATATCCTTCTGTTCTCTGTGGCTTATCCAAGTTTTATTTTCTGTTGTAGCCTACCTCAGGATCCAGCTCCACAGTGAAATTTTCCTACATCTTATGACTATATTTTGCTCTAAATAGCCTTGTCTGAACAAAAACACATTACTATTAATGACCAACAATCATTTCTATGTTCACATTTTATGGCACTCTATAATTTAAAATCACTTACCTATTATGTCACTCATATGATATTTAGGTGAAGATTAACTACAATGCAGAACTAAGATTATATCTGCTGACTTCAGGTTTAACACTTCGCATCACTTCACCTGTTAAGTACTAAGACCTTTTCCAAAAGTTCATTTTTAAAGATACACCTCACTATTGTTTTAAAATAAATATTTCTTCTGTATAAGACTTTCATAAAAACTAAAATTCATAGTGTTTTAATTGCAAGCATAAACTGGTTAGTAATGATAAAAGTGAACTATTAACTATCTTACAATGTCTTGTCTGCGCACTGGGTTCAGAAGTTCTATTCTGTCCAGATATGACAGAATTCTGTCGTCTAATAGTGAATAAATGTGTAACAGATAGTTTCTGTAGAAAAACTTGGAGGTAGAAACATGGAAATTTTTAAATTTATCTATGCTGCATCCCTTAACATCAAGAAATGATCACTCAAAGTGTCCATGCAAGCTGATGGGAGGCTCCTATATAGAAGAATAACAGAAGCCTCTGTCTGACTCTCCAAGAAAGACCTGTTCACACTTACATCAACTTCTGATCCATAAAGTAGATATCTCAAATCAGTCTCAGAAGAACTAGTCCTCTTCCTACTCACTGTTTCTCTATCTGTTGGACTCACACGACCAAAAGCCTGGACCTTGAGGAGTTCTATTTGGCCTCAGATCAAAAAGTGGAGCCGATATAGGCAAGGGGGAGATGAGAAAAGCAGAACCAAAGTCTTTCTTTGTGGTTGCTTAAACTTTACATTTACACTTTGGTTGTAAATCCCACATGTCATACAACTGCTTAATCAATTCTATGTAAGTTAAGACAGACATTAGGAATTTCAGCAAGTAGAGAGATCTAACAATTCTCATTATCAATAAGGACCTAGCTAGGGGCAATTTCTTAAAAATATCTAGTCCTTATTCTGCTTTATATTGTTGTTTGCCTAATCAGTGTGTTTGCTTTATTCTATTTCTAGCTAGTTTGCGATTTACTCAATGGTAACTCATATACTTTATATTACATTAGCATCATTTATATTGCTAGTAAAATTAGTTTAAAATTCATAAATGTTTAAAATCTTTATATTGTCTATACAACTTTGGTTGTAAGAAGAGCATGATAATTTTTAAAGTCAAATTAGCCATGTTTCTAATGGCTAATTTGTGACGATTAGAGTGTGACAGGAGAAAATGAAAAATGAGTGGCTATCAGGTTTAATCTATTTCCAGTGAAGGGGATAAAGTAAAGAGTAGAGAACAGAAAGGGAATAGGTAAATCAGGAGGAAGAAAAGAAATAAGAGAGAATTTAGTGAACAGATCTGACTACAACAATGGATTCAGCCAGGTTAGATGTAAACACAGTTCAGAATGTTGAGAAATACTGCTTTGATACATTCTTCATCTTGAAGAGGAAAAAATAGATCCAGTTTTGTCTAACATATTCAAATACAGTTGTACTTTTCCAATAAGTGATAAAGATTTGTAAACTCTCATGTCTTTTAAAAATAACAGAGATTGTAATGGAGATGAAGACATTATGTATATAAGAAGGGAATTATTCCTGGAAGGACTATTGGAATAAAAACACCAGGCATAGTAGGCTTTTCTCAATGTGCATAGATGAGAACTATGGCAAAGATAAGAAGATAAGAAAATTGACTTTTGGGAAACCACAAACATTCTGGACTGAGATCGATTAGCCTTGGGAGACTGAACAGAGCCACCCACAACTGAAAAAATCTAAAACTTACTTGAGAAGCTATACAAAGGTGAATTACATAACTATGCAGTTTTCAAGTCCCTTTCTCTTATTTTTAGTTTGTAACTTATGATTCTTCTTTTCATGTGATTCAGGGTGTGATGATATTTACAACTGTCTGTTATGGAAGGAGCAGAGAGAAGTGCCAAATGACTATAGTTCTAAGTGCTCAAAGAAGCTTCACCCACCTCTGTATTCACCTCATTTTGAGTCTCTGGTTTTGGCAGAAGAATAACAAAAAAATCATTAAATTAGTATGATGTTGTTTAAAAAAACTTACTAATGATAAGAAACTTGGATTCTGATGTATTTAGAGGTCCTAAATACACCTATTTCCAAAGGTCCAGTGGGTTTAAATTTCAGAGAAGAGAGACTTTGTTGAAAGGGGAACTCAAGGACACCAGAAAATAGACCCACCTCCTTCTCAAGAATGTTAACATTACCTACATTCAGTGATAGCGTTCATGAGCTTCCCTGGGAGTAGCAGGGCTCAGTCTTCTGTGTGGCTTCAAGGACAAAGTTATCAATCTTGCCTCCATATTAAAGGAGGCCAGTGACATCAACAAAACAGAACTTTCCGTGGCCCTGAATTTTTACAAGTCTCTACACGTAGTCTACCAGGGATGACTGGCAAACTAAAGAGACAGAATGTTCAGAAGATAACAAATAAACAAATATGACAATTTGTGATAATTTAGATAGGAACATAATCAAATAAACTAGTAAAGATGGAATGGGGGATGTGGTAAAATAAATTCCTTTCATACCAGGAAATAATTTTTTCCCTGTAGATTTTTGGGGGTTAGTAATTTTTCTGAGTAGAGTTACAATATGATCAAAGTGGCATTTTTAAAAGTTTAATTTATTATTGATGATATATGTATAAATTATAATTATGTTTTAAACCACATAATTCATAAGAATATAATCTATCTTCAGTAGGACCTTTATACACATCAATTTTTGTCCTTTATGAGCCTAGAATTCATCCACAAATGCTAAGCTTCCAAAGGGTTTGTTTTTGTAGAAAACAAAAAGTTTCTACAATAGTTTCTACAAATAGTTTCTACCTGTGAGGTCTCAAATTGCATGTCACCAATGATACCTGTACTTAAAAGCATTAAAATTATTCACTTAAGTTTTTTGGGATTATTACAAAGCGTTTCAGAGTATATTGACCTGGCATAAAGATAATGAGGATAAAGACAGATACATAAACAGAAATAAATATGCGTATATATATAAATATATCACTTATGTTCCTTATAAGTGAAAGAATTAAATTATCTATGTGATTTGTTTTACAGTGCTGCTTTTCAAAACTTGGATAAAAATTCAAGGGACCTTTTGGCAAAGTTAAAAAGCAGTGATTGTGAATATTTCTTTTTCTGATCTAATGACAGTTTCTCCCTTAGCCTTGGAATATTTCATAACTGCGCTTTTGAGGGAAAACTCTTAATTTGAAGAAAATGTCCTTTTCTTAAGATTGCATAGTAAGTCAACCAATCCAGACACTGTAAGGATTATGTGATGTCCTTTATTTGTTATATAATGGCATATATGTGAGGAAATGAATTCATTTTTTCTAAATTTCAAGTTTCATTTCAGTAGATAAAAGTCTGATTTGGGCAATGTTCCCAGAATTTCCTTTGGGGAAAGTGACACATTTCAAAACTGTAGAATTACAGTTGTATTTGGTTAAAATAATTATTTTGGAATGGTGGTTTTCTGTGTCTTTGTTTAAAATTTTTTTCTGTGTATGTGAGCTCGTATTTGAGCAATGACAAATTATATGGACCCCAGGATGTATAAAGCTGCAGCTAATAATAAGCATAGGTGTTGAGTCCTAACATCAGCCCAATGTAACGCATGTCCTTATTTGACTCTAGGACACTGCTCTGCTTATCAAAGATAATGTAAACCAGATACCTAGGAAGCACAGCTGGATCTAGGACAAATATGGCACTGAAAAATACCTACTTCTAACCTGAAGTGGAAAGTAATCTCTTCTTAAAAATAAAAGCCTCTTATAGCAGCAAGATGTACAATTATATTGCGATCTTAATGCTGTATCCACTTCCACAAGTGAGTTAAGTGAAACAGGAATGACTCTAGACTGAATTGGATAAATGAGATGAGAAAGATAAAATTGTCTTTTTACATAACACCAGTGTTTTTCACAGAAAAAATAATATTGAATTATTTGTCAAAGATAAACAATGCTTGTTTAAATTCAATATTTGGCCCAAAATTCTTTTCTTTAAAGTTATGTATAGTGTGTGACATTTCCCAGATAAAGTGGAATTATGATGTGAGAAACACCCTTAAAGGCTTTTACGACACATATATAAACATCATTTAGAATGCATTATTAGACTTTGAACTCTTAACAGGTTCCAAATAAAACAAAAATGGCAAAGCATTAAGTTCATTTCTATATTTACCTAATCAAAATTCAGTTAAAATTATATTCTCTATTGCTAAGAGAAAAATGATGGTAAAGGAAAAAGTGAAAAGAATACATGAGTCATGCTATCTTAATGAACTACTGGCTCCTCAGACATAGTAAAAAAAAAAAAATGAAGCTAAGTGGAGGTAGATACCAAACTTCATAGCATTAAGTGTTTAGTCTTCTCATTAGGGATTCTGGTCCAACATTAGTGATGTTTTACAAATGGAAAATAAAAGCACTATTGACACTGAAAAAGAAAAAGAAAACCTTAAAACATTTTAACTTTTCTGTTTGAAATAATTATATTATATTAAATTATATACATCCATCTCTATTTCACATAAATAATACAATGAAAATCTTAACTTCACTCAAAAGATTTTTTTAACCAAGCTCAGCCTTAGCATCAATTCTCTCCAAAGTGTGGATTACACATGAAGATCTAGCGGTTGTTTTGTTTTGTTTTGTTTTTTGAGACAGGGTCTTACTCAGTGGCCCAGGCTGGAGTATAGTGGCCTGATTTTGGCTCATTGCAACCATCCTCTCCCGGGTTCAAGCAATTCTTCTGCCTCAACCTCCCAAGTAGCTGGGATTACAGGCATACATCACCATGCCTGGCTATTTTTTTGTTTTTAGTAGAGACGAGGTTTCACCATATTGGCCAAGCTGGTCTTGAACTCCTGGCCTCAAGCGACCCACTTGCCTAAGCCTCCCAAAATGCTTGGATTACAGGTGTGAGCCACCACACCTGGCCAAAATCAAGCTTTTAAATGCATATCTGTTCAATTTTATAAGTTTTATAATTTATTTGAAAAATGCACCTTGTTTCAAATCCAATAAATTTGGCCTTTATGATTTTACAGCTGTCAAAATGAATTTGGGTTGTCTCTTCTCCATTCTGTACTATAGATTTTTAAAATATATATTCTCTTTCCAAGCTCTCTACTACTGGTGTCTCTGGAAAAGGTCAATAGATAGCAGTATAAAACATTGTCAGTACAGGCTAAAATTATTCTGCCTTTTATCCTCTCAAATCCTAAGACTGACAGGAGAATCTGTTCATTAGTAAAATTCCAAATGGAGATATTTTGGTGAACTTTTTACACATGAATCCAATTAGAACACATTCTGTTTAGAGTAAAACTTTGTATAAGTGAAAGTTGTCATGAGCATTATGATGACAGAGCCAGCATTTGTTGACCATCTTTTATGTGCCCATGTGCCTTGCCTTGAAGGAATTACAAAGTGAGTAAGATGTAGTCACTGCTGACTGGGACCAAAATATTCTACAGACATAAGAAAAGTAAAAAAAAGTTTTAAAATAGCACTGTTAATTCTATAATAGAGTGTTTTTACCTACAATTCCCAAACATTTTAGACACGGCAATAGCAAGATTTATTCTGTTCCTATGAATATTTAAATATATTTTAAACATCCCTAGCAGTGGGAAAAAATAGTGTTTATCATTTGTTTATTTTAATATCACTTTCAAATTATTGGAAAAGCCAAGGAGAGTTTTTATTTAACTTTATTCGTTTCTCTTTATCTTTCTTCTCCCAGAATTAAGACATTATTTTAATGGGAATCCCTCCCCCACCTAAACAGCAACTCACCCCACTAAATAGCATCTCAAAAGAGTATTAACAGCTTATCCTCTTTCATTAACATTTAAATTTACACATGTAAAATTTGATTTTCATACATTTCTTGAAATCACTTAAGTGATAACATGCCAAGAGATTTTGGTCCTTAACACAAATTATAATGCTAATAAAAACTACCAATATGTTAACTAGAAAACCCTATTAGAAATGATTATGAAATGAATACCATATTAGCTATATACCCACATTGCAGAACCCAGAACCTGGGTCACTGAAACTTCTTGAACCGGATAAAAGTTAGGAGTATTTTTCTCCTCATTTTTATTATGAGATGACCTTTTAATTCTAGACAGATTTATTAACTTTATTCAGAAAAAAATTAGCCCATGTTTCCAACTGCACTTCCGATTTTAGCCAGTAAATTATTTTTTTTAGGGAGACCGTGTGCAATAATCATTCTAAATAATCAGTAGTTAAAACACCGAACAATTACTATGTGTCACAGACTGTGCCAAGCATACTTTGTGGATTATCTCATTGAAGTCTTACAACCAGCCTATATTTAGGTAGCATTTCTCTTCCTATTCTAAATGTGAAGAACTAAGAGTTAGCAAGTTTAGGTAACTTGTCTATGGTTCAAGCTAACAGCAGACCCAGGATTGGAGCCCAGGCCATCTGAGAACTGAGATAACACTTCTAACTACTATAATATGATACTTCCCCAAAGAAATTAGCATCCCTTTAATTTAATAGGCATTGACTTTTTGCCAATATACCATGCAGGAGTAGTTGTTGTCTTATTTCAATACAAAAGAGGTATTGCTTACTTTGTAAATACCATTGCTATAGACTCTAACGAATCCAGGTAAATTAGTAAAAGATTCCTTGGAATAATTTTTAAAAACAAAGATTTAGTTGAGAAGAACAGATCCTATATTGTATAAATCTATATTTTATAGTTTTAAAATATGTAATTGAAATACACATGCACACACATAATATTTTTAAAAATAGGCTGTGAGTCTGTTCTGAATCATAAGTTAATGGCTGGAGAAGCTTGTAAAATGATTTTTCTGCTCCCTAATGGAGACTCCTTAGTGATAGCTGACCCACTTCAGTACAACATACTACCCCATGGCTCATTGACAAACTTTATCACAATCAGGTAGTCATGGTACTTTAGCTGTGAGTGCTGAGGCTCTCTCAGGTAGTATTCAATGTGAAATTTGTTATCTTACATCCCTAACACAAGAAGATTAAAAAACCTGTTTCATTGCAATTATACAATGAAGTATTTATACTGTGTAGTTTTTAACAGTATAAGTTCTCACAGAATCGTTTCCTAATCATTCTAGCTAACACTCTTCCCTTTATTCAATTTGCAAACTCTAAAGATTATTTATTTGCTTAATTTCTTTGCATCTCCTCTATTAGACTACACTCTGTGAGGCAGGAACCTGGCTAGCCCTTTAATAGTATACTCCTAGTGCTCAAGAGTGCCCATCTCTAACAGTGTTTGTGGAATAAAGAAAGAAGGAATAAATCTGGTGCCTTCTAGTTCTACCTTTCATGGTGAAGTCACAGCTGTATTTTTGAAATGCAAATCTAATCCTTTAGATTTTTCTTAAAACTTTCCAGTGGCTTTTTACTTTCTAAGGTTGAAGCTTAAAACTTTTAGGAAAATATATAAAATCTTTCCTTACTGCCTATCCTTTTCTCCCAGCCCGGCACTCAACTTCTGCTCTATGATTACAGAAATTCCTGGTGGTTTCCCCAAGACTTTGAACATGCTATCCCATATACATTGAAAATTTTGTTTTCCACCCGATCCTTAGCCTCTGACCTGTGACTAGCAAATATCTACTCCCTCTTTAATAGATCATTTAATAGTTCTGTGCTAATCCTCAAGGACCTGCTCCCTAATACTTTGTCTTCTCTAATACTTCCAAGTACAATTAGATTATCCTTTGCCTGTGTTCTCATTGCATTTTGTTTACACTCTCATTATAATGATTATTATATTATATTCATTGTTTATTTTGGCCTCTGGCTTCCTACTGGACTATAGTCACCTGAAGATCAGAACTGAACTTCGTCTATATATTATCAGTATTTAACAGAGAGCCTACATCAAAGGAGGCCCTCTATGAAAATGCAGCTAGTGAGTGAATGAATGAATGAATAAATGAATGCCTCATTGTTACTTAGTCCATGCTAGGATAGATGAAAAATCTTTCTTTACTAATTTTTCTCTGTAGGATGGAAATAAACTCAACCTAACTCAGAGTATTATTCTAAGAAATGAATTTAAATGCACTCTCTAAATTGAATGTACTACAAATGCTTGCTCAAGACATTTACATATTAAAGGCAATTTATAGACATGAATTCAGCTTAGAATTCTAAAACAGAGAGCTTGCAAACAGTATTATTTTTAATTGTTCATCACACTACACAATGGAGAAATGATTCTATTTTTTCTTCCAGAAAACATGCTACAAAAGACAGTGAAGCTTTATCACATCTCACTATTCTTGGTTCCATGCTGAGGAACTGCCACATAATAATACTTCAGTTAGAAAATCTTCTGGAATGGGATATAAGAAAAATTCCTCATCTACTAACCCCTTTAAGAAAACTAATACTAAAGAGTCATTGAATTTTACTTAAAAGAACCCAGCTGGAGGGGTCTTTTAAGAGAAGAGCAAGCTTGCAGTATTCTTTCTTAAAGACAATTCATAATTTGAAGGAAAAAACCCAAAGATTGTGTCTTTTATCTTATGCAAGGAGTGGTGAACCTAAATACCTGTGATAATTAATTATTTCAAGTTCCTTATCACAACTATCAACTTATCTATACAAAAATGACTTTGTGATACTGTAGCAAAACATTTCTCCATTATTTTCATAACAAAATGGCCTCGAAAAAAGAAATTACATTGACTGTGTTTTTGAGCTGAGCAGCACAAACATGAAAGTGTAATAGATTTTCACAGTGCTTAAAAGCAAAAGTCAGAAAAGATATTTTTCCCCCCGGGGAAAAGAGTACTTAAATACTCTTCCATTCAACAGAATAATCTGCCCATAATGTTGGATTTTTATTTTAACTAAATGCTCTTGAAGGGTTAGTGGTGAATGACAGCACTAATAATGAATAGACTAATCAAAATGCAAGTCCATTTCTCCAGTGTAGATATTAAGGGAAATGAAAAACTCCCATGTGTTTCTTCATAGAAAATAATCTTGTATTGTTCTGTAGAAAACTCTGAATTTAGAAAATAAATAAATAATGCACAGTGTTTCTATCCAAGAGGCTTCTCTGAAATAGTACATAATAGTACATGCAGTTCTTTCTTTTTCATTTGATGAAAAGTAATATCATATGTACTTTGCCTTTAGTTAAATTAGTCTAGTTCTGTGGGGGATTTTTTCTCTAATGGTTTGGAAATTATACTATGTTATTTACAGTGTTTTAGTGATTGTCCTTAAATATTTGACAATTATATTTAAATATAGAGTTTTTCTACCAAAACCCCCTGAAGACCTTTCTATGAAAAACAACTAAAATTCTAGATTAAATAAATACAAAAAATGTTTAATGCTTCATTAAGATAGCACAGAAAAAAAGCATCTATCAAAATTGATTTGGTTTTACTTCAGATGAGGATGTAAAAAGCTATAACAGAATGCTGATTTTACACTCGTAATGAGGGAAAGACAGTTCATCAAAAAAATCATAATTTTTCTAGAGCGTTTCAGAAAGCTGAGGTCTCCAGGCAACCAAGAAAACTGAATTCCATAGAATTACAAGCCTATAAGAGGAGAGACAGTACACACAAGTCATTTCACTTATGTCAGAGCACAGGAGAAAGAGGTGACTTTCAAACACACAGACAAAAATAAATGAGCTAAAATGTTAACAAATTGTCAAAGGACTAGAATAAGGAGAATGCCAGTGGTAATACTCGATGTCCCTGAGAAATAAGGGTAATTTGCACTTACTCATAAGTTCCTCTCCATGCCCTGTCCCTACCACCCAGGTGCTCATAAAAAAGACTGGTGCAAGGAAGGAAACAGGAGAGCACCCTCCCTGCTGGGCTTCTTTACACCATTTGTTTTATAAATGAAAAGTTTTAAGTCACTTGAGGAAGAGCAGCAAACTCTCTCATTCCCTAGCACTTAGGTAAAAATCTATTGTTTGGGTACATGTGTAGAATGAAAACTCACTGCCACTAGTGCTGGGGCAGAAATATTCATCAGCTTCAGGACACAAGCAAAGATCCTTTGCTGTTGGGAATTGTATATAAGCAAAAATTCTATGCCCATTGGGAAAGGGCAGAAAACATTCTTGACTCTAGGATCCAATACCAATAGCAAGCATGATCAGCTAAGACTATGTATAAGTCTGTTCTCATGCTGCTAATAATGACATACCCAAGACTAGGCAATTTACAAAGAAAAAGGGGTTTAATAAACTCACAGTTCCACATGACTGGGAGGCCTCACAATCACAGCAGAAGCCAAATGAGAAGCAAAGTCAGGTATTACATGGCAGAAACAAAGAGAGAGCTTGTCCATGGAAACTCCCCTTTAAAAAACCATCAGATCTCATAAGCCTTATTAACTATCATGAAAGCAATACCGAAAAGACCAACTCCCAGGATTGAATTACCTCCCACCAGGTTGCTCCATGACATGTGGGAATTATGGGAGCTACAATTCAAGATGAGATTTGGGTGGGGAAACTGCTAAACCATATTACACTAGATAAGGTGCAAAAAATTATCCCTGCCCTAAATCAACCACAAACACAATACAGGTTCAGCTGCCATGAGATGGAAGGGGAAGGAATACAGGCAAAGCTCCACCTTTGAGGCCTAGGCACACAGAACTTGTCAAATATTGAAGATAAACAAGAAAAAGAAAGGAGTCAGGGAAGGAGAAAACACGACCTGATTCTTAACATGAGACTAATACCAAGTAACGAGCAATAATAGGCTACTGCTAGAGAAAGAACAAGAGCATGAACTAAGTCTCTACTCTTTGGCTCAGATGTGAAGAAATTTCTAAAGCTGAGAGTGGAGTAAAAACACTGATAAAAATACAGGTAACCCCTCCCAACAACTGGGGAAATTTGAAGCCTGTGATGCACTGAAGGTGAATTCCAATATTATAACAACAAAACCAAAAATCTGTTCAATTTATTATTTCTTTAATTCATACTAATGTTCTCACAGAAGAAGAGGCATTTCCACCATAAATACTGTTACCCTCAGGTTCTACTATTCTATATATTATGTCAGCATTTAATAAAAATTTTAAGATAAACAAAAAAAAGTGAGAACAACAATTCATTGCAAAGAGATAAAGCAGTCAACAGAACCAGATGTAGAGCTGACCCATAAGTTGGCACTATCAGACAAAACTTAAAAGTAAACTTAATATAATAGATATGTTAAAGCATCTAGAGGAAATGATGGACCACAGCATGAACAGACAGTGGATTTCATCAGAAGAATGGAAATGATAAGCAGTAATGATAGTGGATTTCATCAGAAGAATGGAAACTGTAAGAATTAGTCTAAGGAAAATGCTAAAAAAATTTAAACCCCATGGTAACAGAGGCAAAAAATTTATTTGATGTTATCATTACAAGACTAGAAACAAGGAATGAATAAATTTGTAGATAGAGCAAACTAAATCATTGAAACTGAAATAAGAAGAGGAAAAGAAACATGAAAAATATAGAATGTATTTTTGTCATCTTAGATCTGTTTTTGATCCTATCTAGTGAGTAGATAGACTTCCTTTCATTAGAAAGGTAAACAGTAAATTTAGAATAAATCTAATTTCCTATGAAAGAATCTGATATTTACTAATAACCTATTATGTATCATACATTTAGCAATGCACATCCACAAACTTTATTTTTTTAGAATGTATCCTAAAAACAAAAGTCATCTACAACTGGCTACTGACTTGCCTTTCTAGTTTTGGCTTTAGCTACTTCCATTCTTGAAACATGACTTAAAACTAGACTGGAGTTTCTGCTCACTCAAAATTAAACTTTATATCTTTCTGACTCTGATCAGAATTCAGTCTTTCATATTCTTACCCATATTTAAATGGTCATATTGTGTATCTATACTTTCCTATTTATTACTTTCAGAATTAATCTCTATTTTTTGAATTCCCAAATCACAGTTATGTCAGTCTTACAAGGAGTATGATGTTCTTCCTTGTTCATAGTCATTTTTCAATACGAGTTGTATATCCCTTGTGGCAATATACTCCCCATCTACCTTAACTATTATAATCTTTTAATGGAATATTAATTCCAGCTAAATATTGCTTTCCCATCTTCTACTGACTACAGGTGTGGTCACGTGACAACAGTCTCACCAAGAAGATGTAAACAGAGTTGGTGTGATCAATCTCCAAGTCATGACCTTAAAGAGAGTAATGTTCTTTTTCTGTCCCTCCTTTTAGCATTCCATCACCCAGAATGTGACAGTATTTGAGAAAGACTTTGGTCCTAGGGATGGTAAAGCAACTAGATAGAAGAAAAATGGTTCTCTGACATTGTAAATCCACCATACCAACCCTGAATCATTCATACTAGATTGCAACCTGAAAAAACAATGCTATTTTTATCTTGCTTAAGCCACTGTTATCTTGGTATTTGTTATAGTATCTAAATCTCCATTAAAATTAATATGATCTAGATTCATAAATTCTTTGGGAGCAGGAATCATATCCTATCTTTGTATTTTTTATATTCATTGCATTGCTTAGCCAAATACCTTGTATAGATAAGTACTCAATAAATGTGGTTGCATTGAACACATTTCCCAAAAAGTTCATTGAGTAACATCTTTATGTAAGAGAACTGCCAACAAAAGGATAAAAATGAGATCCTTTTTCTCCATGTAGTAGAGGAATGGAGATAATCCTTCTCTAAGTCTTGCCCAAATTGCAGATTTTACCTGGGGTGGGGGGTAGAGAAAAAAAAAAAAAGAAAAAGAAATGATTGCTGTTTTAAGTTACTGAGTTGCAGGTGATATGTTAGGCAGCAGTATATAACGAGAACAATCCTAATATTACCCCCTTTTTAATCTTCTTATTAAATAAAGTGACTTTTAAACATAAATACAAATGAATAACATGATTATTTTAAAGATTTGTACTCTACAGTTCAAAATTATGAGTTGGTAACAAATGGTTTCCAGGCATGCAGAGGGAGAGGTAGGGTTGAATAGATGAAGCAGAGGGGAGTTTCAGCTATTTTGCATGACACTATTGTGGTGGACATACAATGGTACACATTTGTCAAAATCCATAAAACTTTTCAGCACCTTAATATATGCTACTTAAAAACAAAAACAGAAATATTTAAGAGGTTGGAGGATTCCAGGATGGAATGCAAAATGACAGAAGGATCCAACTTTATTACAAATGTATGAAAGATGCATACCAAAAAAGACAGGGGCAAAATGTCCTCACTTAAGTAACTGTGGAAATAAGTATAATCTGAAAAATTAAAGGCAAAATGTATTATATACAAGCTCTATACTTTGTTAATACATTCGCATTCCACAGTAATACAGGTTAACAATTCTGAAACTATTATGCATGTATACTAGAATTGAATAAATGAATGATGGATGGTGTGAGCCAGGTTTCTCACTGTTGGCATGGTGAATAGCAAGGGGAGATAGCTAGAATGATTCATGTGGTTGGTATGTGGTAATGAATTCAAGGTGGAGGTATTAGTATGAACTCATGTTTAACTTAACGCATAGTTTCTTGTAGATAAATATGCATAGATTTGTATATATACACGTGCTAGTTTACACACATATATTTCCTTGCTTTATCAGCTGAAAGGGCCTAGAAGCAATGACACCCCAGTAGCAATGAGTGCACCTAACACCTAGATCTTTGTTTCTAATACATTCTCCAATAATGGAATTAGAGTTCATTAGAGAAATGGCTTATTCTAGGACTGGGGCAAGAAAAAAAAAGCCTAAAGCATTTTGCACTACCAAAAAGTAAGAAAATGATAAAAACAAAAATGATAAAAATATGTCAAAGGGACACAGAACCCAGCTGAAGGAATTCCCAATGGCTAAAGCCAGAACAATCTGAGCAACAAAATACATAAAGTAGTATTGGATTTTAACCAAAAGTATAAAATAAATGTTCATCAGGTCATATAAAATAAATGAATAAACAAAGGTAAGAGACAAATGTCCCATACAGAAGAACTCCAAATAATTTATGTAGATACTCTGCCCTTAAGTACATGAAGGATAACTCCTCATTCCTTAAGTGTGGGCTGCACACTGTGGCTTTCTTTCAAAAAGTACGATACAAAAAGGAAGAAAAAAGAGTTAACTTGACAGTGGTACAACTTCATGAACACTACCCTAGCCAGGTAATCAAGCTTAACATCAGCTGTGCTAAGTCATGTTCATCATATGTAACCTTAATATGCTGTAATGAGAATTGCACTGTTCCTCTGGTCTTCCTACCAAAAATCTATAATCCAATCTAATCAGTAAAAAAAATCAAATAAATCTTAATGGTTGGACATTCTTTAAATGATAAATGCTCTTCAAAAATACCAAGTTCATCAAAAACAAAAAGTAAGCAAAATGGTGACATCCAAGAGAAGCCTATGGAGATGGAGATGAGACAACTAAATGTAATGTGATATCCTGGATGGTATCCTGGCACAGAAAAAGAACACCAGGCAAGAATTTTAAAAAGCTAAATAAAATGTAGACTTTAGTTAATAATAATATATAAATGTTGGCTCGTAAATTTTAACAAATGTACCAAAATAATAGTAGTGGGAGAACCCTCTGGGATCTAAGCTGTCCATGTTGGTTTTAGTGATGGCTACAACAGGCTGGGCAAGCCAGTCCATAAGCCTACTAGTGGCCCATGCATGTGTGTGCTAGCTGTGGAAGTAGCAGCAAGTTGAGTAGAACCAACCTCAGATCCAGAGGAGTGCTCAGGTGCCAACCATGGTGAGCTTGCCTAGAAGATCACTAGGATCCTCAATGGAATGCTCAGGTGGGGGCTGGGGCTGGACCAGGCAGACCTGCCCTCAGGCCACCCTGTGGTACATGCAGCTGCTGTCTGTGGTAGTCAGGGGCAGGGTAATCCCAAGGCTTCTGGTGGAATGCTTAGGTAGGGGCAGTAGCACTTGCACTCTGGGCCTGCTACTGGGGAGGATAGGGTTGGTTTCAGTGGAAGCAAACAGACGAATGGCTGGGTGGCACACACTTCTTTTCTGCCTTGGCTCAGCAGCAGCCCACAGTGGTAGTGGTTGCAGGCAGTAGAATTTGTCCTCAGGGGTATGTGAAAATGAGTGGCCACCCTTCTGCTTGTGGGGAGGTGTTGCAGCCAGTGGCTCCCACCTCAGTCCCAAGTATAGCAGCTGAGGGCAAGAAATGTCAATGGGGCTCTAGAGGTGGGGGCTTGGCTCTCAAAATGTCACTGTGCTACAGCTTCTTAGGACTGAAGGCTTGTAGGACCCAGTGTGAGCTCTGTCTTTGGAGCAATGCCTTTGCACAGTCTCCAGGAAGCTCCCTATGTTAGTCTCAGGGCCTGTGAGAGTCAAGGGACTCCCCTTTAGCTAGGACTGTAGGAGTCTGTGGCAGGAATGTGGACTGCTGGGTGCATCTCACTCACCTTTTGCCTGCATTAACAAGCCTCTCCAGACTCCCAGACAATCCAAGCTGAACAGGCTGCCTGACTTCCTTCTCCTTTCTTGCTTTTGGTGCTTTCCATCACCTTTCTGTTGAATCAGTGTTTGCTTTTACATTATCTATTTGAAATGTAATTATCTACTCAGTATTTTGGTTCCTTTCCTTGAAAGAGCAAGCACTAGATGCATCTTTCTCATATTAAAGCCCTTCCTCTTATTTTCTAATATTTTAAAATATTTTAGTTATTTTACTATTAGTCCAATCTCTGTTCTGTCAGGTGAATCATGGAATGTGAAGACCACCAACAAATTCATGTTTTTAAAGACCTAAATAAATTGAGGGATATGTCATATCCATTAATTGTAAAATTCAATCTTGTAAAGATTTAAAATCTTAAACTGATCCATAAATTTAATAATATTCCAATCAAAAACTAGAAAAAAATTTTTAATTGGCAAGATAATTTAAAATGTTATTTGGAAATGTAAAAGGGTAAGAATAACCAAGACAATCTTAAACAATACATAGAACAAAACTGGAGGATAAAGTAGATATCGATACTTATTTTAAAACTATAGTAATTAAGGGACTGTGGTATTGGAGAAAGAATAGACAAAAAGATCAACAGCACAGACAGTCCAGAAACAAACCTACACTTAAGAGTTAAAAGATAAGCCACTAAGAGACTATATTTGCAACATATTTATCTGATAAAGGACTTGTATCCAGAATATATATAGAACTTTGACAAACTAATAGTTAAAAACAAACAAATTAATCATTAGAAGAGACAAAACACTTGAAAAGAAACTTCAAAAAACAACATCAAATGGCCAATAAGCATTTGAAATGTGCTCAATATTATTAGTCATCAGGGACGTGCAAATTAACTGCACAATAAAATACAACCACACATCCACCTTAATGACTAAAATGAAAAAAAGTGGCAATACCAAATATTGGCAAAGATATAGAGCAATTGATATTCTCAAGCATTTTATGTAAATGTAAATTGGAATAATCACTTTTGGAAAACTATTTGGCAATGTAGGGAAAAGCTGAACATATGTTTCCCTATGTTTCAGTAATTCATCTCCAACAGAAATGCACACATATATGAAAACAAAGACATATAAAAAATTTTATGGCAGCATTATTAGTATCAGCAAAAAACTAGAAGCAACCCCTAAAACACTCAATATTAAAACGAATAAATAAATGTATATATTCAAGCATTGGAACACTTTACAGCAAATGAAAATTTAAAATCCACTGTCACAAAAAGCAATATGGACAAACCTCATAATTGTAATAGAGAGTGAAAGTTTCCAAACACGAAAGAGTATCCTACTATTTGATTCATTCTATTTATATAAAGTTCAAAATTAAAACTGTTCCATTGATTAATCCTCAAAATAATACTTGAAGGGATGACTGAGAAAGCATACAAAGAGCTTCTGGTGTTCTATAAATATTCTATTTCAGAAATATTAACACAGGATCCTTGGGATGTTGCTTCACCAGTGAAATATTTGTGGTCAGTGGCACCTTTGCCCAAGTTTTGCTCAAGCCTATTGGGCTCGATCTGCCTACTCAACCTGGCAAACTGCGCTCAGCTCATGCTACCAGCCTGAATCCCACACCTGCCAAAGATGAGCCAAGCACAGAGTGGCAAGGGATGCATAAGTGAGCAAGTGGAGAGTCTGGCTGCTGCACACAGCCGGGCATGCCGGCTGTGGTGGGGTGGGCAGCTCCAGGATCCAGCAGAGGTGCCAGCTCTGTGCAATGCTGCAGCTGGACCATGTGTACCTCAAGTGGCTTCCACTGCAGGCTCCAGGGAAAGAAAGCAGTGGCACTTGAATGCTTGGACACACCAGGAACCACAGAGCCCCAAAGAGGGTGTTACAGCCCTGGCTCAGGGGCCCTAAGGTCTGGGCTCGTCTCTCCTTCTTGTCACTTGCAATGCAGTGAGCAGAGGGGATGTGTTTCAGTCCTCTCTGTGTTACAGTTCTTTCAGCCCCACCATCTGGTGGGTCCCGTGTTCTTGTCCTGTGTCCAGGAAGATTAAGTACATGGACAACTAGAGGGTGAGCAAGGCAAAGAGGTGCTTTATTGAGTCATAGTACAGCTCTCAGGAAACCTGAGCTCCTTTCTGTAGACAAGTCGTTCACATGTCTGTGCAGCCTTCAGTGGAGAGGAGATCCAGAATGGGTAGCTCTTATCCACAGGCAGGTCATCCTGTTGTCTGCTTAGCACTCAGCTGAGAAGAGTCCCATAGTGAGTAGGTCCTTTCTACAGGCAGGTCATCCTGAAGTCTGCTCAAGTCTGGCTGAGTCCAGGATTTTTATGGACTTCAGAGAAGAGGAAGTGCATGATGGGCTTCAAAGAAGAGGAAGTGTATGCAGATTGGTCCATGGATGGTTGGGGCCTGAAAAAAGGCATCATAATTCCTCACTCTGGTCTACAGAACTGGCAGCTAGGCCCCCAGGCCTCAGGCCATCCCTGGCTTGAAGGTGGGGCTTTACCAAAGACTCACCCCTTTCTGTCCAGAAGCCTGTCTGCCTCCTGCCATCATCAATCTAATGTTTATGACACCCAGGCTGTTTATGTCAAGGGGCATCTGCAGTTTCACACCAAGTCATTTTTAGCCCCCCACCAGTCTCCCTCCTATGTTTGTTAGCACCCAAAGTCAGGAGGAGGTTGATGTGGCAAGGGACTGGCATGTCAGTGTCACCCTGAGTGCACACACACCAGCTGGGATGTGACAGCACCCAAGCTCACCCACAGCTTTGCTCTGAAATCAGAGCAGACTCTAGGAGCAGGGAGAGGCCAGGCAGTGGGACCAGACACTTTCAAGCCTTCAGGGGCAAGGGGTTTCCTGGACCCCTGAGAGCACAGTGATGCATGGGTCCATAGCTGTAGCAAGGCAGCTGCAGTTTTGCCTGGGAGGGTGGGGCTTCTGCCCCTCCAAATTGAAAGGGAACAGCTGGGGATCCTGCCGGCTCTGTGGAGTGCAGCCCTGGCTGCACCTCTTCTACTGCAGCAGGCATCATGTCAGCAGCCACTCCTGACAGGCCACCGCTGTTATCAATAGTATATTTTTTATCTGAATAGTGATTACACATCTGTGTTCTCTTTGTAAAAATCTTTGTAAAATGTAATTGATCTGAAACCTGAAGAAAAGTTTAATTTTTTCTATTATGTTATTCTTTAACAAAAAGTTTAGTAAAAATGGTAGCAATTAAATGCTAATTAAGAATACATGGAAGATAGAAGAATATTTAAAGTTATACAGTTGTAATCTGTTTTTGTTATCTTAAATGAGGATAGATGGATCATTTTTTGGTATTGTTAAGTATGCCTATTAAAATGTAAGGATAACAACACCACCAAAAGAGTAAGAATGGAATGTAAAACTTCCAAGTCTGGACTATAAAATAGGGATGAGAGGAAAGTCCCATATGTAGAATAGAAGAAAGAAATGATAGTACAATAGCCTGCAGGTGAACATATTTGAGCCAGGGTAAGTTGGAAACTCTCAAAGCTACAATCTCAAAACAAAATGATAAACTTGCAAAAATATCAATCTACAGGCAAAAGTAAGGAGCAGGAAATCTATTCAGTCTCTTCCTGAATTTTGGGTTTAGGGTGGGTGTGAGTGAGGTCTCCCTTGAGTATTTTAGCAATAGGTTTATCCTTATTAGTGGTAATTTCTTTCTCTCTCTCTCTCTCTCTCTCTCTCTCTCTCTCTCTCTCTCTCTCTCTCTCCCCCCCTCTCTCCCTCTCTCCCTCTCTCCCTCTCTCCCTCTCTCCCTCTCCCTCCCTCTCTGAGATGGAGTCTTGCTCTGTCACCCAGGCTGGAGTGCAATGGCACAATCTTGGTTCACTGCAACCTCTGTCTACCCGTTCAAGCAATTCTACTGCCTCAGCCTCCTGGGTAGCTGAGACTACAGACATGTGCCACCACACCTGACTAATTTTTATATTTTTAGTAGAGATGGGGTTTTGCCATGTTGGCCAGGCTGGTCTCGAATCCTAACCTCAGGCGATCCACCCACCTCAGGCTCCCAAAGTGCTGGGATTGCAGGCATGAGCCAGTGCGCCAGACCATGGTAATTAATTTGAAGGCTCACAGACTTGAGGTGCTCCAGGGAACTTTACTGAAGCAAATGTAAATACTTTCTAGAGGAATTATCTCAAGCTAGGTCATTGAATCAGACTTACTTAAACAGGTACTCACATTACAAAGTTGCAAGACATTATGAGGAAATCTGGCACCATGAGGAAGTGGCAGCAGAGAAAACATACTATGAAATCTCAGAGAGATATTAAAATTTTCAGAGACAAAAATGTTCAATATGTCTAAAAGTATTTAAAAAGTAAGTATGAAATTTAAAACATGAAGAGCAAAGGGCTTTTGAAAAGATGTCTGGCAGATTTGAAAGTAGAACAAATAGAATTTCTAGAAAAAATATAATTGTTGATGCTAAATATTTAATCAATTCAAGCAAGCACAATAAAAACAGCTGAAAAGAAAGTTGGTAAATGAAATAATGGGATATAGTTATTTCACTATTCTGTAATGAAACACAGAATAATGTATTTTAAGTTGGAAAAGATAGAAAAAATAAGTAAAAAGATGGAAAAAATAAGTAAAAAGAACTAAATACAATGAGCTTCAGAAAAGAAATAATTAGAAATAAACTCTCTTTGGATTTTTTGCTACTTAAATAGTTTTGATGATATTAAGGAGGGCTAGAACCAGGAGGATTCCCACCAAAATACTATATAAGCTAATAAGTTAGCCTTCCATAGTCCCATGGAAGGTAAGAGAAAAATCTAAGACTCCTGAGTCACAGAGAACTTTAAGGCAGCACCATCAATACAAGTATTATCAGCATAGTTGTATTGGTTTCACCGAACCCAAAACTGCACAGAGCAACAAGGAGAGCTAGATCTGGAGCTGCACACACAGGACTGTGCTGCAGAAGGGAAGCCTGAGCTTGGAGAGTCCATCACTTTTAAAGCAAGCTTGTCCAACCTGCAGCCTGTGGGCCACGTGCAGCCCAGGACAGCTTTGAATGTGGCCCAACACAACTTCGTAAATTTTCTTAAAACATTATGAGATTTTTCTGTGAGTTTTTTTTTAGCTCATCGGCTATTAGTGTTAGTGTTAGTGTATTTTACGTGTGGCCCAAGACAATTCTTCCAGTGTGGCCCACAGAAGTTAAAAGATTGGACACTCCTGAGCAAAAAGTAAACAAGACTGTTCTTTGTCCAAAGGGATACCTGGTGTAGTGCAAGAACTGTTATGTTTTATCTCACATTTCAAACTTGTCTTGGACAATAACAATTCTGAGAAGTGGCTCAAGTGAAACAACAGCCAAAGTATTTTAGACCATTTTCACACTAGTATAAAGAACTTCCCAGACACTGGGTAATTTATAAAGGAAAGAGGTTTGATTGATTCACACTTCCACATGGCTGTGGAAGCATCAGGAAACTTACAATCATGGCAGAAGGCAAAGCAGGCATGTCTTACATGGTGGCAAGCAAGAGAGAGAGCATGTGTAAGCAAAGGAAAAACTACCATTTATAAAACCATCAGGTCTAGTGAGAATACACTCATTCTCATGAGAACAGCATGGGGGAAACTGTCCCCATAATCTAAACACTTACTTCCCTCAACTTGTGGGGATTACAAGTCCCTCCCTTGAAACTTAGAAATTACAATTCAAATTGAGACTTGAGTAAACACAGAGAGCCAAACCATATCACAAGGTCTTACAGTTTTGGAACACTGAGCAAGAGAAGTAGATGCACAAGAGGTCCAGAGAGGCAGATTCTCCATATGTCATTCCAACATGAAAAGAATTTGCCAGAAAATAAGGCATCATTCCTCTAATACAGCAATCACAATGAATCTTGGGAGTTCTGCTTCCATTTAGTCTTATCTACCTGTCATATTCTTAAGTTTCTTCTAAGATCAAGGTATTTTGTTTTGTAGTCTTTAATCAAACTTTTGGTATATTTGTTTATAAAATTTTTTAAATAAACTTTTTATTCAAGAATAGTTTTAGATTTATAGAAAAATTGTTAAAATAATATGATGAGTTATATCACTTTTGTATCTTTGTATTTTTGTATTATGGTTCCTACATCCAGTTTTCCCTATTTTTAACATCCTACATTAGTATGGCATACATATTATCATTAATAATCCAATATTGATTTGCTCCATACTTCATTCAGTTTTTTTGTTTTAACCCAATGTCCTTTTCCTTTCTAGGATCCTAACCAGTATACCACCTTACATTTAGTCATTGTGTTCTCTTAGACTCCTCTTGGCTGTGACATATCTATTAGATTAGTTAAAATTAAGAAAAAGAAAATATTTATATTTATTTTAACTTATTCCTTGTCCAGCATTCTTCCTTTCCTTACATAGATTTGACTTTCTGACCTATATAATTTTACTTTTCCCTGAAAAAGTTCTTTAAACGTCTGTGCAAGGCAGGATGGTTAGTAAAACATTTCCTTAATTTTTGTTTGCCTGAGAAAGTCTATTTCCTTGACTTTTGAAGGGTAATTTCACTGGATATATAAGTCAAGGTTGGTGGCATTTTTTTCAACATTTCAAATATATTACTTCAGTCTCTTCTTGCTTACACGGTGTTGTGAGTTGAACTGTATCCCCCAAAAAGATGTGCGAAACCCCCAGTACCTGAGAATGTGACCTTATTTGGAAAAAATGTTGTGGATATAATAAAGTTCGGGTATGTCATAATGACATATGTCCTTATAAAGAGAGCAATATGAAGACACAACAAACACAGGGGAGAAGGCCATGCTATGGTGGGGGAAGATATTGGGGTGATACAACTGCAAACCAAGAAACCCCAAGGATTGCCTTCACAGGAAACATAGCCCTGCTGCCATATTGATTTCAGACTTCCAGCCTCCAGAACTATGAAAAAATAAATGTCTGTGATTTGAAGCTACCCAGTTTGTGGTACTTTGTTACTGCAGCTTTATGAAACAAATACACATGGGTTTCTTATGAGAAACATGCTGTAATTCTTATACTTTTCCTCTATAGGTGAAATTCTCTACCTACCTACCCACTCACCCCGATTCCCTTGGCTTCTGTCAAGATTTCTCTTTGTCTTTAGCTCTACAATTTGAATATACTATGTCTTGGTGTCTATTTTTTTGGTGTTTATTCTTCTTGGTACTCTCTGAGCTCTCTGGTCTGTTGGTTTGGTGTCTGTTATAAACCCTGCAAAATTCTTGGCCATTACTTCATCAAATGTTTCTCCTGCTCTATTATGTCTTATTTCTCTTTCTGGTATTCTGTCTTGTTTTGTCTTGCCTGTTGTTTTTGGCTTCGCTAAGTAATCCACCTTAAAGAGAGTCTGGAACTCTCATCCATTACAATTTAATCAACTGTTATTATACCAGATCCCTCTTACTGAAGTAGTAAGGTGTAAGCAAAAGAAATCATTCCATAATGTTATCATTAAATATCAATTTTTTGGTGGGCCCATGTATCAGAGCTGTGACTTTCATACATGTTTCTTAGCTTTTTTCACCCCTGGGGAGAGACAGGAAAGCTAGAGTCTTCTCTGGCTTTCCTAGGAAAAGACTGGAGTGAGAGTCCTTCTGGGCTGGGATTTTTAAATATTGGCAACTAACTCAGATTTCAAACACTGTCTATTTCCACACTTTTCAAATAACTACAAATACACTTTTGTTTGGATCTATATTATAATCTATCAGTTGATTATTTCCTGTATAAACTTTTCTACAACCACTCAAGTTGTAGCAACTTGGGGCCATCTGAAAATGTCTATCACTTGAGTAACTAAATACATATACAATATCAGATATATGGTCAATATCAGTAAGATATTATTTAATATGACTTTCTATTAAGATAATAAAATAATTAAGTCTAAAATAAGTGTCTCTTGCTAAAGTTGTTAGGATTTCCTACATCTCTAGTCAGTCTTGTGGAAATAAAAAATAGTTCAGCAGGGCCTTTAATAGTTTATATCTTTAAAATAATTTAGTAACTCCTCTCTAAACCCCAATTCCTTTTAACTTTTGCATTACCAAAAGTTAATCTATTTCTTCTACTTTAACAATTATTTAAAAATCTTATTAAATCTTAGTAAGATTCCTTCTCAGTTCCTCCACAATTCTTTCTAAATAGTGAGTTCAAGCCAGAGAAAATGGGGAATGACCTCAGGATTCACATTAAGAGTTCCTATTTCCCAGCCTAATACTGATAGCAATAGGAGGCAGACAAATTCCTAGGCAGAGAGGGGCTGGTCTCCAGAAAGGCTCAACTTTCAACCTGAGGACTGAGCTGCTGGTTCCAGATACAGTCCACAGCCAGAGTGAGAACTTCTACCCCCATCTTACTCACTCTTTCTGGATTGGTTCCTTTTGGATAATGACATTTAACCAATCAAATGCTGCTTTTTCCAAGACCCATGGACCAATCAGCATGCATTCCCCCATTCTAAGCCCATAAAAATCCCAGAGTTAGCCTCACAGAAGGCAACCCACTTTTAGGGTCCCCTCTCACAGCTGAGAGCTTTCCTTCCGTTGCTTAATAAAATTCTTCTCTTCCTTACTCACTCTCCAGTGTCCACGTACCTTATTCCTCTTGGCCATGGAATAAGAACCCAGAACTTGCCAACCTGAGGTCAGCGGGAGCAATAAAGCTCTAACTTTCCCATTCGCTGAGCTGTGGGTGATGGGAGTAAAAGGGCTATAGTCCTCCCACTCACTGAGCTGTGGGTAGTGGGAGTAAAAGAGCTGTAACCTTCCCTCCCTCTCACAGAACTACAGAAGCCAAAAAGCCACTGGGCACCACTCTCTCCCACTTGCCAAACTACAGGAGTCACAACAATATCATACAATATCATAACTGATTCTGGATTGCAATGCTTTTACCCATGCCATATGCATTTTAAATAAGCTGATACTAGACTTCAAAAGACAGTGAGAGAACATCTTTATGAATAAATAAATCCTAGCAAACTTAGCAAGAGAAATTTATTTTTTATAAAGATGGGGTCCTACTATGTTGCCCAGGCAGTTCTCAAACTCCTGTGCTCAAGTGATCCTCCCACCTTGACCTTCCAAAGTACTGGGATTACAAGTGTAAGCTGCTACACTGGGCTAAGGGCATCATCTTAGCTAGCTCTTGATTCTTAAGTAAAAACCCAGAATAGTATAGCGGTTATATGCAAGGGCTTTGGAGTCAAGCAGGCCTTTGTTAGAATTCTGGGTCTGAGCCTAGGCAACATAGTGAGACCCTGTCTTCACAAAAAATTAAAAACTAAACAGAATTAACTGGGCATAATGGCAAATGCCTGTAGGCTCACCTACTCAGGAGGCTGAGACAGAGCCTTAGGCTGAGCATTGCTTGAGTCCAGGAGTTTGAAAATAAAGTGAGCTGTGACCACACCACTGCACTCCAGGTAGAGTGCAGGATGACAGATTGAGATCTCATCTCAAAAAACAGCCAACAAACAAACAAAAAAAACCTGGTTCTGGAGAAAACTAATACTAATAAATTACCTTCACAAATTAATTAACTATATTTCCTTCCCTATAAGATGAAGACACAGACTTGTAGAAAAACATATAAAATAAATAGTAATTATAATTAGTTATAAGTGTTTTCTTTTGTCCATAAATTTGTATTAAGATGCTATAAGGGACCTCTGTGACTTTTAATCTGACTAAAGCAAAAGAACTTGAATTAGCTTCTGTTTTCTCCCCAATGACATATATTCAATTTAATGAGAATAGATTTTGAATCCTGGCTCCATGCTTAAAATTTTATTGCCTTGAGAAAGTACTTAACCTCACTGAGTCTTAGTTTTTTCATTAACAGCAAACATTACCAACTGATTTTGTATGTTTAGATTAGAGGTAGTGTTTACTCATATATTCAATATAAACATTTTTTTCATTTATCTACTATATAACAGACCTAACTTTAGGAAATTTTGATAAAAAGGAAATCAAAATAATCAAGGATTCTAATGTAAATGAGCTTATAATCTAGCTATAGGAAAAAGGCAATAAATAAGCAAGACAATTTCAAAGTGGGGTAAGCAATATGAAGGAGTTAAGCAGAATGACATTAGGGTATGCCTGGGAGTGGAGGAGCCACTTAGGTAGGGAAATCTGAAAATACCTCCCTGAGAAGGAAATTTTCAGTAAATCTCCTAAAGGCTGAAAAAAGAATCAGCAACTATAAAAACAACTACAAAAAAGTTGTAAAAAGATGAAGAGAGCTTTTTAAGCAGAGGCTACAACAACAAAACCCAAATGCTGGAAATATCTTGCATATTTAGGAACAGAAATGAGCAAGGGCTTTGGAATGTTTTCAAAGTCAAAAGAAGACTAGTCAGCTGGGCTGAAGTAAAAGAAACTCGTAAGATGATGATGAGAGGTAGACAGGGCCATATGGCATAAGCCCTTGACAACCATTGTAACATTTGATTCTATTCTAAGTACAATAAAAAGAGTTTTGAGCAAGGGCATTAAATGATGGACCTGTATTTCTAAATGTTCTCTGTATTGAGAACAGACTAAAGGCAAGAGTAAAAGCAAGACCAGTTACAAGGCTGCTGAAGGAGTCCAGGCAAGTGGTGGTGGTGGTTTTTATGGGAGTGGTAACTACGGAATGAAGAAAAGTGAAAATATTTACTATATTTTCAAGATAAGATTAATAGCATTTGCTCAACAGGAAACAGTTAAATCAAGGATGACACTTAGGCTTTTTGATAGATGGTGGTACCTTACATTGAACTGGGAAAACAATAAAAGGAGTAAGTTTGGGGTGAGGAGTAATGAGCAGTTCAGTTTTAGGCATGTTGAGTTTAGATGCTTAAACCCAGATGGAAATACCAAGGAGACTGTTGAATAAAGGATCCTGGATTTCTAAAGAAAGACCTGGACTGGACAGACACTTAGGAAGCCTTTGGCACACAGATGCTATCTAAATGGTGACGAATGTGATCAATCACCTAGGAAACACATGTTGCTCAATAAAGAACCAATATGACTTTCATCCAGGACTTCCATCCAGCATTTGGAGCTCTAGTAAGGAGGAGGTCCAGCAAAGAATATGGTGAAAATGCCACAACAAAGAGCAGAAGGAAAATCTAAGTGGCTGATGTCCTGACAAATGAGAAAAAGGTGAAGAGTGGTCTCCTGTATGGAAAGTCCCTGAGTGGTTTCCATTGAATTAAACAACTGGTAATTACTGGGGACATGGAAAAAAAGTTTCAATGGAGGGATGGGGCCAGAAGATGCAGTGCAACGAGTTGAGGAGAAGTCAGAGAGAGAGAGTAAAAATACCTCTGATCTCTATTGCCAGTAAAATTTCATGTGTAGGGAACACTTTGTACTTGGTTTCAAAATTATTAACCTGGTACCAATTCCACTACAGTAGATATTAAAACTGAAAATTTATGACCAATTTCTAAATTCAGGATGACTCTCCTTATAAGAATTCTAATTTTTCCTGTGTAAAGCTTATACATTGCAAATAAAAATAGATTTTCAGGGAGTCCACATTCATATTGTTCTCTTTTTATGAGGTACTGCATTCTAAATTAGAAACGTTGCTTCTTCCTGCAGGGAGTATGGGGTGGGGTGAGAGGAGATGTAAGTTAATCTTGAAGTTTTGTCATCTCTGAAATTCCTAATCACTTCATTTGTGTGAGATTAAAGCAGATATTTGGTAAGTTAAAAAAGTCATTATTGCTTTTAGTAAAGAAAGCAATAAATGAATGCTGAGATTAATTAAGAGCAGAAGAGAAGCCAAATCATTTAATCAAGATCTAGGGTTATTTGATGTGAATATATTCCAAAATGATCAAGCAAACCAAACACTAGAAAAATCATTCTTGGTCTGGAAAAATCAGAATATTGTACACTGTTTTACCAGGATTTACCCAGGATTTAGATGTTTGATAGAGTTTCTTTGTTTTGCTGATGGACCAGCAATGGGGTGACTAGAGGCAATGACCCTCCTCTCAGAGTCTTCTCTAGAAGGTAGAGTCCTCATTGCCACTTAATCTTCTATAAACCTAAGCTCCTTATGTAATCTTTTTGAGCCTCAGTTTCCTCAGTTAAAATATCTATTTATGCAACAGACATTTGTTGAGCTTCTACAATGGATTAAAAATTGGCATATATATCATAATACCTATATCATTGTGAGGGCAAAAGCTCCGGACTCAATTAGTACTCAGGCATCATTATTGCCTCTCATTTCATCCCTTTTCAAGGTCATGTTTCCTCTGCCTGTTGTACTCTTCTTCTTTCCATTCAATTTTGCTGGGCTAACTCCTAGGTATCCTCCTGATCCCAGCCTTCCTTGACCTCTATGAGGCCCCTCAGTTTTACAGTGTTCTAGCATCCTATGCTTTTTATTCATAACATTTACCACAATTAAAATTATTGGGGTGATTATTTGTTTATTGTCTGCCTCCTTACTATTTTGTTGGCATTGCTGAGGATATTATCTGACACCTAGAAGGTGTTTAATAAATACTGTTATTAAGTATGTGAATTGGAATTTCATTAAAAAAAAAAAAAAGGATAAACTGGGAGAATTTAAAGATGACTCCAAGATTTTTAGATTGAATAATGGTGCCATTAATAAAATAAGGCAATAGATAAGGGAGAAAATATAATGAGTTTTTGTTTTAAACATGTTGGAATTAAAGGTATTGTAAGAGATGAGAACTGAAGATACACGTTTAAAAGCACTTATGCATTGTGTGGTAGATCAGCTTTGGAGATAGCTGAGGGAAGCTAAGAACAGTATCCTAGAGAAAACAATAAAGTATAGGGGGAAGAACTATGTGATAGTTAATTTTAGTGTCAGTTTAGCTAGGCCACACTAACCAGACATTTGGTCAAACATTATTCTAGCTGTTTCTAGATGAGTATTTTTTTTTTATTAGATTAACCTTTAAATCGGGGATTTTCAGTAAACAGATTGGCCTCTACAATGTGATGGGGCTCATGCAATCAGTTTAACCTCTTAACAGGAACAAATTGACCTCCTGAGAGGAAGAGAGAATTCTACCAGAGGACTGCTTAGAAATTGAACTACAATTTTTCTCTGTATCTGCAGTCTCTACTGGTCTATCCCATTGTGTATGTGTTTGTGTTTATATCTATACACACACACATACACATACACACACACACAGATTGAAAATAAAATAATTAAAGGGATAATTGATTTAACATAATTCCAAATCACAAGAGTCAGAAAATAAAATTTAAAACATTGACAATTAATCCTCTGTGTCCTTGCTGAAATAAATTATGATTTTCTATGCATGTTTTCCATACCTAAATGCTTTTATTTTTACTGCTTTTGTGTAATTTAACATAAATTCACTTAATCTATCAAAATTATGACATTACAGAAATGAGCAATAGTAGTAACAGGAAATAGGATTGTGATGGTTTAGGAGTCATGATTCTTTCAAACACAGAATGACTGTTTCTTAGAATCTTTCTACTTTTACCCTCAGAAATATATGTGTGGTTCTGAATTTTGATTTGCTGATGCTCTATAACTGTGACAACATTAGCATGTAGGTGCTTCTCCAACAGGTCTTTCATGAAAGCAGAAAAAGGAAAAAAAAAAAGAAAGAAAGAAAAAGGGTCAGTTTAAGTGTTATTTCAACTGATGAAATATTTACACATATCTCTACAAGCCTCAGGCAAAACCAAGCAAGAATTCTGACGACCAAGATACCACGTACTTTGTACCAGAATGTGTAATGTGAAGAAAAACTGGACAGAAAAGCCAATAATTGAAAAACCTTAATTCCATTCAGGCATATTTCAACAGGAAATGCTTAGTCTGAAGGCCCTCTATGTGCTGACCTCACCAGATTTCAACACAAAGGAGGTGGGTGAATGTGGTAAGCCATTTTAAGACTAGAATGGAAGTTCATAATCATCTACTCTAATTCCTTTACGTACCTATAAACTAGGGTCCCAGAGAAGTTAAGTGACTAACACAAAGTCTGACAGGTAGAATTTTTAGAAATAAAAGATAGGATACTAGCCAGATCTTCAAAATAGCAGCCTTATATTGCCAAAGCTAATTCAGGTAACTCCCATGTTAGCTACCATAGTATACAACTAGAAGAATTTATTGAACATGCTGTTAAGCCTAGAACCCCAATGTCCTAATTCCAGTCCAGTATTTTCATTGTGAATATTTTGTTGCCTTAATAAATTATATGTATTCTCTACTGTTGAACAAATAAATAAATGTATAATCTTCTACTTTACAAAAGACTTTATTTTACTTGATCTCACAGCAACATCCTGAAGTGACATATAATGATTCTCTTTCTAAGGTCACACAGTTCTTAAGAGCTGAACTGGAACCCAGGTTTTCTGATATTTTCCAGCACCTTTGGACACATTCCTATTTAGTCTTAAAGTCATATAATTAATTGGTATGTCAGGATAAGAACTCAGGCTTGAGCAATGTGAAAAAGTGATTTACTTTACCGACTAATTTGATAAGAAGACACAGATAAAAAACTATAACCACCAGTGAGTTTCATCATTTGGGTTTTAAGACCTTTCAACATCATCAAACAATTAAATACAAGAGCCAAGGCTCTGTGCTTCTGATTATAAGAATCCAAGGAGTAACTTAAAAAAAAAAAGGTAATGAATAAAGGCAAAAGCAAATTTGTGTTATGGAAGCACATATTTATTATAGCATTCAAAATCTCATTCCAGGTTACTAGGGAATGTGAATTCATTTTTAAAATGTTTATTTAATTTCTTCCTTTGTTTCCTAATGAAGCCATAAATCCCTTGGGACCAGGCATCCCCACAGATTGTGACACACTGCCTTCAGACTCCCTGACATTCTGATAAAACTGTCAGTATGTACAGTGATGGCAGATGTGATAAAGAGATCATCGTGGCTCTCACTGCCTATATTTTATTATTTGTTACATCCATCTTCTATTTCTGGAAAACATTCCCAACTGCCTGCAGCAGAGCTAGGAGCCAGAGATGGAAAATATGTTGTTTTTCTCACAGTTTTCAACCTAACTTGCCTACCACTAATTATGCAATACAGGTAGGTAGAAATAATACTAGAAAACATGTCTTGAACATTGGTTTCATTAACTGGTTTCATTACAATAACCTTATTTCTGATCTTTTCTATTTCAGGATTCTGGTAGACTCATTAAAAATGTTTTCTCTACAGTGTTTTATAACCTTTTGACATTTTCTTCTTAAACAAGTCATGCCCATTTTTTTTCTTAAAGTCTATAAATAGGAAGAGTGAGTGGGAAGAAATGGACACATTAACCCCTTAAACACTTATAACCTGACAGATTTTAAGTGGATAAGTTATACCAAGACATTTGTTATTATTTTATTTTGAGGATATGTTATACAATAACTAAAACATTCTATGTGAATTTATCTACTTTAATTACCAGTGAAATAGCAAGCATTTAATACATAATGTATCTACAACTGATAGGAAAACAATAGGGAATTGTGTTCTTTTCTGAGTTTCTGAGGACAATTTGGGCTGCTTTAAAAGAAGGGAGGAATTTTCGCTGTGTTTGACATGTCTCCCATTACTCTATACTTTTCCAGAGCTTGGGAATATGAAGCTATATATGACTCATAACCCTGGATGTTTTTATAACTTCTACATAAATCTAGTGTACTCTTGTTAATTATTTATGATTATTTTATACTTCTATCTATTTCAGGGTTTACTTTTCCCTTTAATCAAATGATGACAAAGAGCACTATAATAATTCTATTTAGAAATTATTTGAATTTATTTTTAATGTTTATAAATTTTATTTCATGGCATAATAGAAACCATTTATTTCATAAATAATCTATAAATTTAATAATATTCAATAGAATCAATAGTTAAAACCTCCAACCATTCATCCTTTAGCATAACTACTCTCATGTTTTAAAATATGCTGATTAAAATTTACTTCTTTTTATAACCCTTGGCCACCATTTCTTAGAAGTTATATCTGATCAGACAAACGCATGAAAGAAAAATAATAAGGCAAAATACTAACACACTATTTAATAATCCCTGATTAAAAATTGACTTGCATATACAAATATATTAATTAAAAATTTATATTTATTATTAGGGTAACTTTTTTCCTAATATCACATTCTTTTCAAATATTATATTTATTATAGGAACAGTACATTTTGTAAATTATAAATCATCCTTCTTGAGAAATATAATTGATAAAAGATATCCATAATCTTGTTTTATAAATAGAGTCGTTTTGACATTTAAGATTAACTGGTGGTCACACATCAAAAAACGTGTGAAGAAGCTAGGATAAGGAAGTTTACTGAGTGTAGTATTTAAGTCATATGAACTGCCACCTCAAATTATGAACCAGCCATAATTTAAGTTAGAAAATCTACACCAAATGTCATGGATGTGATGGAAAATAAAATATATTGCCATTAAGGTGCTGGTCTTTGATCATTTAAAGGTCTCTAGTATCTAAAATAACTGCCAAATTAATTGTAGGAAAGACTTCTCTCT
This sequence comes from Aotus nancymaae, assembly GCF_030222135.1. NCBI lineage: Eukaryota > Metazoa > Chordata > Mammalia > Primates > Aotidae > Aotus > Aotus nancymaae. The sequence continues at coordinate 43,044,042 of NW_026988413.1, forward strand.
CAAATTAACGGGTGACAAAGAATGAAGCTTCTTGTGTATTTAAAATAAAGCAGTATTAAACTGAGTGACCTCAATTGATTCAAAAGAATCAATTACCAGTTTTTACTCTAAAGGAAAGCATCATTTAATATTCTATAATAGGTTACGGAATAATCTCTGAGCCCACCCCAAGATATGCTGGAGTCTTTTCCAGTGTGACAAATTTGACAAACTTCCTTGTCAAATAAATTTGTTACTTCTACCCTTAGACTTAAGAAACAATGGGACACTGGTGCATATTTCAACCCAAGAATATCTCTTTTTAAATTTAATTTTAAAAATTATTTTCGATTCAGGGAGTACATGTGCTTGTTTCTTACATGGGTATATTGCATACTGATGGGGATTTAGTTTTTAGTATACCCACTACCAAAATAGTGAACATTGTACCTCATAGGTATTTTTCAGCCCTTGCCCCCTTCCATCATTCCCCCTTTCGGAATCCCCAGTGTCTATTATTTTCATTTTTATTCCTATGAGTACCCATTGTTTACCTCACACAAGTGTGACAATGTGATACTTGGTTTTTGGTTTCTGAGTTAGTTCATCTAGGATAATGGCATCCTGCTCCATCCATGTTGCTACAAAGGGCATGATTCTATGCTTTTTTATAACTGTGTAGTATTCCATGATCTATATATACCATGTTTTCTTTATCCAGTCAACCACTGATGGACACTTAGGTTGGTTCCATGACTTCACAATTTTGAGTAGGGCTACAATGATTTTTTTTTCCTTTGGGTAGATACCCAATAATGGGATTGCTGAATCTAATGGTTTATTTTTCTTTGAGAAATCTCCTCAGTGTTTTCCATAGAGATTGAACTAATTTACATACCCACCAATGGTGTATAAGCATTCCCTTTTCTCTGCATCCATGGCAACACCTGTTGGTTTTTGACTTTTTAAAAGCCATTCTGACTAGTATAAGATGATAACTCATTGTGGTTTTGATTTGCATTTATCTGATGATTAGTGATGTTGAGCATTTTTTTTCAGTGTGTTGGCTGGGCATTTGTATTTCTTCTATTGAGAAATGTCTATTCAGATCCTTTGTGCAGTTTTTAACACAGCTTTTTTTTTTTTAAAGTTTATTTGAGTTCTTTGTAGATTCTGGATATTTGTCCTTTGTCAGATGCATAATTTGAAAATATTTTCTCCTATTCTGTAGGTTCTTTGTTCTATTGAATATTAGTTTTACTGTGCAAAATCTTTTTAGTTAAGTAGGTCCCATTTGTCTATGTTTATTTTTGTTGCATTTGCTTTTAGAGTTTTCTTCATAAAAAAATCTCCAGAAGAATTTTTCCTAGGTTTTATTCTAGGAGTTCTATTGTTTCAGGTATAGCATTTAACTCTTTAATCAATCTTTAGTTAATTTTTATATATGGTCAGAGATAGGGATCAAGTTTTATTCTTTTGCATATGGCTGGCCAATTTTCCCAACACCATTTATTGAATAGAATGTCCTTTCCCCATTATTTGTTTTTAACAACTTTATCAAAGATTAGTTGGTTGTAGGTATGTGACTTTGTATGCAGGTTCTCTATTTTGTTTCATTGATCTATATGTCTATTTTTGTACCAGTGTCATGCTGTTTTAGTTACTATAGCCTTATAGTATAATTTGAAGTCAGGCAATTTGATGCCTCTAAATTTATTATTTTTGCTTAGGATTGCTCTGGCTATTCAGAATATTTTTGGTGCCATATGAACTTTAGGAATTTTTTTCTCATTTTGGGGAAAAATTATTTTGATAATGTGACAGAAATTGCATTGAATCTGTAGATTGTTTTAGGCATATGGTCATTTTAATGATATTGATTCTTCAAATCCATGAGCATAAGATGTTTTTCTATTTGTTTGTGCCATCTACAATTACTTTCATCACTGTTTTGCAGTTCTCCTTATAGTACCTCCAATAGATTGAATAGGCGTTATGAGAATGAATACCCTTTTCTTGTTACAGTTCTCAGGGGAAATGCTTTCAGCTTTTTCCCATTCAGTGTAATGTGGATGTGGGTTTGTCATTTGTCATAGATGGCTCTTATTATTTCAAGGTAAGTTCCGTTGATACGTAGTTTGTTGAAGGTTTTTATCAGGAAAGGGTATTGGATTTTATTGAAAGCCTTTTCCTGCATTTATTGAAGATAATCATACAGTTTTTGTTTTTAGTTGTTTCTGTGACGAATCATATTTATTGATTTGCAGATGTTGAAACACCCTTGCATCCCTCTAAAATAAAACCCACACGATCATGATAAATTATTTTTTTGATGTGCTGCTGTCCCCAATCTTTTCTGGTTTGTAAGTTATCTGCTGAGAAGTACAATGTTACTCTGATGGGATTGCCTTTATAAGTGATTAGATGCTTCTATCTTGCTGCCTTTAAGAATTTTTCCTCTACATTGACTGTAGACAATCTGATTTGGTTTGCTGGTATCTTATTAAGGATTCTTGTATCTAAGTTCATCAGAAATATTCACCTTTTGTTGTTGTGTTCTATCCTGATTTTCATATCAGAGTTATAGTAGTTTCATAGAATGAGTTAAGGAGGAACCCCACCTCCTTAATTTTGGGGGATAGTTTTAGTAGAGTGGTACCAGCTCTTCTTTCTATGTCTAGTAAAATTTGGCTGTGAATGCATCTGGTGATGGACTTTTTTGTTGTTGTTGGGAGATATTCTCTTACTAATATGGTTTGGCTCTGTATCCCCATCCAAATCTCATCTCAAATTGTAATCCCCAGATGTCAATGGTGGGACATGGTGAGAGGTGATTGGATCATGGGGATGGTTTCCCCCATGCTGTTCTCATAATAGTAAGGCACTTCTAATGAAATCTGGTTGTTTGATGAGTGTTTTACACTACCCTGCTCACTCTCTCTTTCCTGCCACCATGTCAGACATGCCTTGCTTTCCCTTTGACTTCTACCATGATTGTAAGTTTCCTGAGGCCTCTCCAGCCATGTGGAACTGTCAATCAATTAAACCTCTTTTCTTTCTAAATTACCCAGTCTCAGGTAGTATCTTTATAGCAGTGTGAAAAGGAACTTAATACAGAGAATTGGTACTGAGGTAGTGGAGAAGTGCTATAAAGATAGCCTGAAAATGTGGAAGTGACTTTGGAACTGAGTAAGAGGCAGAGGTTGGAACAGTTTGGAGGGCTCAGAAGAAGACAGGAAAATGTGGGAAAGTTTAGAACTTCCTAGAGACTTGTTGAATGGCTTTGACCAACATCCTGATAATGATATGAACAATGAAGTCCAGGCTGAGTTTGTCTCAGATGGAGATGACGAACTTACTGGGAACTGGAGCAATGGTCACTCTTGCTATGCTTTAGCAAAGAGACTTGCGGCATTTTGCACCTGTCCTAGAGATCTATGGAAATTTGAACTTGAGAGAGACGATTTAGGGTATCTGGCAGAAGAAATTTCTAAGCAGAAAAGCATTCAAGATGTGACCTGGATTTTCCTGAAAGCATACATCTATATGCATTTACAAAAAAGATGATTTGAAATTGCATGTCCTTTGTATGGACATAAATGGAGCCATAGGCCATTATCCTTAGCAAACTAACACAGAAAAAGAAACCAAATGCTGCATGTTCTCACTTACAAGTGGGAGCTAAATGATGAGAACACACAAACACTTAGAGAGGAACAACACACACTTGGCCTTTTGGAGGGTGGAGGGTAGGAGGAGGGAAAATCAAGAAAAATAACAAATGATTTCTAGGCTTAATACACAGGTGATGAAATAATCTGTAAAACAAATCCCCATCACACAAGTTTACCTATGTAACAAACCTGCATTTGTACATGAACTTAAATAAAAGTTAAAATAAATAAATAAATTAATTAATTAATTTACTCTCAAGTTCTACAAAGTGAAAAAAAATTAAAAACATTCTTGTGATTTTGATTGCACTTTTCTAACTTTTTAAAACAATTTTGGAAAAATTACCAACTTTACAGAATTAAATCTTCTACCCACAAACATGGTATACATTGTTGAAAATGTCTTGCAATGATACATTGTTACCCTTTTACTTTATAGTAAAAAGTTATTAAAATAAGAAAATGTTTTTATATTAACCCTTTTGGCCATTTCCAGTGCTCTTCATTTTTCTGTATAGATTCTCCCTAAAGAACTTTCTTTACTATTTCATCTAGTTCAGTTCTACTGGCATTGAATTTTCTCAGAGTTTGTCTGTAGCAGTATTTATCTTACTTTCACTTTTGAAAGGTACTTTATCTGAGTATAGAATTCTAAATTGAGAGTATTTTGTAGATAACACTCTGGGCTTGCAAAATTTCTAAGAAGTTAGCTGTGTATAATATATACTTTTAACCTCTGTCTTATTTTTCCTTTCTTTCTGTTTTTCATTTTCACCTAGGATTCTCTAGACTTCTTTGATCTTGGTTTTCTTTTGTTTAATATGTTTAAAATCATCAGCTATTACATTTTCACATATTTTTTGCCCTACTTCCCAAAGTTCGAACCCTTCTCTTTTTGAAACTGTACTTCTTTTGTTAGACTTGTTGATATTTCACAGAGTTCTTGGATGTTATGTTTTAATTTTTAAACTCATTATTCTTTCTATGTTTCTGTTTAGATCAATTATATTAGCCTATCTACAAGTTTATTATTTTCTCAGTTGTATAAGCAGTATATATAAAAATTTGTGGCACTCAATTAAAGCATTTCTTCAACAGAATTTTTCTCCCATTTACATAATATTAAGATCTAAATATGTTCTTTTTTATTAGAACTTATTCTTTTGATCTATGAATTTCTACAGTATATTTGTAAAATATCAAATATGCAGATAATTTTAGCTATCTTCTTATTGAAGACTTCTAAATTAATTGTACTGAAATCACAAAATGTATTCTGTAAGGCCAATCCTTTGAAACGTTGAGACTTACTATACAGCCTACTTTACAGTCAATTTTTCTTAAAGTTTCATATGCGTATAAAAATAACATGTATTTGCTAATGTTTATCAGTAGGGTTTTATATAAACCTATCTGGTAAAACTTGTTAATTTCATTGCTCAAGTTTATATCCCTATTGATTTTTAAATTTGCATTTGTTGGTACATGTTCCATCTTCCAAATAGTAGAAGTAGAAACTCAAGTTTTTCACTCTGATAGTACATTTGTACATTGCTTTTATTTTAGTTCTATCAATTTTTCTTTTATGTATTTTGAAGTTATTTTAACATATATTCATAATTTTTACATATGATTTCAAGAACTGAAAACTTAATTATTAAGTAATATTCCCTTTGTCACTATCAGTGGTTTTTTTTTTTTAGTTTCAAAGTCTATTTTGTCTAATAATGCTAAAATTATACTAGCTTATTTTTGGTTAACTTAGACTGGTATTTCCGTTTCCATCCTTTGCCCAACTGTGCCTTTATGTTCAGAGCATATTTCTTGTAAAAAGCTATATAGTTTAAATCCCAGTCACTTAATATCTATGCTTCAACTTAGATTTTATATAATTTTTATCTAGAGTGTGATTAGTGATATTTTGAATAGCTTTCTGTCATTTTATTTTGTGCTTTCTGTTCATCCCACTTTTTCTATTCTTTCTCTTCTTTCTTACTTTATAATTATTTATTTATTTTTCTTTTTATTGATTTAAGAGTCATATGTTATAATTTTATTATTCTAACGTTTACTCTTAAAATACTAATAGGTAGTGTGTGATCCAGGAATACATTTTTAATTTTGATAAGAGGATATTTATCAGACAATTATTATAAATAAGATCAATACATTAGATAATGATGTTGCATCAATGGTCTGATGATGATACATTTTTGGAAATTATGTCAGAAAGTGTTCCTAATCTTGAAAGTATATAACTATTTAGAGGTAATAAAACATTAAAATACAGCTTCCTCTCAAATTATTAAGATAATATGTATTGGGGTGAGTGTGTGTGTGTGTGTGTGTGTGTGTGTGTGTGTGTGTTTTATGTTAACGAAGATCAAAATGTGGTCAACTTGTTTTTACCAGTTTGTCAAATGACATAACACAGGCCCTGGAGGTTTCCTGAGCTGAAAATTTAAAAAGGTTTAAAGACTTTGGAAGAATAAGAGAGAGAAGAGAAAAAAATTTTGGCATGTCATATCTCTTGCCCATTTTACTACTAAAATTTTTGTCTTTTATATCAAATTTTAATATTTATATATTAGCAATATAACCTCTTTTTCTTTAATCTACATTGCAAACATTTTCTCCTAATTTTTCAATTGTCTTTAAACTTTACCTGACCAACACACGTGTAAATCAAGTCAGATTCACTATTTTTTCTTTATTGCATCTGAATTTTGGGTCATAGTTAGAAGGTGTTTCTCTATGATCAGTTTATATTGGAATTTATTTTTATAGTACTTGTATGGTTTTATTTTTTATATTTAGACTTCTGAGGAATTTTAATAATTACAAATATGTGTGGTATGAGATATTAACCTAGTGTTATCTCTTCAGTAGTAGTTATTTTTTAAATAAAAGATGCATTTATTGACTGAAAACTCAAATATAACCAGTGCTTTTTATATTTTTTAATTTTTAAAGTATTTTTTAAAATTCTTGTGAATATATAGTAGGTGTATATATTTATGGGGTGCATGAGATGTGTTGATATAGGCATGCAATGTGAAATAAGCATCATGGAAAATGGGGTATCTATCTCCTTAAGCATTAATCTTTTGAGTTACAAGTAATCTAATTACATTCTTTAAGTAATTTTATAATATACAATTGTTATTATTAACTATAGTCACCATGTTATGCTATCAAATAATAGACTGTATTCATTCTTTCTATTTCTTATACTCATTAACTATCCCTTCCTTCACCCCAACCTCCCACTATTTTCCCAGCCTCTGGTAACTATCTTTCTACTCCCTATGTTTTTGAGTCCAAATTGATTTGATTTTTAGATTCCACAAATAAGTGAGAACATGTGATGTTTGTTTTTATGTACCTGGCTTATTTTATTTACCATTACGATCTCCAGTTTCATTCATGCAGTTGCAAGTGACTGGATCTCATTCTTTTTTACGGCAGAATAGTACTCCATTGTGTTTATGTACCAAATTTTCTTTATCCATTCATCTGTTGATGGACACTTAGGTTGCCTCCAAATCTTGCCTATTGTGAATAGTGCTGCAATAAACATGGAAGTGCAAATATATTTTCAATATACCAATTTTCTTTATTATGGATATATACCTAGGAGTGGAATTAAAGGATCGTATGGTAGCTCTATCTTTAGTTTTTTGAAAAACTGCTAAACTGTTCTCTATAGTGACTGTACTAATTTACATCCTTAACAACAGTGTACAATAGCTTTTCTGAAAATTTTCAGCAGAATTTTTCATTGTCTGCCTTTTGGATAAAAGCCATTTTAACTGGGGTGAGATGTTTTATTGTAGTTTTGATTTGAACTTCTCTGATGTTTAATGATGCTGAGCACACTTTCAGATATCTGTTTGCCACTGGATATCTTCTTTAAAGAAATGTTAATTCATATTTTTGATCATTTCTAAATTGAATTATTAGATTTTTTCCTATAGAATTGTTAGAGCTGCTTATATGTTCTCACTATTAATCCATTCTCAAAGGGGTTGATTGCAAATATTTTCTCCTGTTCTGTGATTGGCTCTTCACGCTGTTGGTTGCTTCATTTACTGTGCAGAAACTTAAACTTGATGTGATCCCATTTGTTCATTTTTGCTTTGGTTGCCTGCGCTTGCTGCACATTACTCAAAAAGTCTTTGTCCAGACCAATGTCCTGGAGATTTTCCCCAGTATTTTCTTGTAGTAGTTTCATAGTTTGATGGCTTAGATTTAAGTCTTTAATTCACTTTGTATTTTTGTATATGGTGAGAAATAGGGGCCTAGTTTTATTCTTCTGCATATGGATATCCAGGTTTCCCAGAATCGTTTATTGAAGAGACTGTCATTTCCCCAATGTATGTTCTTAGTACCTTTGTCAAAAATGAGTTCACTGTAGGTTTGTGGATTTAATTCTGGGTTCTCGTAGTCTGTTCCACTGCTATAATGTGTCTGCTTTTATGGTGGTATCATGCTGTTTTGGTTACTATCATTCTGTAGCATAATTTGAAAATCTGAAGTCAGGTAATGTGATTCTTCCAGTTTTATTTATTTATTTATTCATTCATTCATTTATTTAGCTTAGGATAGCTTTGGCTATTTTGGGTCTCTTGTAGTTCATATATATTTTAGAATTTTTTTTCTATTTCTGTGAAGAATGTCATTGGTATTTTGATCAGGATGCACTGAATTTGTAGATTGCTTGGGGTAGTATGGACATATTAACAATATTTATTCTCTCTATACTTGAACATGGAATGTCTCTCCATTTTTTGATGTCCTCTTCAATTTCTTTTATCAGTCTTTTATAGTTTTCCTTATAGAGATTTTTCACTTATTTGGTTAATTCCTAGATATTTAATTTTATGTGTGGCCATTATAAATATTATTACTTTTTAATTTCTTTTTCACACTGTTCACTGTTAGCATATAGAAATGCTACTTACTTTTGAATGCTGATTTTGTACCTTGTGACTTTATTGAATTTATTTACCAGTTCTAATAGCCTTCTTGTAGAGTCTTTAGCTTTTTCCAAATGTAAGATTATATCTTCTGCAAACAAGGATATTTGACGTTCCCATTTCCAGTTTGGATGCCCTTTATATCTCCCTCTTTTCTGATTGCTCTAGCTCGGTCTTCCAGTACTGTGTTGAATAAGAGCAATGACACAACATCCTTGTTGGGGTATTAGAGGAAAGGCTTTCAGTTTTTTCCTCATTAAGTATGATACTAGCTATGTGTCTGTAGTATATGGATTTTATTATATTGAGGTATGTTCCTTCTATCCCCAGTTTTTTTTAAGGTTTTGATCATGAAGAGATGTTAAATTTTATCAAATGCTTTTTCAGCATCAATTGCAATGGTCATATGGATTTTGTCCTTCATTTTGTTAATATGATGTACCACACTGACTGATTTGTTTATGTTGAATTATCTTTGCATCCCAGGGATAAATCTTACTTGGTCTTAATGAATGATCCTTTTAATATATTGCTGAATTTAGTTTTCTAGTATTTTGTTGAGGATTTTTACATCAATATTCATCAGAGATATTGGTTTGTAGTTTTCTTTCTTTGATGTGTCTTTGTCTGGTTTTGATATCAGGGTAATACTGGCCTCATAGAATGAGTTTGGGAGTATTTCCTTCTCCTCTATTTTTTTGGAATAGTTTGAGTAGAATTACTATAAGTTCTTCTTTGAATGTTTGGTAGAATCCAGCAGTGAATCTCTCAGGTTCCAGGATTTTCTTAATTGGGAGACTTTTTATTACTGCTTCAATCTCGTTATTTGTTACTGGCCTGTTCAGGTTTTGGATTTCTTATGGTTCAATCTTGGTAGGCTGTATGTATCTAAGAATTTGGCCATTTCTTCTAGATTTACCAATTTGCTGGCATATAGTTGCTCATAGTAGCCACTAATAAACCTTTGAATTTCTTCAGTATCAATTTTAATGTCACCATTTTTGTTTCTAATTTTATTTATTTGTATTATCTCTCTGTTTGTTAATCTGGCTAAAGGTTCATCAATTTTGTTAACTTTTCACAAAACCAACTTTTTGTTTCATTGATCTTTTGTATTTTATTTTTTCATTTCAATTGTATTGATTTCTACTCTGATGTTATAATTTCTTCTCTTCTACTAATTTTGGGTTTGGTTTGCTCTTGCTTTTCCAATTCTTTAAGATGCATCATTAGATTGTTTATTTGAAGCAGTTGGGTTTTTTCTTTTTTATAGTTGGCACTTATAGCTATTAACTTCCCTCTCAGTGCTACTTTTGCTGTATCCCATAGGTTTTTATATGTTGTTTTTCCATTATTATTTGTTTCAAAAAAAGTTTCAATTTATTTCTTAATTTTTTTATTGACCCACTGGTCACTCAGGAGCAAACTGTTTAGTTTCCATTTATTTGTATAGTTAGAAAATATTCTCTTGTTATTATTTTCTTGTTTTATTCCATTGTGGTCAGAGAAGATGCTTGATATTATTTCAATTTTTTGAGTTTTTTAAGACTTCTTTTCTGATCTAACATATGGTCCATTCTTGAGAATAATCCATGTGCAAGGAAAAGAATGTGTATTATGCAGGTATTCAATGAATAATTCTGTAAATATCTGCTAGATACATTTAGTGTATGGTGCAGATGAAGTCTAATGTTTCTTTGTTGATTTTCTGTCTGGAAGATCGTCCCAATGCCAAAAGTGAGGTGTTGAAATCTCCAGCTATTATTGTATTGGGACCTATCTCTCTCTTTAGCTCTAATATATTTTTTTTTTTACATATCTGGGTGCTTCATATTTAGATGTGTATATATTTAAAAATATTATATTCTCTTGCAGAATTGGCCCCTTTATCATTATATAAGGATCTGCCTTGTCTCTTCTTGTCATTTTTGTCTTGAAACCTGTTTTGTCTGATGTAAGTATAGTGAATTCTGTTCTATTTTGGTTTTCATTGTCCTAAAATATCTTTTTCTATCCCTTTATTTTCAGTCTCTGTGTGTCTTTATAGGTGAAGTGTGTTTTTTGTAGGCAACAGATCAATAAGTCTTTTTATTCATCCATTTAGCCAGTCTGTATCTTCTGATTTGAGAGTTTGATCCATTTACATTCAATGTTATTATATTACTGATAAACAATTTTGTTAATTGTTTTCTGGTTGTTTTCTCTTCCTTTTTTCTTTTCATTCTCTCTTCCTCTAGTGAGGGTGATTCTCTCTGATAATATGAGTTAGTGTTTTCATTTTTATTTTTTTCTGTATCCATTGTATGTTTTTTGGTTTGAGGTTCCCTTGAGGCTTGCAAGTACTACATTATAATCCATTATTTTAATCTAATAACAACTTAACACTATGCATAAACAAAAAAAAACACAAAATAAAAACTCTAGGCCTCACCTTCATCCACCTGGTTTTTAACTTTTTGTTGATTTTATTTATATTTTAGTGTATTTACTGTATCTAGAAAGGTTGTTGTAGTTATTTTTGATTGGTTGATTGTTTAGTCTTTCTACTTAGGTTAAGGGTAGTTTATACACCACAGTTACAGTGTTATATTACTCTGTGTTTTTCTTGTACTTACTTATGAGTTTTGTACCTGCAGGTGATTTCTTACTGCTTATTAATGCCCTTTTATTAATACTTCTTATTGAAGTACTCTCTTTATCATTTCTCATAGGATAAGTCTGCTATTCATAAAATCCCTCAGCTTTTGCTTGTCAGGGAAAGATTTTTTGGTTCTGATTGAAATACTCCCTTTAGCATTTTTGTAGGACAGATTTGATATTGGTGAAGTTCCTCAGCTTTTGTTTATCTGGGAAAAGTTTTTATTTCTCTTTCATGTCTGAAAGATATTTTCACTGCATGTACTGTTCTATAGTAAAAGCTTTTTCCTTCAGCGCTTTAGATACGTCATGTCATTCTCTCTTGGTCTGTAAGATTTTCACTGAAAAGTCTGCTGTCAGATGTATTTGAGCTCCATTGTATGTTATTTGTTTCTTTTCTCTTGCTGCTTTTCAGATTTTTTTCTTTATTCTTGACCTTGGGGAATGTGATTATTGAATGTCTTGAGGTCTTTGGGTTAAATCCACTTGGTGTTCTACAACTGTCTTGTACTTAGATTTTGATATCTTTCTTTAGGTTTAGGAAGTTCTCTGTTATTATCCCTTTGAATAAACTTTCTACCACTATTTCTTTGTCTACCTGCTCATGAAGGCCAATAACTCTTACATTTGCCCTTTTGAGGCTATTGTCTAGATCCAGTAGGCATGCTTCATTGTTTTTTACTTTTTTTTCTTTTGCCTCCTCTGACGGTTTATTTTGAATTAGCCTGCCTTCAAGCTCACTAATTCTTTCTTCTGCCTGATTCATTCTGCTACTATAGAATGCTGATACATTCTTTAGTATGCCAATTGCATATTTCAGCTCCAGAATTTCTGCTTGATTCTTTTTAAGTATTTCAATCTCTTTGTTGAGCTTCTCTGTGAGACTTCTGAATTCCTTCTCTGTGTTATCTTGAATTTTTCTGAATCTTCTCAACATGGATGTTCTGAATTCTCTGTCCAAAAGGTTGCATATCTCTGGTTCTCTAGATTGATCCTTGGTTGCTTATTTAGTTCATTTGATAAGGTTATGTTTTCCTGGATGGTGTTGATGCTCGTAGATGTTCTTTGCTCTCTGGGCATTGAAGGGTTGGATATTTATTGTGGTCTTCATTGGCTGGGCTTATTTGTAGATGTCCTTCTTGGGAAGGCTTGTCAGATATTTGAGAGGACATGGGTGTTGTGACCTAAGCTGTATGTGCTTTAGAAAGTACCCTCAAGTGCAGCAATTCAGAGAACTCTACCAGATCTTCAATAAACAGTATAAAATTTGAAGGAAAAAATTTGTAATGTTAATACACTTATTCTACCAGATCTTGTCCAAGATCATCAACTGGTACCTCTACAAGTCTGCAAAAATCACAGCATTACCAGGTGGATCTTTTTGTTCTACCATCTTGCTCCACTCAGTTATTTTTTATAAACATTAGAAAAATATATCTCTTGGATTCCTCTCTCCCTCATATATAAAAATGAGCCCACTAATTAAGATCTGAAGTGAGATTATAAGGCTTGAATCCATGGATTGAAATGTTAAGAAGATTCAGGATCTCTCTATACTTTTTTTCTAATAACTGATTAAAAGAACAATTAGGTGAAATTATCAATTTTTTTCTCAGAATGAAGTTTTTTAATGAATAAAAGAAAATACATAATATTACAAAAATAACCAGCTAGATTGAAACATAATTATGAAATATTTTCAAAGTCCTTTTTGACAAAGTATATATCCATCTGTTTTATAAAGACATTAAGTAACCAGATCCATGTTAGGTCTATTAAGTACCACATTTTAAAGTAGTAGTGAATGTAAATACTATTTTGTAATATTTGTACCAACTATAATTTGATACAAAAACGTCTCTGATTTACCATGGTGAGAAAACCGTAATTACTGCTAATGCTATTGTGGTTGATTACCTTCATTCAAAATTCAAAACTACATTTCAGTTAGAGTAAAAAAAAAAAAAGCTCTTTATTTCCACTCAAATAAAGATGAATTCTGTCTCTCAACCCCAGGTTAGTAATGTGTGCTCTAGATAAAGCACAACTAGCAAAATGTCAGCTGATAAAATAATTTAACACAGAGATTATCTTTTTTATACATCAGAATGTACCAGAATGTTGAAAAGTGAATACAGTTTTAATGACTCTAGGTGGTTCCTTCACACTTTAGTATCAGGATCATTCCTCCCTATGTAATAGGATGCCTTATTTGGATAGCCTCTTACACTTTATATTTGAGTATAATATACCTACTCCAGAAGAATATGGTACTATAGAAGCAGTGGTGTCCCATAATAAAAGGAGAGACAGCCTGACAAAAGTGAGTAAATACACATAGAATAATGCTAAGGACAGAAGACTAAGCAACGGTTAAAGAATTTTTTAATTGAAGGTAACTAATCTTTTCCATTTCAATTTTTTCTTAGAGGTAAATTATAAACAAAAATATATATAAAGTGTTTCAATTTAAAATAGCCTTGTAATATTTAATAAACTGCTGAAAAATTTTAAAGTGTATTAAGATTACAAATTTTGTCCTTCAAATCTTACTCTATTTAAGTCACATCAGCCATATACATAACTTCTACATTTTTATTACTTATAATTTTTCTTTTTCACTTGAAGTTTTTACAAACAGCAATAAATGGAAAATCAAAAAAAGGAACTAAAGCTTCTATAAAGTTAGAAAAATAAAAGCATTGCCTTAACTGAGTTACATTTCCTGAAAGAAACTATGCACAGAATTATAACCTAGTTTTCCTTTGTGCCCAAGGCTGAGTCATCAACTATTAAAAATACTTCTCTGCCATCTAGCCCATCAGTTGTCCTGAACAAAGACATTTCTTTCAATTAAAGTTTGATTCTAACAATGATAACAGAAGCAATTTGTTTAATAATGGAAATAAAAACAATGCTTGAAGTGATATTGAAAAAAGTCCACAACCTTAACTAAGTTAGAGAAAGCCAAATATTTATTTAGTATTCACTTTAGGTTGAACCTTATAAATAGATAATCTCATTTCTATAAATTAGGAAATGTAATTTTTATACTGTTATATTGATAGTAAGTAGCATAGTTGAGATTATATATTATGCTGGAGTCCACTCATCTGACTCTAAAATCACTTAAAATATGAATGCTTCACTTTAATCACTGTGTAGGTAATAGGAATAGAAAAACAAGATACAGCCCCTGTGCTAAGTCCATTGTACTATACAGGAGAATAGTATAGGGGAAACAGATAGTATAAGGGAAACAGATCCTTTCAATATATGCTCAAGTTGCTATGGGAACACAGAGCTTCCATATGGTTCTCCAGAGTCCTGTTTCTCTACATTATGCTGCCATTCACCAGAGAATATGCCTGCTAATGTATGCACTACAATATACAGAGAATAAAAATAATTATGCCTCAGTCATAAGGTTCTTCCAGAAGGTGCTATTCTTCTTAAGAAAATACCACTAGTGATGCAAAATAGAAGATGTGTACATTTTCATTTATCTCATGGCCATGAACAAATTTAATCAAATGTCTGATAATGCTTGAGAATAACAGCAAAATTAGAACTGTAGCTTACACATTTGCTACAAGTTTTTGGTATAGGAGGCATTACCTAATAGTCTTTAATCACAGCAGATGTAATTTCTAAAATGGCAAATGATACCATAAAAACATAATCTTTTTTGACATATCTTCAAGTATAGATTGTCTCTAAGACAAATGTCATATATGGAATCTCAAGTAATTTATATTCTAAGTAGTTATGCTCAATATTATTATAAATGTGTTTTCCTCTTTAATTTAGAAATGATTATACTTTAATTTCCTTCCATTAAGAAGGTCTTGAGATAGTTGATCCCTTTCTTATTCCAGTACACTAAATGGTATTTTGATTGATTTTGTTTGACGGACAAAATTAAGAAAAAGAAAAATGTATTGGTATTTATTACAGATTGTCTTTTATCTGAGCATAGTGTCAGCACAATGTTGAATTAAGTGGAATATCTGAAAAAGCACTATCAATAGTCTGGGAATTAATTTTAATATACCAATAGAAGAAATTGCCTAGCAAATACATTTCTTAAACTAATTGAAGACCATACTTTATTCAAATTTTCTTAGTTTTTACTTAATATTCTTTTTCTGTTCCAGGATTCTATCCAACATATTGCATGACATCTACTTGTCATTTATTCTTAGGTTTCTCTTGGCTGTGATAGTTTCTCAGTATTTCCTTGCTTTTGATGACCTTGATAGTTTGAAGGAGTATTGGCCAGGCATTTTGCAGAAATTTTCTCAGTTGGAATTTTTCTGATGTTTTTCTCATGATTAGACTTGGGTCACGGGTTTTAGGAAGAAAGAATACAGAAGTAAAGTGCCATTCTTTCCGCAAGAGCACATCCTATCAACATATCTTATCCCTGCTGACTTTAATGTTGATCACCTGATATGATGTTTCTCAGGTTCTCCTTTGTGAATTTACTATTTACTTCCCTTTTTCTGGAAGAAAGCCATTATCTACAGGCCATGCTTAAGGAGTAGAAAGTCATGCTCCACCTTTTTGAAGGTGGAGTATCTACACATTTATTTGGAATTCTTTTATAGATATTCGTTTATTCTCCTCTTTTTATTTATTTATCAATCTTTTATTTATATTGGCATGGACTTACAAATGTAAATTCAATTTACACATGGTTTTCATATAAAAGAGTGATTCAAGTTTTAAAAGTAAAAGTTATCTCTGAGAAAAACAAACATAAAGTGATCATATTGAGAAATTTAATTTAGAAATCAAAATAATATTTTAAGAATGAAAGACAAAACCAATTTCAATTAACTACTAATATTTCCTACTGTGCAATATTTATAAGAAATAATAAGAAAGCTAAAAGATACAAACTACATAGCCTTAAGTGGTGATATAGAAATTATCTAGCAAATCCAACTGGTGTGTAAGAAAAACACATGATTCAAGGTCAGAAGAGAGGTTTGAGTTTGCTTTGAAAGTTTTGCCTATTTACTAATCAAGTTAACTTAGTAATTATCAATTATAACATTTATTTGGACAGAATACATAAATCAAATTCTATTACATAACATTCAAAAGCCATAAAATTTTACTGATTCAGGAAAGGAAAATCCTATCAAATATAATACATATATAAGAAACTCATAAGAAATTTTAAAGTGCTATTTTGTTATTTATTTCAAAGAGTTTGTATATTAAGTGAAAATGTGCATTTTGGTGTAAAATGATATAAATTAATACAAATTACAAATTTTACTTGTTTCAAAGTATATATCTGTATATCCTAAAATTAAATGTCTTAAAAAATAAAAAATCAATTTCTTGACTCAGAATTTAAAATGTTGTTGAAGGAATAATTATACTTTTGACCTTTTATGAGCTACTAATATTAGTCTGGCTCTCCTTTATGATTAAATGCCAAAAATATGAAAAGAAATACATAATATATAATTTCCTACTAAATAAAATTGCATGTTAAATTCAAATCTGAAATGGGATACCTTTTATAACAAAGGAACATGTGAATGACTAAAATTTGCCCACAACGTACATACATACTTCACTGTACTGTCCATGAGTGCTATGTTGCTTACTTTTTATTTTAACTAATTTAAAATAAGTATTAATAAAACACTATCTACAATCACAATCACTTGAAGTAAAATATCATGGAGTAATACTGAAAAGCAATTCTGAGGTTCTATGAACACTCGATGCAATACATTCCTGCAACACTCTCTTTTTGGCCTTAAAGCATTTGTGCATCAAGGCCACAGTGTGAAATAAATAGCATCACCAGGTCCTCAAATCCTCTATCAGCCTCAGTCCATGAAAATGTTAACTAGAATTTTATATCCAATTGCCTACAAGATGACTTAGCTGAAAAGCTGTTTTTTCTCATTCAAGACATTGAAGACACCACCCCTTAACTCTTTTCTCACAAGGCGAAGACAAAAAAACTGGCTTAAACAACCTTTTCAGTGCGCTTTCTGTTGAGCACCAACCTAGCTTTGACTCTCCAGAACATATAACTCAAATGATTAAGGGAGATAAAAGAAATGTGGGAGATAATTTCTTACCTAAAATATCCTAAATGTCACACTCAAGGTGTCTCTCTTCTTCAGCCTCACTTTTATCTCACTTGTACTTTAAGATGAAGAGAATTTTCTGAAATTAGAGGAACCTCTAGGTCCTTTAATCATGCTAACAGACTTAATATTTGGAAAAGGAAAAGAAAAAATGCTAACTCTGTGGTCACAATTTATTATTTAATTAATTATGTTTTTATTCTTTCTAATAAAACCTCGAGTTCTTAGTAAAATTACTTATGTCTGAGAAATTAATTTTGTCTGAATAATATTACAGCAATATCACAGAAAGAGGTTTGGAAATGTTGATTTTTTTGTATATGACCAAGAATATCAACAACATTCCTGAATCCTGTATCCATTGCTTATATACACTGTATGGAGTAAAACATTTAGTTAGAGATGAACAACTCATGGTAGTTTCTTCGAGAAAACTCACAGTTATTTAATACTATTGTTGCCGTGGTGGTGGTGATGGTGGTAACAGTCTATTTAAACAGGTATATCCTACATTCACCTTATCCATGAAAAAATATCTTAATAAAAGATCCACAGTAGTCCAGCCTACATCAATGTAACTCTCTAGTATATCCTCCAGGTTAAAATGATTACAACTAAATAAGATACTGGCAGAACATAATTACTATTGTTATGTGACATCTACTATAAATGGTTGTTTAGTTCAAAGTATATCTGTGATGCTTCTAGTACTAGCTAGTATTAAACTTGTTTATACTTCGTGAGGATAAAATGAAATGATTTGCACATAAAAAGATGCTGAATCTTCTACTCCTTAAATCAAGGTATTATATATTTCACACAGGAAAACAATAATTTAAAAGTAAAAAATAAGACACTTTTAATAGGTAAGTGCATGCAATACAGATGTATTAGTCCATTCTCGCACTGCTATAAAGAAATACCTAAAACTGGGTAATTTATAAATAAAAGAGATTTAATTGTCTCACAGATCTGCAAACTGTACAGGCTTCTGCTTCTGGTTAGGCAAAAGGAAACTGACAATCATGGAAGAAGGTGAAGGGGAAGCAAGTACATATTCTAATGGCTGGCAGGAGAGAGAGACATAAAGGAGGAGGTGCTACACACTTTCAAACAACCAGATTTTGTGAGAATTCTATTAAGAGACTATACTAGGGATATGGTGCTAAACCATTAGAAACCACCCATGATCCAATCACTTCTTACCAGGCCCCACCTCCAATACTGGGGATTACAATTCAACATGAGATTTAGGAGACACAGAGCCAAATCCTATCATTCTACCCTTGCCCCATCCAAATCTCATGTTCTTCTTACATTTCAGAGCAGAATCATGCTTTTCCAACAGTCCCCCAAAGTCTTAACTCATTTCCACATTTCCTCAAAAGTCCAAGCCCAAAGTCTCATCTATGACAAGGTAAGTCCCTTCAGTCTATAAGCTAGTAAAATGAAAAATAAGTTAGTTACTTCCAAGATACAATAGAGATACAGGTATTGGGTAAATGCTCCTGTCCAAAAGGGAAAAGTTGGCCAAAACAATGGGGCTACATGTCCCATGCAAGTCTGAAACCTAGCACGACAGTCATTAAATCTTTAATCTCCAAAATAATCTCCTTTGACTCCATGTCTCACATCCAGACTGCACTGACACAAGGGGTGGGCTCCCAAGGGCTTGGGGAGTTCTGTCCTTGTGACTCTGCAGGGTACAGCCCCTGTGACTGCCTTCATGATGAAGGTGTTGAGTGCCTTCCGCTTTTCCAGGTATAGGGTGCAAGCTGCTGGTGGATCTACCATTCTGCGGTCTGGAGGACTGTAGCCCATGTCTCACAGCTCCACTAGGCAATGTCCCAGTGGGGACTCTGTGTGGGGACTCCAACTCTACATTTACCCCCTTCACTGCCCTAGTAGATGTTTTCCATAACGGCTCTGCCCCTGCAGCAGACTTCTGCCTGGACATCCATACATCCTCTGAAATCTAGGTCGAGGCTCCCAAGCCTCAATTCTTGCCCTCTGTGCACCCACAGGTTCAACATCACACAGAAGCCACCAAGGCTTTGGGCTTGTACCCTCTGAAGCAGCAGCCCCAGCTGTACCTTGACCCCTTTTAGTGATGGATGGAGCAGCTGTGATGCAGGGCACCATGTTCCAAGGCTACACAGAGCAGTGGGGTCCTGGGCCTTGGCCATGAAACCATTTTTCCCTCCTAGGCTTCCAGACCTATGATGGGAGGGGTTGCTGCAAAGGTGTCTGAAATGCCGATATTAGTTTGTTCTCACACTGCTATGAAGAAATACCTAAGACTGGGTTATTTATAAAGGAAAGAGTTTAATTCACTCACAATTCCACATTGCTGGGGACCCTCAGAAAACTTACAATCATGGTGGAAGGCAAAGGAGAACCAGGCACCTTCTTCACTGGGGAGCAGGATGAAGTAAGTGAGTGCAAGCAGGGGAAATGCCAGTTGCTTCTAAAACCATCAAATATCAGTAGAACTCACTCACTATCATGAGAACAGCCCTGTGATCCAATTATCTCCACCTGGCCCTACTCTTGACAATGGGGATTATGGGGATTATAATTCTAGGTGAGAATTGGGTGAGGACACAGAGCCAAACTATACGAATCCCCTTAAGGCATTTTCCCCATTGTCTTGGCTGCTAACATTCAGCTACTCATTACTTACATAAATTTCTGCTGCCAGCTTGAATTCCTCCACAGAAAATGGGTTTTTCTTTCCTACTACATAGTCAAGCTGCAAATTTCTCAAACTTTTACACTCTGCTTCTCTTCTAATATAAGTTCCAGTTTCAGATAATCTCTTTTCATACACATATGAGCATATGCTTTTAGAAGCAGCCAGGTCAGAATTTGAATGTTTTGCTGCTTAGAAATTTTTTCCACCAGATACCCTAAATAGTTTCTATCAAGTTCAAAGTTCAACAGATTCCTAGAGCAGAGGCAAAATGCTGCCAGTCTCTTTGCTAAAGCATAGCAAGAGTGAACTTTCCTCCAACTTCCAATAAGTTCCTCATCTCCATCTGAGACCACCTCAGCCTGTACTTCACTGTCCATATCACTATCAGCATTTTGGTCACAATAATTTAACAAGTCCCTAGGGAGTTCCAAACTTTCCCTCATCTTTCTGTCTTTTTCTGAGCCTTCCAAACTGTTTCAACCTCTGCCCATTACCCATTTCCAAAGTTGCTTCCATATTTTCAGGCATCTTTATAGAAATGTCCCACTCCTCTGGTACCAATTTTTCTCTATTACTCCATTTTCACATTGCTCCAAAATATTTGAGACTGAGTAATTTATAAATAAAAGAAGTTTAATTGGTTCATGGTACATGCTTTGCATATGGGGAGCCCTAAATAAACTTACAATCAAGGCAGAAGGTGAACAGGAAGCAAGCACATATTCACATGGCCAGCAGGAGAAAGAGAGAGACAAAAGGGCAAGGTGCTACACACTTTCAAACAACCAGATCTCATGAGAACTCTATTCCAAGACTGCCCTAAGAGAGTGGTGATAAACCATTAGAAACCACCTCCATGATTCAACAACCTCTCACCAGGCCCCACCTCCAACATGAGGGATCCAAATTCAATATAAGATTTGGGTGGGGACACAGAGCCAAATCCTATCGATAGATATACTGAGAATTACACATTGACAGCAATTTATGCAATTACAGAGAATATGTAATGTGTTCTGTATTTTGAAGAAATAATATAGAATTTTATGATGGAATGGAAAGGATGAAGGGAGAAATTATATTTACAACTTATCCAAAAATGGCATCATTACAGTTTATAAGGAAAAAGTCTAGATCATTTATCTATTTTAACTCATTAAAAATTAATATCTGTTTTGCCAAATACTATTTTTACTGACATTCACTCTAGCATTAAAGAAAACACAGGTTCATCCAAACATTCTTAATCCTTAATAAAGAGGATGCCTGAACTGTTTACTACTGTATCCTATAAAGTGTTTACTACTATAAACAAAGCCAAAGAAAAGATAGTAAACCATTATTTTGTTATTAATGGTGACTGATCATCTTTTTTTTTATAATCCTATCTCTTTTTGTATGTTTGTTTTGTAAATTAGATTTTTAAATATGGCATATCTCTAGCTTTTTAGGCATATTTAATATAAACATTATTTCAATCATTTTTAGGTTCCTTTGTTTACATTCTGCCATTTTCTTTGAAGAACACACAAGTCCCTTGTAATACTAATCTGGCTGAAGGATTGTTCTCCCATATAGTTACCAAGAAAGTCCACTGTAAGCTTTTCCCAGCTTCTGCATCTATACTAACAAAATGACTTAACTGAGTTGGCTCACTGGACTGAAAAATTTGTATGCAACTTTTTTGTAATCAACCAGTTTACAATGAATAGGTCAGTGCTTAAGTAGCAATATGAAATCTATACTTACACATACAAAAAGAAAGAAAGAGAATAGAGGCAACCCACTTATTATCCAAATAATGCAGGTAAAGTTTTGAGGGAAGTCCTGACTTATTCAAGTGGAAGCCTTTTTTTTTCCTTCATTAAAGATACCTAAAATTAGGTCGGTATAGCTTTAAGAAAGTTTCAAAAACATGAAAGACATGGAAGTTATAATTCCTATAGGGAGCAGTTTTTATTGAATATGCTTTTTAAATCTAATGTTTGTAATAAGTTAGAGATATTAAGACTATACAGTTATTGACTGTGCTTTTTAAATCTAATGTTTGTAATCAGTCAGAGATGTTAAGACTCTGTACAGTTAGGAATTAAATGAAATTTTTAAATTTTATGTAGAATTAAAATTTAGATGTAATATATGCAAAGGACATTAAATTTTTCATTTAAATTCATCTTATCAGTTTTAGTTTAGCCCTATTTCACTGCACATCTTTTCTTTTTTCCCTGTCAATGAGCTAGTAGGAATACTGCATCCATTCTGATTAGACAGCAGATAAGCAATGTGGAAACTGATTTAAAGTCTCTACCACTGGAGATGTCAAAACAGATGTTACTTTTCTTTAGGATGACAGCGCTGGGCCTAAAATGTCAAACATAATTAAAAATTTTATTTTCAAATGTACTCCAGAGTTTATACATACTGCAAGTATGTCTTACCTTTTGAACTTTGTAGAGTGCTGTGCTCTGCAAAATGCAAGAGGCTTTATTTTACTTTAGATGCCATTTGGGAATGAAATCATTTCATCAATCGGTACCCAGAGACTTCCTTCAGAATTTGGCATGAAAAGACTGGCATTTCATTAAAATGTGCTGACAACTGAAAGAGCAGTTCTAGAAGGACTGGTTTCTCTCACCATCCTATCTATGAATATCAAGGTTTTTCCCAGTGGGTTATTCAAATTAGAGAATAAATTAAGGTCTTTCTCTTTAGGATATCACTTATTTCATTCCCTAAAAGGGGAAAGTTTAGAAGTCCTATGTTATTTAGTTGTATTTATTTATTGTTTACTTTCTGTCGTTTTTTTGAAACTTGAGTAATAAAATACATGGGGAAAAAATATCTTCGCCCTTTCATGACATATGTTCAAAACAAATTAAAAGTACAGAACTCACCATATACATCAGAGAATATAACCACAGATTTATACTTTAATAGGTAAAATGAGGAATCTCAAAAGCATGGATACTCCGAAGAAGATTCTCTGCCTCAAAATGTAAGCTGAGGGGCCCTGACCCACCCACAACCACAACCAAGTACCCTATATCCAGCCTTGAAGGGTCATTTGTTATTTGCATATTCATCTTCTTTAAAGGAGAATAAGTTTCCTGAGGGCAAGGAAAGTGTCATGTGTATGTGTTTATCAACTACAGAGGCTTCATGATGCTTTGCACATAGGTAGCTCTCAGTAAATGTTTTCTGAATAAATGTAATTGGAATGTTGGAAAGCCCCCTACAAAGGACTTCTGCACTCTGAGAACAGGGTAATGTACCATAGTAGTTAAGAGCAGCAGCTCTTGTACTTAGCTGCTTGATTTTAATCTCAGCTCTACCACTTACTAGCTTGTGACTTTGGGTAAGTTATATCACATTGCTGTACCTCTGTTTCCAGATATGTAATATGGTTATTGTGAAGATTAAATGGAATCATATGTATGAGATATTAGAACAGTGCCTGGCACATCGTTAAGCATTCAATAAATACTGGCTACCACTGCTATTGCCCCCCTTAATGTGTCAGTGATATAATAACCTAGTAAAAGAGTCACCTTGCACCACCAAGATATATGCATAAATGCTTAACTTCAAAAGATCTCTAGGTAATGGAATTTCAGACAGTGATTATTGTGAGCTAAGGAATTTGGAGAGTTACCTGTTGGAAATCAGAGAGATGCAGCACCTTTCATCTTCCTGGATTACAGGGGATTGTTAAATTTGAAAAGTCCTGGGCAAAATTTTGTCTAGTAACTTTTCAAAAACTGTCCCTAGAAATGCTCATCTGACCCCAAATAGCTCCCAAGGTCTCTCTTTTCCTTCTCTAAATGTGGATATTGTGCTCCTGCTAGATCTTTACGCCCTGATGATTCAGGCATAAACATCTAGAACATTCCTTCTTATTATTGGTAAACTGAATTCCCTCCTGTCTTTTCCCTGATTTTAAAGAAAATACCACTAGGTGTCTATTGTTAATACTAATATAATATAGGATATCTATATTCTAATACATAGAATCAATATTCTATTCTGTTGAATAATATCTTAAAATAAATTTAACAACAATATTCCCAAATGAGATTGAAATTGGGCAGTAGCTTTCTTTTTTGCATGATCACAGTTTAGCATAAATAGTAATATTATGGTTTTTAAAAACAGGTCAGGTTTCCTTATTCCCCGATGCTTCTCTTTCTTCTCTGTCAAATATAAAAATATATTTGTCATTTCTGTCTTTTCTTGAACCAGTATTGGCATTTTAATTTTTTCATTTCTTTGTATATTTCACTAATATGTTCAATATTATTATACTATTGAAAAATTAATCTTATACACCTAATTTCCTCTTTATCTATGATTACTTTGTTTTAACTTATTGCTAAATTTGTCTAATTATGGGACCTTTTTTCTTCTACTGTTGGTTAATTTAGCTAATTGCTTATTTATTATTTTAAGTTTTTTAGACCAAATCTGTAACTAGTTTCTTAATTTTACTTTTTATCAATCTACCTTTTTTGCTTAACAACTCTCATTTATAAATTTTTTATTAAACATTTTATTTTAATTGACAAATACAATTTTGTATATGTATCATGTACAACATAATGTTTTTAAATATACATACATTTTGAAATAGCTAAAATGAGCTGTTCTTCATCTAACATCTGCACTACCTCACATAGTTATTTTTGGGGTGAGAACATTTAAAATCTACTCTCAACTATTTTTAAGAATGGAGTGTATTGTTTTTAACTATAGTCACCATGTTGTGCAATAGATCTTTTGAATTTTTTCCTCTTATCTAAAATTTTGTTATCTTTTGACCAACATTTCCCCCCATTCCTCCTCCTTCTATCAGTCAACCCCTGGCAACCACCATTCTATTCTCTATGAGATCAACTTTATCAGATTCCACATATAAGTAAGACCATGCAGAACTTGTCTTTGTCTGTATGGCTTATTTCACTTAACATAGTGTCCTCGAGGTTCATTCATGTCATCAATGATAGGCTTGCTTTTTTTTGTAAGGCAGAATAGTATTCCAATGTGTTTCTAGACATGCTCTTTATCCAGTCATTCGTTGATGGATGCTTAGGTTGATTCTATATCTCGGCTTTTGTGAATAATGCTGCAATGAACATGAGAATGCAGATAATTCTTCAACACACTGATTTTATTTCCTTTGGGTATATACCCAAAAGTAAGGTTGATGGATCCTATGGTAGTCCTATTATTACTTTCTTGAGGACTTTATACTATTTTCCATGCTGGCTGTACCAATTTAGATCCCCTTAAACAGTATGCAAGAGTTCTGTCTTCTCCTCATCTTGGCAAACACTTATTATCTTTTGTCTTTTTTATAATAGTCATTCTAATAGGCATGAGATGGTACCTCACTGCTTTAATTTGGATTTCCATGAAAAGTCTATTCTCTTTTAACTTAATATTTTCTCCTACTTTACTTAGTTTTAATTCATTGACTTCTGCGTTTATCTTTGACTCTTTGCTTCTGCTTTCTTAGATTTTTTTCTTACAACTTCTCAAAGCAGCACTTCATTTATTGCTTTTATTTCTTTTTTATATATTGAAAGTACCTAAAGTTATAAATATGTCCTCTGAGTATATCTTTGATGAAATCCCATAAGTTTTGATAAATAATGTTCTCATATTCATATACTTCATACAAGATGGCATCTAAAATAATGTAATTCATAGGCTGAAAATAAAAAGGCAGACAAAGCACAACTAGAAATACACAAATAAAAAGAGAATACAGAAACATCAATATTTAGCAAAAATGAATACAATGTGTGGATCATTAAACAAACAGAATATTGCTTTGTATGTGTGCATGTATTTTTGTGTGTCCACACATGCATGAATGATTCAGGTAAGTTTCTTAGAGAAAACATATGGGTGAAATATTTTGGGATCTCTGCATATTTGAGTTTAAGTTACCTTTACACAAAAATGAAAATACAGTAAGTCAAAGCTACATTGAGATAATAGTAATGATATGCCAGAATTATTCAAATGAAAATCACAGAAATTACCAAGGATTAGGGAGAGCATGAAGCAACTGGAACTCTCTTATATTACCTATGTAAATATAACCCTTTACCAATATTTATTAATACTGATATTGCAATTCCTCTTCTAGATATATATTTAACAGAAATGCATACATATCTATCCTAAAGATGGTAGTAGAACTATTTATAACAACCCAGAACTGGAAACAACCCAAATGTAGTAAATGGATAAATACATTATATTTGTATGTGTATTTTCTATTATCTATGGTTGCTTAAAAACTACTGTAAAACTTGATGGCTTAAAAGTCAATTTATTTTCTAAAATTTTGTGAGTTGTTTAAGACTTTCTTCTGTTCTCGTCTGAACTCACTCATGTGGCTACCTGAACTCGCTCATGTGGTTACCATCATCTGATGTTTTCCCTGAATATGAAGGCTCAAGATGGCCTTTGGAACATAGTGCCAGCTGTCACTGGAGCACCTCCATTCTTCCTCCTGTAAATACTTTCATACTGAAATTAGGCTGGGCTTTTTCACAGCATTATGGTCAAAGGGTCTAAGAGAACAAGAGACAACATTACAAGGATTTTTAGTGCTAAGACGTAGAACTTGCATAGTATCATTTCTATCACAGTCAATGTCAAAGCAATCATAAGGCCAGCTTAGATTCAAGATGATGAAGAAACAGTCTCCATCTTTTGATAGCAGAAGACGCAACATCACATTGCAAAGGGGTGTGTACATAAAAGGGTATGATACATTGAGAGGCATTATTATAGCAATCTACCACAACCAATATATAGCAATGACAATTAGTGCTACATTCAACAACAGAGATGAACCTCACAATGTTGAATAGAAGAAGCAAGTCACAAAAGAATAAACACTTCATGTCCCATTTGTATAAAATCCAAACATGGGCAAAACTAATACATGGTGTTAGAAGTCAAGAGAGAGTACAAGGAGCACTTCTGTGATACCATTAGTGTTTTATTTCTAGACACCTGCAATGATTATATAGGAATTTTCACTGTTTGGTAGTTTGTTAATCTTTTTGTTCTTTTTATTTATGCAATTTTCTATATGTGTATTTCAGAAGAATTTTAAAAAGAAAAACAAAACAAAAACAAAAAAAATTTAAAAAACATGCCAGCAAATTCTTGTTAATCCAATGCCTTTCCTAGAAAATGTGCTAATGATTACTATATTAGGCCAGTTTTTGCATTACTATAAAGAAATTCCTGAGACTGGGTAAAATTTAAGAAGAAAAAAAGGTTTAGTTAGCTCATAGTTTTGCAGGCTGTGCATGAAGCTGGTGTCTGACTCTGGTTAGACCTCAGTAAGTTTACAATCATGGCAGAGGATAAAGGCGGAGTACACATGTCACATGGCAAGAGGGAAAGCAAGAGAGAGTGAAGGAGTTGGTCCAAGACTTTCTTAAACAATCAGATCTCTCATGAACTACCAGAGTAAGAACTCATTTATCACTAAGGAGATGGTGCCAAGCCATGCATGAGGAATCTGCCCCCATGATATAATCACCTCCCACCAGGCCCCATCTTCAACATTGGGAATCACATTTCAACATGAGATTTAGAGAACACAAATATTACAACCATAAAATTCTGCCCCTGGTCCCCCAAGTCTCATGTCCTTCTCACATTTCAAAATACAATCATGCCTTCATAGTAGTCTTAATTCATTCCAGCCTTAACTTAAAGGTCCTAAAGTCCAAAGTCCTAACTGGAGATGAGTTTCTTCCACCTATGAGCCTGTGAGATAAAAATCAAGTTATTTATTTTCATGATACAATGGTGCTACAGGCATTGGGTAAACATTACTATTCCAAAACATCAGCTAAAAGAAAGGGGCAATAGGCCTCATGCAAGTCTGAAACCCAATAGGAAGTCATTAAATATTAAAGCTCCAAAATAATCTCTTTTTCAGGACATACTGGTTCAAAGGGTGGGCTCCCAAGGCTGTGGACAGCTCTGACCCTGTGGTGTTGCAGAGTGAAGCCCCCACAACTACTCTGATGGGTTGGAATCAAGTGCCTACAGCTCTTCCAGACTCAAGATGCAAGCTGCCTGTGGGTCTCTCATTATGAGGTTTGGAGGACAGCAGCCTCCTTCCCACAGCTCCACCAGGCAGTGCCCTGATGGAAACTCTGTGGGAGCTCCAACACCACATTTTTGTTTGACATTACCTTAGCAGAGTTTCTCTGTGGGGACTCTGTTCCTGTGGCAGGCTTCTGTCTGAGCACCCAGGCTCTCCACTACATATTCTGATATCTAGGTGGAAGCGGCCAAACCTCATTTGCTCTTGCATTCTGGATGCCTGCAGGCTTAACACAATGTGAAAGCTGCTAAGGCTTAAGGCTTGTGTCCCCCAGAGCAGCGACCTAAGCTATATCTAGGCTCCTTTGAGCAGAGGCTGGAACCAGAGTGGCCAGAATGTGGGGAGCTGTGTTCTGAAGCTGAGCAGGGCAGTAGTGTCCCAGGCCTGAACCAAAAAACTATTCTTTCCTTCTAGGCCTTTTAGAGGAGGAGCCCAAAATCTCTGAAATACCTTTGGGGCCTTTCCCCCATTCTTTTGGATATTAACACTTAGCTCCCTTTTAGTCATGATAATATCTCCAGCAAGTGGTTTCTCCAGAGCCTACTTGGATTACTCTCCTGCCACATGACTAGGCTGCCACTTGCTAGGCTGCAATTTTTTCAAATTTGTATGCTGTTTTCCTTCTAAATACAAGTTACAATTTTAAGTCATTTCTTTGCTCCAACACCTGACTGTATATGGTTAGAAGCAGCCATGCAACTCACATCTTGAATGCTTTGCTGCTTAAAAATTTCTTCCACAAGATGCCCGAAGTCATTGGTCTTAAGTTCAAATTTCCACAGATCCCTAGAGAATGAACGTAATGCAGCCAAGTTTTTTTTTGCTAGAGCATAACACGGGTGACCTTTACTCCAGTTTCAATAAAGTCCTCACTTCCATCTAAGACCCCTTCTGCCTGTCCTTTACTGTCCATATGTCTTGAGGCAGCCTCCTGTGTCCTGTTCTCACCCCAGCATCACCCCTTCCCCAACTACTGTCCATATTTCTATCAGTATGTTGGTCACAACCATTTACTAGTCTTTAAAGTTCCACATTTTCCTGCATCTTCCTTTTTTCTTCCGAGTCCTCCAAACACTTCCAACTTTTGCCCATTATCCAGTTCCAACGTTGTTTTCACATCTTCAGGTATCTTTGTAGCAACATCCCACTCCAATTTTCTGTGTTAGGTTATTTTTTCATTACACATAATGCCTGAGACTGGGTAATTTTTAGAGAAAAGAGGTTTAATTAGCTGATGGTTCTGCAGGCTATACAAACATGGCTTTAGCAGCTGCTTCTGGTGAGGATGTCAGGAAGCTTACAATCATGGCAGAAGGTAAAAGGAGAGAAGGCAATGTCACATGATGAGAGAGGAAGCAAGAGAGAATGGGGGAGGTGCCATGCTCTTTAAACTACCAGATCTTGCATGAACTACCAGAGTGAGAACTCACTTATCACCAAGGGGATAGTGCTGCTGCCATTTATGAGTGATCTGATCCCATAATCTAAATATTATACCTCCCACCAGGCCCCACTTGAAACATTGGGGATTACATTGCAACATGAGATTTGGAGGAGACAAACATCTAAACTGTTTCAGTTATTCATTCCACTGCAGAGGGAATGAGAAAGATCCAACTCTGGAAGCCAGTACTGGAGAACTTTGTCTCTATTCGTTTTTCTCCTTTTGTTTAAACTCTTCTATCAGGATCAGTTCATAGATACCAGTGTCTTCTGATGAGGTGATTATTTTCTTCTGTTCAGATTCCTTTCTTTACCACTGGTAGTGCTGATCAAAGCAGACATTTCTAGGGGACTATTTCTTGTGTTTTTCTATTTTATCTATTGCAAAGTTGAAGTTCTGCTTATCTAAGAAGTTGGGAATTTTTTTTTTTTTTTTTACATTTTCCCTGGCAAGTCCAGTTTTTTGCATGCTTTTAACTGGGGAATATTAATGGAATTTCCAGAGATTCCTCCACCTAACTGCCAGCAATACTTGGTCACTCTTCCCAGAAATGCAAATTCCTACTTTTCTACCCACTGCCAATTGGATCAAATTGTTTTTATGTATAGGTGATATTGTGATTAATAATGTGGACTGTGGAAATTAAACATCTGAGAACATAACCCTGCCTCAACCTTGTGCAGGTTTACTTCCCTTTTTGGGCTTCAATTTCCACATATGTAAAATGGAGACAACAATAGGCCCTGCCTCTTGAGTTGTAGTGAAATTTGTATAAATTAATTCATGTAAATTAAAAGTATGCCTAGTACATCAACTACTTGATAGGTGTTTGCTCTTATTATTAAGACATAGCTATTAATGTTTAGGGTAGAACATTGACACATTTTCATAATTTTCACACTGATGACTTCAATCTTGATATTTTACTTCTCTTTTAAACATTTCTTTCAGTTTTGTAAACCCGGATCCCACCATTTTGGGGAAGGGAGGATATCTGTGCCATTTATTCTTAAAATAGAACAACTAATTTTAGGAAAAAGGCTTTATTGTTAAACTAACATTATGAAGTAAGAATGGGGATAAGAGGAGAAAAGAATGGGGGGATATGATACATGTCAAGATGTATTTGTGTTTTTTCCCCATTCACTTTGCCTCAGATCTAATCTGCATTTCAAAGCAAAGCTTCTCCATAGGTGACCCTTTGCTCCCAGTCCTTCCGGGTGCAGTTCTGCAAGTCTTTTATGTAGACTAACAGCAGGAGTGGAGAAAGTGAACACAAGGTCATCCAGCAGGAGTCAGCCCTAAAATTGTCCTTTTCCTCTCCATCCTCTCTACTCTTCTCCATCCTTAGGTAGTACATGTATCTCCAATTCCTTATTTTTTCATTTTCTGAAATGGGGGTATGGGAGGGATACTTTTCAAGGAAAGACATCATTAAAAGCTGACCCCATATTCCTTGGGTTTCTCTAGACTTCTGATTCTTCTCTTCTCTTCCTCTCCACCACTATTTTAACTTCTAAAACCACTCTAGATATGGTGCAAATAATTGAAAGTCTCTAATGACAAGAATTCAGCCTTAAGGGTTTGGTTGTTTGATGTTTTTTTAAAGTGTTACATGGAGTTCACTAAACTGTGATTCAAAAATGTATCCTGGTTTATGAGACATTTTATGACGTGCTCAGAATGAGGAGCTGCATCACACAGCTCTGAGTCTTACAGTTAACATGTTCCATGATTCTGATCAAATACAACTGTGGATTACGATTCATCAGGCATGATGGAAAGGTTAATTACATAAACTATGTAATCAGTATATATCTGCACGTTTATCAATTCAGATGTTATCTGTTGTGTGTGATAAGAAAGAAGAAAAAGATTCCTTGATGGAAGGATGGGATAAATTTATTACTTTAGCCAGCTATCATATTGTTAAACCCTGCTTCTCTCGTAAGAAAATAATCAAAACTTATCCCAGCTTCATACGTTATAATGGCATATCCTCTGTTGTACTTTTTGAGAATTGTCCCATTTGGGGAAAAACAAATGGGACAGAACAGTGGTTATTAAACTTAGATGCAAATTAGAATCACTCGAGAAGCTTTTTAAAATATCTCATTACTCATGCCACACTCCATATCAGTTAAATCAAAATTCCTGGAACTGGGGCCAAATCATAAAGAATTTCATTTTTTTTTTAATTGTATTTTAGATTCTGGGGTACATGTGCAGATTATGCAGGGTTGTTGCATAGGTACATACATGGCAAGGTGGTTTGCTGCCTCCATCCCCCTCATCATGTATATCTGGCATTTCTCCCCATGTTATCCTTCCCCAACCTCCCCACCCACCACTGTTCCTCCTCTAGCCCCCCAACAGACCCCAGTGTTGGATGTTCCCCTCCCTGTGTCCATGTGTTCTCATTGTTCAACACCTGCCTATGAGTGAGAACATGAGGTGTTTGATATTCCGTTCTTGTGTCAGTTTGCTGATAATGTTGGTTTCCAGATTCATCCATATCCCTACAAAGGATACAAACTCATCATTTTTTATGGCTGCATCGTATCCCGTGGTGTATATGTGCTACATTTTCCTTGTCCAGTCTATCATCAATGGGCATTTGGGTTGGTTTCAGGTCTTTGCTATTGTAAACAGTGCTGCAATGAACATACGTGTGCATGTGTCTTTATAATAGAACAATTTATAATCCTTTGGGTATATACCCAGTAATGGGATTGCTGGGTCATTTTTTTAAGTCCCCAGGTTATTCAGAAGTGCAGCCACAATTGAGAACCACTGAGCTGGAGCCTCTAACTCCACTACTGTCCTTGGCAATGTTCACACAGATTATTGATATTGATCAGACACTAGTCAATTAACTACTCAATTAACCAAAAGTGTTATGTAGGCATATTTTTAAGTTATTAAAAAAAACTTCATGAAGTATTTGTTCAAGAAGTGTTTACTAAAGTTGGCTCTGAGTAATTTAAGGTAATTAAATATATATGTTTATATATACACACACACACAAAATTAAGTCAAATACCTAGGTATTTTTAGTAGTTCAATTCATTACTGTAAACATAGGAAACCATAATTTGTTAAGATGGTTTCTAGGAAAATAGAATTCTTGAGTATTTCAATCAAACTTTTCTTTACCACATAGACCCAATCACTTTTATGCATTTTTAATAAATCTTTTAAAAGGAAATATGCCTTGGGTAAAGAATTCGGAAATCAAAAGAATATATAGCATTAGTATTAAATTACACATAGTAAACCCTCTTTTATAAAACTGGCCCTACAGGACAGAATCAGCATCTACAAGACAGATGTCCATTTGAATAGGGACTTGAGGTTTGGGTTATTTTTAAAACCCTTGTAACAACTTGCAAAAGTAGGTAAAGTGTGTGCGTGTATGGGGCTGCCTACTGATGTGCATTTTTCTGGAGAAAGGAATCATGGCTTTGATGAGATGCTTACAGGCAGCGAGGGGAATCTGCTCTCAGTTAAGGGTGGGATGTTGTTCTGTAATTGATCTCAGTTGTTAAGCAATAGAGGTGGCAGTTGACATGCACCACATCTCCATCTTTATGGAGACAGCTGAGCATAACACACTGATTCTAGGCTCAGATAACTTGGACTTAAGTGCTGGCTCTGTAACTTACTTGCTGAGTAAATGCAGCTTCTCAAGTTTCAGGATTCTGGTCTATAAAATGGTGATAATATCCATCCTACCTATTCATAGGATTGTTATAGAGTTGAAGATGAAACAACTGTTTTTGAATGCTAAGCTTCAATTCAAAGACAAGAAAAAGATTAGCAGAAAGTGCAAGTCCTCTGTTGAGTAGGCTGAAAGCTTGCAAGCCAGCACCCATGGAATCTTATTTAAGCCCAAAGAAGAGAGATAGATGTTCAATAGTTGCTGACAAAGTGGTTTGCACATGATTAAAGTAAATCTTTGAGAATACTATTGGCATATATTTGGGACCTTCTTGAAAAGGTGTGGCATGTAGATGTGTGTACATGTGGGAATGTCCTCCTCTCTGTAATAGAGTAACTAGTCCAGAGAAATCTTGCATGGTGATTAGCAGAAGCAGTAGGAGACAACTCAAGAACCATAGAGAGGGCAACACGCCTTTGTAAATTGTCTTGGTGACATCTCCAAAAGAAACATGGTCCAAAAGAAGAAGAAACATGGTGACTATGCAGTAACTGAAAGGATCTATTCAGGAACACTCATGAGATTATCTCTGGGGATTTGCAGAAACAGTTGAGGCATTTTAAGTGTGTCTGTGGAGTGGTGATGGTTTGTACTCTTTTACCAGGAAATGAGAGAGAGCAAGAAACTCTTGCTTTATCTGGTATTATCACTGAAGAAACAACAATTATAACATACTTGGTTCTATTTTTCTTTGACTTCATGTCATTGGTGCATATATATATATATAATTTTTTCTAAATAAATTCAGTTGTTTATGTGCTTCTACTGTTTATAGTCTAACCAAATAATTATACATTTTATACACAATGAAGTTTATAACCTTGTGCAGATTATGCATGTTATATCTGCCCATGTCCTTCTTAAAAGAATATTTCTAAAATGTATCTCTTTTATTTCTCTCTCTCTCTCACTCACACATACACACACACACACACACACACACACACACACAATTGAATAAAACACTAAAAGGTTTGGTGATTGATTTTACATTTCCTAGATTACAGCAGGATTTGTTAATAGCCATATTTGTAAACAGTATCTCTTTCTAACATTGCATAAATGTCCAAGTTAAATGAGGCTTAATCTTTATTTTAAAATTGATTTTTTGCTTTTCTCTTAGAAAATTTTTTAACATAATTATTAAATAACATAATTATTAAAATATGTTATTTAATATGTTATTTTAACATATTTTTAACATAATTATATTATTAATTAATTAACATAATTATATATGTTAATTAACATAATTATATTAATTATATTATTTAAATATAATTATCATTCTTATAAATACTCTTGTTTTTTCTCCTTAATGCTTGGTAACAAAGAGGTTTCCTGTTGGTAGGTGCTTTTTACAAGATTGTTATAAAAAAATTTTGTAGTACCCATGTACATAGCAATCAAAAATGCTCCAAGAGCAAATAAATATGACTTGAAAATCTTAGCATTATTTTTGATCCCATTTTCTCCTTCCACTTCTGATTCACCAAGCATTGAGAATCTTCTCTCTTGATCTCTAATCTACCTCATCTCTATGTCCACACTGAAACACTGTCAGTTTTCCAAACAAACCACACTGCTGTGCCTTAGGTTAACATTGCATCCTCTATGATAGACTTCCTCCTTTTGCCTGGTGAATACTCTACCATGATTCAAAACTAAGTTTAACCATTATGTCTTTTGCGGCGGTTTCCTGAATTACCGATTTCACTCCCAGGTCAGATTAATCACTTCTTCATCTGTATTTCTTTGTGACTGCCTAATCAGCAGGTATCTCAGGTACAGACATAGCCATAGGAGTTCCATAAGATGTCCTTGTAATCAGACTGAAATATATTAACCTTCAGAGCCAGCAATAATTTGGCACTCCTTCAAACTGATATTATTTAGATATTTACTTTAAAAGAACAAAAACTAACTTTCTATTAATAAAAATTGAATATACCTTTATGTTCAAAATAAGAATTTATATGTACATCAAAATTTTACTCTATTTCAATTGTTTTTATTTAACCTTCTCATCATTTGTAATATTAGCCACTATACTAAGAATGGAGATTATCTATAGATAAAATAAAATACTTTGTCCAAAATATCACTTAAAGTTTTTTGTTCTAGCTTTTGTTCTGTTTTGTCAGCATACTTTCTCACTAGCCCATTTTTTTAAAGTTGCATATTCAATTAATAACATGAAAGAATGTAAATAATTTTTTATCAATAGAATAAACCTATGGTTTTGGATTTTTACATACATAAAGAAGTTATGTAAGCCGTTATTTTTAGGATTCTTGCTGAAAATGCATTTAGATATTCACAATAAGACATAACTCATACTTCATAAACTGTTAAGTGCTTAGATTTTTTATTTAAAAAGTTTTCAGTCCTGTTAAATCAAAGTGCTATAAATATGTAAATTAGAAAGTTATTCTGAGATAGCTACATCTTTAACATTGCCTTAGAGAAATTCAACTTTTTCTAATTGAATTTAACCTGAAATGTTGAAAGTCAATCTAATAAAAATCTAATAGTAATCAGAAAGTTCATTCTATTTTGCCAAGTTTTCCATTTCACACTCCCTTGATGACCTTCACTCATTCCATCTCCAACACAAGTCTGGGCTTAGACAACCTTGTGACAAGGTGATTAAGCCCTAGTGATTTTCTGGGATGGGGAGGAAGAGGATTCAGCAAACTTCTCTATCTATCTGTTCCTTGCCTCCCATGACTCAACTATTTAATAATCAATCAGGTGCTTAACCAATCAGTATAATTCTTAGACTGGCACTTTCAAACTTGCTACCATTGCTTTCATTTTCCCTGTTTAAACAAAAATGAATGTAATGTTTATTAGTATCACCTATTTATTATCCAGAGTCCTTCAAAAAATAGCAATCTCTCTCCATCTATTGAGTTTGTCATCATCTTGCTGGTTACACTGTTAGAAGTCCCTGGTGGCAATGGCAGCCTCCTATTTGACACAGGTCCTAAAAACACCAGAGGAACCGATGCAATGGAAAATTACCTAAAAATTCAAAAGTATAAATCATAGAATTTTTAAATGGGCCTTAGTGCTTATCCAGTGCAATTCTGAGATATTTTGAGAGCCCACTTCATAAGTGGGCAGCATCTGTGTCATCATTAGACTTTGACAGAGAGAAGGGCAGAGTGGTTGGAATCTACAGTTTTGAAAAAGTGGGTTCTAAAATTATACAGTATTTTGGTTTTAGACACATAGTATTTTTAAATATCCAAATAATGTTGAAGAGGATGTACAATGTATATATTTATCACTAGAGGCTTTTTTAAATTGGTAGTTTTAAAGTTCAGTACTTTGGGGAAGCTTGTTTAGCTTCAATCAATACTATAGATTAGGAGACCAAGGCTCTGTAAGATTACAGGTTTGTCTCCTGAATGATTTCAGAGATGCTAAGGACTGAGCACCTGGGCTCGAGGAATTACTGAGGAATGAATTACTCTGAGGAATGAATCTGTATCTTTCATCTTTCAACAGTCCTCTTCAGTAGTTAAGACAATATGATTTTACAGATAGTACACTGTGGCCCCAGAGCAAGTAGACTGTTGCTATATAGTCAGAAAATGAATAGCGGAGCCAATGTTAGAACTCAGATTAAAGCATAACTTTCCAATACAATAGTGACAAACAGGTAGTTTACACTAGATGTTAACAATGATTCTTTGAGGTAAAAAATGATTTATTATTTCTCATTTTGAAGATAATAAAATGTAATCTCAATAGATAAATAGATAAAATGTAGCATATATATGTGTGTGTGTGTGTGTGTGTATATATATATATATATATATATATATATAAAACGAAATGTTATTCAGCCTTAAAAAAGAAAATAAATCTTGTCACGTGCTACAACATGGATGAATCTTCAGGACATTAGGCTGAGTGAAACAAGCAAGTCACAAAAAGATAAATGCTGTATGATTCTTTTTATATAGGGTACCTAAAGTGGTCAAACTCATAAAAACAAAATAGAATGGTGGTTACTAGAGGATGGGAGAAAGAGGAAAAAGGAGTTATTTCATGGATATTGAGTTTCAGTTTTGCAAGATGAAAGAGTTCTGGATATCCATTGCACAAAAATGTGAATATATTTAACAATACTAAATGATACACTGAGAAAATGGTTAAGAGGGCAAATTTTGTTATGTGTTTTTTACTACAATAAAAAAACAAAGAAGTAATCTCAATGATATATAAAACTGGTTAGTAACTTGCTGAGTCATGACTTCATTTCTGATTCAGAATTCCATGTTGTTTACCCTGGACTCCCCTAAGCCAGGCAGTCATTTTTCCAGTCATCTCTGTGTGGCTGAATGGACCTCCTGCACAACGGCAAGCCTGTTGCAATCATGCTTCAGCATGCCCGTGGGGACAACCAGGAGTAAGCATAGGGTCCTTGAAAGAGATTGAGGGAGAAGATATCCCATCTTGCCATACTTGGAATCCAGCATCCCAAGGGAATACATTAAAACTACAAGGCTTTAACACTGAAAACAAGTAATCAGTCTGGTATGATCACAAAAGCCATCAGTCCACCAACTTGATCATTTTCTTTTAAAATGGTAACTTCTTGTCATAGAGACATCAACACTGAAAGGTAACACTTGCTAGGTACACAGCCATCTCTGGGAAATAAAGTCTCAGGACATGCTTGACTCGTGTATTGAGAAAAAAATTAATTCTAACAGCCCTGAACTCACATCAGCACTTTATCTGTCAGCACATTTACAAGGGAAGCTGGAAACCAAATAAAGGATAATTGCCCCTTCTCCACAGGATGTGGCAACTTTCATCTGTAATCCTTTATTTTCAGGCAGTGACAAGGCTTCCCAAATGAGCCAAATGAGAAATGATTTTGAGTGAGGGATGATGTTAAGGTGTAAGTTTGTGTTCCTCCCAGATGCTGGATTAATTGCTGTAATATAAACCCACAGCACGATGTGTTCTACACTATCATCCA
Source organism: Aotus nancymaae (assembly GCF_030222135.1). Taxonomy (NCBI): domain Eukaryota; kingdom Metazoa; phylum Chordata; class Mammalia; order Primates; family Aotidae; genus Aotus; species Aotus nancymaae. The sequence goes on from NW_026988413.1 coordinate 43,082,438, forward strand.
CTTATCTGCAGGCCTGTCTGTGTTAGCTTCCACTAATAGCCAAACTGTGCCCTGAATAAGTCACTGATTTGTACAAGATTAGTTTAGTTTTGAAGAAAGCTTGTATCTGGTAAAGTTAAAGCTGAAACTATTGAGATTATTCCAATAAATTCTAAATTGATGCCGATAGTTTTCTCCATCAGATAGTAGAAGAAACTCATTGTTTAATCTGTCTAGAGTGCTTAGTAACCTCACTTTTGTTACCAAGACTTGCCTTTGAGAGCCACAGATTTTCTAAATAAGAGAGTAGGCATATCTTTTGTGGGGACACAAAGTATTGTTGCATGTTTTTTCATTTTCTTTTAAAGAATCTCAACTTAGGACAATTTTCCAAAAAAAAAAAAAAGTTGCTTTAGTTCATGAAGCTAGGCTAAAAAGAAACCTGAGTAGCATGTATACATTAAACTCAAAATCAGCATTCATGTCTAGTATTCACCCCATATTTTTGGAGCAAGCTAGTGGGATGATATTCTGTTTTATTTTATTTTTAATTTCAATAGACTTAGGGGTACAAGTGACTTGTTTACATGGATAAATTGTATACTAATAATATCTGGGGTTTTGGTGCACCCATCACCCAAATAGTGTACATTGTACCCAATAAACAACTTACAGAATGGAAGAAAATATTCACAAACTATACATGCGACAGAAGACTAATATCAAGAATCTAGAAGGAACGCAAACAAATCAACAAGAAATTATTTTTTTAAAGTGAATCTCTTTCTTTGAGAAACTCAGTTCCTCAAATAAATCTGACAACACTAAGCCCATCTTGCCAGACCTCTAGATATGTGAAGTACAAATACAGGACTTCTTTCTGGAATCCCTCCACTTAGGAATGCTTCATCTAATTTTTGAAAGCATTAGGAGGTTGATGAGTTTTTAAATCAGGAGAATCTGCTAGGAGAAATCAGAACTGATCAGAAAACCAAGAGACTGGAGGCAAGGAGGCAAGCTAGTACTTTATAGTAACAGCTCAAGTAAATAAAAATAAAAGCCTGAATTAAAATACTGACAGTGGGAATGGAGAGGAGCAGATAGATAAAAGGGGTTATGATAGAGAAAAAATTGACAGTCCTGGGCAAGCTACTGAATGTGAGGGGCAACAAGCTAGTGAAATCTCATCAGCATCATCTTCCTAAAGTGAAATTAAAATCTATTATTTACCTGCTTGAAAACCTCTGATAGTTTCCCAATATACTTATTGGGAAATAAGTATATTTCCCAATATACTTCCCAAAAGCCTCAACTCCATACGGTGATTTACAAGGCTTTATATGACCTGTCTGCTTTCTTCTTCAACTTCATTGCTGTCCAAATTTTCAGTATAAAGCTCCAGAATTAATGGATTTCCTTTTCCATCTCAGAGCCTATGCACTCGCTAGTCCTGCCTGGAACTTCCTTCCCAGACATTTCTGTGACTATTTTTTTTCCTCTACTGAGGTCCCAACTGAGTTCTTTTTCTACCTCCTTGATAAAATGTTTCCTGGTCCATACCAGCAGTCATCCCCGCTCCCAACCCCCAACAGTCACTCTTTAAATCACCATATTTGTTCTCTTAGAGCACCTATCATTATCTGAAATGACTGTTTGTTTTTTTGCATGACTTTTCAGTCTCTCTGCTGGCAGCTCAGCTCCCTCAGGGTAGGAATCCTCTTTATTTATTACCAGTGTTTGCCATGTAATAGGCTCTCAAATAATTGTTAATCAACTGATATCTGTGTGTGTGATATTTATAGATTTTTTTTTAGTTATTGCAGAGAAAATGTACTCTATGCTAAAAAGTTATGGTTTGAGATTAAAACTATGAGACTCAGATACCTTGCTACATCCAAGTGTGATTCTTGTATTGAGGTAAGAAGTATGAATTTCTAAATCTAATGGTGGAATCACTACATAGTGAACCCCATAAGGGCTATAAATACTTTTGATAAGGTGTATTTGATTAAGATAAATATTCATTAGAAATAAATTTCCAATTTTCAGCACCTACAAAGAAATAGGCTGTGTCTCAATTTTATTCCAAGACTTTGGAAATTAAAAGCCATATTTTAGAATTATGTTGTGGGAAGAAGGAAGTTGGCATGCTCATTCCGTTTATGCTGCAAATTCTTATAGTATTTCATTGTATTGTTAGGAAATGAGACTTTTTTTCTAATGGAAATGGTAAGTATGTTTCAGATGAGACTAAAAAATAGAAATGGCAATTACTATTAAAATAAGAAATTATGAAAATTTATGGAAGGAGCTTTAATAAATGTAACACAAAATGCAAGTGTTCTCATGAAATGTATACTTCAAAAGACTGTATATATGTGTGAATGTTGTGTCAAGAAAGCCAGTTGTAGTGCATTTGTCTATATCTTAATAGGAAGTATATTAATTGTATGCTGTATACTATTCAAAAGACTGGTGAATGTGTACCGTCTAACAAAGTTAAATATAGCAAAAGGGGGAAAAAAAAGCTTTCAAAGTGCAAATATAGATAATAGTGAAATTATTTAATAATAAAAGAAAGAGTAACCTTGAATCATCTTTAGAGAAGGTAAAATATCCCCTTTGTTAAAAAAAGTGTTTTTGGGGCCGGGCGCGGTGGCTCAAGCCTGTAATCCCAGCACTTTGGGAGGCCGAGGCAGGTGGATCACGAGGTCAAGAGATCGAGACCATCCTGGTCAACAAGGTGAAACCCTGTCTCTACTAAAAAAATACAAAAATTAGCTGGGCATGGTGGCGCGTGCCTGTAATCCCAGCTACTCGGGAGGCTGAGGCAGAAGAATTGCCTGAACCCAGGAGGCGGAGGTTGCGGTGAGCCGAGATCGCGCCATTGCACTCCAGCCTGGGTAACAAGAGCGAAACTCCGTCTCAAAAAAAAAAAAAAAAAAAAAGTGTTTTTGTGTTTTTCTGTGTTATTATCTAGCACATTTCATCTTTTTGTCATAAAAGACTTTAGCAAATAGTTCTAATCATATGCTCAATATTATGGTTTTGTGTTTGAGGGTTATTGTACCTTGGAAGGTAATAAAAGCATTTGCTACTCTATGATATAAATGCAAGATAAAATAGACTAAATCTGTTGGGTCAAGCAGCAATATTCATTAATAACTACATGATATTGCCAACACAGGTGCCTGTGCAACATATTTACTTAACCTTTTGCCCCTTCCTGACTACTATTTTTATTACTCAGACTATGAAGTATTAATTGGCCTCATAAAATAAGACATTCACATTTTTAAAAGCAAAAGAATCTCAAAACTATACACACACACACACACACACACACACACACACACATTGCTAATGCAACAGCCATATATATTGTATCTGTATATATAATATATTTCCCAGCAATATTTTGTGTGATTTGGGGCTAATGGTTACACAAAATCTGGCTCCATTCAACTCATAATGTTTCTTGTTATAGGAAGACTTGCATATAAATAGAAAAGTTATCTTTTTCCTCTTGAAAGTATACACACAGTTAAGCTAGTGACAAACTATTTAAGTTAAAATATTTTTCTTCTCTGGGTATATTGATCAGTTGAAAGAAAACAGGGCACAGTTATCATAACTTTCAGACTTTATCAGTATAAACTTAACTACATAAAATAATTTTAAATTTGGGTTAGCACTATCAAATCATATTTTATCCAATCTGGGTGATCATATTTATGGGAAGGGCAAAATTTGTATTTCTTCTGATAAAAGCTGGGTGGTTTTAGATATTCGTTGTGATATTTAGAAATCCTGCTGGATGTTACTGAGGCTTATAGGTTACAGGTTTATCATAGAGGAAGAGAAAATCCACCATTTTTTAACCCAATCTTTATTCCTCCAAGCAACAAAGAGTAAGTTATTATCACTTTACTTTAAGTTGGCCCTTTTTTTTTTAATACATCAGAGGACATCATGTCTACTTTCTTTAGAGTGGAGCCACCAAGGACTTATCTCAAAGGCTTCTATCTACCTTTTCCTGGAGCTCTTTATGGTGCATTAGTTTCCTATTGCTGCTGCAATGAATTATTACAAATTTAATGGCTTAAAACAATACAAATTCATTCTCTCATTCTGGAAGTCTGACTTCTGAAAGTCAGAAGTTCAAAATAAAATTTATAAAGCTTAAGTTGAGGTGTCTACAAGGTTGGTTTATTCTGGGGGCTCTAGGGAATAATCCATTCCTTACCTCTTCCAACCTCTAGAAGCCACATTCCTTAGTGGCATTCTTCAGCTCATGGACCCATTATTCTAATCTCTTGCCTCTACTGTCACACCTACTACTCACTCTGATCTCCTGCCTCCCTGTTGTAAGGACCATTGTAATTAGAGTGAGTCCACCTGGATAATCCAGGATACTCTCCTCGTCTCAAAATCCTTAACATAATCACACTTGCAAAGTTTCTTTTAAAAAATTACTGTGGTAAAAAACACATAGCATTAAATTTATCACCTGAACCAATTTAAATGTACAGTTCAGTGGTGTTGGTTATATTCACATTATTGTGAAACAGATCTCCAGGACCTTTTTATCTTGCAAATCTAAAACTTTATACCCATTAAACTCCCTTTTCCCACCTTTTCCTTGCCTGTGGTAACCACTATTCTGCTTTCTGTTTCTATGAGTTTGACTACTTTAGATACCTCATATAAGTGGAATCATACAGTATATGTCTTTTTTTGACTGGCTTATTCACTTAGCACAACGCCCTCAAGGTTCATCCATGTTGTAACATGACAAGATTTCCTTTCTTTTAAAGATTTAATAATAATCTATTTTATGTATGTATCACATTTATCTATCCATTCATCTGTTGATGGATATTTGGGGTGGTTATTGTGAATAGCACTGCCATAACCATGGATACGCAAATATCTCTTTGAGATCCTACTTTTGATTCTTTTGGGTATATAACCAGAAGTGGAATTACTGAATCATATGGTAGTTCTACTTTTAATTTTATGAAGCACCTCCATACTGCTTTCCACAGCAGTTGCATCATTTTACAATTCTGTCAATAGTGCATAAGAGTTCCAATTTCTCCACATTTTTGGTAACACTTGTTTTCTGTTTTTTTTGTTTGTTTGTTTGTTTTGTTTTAATAATAGCTGTCCTAATGGGTGTGAAGTGATACCTCATTATGTTTTTGTTTGTATTTCTCAGATGGTTAGCAGGATGTTGAGCATCTTTTCATATGATTGCTGACCATTTGTACATCATTTTTGGAGAAGTGTCTATTCAAGTCCTTTGACCATTTTTTTTTTTTTTTGAGACGGAGTTTCGCTCTTGTTACCCAGGCTGGAGTGCAATGGCGTGATCTTGGCTCACCGCAACCTCCGTCTCCTGGGTTCAAGCAATTCTCCTGCCTCAGCCTCCCGAGTAGCTGGGACTACAGGCGTGCGCCACCATGTTCAGCTAACTTTCGTTTTTTTATTAGAGACGGGGTTTCACCATGTTGACCAGGATGGTCTCGATCTCTTGACCTCGTGATCCACCCGTCTCGGCCTCCCAATGTGCTGGGATTATAGGCGTGAGCCACCGCGCCCGGCTTTGACCATTTTTTAAACAGGGTATTTGATTTTTCTGTTGAGTTCCATTGATTTTTTCTATATTCTAGATATTAACCCCTGCAAAGTCTCTTTTGCCATCTAACACAACATTCACAGATTTTAGGGACTGAAATGGAGATATCTTTGGGGAACCACTATTCAGCCTACCACATATGGACTTTCAAGGCCTTCATTCCTCATTATACACTGGCTCTTATCATGGAAGGACTTTAGAAATCATCAGTCCAGCTTCTACCTATTTTGTCTAGTAATGCATCTTTATTTTAAATTTAATTAAACAATTGATTTGGTTTTCTTTGTTGTTCAGTTTGTCTAAGTATCAAACCTGTGTCATTCATAGTATTTATTTTTTATTACTATAAAGATATTTGCTCAACAACAGATCCAATTATTTTCCACTTTTATAGCTGAATGTAGATGCCCCCGCTTTTTGTAAGAGACCTTACTAGCACAGCCAGTCCTGATAGAGTCTATTTTAGCAGGCAGAAGAAGAATATTCAGGTTCTACAAAATTGTAGTATGCAACATGATGTCTTCATATATGTATACATTAGGAAATGATGAAATCATGCTAATTAACATATCTATCACCTTACATACTAATATTTTGTGATGAGAATATTTAAGATCTGTTCTCAGCATTTTTCAAGTATACAATACATGATTATTAACTATAGTCACTATGCTGACAAAGAGATCTCCAGAATGTACATTTACATCACATTTTCTTCACGTATTCATCTGCGTGGAGCCTTATGGGCCTAACCTCCACCCTTGAGTGTAAGGAAGACAGGGCATAGAATCAAAAAAGATGATTCTCAAGCCTCAAGAATTAAAATGATTTGCCTTAATGTGCTTTGGACTTACTTGGGATCTGTTACCCCTTTCTTCTTGCCTGTTCCTCCCTTTTAAAATGGGTATGTCTATCTTTTTTAAAAAATACCCCATCATTGTATTTTAAAGCATATAACCTCTTTGACTTCACAGGTTCACAACTTGAAATCAATTTGCCTCAGGATGAATTGTGACTAGAGTCTCACCCATATCTGATTTAGATGATATTTAGATGAGACTCTGAACTTTAGATTTTGATACTGGAACAACTTAAGACTTCTGAATCTATTGGAATGGAATAAATATATTTTCTTTGAGAAAAGGACATGAATTTTGGGGGACCAGCAGTGGAATGCTACAGTTTGAATGTTTGTGTCCTCTCCAAAATTTCACATTGAAATTTAATCCTGAACACAATAGTATTATTAAGAGGTGGGCCTTTAGGAGGTGATTAGAGAATGACAGTCTGGCTTCATGAATGGAATTAGTGCCTTATAAAAGGGCTGGAGGAAATGAGCTACACCCTTTCACCTATTGCCATGTCAAAGACATAGCTAGAAGGCCCTCACCAGACTCTGAATGCCAGTTCCTTGATCTTGGAATCCTCAGCCTCTAGAACTGTAAGAAATAAATTTATATTATTTATAAATATGCAGTCTATGGCATTTTGTTGCAACAGCACAAGTGTACTAAGACCAGGTTCTTTGTCTGTTTTAAAATCAGGTTATTTGTGTCCTTGTGTTTGAGTTGTTTGAGTTCCTTATGTACTTTAGATGTTAGCCTCTTATTAGAGGTATGGCTTGCAAATATTTTCTGTAGGTTGTCTCTTCACACTGCTGATTGTTTTCTTTGCTGTACAGAAGCTTATTAGTTTGATATAATCACACTTGTCCATTTTTGTTTTTGTTATCTGTGCTTCTGGGGTCATATCCAACAAACTACTGCCCAATTATTGTTAAAAAGCTTTCCTTACGTTTTTTCTAGAAGTCATTAACTTATTTTGAGTTGATTTTTGTGTATGGTGTCAAATAGGAGTCTAATTTTATTATTCTGTATAAGGATATCCAGTTTTCCTGACACCATTTATTGAAGAGACTATTTTTTCCCCATTGTGTGTTGTTGGCATCTTTTGTTGATCAGTTGACTGTAAATCCATAGACATATGTCTTGGCTCTCTATTCTGTTCCATTGGCTTATATGTCTGCTTTTATGCCAGGACCATGCTGTTTTGCTCTAGCTTTGTAGTATATTTCAAGATCAGACAGTGTAATGCCTCCAGCTTAGGTCCACCTCACAGAATTATCAAAAGGGTTAAAAGAGTTAATGTTATTTGTATCTATTTAACTACATTCCATTTCTATATCATTTTCGGATTGGAAATTTCACTGAGAGTCTAACATGGATTACTTAAAATTCTGTATATCATCAGCATAGTCCCAGTTACTTTAATGATTACTCTGTGGTAAATGTAGCATTGCAAATATTGGGGTTATGAGGTAATTAATCATGACTCAGCAGTATGAATGCTACTCACCACCTATATTTCTTCCTTATTTACAAATTAATCATTTCAAAATCATTATAGAACTGGAAAAATGGTTCCTCTACAAGGAAAATATATGCCACTAAGAACTAAGTCTAGACAGAGACAATTTCTAATCAATCAGATCTATGGACTCACCAGGGGGACAACATTCCCTAGGGTTGCTGAAATGGGATGGGCTCATCACATCACTAAACAATCCTACTGCCTCTTCTTACTACAATGCATCCCTTGGCTGGAGGGCTTCTGTAATGCTTTGGTTTACTGAGGCTGTGGCAGTAATAGCATGAGCAACATTAAATAATAAGAGTTATCCTTGTTCTCAGGGAGAATTCAAGGAAAATAAGCCTTTTCAGCTCTCTTTGATAGCACTTTCCATTTCTGCTCCAGTAACCAGATGTTGAGGATTAAGTCATGGGAAATATAACATATGTTGAAACAACTCAAAGAGGAAGCAGATCATTCTAGTGATGTTGCAATGATGCCAAATGAAAAAATTATACAAGATTATTAAAGATTATTTTAAGTCATGAAATGTAATCACTTTGATAATTATCTAAACTATAATTTGATTCCATCATAGATCAGTGCATAGCATCATTAAACTAATTTAAAGGTGATGCTTCTATGTAAATGGTTAGTTATTAGATATCAAAAATAAAGCAAGGTTGTTAAAGTTACTTACAAACAAAACTAAAACTTTTCTCTTACAAAATTTTCCTGGCATTTTATTCAAATATATATTAGTTTAAAAAAATTATAAAAGTATTTGACTCTACAGGATAAGGAGTTGGGGATATTCTTAAAATAAATATTTTAATTAAATAAATATTCATACATAATATTTAAAATAATTTAATAATATAGCAATAGTATTAATGCCACTATCCTAACATGTTCACATATTATTTTCCACATGAATTTATATTTACATGAATTATGTAATAATCCACACATTTTCAGTTTCTTATATTTGACTTAGCATTACTCAAACATTTTCGGTATTTCTACATAGTCTTCATAATGTTCTGTTATTTTCCTTCAAGTTTTCCTCTTCAAATATGTTACTCCATTTCTAATATGGCTTTAAAATATAGATCATGCTCTCTTTTTTATGTTTTACAATGAATTGAAGTATTTTAATATCATTTAAATTAACATAATTCCAGCACACATTATTTACTTGCTAATTATTAATGCATAACCGATCAAGCACAAATTTATTTTTATTCCTTTTACTTAAATAAAACAATTTCAATTGGGGTCTTTTTCTCTTTCTGAATCTCATTCTCCCAATGCAAATTTAGTGGTTTGTATAAAGATTTAATATTTCCATATTAAATTTTTTATCTGTTTTGTTCTTATTTTAAAACATAAATGAATTTAAAATAATTCACTTTTCTTATTATGGTCACAGCAATAAACACTAACTCTCACACACACACACACACACACACACACACATCTTTTATTATATTATCTCTAAATGGATGGTTCTTTTCTTTTGTAATCGCAAGACCATTCTTCAGTAGCCTCCCTGATGGAAACTTCTCTTTTCTTCTTATCCACATTCCCAACTACCCCACCTAGGATGTCATCTTTCTTTAAATAAATGTTCTTTAATAATATATCTACATAAAAGATATGTAGAAAATATTTTGAGTTTAATAGTTAGAGAATGTTTTCCAGTACACTTCACCTATGAATAATGGTTTGATAATTTCTTTAGTTACCAATTTTTTCACATTTCTTCCCTATATTTGTGAGATTGAGGCAATGCTCATAAAAGTGGAGATCTCTAATCTCTTTTTGATGAGTAAAAAAGATATATGTGAGAAAACGGGAGCAAGGGAGATCCATGGGATCATATACCATGGAGAGGAATGACCCAGATGTTAAAAGGTCCCAGTGATTAAATCATCCACAAATGAATGAGCCAGTGCTTCAAGGTCAATGCTTTGTGTCCCAGACACATTGTCACAGGCAGCATGACTCTTTTTTTTTTTTTTTCTGTCAACTTTGCTTCTGTTGATTTTCTACTTCATTGGAAGAGATTCAAGTGCAGGGAGGTGCTTTAGAGGTTGGTGCAGTCATTGAAGGTGCCTAAAATACCCTTGAAAATTCACACATTCATTATCTCTTTTCCTTTCAAAAAAAAAGTCTGAGTCAAACACAGATACTATTCTGAGTAAGAATAAACTACTTTTAGCAATACTTTTTAACACTACGTTTTAGTAGTGTAAGAGACCATGGCACTACCCACTTCTGCCATTAAACAGATTAGGGAAAAAAAAAAACTGAACATAGAGATCTAATGAGTCATTTCTCTACACCTCTGATGACAAATCTTCAGTGTGACATCATACTTTTCTAGAACTTTGTGTATTCCATGAATACAAACTGTCTTACAAGTTAAATGTAATATACTTTCCTTCCCAAAAGTTCTCAGAACTACAAGATTTTAAGTAAAATGGATTTTTAATTCATCTGGTCTCCTCTAACCATCATAAGTCTTACTACAATAATGTGGATAAGTCAAGCCAAAGCATTTATTAATCCAAATCATTTTACGTATTTTTTTATTTCATCTACTTTGTCACACTCAATAAAAACTGAAGATCACACTGGAGCAGAAAAAAAGATTTAAAGATAATTCTAACCTTCTCTGGACACAGTTCAGGGCAGAAAACTGTGATTGGTAGAGAGGAATAAAAGACAGCAGAGGAGTAGCTCGCCCAGAGAGGAAGCTATGGAGAGAAAGGAGATTCAGCAGAAGAAAGGGATGTTTGGCCACAACAACCAAAGGTGAGTGGAAGAAGCTCAGCTCTTAAAAGTGCTTGAGAGTGAATTCCTTGCAAATCCTTGCGTGGGAACCACTCTATATCCAATAGTCTGTACGCTTGTACATTGCCTGAACTGAGAGTAAAGACATTAATGCCTGTATGAAGGTGGCAATTTAAAGAGAAATGACTCTGTCCAAAGTGGGTAGAAATTAATAATACTATTTGAACATCTTCCTAGGAGAAGCAACTATGAATACATTGCCACATTTTCAAACAAATATATATATTTTTTTCATAGATGCATTTGTATTGTATGTAGATTGTGTGTACATTTTTTAAACATAATAAACATTTTTCACCATTAAAATTTCTTAGAAAACAGTATGCTTAGTGGCTGTATAACATTCTAGCTAATCAGTTACTACAACTGTCCCCTTATTTGGCTATTAGCAAAAATAAAAGAATGAATAAACATTTTAATACGTAAGTATTAGCCCATATTTTCAGAATATTTACACACGGTAGAGTTTGGGAAACTTAATTACTAGATGGGAGAGAACATAGCACTTTATAACTTTTAATGCCTATTGCCAAGATGCTTTCTAAAAGGGTCTTATGAAATTCTCCTTCCTCCACAGTTAATGTGAATGACCTTATTGCACATCATATGACCTTATGTTTATGACCGTAACATAAACACTAAGTAATACTTTATTTTAATATTGTTTATTGGTAAATCAAACTGGTACATATTTTAGTTTTAACTTATATTCCTTTATGTATTTATAAGATTGAGCAGATTTTATAAGTATATTATTTATGTCTATATAGAGATATCTCTTTTCTTTTTTTTCTGAGATGGTGTCTTGCTCTGTCACCCAGGCTAGAGTGGAGTGCAGGGGCACCATCCCAGCTCACTGCAACCTCCAACTCTCAGGTTCAAGTGATTCTCCTGCCTCAGTCTCCTAGGTAGCTAAAGTTGCAGTCACGTGTCACCACGTCCAGCTAATTTTTTGTATTTTTAGTAGAGACGGGGTTTCACCATGTTAGCCAGGATGGTCTTGATCTTTTGACCTCATGATCTGCACGCCTTGGCCCCCCAAAGTGCTGGGATTACAAGCATGAGCCATCATGCCCGGTGATAGATCTTTTCTGACATGCCTATTTCTGTACTAAAACTTATTGATTTGTCTGAGTATGTCACATATGATAAAAATTCTTTGCCTATTTTTGGTTTCAAATGTTGTCCTATTTGTTGTTCAAACTTTAATTTATGATACTTTGACACTAAAGAGTTGTCTATCTCTTGATATTTTTTCTTTTGATTCTTTTCATCATATACAGAGACCAAATGAATATATTCCTAAATAATCCTTATTCATACAGAGATCAAATAAATAAAAAAATACCTAAATTAGAGTGTTCACTATATTCTTTTGTCATTTTATAACTTGGAAAGGTTTGGTGTATCATAGTTATGATTGCAGTATAACAAAACCTCCCCAGGGAAACTCATCTCTGCTCCAAGTAGTATCAGCTGGGACAGTGGAGCAAATAAGAAGATGCACCACAAAGATCCTCCCCTTTCAAGGAAAGACTGGCTGTCCAGCTGTAGGGTGTGTGGTTAGCAAACACTTCTAGCTGTCAGCCTTTTCAGGGCTTTGCTTAAATGCAAAGAGCTGCTTCATCCGAGGTCATATCCTTTCCAGGGAAGCTCTCATCTGATGACTGAGAAAGGCAGGAATACAAAAGTCTGCCCATTCTAACCTGACACTGAACAAATTTGATGGGTAAAATCCACCGTAGAGCCTAACACCTGGTTGGCAAGGGCGTTGGCAGACCTTCATTGTGGTTTAGATTTTTTTCTCTGCTCAGTCCTGTGTTTCTTCTTCCTTTCACAGATGTTGATACTCCTACCCACTCAATCTCAGTGTTTGCTTCTGGAGAACCTAACCTGAAGTAGGCAGCTGACTGGATGTTGGAAAATCCTTTTTCAAGATGGCTTACTCCTATGACTGGTAAATGGGGCCAGCTGGCTGCTAAGAGCTCAGATGGAGTTATGGATTGAGCTATGGACATCCATTTTTCTTGATGCGGGTCTTTTTACAAGATATTTGGGCTTCCTCATGGCAGGTTAACTGGTTTTTATAATGGTCAATTTGAAAATGTATATTTTTTATGAAGTACAAAGTTGAAATATTTTGCATCTACATATCAGTTATATTGTTCAAAAATCTCTATTTCCTTACATTTTTAGATTGCTTTGTATAAAATGGGGAATTTCTACTCTTCAGTTTTAGAAGGCATTTGACATGCACTTTCTCCATTAATGAAATGCCTTTTGTGTCTTAGGATATCGTGGGTCAGAAATCATTTCATGATATCCTAAGACACAAAAGGTAGTTAATTAGTTAATTAACTCATGTAATTAACTAATTACATGAGTTAGTTCTTGTAAGGCAGTCTTTGGCAAATAATAAAAAGTCCTACATCTTAGACATCTCCTGTTCAAGAAACTACTAAGCTACTGGAGTTTGCACACCATTATAAAGCTATGGTAAAACTCTGTTTGCTTTAGTTTTCCCCAGTTGCATAATTTATTTAAAATTCTTAACTGTATTAGACAATAGTCTTAATGAGTTAATAAAATAATCTTTTTATTTCATTTTATATTTAATACTCAACATGAATTATCCAAAATAGGTATACGAGCTTTTTCAATCATTACGGATCTTTGAAATCCCATAGCATGTGTAACTTAAATCTAATGAATATTCAGGAAAAGAGGTGCACACAGTTTGACAGGATGGGAATACCGCTCCTAATGCTACTAGAGTATTACAAGGACAGGAATGCAGTCACTTCTCTTCACGTGGGAATGTTTCCCCAGAATGCTGGTTGTCATTTCATTATGGTTAGGAACACAAAGGATACTTCATCTATACTGTAACAGATATTATACTTGGGAATTTGAGATCTGAGCTTGTGGATTCTGCCATTATTTAGAAACAGAGACTTAATTGGCACAGTATTTTCAGGAATCTTGCAAGAAAGATTTACAAAATTGAAATATCAGTTGAGTTTTATTTCTTTAGCTCACAATATATTCAGGTTATCTCATTTAAGTACGTCATTTAACATGAGATGGACTCCAAGCATAAACCTTGCCTACTATTCTCCTTTTTAACATATCCTTGAAAATGCTCAGTTTTTAAAAAGCACCATGTTACTGACTCATGGGAGCTTTTGTCATGATGACTTTTCCACGTTTTCCTGAGGTACCCGGATCTAACTCCTCATTACTCATTTTACATTTGTTCAATGTGATTTTTGTTCTTTGAGTGTACCAGAGAACGTCTTTATATTTGTTTCTTGCTCATCAAGGTCTTTTGAATTTTGTTCCCAGTCTCCAGGGGGCTGGTTCTTCTGCCCACCACCACCCCTACACTCTACTATACCTTATCATCAAGATGTTCTTGCATGTAAAACTTAATGAAGGTGCTTACTTACTTGGGCGTCAGCCTAATAATGTCTTCAGAGTACCTGCTGGGAACACAGAACAGCACTCAAGTTGGAGGAGCATACAAAGGAAATAAAGGATATAGCTCTGTTCTTCAGAAGACTATACTTGAGATGAAGAAAATGATAGACAGAAACTGAAGTATATTTTTCCAAGGCATCTTCTTCCATTATTTCCCAGTGCAGATTCCAAGTGAAAACTGAGGATACATTAAATTCTAAGGCAGTATTGATACTGTGTGATTTGTCAGGGCAGGTTATAATGCATATTACTGATGTGGGTGTTGAAATTGGAGCAGGATGAATTCCTTTTCAAAAACAACTTATCAAGCCCTGTTTGATTTTGACTTTAAACAATGAGTTGTAATTCTTCTTATATAAAGCCAACACAATTCCACATTTATAAAATTGTTCTTCAAGATTCTCATATGCTATGGTAAATATGCAAAATGTATGTCATCAAAGTGGGTAAATTAAGAGGAATCAAGTAACAAAAATTAATTGTGAACATTTTCTTATAATAGCCTGTATACTAGAATAAATTGTATAATATTGAGACATTCAGCTTAACTGTAATTTAGACATCCTGAATGTTTTTTAAAAATCCTCTAACAGTGCTTTTCCTGATGAGGCTCACTGAGATTGCCTCCTGCAGCTCAAAAGTCAAAGGCTATAGCTGCATGAAGATCAGAGCATCTTCATGTGTCAAACTCAGTTAAAGATTTAGACTCTAACTTAGTTAACTCCAAGGCTATTTAGTTTGGAGTTTGGAACTGTTTGCAACTGTAAAACGGGTCAGCCAGATCTTCTCACTAGATTATATGTAACATGGCAGTTTGTGAATAAAGAGTTCAGTAGCCCATGTAAGTTTGGAAATGCTGGATAAAATATTTTTCCATTAGAGAACAACAAACTTCAGCATTTAAGGCTCAATAAGTATCTCAGTTTAAAAAAAATAGTTTGACTCTGTTTAACCCAGAATTTCCCAAACCTCTAGGACCACAGAACTCCATTTCATATAAAATCTACTGAAATGCTACAGAAATATAGTTCTGCAGAACACACGAGGAAATATTGATCCACCAAACACCTCTTGACCACTTAGTAAATACTTAGTAAGCATCTTCTTCATAAAGTTAGCACTTTTCATCTATGCCATGAAGGAAGTAAAGATGAGTTAGTCATCATATCTATCTTCAGGAAACTGTCAAAGAAGTAGAGGAAATGTGAAATTAAAAGCTAACTGTATTTTCAAGCAGAAAGACCTCATTGCTATAGTAGAGTCCAAAAGAATATGCAATTGGCTTCCAAAGAAGTAAAGAAGACAAATGAGATCAGAGAATGCTTGAAAAGAATGTACAGTTAGAGTTCTGGCTTAAATGATAGTGAAATGTTGCTATGTAGGGTCAGGAAGGTTACATTACATGGAAAGGGTGCCAAGGGAGAAAAGCCCAGAGGTGCTGGGAAGCGTTGAGGAGCAGATGCACTGCAGTGTGCACAGAAAGGTATGGAGTGGAAAACTAAGCCAAGTTAAAGTCAAATTTGTTCCAGCCCTTAACTTTCATATACTATATAGTAGTGACTACTGGGAATAGCAATACAACTGAAAACAAGTCCAACAGTATAAGCATAGTAGGTCAATAATTAAATCAGGATATCCAATATATTTTGGCAAGGTTTTATAACAGGAAAAAGACAAAAATCTTTAATAACACAGAATATTAGTACCAAACATAGTCAAGTAATGCATTCTACAGAATTCATAGTTGAAATAAGGAATGCAGAACTTTATTCTGTCTACCATGGGGAGCCATGTAAGTTGTTTTTGTTTTTAATGGGGGCAATTGGATCAGATCTCTCTTTTCAGGAGATAACTCAGAGGCAATATGAGAGATAGACTGGAAGAACAGACAGGAGGCAAGAGAACCAGCTAGAAGGCAATAGTAAAGGTTATTAAACACCAAACTTACAGCATAGTCAGCAATGGAGGAGAGGAAATGGATGTTAAAAAAAAAGTGTCCTAATGACCAATTAGAGGCAGAACTACAGAAGAGAGAAAAGGAAAGATATTTTCCTAATTTTCCAGGATGATATAATCAATTAAAGAGCTAATTTTATTTCTACAAATACTTTGGAACAAGATATCAGTAGACATAGAATACAGATGTTCAAAAGATGCATTAATCATCTTCATTAAGAGATATATTGTCTCTTCACACACACACAACACACACATGTGCACACATACACACGGGCATACATGCTCTTCTTTATAAACAGTACTCTAATCAGAGTAGCCAGTCTGATCATGCTGAAGCAGAAGGCAAAAGTATAGTGATTTCAGTGAAATTTTCTAAGAGGTTTTATTAACCCTACCTTTCACAGAAAATTCATGAAGCTCACTACACATCTTTACTTAAGAATCCTTTCCTTGCAAATACCATCAATTGATCACTGTCCAGTCATTGCTGCTCTGTTTGATTTTGTGAGCATCCTAGCTTTGTAGAATGTTTTGTCATGTTTTCGTTTTCACCCTTTCTTTCTTCACTCATTTTTTTCTTTTACATATATTCAAATTTAGATTTTTGCAATTTCTTGGATGTAAATCATTTTTTCATTCTACCCTAGGAACCACAACTATTAATTCATTCAGTGAATATTTGTTATGATTCACTAAAAATATAAATTCTATTTTACAATTTTCTTTGGAATTAGACTTATTTCGACTTGCTTAATGATACATAAATTGTTGTCTTAAGATATCATGGGTCAGAAATCTGTCAAAATAAGAATTACATGAGTTAATTCTTATAAGGCAGTCTCTGGCAAATAATAAGTCATTACATCTTAGACACCTCCTGTTCAAGAAAGCACAAAGCAACCAAGCATTGCTTCAGCCGTCTGCAAAAAATGGAGTTTCCTCCTCTACCCAAATATCTGGGACACCAATGACTGGAAATACCAGCTGGTAAATATCCAGATAAAAGCAGACTACCAAATAACAATAACTATTAGCTGGACTATAACAATATGAAAATATGAATTTGTACTTTTTGATAAAAGAAATATGGGTTCCAGTCTGACCTTTTCACATCTTAGGCACTGGCCATTAGTCGGTCTCAAAAGAAGGGATAACAGTGTCCTTGGAATAGAGGTAGGTAGCTGAGCTAATTAGAAAATATGTATTAGTTCTTCCCTTTTGTCCTGAGACCCAGATCCATGTTCAGTACAGTTCAGACCATAGAGTAGGCTCTCTCTGCTAAAAATATTAGTCTTTTTAAGCATTAAAAATCTTTAGTGCCATGTTGTTGGCCTGTTTCCACTTATTAAGAAGAAAATATATTCCTTTATTATTTTCCTCTATGGAGTGGCCTACTTACACGTAATAAGTTCCCCAGAGCTGTGAAATTTCAAGTTGTGGGCGGATGATCAGTATCAGCAGGGCTACAGAAGGAATTTCTGTATTATGCAATGAATTTCATTTAATGACTGCTAAGATCCCATTTGTTGTATGATTCCATTATCTATCTTGTTTCTGGAAATTTAGAAACTCCTATTTTTCTCTCCATAGGCTACAACTCTTTTCTCACTCAGAAGTTTAGACTCTACAACTTTTCACCCTGTATTTTTCACTGAACACAGATCTTAGCTCCTATTATGAGTACTTTTTATAAGTACACTTTTGTTCCTTAGTGAATTCTTTCCTTAAATCAACCTTTCCCTATCATGAGCTATAATATTATATTTTTAACGTTCTTAATTTTTTTTCTGTTTTCTTGGAATTTTTGACTCTAATGTAATTTCGTCTCATGAGAACCACAGGATAATGTGAGCAACCTGGTGAGACGTACTGGGAACTCTGCCAGGCAGACTGAAGAGACTAACTGGTTTTGAGAATAACTAACTAGCATGAAGGCTGAGCCCTTGTCCCAGGTATGGAGAAAGTCATAACAAAATTTAGCTTATTTCTAATAGCATCATAGGATATTATCTGAGTATAGGTCTGGAGATACAAAGCAATAAACAATATTCAAAAGTGGGCAAATATTATTACTTCTATTGTGAAAAAGATGTTTTCTCCGAACAAGACTTCAGCCAGCAGCACAAAGTAAAACAAATGAAATTCATTTCAATGGCAAGCAGCAAGAAATGTGTTGAGACCATAGCCAAAAATGAATGGCTTTCATCCTAGTTGGAAACCAAGGTAGGTGCCAGTATGGCAATCCAGGGAGATACTTAGATCTGTTGGGCATAGGGCAACACCAGAGTCACCCTAGGAGCCACAAATATTATCTATCATAATTCTGATCAAGCAGCTCAAGCTTATCATACACTCCCTGCCCTAGTAGAATTGACATGGGGCATTGCTCATGTCTGGGCCTGAGATGAAGAAACTGTGGCTACAGCTTTGCAGGAATATTAAAAAAAAAAAAAAAAAAAAGGATTGAAAATCTACCCTATAATTTCACATTTGCCAAAATCAGGTTTTTAGGCTTTTTTTATTCCTTTTTCAGGATTTTTCCAAGCCCTCTCTTAGAATCCCTAATTCTGCCAATTCATGATGCTTATGTGATTTTGTTCTAATTTTAAATCTTCAAGAATTTCTCTGTTTGAGAAAATGAAGTTAAGAATGACATCTGTTCTGGTTGGTACTTCTACATGGTCTTTGCTCCACTACAGGAATTTACTGAAAGGGTTTGTGACCTGCAGCATTGATTTTCCACATATGTTCCTGCAGTAAAAATGCTCTCATCAGCACCAAGGAAGTTTCAACAATCTTCTCTGAAAAGGCTGGCTCATTTTCCCCACTTTTTCATTTTCAGACTGAAAATCAACTACAAAGTTTGTTTTCCTTTCTTCTCTTTCCTACAAAAAGTGGGATCCTCTAAACATGTTTCTCTAGTCTTGATAGAAAATATCATATTAGTAAAGATTTATATTATTTTTAAAATTAGACATTTCAGTAAATCTTCTATTTGTGTACACTGATGAAACTTTAGATTGCACATTGCTTATTAAATACTTTGTACATAAAAATGTATGATTATTCTTATAAGATTACTGGTGGTGTGATGTCTTAACCTGTTTTATTATCTGTAAAATGGGAATTTTGTAGTAGTGTGGCATTTGCAGTAGCACTTATTTCAGAGTTGGTTTGAGAATTAAATGAAATAATGTAGGTAGAAGGGCTTAGCTGTCTATAATCTATGCTGTTACCATTAGACCGATTAGGTGTGTTTTTCTAATGTATAAACTAATTATTATCCTGGTCCCCCTTTCCAAGTGGAGCACTAGGATAGGTTTACCAACCCAGTGTGACTCTGAGATCCTGAATGAGCATGAGAAAGTGACACTTCATGACTAAAATTTGGGAGCATCTTGTGTGGAGCTAATAACCCAAGCCACCTTTTACAGGGTTGCAAACTCAGTCCTAAGCAGCCTAAACTAGGAAGAGCAAGCCAAAATGAGAAGCCAAGAAAAAGATAAAAATTCAGGATCCTGATGGGGCTGCACTTTAGAGAGAACAGTGTGTGCTAAGCCCAGGAGGAAGTAGATGACTTTCTTATGTAATTCCTGCTCAGAAGTGAACATTTATTCCATGCCATTTCTGCCACCAACACTGAAAAATTAGAAAAATACCTTGGACCTCTTTACTATACAGAAACCATACTGCAAATTTGTGTGACCTAGATTGGATTAGGCCAAGATTACATTCTGAGCTAACCTCAATTCTTAGAAATATACACTCTTTCATCTTCAATTTTATTTTATTTCATTTATTTATTTATTTATTTATTTAAATTATACTGTACGTTCTGGGGTACATGTGCAGAACTTGCAGGACTGTTGCATAGGTACACACATGGTATGGTGGTTTGCTGCCACCATCTCCCCCATCAACTATATCAGGCATTTCTCCCAGTGTTATCCCTCCTCAACCTCACCACCCCCCACTATCCCTCCCTTAGCCCCCACCCCCCAACAGACCCCAGTGTGTGATATTCCCCTCCCTGTGTCCATGTGTTCTTATTGTTCAACACCTGCATATGAGTGAGAACATGTGGTGTTTGGTTTTCTGTTCTTGTATCAGTTTGCTGAGAATGATGGTTTCCAGATCCATCCATGTCCCTACAAAGGACACTAACTCGTTTTTTATGGCTGCATAGTATTCATGGTGTATATGTGCCACATTTTCCTTGTCCAGTCTATCCTTGATGGGATTTGGGTTGGTTCCAGATCTTTCCTATTGTAAACAGCCCCGCAATGATCAGATGTGTGCATGTGTCTTTATAATAGAAAGATTTATAATCCTTTGGATATACACCCAGTAATGGGATTGCTGGGTCAAATGGTATTTCTATTTCTAGATCCTTGAGGAACTTCCACACTGTCTTCCACAATGGTTGAACTAATTTACACTCCCACCAACAGTGTAAAAGTGTTCCTATTTCTCTACAACCTCTCCAGCATCTGGTGTCTCCTAATTTTTTTAATGATTGCCATTCTAACTGGTGTGAGATGGTATCTCATTGTGGTTTTGATTTGCATTCCTCTAATGATCAGTGATGATGAGAATTTTTTCATATGTTTGTTGGCCTCATAAATGTCTTCTTTTGAGAAGTGTCTGTTTATATTCTTTACCTACTTTTTGATGGGGTTGTTTGTTTTTTTCTTATAAATCTTGAAATTGTAGATTCTAGATATTATCCCTTTGTCAGATGGGTAGCTTACAAAAATTTTTTACCATTCTATTGGTTGCAGGTTCACTCTAATGATTATTTCTTTTGCTATGCAGAAGCCCTTAAGTTTAATTAGATTCTAGTTGTCTATTTTGGCTTTTGTTGCCATTGCTTTTGGTGTTTTAGTCATGATGTCCTTGCCTATGCTTATGTCCTGAATGGTGTTGCCTAGGTTTTCTTCTAGGGTGTTTACAATGTTAAGTCTTATGTTTAAATCTTTAATCCATCTGGAGTTAATTTTAGTGTAAGGTGTAAGGAAGGGGTTCAGTTTCAGCTTTCTGCAGATGGCTAACCAGTTTTCCCAACACCATTTATTAAACAGGGAATCCTTTCCCAATTGCTTGTTTTGTCCAGCTTGTCAAAGATCAGATAGTTTTAGATGTGTGGCATTATCTCTGATGCCTCTGTTCTGTTCCATTGGTCTATATCTCTGTTTTGGTACCAGTACCATGCTGTTTTGATTACAGTAGACTTGTAGTATAGTTTGAAGTCAGATAACATGATGCCTCCAGCTTTGCTCTTTTTGCTTAGGATTGTCTTGGCTATGTGGGCTTTTTTTTAAATTCCATATGAATATTAAGGTGGTTTTTTCCAGTTCTGTGAAGAAGGTCAGTGGTAGCTTGATGGGGATAGCATTGAATTTATAAATTACTTTGGGCAGTATGGTTATTTTCACGATATTGATTCTTCCTAACCATGAGCATGGAATGTTTTTTCTTCTATTTGTGTCCTCTCTTATTTCCTTGAGCAGTGTTTTGTAGTTCTCCTTGAAGAGATCCTTCACATCCTTTGTTTGCTATATTCCTAGGTATTATACTCTGTAGCAATGTGAATGGGGCATCCCTGAATAGACCAATAACAAAGTCTAAAGTTGAGGCAGAAATTAATAGCCTAACAACCAAAAAAAGTCCAGGTCCAGACGGGTTCACAACCGAATTCTACCAGACATACAAAGAGGAGCTGGTACTATTCCTTCTGAAACTATTCCAAACAATACAAAAAGAGGAAATCCTTCCCAAATCATTTTATGAAACCAACATCATCCTGATACCAAAACTTGGCAGAGACACAACTAAAAAGGAAAACTTCAGGCCAATATTCATGATGAACATCAATGCAAAAATATTCAATAAAATACTGGCAAACCGAATGCAACAGCACATCAAAAAGCTTATTCATCACAATCAAGTAGGCTTCATCCCAGGGATGCAAGACTGGTTCAACATAAGCAAATCTATAAACGTAATCCATCACATAAACAGAACCAAAGACAAAAACCACCTGATCATCTCAATAGATGCAGAGAAAGCCTTTGATAAAATTCAACAGCCCTTTATGCTAAAAACTCTCAATAAACTAGGTATCAATGGAATGTATCTCAAAATAACAAAAGCTATTTACAACAAATTTACAGCCAATATCATACTGAATGGGCAAAAACTAGAAGCATTCCCTTTGAAAACTGGCACCAGAAGAGGGTGCCCTCTCTCATCATTGCTATTCAATATAGTATTGCAAGTTCTAGTCAGAGCAATAAGGAAGAAAAACAAATAAAGAGTATTCAATTAGGAAAAGAGGAAGTCAAATAGTCTCTATTTGCAGATGACATGCTCGTATATTTACATCATCTCAGCCCAAAATCTCCTTAAGATGATAAGCAACTTCAGCAAAGTCTCAGGATACAAAATCAATGTGCAAAAATCACAATCATTCTTATACACCAATAGCAGACAAACAGAGAGCCAAATCATGAGTGATCTCTCATCTTCAATTTTCTATTTCATTTGAGCAAAACTGTTGGAGATTTCAGAAGCACTCAGCAGGACTGAGGATTGCTGATGAATTTCAAGGTTTTGTTGAATACTTTACATTGCAATTAATTATGTCACTATTCAGAAATTGTTTTACATCAGCACTTTTGCAATTGATTTGTATAAACATATATTGCATTGCATTATGTTTGTTTTTTGTGGTCTGTAAATACTTTAATTGCCACTACACTTTTCAAAGATTTCACCTATGACATTAATATCAACTTACCTATAGTCTAAAATCTGCTGTATATATACCAACTAATTGGACTGTTTTTATTCCCCACATCACTCATGCATAACATAAATATAGCCAAGAGTATTTTACTAATTGGCAGATAAATCAAGATCAGAACCAGACAAACATATCCAATCTTTTCCTAAATCACAGTTCTTTTCTTACACGCTTATATCACCCATAATATGGGGAAAATGGAATATAAATGCACTCAAATACTTATCCCATCATATTACAAATGCTTCTCTCCTGTGCATAGTCTCTATTACCCTTTAAGATCTTTGAAGATAAAGAGGCTTAGTCTCCAGGCCTAGCATCATATCTGGCACTTAGTCATTACTCAACAAATGACTCCATAAATTGAGAATGCAGTAGGGGCAAAATTGCTTCCAAACCATAAAACATCATTTAAGTATTTTAAATTTGAAATTACTTTATAATATATACTCTAGAATTTGAATAAAATTATGCAACAGAATGGGAAAAAAATTTTGCAATCTATCCATCAGACAATGGGCTAATATACAGAATCTATGAAGAAATTAAACAAATTTACAAGAAAAAAAACCATCAAAAAGTGGGCAAAGGATATGAACAGACACTTTTCAAAAGAAGACATTTATGAGACCAACAAATGAAAAAATGCTCATCATCACTGGTTATTTGATTTCTGCAAATCAAAACCACATTGAGATACCACCTCACGCCAGTTAGAATGGTGATCATTCAAAAATTCTGGAGACACCAGATGCTGGAGAGGATGTAGAGAAATAGGAACACTTTTACATTGTTGGTGGGAGTGTAAATTAGGTCAACCATTGTGGAAGACAGTGTGGTGATTCCTCAAGGATCTAGAAATAGAAATACCATTTGACCTAGCCAAAAGGATTATAAATCTTTCTATTATAAAGACATATGCACACATATGTTGATTGTGGCACTGTTTACAATAGCAAAGGCTTGGAACCAACCCAAATGCCCATCAAGCATAGATTGGACAAAGAAAATGTGGCACATATACACCATGGAATACTATGCAGCCATAAAAAAGGATGAGTTCATGTCCTTTGTAGGGACATGGATGAAACTGGAAACCATCATTCTCAGCAAACTGACACAAGAACAGAAAACTAAACGCTGCATGTTCTCACTCATAAGTGGGTGTTGAACAATGAGAACACAGGGACACAGAAGGGGAGCATCACACACTGGGGTCTTTTGAGGGGTAGGGGGCTAGGGGAGGAATAGCAGGGTGTGGAGGGATTGGGGAGGGATAGCATTAGGAGAAATACCTAATATAGATGACGGGCCAATGGATGCAGCAAACCACTACCATGACAAGTGTATACCTATGTAACAAACCTGTACGATCTGCACATGTACCACAGAACTTAAATTATTTAAAAAAAAACATGCTATTTATCTTATACCTGCATTTCTTACATTATATATACCTAAACATAAAAACAGAAAAAAAATTTACTGGCGAATATATCTAAAAAGAAGAGACCTACAAATCTTTAAAGTATCAAAAGAAATTTACATTTTTCATACTTTCATCTTTTTTTCATAAAAAGTATCTCAAACAAAATTAGATATAAAAGCACAGATAATCCAAAGATAGCTTTGCTATTCTCTTGCTCTGGGTACAGACAATGATGCTACAAAATACAGAAAAAATAGAATCTTCCTGTTGATATACCAACCCAATTTCAAGTGCATTTTTAAAAATGAATCACTACAGAGAGGAATCAATCAATGCTTTTTAGGTGAAAATTTCTTTTACCAGAATTGAATTAGATCAAAATGGAACTCAAAATGTTATAACATAGATTTCTGGCATTTAGCACTATACTGGCCAAAAATATTTGTTTTTTCATGGAGGAAAAAAATGCCATTTAAAAATGTGTTTAAACAATTATTGAGACTACTGTCCCTTTGTGTATCTTCTGTGACTGAAAGTGGTAAAGCTGACAGCAATGTTTCTACATGCCAGTCAGGGCTACCTTTTGGGCTAGACAGAAACTTTTCCCCATGGGGAGCTCCAAAGAGCCTCCCAGATTATGTCTGCAATACAAACCAAATAGATCTAATAGATATTTACAGAACATTTCATGCAACAGTTGCAGACTACCCATTCTTTTCCTTGCAAATGGATCATTGTCAGAGGTAGACCATACTTTAGGTCACAAAACAAGTCTTAAAACACTCAAAAAAATGAAATTATATCAACCATCTTCTCTGACCATAATAAAAGAAAACTAGAAATTAATAACAAGAGAAATTTTGGAAACTATACAAATATATGGAATCTAAACAATATGCTCCTGAATGACCAGTGGCTGAATAAGAATATTAAAAAATAAATTGAAAAATTTATTGACACAAATGATAATAGAACATGCCAAAATCAACGGGATACAGCAAAAGCAGTACTCACAGGGAAGTTAATATCTGTAAGTTCCTGCATTTAAAAAAAAAGCTTCTCCTGTAATCCCAGCACTTTGGGAGGCCGAGGCGGGTGGATCACGAGGTCAAGAGATCGAGACCATTCTGGTCAACATGGTGAAACCCCGTCTCTACTAATACAAAAAATTAGCTGGGCATGGTGGCGCGTGCCTGTAATCCCAGCTACTCAGGAGGCTGAGGCAGGAGAATTGCCTGAACCCAGGAGGCGGAGGTTGCAGTGAGCCGAGATCGCGCCATTGCACTCCAGCCTGGGTAACAAGAGCGAAACTCCATCTCAAAAAAAAAAAAAAAAAAAGCTTCAAATGAACAATCTAACAATGCATCTTAAAGAATTGGATAAACAAGAGCAAACCAAACCCAAAATTAGTACAAGAAAAGAAATAAAAATCAGAGCAGAAATCAATGAAATTGAAATGAAAAATGATACAAAACCAGATATTTTTAAAAGTTTAACAAAATTGACAAACCTTTAGTCAGACTAAGAACAAAAGAGAAGATCCAAGTACATAAAATCAGAAATGAAAAAGAAGACATTACAACAGATATTGCAGAAATTCAAAGGATCATAGTGGCTACTATGAACAATTATATGCCAATAAAGTATAAATTCTAGAAAAAATGGATAAATTCCTAGCTGCATACTACTTACCAAAAGAACCAGGAATAAAATCTAAAACCTAAACAAACCAATAACAAGTAATGAAATCAAAGCCATAATAAAGTCTCCCAGTAAAGAAAAGCTTGGGACCTGATGGTTTCACTGCTAAATTCTACAAAACATTTAAAGAAGAACTAGCAGCAATCCTACTCAAACTAGTCTAAAAAATAAAGAAAGAGTACTTGCGAACTAATTCTATGAGACCAGTATTACCCTTATACTAAAACCAGACAAAGACACCTCCAAGAAAGATAACTACAGGCCAATATTGCTAATGAACATTGATGCAAAAATTCTCACAAAATACTAGCAAACCTAATTCAGCAATACATTAGAAAGATCATTCATCATGACAAAATGGGAGTCATTCCTGGGATTTAAGGATAGTTCAACATATGCAAATCAATCAATGTGATACATCATATCAACAGAATGAATCAACATACAATTATTTCAACTGATGCTGGAAAAGCATTTGATAAAATTCAGCATTTCTTCATAAAACAAAATCCTCAAAAAACTGGGGATAGAAGAAACATACTTCAACATATTAAAAGACACATATGACAGACCCACAGCTAGTGTCATACTGAATGGGGAAAAAACCAAAGGCTTTTTTTCTAGATTTGGAACATGAAAAGGATGCTCACTATCACCATTGTTATACAACAAACTACTGGAAGTCCTAGCGAGAGCAATCACAGAAGAGAAAGATATAACATAACAGGCATCCAAATAGGAAAGGACTAAGTCAAATTATTTTTGTTTGCAGATGATACGATCTTGTATTTGGAAAAAACTAGACTCCACAAGAAAACTATTAGTACTGATAAGTAAGTTCAGTAAAGTTTCAGGATACAAAATTAATATACAAAAATCAGTAGCATTTCTGTATCCCAACCGTGAACAATGTAAAAAAGAAATTAAAAAGAAATAACATCTAATATTTGACAAACCTGGCAAAAACAAGCAATGGGAAAAGTATTCCCTGTTTAATAAATAGTGTTGGGAAAACTGGTTAGCCATGTGCAGAAAGCCGAAACTGGACCCCTTCCTTACACTTTACACTAAAATTAACTCCAGATAGATTAAAGATTTAAACATAAGAGCTAATATCATAAAAATCCTAGAAGAAAACCTAGGCAACACCATTCAGGACATAGGCATAGGAAAGGACTTCATGACTAAAATACCAAAAGCAATGGCAACAAAAGCCAAAATAGACAACTAGGATCTAATTAAACTTAAGAGTTTCTGCACAGCAAAAGAAACAATCACTAGAGTGAACCTGGAACCAACAAAATGGTAAAAAATTTTGCAATCTACCCATCTGACAAAGGGCTAATGTCCAGAATCTACAATCTAAAGCAGATTTACAAGAAAAGAAACAAACAAACACATCAAAAAGTGGGCAAAGGATATGAATCGGTACTTTTCAAAAGAGGACATACATGAGGCCTCTTTTGAGGAAAAAGATGATGAAAAAATTCTCATCATCACTGGTCATTAGAGAAATGCAAATCAAAACCACACTGAGATATCATCTCATGCCAGTTAGAATGGCGATCATTAAAAAATCTGGAGACAACAGATGCTGGGGAGGATGTGGAGAAATAGGAACACTCTTACACAGTTCGTGGGAGTGTAAATTAGTTCAACCATTGTGGAAGACAGTGTGGCGATTTCTCAAGGATCTAGAAATAAAAATTCCATTTGACCCAGCAATCCCAATACTGGGTTAATACCCAAAGAACTATAAATTGTTCTACTATAAAGACACATGCACCCATACGTTCACTGCAGCCCTGTGTACAACAGCAAAGACCTGGAACCAACCCAAATGCCCATCAATGATAGACTGGACAAAGAAAATGTGGTACATATACACCACAGAATACTATGCAGCCATAAAAAACAATGAGTTTGTGTCCTTTGTAGGGACATGGATGAATCTGGAAACCATCATTCTCAGCAAACTGACACAAGAACAGAAAGCCGAACACCATATGTTCTCACTCATAGGTGGGTGTTGAACAACGAAAACACATGGACTCAGGGAGAGGAGCATCACACACAGGGGACAGTAGCGGGGGTAGGGGAGAGACAGTGGGGGGTGGGGGGGGTGGGGAGGGATAACAAGGGGAGAAATGCCGGATATAGTATGCACCTAAAGTAAAACAAATAAATTTTTAAAAAAAGTGCACACAAGACATTCACAGAGATAGAGTACTTGTTAGCCCTAAAATGTCTGAACAATTATTAAAGAATTGTAACAGTTCTAAACACACTTTGGACAAAACTTGATTCTGGCAATGTGATGTATCACACTTACTGATTTGTTTATGTTAAATTGTCCTTGCCGCTCTGAGATGAATTCTGCCTGATCATGGTTGTTAAATTCAGTTTGGTAGTATTTTGTTGAGGATTCTTTATATTTCATATAATTATACTTGTATATATTTCTATTTTTATATTATATATTTATATATTTTATGTATTTTTATATTCATCACTAATATTGGACTGTAGTTTTCTCTTTTTTGTTTTGTCCTTGCTTGGTTTTGGTATGAGAGTAATACTGGCCTTATAGAATGAGTTTGGAAGTATTCTTTCTTCTAATTTTTTTTTGAAGAGTTTGAGTAGGATTATAATAGCTATTTAAATGTTTGGTAGAACTCAGCAGTGAATCCATGATGTCCTGGGTTTTTCTTTGATGGGAGACATTTTACTACTATTTCAGTCTCATTACTTGTTGTTGGTTTGTTGAGGCTTTTTATTTCTTCACAGTTCAATCTTGGTAGGTTGTACGTGTCCAGGGATTTACCCATTTATTCTGTTTTCCAATGTATTGGGATATAGTTGTTCATAATAGTCTCTAACGATTCCATGTATTTTTGAGGTCTCAGTTGTTCTGTTTCCTTTCTTATTTCTAATTTGATTTATTTGAATCTTCTCTCTTTTTTCTTAATTAACCTAACTGTAAGTTTGTCAATTTTATCTTCAAGAGACCAACTTTTTGTTAATCTTCTGTATTTTTTTTAGTCTTAATTTCATTTATTTCTGCTCTGATATTTATTATTTTTTCCTTCTACTAATTTTGGGTTTGGTTTGTCCTTGTTCCCTAGATCTTTGAGGTGCATCATTAGGTTGAAGTCTTTTTACTTTTCTTACATAGAAGTTTATTTCTAGAAGCTTCCCTCTTAGTACTGCCTTTGCAGTATCCCACAGATTTTGGCATGTTGTATTTCCATTTTTATTTGTTTCAGAAACTTGTCAAATTTACTTCTTAATTTCTTTATTGACCCATTGGTCACTCAGGAGCATGTTGTTCAATTTTCATGTGTTTGTGTATTTTCTGAGGTTTCTCTTGTTATTGATTTCTAGTTTTATTCCACTGTGGTCAGAAAAGATATGTGAGGCTGGGTGAGGTGGCTCACACCTGGAATCCCAGCACTTTGGGTGGCCGAGGCAGGCAGATCACCTGGGGTCAGAAGTTCAAGACCAGGTATCAACATGGGAATACCCGATCTCTACTAAAAACACAAAAATTCCCAGCTACTCAGCAGGCTGAGGCAGGAGAATCACTGGAACCCTGGAAGCAGAGGTTGCAGTGAGCCAAGACTGTGCCACTGCACACTAGCCTGCACAACAGAGTGAGACTCTGTCTCAAAAGAAAATAAAAGAATTTTAAAAGTACAAAAAAAGAAAAGATACTTCATATAATTTCTATTGTGGTGGAATTTGTGCAGACTTGTTTTGTGGATTCAGACATGGTCTATTCTAGAGAATGTTTCATGTGCTGATGAAAAGAACATGTATGCTGCTGCATTGAGTGAAATATTCTGTAAATGTCAATTAGGCCTATTAGATCTAGTGTGTAGTTTAACTCCACTACTTCTTTGTTGATTTTCTGTATAGATTGAGAGTTGGTGTTAAAGTTCCTTACCGTTATTCTATTGCAGTCTATCTCTCCCTTTAGATCTATTAATGTTTGCATTATATACTTGACAGCTCTACTGTTGGGTGCAAAAAATCTTTATAATTATTATATCCTCCTGCTGAATTGATTCATTTATTATTATATGTAAACCTCCCTTGTCTTTTTTTTTACAGTTTTCGGTTTGTAGTCTATTTTATCTGATATCAGTATATCTACTCCTGCTCTTTTTTGCTTTCCAGTTGCATGCAAAATATTTTTCTACCCCCTTACTTTCAGTTTATTGTGTCTTAAGAGGTTAGGTGGGTTTCTTAAAGGCAGCATATAGTTGGATCTTGTTCCCTTATCAATTCAGCTACTGCATGTCTTTTAGTTGGAGAATGGAAAGTGTCTATATTTAGTGTTATTACTGATGAATAAAGACTTGGTACTGCCATTATGTTGCTTGTTTCCTAGTTCTTTTGAGACTCTTGTCTTCCTTTCTTAGTGTCTTACTTTGTGGTTAACTGATTATCTATGGTAGTATGTTCTAATGTGTTGCTTTTTATATACGTTTTAACTTTAATCCTTTATTGCTAGATATGGGAGAATATTTATGATTTTATAATTCTTGTTTGGGGAATGTAAACAGAGTACTCTCTCTGTATTTACTTTTTTGGAATTATAGATGAATAAGATTACAATACTCAATACTTTGTGCAAAAAAAGATTTAAAAGATATTTGCCCTAAAAAATGAAATTGGTAGAAGAGCAACCCCAAGGCACATAATTGTCAGATTCACCAGGGTTGAAATGAAGGAGAAAATGCTAAGGGCAGCCAGAGAGAAAGGTTGGGTTACCCACAAATGGAAGCCCATCAGACTCACAGCAGATCTCTCAGCAGAAACCCTACAAGCCAGAAGAGAGTGGGGGCCGATATTCAACATCCTTAAAGAAAAGAACTTTCAACCCAGAATTTCATATCCAGCCAAACTAAGCTTCATAAGTGAAGGAAAAATAAAATCCTTTGTGAACAAGCAAGTACTCAGAGATTTCATCACCACCAGACCTGCTTTACAAGAGCTCCTGAAAGAAGCACTACACATAGAAAAGAACAACCAGTACCAGCCACTCCAAAAACACACCAAATGGTAAAGAGCATCAACACAATGAAGAATCTGCATCAACCAATGGGCAAAACAACTGGCTAGCATCAAAATGGCAGGATCAAATTCACACATAACAATATTAACCCTAAACGTAAATGGACTAAATGCCCCAGTCAAAAGACACAGACTGGCAAATTGGATAAAAAGCCAAAACTCATCAGTGTGCTGTATCCAGGAAACACATCTCACATGCAAGGATACACAAAGGCTCAAAATAAAGGGATGGAGGAAGATTTACCAAGCAAATGGAGAGCAAAAAAAAGCAGGAGTTGCAATTCTCATCTCTGATAAAATAGACTTTAAAGCAACAAAGATCAAAGGAGACAAAGAAGGACATTACATAATGGTAAAAGGATCAATGCAACAAGAAGAGCTAACGATCCTAAATATATATGCACCTAATACAGGAGCACCCAGATACATAAGGCAAGTTCTGAAAGACTTACAAAGAGACTTAGACTCCCACACAATAATAGTGGGAGACTTCAACACACCGTTGTCAATATTAGACAGATCAACGAGACAGAAAATTAACAAGGATATCCAGGATTTGAACTCAGACCTGGAACAAGCAAACCTAATAGACATTTACAGAACTCTCCACCCCAAATCCACAGAATATACATTCTTCTCAGCACCACATCACACCTACTCTAAAATTGACCACATAATTGGAAGTAAATCACTCCTCAGCAAATGCAAATGAATGGAAACCATAACAAACAGTATCTCAGACCACGGTGCAATCAAGTTAGAACTCAGAATTCAGAAGCCAACCCAGAACCGCACAGCTTCATGGAAACTGAACAATTTTCTCTTGAATGTTGACTGGATAAACAATGAAATGTAGGCAGAAAGAAAGATGTTCTTCGAAACCAACGAGAACGAAGACACCACATACCAGAATCTCTGGGACACATTTAAAGCAGTCTCTAGAGGAAAATATATAGCAATAAGTGCCCACATGAGAAGCAAGGAGAGATCTAAAATTGACACCCTATCATCAAAATTGAAAGAGCTAGAGGAGCAAGATCAAAAAAACTCAAAACCTAGCAGAAGACAAGAAATAACTAAGATCAGAGCAGAACTGAAAGAGATAGAGACACGAAAAACCCTTCAAAAAATCAATAAATCCAGGAGCTGGTTTTTTGTAAAGATCAACAAAATAGACCACTAGCCAGATTAATAAAAAAGAAAAGAGAGAATAACCAAATAGATGCAATAAAAAATGATAAAGGGGATATCACCACAGATTCCACAGACATTCAAACCATCATCAGAGATTAGTACAAAAAACTCTATGCACATAAACTAGAAAACCTGGAAGAAATGGATAAATTCCTGGACACTTGCATCCTCCCAAGCCTAAACCAGGAAGAAGTCGAAACACTGAATAGACCAATAACAAGGTCTGAAGTCGAGGCAGCAATTAAGAGCCTACCACCCAAAAAAAGCCCAGGTCCAGATGGGTTCACAGCCGAATTCTACCAGACATACAAAGAGGAACTGGTACCATTCCTTCTGAAACTATTCCAAATAATCCAAAAAGAGGGAATC
This sequence comes from Aotus nancymaae, assembly GCF_030222135.1. Taxonomy (NCBI): domain Eukaryota; kingdom Metazoa; phylum Chordata; class Mammalia; order Primates; family Aotidae; genus Aotus; species Aotus nancymaae. The sequence continues at coordinate 43,115,282 of NW_026988413.1, forward strand.
CTTCCCAAGTCATTTTATGAGACCAACATCATCCTGATACCAAAACCCGGCAGAGACTCAACAAGAAAAGAAAACTACAGGCCAATATCCATGATGAACATAGATGCAAAACTCTTCAATAAAATACTGGCAAGCCGATTGCAACAGCACATCAAAAAGCTTATCCACCATGATCAAGTAGGATTCATCCCGGGGATGCAAGGCTGGTTCAACATATGCAAGTCTATAAATGTAATTCACCACTTAAACAGAACCAAAGACAAAAACCACATGATTATCTAAATTGATGTAGAGAAGGCCTTCGACAAAATTCAACAGCCATTTATGCTAAAAACCCTCAATAAACTAGGTATTGACAGAACGTATCTCAAAATAATAAAAGCTATTTATGACAAACCAACAGCCAATATCATACTGAATGGGCAAAAACTGGAAGCATTCTCTTTGAAATCTGGCACTAGACAAGGATGCCCTCTCTCACCACTCCTATTCAATATAGTACTGGAAGTTCTAGCCAGAGCAATCAGGCAAGAAAAAGAAATAAAGGGTATTCAATTAGGAAAGGAGGAAGTCAAATTGTCTCTATTTGCAGACGACATGATTGTATATCTAGAAGACACCATCATCTCAGCCCAAAATCTCCTGAAACTGATAAGCAACTTCAGCAAAGTCTCAGGATACAAAATCAATGTGCAAAAATCACAAGCATTCCTATACACCAATAACAGACTTAAAGAGAGCCAAATCAAGAACAAACTGCCATTCACAATTGCTACAAAGAGAATAAAATACCTAGGAATACAACTAACAAGGAACATAAATGACCTCTTCAAGGAGAACTACAAACCACTGCTCAACGAAATAAGAGAGGACACAAACAGATGGAGAAACATTCTATGTTCATGGTTAGGAAGAATCAATATCATGAAAATGGTCATACTGCCCAAAGTAATTTACAGATTCAATGCTATCCCCATCAAGCTACCAATGACCTTCTTCACAGAACTGGAAAAAACCACCTTAAACTTCATATGGAACCAAAAGAGAGCCCGCATAACCAAGCCAATTCTAAGCAAAAAGAACAAAGCGAGAGGCATCACACTACTGGACATCAAACTCTACTACAAGGCTACAGTAACCAAAACAGCATGGTACTGGTACCAAAACAGAGATATAGACCAATGGAACAGAACAGAGGCCTCGGAGGCAACACAACCTATCTACAACCATCCGATCTTTGACAAACCTGATAAAAACAAGCAATGGGGAAAGGATTCCCTGTTTAATAAGTGGTGTTGGGAAAACTGGCTAGCCATATGCAGAAAGCAGAAACTGGACATTTTATAAGTGAATCAAATATAGAGGTTTATATATTCTTCAATAATGATACATTTCTGTAATGCCAGCACTTAATCATATTAAGAGTTTTTCATGAGTTCAACTAAAATTTGAGCATTTTTAAAGTTTTATATTTTGCTTTGAGTACCATTTTTCCAGTATAATATTTTAAGATTTCTGAGATGTAGAAATGTAGTTGACTTGAAATTTCCTTTTACTTGTACATGTTTTTAAATGTTAAAAACTAAAAACTATTATTAGAATAAGGGTCACGAAAAAGAAAAATAATGTCTGTGTCCAAGAGCTTCTCCTCTTTCTCTTAGGCTGTATTATAACAATATAATAAATCCCAAAATTCATAGACAGCACTGACATCAGTGACTAGCCATTAACAAGAAAATCATTAAGAGATGTTATTTAATCAAATGCACTTAGAATGCAAAAGTGTTATTCTTTATCTCCTGGTCTTTACTGCCTGTATCAGAATTCTTATCCAACTCATCCAAAATGGAATATTTTATAAGTTGAATTTTCATGAATCTTATTATTTCCTTTTCTTGTCTGGATGTGAAAATTGCCATTTGTCATGAGCTAAGGTTAGTCACATTTCTGATAAACAGAATTGGTACTTCAGTTAAGTGTTACCTCTGGCAAGCTCTTGCATTTCCATTTTATATTATGTAGTCTAGAGCATTGCTAAAACCCCCAGGTGTGCCTAGAGTAGGAGGAGAGGGGAGTTGAAAGCAATACAGATACACACACACACACACACACACACACACACACAGACACACACACACACATTTATGGGGATAATAGGCTTCTGTGACTCTGAGAATGGGATGAGAAAGAGAGCAGGTTGATATGAGATAGAGGCAAATAATCAGTCATATGAAGGGGATGACAAAGACAGTTGTGAAGCTGAGGTAGCATTTATTCCAACACTCTAACTCACTGGAAAGTTGCCAATAAAAACAAGGAAAGTCATCTGAATCATTTTAAACCTCTCAGCTGAAATGTGCTATAAAAATGCAAGACTGTATTGCCATTATTAAAGCTATTATTGCTAACATTTCTCATCATGAATACAAAGTCCAAGAAGGGGGAAAAAAGCTGGTAAAGAAATTGGATGGATAATGGGGAGGAAGGCTGAAAATTATTATTCAGATAGGTAATGAATATGGTAATGTCTAATCCATATAGTACAACAGAATTGTTATATTCTTTCTTGGATTGAGGGTAGTAACCATTTTTAATATAAATGTAGGTATTTAAAAGAAATTACTATCTCCAAGACTTGGATATTAAGTTTAGATTTCATAAAATATATAGTATTATATGTACAATTTCTATTTAAAGAGATATTACAAAGCATGCTTTACTCTGATATCTAAGCAAGTAAAGTTAAAAAAAAAAAAAGAAAGAAAAGACAACCTCATATATCTGTCCATTGTAACCCCTGGAGTTACAGTGTTTAGCAGATACTCTTCTTGCTATTAAACAAAACCTACACACATAGAAAAGTCAGTCACTCAAATGTTTCGTTTGAAGATTTCATTTTGAACATATAAGGGCAATTTAAAAGCAGATAAAATAAAGAGAAATAAAATATCTTACAAGTACAAACACATGCATGGCAACAATATGAAGACAGAAAAGTCTAAGGAAACAAAATAGCCCAAGTGGAGGAATTAAGCTTGAGTTTCCCCAAGTGAAAATCTCCACTCAATCTCTATCCAAGCAGAATTTGCTCATCTGTCATGGGGGCCCTGCCTCTTCCAAACAATCAAATGTTTTTTTTTTTTGTTTTTTTTTAAAAAAAGGTCTAAATGGTAGAGAAAAATATCACTGGTAGCTAAGGACTCTGTTTGTAGCTAGTAAGATAACAATTTCGTGAATTTAAGTTACCAACTTCCCAATTCACCCTTTTTCCTCTAGCAAAATGTGTTCTGATTACAAAATGAATAAAAGCTACATTATCACTCACATACAGTACGTTTCCATTTCTAGGTCACTTTATATCTAAGCAGGATATGCTTGCTCATCAATGCTCATCACTTTGAAGAATTTTGTCATAAATAGTAAGAAAGGCAGTGAATCGAGTGAAAAGAGAAAAGGCACTGGAATCAAATTCTAGCTTAGCCACTTACTACAGTGGAGACATTGGACAAATATGTGACCTCTCTTCTTATGGTAGAATTGATTATGACTTCACTGTATTATCTTAGTTTTTTCAACATGTTCTTCAAAACACCCTGGTCCCAGTTAGTGACCTCTTTGTCTCCTCATATCTTTTCCAACAGGACTTACCAGCTCCTCCTCTCAAAAGTTGGAATCTGTCCCTCAGCGCTTTGAATCGGAACTGTCCTAGTGACTTCTTCTGGCCAGTAGAAGATGGTAGAAGTAACAGTATTCTACTTCTAAACACAGGCCTTAAAAGGTCCTCGCACTTATGCAATCTCTCTCTCTTGCTCTTTCTCTATGATTCTCTCTCTCCTCTCAGCTCCTCTATAAGCATAAAGCCAGGCTAGCTTGATGGAAGATGAGAGACCATGTGGAGAAGAGCTACATAACTCAGCCAATAACTAACTAAATAACCTTCAACTGACACAGAGGCATAAGGGAGCCCAGCGAATATCAGTTAGCCCAGGCTACATTGTCAATGTGCAGAATGAGTGGATAATTTGTTACACAGCAAGAACCAGCTGACACAGCCTCAGTCTTCTCAACTATACTATATAGATAATATTATGTCCCTGTTAGATTCACATAAGAAAAATATATGTGAAGAACTTCAGCACTGTACTTGGCCTATTAAAGGAATTCAGTAAATAGTAGCTTTTCATTGTTTTGAAAACTAAGCCACTTACACTGTCTCCTTTGTACCACACTGGCTAGGTGGTTGTTTACAATTGACACAATTTAGGCCATCTCAAGTTGTAAAGGAAAACAAAATAGCCCAGATAGATATCACCATAGCCTCTGGAGCATTGTGTTTAATTGGGCTAAGCTAATAGGTTCCAGATGGCTACAAACCTAAGTTGTAAACATTGAATGTCTCAAATTGTGAATTCCCTCACCTCTGAGCCTTTGCACATGTTGTACCCTCTGTTGATGACATTTCTTTTCTCCCATCTCTCCCACAACCTTCTATAGCTAGCACCTTCTCATTTTACATACTATGTCCTCTGAGACACCTGTCCTGGTCCCCATCTCTGAATTGGTAACTCTTCTCTGTGCTTAGACCTCTACTTGTCAACCAATTGCAATTGCTTAGTGATCTTTGCATATTTCCACTAGATTATAAATTCTTTCTTGGTCACCATACCAGGTACTTAATAAATACTAGTTGAATAAAGAAACAAAATTGTTTCATATTTCATACTGCCCTCAAAATACCAATATTCTACCTAAACATTTAATTTGTAACCTCTCTCTTTATTCTGTTGTATAAATAGACTAATTTCTTATCTATTACTTCATTGTATTATCTTAGTTTTTCAATATTTTGTTTCAAAACACCCTGTTCTTTTTAAGTTTTGACATTGAATATTAGGGAAGCCATGTAAAATTATGGTAATATATAATGATGATTTTCAAATTAATGTAATGGTTATCTATATTGTGAGTGGTTGTACAATTCCTATTGTTCAAACCTAAAATAGCTTAACTGAACCAGGCTTAATAATACAGATCAAATTAATCCTATGGAGTTATTTGGGTGTTAAGTTCTAAATTAAATCAGCTATTTGGGCAAGGAATTGGTTGTTAATCAACAGTCTGACAGGTTTAAATTTTTAATAAAGTAACTGAATGTTGTAGAAAGAAGGGTACGAAAATTAATCTTTATCTAAGAGACCCAGAAGACTAAGTCACATAGTAAACTAATAGCAAAATTATATTTCAGGGCTTAAAAATTTTGGTTCAGTTTTTCTGCATGAATATCAAATCATAGTTACATTAGTAGTTGTAGTGATTCAGTTATTCCTGTCTACCAAATGCATAGTCCAACTGCTTCTTTTGTGTTTCTATCTGTTGTAATGGGTTTATATTACTACAAATCTCTCTGTGGCAGCAAATATGTCCCACTATGTGCTACAGTCTCCAGCCATGTAGGCACATAATAACTCTTAGATGATGAGAAAATAAAAGACTATCAGTCAATCTCCCTTTTATCCACCCATTCTCCTACCCAACACAGACACAGACAAACCTTCTTATCACAGGTAAATCTGTTCTTCTTCATCCTCCAGATCATCCTACTTCACTCTGCTCTGCCACACCCATCCCTCATGACCCCAGTGTGAACTGCTACACACACTACCATTTGCCAAAACAGGAAAACATTTTCATTTCCATCCAGATCTTTTAAAAATATATTTAATTAGCAAATAATTGTATATATTTGATATGATTTGGCTCTGTGTCCCAAATCTCATCTCAAATTGCAATCCCCATGTGTTAAGGGAGAAGGGTAATCAGATTATCAAGGCAGTTTCCCCCATGCTTTTTCCATGATAGTGAGTGAGTTCTCATGAGATCTGATGGTTTTACATGTATTTGGAAGTTCCTTCTTCATGTTTCGCTCTCCTGCTGCCTTGTGAAGAAGCTGCCTGCTTCCCCTGCTCCTTCTGCCATGACTATAAGTTTCCTGAGGCCTCCCCAGCCATGGGAAAATGTGAGTCAGTTAAACTTCTTTTGTTTACGAATTATCCAGTCTCAGGTATTTCTTTATAGCAGTGTAAAAATGAACTAATATGATATTCAAGGTGTACAATGGAATGATTTTATATATTTATACATTGTGTACTGATTACCACAGTCAAATCAATTAACACATCTATCACTACCGATAGTTACCAATTATGTGTGTATGTGTATGCAATAAAAACACTTAACATATGCTTTCTTATCAAATCTCAAGGGAACAATACAGTATTATTATCTATAGTCATCATGCTGTACATTAGATCCTCAAAACAACCTTGGTCCTTTTCAAGGTCATTATTCCCTCAATGACTATTTCATTTCCAATAAACCAAAGTTCATAAATAAATAGAAAAATGTAAAGCAGATGATTGATAGATTTATAGATAGATAAATATTGCATTTAAGGCTTAAGTCAGGGCTCTAGGCATATTTATATAATTTGTTTTGTGTACCTAGTTAAAATTTCATGTTATTCTAGTAAATATTACAATGTTACATTTGATCCTGTCAAGTTCATGGTCTTCTTAGATTTTGATATATTATCTATTCTGTTTTATCTCATATGCAAATTTGATCTGTATGTCATAAATTGCTACATCAAATTGATGATCATGTTGAACACATACCAAAAAAACAACATTATTTTATGTTCCATAAACTTCCAAGGATAGGCGCTAGTCACCAAAGACAAGAGACAGAATTCATCTGTCGTTGATTATCAAAGAAGATAGTGATTTAAAAAAAACATAAACCTTGTTATTTCTATAAACAATATATTTCTTTATTCCAGGTTGATGAAAACTATATTATCAGTTACATGTAGTAATATAATTCTACATTATTCAAAGCAGTCAATGTTAGTTTTAATGACACCTTCAATAAACAACACACCTCACACTTCCTTCAAGGACAGTACCTGGAGATTGTGGAGAACTGGCTGCAAACCTGGAGTAAAGAATTTTCCGACTTCCTGAGTCTGAATGCTCAAAATACCAAATTTCTCAGGACGTTTTCTTACTAAATCATAGATTGCCAAGAAACAGGACCAAATATGTACTCATTTCAAAATATTCATAGTGTTTTAGTGCTCTTTTTCCAAGAAATATTTGTTAAATTCTAACTGGGTTCTAAGCACAATATGTAGTGTATTCGTCCCTTAGAATAAACACAAATTTAAGAAACATATCCCCTGTCTTCAAGGTGATCTCAGGATAGCTAAAAAGATACAATGACATGTAAGCAAACAAATCCAATAGAGTATTGTGCAGATAAATATCCACATAGTATAGGGAATGTACAAGGTAAAAATTATCAATTCCCCCAGAAAACACCAGAAAAGAATTTATAAAGACAGAAACACTTTAATCAAGTTCTAAATAATAGTAGCAATAACAGCACCAGCAATGGTTGTTGAAAGGTATTGTAACCTTTTGCTTATCTCATTTAATCCTCTAAAAGTTTACGTGGTAGGCATTATTACCATCCCAACCTTAAAAATTAAAAATTGAGGAGCAGAATAGTTAACCAACAGGTCTAGGGGCCCATTGCTAGTAAATCAGGGAACCAAGACTTGAAGTCAGAGTTTTCTAGTTCCAGAGTTGGCATTCCTTTTCTTAATTTTAGTTTTAATTGACAAGTAGTAACTGTATATAGTTATGGGATACAATGAGATGTTTTGATGTAAGTTTAATTTGTGGAATGATTAAATCAGGAACCTTGTGGTGAAAACATTTAAAATCTTCTCTTAACAATTCTGAAATATATAATGCATTATTATATTTGTTAGAGTCACCATTCCATGCAATACATCACTAAAACTTATTCCCCCAACTGAAACTTTCTATTCTTTGATCATCTCCCCTCTACCTATCTCTCCCCTCTCCCAGTCTCTGGTAACCACCATTCTATACTCTACGTTTATGAGTTCAACTTTTAGATTCCACTTACATAAATTAGATCATATGATGTTCTTCAGCATCCAACTATCAATGATATTTCAGATAACACACTATGAAGAAAGAATTGTTTACAAGGGATAAGGAAGAGCCAAGAATTAAAGATAGTGCCAGATCTATGGTTTGGACACTGGATGGGTGATAGTAATCTTAACAGAACATGAAATTTAAGAAGGGATACTGTTTTGTAGAAAAAAAGAACAAACAGGACCATATTGAATTTTAGTGTCTCTGAGACACACAGGGTCAGTGCCTATGAAGCAGAAAGTATATGAGTTCAAGTTCAGGAAACACACTGGGCTCAGGGATTGACTTTACCCTCTGGGTCCTAGATGTGACTCACCTACATGCAGATTGGAAATTTGAAAGTGATGTAAACCATGCTTCAAGAAGAACGTACAATATAAGAAGTGGAGCAAGAATAAGGATCTCAGAAACATCATTATTTAGACTCAAGTAGAGTAGCAAGCCAACTCCTCTTAGAAACTCTCACAGACTCCATGTATGTTTTCCTTTAAAACATTATTATTGGTGCAAACTTACACTTGTTGAGATTTTCTTTGAATAATGTCCTGTCCTTAGTAGGTTAAAAGTCCCATAAGAGCAGAGTTTTTGTTAACTATTGTATTTCAAGCACCTGTCATAATATCAGCATATTATAGGTACTCACCACTGGATGAATAAGCCAGAAAGGGAAAGAAATGAACTTGTCAGAAATTTGGAAAGAGACACAGGAGAGAGTGATACCAAGGGATCCTAAGGTTTCAAGAATAAAGCAAAAATAAGAACAAAAATGAATCTTGGAAAACAGTTTGACATCACCACTATAACACAAGAAGAAATACAATAACAAGGAAGCAGAAAGCCATAAGAGGATAGTACTCCAGATGAAATTTGGAAGAGATCTGAATAAAATAAGAAAGAATTAAAAGAAAACTAAAAACACAACATAGGAGCAATATCCTCACTGGAAGCAATAAATGGAAGTAGATACTGCAAAAACCTGGAGCTGTAATGTACAGGGCAATCTCGAAAAACTTCACCAAAAATACAGAAGAAAGGAATTTGCCTAAAGTTAGGCAAATACCGAGAATAAGACAAGAATAAAAAACAAACCTCCAACATAATAATTACATAAAATTATATAATTCACTATTTCTAAAATAAGTAAAACAAATAGAAGCAATATTAAAAATGTAATGAAAACTTTCTTGATTTGAAAAAAAATTAACATGCAAATAGATGTGTGTGCCAAATCTAAACAAAATGAAAGAAAGGTATTCTATACCCAAATATTCCTGGAAATTTTTGAATTAAAATATAAATAAAAATCCTCCGATAATCCAGTAATTTTCATCACATGTAAATTTAAAACTTCTTAAAATAAGCATAATGAAAAAAGTAATAATTATGTTATATTTAAACCTTTAGATTTTTATCAGGTAGAAATGGTAGGGAAAGAGAGGGGAGAGGGTTTCAGATGAGGCTTCCAAAGTTTTATTAAATTCTTCATCTTACTTTCAGAGGACTTCAAAGATTCCATTTTATTCTTGACTTTGGTGACTTCAAAGAAAGCCCCCAATCATTCAAAAAGCAGAAACTGCACAGTTCACAGTTTCTGACCATAATCCACTAAACCCTGAAGAAAATTTTAATATTTAATAAAGAAAATAATACCTTGATATATGAAAACACTCAAATACACTCCTAAATAACTATTTGTTGACAGCTAACCTATAATGAGAGACTATTTGGAAAATGATAATAATGGAGCTGTCATGTATCAAAATTTATGATAAATTTTCAGGTCTGACTTCAGGCATAAATTCAGTGTTGAATCTCTTTTCAGCATTATTTGTAATATTAAAAATGGAAAACATAACAACAATGATAAAGCAATGATTGATATTCAAACATTGAAAGTTATATTTTTAATCTTTTTTAAGTGGCATAGAAAAAGGTTCACAACATAATATTATGTGAAAAATTATCCAAAACTAGATATGGTTACACGAGAGATTTTGTACAATAACAACCTCTCTGAAAATTTGGACAGAAGTAGGAAGTAAGGATTAGAGCAATAATGACATAAGTATATATGAGAAAAGTAAAGTTTGAGGGCCAAATATACTTTCCATAAGCCAAATCATTTTTAACAAAACAGTTCAGATCTGACTCATATTTTTAAAATACATCTTATTCTCATCAATACAATTTTATAAATAAGTATATCAAATTTGTGGTACTTACATGTTGAATTTTTTCCAATATACTAAAATTAATCTGCTATGATTGAGATCAAGCTTAGAAAGAACTATACACATAGTCAATACGAAGCTATCATATGGACAAATATTAATAATTCAATCTCTATGACAGATGTCATTGCATATTCTAAAGGTAAATTTTAAGAATAAGAACTGAAAACAGATAGGCTATATAAGGTAAATCTCATTCTATCTCTGAAAAACCTGAGGCAAAAGTAAAGTTAATAGTATAAATGAGTACAAAGAGAAATTGGATTTTCCAATGAAACAGAATTGTACAGTTCATATCAAACATGGTATTAATTTCACTTTGATTTGGTAGAAAGTCTTTGGCTGCTAATAAATTAAATATGAAAATTAACACTACTTAACAAAGAATTCAGAATTTGCAATAAACCTGGCTCTTGAAATATATACCAAGCATTGAATATTAAGGTCAATGTGGGCATACATTCATTCAAAGCTGAAAGCAGGTTTATTAGAGATCTGTGCCAGTAGCATGCTTTGTGCCTGCCTGGGATTTTCAATGTTTATTTTTCCCTTTAATAGGTAGCAGCATGATTATCTCTGAGCAAACTTAGGAATAGTAAGGGATACATAAAACAGAAAGTTATTACAAAGTGTTGTGAAAGTCCATAGTGTGAAACCTTTCTCAGAAGTATATGTAGATTTTAGTGACGACAGCAGATAAATGTTACTTTTGTAACTATTTGTATGGAGCTTCACAAAAAAAAAAAAATCAGGCTGTAAACAAAAATAAGCTTCAGAAACATGAATGTATTATTTGCTGGCATTATCATTTTTTTTTTTTGCAGTTATTCAAGGAAATGCTCATAAGAGAACTGACAAAGAAAGGGCCACTATAGAAAAAGGAACCCTTATACATTGTTGATAGGAGTGTAATGTAGTTCAACTATTGTGGAAGACTGTGTAGCAATTCCTCAAAAACCTAAAGACAGAAATACCATTCGACCCAGCCATCTCATTACCGGATATATACCCAAAGGAATATAAAATACATGCACACGTATGTTCATTGCAGCACTATTCACAATAGCAAAGACATGTAATCAACCTAACTGTCCATCAGTGATAGACTGAATAAAGAAAATGTTGTACAGATACACCATGGAATGCTATGCAGCTATAAAAATGAGCTAGATTACTGCCTTTGCAGGAATGTATTTGGAAGTGGAGGCCATTATCCTTACCAAACTAATGCAGGAACAGAAAACCAAATGCCACATACTCTCACTTATAAGTGGGTACTAAATGATGAGAACACATGGACACAAAGAGGGGAACAACACACATTGGGGCCTATCAGAGGGTGGAGCGGAGAAAATAACTAATGGGTACTAGGCTTAATACCTGAATGACTACATAATCTCTACGACAATCCCCCATGGTACAAGTTTACCTATGTAACAATCTTGCATATGTACCCCTGAATTTAAAAGTTAAAATAAAGGAGGCCACCATATTTTTATGGTAGGCAGATAAAATTCACTCCTGATGCTGGTTTCCTCTCCCTTCTGGGTGTGGTAGGCAGAATAATAGACACACAAAGAATGTATGTCTAACTGTGAATATATTAGTTTACAAACCAAAATGGAATTAATGTTGCAAATGAAATTAAGGTTGCTAATCAGCTGACCTCAATATGGGAAGATTATCCTGGATTTTCTGAGGGTGGAGGGGTAGCAAATATAGTTACAAGGTTCTTTGTAAGTGGAAGAGAGGAACAGGGAAGTCAGAGTTAGACACTTAAACATGCTACATTGCTGGCTTTGAAGATGGATGGGAGCCATGAGCCAAGGAATGCAGGCAGTTGCTAGAAGCTGGAAAAAGCAAGGAAACCATTATCTCCTAGAACATCCAGAAGGAACTCAACCCAGCTGATACCTTGATTTTAGCCCACTGAGACCTGTGTCAGATTTCTGACCTCCAGAACTGTAAGATAATAAATGGATGTTGTCTAAGTCACTAAAGATATGGTAATTTGCTACAGCAGCAACGAGAAGCAAAGTGCTGACAACACTGAAGAAGGCATACTACTAAAAATCCTAAACAAAGTAACTCCAGCAGGAGTTTACCTTCTCCTCAAACAGAAACCATGAGAAAAAAAAATGAATTTGTGGAGTTATGGCTATTTGGGAAAACTGAACAAGTTCGTAATACTACCTGAGAAACTGAAGTACTGAAAAAAAAAGTTTTAAAAGAAAAAAGTACACTTTAATTTTCAATCTATGTATTGTCAATGTAAGGGCTTATCTAAGGTTAAACTTCACATTCAGGGTCCCACTTTTAGGCAACAAATGGATTTCAAAGAAAATTGTAAGATACCTTACATATAAAGTGTTACTACAAATGATTTTAAATTTTATAGTTTTATATGTTTTTATCACATTTCCCTGATCCTGTACATTTATGTCTTCCCTTTAGCATTGCGATGGCTAATTTTATGGATCAACTTGACTGGGAAGTTAAGCATTATTCTGCATGTGTTTGTGAGGCTGTTTCTGGATGAGATTAACATTTGAATTTGTAGACTGAGTAAAGCAAATTGCCTTCCCCAATGTGGGTTGGCCTCACCCAATCCTTTGAAGGTCTGAATGGAATGAAAAAGCTGAGTAAGGGAGAATTTGTTCTCTCTGCATGAAAGGCTTCTAGCTGGGACAGGCTTCTACTTCAAGATTAAACTCAGAGTGGAACATACCCCATTGGCTCTCCTGGCTATCCATCTGGCTGAATATAGGTCTTGGAATTTTGTCTCTATAATTCATGCTCCAACTCCTTATAATAAATGTCTTTATAAATATTTGTGTATTTACATTTATACAAAGAAATTATACACATACAATGTTAATTTTATATATATATATATATATCATATTGTATGTTTATGTTGGTTCTGTTTTCCTGGAGAACCAGACTAATACAAGCATCAGACATGGTTCTTACTTACAACCAACCAACCAACTAGCATATAAACAAATTTTGGCAGATTTAAAGAGAAACAATTAATTAAAAAGTTATTATCCGGCCGGGCGCGGTGGCTCATGCCTGTAATCCCAGCACTTTGGGAGGCCAAGGCGGGTGGATCACAAGGTCAAGAGATCGAGACCATCCTGGTCAACATGGTGAAACCCTGTCTCTACTAAAAATACCAAAAATTAGCTGGGCATGGTGGCACATGCCTGTAATCCCAGCTACTCGGGAGGCTGAGGCAGGAGAATTGCCTGAACCCAGGAGGCGGAGGTTGCAGTGAGCCAAGATCGCGCCATTGCACTCCTGCCTGGGTAACAAGAGCGAAACTCCGTCTCAAAAAATAAAAAATAAAAATAAAAAAATTAAATTATATTCAGAGATAATTCCATTCATTGGTGCAGATACAGAGCAACAGCAACTCTCCTGCAGTGCTGGTGGAAATATTAACTGATAAAATCCCATTAGAAAATCATTTAGAAAAATATTCTAAAACAGAACAATTCAACTCCTAGATACATATACCCTCCCAAAATGCAAAAATTTGTACATCAAAAGATATGTAAATGAATCTATAAACAATATTCATTGCCTGAAATGACCCCAACCCAAATGTCTATCAACAATACACTGGATAAGTAAATTTCAGTATATTGATATGGTAGAACATTATACAATTATAAAAATGAAATTTATTTCACATGACAACATGGATAAATCTTATAATCATAATGCTGAGCAAAAGAAGCTAAACACACACACAAATGCACACTGAATGATTCTATTTATGTAGAGTTCAAAACACATTTATGGAGCTAGAATAATGGTTCCCTTTGTAATAACTGAGAAGAGTATGAAGGAGGCCTCTGGAATGCTAGCAAAGGTATATATCTTGATCTGGTGGTGGTTACATGGCTAATTCACTACCTGAAAAATAATCAGGTTGTATACTTAGGATTTGGCATGCTCTCTGTTTCAGTCTGTTTTCACACTGCTATAAAGAAATACCCGAGACTGGATAATTTATTAAAGGAAAGAGGTTTAATTGACTAACAGTTTCACACGGGTAAGGACATCTCAGAAACTAACAATCATGGCGAAGGGGAAGTAGGCACCTTCTTCACAAGGCAGCAGGAGGGACAGTGTGAACCACGTATAAACCATCAGATCTCGTGAGAACTCACTCACTATTACGAGAACAGCATGGGGGAAACTGCCCTATGATCCAAAGTCCTCCCACTAGGTCCCTTCCTTGACACGTGTGGATTATGGGGATTGCAATTCGAGATGAAATTTGGGTGGAGACACAGAGCCAAACCATATCACTCTTTCTCTTCATCTCTGTATCTACACACACACTTATAAAACCTCAATATATGGTTAGGAAAAAGGAACACTGATAACTCAGAAAATTTGTGAGAGGGACCCAAACACCAATTGGACACTATGAAGCAGAAACAACACCTAAAATGAAACTGAAAAGCTACTCCTATTGAAATGGGAAAAGCTCCCTTATCCCCCTCGCAGGTCCTGCGATAGGGGTGTGGCTTGCTTCTTTGGTGCCCCTCAGTTCAAATTTCTAGGGGGAGCCTGCAGACGGGCAGGTCATGGGGACTGCGACCCCACAGCAGTGTCTAAGGTTGAGTGTTTACAGCTCCCAAAGCCACGTTGGGGGTGTGTTACAGTGTGCCCTTTCAGTTTTGCCATCTGCAGGCGGCTTGTGTTAATCAGCTCAATTAGACCCTCCGCCTCATCACAAGGACAGAGGGCTTTCTGGATCCCAGGTTCTTCCTTTAGTGTACCAGAAAAATCAGATCACACGTGAACTTGGAGAATGAGTGCAAGATTTTATTGAGTGGAGGTAGCACTCAACAAGGTGAATGGGGAAGTCAGAAGGGGGATGAAGTGGAAGGTTGTCTTCCCCTGCAGTCGGGACACCCAGCAACTAGACTTTCCTTAGACCACCCCTGCCGAATTCCACGTCATCCCACATCAATGGCCCATTGGCATCTGCTGGTGCCTGTCAGTGTGCTCTTCCACTCTTCTGCTCCTCTTGATGTCCAGCCACCTGTGTGTTGTTCTGCCAGTGTGTTCCTGTCAACGTCCAGCTGCTTGTGTCTGTGCCCGCCAGGGTCTTGGGTTTTTATAGACACAGAATGGGGGATAGCAAGCCAGGGTGGTCTTGGAAAATCCAATATTTAGGCACAAAAACAGAAATGCCTGTCTTCACCTAGGTGGGCACAGGCCCGACGGTGGAGCCCTAGCCAGGAACCTGCCCTTCTCTACCCAGCATTTCCTTGCCCTGCTCCTGTATCACTATAAAGACATGCTCTCACTGACTCTAACTACAGACACCAGAACTCAAAATGCCACCACTAACAATTCAGCTTTCTGGATGTTATTCCACAGAGCAAGGGCCTCTAATGTCTCTGTGACCTAGATGCAGGTACTGCCTCTGACACCTCCTACTCAATGGTCCCAGCCTCTGTCCCATACAATAGTAGATTATCCAAGCACAGGAAGGAATTTCAGAAACTGAGCAACTATAAAACCAACAAAGTGCATCACATTTCTCCTACCTCTTAAATTATGTATTCTGCAACTATGTAATTTTAGCTCTGTTTTTATATCAAAGATCTATTTCTTAATCATCATGAAATGTCATAGAATCAACATCCACCTCCTCCATACCTATGGCTCCCACATTTGTGCCTCTGGCTTAGCCTCTATGAGAACATTGGGACAACCAACTCTCAATGTGGCATCTTTTTGGGATCAAGTATTACTTTATGTAAAAAATCCCTAACCCTGGCTGGGCATGGTAGCTCACACCTGTAATCCCAGCACTTTGGGAGGCCAAAGCGGGCAGATCACAAGGTCAGGAGTTTGAGACCAGCCTGGCCAACATGGTGAAACCCCGTCTGTACTAAAAATACAAAAATTAGCTGGGCCTGGTGGTGCACACCTGTAATCACAGCTATTGGGGAGGTGGAAGCAGAATTGCTTGAACCCAGGAGGCAGAGATCATGCCACTGTACTCCAGCCTGGGAGACAAGAGCAAGACTCTGTGAAAAAAAAAAAAAAAAAATCCTTAGCCCTGCCCAGAGAAGATCATTCCCACATAGATTTACAGTGGCCCTCTACTGAAGCAAAATACAAAAGGCTTTTCTTCTGCATAATGTCCTGATCACTCATACACTTATATCTAGAGGACATGGATCTCCTTTCAATTACAAACAGGAATTATCTATACTTCATTTCTCACTGGAGAACGCAGTCATGATTAGCCTGCTATCTGACTACTTTCCAAAGCTTGGCTGAGAGAGCTAATATTTGAGAGAAACATTCAGAACTATAGACAAATATTTACTCTTTAAGATTCTCCAGACATCAGGAGACAACAGATGCTGGGGACAATGTGGAGAAATAGGAACACTTTTACACTGTTGGTGGGAGTGTAAATTTGTTCAACCATTGTGGAAAACAGTCTGGCGATTCCTCAAGGTCCTAGAAATAGAAATACCATTTGACCCAGCAATCCCATTACTGGGAATATAAACAAAGGATTATAAATCATTCTATTATAAAGAGACATGCACACGTATGTTCATTGTGGCACTGTTTACAATAGCAAAGACTTGGAATCAACCCAAATGCCCACCAAGAATAGACTGGATAAAGAAAATGTGGCACATACACACCATGGAATACTATGCAGCCATAAAAAAGATGAGTTCATGTCCTTGGCAGGGACATGGATGAATCTGGAAACCATCATTCTGAACAAACTGACACAAGAACAGAAAACCAAACACCACATGTTCTCACTTATAAGTGGGTGTTGAACAATGAGAACACATAGACACAAGGAGGGGAACATCACACATTGGGTCTATTGGGGGGTGGCAGGCTAGGGGAGCTATAGCAGGGGGTGGAGAGGTTGGGGAGGGATAACATTAGGAGAAATATCTAATGTAGGTGACAGGGGGATGGAGGCGGCAAACCACCATAGCATGTGTGTACCTATGTAACAATCCTGCAAGATCTGCACATGTACCCCAGAACTTAAAGTATAATTAAAAAAACGATTTTCCAGACTTTGTATTTAACTACCTACAACATTCTGACATGAGTATTGCTTTTGTTTGACAAGAGTAATTTTTACAAAAACAATAATAATCACATGAGGAACTCTACTTTTTTGTAAAACCTATCAAGAATATACTTATTAAATTTATCCTATTCTAAGCCTGTATTAGTCTGTTTTCACATTGCTATACAGAAATATCTGAGACTGGGTAACTTACAAAGAAAAGAGGTTTAATCAGCTTATGGTTCCACAGGCTATACAGGAAGCATGATGCTGGCATCTACTTGGCTTCTGGGAAGGTCTCAGAAAACTTACAATCATGGCAGAAGGCAAAGGGAGAGTGAGACATCTCACATAGCAGGAGCAGGAGGAAAAGAGAGAGACAGCAAGAGTGCTACATACTTTTCAACAACCAGATCTTGTGAGAACTCACTCACTATCCTGAGAACAGAACCAAGGAGGATGGTGCTAAGCCATCATGAGAAATCTGCCCCTACAATTCAATCACCTCCCACCAGGCCCCATCTCCAACATTGAGTATTACAATTCAACATGAGATTTGGTGGAAACTCAAATCCAAACCACGTCAATATGCCTCATATAAAATTTCTTATAATATTTTCTCAGAATGTCCAGGAATAAAAGTTACTTCTTCTGACGAAATTTATGCTTGTTGCCATAACACAGTGAAAGTTATGCAACTCTGTTACCCTGCTGGCTCAGTTTTGCACTCAGTTCTCAGTTAAGTTAGTGTTTCTCTCCAGTTGTGTTACTATTTGTGTCTCCTGCTCTCCCTTTAATTCATAGTTACTATTTCAACTTCATATTTGATCAAAAATATTTACTGTAAATCTATGATAAGCCAAGCACTCTTCTAGGTGTTGGGTATACAAATAGGAAGAAAAAAAATACCTGCCATTGTTTACATTCCAGTAGGGGGAAGGTTGAAGATAAATAGGTAAGAAATACAACATGGTGGTAAGTGCTGTAGGGAAAAAGGGAGGAAAGGGGGACTGAACTTTAAGGACAAGTAAGACTTGAGAAAAGAAAAAATACCAGAGAATCAGAATGGCATTAGATTTCTCTACAACACTGGAAACTGAGAAAATGGAGAAATGCCTTTGAAATTCTGGAGGATTTATTTTTTTCAAACTAATATCCTAAACCCAACCTGAAAGCAGAATAAGAGATCTCTAATATGTCAGAACTACCTTGGAGCCTTTCTTCCAGAGCAACTGGAGAACGTGCTCTAGCCAAACAAGAGAACAAAGTATGAACCCAAGTTTAAGCATGGTGGTCAACAGAAAGGTAACAGTGAGAAAAGGTTCCTGTGGCAATAGAGGAGGGACAAGGTGGGAAGTAGAAAGAGATAAAGGAGGCCAGATCATATGAGGTCTTTTGCTCTAAAAAGGGGTAAACAGAGAAGTCGCATCGCAAGACTTGAGTTTTAAAAGAATTCATCTGGTTATTGTGTTGAAAGCAATCAATCAGTGGTAGAAGAAGAGAGATCAGTTAGGTGACTTCTGAAAATCTACAGTGTTTTGGATCACATAGAAGGATAAGATTGGCCGGGCATGGTGGCTCACTATTTTCCCCCATATACATAGTATGAACCGAACAAGTAGATTTGATTCAGAATTTCCCCAGTAATCATCTCTTCACAAGAAAATAATAGTGTTTTCCTAAAAACCTGTAAGCTATTTTTAAAATCTTTATATGAATTTCGATTACCGTGGTATGAAATATTTAAAGTGGGAGATTATTATAGAAATGCTACATGACTTTCTCCAGCAGTGATAAGATATTTCAGAATGATTTTTGGAAAAAAAATGTATTATCCTTAAGTCAGCAAACTAAGTAATCTACTGAATGCAAATGCAACTAAAAGCCTTGTATTCTTCATTTATTCTAGGAGGGCAAACATTCAGCAAGCCTCTGTAACACATCTTAATATCAAAAGCAGACTTCAAATATCTTTCCTTTCCTATAGAAAATTAATCCCTTCCAAATAGATCCTGTGGGCTTTCACACTGTAGTTTTGTAAATGTTAGAATAGCACAGCTGAAGGTAATCAGAGATCTAAAAATGACAACAATAATGAACAGCAACAATAAACCAATTTAAACAATAAGACAATGTATTAGATCACATAACTGAAACCCCAAAGATTAATAAGGTTCAGGGTCAACTTAATACAATGACTTCTCTGTTGTCCTTCAATTCTCTTGTGTCCATCCACCTCCCTCTCTCATCTTCATCCTCTGGGTGGTAGCACGATTGTGGCATCAGTTCCAAGTCTCCTATCTCCAAAGGGAGAGACAGGGCAGCAATTCCACAGCTGTTACAGAAGCTCCAATGCATTGTCCTTGTATGAACCATGTGTTTCTGATGCTTTTACATTTTAGGACCTTGCTAATTCTGGACAGACTGCTCTTCCCAGAGCTGCCAGTTCCTAGAGATCATAAAGGGCTCTCCTGCAAGCATGCCTTGACATGCAAACCAATCATTCCACAGTCCATAACCATAACCACCTCTCTTATCAAGCTGTTATACTCCAGACCACTATCCACCTGCCCTAATCACCCCAAGGGCCAGGTATCAAACAACTAGGGACAGTCAGCCTCAAAGCCCCACAGCCTGTTGAAATTATTAAAACTAGCCAATCTTTAATCTGCTTACCTTGCCTTGCCTGGTATGTCCCATACAACATACAATGTAGGATCTTTCTCACCTTTAAGTAAGAGCTTCCTCTGCCTCTTGACCAACACCAGTCCTTCCTAATGTAGCCCCCATGGGGTGGCATGCCCCTTCTCTTGGGAATCTATGAGTATAACAAATTATCTTTTCGGTGACAGTTGTCTCCTAATCTGCTGATCGCACCATATCTAAATAATAACAAAATCTACATTTAAAACATTCTTCCTACCATGATTGCCAAAATTAGACCACACATCTACCCCTAAACCAATCCATTGCAAAGAGGATAAAATTACACTTAGAGATGGGTTTTCCAAAACTGTGTGAAAGGATGCTCTTTCCAAAACTGTGTGAAAGGATGCTATAATAAACTCACAAGGGTATGCAGTATATTTTAGATTTTTGAAGGAAATATAGCAATACTCAACATCTATAGGACATTGCAAAAACTGTTCGCTCAAGGTCATTCACAATTTCAACATGAGATGCTGTCATATTCTTTTCCATGATGATATATCTTTGAAAAGCTGTTTTTTCAGTAGTTGTTCAGATAAAGAGCAGACATTGCACAAAATCAATAAGGTTGAGGTAATGAGAGTGGTGATGCACAATCCGAGCCCAGGTTTGAGAAGTTTGAAACTGCTAGGTATTTCTTTTGACCCAAAGACCTCATGAAAAAGTAACTTAGATACTAAAGGCACAGGGAACCAAGAAATTTGGGAATCTCAGAATTAGAAAAATCAGACCCAAAGTCAGCTTTCTCTCAGGAACCTGGGCTTAATGGCTGATGTCTGAAGAAAATTGTGGCTCTGTTAGAAAGGAGATAGAAAGAAATGCTTATAGCAGTGTTCTGTCTATGACATTACTATTATCTCTCTTAAAATCATCAGGTCTGTTTCTTCTGTTAAAGTGTTTCTAGAAAACACACACACACACGCACACACACGCTGTATACCCATTTTTCAAGTTTTCTTAAACCAGTCTGAAAACTTTTCTATAGGTCAAAAATATATTGGTTATCTTTTATTATATGCCAACCACATGTGGATATTTTGCATTACTTCTAATTGCAACAGTAATCTCAAGAAAACTGAGCCCAGTTCAGATTAAAATCATTTACCTAGCAAATGTTGGTGCAAGACTATCTGGTTCCAAACATGACTTAATGCTTTCCCATCTTAATTTTTACATTTCTGAAGTACTTGTTTGCTTTTTTGCTTCATGTTTTACCAATTCCTCTGTGAAATGCTCTCCTCGCTTATCCTATGTGTTCCCAAACTATTCTAATTGATTCTCCCTTTTGGTCTGTTTTACACTTTTGATTTTAATCTGTTATATTTAAAATATCTCCTTTATCTATTTATATGGTCCTCTTTCTCCCCCATTACCAAACAAAGATTTTTCTTAAAATGCCTCCCTCAGCCTTTTGCTCTCAGAACTTTCTGTGTCATCTCCGTGCATATAATTCTCATATTTCTAAGATACCTTGTATTCTATTTGATACTTCCTATTGGACATTTCTACTTGGATATCTCACTTTTGCTTCTGAGTCACCATGTTGAAACTGATCCCATTACTTACCTTCCCAAAGTGGCACTGGGCTCCAAACTTCCTTTTCATGCCCTCATCATCTCAATTTGAAACCTCAAACTGCACCCTGACCTGTCATTTCCACCCTTTTACCCTCCATTGGCTGCATACTGCCTCTGCCTTACATGCATTTCTCTCAGATATTCCTCCAGGTGGCTCCCTCAGTTACTTATTAGGTCTCTGTTCCACTATGACCTCCTCAAAGAGGCTTTCCCTATTCGACCAATATAAATAAGACCCTTTCCCATCATTCTCTGTCTCTTGCTTTCCTTTTTACGCACATGTTACTATGTATTCTTATGCAATATATTTATTTATCGACTAGAATGCCAACTACACTGCAAGCACCATGAGGGCAGAGATTTGGCTATCTTGTTCTGCACTGTGCCACCAGTACTAAGAACTTTATCTAGCCCAATGTAGTGCTTTAATGAATTAATAATTCAACATATAGAAATATACTTTGTGCATTACAAACACATTAAAATATTAGAAGCAATAAAATAAATTCACTCATAACACACAAAATAAAATAAAATAAACACTGTACTCGACGGACCCTTGCCTTGCTCCCTCCCCTCATTCAGCCTCACTGTGGGTTCACTAAGCCTCCTCTTAGAATCAGCATTTTTCTCTTTATGTTTTTTCTTTATAGTTTTTGTCTCTCAATTTTATTGTTAATTTCACTGTAATTTATGGAACGTTTAATGTATAATTGATTAAACATTTCTTCTGTTTTCTCACTTATTAATAGAAGAAAAGGTTAAAACTTCTACCTACTTCTAGGGTTCATAAAAAAGCAGGCATAATTGTATTACCACTCCCAAAATAGCTGTTAATCCCTACATAGACAAGGACCATGTGGACCACAGTTTAATTTCCTTAGAAATTACAGTAAAACTCTTTATAAATAGATATGGATGGTACAGATCTAGAGAGATAGTACTAAGCTATACTTGTTGAAAGAATAGCAGAATTTAATTTATATATATATTTTTAATTTTAGGGTCCTTCAATTTTTTCAATTACTATATTCTATTATTCTTTTATGCTTGCCTTTCCAACATTATTTTAATAAATATTAATGCAATGTTCCAAGTGTGATTTTAAATCATATATAGAAAAAGTTTAGTGATAGTCTACCTCTGCCTAAATTAATAGGGTTGTCTTTTATCAAAATAGGTTTCTGCATTATATTCTTGTTTTTGTACTGCCACCATTTTAATATTTCCCATTGATTGAATATCTGTTTGATTACTGCCCTACAGAAATATACATCTGTTTTTCTCAGCTCACACTTACTGCTAACTAGGTGAATGGATGCTGGGCATGATACTAGAAAGCAGAGGTAATCATTTGGTTTTTATAAATCTTCCACAGTGCCCTTCATTCTGGTTATGGCTTAGTAGAGTCTCCTCTCAGTGCTATCCTTAACGTGAAAAATAACATAATTAAAAATTATTAATAAGTTTTACAGTACAAAAATAGATAATACCCAATTTCAGAGGGCCTAGGCTTCCTAACTTCCTAGTGAATGCAGACACTTTTTAATGCCAACATCTGTGGAATGAAAGTGTTGGAGGAGGGTTCTCTTGCAAGCTTTAACAAAGCGTAAAATTCAGTATAATAAAATTTAATGTCGCTTTAATAATTATACATAATTTATACTTTCAACTTCTAATATAATTTTTGAAGAAATCAAATATCACTCACCCTTTAACACTATCTGCACCCTTTTAAATTAATTACATCTTTAAACTATTGACTTCCAAAACTAATATGATTTATTCAGGATTCTTCCGTACTGATCAAGAAATTAGGCTTTGTATTTTTTATAATATAAAAGTAAGAAAATGAACTTTAAGGTCAAAAAGATCATGTTTTTAATCCTCTCCTTTCCATTTAACAAGGCATAATCAGTTAACCCCTATGAAGTACACTAATGTCTTCATATGTAAAAATGTGGATAACACCCAGCTTCAAGGGTTTGTGTGAGCCTTATGTAAAACACTCATGACACAGGAAAGCACCTAGCATTACCTGGTACTCAGTAGGCATGCCATAAGTACATCATGCTTGAAGAGATCACTGTCACAAAATGTGAAATTAGGTTACAACACAGGATTTTCTTACACTAAAATTAACTCCAGTTGGATTAAAGACTTAAACATAAGACCTAACACCATAAAAACCCTAGAAGAAAATCTAGGCAAAACCATTAAGGACATAGGCATAGGCAAGGACTTCATGACCAAAACACCAAAAGCATTGGCAACAAAAGCCAAAATAGACAAATGGGACCTAATCAAACTCCACAACTTCTGCACAGCAAAAGAAATAGTCATTAGAGTGAATCGGCAACCAAAAGAATGGGAAAAAATTTTTGCGATCTACCCATCTGACAAAGGGCTAATATCCAGAATCTACAAAGAACTAAAGCAGATTTACAAGAAAAAAACAAACAAGCCCATTCAAAAGTGGGCGAAGGATATGAATAGACACTTTACAAAAGAAGACATACATGAGGCCAGCAAACATATGAAAAAATGTTCATCATCACTGGTCATTAGAGAAATGCAAATCAAAACTACACTGAGATACCATCTCACACGCGTTAGAATGGCGATCATTAAAAAATCTGGAGACAGATGCTGGGGAGGATGTGCAGAAATAGGCACTTTTACACTGTTGGTGGGAGTGTAAATTAGTTCAACCATTGTGGAAGACAGTGTGGCAATTCCTCAATGACCTAGATATAGAAATTCCATTTGACTCAGCAATCCCATTACTAGGTATATATCCAAAGGATTATAAATCATTCTATTATAAGGACACATGCACATGAATGTTCACTGCAGCCCAGTTTACAATAGCAAAGACCTGGAACCAACCCAAATGCCCATTGATGATAGACTGTATAGGGAAAATGTGGCACATATACACCATGGAATACTATGCAGCCATAAAAAACGATGAGTTCCTGTCCTTTGTAGGGACATGGATGAACCTGGAAACCATCATTCTCAGCAAACTGACACAAGAACAGAAAATCAAACACCGCATGTTCTCACTCATAGGTGGGTGTTGAACAATGAGAACACATGGACACAGGTAGGGGAGCATCACACACTGGGGTCTGTCGGGGGAAAATAGGGGAGGGACAGCAGGGGGTGGGGAGCTGGGGAGAGATAGCATCGGGAGAAATGCCAGATATAGGTGATGGGGAGGAAGGCAGAAAATCACACTGCCGTGTGTGTACCTGTGCAACAATCTTGCATGTTCTTCACATGTACCCCAAAACCTAAAATGCAATTAAAAAAAAAAGAACTTTCTTAAAGGCTACAAAATAGCATAAAGCCAAATGTAAACCTTTGTATGCTTTATCTATGCATTTTTAATCAAAAAGCATTTACTGTGTCTCTTTTGTGTGCACGTCTGGATTCTAGGTGGTAGGCACCCCAAGATATCTATTTACTGATTTCAAGGGGAAAAAATGTAGTTGTAGGAATAAATGTGTGAGAATAAAATCACAAGAAAATGCAACAAGTATGTTTATCTAGATACTTTAGGAAATTGACCAGATTTTTTGGTTGTATGTGGACATAGCCATGTTCATCTAATTCAAAATTCACTTAATCTATGTATAGATTATGCAAACTGTTGGTTCTCAAATTGGGCTCCTAAGTCAGTATCGCTCTAGGGAATTACTAAAAGGGCGAGAAGATGGGATACTGATTCATCACAGCTAATTCTGTTCTAATACAAGAAACTGTCATGACTTTAGGATCTCTACATAATTGGGTTCAATTCAACAGTTCATTAATTTAAAAGTTATCCAGAAAAAACAAATAAAGATTGAAAGTCACTAATAAGAATGATTGTTTCACTTAAGCCAGGCAGAGAAAGGCAAATATCACATGTTCTCACTCGTATGTGGAAGTTAAAAAGGTTGATCTCATGAAGGTAGAGAGTAGAATGACGGTTACCAGAGACTGGAAAGTGGGGACTCTAAAGAGAAACTGGTTAAGGGGTACAAATGTACAAACATACAGTTAGAATAAATCAGTTCTAATGTTCAATCACAGAGTAGCGTTACTATAGCTAACCACAAGGTATTGTATATTTCAAAGTACCTTAAAAGAGAGCTTGAAATGTTCCCAGTTCATAGAAATAAATGCTCAAGGTGATGGACAAACCCAGATCCTCTGACTTCTCATTACACAATCTATGCATGCCACAAAATATCACATATATTCCATAAATATGTATAAATATTTAAATTAATAAAAATAAGTAAAAATAAATCTTATCAGACAACTCAAAAAAAGAATTGTTTCACTAAAACAAACTATTCAAATCAAAATATCATAGAATTATGCTCATTTCATCACCAAATTTTAGCAAGAGTGTAGGAAGCCTCTCTGCACATGTGACCTTTGAGCTCAGACATGGAGAATGAAAAGAAACCAACTATTCCAAGAGTTCAGGGAGTAGCATTCCAGGTAGAAGGAATAATTCCTGCAAAAGCTCTGAGTCAGTAAAGTGTAGAAAACAGTTTCATTGAAGAAAAAAGGTAGCCAGTGTGGCTGAAGTATCGCAGACAAAAAGGCAAGTGGAACAAGATGAGAATGAAAAGGGAGGTAGGTTTGGGATTACGGAGGCCCTTATAGGTCATGGTAAAGAGTTTGGATTTTATTCTACATTTAAGGAAAAGTCACTGAAGGATATGACTAGGGGAGTCTTCTTGAAAAATTACAGGGGCTTTAGTATGATAATGGATTTGAAGGGAGCAAGAGGAGAAAATGAACAAGTTTCAAGGTATTAGTATAGTGAAAGGAAGAGATCATGATGGATTAGAGTAATAGCAGTGGAACTGCAGAACTATAGATATATTTTGCAAGTAGAATCTTCACAAATGGTGGATTGGATGAGGCAGATAAGGAAAAGAGAGAGAATGAAGATGATCCCTCTTTAATTTGCAAGCAACATGTGGTGTCATTTACTGAGATGGTGATTTCTGGAAGGAGGACAAGTCTGGGAAAACAATCAAGGGTTCTGCTTTGGACACACTAAGCTTGAGATGCCTGTTTGATAACCCAGTAGATCAAGCAGGTAGCTAGGGGATAAAATAATAATAACAACAACAACAACTAAGAATTATTACATATGAGATACTGTCTGAAATTGTCATGTGTTAAGTCATTTACCCTCAAAACAATTTATGAAGTAAGTACTTTTAGTATTATTAAGTACAATTACTAGTATTGCTATTTTATAAAAGGGGAAATTAAGGTACAAAGAGAGTAAGTAAATGGGTCAAACAACTAGTAAAGGGTAGAACTGGGAACCAAGTCCAGTCAGTTGGCCCTTGAGCCATCCTCTTAACTTCTACACTTCTAGGACTCGGGGACCAGGAGAGCAGACTTAGTTGTAAATAGATATTTATGAGTTCTTAATTAATAAACTTTTTAATCCAAAATATGTTTATTGAGCACCTGGTATGTGCTCACAATGCATCAGATGGTAGTAAATGTTACGATGAAAACTGACACAGTGTAAGGAAAGTAGGAGTACCTGGAGTTGTAGTGAGTGTTGTGTAATATAGCACAGAGCCAGGGATGGTCCCTCTAAGGAGGCGATACTTGAGCATAAAGATGAAAGAAGTGAAGATGCAAGCTGTGCACATATCCAATAGGAAAACGTGTCACAGACAGAGAGAACAGTAAGTTCAAAGGCCCTGTGGCAGAGGCATGCCTAGCATGTTTAAATATCAGCAAGGAAGCTAGGGCGACTGGAGCAGAAGAAACTAGGGAAAATATTAGCATGAGTCTGAAGAGATGCTAAGTCATCAGATACTATTTAAGCCATCTTACTAGATGAGATTACCTATGGAGAGTGTTTAGAAAAAGAAAATCTAACCCTGAAGCATTTTTGATTTAGAAGTCAGGTAAAAGAAAAGAAACTGCAAAGATAGAAGAAAAGCTCAGCAAAGAAGACAAAAACTGGAAGAGTGTGTTGTCAGAAAAGCTAATTAACAGAGGGTATTTTAAGGAAGTGATAAGCTGTTCAATGCTTCTGACAAGTCCAGCAAAATGCAGATAGAGTCAGGTCCATTTGATTTGGCAACATAGAAGCTGTTGGTGATCTTGACAAAAGTAGGTCCATTGGAATGGTAGAATGAAGATGGGCTTTATTAAAAACTAAAGTTTAAATTCTTGTTTTACCATTGATAATTTCATGCCCCTTCCACAGGTTCTCTAAGGTGAACCTACTTTTGTCATCTGTAAAGTAGGGTAAAAACATGCCTTTTGGCTGGGCACAGTGGCTCACACCTGTAATCCTAACACTTTAGGAGGCCAAAACAGGTCAAGATGCTTGAGCCCAGGAGTTTGAGACCAGCCTGGGCAACATAGTAAGACCCCCATCTCTACAAAGACTTTTAAAATTAGCTGTGCATGTTGGCGCATATCTGTGGTTTCGTCTACTCGGGAGGCTGAGTGGGGAGGATTACTGGACCCTGGAAGATCACAGCTGCAATGAGCCTTGATAACACCACTGCACTCCAACCTGGGTGACAGAATGAGAGTCTGTAACACACACACACACACACACAAATCCTCTTACAGAATTGTGATGATTAGTGATAATATGTATAAAGCATCAAGCTATACTCTGACCCTGGCCTCTTTACATCAGCCTTAGTAACTGAGCTTCTGCTTGTTTCCAAGGCCCAATTCTCATCTTGTGTTCTGTTAGAAATTGTGAGGATGCTTTTAAAGAGTGGAAATATGATGGCATAGGATTAAGGACTCAGAAATACCTGAATATCATCATTGGCCAGAATTCTCTGCAGGCTAGGTCCTTGAGGAAGAAACAGTAAAGCATCTTATGAGATGAAGCTCCTAAGTTGCTCGGAGACCACACACCTCAGATGGAGATGAAAAGGAGCAGGGCAGAGACATTCCCCCTGGCTGATTGGGGAAGCGGTGAAAGAGGAACTAGAAGAGAGTCAGGTCCAGGCCCGTGGAAGGATAAAAGCATTTGAAGAGAGAAAAATGGCTATAGATACTTTAAAGGACTCCAGGTCTCATCACTCTGGAAGAAAGAAACAAGGGAATTCATGCCCATCTGTGTTCCTTTTAAAAAAAATTCTTTTTGAAAGTTTTACCTTCTTGTATGATGGGAAGAGAGCCTTTGAATTGTACCTGTCCCTGACAGCATTCCTCCTTAAGAATGAAACTTGTACCTGGATATGGGAGCAGGGAGTGCAGGGGCATGCGGAGGGTCCAAGAATAGAAAAGAGCAGTGGGCTCCCCCTAGAGGTCTATATGCTCCAGTTTGCTTAACCAGGTTTCTGCCCTGTTCTATGACTAAATAGCTACTTATTATTCTTAGAACTAGAAACCTGCTACATATACACTTTCCATTCCCTTTATACCAAACCTACAGTTAAATTTCCACCAAAATCCACCTCTGGAACCATGCCTTGAATACTTGAAGAAGTACCAGCAAACTCCTTAGACACCAACTGCCTGCCTGCCTCGACATCTGAGATTATTGATGCTGAATTCTCTCTCATTGCATATTCTCACTAATTACTGTTTTGAAGCCTCCAGAGAAGACTATTTGCTTACTTATTGACAGAGATTCTAGACATCAATTCTGCCTCCTATACTGGATTTCTTCCCAGCACCTGCTCCAATCTAATTTCAGATTTCTAAAATTCAGACTAATTTCAGATTTCTAAAATGCAGTCTAATTTCAGATTTCTAAAATTCAATCTGATTTCAGATTTCTGTTCTTTCTATACAGCACTGTTCTGTTGCAGTAAACGTGCAAAAACTGACCATGTCCTAAGCTCAATCTGTGTTTATTCTTGCAACTGGTTTGAAAATGATGTTTACTATTAATGAAAATGTAAAGCAATGATTACTTTAGAGTGGGAGACTCTGGAGAGCAGGGTTATGTCTTAATTATCTTTAATCTCTAGGATCTAGCCCACTACCTGACATATAGTAGATGCTCAGTAGATGTTTTTGAAGGAAGAGGAAAAATTAGTTCACTTTCAGGCATTTATGAGCTAAGCTCAGTGTCACAGGGATAATAGCACAGTTGTGTCTACCTGACTTTACTTTTGAAGTGATTAATGTTAAACCAACAATTTTTCCAATTTTTTGACAATTAAGCTGGCTTACTATAGGCTTTTTCTAGTGCCCTTTCTAAAAAAAAAATTTAAAAAGAGAAGCTAGTCTATAAATTTGAGGTTCAAGGATAGTCACTAATATCCTTGGAGGACCTGTCATGAGTCATGAGATGAAAAGAACTGAAAGTGAGCCCTGGAAAAACAAAATTGCCCTGTTTCCAAGGAAAATGGGGGCTTTCTCTAGTGTGGTAATGCCTTCATGACATTTCTTAGCCACTTGAATGATCATTTCTCTATGTCAAGGATTTCTCGAGAGGAAGAAAATAGATCAGTAAGAGAGCTCTGTCCATTTGATAAGAAGTTGCCTCGAATTCCATGTGAATGTTTGCATTTAAAATATAATGATTTTTAAATGACAATTCTAAATAGTAATGTGAGATACTGGTAGAAAAGTAGTCAGATATACTTAGATAATTTACAAAGTTATGTCACAAATCATGGGGGAAAATATCTTCATTAAAACTGGCAAAAAAGAAAAAATGCATCTACCTAAGAATTACTATGGTCCTAAAATATCATATTGGTTGCATAAGTATGATATCAACCACTGATGTTTAAAAATAAAATAATGAGTTGCTATTTTTTTTTTAACAAAAATCCATTGGTTTGCCTGGTTTTCTTTTTATTCAACAAATTTCACAAACACTTTGCTAATCACTAATAATACAAACAGGAGGATACTTCCCCTAACCTCAAGAGTTCTCATTCCAGTTAAGTAAAAAATATTATATCTTGTGATTATCTCATATTTTACTAAATTAGTCAAGCTGACCAGCTACTTTGGTATTGAATAGACACAATCAATTTGTACCTATTTAAAATTTGTTGTGCAACATGTGGGTTATCTATATTGTGTATTTCTCCTCCTTCTTAATCCTCCTGCTCAATTTTGTTATTTTACTACTTAGTAACTTACTCATGAGATGGTGGACTGGGAAAAATCATAAGAAGTTAAATTATTCTTCGACTGACAGATTAGGAAAAAAGACTTGTATGCTTCACCTATAAATATAAATGTATAAGATGCTTTTGGATTATCATAAGAAAAGGTAAAAAGAAATATGAAGGAAAGCTATAAACCAACAATTCACAAAAGAAAAAAAGTTCACTTCATTAATACTAAAGTAGATGTAACTTCAAACAGTAACATGCCTTGGGTCACCTGTTGTTCTGAAAACATTTTTCAAGATTGATAATGTCCAGATGATGAAAATGTGGCAAGAGCAGGAGTTCACACACGATAGTACAATCAAGATAATGTTTTAGGAAGAGATTTAGGCAATATGTATCAAAAATTTAAATTCATATATCATGTACCCAGTAATTCAGCTCTAGAGATCTACCCTATAGAAATATTTATACTAGCTCTCAGATAAGGATGTTCATTTGAGCTTTGTTTCTAATAGCAAAATTGGAAATAATCTGAATTGTGATTTACAAAAAGGAAGATGACTGAATAAATTATTGCACAAATCACATAATACTAAATAGCAATGAAAAGAAATGAAGTTAAGCTATGTGTACTGACATGGAATGTTACCCAGCGTGTAGCTTTAAGTAAATGGAAAACAAGTTGTAAGTGTACAGTATAATTTCATTGTTGTGATAAATAGAAACCCAAAAGCCTATATGTGCATATGTTTGTTTATGCTAGGAAAAAGTCTAGAAGGATATTTATGGCCATTAACATAGGCTCCTTCTGATGAACGAGACTGTGGGGTGAGAGTAGAGGAACAGCTCATGTTTGCATTGTTTGATTTTTTACAAATGGATATTAATTTCACTTTTTAAATATTTTAACTATTCTTTTCTCCTCCTTTATCAGCAGTTCTGAAAAAAAAAAACATTTTTAGAGTCTGGAATTAAAATTCAAATCCTGACTTGGCATTTTCTAGATATGAAACTGAAACCA
The DNA here is from genome assembly GCF_030222135.1 of Aotus nancymaae. Lineage (NCBI taxonomy): Eukaryota > Metazoa > Chordata > Mammalia > Primates > Aotidae > Aotus > Aotus nancymaae. The sequence continues at coordinate 43,147,032 of NW_026988413.1, forward strand.
CAGTCTAAAAAGTAGTAGCCATAATCTTTAGGTTCCATACCTGCATTGACTCATATACATGAAGCCTTTGTTCTCTGAGACCTGAAGCAAACCTGTGAATACTGTTTATGTTGTATGTGGGGTGAAACGTTATATGCTAAAAAAGACAGGCCACAACCAAAGAGCTCCATCACACAATTCGATGCTACCAGAGCTCAGTAAGTAGAACAGCCAAGACTCCAGCAACCTAATCTTTATGAAGCATATTTGAGAACTTTGTACACAAATGCATTATTGAACTTCAGGATTCTCCATTTAAGGTTATAACCAAATTGCTTCCGTGAAGTATTTTTGGGCTGCTAGATATTTTTGTCTAAAAGAAGTTACTTGTAAAATCTTAAGACAGACAAATTCTGCAAAAATTTTTCCATTAGCATATTGAAAAATGTCACGTTTTCTCTATCAAATTTCATAAATTGACAGCCATTTTACTAAGTTAAATGACATTGGCTATAATCATGTTTTTATTTGTGAGTCATGAGATTATTGTTCTATATTTATCTTCTTCCTGAGGGCAACATGAACAATCAGTACCATATATCTTTTGTCCAGAAAAGTTTAATGTTTTCCAGAATTTTATTGGATATTCTATAATAATTATAATTGTTACTGGGCTTAAAATTTATTGTGAGATTACTGAATACCAACCACTGTTCTAAGTGCTTTACATAAATTAACTTATTTAATCCTCATAACAAACAACAGAGGAGGCACTATTATAGTCCCATTTTATAGAGTAGGGAAATAAAGCATAGAGAAGTTTAGTAACTTTCCATAGTTCTGTAGCTAGAAAGTGAAGAAGCCAGACTTCAAGTCCAAGGAATCTGGCTCCAGGGTCTGTACTCCACGCCTGACTTCTAGGCCATGTTGCCCAATTACCCACAAACCAGAAGTATGTGTGATTGGGAACTGCAAGGCCAGGGTTTGATGAAAGTGAGCACAGAGTGTTGTTATGAGGTATATCACAAGTTATGCTCACCCCCACCTCCACATTCTTCAACCCCAGAAATTAACAGGGAAGAAAATAAAATTCCATTTGACCCAGAAATCTCACTACTGGGTATATACCCAAAGGATTATAAATCATTCTATTGTAAGGACATATGCACACGTATGTTCATAGTGGCACTGTTTACAATAGCAAAGACCTAGAACCAACCCAAAAGCCCATCGACGATAAACTGGACAAGGAAAATGTGGCACATATACACCATGGAATACTATGCAGCCATAAAAAATGATGAGTTTGTGTCCTTTGTAGGGACATGGATGAATCTAGAAACCATCATTCTCAGCAAACTGACACAAGAACAGAAAATCAAACACCACATGTTCTCACTCATAGGTGGGTGATGAACAATGAGAACACATGGACACAGGGAGGGGAGCATCACACACTGGGGTCTGTTGGGAGGGGTCTAAGGGAGGGACAGTGAGGGTTGGGGAGGTCAGGAAGGGATAACATGGGGAGAAATGCCAGATGTAGGTGATGGGAGGATGGAGGCAGCAAACCACATTGCCATGTGTGTACCTATGCAACAATCCTGCATGATCTGCACATGTACTCCAGAACCTGAAGTACAATAAAAAATAAATAAATAAAATCCTTTTCACAAATGATAATTTAAAAACTCACATTTTCTTAATAATATGCTTTTCATTTCTTTGTTTCATTTTCTGGAGCACTCTGTCACTGTTCTTAATCTTCCTCTGGCCTCAGCTTAATGCCAATCTCCCAGCAAATCTTCTCAGATACCCAGAAGATTGGATTAAGTGACTATGATGTATACTTTCCATTATAATTTTGTTAAATATAATTTTTATTATAATTTTTTGTTCAGAAGCTTGTCTATTAACTATTGATCCCCAGAATATAAGATCTCTAAGGTAGGAACAGTTTCTATCTTGTTCACTCTTAAATTCATTTAGTCACTCAAAACATAGTTATTGCACTCCTACTAAATACCAGGTACTATTATTCTAAAAATGAAACATACCAGTGAGAAGAAAGCAGGCAAATTCTCTTTACATAATCCTCATTGGTCTTATTTTAGTGGGGAGATGTGGAATGAATGAGTAAATTAATTAATTAATGCATACTTTGTTAGATGATGATAAGAAATTTGGAGTATAAAGTAATTAGAGCGGAGGATGTGCAGGATGGGAGTGAGGGTTACTGTTTTATGAAGACTAGCAGAGAAGATCTCTCTAAGACGGTGACATTTGAGCAAAGACTTTAAAGAAATTATGAGTAAAAAAAAAAAGAAAGAAATTATGAGTAATACATGAAGCTATCTGGGGGAGAGCTTTCCAGACAAAAGGAACATTGAGCCCACAAGTTCTTAAGCAGGAAAGTCCTTTGCCTGATTGAGGAACAGCAAAGAGCATTATTTTTGGAATATGCTCAATAAACCTTTGATACATGAATGAAGTAATTAATATGTTCTCAAAGACATAGCTGTTGAGAAGCAAAATAGAATCATTTTAATATTGCCTTCCTTTCCTTCCCTTGTGATAAAAATGCCAATAAAGAATGAAATGACAGAAAAATTAAAGAAAGGCAAGAGGGATCTAGGTACTATGATACACAATTTAGTAAGGATGATTGCATGATTAACTCTTTCATATTTGTTCATCTACATAAAAGCCTAAAGTTTGGCATAGCCAAATGATATATGCAACAGAGTGCAGATTTATTTAACACCAGAACATGCACCATTCACCATTATCTAACCTTAATTGTTAGGCTATTTTGTTTATTTTTGAAAAACTGTGCTTCACCTTTTTTAATGTTAATGTTAATTGGAATTATATATTACTAATTGATCTTTTCTACTCTTCATGTTTCTTATCATTTAAAAATGCATTAGTTACCATGGAAACAATGTCATGCAGTCAGGGCAAACCTTGGTGACATCCACAAGTGAAATATGAAATCAATTACCATAATGGCTGTGCAATTTATGGTAGTTACTTAGAAAAGGTTTAGCTATTCTGATGTGAAATAAATATCATAGAATGAGTGGGAAGGTGTGGTCACGCATCAGAGTTTCTTTCTCCCACTATCTCAGGTGAATTTTATTATAAGGCACACTCATAAAATGTATGTCTTATTTCAGCTACATTTTTGTCACAGAAATCACCTCAGAAATGGTTCACCGTTTCAGTTATCCTGATAAAAGAGGGGCTATGAAATAAAGCAGTTTTATATCCTGTAGCTTATTCACTGCTCTTCCATTCTAGGATCCTTGCCTCCTTCCAAGCTGCCCCTCACTTTGAAGTGCTGACCTCCATCCAGTGACTGCTTTGCAGAAGATGAGTCTGTCTCAGCTCAGAAGGCACAAGGCAGACAACCACTAAGATGGTGAGATTTTGGAGCACCAAGAACATACCTATATGAAAACATTACCCCTCACCTATGATTTCTAGTGCAAGAAGTTCTACCATTTATTTCTGTTAGTTGAGTATCATCTTCCCAACAACAACATAAAAAACCTTTACAAATTTCAGATATGAATTATGGAAATTTGAGACTAGAATACATCTCAAAGATCCTTATATTTTATGGCTTAGAAAACATGAACCCTTCAGTGAAGAAATGGCTTCTTTAGAATCAAATATCAAGTAAGGAGCAGAGCTAAATGAGAGAATACCTACCTCTTAATTCACAACAATAAACCTGGAGCACTAGGGACCTGGAAGAGGGATGTGGGGAAAGCAAGAGAAATGGTTGCAGGTAGTGTGTTTGGAATATAATCCCAATGAAATGGAACAAGGATTCAGGGAGATTAAAATGGGAAAGAAGGGAAAACCAATATAAGAATGCATCGCAGGTCGTTAAATTTAGAATATTACACAACAGTGAAAAAGACAGCCACTAACACTTGCAACAATATAAGTGAACTCTCCAGCATAATATTAAATGCAGGAAATCAGGCCCCAAACAGTATATATAAAACTCAAAAACAAAGAGGGCACAAGGTATACTTGTGAGGTGCTCAAAATATTCTATGCCTTGATCTTGGTGGTGGCCACATAGATGGATGTATAATATATGTAAAATTCATAAAGCTGTATATTTAAGATTTATAAGCTTTTCTGTAAGTTATGCCCAATTTTTTAATCTATTTTTTAAAAAACGCTTTATTGAGTTGGCCAGCTATATTAGTCTGTTTTGCATTGCTATAAAAAAATACTTGAGACTTGGTAATTTATAAAGAAAAGAGATTCATTTCTGGCTCACAGTTCTGCAGGCTGTACAAAAAGCATGGCACCAGCATCTGCTTCTGATGAGGGTCTCAGGAAGCTTTTATTCATGGCAGAAGCTAAAAAGGAAGCAGGTGTGTCACATGGCAAGAGATAGAGCAAGACAAAGAGGGAGGAAGTTCCAGACTCTTTTAACAATGAGCTGTCATGTGAACTCACTCTATTAAGAGAAAGAATTCACCTATTACCACGGGGAGAGAACCAAACAATTCATGAGGTAATCTGCCCCCATGACTCACACACCTCCCACTAGACCCCAGCTCCAACATGGGTGATCACATTTCAACATGAGATTTAGATGTAACAAACATCCAAACTATATCATCAATACTGCAGCAACGGATGCTCAATTCTGCCAGAACCTTTACAGAATTGTTTAGAATGAATTCTAAAAACTACTTACCTAGTGCATTAATTTTCCCCCAAGTGAAAGAATGCTAAGTGGCTCCCCAGGTGTCTGTACCATGGACTCAGAACCCCCAAAGTAGAAAGCAAGAGATGCAAAATTCATGCTTGTAAAGAGGGCTTGGCAAAATAAAGATGAACATCTGCTCAGAATTGATCTCCATGACCATGGCTGGAATCCAAGATAAAATTGAGAAGATGCAAAGCAATGATCAAGATGTGTGTGATCCACATGGACTTCCCATACATGCCAGGGACATTATATTCCAGGTGAAGTATATAAATGTCAAGACTTTGTGGGTGTGAAAAGGATGGCCTTAGTGAAAACAATAGAAAAAGGACAAGGCAACATAGCTATGCCTCAAATAAAACAGATACCCCTGGTCTTGTGAGGCTTTTATTTCATTAATTCCCAATAAGAAAAAGCATTATGTGCATATGGGAAGGGTTACAGAATGGAAAGAGGTGTTGCACTGCATTTGCCACATCCTTTCCTTTCCACAGTGAGACACCAGTAGGTCCACAGATGGATGGAGCAAGATCACTATCAATGGCAGTAAAAGGACCAATCAAGAGATAATTTTAATGATAGACTTAGAGAGCCAATAAAGAGTTTTAGATTAATGTGAAGCTCTCCTTATAAACGAATGCCCTGCAGTGCAGACTCTGAAATGTCATTAACTACTTACAAAAGTCCCTTTTGCAGTCAAGGAACTCCCTCCCCTAGCCAAGGGGGGCCGTGAGGAATGGTGCATTCTAGCCCAGCTACTACCCTTTTCCCACAGTCTTCACAACCCACAGACCAGATTTCCTTGGGTGCCTACACCACCAGGGCCCTGGGTTTCAAGCACAAAACTGGGCAGCTGTTTGGAAAGACACCAAGCTAGCTGCAGGAATTTGTTTTTTGTTGTTTGTTTCTTTGTTTATGAGACAGAGTCTTGCTCTGTCACCCAGGCTGGAGTGCAGCGGCATGATCTCAGCTCACTGCAACCTCCACCTCCTGATTTCAAGTGATTATGCTGCCTCAGTCTCCCAAGTAGCTGGGACTACAGGCATGTGTCACCTTGTCCGACTAATTTTTTGTATTTTTAGTTGAGACAGTATTAGCTAGGATGGTCTTGATCTCCTGACCTCGTGATCTGCCCACCTTAGCTTTCCAAAGTGCTGAGATTGCAGGTGTGAGCCACTGCACCTGGCCAGCTGCAGGAGGTCTTTTTCATACTCCAGTGGTGCCTAGAATGTGCATGAGACAGAATCATTTACTCTGTCTGGAAAGGGGGCTGAAGCCAGGGAGGCAAGTGGTCTAGCTCAACAGGTCCCATCCCTACAGAGCTCAGCAAGCTAAGATCCACTGAGTTGAAATTCTTACTGCCAAAGTAGCAGTCTAAAGTTGACCTAGGATGCTTCAGCTTGGTGGGGGGAGGGGCATTCGCCATTACTGAGGTTGAGTAGGTGGTTATCCCCCGACAGTGTAAACATAGCCTCCCAGAAGTTCAAACTGGGGGAAGCCCACCAGAGTTCCCCAGAGCCACTGTAGCCAGACTGCCTCTCTGGATTCTGCCTCTCTGGGCAGGGTATCTCTAAAAGAAAGGCAGGAGCCCCAGACAGGGATTTATAGCTAAAATTCCCATCTCCTTGGGACAGATCACCTGGGAGAAGGGGCAGCTATATGCACAGCTTCAGCAGACTTAAACATTTCTGCCTGCCAGCTCTGAAGAGAGCAGCAGATCTCCCAGCACAGAGCCTGAGTTCTGCTAAGGGACGGACTCCCTCCTGAAGTGGGTTCCTGACTCCCATGCCTCCTGACTGGGAGACACCTCCCAGCAGGGGTTGACAGACACCTCATACAGGAGAGCTCTGGCTGGCATCTGGCAGGTACCCTCTGGGGTGAAGCTTCCAGAGGAAGGAACAGGTAGCAATCTTTGCTGTTCTACAACCTCTGCTGGTGATACCCAGGTAAACAAAGTCTGGAGTTGACCTCCAGCAAACTCCAGCAGACCTGCAGCAGAGGGGTCTGACAGTTAGAAGGAAAACTAACTAGCAAAAAGGAATAGCATCAATATCAACAAAAAGGATGTCCACACAAAAACCTGATCCGAAGGTAACCAACATCAAAGACCAAAGGTAGATAAATCCACGAAGATGAGGAAAAACCATGGCAAAAAGGTTGAAAATTCCGAAAACCAGAATGCCTCTTCTCCTCCAAAGGATCACAACTCCTTGCCAGCACAGGAACAAAACTGGATGGAGAATGAGTTAGACAAACTGACAGAGGTAGGCTTTAGAAGGTGAGTAATAACAAACCCTTACAAACTAAAGGAGCATGTTCTATCCCAGTGCAATGAAGCTAAGAACCTTGAAAAATGGCTATAGGAATTGCTAACTAGAATAACAACTTTAGAGAAGAACATAAATGACCTGATGGAGCTGAAAAACACAGCACAAAAACCTCATGAAGCATACACAAGTATCAACAGCTGAATTAATCATGCAGAAAAAAGGACATCAGAGAAGGAAGATCAATTTAATGAAACAAAGCACGAAGACAAGATTAGAGGAAAAAGAATGAAAAATAAACAAAGCCTCCAAGACATATGAGACTATGTGAAAAGACTAAACCTATGTTTTATTGGTGTACCTGAAAGTGATGGGGAGAATGGAACCAAGTTGGAAAACACTCTTCAGGATATTATCTAGGAGAACCTCCCCAACCTATTAGGACAGGCCAATATTCAAATTCAGGAAATACAGAGAGAAAGGTCAGGTTACCCACAAAGGGAAGCTCATCAGACTAACAGCCGATCTCTCTACAGAAACTCTACAAGCCAGAAAAGAATGAGGGTTAATATTTAACATTCTTAAAGAAAAGTATTTTCAACCCAAAATTCCATATCCAGTCAAACTAAGCTTCATAAGTGAAGGAGAAATAAAATCCTTTACAGACAAGCAAATGCTGAGAGATTTTATCACCAGGCCTGCCTTACAAGAGCTCCTGAAAAAAGTACTAAATATAGAAATGAAAAACTGGTACCATCACTGCAAAAACATACCAAATTGCAAAGACCATAGACACTATGAAGAAATTGCATCAAATAATAGGCAAAATAACCAGCTAGAATCATAATGACAGGATCAAATTCACATATAACAATATTAACCTTAAATATAAATGGGCTAAATGCCCCTATTAAAAGACACAGACTGGCAAATTGGATAAAGAGTCAAGACCCATTGATGTGCTGCTATATTCAGGAGACCCATGCAAAGACACTCATAAACTCAAAATAAAGGGATGAAGAAATATTTACCAAGCAAATGGAAAGCAAAAAAGGAGCAAGTGGTGCAATCTTAGACTCTGATGAAACAGACTTTAAACCAACAAAGATCAAAAAAGACAAAGAAGGACATTACATAATGATAAACGAATCAATGCAACAAGAAGAGCTAATGATCCTAAAAATACAAGCACCCAATACAGGAGCACCCAGATTCATAAAGCAAGCTCTTAACAACCTACAAAGAGACTTAGACTTCCACACAATGATAGTGGGAGACTTTAACACCCACTGTCAATGTGAGACAGATCAATGAGACAGAAAATTAACAAGAATATCCACGACTTGAACTCAGCTATGGACCAAGCAGACCTAATGGACACCTATAGAACTCTCCACCCCAAATCCACAGAAGATACATTCTTCTCAGCACCATATCACACTTATTCTAAAATTGACCACATAATTGGAAGTAAAACATTCCTGAGTAAATGCAGAAGAATCGAAGTCATAACAGACAGTCTCTCAGACCACAGTGCAATCAAATTGCAATTCAGGATTAAGAAACTCACTCAAAATCACATAACTACGTGGAAACTGAACAACCTGTTCATGAATGACTACTAGGCAAATAACAAAATGAAGGCAGAAATCACAATGTTCTTTGAAACCAATGAGAACAAAGACAAAACATACTAGAATCTCTGTGACACAGCTAAAGCAGTGTTTAGAGAAAAATTTATAATAGCATTAAATGCCCACATGATAATCCAGGAAAGATATAAAATCGACACCCTAACATTGCAATTAAAAGAACTAGAGAAGCAAGAGCAAATAAATTGAAAACTAGAAGACAAGAAATCACTAAGATCAGAGAAGAACTGAAGGAGATAGAGACAAAAATAAAACCTTCAAAAAATAAATGAATCCAGGAACTGGTTTTTTGAAAAGATTAACAAAATAGACCTCTACCTAGACAAATAAAGAAGAAAAGAGTGAAGAATCAAATAAACACATAAAAAATGATAAAAGGAATATCACAACTGATCCCACAGAAATATAAACTACCATCAGAGAATACTATAAAGACCTCTATGCAAATAAACTAGAAAATCTAGAAAAAAATGGATAAATTCCTGAACACATATGCCCTTCTAAGACTAAATCAGGAAGAAGTTGAATACCTGAATAGACCAATAACAAGTTCTGACATTGAGGAAATAATTAATAGCCTACAAACCCAAAAAAGCCCAGAGGGATTCACAGCCAAATTCTACCAGAGGTACAAAGAGGAGCTGATACCAATCCTTCTGAAACTACTCCAAACAAAACAAAAAGAGGGAACCTTCCCTAACTCATTTTATGAGGCCAACATCATCCTGATACCAACACCTGGCAGACACAGTAAAAACAGAAAATTTCAGGACAATGTCCCTGCTGAACATCAACATGAAAGTCCTCAATAAAATACTGGCATACCAAATCCAGCACACATCAAAAAGCATATCCACCATGATCAAGTCAGCTTCATCCCCGGGATGCAAGGTTGGTTCAACACATGCATATCAATGAATGTAATCCATCACATAAATAGAACCAATGACAAAAAACACATGATTATCTCAATAGATGCAGAAAAGGTCTTTGATAAAATTCAACACCCCTTCATGCTAAAAACTCTCTATTAACTAGGTATTGATGAAATGTATCTCAAAATAATAAGAGTTATTTATGACAAACCCACAGCCAATATCATCCTGAATGGGCAAAAGCTGGAAGCATTCCCTTTGAAAACCAGCACAAGACAAGGATGCCCTCTCTCGCCACTCTTAATCAACATAGTTTTGGATGTTCTGGCCAGGGCAATCAGGCAAGAGAAAGAAATAAACAATAGTCAAGTAGGAAGACAGGAAGTTAAATTGTCTCTGTTAGCAGATGAGAGGATTGTATATTTAGAAAACCCCATCGTCTCAGCTCAAAATCTTCTTAAGCTGTTAAGCAACTTCAGCAAAATCTCAGGATACAAAATCAATGTGCAAAAATAACAAGCATTCCTATACACCAATAATAGATGAAAAGAGAGCCAAATCATGAACAAACCCCCATTCACAATTGCTACAAAGAGAATAAAATACCTAGGAATACAACTTAACAAGAGATGTGAAGAAACTCTTCAAGGAGAATTACTAACCATTGCTCAAGGAAATAAGAGAGGACACAAACAAATGAAAAGACATTCCATGCTCATGGATAGGAAGAATCAATATTGTGAAAATGGCCATATTTCCCAAAGTAATTTATAGATTCAGTGCTATCCCCATCAAGCTACCATTGACTTTTTTCACAGAATTAGAAAAACCTACTGTAAATTTAATAGGGAACCAAAAAAGAGCCCGTATAATCAAGACAATCCTAAGTAAAAAGAACAAAGCTAGAAGCATCATGCTACCGGACTTCAAACTGTACTACAAGGCTACAGTAACCAAACAGCATGATATTGGTACCAGAGCAGAGATATAGACCAATGGAACAGAACAGAGGCCTCAAAAATAATGCCACACATCTACAACCATCTGATCTTTGACAAACCTGACAAAAACAAGCAATGGGGAAAGGATTCCCTATTTAATAAATGGTGTTGGGAAAACTGGCTAGCCATGTGCAGAAAACTGAAACTGGACCCCTTCCTTACATCTTATACAAAAATTAACTCTAGATGGATTCAACATAAGACCCAAAACCATAAAACCCTAGGAAAAAAAAACCTAGGCAAAACCATTCAGGACTTATGCATGGGCAAAAACTAATGACTAGAACATCAAAAGCAATTGCAACAAAATTCAAAATTGACAAATGGGCTCTAATTAAACTAAAGAGCTTCTGCACATCTAAAGAAACTATCATCAGAGTATACAGGCAGAATGGGAGAATATGTTTGCAGTCTACCCAACTGACAAAGGGCTAATATCTAGAGTCTACAAGGAACTTAAATAAATTTACAAGAAAAAAACAACCTCATCAAAAAGTGAGCAAAGGATATGAACAGACCCTTCTCAAAAGAAGACATTCATGTGGCCAACAAACATGAATAAAGCTTTGTTCACTGGTCTTTAGAGAAATACAAATCAAAACGACAATGAGATACCATCTCACACCAGTTCGAATGGTGATCATTAAAAAGTCAGGAAACAACAGATGCTGGAGAGGATGTGGAGAAATAGTAATGCTTTTACACTGTTGGTGGGAGTGTAAATTAGTTCAATCATTGTGGAAGACAGTGTGGCAATTCCTCAAGGATCTGGTACCAGAAATACCATTTGACCCAGCAATCCCATTACTGGGTGTATACCCAAAGGATTATAAATCATTGTACTATAAAAACACATGCACACGTATGTTTATTGCAGCACTGTTCACAATAGCAAAGACTTGGAACAAACCCAAATGCTCATCAATGATAGACTGGATAAAGAAAATGTGGCACATATACACCATGGAATACTATGCAGCAATAAAAAGGATGAGTTCATGTCCTTTGCAGGGACATGGATGAAGCTGGAAACCATCATTCTCAGCAAACTAACACTGAGAAACCAAACGCCGCATGTTCTCACTATGAGTGGGAGTCGAACAATGAGAACACACGGACATAGGGAGAGGAACATCACATACCAGGGCCTGTTGGTGAATGGGGGGATAAGTGATGGATAGCATTAGGAGAAATACCTAATGTAGATGATGAGTTGATGGATGCAAGAAACCACCATGGCACATGTATACCCATGTAACAAACCTGCATGCTCTGCACATGTATCCCAGAACTTAAAGTATAATAGTAATTTTTAAAAGGTAGGAGATGTCTTCATAATAAAAAAAAAGTCCTCTTTGCTGCAAATAACTTTGAGTACTTTGTTACTTTCTTTACAGTAGGGATGACTGAGGAATGTGGCCCTTAGTAATAAAATTAAGTATGTTTATACCCATATACATTAGTCTCTCTGAGAGACCCCAATTGTATCACGGACTGACTCTATCAAGATTCAGCTGCTAAAATCACACCTTAAATTCCCTCTATCAAAATTTACAATGGGCAGAAAAAGCAACTGAGGCTGCATTAATTATACAAACTAGTGTTATAGATACTCTTGTTGCCTGACTGCAACCAATCGCTATATACTCCTTCCTCCTTTCTGTCAGGCAGCCCTTCCACAAAGAGAATAAATGTCTCAGTCCTGGAGCTGCCCTTTTTGGCTCAAACCACACAGAACTTTCCACTTTCCTGCTTTGATTATTGATTCAAGGTGTCACATGACCAAGGTACAGAAGTATATCCTCTTCTTCCTTGGGATATTTTCCTGGGTGATTGTAATGATGAGAAATGAGGTTACCATCTTGCTTACAGTCCGAGGGTGAACCAAATGTATGGGGAAAAGCAGAGTAGAGCAACTCTTAAGTCCATAGTACCTCTAGACCTATAGATACGAGGGCCAACAATTTTCTATATTGTTTAAGAAAGTTCGAGCTGAGTTTTCTGTTGCTTGCTGACTCATTTATATTGTTTTGTTTTGTTTCTTTTTTTTTTTAAGACAGAGTCTCACTCTGTCACCCAGGATGGAGTGCAATGGTGAGATCTTGGTTCACTGCAACCTCCACCTCCCAGGTTCAAGTCATTCTCCTGCCTCAGCCTCACAAGTAGTTGGGACTACAGGCATGTGCCACCACACCTGGCTAATTTTTGTATTTTTAGTAGAGATGGGGTTTCACCATGTTGAACAGACTGGTCTCAAACTCCTAACCTCAAGTGATCCTCCCACCTAGGCCTCCCAAAGTGCTGGTATTACAGGCGTGAGTCCTTACACCACTCCTGACCCTGTTTCTATTTTTCATACTTTGAAGCTCCACTAAAGGCTAGATGAGCCAAATGCCAATGATCTTCACTGAAACACAAGCCCAACACCCTGGCATTTCCATTCTCTATTGAGGTTCCTGATCATTTTCCATAATTCTTGGAGCTACATAAGATATTTCCAAATTAATTAAAATAAAATAGATTTCTTCTCAGATGAACTTACTTGCCTATATATTCCTGTTTTCGGGGAATATTGTTATGAATTCCAGCTTCAGTAAGGGGCCTCTGATTCTATCTAAATTCATCCCAAATCAGCACTGAAGCCCTAGGGGGTAGCAATATATTTGCCTGAAATTTCATCTGAAGTAAAAATTAAAAGAATATAAGAAATTTCATTTTTTTCCATTTAAAAAAAACCTGAGCAACTAAACATATACAACCATGATTCTGAGTGAAAATTGTGGTTAAGCAGAAAGAGAATTTTTGCTTCATCTTGTCTAAAAGCCTTTCACTCAGGAATTTTTTTAAATGCTAAACTGAAGTGAAACAAAACCCAAAAAGCCTCTTAGTAAATCATGTTATAAGGTTTGTATTCAGAACTGTCTAGGCTTTTGAGAGAGAGAGGGAGAGAGAGAGAGACACAACTGCTGCAGTCCCTACGTATTGGAGTTGTTTTAACACGGACAATAGTTATCTGTTTAAAAAATTTAGCAAAACCACTAGCTTTCAAATATTTTTATCATGAATTAAAATCTGGTCTTCTACTTTCTTCCTCTGTGTTCTGAAATTCCTAACTCTGCCTTGATATTTTGGTAGAAGAGCAATTCTTGATGTTTCCAGAAGCCCACACACTCTTCCTTCACTTTATATATTTCTCCATATTATACTCTTATCTTTTTATTCTATGGCAATTTAAAAAAGGAATATTTAAAAGTAGATTTTTAGAAAGAAAGGTTTCCTTTGTCAATGGTGTGCTTATCCTTTACTTATAAAAAACTGCTCAAGACAGCATATCTCTTCTGCATATTTTAAGAAAGGTATTCTGTACTGTTATAACTGTGAGTCATTACTGTTTCTATGTGGAGGAAAAAACGAAAATCCTGACACAAATGAAGATGTCAGTCATTTTTTTCTGTTTTCAACCAATTGTGTAACATTGGTGAGCGTGATTGATAAGCTAGATTGTCTTTAAAATAAATAATAATTTCACTCTAGAGTTCAGCTTAGAAGGATTTCCTTTCTGACTTGTCAGAGAAAACACAAGCCACAATTATGGTTAGGATAGACTATGTTATGCTGCATTAACAAGGAATGGTAAAATCTCAGTGGCTCAAAAACAAAATCAAGGTTTATTTTCAACTCATGCTATATGTTCATTGTGGATCAGCTGGGTCTGCTCTGTACTGTTTGCAGTCAAGATCCTGGCTAATCAAGATGTCACCATTTGGAACACCGTTAATCTTTTTTGGCTAAGGCAAAAGGAAAATGTGGCAGATCACCCAGTGGCTCTAGAGGTTTCAACCTAGAAGATGTTGCCCACATTTGAATGATGAGAGTAAGTCTCATAGCCACTCCATGAAGGGAGGAAAGTGCAATTCCAAAATCCCCCGAAGAAGAAACCAGAAGGAACTGATAAATAGCACTAAAGACCACCACATCATCAGATGTAAATTTATTCACTTTTCCACCACAGATCTATAAATTTTCCTCCCCAGCCATCATCTCAGCCTTCTCTACTCTCCCAATAGAATAGAAGTCCTTCCTAAACTCCCCTTTTCTCCTGTTCCTGTTATCACAGGACTCACTTCTATGAATTATTCCCTCTTTTCCTCATCTTCAACTCATGTACTTTCTCATCAGAATTCATATTTATTTCTCCCCTCTTAAAATGTAAAAACTCACCCTTAATCTTCTCATTTCCAATTCTTCCCAACTGACTTTTGCTTTACTCCTCCCCTTTACAGACACATTAAAAAATATTTTTAGCTTTAATTGTTGTGGGTACATGGTCGGTGTATATATTTATGAAGTACATAAAATATTTTGATACAGGCATACAAGGGGTAATAATCACATCAGGGTAAATGGAGTATTCATCCCCTCAAGCATTTATCCTCTTTGTGTTACAAACAACTCAATTATGCTCTTAAAATAACTATAACCACATTTTTCAGAAGAGCTGTAGACATCCCCACAGGTATTTCTTCAACTCCCATTCATGCCTCAACCCACTGGGTCTGTTTCTGTCTTCACTACTTTCATTAAAGTCATCAATAACTCCTTTGTTGTTAAATCCCATGTGCTCATTTTTGTTCTGTTACTTAATCCTTGACAGGTCTGTCCACTGTCTCCTAGTCCTGAAAATGGTCTCTTCACTTGGCTTCTGTAGTAACACTTTTTTAACTTATTTCTTACCTCTCGAGGAGTTCTGTTTCCACTCACTTTGAATGAACCTCATTCTCTACCTGTTCTTTACACGTTAGTGTTCTCAGGCTCATACTGTGGTCTCCCTGTTTTTACACCCAACCTTATTCTCCCCCAGCATGGGTAATCTCAACCATTCCTAAAACTTTAGTCATCATCCACATGCTGATGACTCCCAAACCAGACTGCAAAGAGCTGACGCAATTTCAGTCATCCTGCCCAAGATACTACTCTTTCAGTCTCAGCCTGTGTCCATGGAGAATTGTCACCTAATTTCTAGATATACCAGGCTTCATTTATGAGAAAACAGTCCCCTTTGAAGCTGAAATTGAAAAGAAAACTATGACATACAGTATGTTATCAGCACTTACCTAAATTGTAATAAAATAAACACTAATCTGTGTGTTTATTTGTTTAATATCTCTCTTCCTTTGGGCTATGAGGAATGTAGTGGAGATTTTGTCCTATTTACCACTGTATCTCTAGAGCCTGACCCAATGAGTTCTTAATAAATAATAGTTAAACATTGATGCAGTTTCAGTTGGCACCTCTCACCTGAAAGGATTCTCAAGCATCCTTTCTGACAGGTCTGGTATACCTGATTATATGCAGGTGCATAGGAGTACAGAACCTACTAAAAGACCTGTCCCATTAAACAAGACCATATATTGCTGCTCAACTCAGAGAAAATACAATTCATGATTATTAATCTGAGTAGACTGGCAATCCTAAATTAACAAGCAATCCTAAATTCTCAGTGCCTCAAAAATATCAGATTTATTTTTTACTCACGCTACATTTATACTGATGTTCTCTACCAACAGGAGCTGCATGCAAAATGTTTTGGACTGAATTGCGTCCTCCAAAATTCATATGTTGAGGCCCTAACCCCTAATGTGACTGTATTTAGAGGCAAAGACTTTAAAGAGGTAACTAAGGATAAATAAGGTCATCAGGTGGGGCCCTAATCCAAGAGGACTGGTTTTCTTAAAAGAAGAGGGAGGGACACAGGGGTGCTGACACACAGAGAAAAGCCTGTGTGAGGACACAGCAAGAAGGCAGCCATCTGCAGACCAAGGAGAAAAGCCTCGGTAGAAACCAAAGCTGCAGGCACCTTGAACTTGGATGACTTCCAGTCTCCAGAACTGTGAGAAAATAAATTTACATTGATTGAGTCACCCAGTCACAATATTTTGTTATGGCAGTCCTGGTAAACTAATATAAGAAGTGAAAATGAAAAAAAAAAAAAAAAGAAGAAGTGAAAATGAAGTCAACCATGCCAATCATCCTATTCACATGGGATGCTGCGCCTGTCCTATGAAATGTCAAGGACCAATAAGAGGAGAAATTTTCACCCGCTGCCAATTGGCAAGAATGTGCTGAAGGGTGTGGCACATGATCTCACTCTCCATCGAGACCCAAAGTCCTTTCAAACAGTCATTGTTTCCATTAAGACAAGTCTTCTTGGTAGAGTATTGAACTCTACTTGAGTGAGCAATTCACTAGAAGGCAAAAGGGACCCAGCAGCAGGACACAGCAGATATTTAGGAAGAATGTAGCCCTAATGGACCCAGATAGTCCTCTCCTTAAAGAGAGTTCTGAAATACTGCATTTCCTTAGTAATGGGAGTCACAGACGCACTTGGCCTTTGACAGCAGTCTACCTCATCCCTCTCCTCGTCTGTCTTCTCCTTACTGGGCTTCCCCATGCTTCCCCTGACTTCATAGGCTGTGCACATAGACACACTGCAGGAATGTAAACTGAGAAAATGTCTTTATCTGTCTCACTGACCTCTTACAGGTCTGGATTAATGAGTTAGTTTTTTTAATAGTAGATTTAGCAAATCACAACTGTGATTCAGGAAGCAAAAAAATTGAATTCTGTCATTTAAAAAACAGTAAGTTATCAAAAGTCCCATATATTCTATCACTGTATTTTTACCAAAAATATGATAGCTTTGTGTTTGTATACTTTTAAACAAGGCAGAACTATGATTTTAATTATGCTGCAAAACAAAACAACACAGTTGATACAGGATCTTTAATAAGGTTGGTTACATTGAACAATAAGAAACAAATGCTGACAGATTATCTTTTAAATCCTGTGGTATAATGGCAATGAGTTTATTATCATGTATAATAACAAAAATGAAATATGTAATTATGATTTTTATCCCTCAGTTAGATAGAAAAGGAGTCACAATCTAAATTCCATGTGGTGCCCAGAAGTAAAGAATGTGACCACCAGCAGTTACCATGATGACTCTTTGGAGTCAGCTCCTATCTGGCTCTGATGAAGTCCCCAGTTAACCCAGAAGGTATTATTGCCTCTCAGATAGACTCAGGAAACTCCTAGACCAAAGAAGCTACAGTTTTTGATGGAACAGAAGCTTTGAGAATGGATTACCAGGGGAAGTGTCAAGCTTCCCTGATAAAATACAAAATTTATCATCAAGCTCTTGTTGGAACATCTCTACCGTTTGGGAAATCATCCTAAAATTGCTTCCAATTCCAGCGGCCGGTGCCTATTTCAGGCCTCCTGCTTCCAAATTGCATTCCCATTTTGGTCCTATGACTAGATCATTGAGTATCCCTATCTCCATCCCATTTCTTAGTTTTTTTCTGAACTTTCTGTTCCCAAGAGGTTGTCCAATGTATATTCTTGATCTCATGAATGGTTCAGATATCGTCTGACCATTTGCAGTGAATCTACTTCTCTCCACAGTTATTGCTGCTGCTATTTTCCACAGCCTCCTCACCACAGTGTCTTGGGAAGCAGTCATTCATCTTCATGGACCATTCCCACCTCATCTCTTCTGTGTGGCAGCAGAACGAGAAAGAGGATGTTTTGCTATGATTGAGTTTGTTTCTTTGGGGATCTATTCCTGGCCCTCTGCTCAATGAGAGTAGGTTGAGATATTTTCCCCTCATCCCAGTCAGAACAACAATTTCTGATGCACCCCATCCTCTCACTGTCTCAGCCACAACCACACAGTAACTTTCAGCAGTGCCTTCTGCCATAAAGCTTGGCCACTTCTGCCCTGAGTCCTGCAGGTAAAATTAGCTTAAGATTCATGTTTTCTTTTGAACTTTGCTTGACTTATTTTTCTAAAGGTTTTCTAAACTGCCTTGCACTTAAACCCATATTGTAATGCTGTTAAGTCATTAAAGCAAAGCAAAGCAAACAAAACAGTTTCAGGGTACTGCTTTTTAAAATCCTAAAGGATGAAATCAAAGTAAGAATTTCCAGAGTGGCTCTTTGGTGAGAAGGATCTGATGTCTCAAAGCATATATACAGTCACACGACCTCACAGAGAAGCATCCCATAGTAGCTCCTCCTTGCTGTGTCTTTCCCAGCAGTTGCCTCCCCTACAATGCTGCCTGCTTTCTTGCTTCTGTTTGACCTTTGAGGAGGTATCTGCCCTTTCACTCAGAGGCACCCACTTCAGGTTACCATCTCACAATGACTGAGGTATTCGCTGTCACTCATTCACCCCATGCATCCAGGAATGTTATTACAATGCAGTTCTCTCTTTGAATAAATAATGTAGATCTGCTGGTTTCTGAATTTACTCTGTATGGAGGTCAGTTCAAGAAACACTTGCTCTCTCTCAAAGCTTCTTTTCTCAGATATGTGTAAATGATTACTGCTTATATCTCTTAGTGAAGGAAGGAAAGAAAACAATAAAGAAAAAATAACACATGTATTGATCACAGATCTGATGCCAAGCAGTGTGTTAGGTGTTTGCACATCCATTTTTATTTTTGCAAAAGTTGAGTTTCTGTTTTGAACACAGTATGATTCCAAAAATCCACAATCTTCCCAATATATCCCACTGCCATGCACCACACAGAGCTGATGTCCTTTTAAGAAATATTGGAAGAATAAGTATGGGATGAGTAGCTTTTGTTCTGAAAAGAATTGTCTGCGACTTCTGTTCCAGTCACCCACTGACCTTATCTCCCCTAGTTGCTTGTTCGTTTTTTTTTTTACCTAAATAGTGCAACCAGAGGGAGCTTTCAGTGACAAGGTCTGAAACTTCAGCCTTGTACCCCTCTATCTTCTTAAATAAAGGATTTGTATTATGCAAGAATTTTCATTTAAAATACATAGATGCCTACATATAGTTGTGATAACAGTTAGGAACACCTAGTAGATGGGTTAACTCAATACCTGTTTGGTTTACTAGTGAAACCATGAACCTCAGTAATAGGGCATTGGATGGCTTCATTTTTGTAAGGGAGAAGAGAACAAGGAGAAGGAGGAAATGAAAACTCAAGGCATTAACAAGGGATGGCCAACTTCGGGAGGGCAGTCAAGGAAGCACAACCCAATTAGTAAATCAAGAGTGGAGTTAGCACACTCAAGGAAGGAGGAGGAGACAGGAAGAGCAATGCAAAAGGATACAGACCTAATCTGGGCCTAAGGAACAACCCCAACTAAACTGATTAGGGGAGAAGAGCTAGAAGAAATGATGAGAAACTAGCAAAAAGGAAGAGACATTGTCCACATGGCATCTGAGCTTACCTCTATTACAGAATACATACCATTCTCTGTTGAAATTGCCTGTTTACTTGCCTGCACCCTCCTTTAGATCATCAGTTTTTAGAGAACAAGGACCCTGAGTTTATTTAATTTGTGTAGGACCAGAGCCTTGTGCACCATCTGGCATGTTGTAGCAGAGGCTTGATTCATGTTTGATGGATGAATGAATTAAATCATTTTCCTTTCTTTCCTATCTCCTATGCATAACATCTTTGCTATGAGGAACTGGATGTACTTCATATATGATGGCACTTTAGCTGTCTGAACTGTCATCATATATAAAGTACATCCAGTGTTGAGGAATACCCAGGATCCTTAGAGGTGCCAGGGGTCTTTGAAAAGTATAAACTGTATCATTTACAAAAATGCAGCAAACCCATCCAACTTAGAACAGTGACAAACACATCTAATGTCTAACAAATACTGGGATTCTTCTTCTATGATTTTTTTAAATTGTTATTTGTAATAGACATTTTATTTGTTTTCAGGGGTCTTTATGCTTAAGCACACTTCTTTATATAATCTATTTTATATAAATCATTTACATCAAACTCTATTCAGGCTTCTATTTCATTATACTTCAATATATGTAAGACAGATTTACATGAAATATAGCTAATGGTTCCAAAATAGTTCCTGTAGACATGCTATATATTTTAAACTTAATTTAATTTCCTTCTTATGTACCAGAGGAAAAAAAGTATGAGTTTTTTTTCAAGTATCTCTCTTTCCTCATTATCTAAGTATTCATACTGCATTATTTTTAAAAGGCAGCATTTAGTATTCAATCAAATAATGAGAATGTGTTCCTTCCCAGTGGTTTAATAATAATTCTTGCATCACCAACCCTGAATATTCATGTTATGGAAATGTGCCCTACTTCTATAGATTTCATCACTGTCAGCTGGTGCCACAGCAGAACACAGGGACAGTCAGTCTTAATACATTCAATATTTCAGCGATTGCCAAAGTGTCTTCTCTGACTTACCATCAATAATTCAACTTTTGAGGAATATAATACTGAGACTCAGGAGGCTGACCAACAAATATTCTGCCATTCTTTGGAAAACAGACATGTAGCTGCATAAAATTGTGATGTCATTTGATTGAAGTCCTGCTTTAGCTATATCTGCATGACATAAAGACAACTGATCTATTCAGGGGAGAAGTAAATCAATCAAGCCAGATTTTTTTTTCTCTGGGTAAATTAACTTATTTAGAATATGTTTTTGCCTCCTCATTTTGCTGTTAGAACATAGCTTGTCAGTGGTCTGATATTCATCATCCTCATTTCTCAAAACATGTGTTAATCATGCTTTAACCTGGATTTTCTGTTAGTGGTGTGCCTTGGTCTAGTCAGTCTCTCTGGGATTCAATTTCCTTATCTGCAAAATCAGGAAGTGGGATTAGGTTGGGGTCAATGAACTTTTCCTGTCAAGGGAGAGATAATAAGTATTTTAGTCTTTGCAGGACATATCATCTCTCTCTCAACTACTCATTTCTGCCAATTTAATGTAAAAGCAGCCACAGATAATATGTAAATGAATGAGCATTTCTGTGTTCCAATAAAATATTATTTTACAAAAACAAGCAGGTGGCAAGACAGATTTGTCTGCGTACAGTAGCTTGCTGACCTCACTCAAGTCTTTTTCAAGTCTGTGATTCTATGTGATAGATACATAAAAAGCATCCAAAGATCACAAGGGAGAATAAACCTATCAAGTCCCTCAATCATCTAAAATGTAGAGGCATAGAAATTTCCAATTACAGAATAATTTCTCTAAAAAAAGTCAACTAGGTCTAAGTGAACCCAGCTGGTTACCAGATTAACAAAGGTCATTCAACTCTTGTCAGTCAGTGCCCATTTTATTAGTGGGCCTAGCATACTTAGATGCCATAAAATCAAGGCCAAGTCTCCAAGTTGTTTGTGAATGAGAAGAGAATATGCACATCGGCTTACAAGAATAATAGGATTTCACTCCAGATTTTATGCCTTGGCATCGAAGAAACTAATCTGCATTAAAAACAACATATTAGGTCACATTGCAGTATCAAGCTTGGAGAAAAAGAGAGACATTTTGCATCTCTAGGTAAAGTACCTATTTTATTTAGTAGCTCAGATGGTGAAAGCCCTGAAAGGGAAGGTCATGTGTTAATCCCTTTAGAAGGTCTGTGAATGTCTGCAGTTTCACTCTGCTCTGCTACTATGAACTACAAACTCCCAAACACACATGCCATAGCCAGAGAATGCTAACCTGTGGAAATGGAGTGGATAACTGGTGCCGAAAGATGATTCTGCTATATTCAGAACAAGTTTAAAATATTTATGGGGCATAGCAACTGCCCAAGAAACATGTCCACAATGACAAAGAATCCCAGGATAAAGAAAAAAAAAGGAATGACAGTCTGTTTGGTTTATAGCAGGTGTTTTCAACCTCAGCACCACTGACATTGGGCAGGATAATTCTTTGATGTGGAGGACTCCTATGCACTGCAGAATATGTAGCAGCATCACTGGCCTCTACCTACTAGATCAGGGGTTCCCAACCTCTTTGGCACCAGAGACCAGTTTTGTGGGACAATTTTTCCAAGGACAAGGATACGGGATGGTTTCAGGATGAAACTGTTCCATCTCAGATCAGACATTACTTAGATTCTCATAAGGCGCATGCAACCTAGATCCCTCACATGCATAATTCACATAGGGTTCACAATCAGCTATGGCTGATCTGCAGGAGGCAGAGCTCAGACAGTGGTGCTCACCCAGTCACTCACCTCCTGCTGTATGGCCCAGTTCCTAACAGGCCACAGACCAGTACCAGTTTATTGCCTGGGGTTTCGAGCCAGATCAAGTAATAATAACTCCTATTCCCCTTTCCCCTGCCATGAGAAGCAAAAATGTTTTCAGACATTGCCAGGTATCTCAGCTCGAAGGAAGGGGAGGGCAAAATTACAGCTAGTGGACAACTTCTAAATTATAGAAACTTTAGCCGTTTAATTGGTCACAAATCATAATCCATAGCTCAAAAATCAAATACTACTCCACACCAAACCTCATATTCACAAATGTGTTATAGCAATGACTTCCCAGGTCCCTTCCAACTAATTCCAACTAGTCACAAAACAAGAAGAAGAAAAGTGGAGGGGGTATTATCTGGGGAAAGAATATTGCTAAGTCCTTTCTCCTAGACTGTTTCTAACTCTTGCTTAATAGCAATGTTATGATTTCCAAATCATACACATAGGGAAATCAGACCCAACTCACTATGTCCAACTTTACTCCTAAATTATTGGTTATTATTGCTTGCCCCAGTTACTAGTGAAAAGATCACAGAGCCTTAGGCCATAGCTCAATGTCCTAACACTCAGTCAACCTATGTGAACTTGAGCTCTTGCATTCCTGATCTCTAACTGTTGTTCCAGGACTGGATGTCTCTTATTCCTACCTTACCTAAACCACTGCTTGCCTTTCCCAGTTTTCTGAGGGAGTAATATCTGTACTCTAGAACTACTGCTGGGTCCCTACTACCTGCTATACACTTTCCAGCAGACCATATTCTACTTGTTGACACTTCATTGGGTCATTTCCTGCTGATATTTTTCTCCATCTGCTCACATATCTGTGTTCCAATTATCCCTATTCTGTGGGGGTCTCATTGTTGGGTTCTGAGCATAAAATCAGTCACCTACTTATTCATTTTAAAGAAATAGTAATCATAGAAGAAAAAGGAGAGAAACAACTGTGTGGTTACTTCAAAGGCATCTCATCTTGAAAAGCTTCCTAGTATAACCTGACAACCAGAACTCTGAGTATTAAAAGAAAAATCATCACAGGATATACTGTTATGCTGTGTTACTATCATATACAGATTTTCAACATTCTCAGTCATGCAGAAATTTCTACTGTTCTCTGATACTTTAGACAGAGAGAGCAAAACCAGAAAGATGTCAATCAAGTGATATTACCCATTGAATGGTTCTTCTCTGCAAATAAAAAGTAAGTCAACACAATAACAAGTTGAAACTAAACATGAGATTAATTTTAAATCTTACACAAAGTCATGTTTGATTTCAACTGGAGGAAATAATGTTAAGTCATGTTGAATTACAAATATAGGTATGTATATTCATATACTCTTCTTTCAGTATCCCAAGGAAAGTTTGTCTATGCATAAAGGTGGTCACGAAAAATTTATTTAAACACAAAGGTAGTTTTTATTTTATGTCTGAGGTCAGGTCGAGAAGAAATTCTGTTTGTTCGACTTATGCTGCATATAATGAGCTGCAATGAAAAATACTTGAATTATAAACACACCAAACTGTGCAGCCTTAACCATGAGACATGCAGGAACTTCAAAGGCTGGTAGAGAGAAGAGCATGGGCCAGCATCCCTGGTGGGGTTGAGGGAATGAGGGTTGGGGCAGACACAGAGGTAGTTCAAACAGCTGAAATCATAGAGGAGAGGTTGGCTGCTGTACAAATCCCAATGGCAAGGAGGCCTTCCCCAATGATCAGGGTGAGGTTCCTTCCATAGAGACATATAGAGTGGAGCCCAGCAGCAGGCAGAGTAATGCCAGCAGCAGCAGTAATGCCATGGTTCAAAGAGGATCCGTCTGATTGGAAGAACATCCCTTTGCCAACAACTCAAAGGGCACAGATAGTGAAAGAGACAAGAAGTGTGGGGTTGAGATGTTCTATTTAATAGAATGGTTTCCAGGCCTCTGATGAACATACTGGGTTTCAGTTCAAGGCTTGAGTCTCAGATGGAAACATAAGTACAAATCAGGAAGAAAGCCAGACATCCAAGAAATCACTTTCCAGAATCCATCCAATGGAAAGGATAAGATTCTAATACTCCTAAGTCTTGCTCATGCATTCATTCAATCCTTAGTTCAACAGACGCCTACTAAATACCTACCAGGCACTCAAGAAACTGTTCTTGGCCCTGCAGATTCAATGGGGAAAAATAAATGTAACCCTGGTCCTTATAAAGAGCTTTGCTGGAATTGCTTTGGGGCTTAATTAGCACTGAATATATAGATTAAAAAAATCAAGTCAGGGCTAATAGACACTACCAGCACTAGCATTATCAAACTGCCTATGTCTCTGAATGATTCTGCTTCATCCCACAGGTAGCCCGATGGGTACCAAGAAAAGAATATGGTGGATGTGCATTCCACCCACATCCACTACTAGGAATTTAATTCTACCACCTTATAAACATATGCTAAGTAATAAATGGAGGCCATGATGATGATGATGATGATGATGATGTCTAGCAGTAGTAATAGTTATTTAATTATTCTAGAATCCAGCCAAGAGCCAGAAATCACACAGGTTAAACAGGAAGAAATTAATATAAAGGATTGTTAATTTTGTAAAAGTTGGTAACTAAGTATTGAAATGGCAAAAATAAAACTCTAAGGTATGATAGAGGTAGCAATCATTCCTAGAATTGGAGGAACAAAGCAAAGATATTAGAATTATTAGCAGTTAGAAGCCTGGAGCACAGGCCTCACAGACTCCTGAGGAGGAGCTGATACTCAGATGGTGCTGAGTCCCTGAGCTTAGCAGAAGGAGGTATCCCATGATGCTGGGTCCCAGATATCTGAAGAAGGGAAGCCAGTGCCTGGTGCTGACTCTGTGAGTGTCAGGAAAACTACAAACTGGACTCCTCTGCTGCTATTGAAACAAACTGCTGCTGCAGGAGTGAAGAGGCATTGTTGGGTGATGCTCATGGGCAAAGAAAGCCAGCAGAAAGCAAATAGGAAGAAAAACAAAAACAACAGCAAAAAAAAAAGAGCATGTTCCATCTACCTCCTCCTGCTTGCAATTTCCTTTAGTACCCCCAATAGACAGGGTTCAACCAACCAACAAAGCAGAAACATGGTTTGCAAATGCCCACAGCCCTTGCATCAAAAAGCAAAATGTAGATAGTGGGGTTTGAAGCTGAGAGATGTTTGTTTAATAACCAACCCAGTAATCTAGGGCAAATTCTTTATGTTTTTGAGACATAGTTTGTAAAAGAAGGACAATAATGTCTAACATAAAAAGTCATTTTGAGAATTAGACAAGATTTACATAAAGCATTTCACATACTGCTTGACAAATAAAATGCATTATTTCACAACAGTTAATCATTTCCACTCCTACCTTATCCTTCCAAGTACCTCTGCTACCCCAGTACATTTCTTAAACAACTCCTTTGTAGAACTCCTGTGGCCTAATCTATTGCCAGGATGTGTCTAAGTAGGAAAAAGCTATTTATAAGATCTTGGCCAACATAGAGTTCTTCCAGGTTGGAGACAATATATAGATCTTGTATTTTAGCTTCACTTCCTTCCTGTCATCCTGAAAATCTGGCCCAAAATTTTCACCCAGATTCTCCCTTGCCCTTGACACTATCAACCCAATAGGCCAGCTCTTCTGGTCCATGAAGACACATTTAAGTTCCTTCTCTCTTGCCCATAAAAATTTCTAGCAAGATTTCAAACTTGATCCAACATCCCTCACCCTAAAGGACAGTCTTTGATACCCTGTGGCCTGGCAGGATCATAAGCCCAAAATGTGAACATAGGAACCCACACCATTTTTCTGATGTTCTCAATCTGGCAGCATTTCTCCTCAGCATCGTTTGAGACAGCAGAGACCTTAGTTCTAGGAAGGAGAAGTACTGAAAGTAGAGTAGCATCAGGTGCTGTGTGGCACATTTTAGAGGCAAGAGCTACCATGCCCATATATGGTTCATAAAAACCAACACCTGCAAAAAACAAAATGTAGTTATTCTATCTCACCTGAAATGATGTGTTCCTAACAGTTTACTCCTTTCCTGATCAATGGCTCACGGTTTTATCTTTATTAATTATAAGACTTTGGAAAAATTTCTTAAACTCTAAGCTTTATTTGATTCCTTGTGAAATGGCATTCCTAAAACTATCCCACAAATTTGTTATAGGGATTAGATAAAAGAACACATGCTCCGAGGAAGGGGGAAATGGGGAGTTGTTTAATGAATACAAAGCTTTGGTTTTGCATGACAAAATAATTCTGGAGCTCTGTTATACGACAACATGAATATACTCAACAGTACTGAACTACACTCTTAAAAATGGTTAAGATGATAAATTTTATGTTTTGTGTCTTTTAAGCACATTTTAAAAAATGTTTATTGAATGAAAGCATAAAAGCTACTATTACGTATGCACACATGCACACACACACACACATATTGGAAAACATGTTCATCACTCATCACAATGCCTGACACATCATAAGCATTCAGATACCCATGAGGTTCTGCCTCTTTCCCCTCGGAGTCTCCCAACAATCTCTTCTCTTCAGCCTCACTTGCATGGATTTTTAATTTCTCTTCTTCTGAACACGGTGGGGACTTAATCACATTCTGTTTACTACTACTGCTTAACGGTTCTGTTTAAGCATGCTCTATCTTGCCAAATAGATTGTCAGATCCTGCCAAGAAGGCACCATATCTTATATCTCTTTTATGTTCCCCTTCATGTTCAGTGCAATCTTTGCATTAACTGTTGGCTGGGATTCTGCTCCAAATGAGATAGACTCTCTGAGAGTCATAGTATTCCAGTTGCCACTGCCTGTTCTTGGGCCCCATCCATCATCATAAATCAACATTTATTTATTGATCTATTAGTTCATGCAGAGATCTCAATTTAAAAGAGGGGACAATGTATGGGAAGGCAGGAAGAGAATTAAAAAATATGTAAGACATAATTATTGTCCTCAAAATGCTTACCATCTATTTGCACAGAAAAGTAAAGAAGTTGGCTAAACTACAAGGAAAAACACCTCTAAGTGTTTGCTGGATGTTACAGACAATGTAGGCATTCAGGAAGAGATTACGTTTAGGTAAACACAAGCACTAGATGATATTTCCTTCAGAGTTAATATGATTCCTGAGGGGGAAAACTGCATCCGCCAGCTAACTCTAACTTTGTGATAAAATTATTAAATATTTTTTCAGGATAATAAGAACAAGGTTTTAGACACTGCAATGAACTCTATGTATAATACTATCCCTAATCCTCATAAAAAGGAATTATCCTTATTTATAAAGAAACTGTCTCCAAGAAGCTAAGTTGTTTGCAGATGCAGAGCTAGTAAGTATTTAATTTGAACACAGATCTCTATGACTCCAAAGCATGTGTTCTTCCTGCTATACAAGTCCTTCATCATTTACTAAGCATTTACTATGAGCATGTATCGTGCTGAAGATATAAAACATAATAAACCATGATGTTTTTTCTTTCATGTGGCTCACAGTCCAATAAGAAGGCAGTTCCATAAAGAAACAATTCCAACAAAATTTGGTTAAGTCCAAGAATCAAGATCTGCAACAGAAATTATGTCGCACATAAGAGGGAAATCTAACCCAGGGAAATCCTGAAAGGTTGCTTGTAGAAGTGAAATTCTTTGTGAAGTCTTAATGAATAAAATAAGCAATAACAACTGATGTGTGTGATGGTTAATTTTAGGTGTCAACTTGTCTGCATTGAGGGATACCTAGAGAGCTGGTAAAGCATAATTTCTGGGTGTGTCTGTGAGGGTATTTGGGGCAGAGATTTGCATGTGAGTCGATGGATGAGTGGGGAACATCTACCCTCAATGTGGCCAGGCACCACCCAATTAGTTGGGGGATAGATAGAATAGAAAGGCAAATTTGTGCTCTCGCTCCTGAAGCTGGGACACTCTTCTCCTATGATTAGATATCGTAACACCAGGCCTTTGGACTCTGAGACTTGCACCAGTGGCTTCCTGGGTTCTTAGGACTTTGGCTTCCCTGATTCTGAGGCTTTCAGACTTAAACTGAGCCATGCCACCAGCATCCCTGGATCTTTAACTGGCAGGTGACTTGTTGTGGCACTTCTCAGCCTCCATAATCATGTGAGCCAATTCCCCTAATAAATCCCCTCTCATCTATCTATCTATCTATCTACCTACCTACCTACCTACCTACCTGCCTACCTACCTACCTATCTACCAATCATCTATCTATTCATCCTATTGGTTCTGTCTTGCTGGAGAACTCTGACTAATGCAATATGCATACTTACTAAGCAGAGAGATAATTATCCCTGACTTACAGATGAGAAAATTGAGACACAGAGAAGTAAGCAACTTGCCCAAGTTTAAACAGTTTGTAAGTAAGTGGTAAAGCCAGATTATGCTGAGAACATTCTCTCTCAATTTCTGCCCATGCGTAGGAATTTGCCAGAAAAAAAAACTGAACTCAAGAGGGGCATTTTTCACAATAGGAAAATTCAGAACAAGGCACAATAAACTGCACTGTATGAGAACACACAAGACGTTCACTATGGCTGAAGCAGAAAATAACAGGAGATGAAAATGGACAAATAGGGGTCAGATCATGAAAGGTCTTGTGTGCTATGCTAAGGATATTAGAATTTATCCCATAAACTATAGAGAAACATCTTCAGATCTGCACATCATAAAATGATTATGCCACCTATCTGGAGGGTGAATGTGAGGGTTAAGCATAGAGGGAACAGAGGCCATCTGAAGGCCATTTTAATAGTGCAGCAGAGAGAAAATGAGAATGCAAATACAGGTAGAGAGAGCAAGGTGGAGAGCTTGGATACAAGACATGTTTAAATAGAAAAAACAGACCAGAACCTGATGATAAACTGGATGTGCTTACTTCCCTGCCCAGCAGACTTTCCTGCTTTAAATAATTTGTTCAAGAAAAGAAAAGCAGAAATACATGTATTTGTCATTTCAGAAGTGGCTAGGCATGGTGCTAGACATGGGAGCATTAAGAATGAATGATACAATTCCCATCCTAGAAGGGCCTACTGTCTGGAGTGGTGCTGAATAAAGACAAGTGCAATACAGGGTTTTGTAGTTGTGATAGAAACAGGTCCAACATGCACAATGGATTCAAGGCAGGGGTGGTTAGCTCTAACCAGGAAGATCAGAGAAGGGTGGAGGGAACAGATGATCCAAATTAAATCTGAAGAAATATGCAGGTGCTTTCCAGCAGATCACGAATTATTTGAGCTGGATGCTTCTCCAGTGTAGAGTGGCAGGAATACAGCAGAAGAAATAGTTTCAGTGAAATATGCAGAGGAGGTAAGCGGGGCAGGATAAATGTGAAGAAGCCTGAGGGCATCCAAAGTAGAACAGAATTTGTTAGCTGTTATTTCCTCTATTAAAAGACCTAAGCGCAAGAGGGAAATTGAGGTCATGGAAGATGAAGGTGGGAGACAAGATAGTCATCTGCAATCAAACTATCAGAAGCACCGGAGTTTCACAGCACTGTCTGTGGATACGCCATAACACTCCATCTAACCCCACCTAGAGGCCCAGAGTTGGTGTTCAGTATGCTTGGAGAAGTATCTAAGTATATTATTTCTACCCTAAACCCTAGAATTTCTTATAATTGTAGGATGTCATCTTGAAATTCACAGTTAGGAGTCTATGCATCAGGCAGTCCCAACTGCTTTTCTAAAGGATTTTAAATTACCTCATAATAAGTTATGTTTAGAAGCCTCACTGCTTCAGTCACAAATATTGATCTTTGTAAGCAAAAGTGACTTTTTTTGACAGGAGTGTTTACATAGACATTATTTTCTCTAAATGTGATGCCCAGTGCCAAAAGAACAAGACTATTTATGAATATAAACTCTCAGACTTGAAAAAGAACACCTTTGTTTAACCTGTTTAATATATAAAATATATGCAAACAATTTTTAAATCTCAGGCATCTTCCTGGAAATGGCTGTTTATTAGCTTTAAATTCAAATTTCTGCTGCTATCTCTAAAAATCAAATAGGAAAAAGGGAAATTCTGTTATTGAAATTGATCATAGACTTGCTAGATGGTTGGGTCAACACTGTAGCATGGGCTAAAAACCTAGCTCTTTGATTCTGAATAATCCCCATATTCTTTGTAGGGAGATTGAAAATTATTTTTTCTTAAGAAAAATAAAGCAATTTGTTTAGTGAAAAAAAGTTTAATAAAGTCCTTTTAATTAGATGTATACATTAACCATGAAATTGTGCAGAACAATTATGACATTTATCCATTGAACATAGTGAAACTTACAGTAAGAATGATTAGAACGTAAACAATCAGAGAAAATATAGAGGTAAGTGTCATTTGGGGTAATTATAGCAAGATTTAGTAAAGATTGAGCTCCCATTATAAAAATCTGTTATTCTATTTTCTATTAAATTTCTATTATTTTGTTTTCATTATATGAAGGTGGCAACTTGGAATTGGGAGTCAAAAATTATTTCTCTCTCACTATCAGCCATGACTAGTCCAATCCAGAAACACCAAAATCTCTGATCACATGCCAAACTAAAGATAAATGGTAATAGAGCTTTTAGATATTCAACACCTGCAATAAAATAAACTGTAGTTATGACACCGGAAAACAGTAGGTTAAGGGCTAAGGTGAGCCCTGCCTTTTCACGCATAATAGCATGTTTATTTATTCCACTATATTTGTCCAGTTGTCCAACAATACCTTTGTTTGTCATTACCCCACCTCCAATGAGTTGCCAAGACCTAACATCAATCTAACATTCTTGCTAAAGGTCTCTCAAATCTGTTCATTTTTCACCCTCCTCATTGTTCCTACCCTAATCTGGTTGCCCATGTCCTCTTCCTTGTCTCTTCACTGGTCCTGATGCCTCTCCTTGTGGTCCTTCCTATGCTAATCATACTGCTCTCCAAAGGCAAATCTGATCAGAGTAGTCTTCAGCTGAAGACACTTCAGTGGCTACCTGTGTTCTCCAGATAAAGTCTTATATCCCCACAATATAATATTTTTTAATCAAAAATATTACTCACCTCCTAATCCCCTTCTCCTTACTGACTCTTATAAAAATAGCCTGTGTTTTAGCTGTCATGAACTACAGACAGGCTCTGTTTCTCTGAGGCCTTTCCATCCATTGCCCTCTCTTACTAAGAAACCCTCCCTGCCATATTTCTGGCATTAATATGGCGAATTCTTATGCAACTTACAGGATTCCTCTCAGATAGTAACTCTTCCAGGATGCCTTCTACTCTATCTGCCTTGATATGTCCATAGGAATTCATTATCATCAATTTGGTGTTCCCTTTTAGCTTCCCTAACAAATCAGTATTTTTTGAAAAAATGAGAAAATCCAAATCATTTTGTTTCATGACTGTCTTAGATGTAGCACTTCTGTAAAAACATACAAGATAATAACAGCGAATTAAGTCACTCAGCTTTGCATCCCACATTTCAATGCCTGGAAATACATCCCTCAGGCCATGTTAACTCTATACTATCAAGGATTGACAGGGGCCCTGATATCACTAAAGCCAAGTCCCGTAAGTATAAATATGGGTTGTATTTTCCAGAAAGCCAAGGGCCTGAGCTTGCCAAAAGATCTCTCTAGTTTTACTAATATAAAAATTAACCTTTATTGCTGCAGGATCATCCCAGTGACATGTAATTGTCTGAAAGGCAATCAACTGCTTCCTTCACACAGTGGTTTGTAACCACATAGTTAACAGAGGGTTAGAGCATCACACAGCTCTAACATGCCTCCTGTTATCTAAATCTAAACAAGCATCATAACTGGAAGCAAATTCAATCAAAAGAAGTATCACTACTTTCTCAAATGACTAATACAAAACCAGCTATTTAACAAAAATCACTGGGGTTTGTTGTTGTTGTTAAATAGCTATTTTTTAATGAACCAGAGACTGTTATAAGCCAGTTGGCATCAAGATAAACTATACCTGTCCAATTTAGAAGAATCATTTGAATAAAACATCTAAGGTTCAGCTCTCAAACACAATACCTAACCTATGGTCCTGAGTGTGACATACGGGAAAAGAGGTAAAGTATGACTATTTTCTGCTTGCCTTGATGGTATAAAGGTAACAAATGTGGTAAGCACAGTTCTAATTAACCTTTCCAGTGGAAGCCACTGGATTTTTATTAATCCTCCCTGCCAACCTGCTATTCTATGCCATATATAGTAGACTGCAGAAAGCTGAGCTACCTTACCAAGCATGGTTGATACTGTGATGATCCACCCAGGTTCCCTCTTCAGGGTTAGGAATACCAGCTTTGAGGAATACCATCTGGTAAAAGTTTACAGTTATAACCCTGACAGAGAAATGCTCTAGGCCACAAGCAACTACCTCACCTAAGTACTTCTCAGGGTAGACCCACAGTCAATGACCAACTCATGTCAAGGAATAAAGTCCCCTTTGCTTCAGTATGGAATAATTCTTAAGAGACATCTCATTTCCAGAGCTCCCTGTAAGCTCCCTTGTGGCCTCAGTTGCTTTATGAGTCAGCTTCCCCCACTACCCTAACTATGTTTTCTCACTTCCTCATGGGTGCATTTCTGGAGAGCATATCTCGAAAAATCTTTACATATAACTCTTCATCTCAGAATTCTACTTTCAGACAACCTAATCTAAAATCCACCTCTATAATTATGTAAGGCAAACATGGTATCATATAGTAGTTTTGCTGATTTTATCAGTAACTGGTCCTAATATCAGTCTTGGTCTTCCATTACAAATGTGAACCTATTCACCGAGACAGAGACAACATCTAAACTTAATCTACACTAACTGGCTCCAGTTCCATTTAACTGCAACAAAATTTAGAAGGCAATTCATTGGTATTAAAATTTATCTAATTTTATCATTACCCAATTATAAGAGGGATAAGCTTCTGGAATAAATTCTCATTGAAAGAGCACAAAAAGAAAAGGACAATAAAAATGATTTATTTATAATAGATTACCATGTTCTCATAGATAATGGGAAATGTATTTTATTCAACTTATAAAAGCCCAATTGGACCTTTTCTAACCAAAATAAAAAGAATGGTTACAATAACATTTATTTTTCATGTTCTCAATTAATCTCTTAAAATCTCCTTTGGAAATTAATGAAAGGTTGCCAAGGAATCAACCGATTCTTTTAAATTTCATCCACTTCTTGATCCGCAGGGTATAAAGGGATTGTACGTTTGGAGGTTATGTCTTTTTGGCTTTGAGGATTGTTGATGTCTTAGTAGCACCACTTTTGGAGAGTAGAAATTAAATAAGTTGGTCCACCTGACTGTGGTCTCATTTGTCTAAGCTGATGGAAACCTAAGCTTCTTTTCTAGAGCATATGGACACAAAACAAACTAAATAGATCAGGCAACACCAGGAAAAATATGATGATGTGTCTCTCTTTTAAGACAATATAATTTTTATAGATGTTGTCACAGAAAAAAAGTAGTCTTGCCCACAAAAATAAATCTTGTTTTTTGTTTCTTTGTTCGTTGGTTTCTGTGTTTTAAGTAGAAATTCTATCAACTACAGATAAAGCACTAACTTGACCATGATTTCTTATAACCAAATGCCAGGGTTTTACTCTTCTTGGGGAAATACGTAGATGGAAATGGGGGCAGAGACCCATTCTTTTATGTTTTCTGGGAGCCTGAGACCCTACTAGTACTGAATCTGAAGTTAGCTTTAAAGGCAGCCAAATCTTGAACTCTAGCTGAATCTGAGTTTGCTGTGTTAAGTCTGCTTGGGACAAGCTTCCAGTCAACGGAGAATCCACCAGACCTTGTATCCTTAGCTTCCTAAGTGCACTAGTAGTTTCAGGCCTGAACACCAAACACAGAATTCACCACCCATGTAGCTGCGGCTTGTCACCTCCTTCCAAAGCTCTTGAAAAGCCCAATGTGGCCAGGCAGAAGGGCATGGAGGACTCCTGGTCCCCATTACAGAAAGCTCAAAGGGCTTTAATAGGTGGTAGCTCCAGGCCAGAGGCACTTTCTGGAAGGGTTCTGATGAGGAAGTGCCTGGACCTCGTGCAGCATTTTCCTCTACTAGGTGCTGCCAACCCTGTGTCTGAGTCAGGCCTCAGGCATAGTGAGACATCTGATGTCTTAGAAGAGTGGAGCCAACTTTGAAAACTGAGCTGGGAAGTTACCATTATTAAAGGTTTGATTTGATTCTCATGTCCTGGTTTAGGATTGGTCCATGGCATGTGATCCTCGCATTCACATGGAGCCCTGCACCTAGAAGACTAACATGTCCAGTTTAATGCTCTTGTATCCCTGCTATCCCTGTCTAGAAATCCTTAGTTTTGACCAATAGGCCCTACATTTTCATTTTGTATTGGGCCTAGAAAATATACCCAGTCCGGGCCTGGCCTTTATTAATGTCATTTTTAGACAAAATAATTGCCAACTTAACAGAGGACTGAATCAGCCACTGTCTGTGTGTTTCTGGGTGAGGTGTGTGTGTTTGTTTATAGAAAGCAAAAAAATGTTTTGGGTTTTTTGTCTTTTAAGCAGAGTTGCTTTAAAAATTATAAAATACTGCATCAAGAGATTAAAGGATAGGAAATGTTAACACAAAC
Source organism: Aotus nancymaae (assembly GCF_030222135.1). Lineage (NCBI taxonomy): Eukaryota > Metazoa > Chordata > Mammalia > Primates > Aotidae > Aotus > Aotus nancymaae. The sequence goes on from NW_026988413.1 coordinate 43,182,249, forward strand.
ATTCAATGTCTAACATTCACTTGAGATCAATCAGAAAAAAAAGATTATCTTTGAATATATAGTATAAATCAAGAGAAAATATTACATATTTACAGAAAATCTGTAAAACACACAGCTTTATAGGAACACCTAGCTCCCACTAGACAATGAAGGCCAACACTCTAACTTCAATCTGGGCAATAACTGCACTTTTACATCCTAACATTGCTTGTTCCACTTAACAGTTCTCATTACCATAAGACAAATGCATGCTCCATACTAGTGAGGAAAATTGGCTAAGGCTGAAAAATTTCAGGATTTTGGAACCACACTTGTATGGAAAGATCTAAGGACTCATTCTGGTACTGCAATTGTGTAACCAAGGGCCTGACAAGATCCAAGCAGGTGTAGTTGCTTATGGAAGCACCAAGACTGTGGCTAGAATGTCCTATTTTAACCCCAACTGAAAGTAAAGGAAATATTTGACACTTGGGGATAAAAGGAAATGCTTGAGAAGCATCAAGGTAGCATTCCTCCCACTGTTGTGCTGCAAAGGGAGGAACACAACAATAGCTTGGTCCCTTCTGAACTTTTGTATTCATTGCAAACCTTCCTGTCTAATGATTATTGAATGTTTCATTTACAAATGAGAAACATTTTATATAATCCAGTACTGATCATATATTAAGTCTTAAACTTTATCTTTTTTCAGGTTTTGCTTCCCTGGATAGCTGAGCATCTAAAGAATGTGATAGGCAGTGTCGACGTGTTTTCAGATCTTTACACTATACATATTTTGGTACCCATAAGCTAAAAAGTCAAATACACTTTGATGTTCAATGCTTAAGGGATTTACTCACTCAAAAAGTAAATTAAAATAGCTCATCTCTCAGAAAAGCAGAACTTGTTTAGAATAGGAAGAAACAGGAAAATCTACTTTGGCCTAAGATTGAACCATCCAGAAATGTATGCTACAATGATTTGATATACATAAGACTGTTGAGATCATCCTGACTCATGACAAAAAAAGCATTTTGAAGGTATTCCATCAGAAATCCACTTTGAGGACATACACATTTAAAAGCTTGATCAACCTTATATCTTGATCCTCAGATTATAAACCTTTGCTGGTATAAATACAATGTACAGAACTCACTTTTTATCTGTTCACCATAGCCTACATGGTAATATTTTATGAAATAGTATCAATTACACAGGCTGACATTAAAATATTAACAACAATTTTAAGAATCTATCATATATATTTAGGTATATATAAATGTTAACAAAATATTAACCAAAGTTTTCAAAAATAGAAAAAAGTCCATTTTTCTCTTAGTTTTAAATAAAGAAATATAGAAATTCTTAAATACTAAAAATAAAGCCTTTGGAAAGGTAAATAACAGTGTCTCAGAGACTCTTAAAACAAGCCCTTGTAATGAGTACCAGACAACTAGCATAGGACTTGTGGGTGGGTGGGAGGAGGAGATAAGAGAATCAGAAGGAAGCTTCAGGGACATCTAATGTGAGTATCTTTTTGAAGTCTGAATCCTTTCTACAACATCCCAGCCAAGTGTCCATTAAGCCACCCTTCTGACTGATCAAGCGTTCACTGCTCACTGAGGCAGCCAATTCCCTCTTAGAACATTAAAAGAGCTTTTTTATTCTATCAAGCTAAAAACATGCCCATTACTTTCCCCCACTGGCCATCTAGAACAGGTCCAATTTCTTTCTCTTATGGCCTTTTCTGTGGGATGAGCTACTGAAAATGGCAGACATTCTCATTGAGTCTCTCATTTCCATCCCATGGTTTTTCAACCATGTTCTTCAGCTAATGAGTCTAATCTCATCACTACACTGTTAATATCCAGTTTGTTAATGTTTCTATTAAAATAGGAACCCATAAGAGAACAGCAAACTGCTGGGCATAGCCCACGATGGAAAGAGCAAAGCAAAGCTTTCCCTCCCTCTTCTAGATAATTCACATCAATTCCTGCAGCTGAAGATCGTAGTCACTGTTTTGGTGGCTATGTCATACATGTTGATGCAAACTGAGCTTTATGTTTGCTAAAACCTTAAAACCTTAAAGTCTTAGTTTTTAACTTATTCAATAAGTATTTGTGGATTGTCACTTTGTGGTTATTATAACACTAAGAACACTATGAGAAATCAACATGATATAACCAAAAGAGGTAGGATCCTGGGCCCAAGCCCCACTTTATCCAGCTATAGCTACGTAGGAAGAACACTTGTTAGAGCTACTCAATTTTCATAACAAGATAACTATCTCACTACTTTCATAATAGGATAACTATCTCTCAGTTTCAAAGCATATGGATGGGCCCTCAGCCAGCAATTTAGAATGCTAGCACTCCAGGAGATCCAGCTCTCTTCCAAATACCTACCGAGAGAAGAAATGTTCAGGGAGGATAGGTCCAAGACCTTACAAATTCAATTCTTGGTTAATGTTGTCACCAGAAACATACATATTGGGAACCCACAACACAACACCTTTCTAATAAATTTTATTGAGTCACATATATTGCTTTGTCCTAATCTTTTACAAAGGTTGTTATGAGAAATAACCACGTAAAATTCATATTCACATTGTTATTTTTATATCTGAGGTACTGTCCATTTTTTTACTCAGAGTCCTTCTCAGTGCTAGGAAAGGCTTTGTTTTCTTCAAGGAATCAGATGCTTCTAATTTTTAATGATGGAAATCATTAGAATGGTTTTAACATATTTATTGAGTCTTAAGGACAAAAATGAAAGACTGTAGGAAATAAGAAAAAATGTCATTTGACACATATACAAATAGTAAAAAGTTTTGTATTTTCCACTTCATCAATAACTGAAAAGGAATCCATGAAAGCAAAATGAATAATTCTAACTGGTTCATGATAAATGCATAGTTAACATCAGGTTAATGTTATTCAGTTGCCCATATGTCACCTCTTCCCAAATAATCAGCCTCCATAAAATGACAAAGTTTCTAAGATCAAATAAACCTAAGAACTACTAGGAGAACTTGTTCTAAAGTTTTGCATTTTTAAATAAACTAACCATGTAATTGGGATGCAAGTGAAACATGGAACACACTTTGAGAAGACACTTCCAAGTCCAATTTTGGATAACTAATAAACTCTGTCACTCTTCCCTGGATCCTCTACTGTCTGTATGGGTCCCTTTTAATGTCTGGTGACCAAAGGTAGGTAGGATATTCTACTACAGAGTTATTGAAGCAGGGTAGATGCAAGGATTACGTCTCTTCCCTTATATAGCCACCACATTCACTTGAATACATTCATGAGTGTTGATAGGCATGCTCACAAAACCAGTGCTTCATTCTGGCTGTCAGATTGAGGTCAATTATTTATTCTGACTCTCCTGAGAAACAAGAGCTTAAAATGTAATAAAATGAGTCCAAATCAAAATCAAATGAAACTATAAATAGTGTTGTACAGGACTTTTTCCTAACCAGTTGCAATCTTCTTTAATATAACCTATTCCACCTTTAAAGTAAAGAATTTTACGTTAAAGTAAAATGGAAAATTTGGAAACCTCCTTGAGTGAAATTATTCTTGCAAAAAATAAGATCTTTTGTCATTTTAAAATTTATAAAGATTTTTAATTCAAACAACATTACTTTAGAGTATTTACAGACAAGTAGTCTGTGTCATAACAGGCTCAGGGAATAGATTTATAAGCAATCAAAATATTATAAGCAAGAGTAAAGTAACTTTAGTATTCCTGTCTGGCTCACAATTTCATACATAAATAAATCATTCTATGACACAGAAACTGATGTTTATACCATAAAGTGTTCTACCTGGATCATCTATGTGATTTAGCAAAAGAAACAAATTTAGAAACTAACAGTGACTGATTACTTACAGTATGTCAACTGGAAATTCACAATAAATATCTACATAAAATTATTGAAGCTTCTAAAATCAATTTAAAAGTAACCACTTCCCAGATACTGCTTACCAATAACTTCTAACCTTATATACATTGCAACATGTCTAAATTGACTCAAAAAGGCATTATCAAATGAACAAAGTGAGATATCCAAAGTGTAAATTCAGTTTCCCAAATTGAGTGATTTTATGCAAAAAATGGCCAGACTAAGTCTTTCAATTCAAGGGAAATCAAGTCAAGACTGCTTGGGGCAAAATTCACTATCCTGGGCTATTTGCATTTCTTTTAATTGTACTTTTAAGTTCTGGGGTAAATGTGCAGATCTTGCAGGATTGTTGCATAGGTATACACATGCCATGGTGGTTTGCTCTCTCCATCCCTCCGTCACCTACATCAGGCATTTCTCCCAATGTTATCCCTTCCCAAATTCCCCACCCCCTGCTGTCCCTCCACTAGCCCCCTACTCCCAACAGACCCAGTGTGTGACGTTCCCCTCCCTGTGCCCATGTGTTTTCATTGTTCAACACCCACCTGTGATTGAGAACATGCAGTGTTTGGTTTTCTGTTCTTCTGTCAGTTTTCTGAGAATGATGGTTTCCAGATTCATCCATGTTCCTACAAAGGACACAAATGCATCGTTTTTTTATGGCTGCATAGTATTCCATGGTGTATATGTGCCACGTTTTCCTTGTCCAGTCTATCATTGATGGGTATTTGGGTTGGTTCTAGGTCTTTTCTCTTGTAAACAGTGCCATGATGAACATATATGTGCATGTGTCTTTATAATAAAATGCTTTATACTTCTTTGGGTATATACCCAGTAATGGGATTGCTGGGTCAAATGGAATTTCTATTTCTAGATCCTCAAGGAATCACGACATTGTCTTCCACAATGGTTGAACTAATTTTCACTCCCACCAACAGTGTAAAGCGTTCCTATTTCTCCACATCCTCTACATTATTTGTCTCCATATTTTTTAATGATTGTCATTCTAACTAGCTTGAGATGGTATCTCAATGTGGTATTGATTTGCATTTATCTAATGACCAGTAATGACGAGCATTTCTTCATATGTTTGTTGGCCTCATAAATGTCTTCTTTTGAAAAGTGCTTGTTCATATCCTTCACCCACTTTTGAATGGGGTTGTTTCTATTTTTCTTGTAAATCTGTTTAGTTCTTTGTAGATTCTGGAATTATCCTTTGTCAGATGGGTAGATTGCAAAAATGTCCATCTGTTGGTTGCTGCTTGACTCTAATGATTGTTTCTTTTGCTGTGCAGAAACTCCTAAGTTTAATTAGATCCCATTTACCTATTTTGGCTTTTGTTGCCAGTGCTTTTGGTGTTTTAGTCATGAAGTCTTTGCCTATGCCTATGTACTGAATGGTTCTGCCTAGGTTTTCTTCTAGGGTTTTTATGGTGTTAGGTTTTATGTTTAAATCTTTAATCCATCTGGATGGAGTTAGTTTTAGTGTAAGGTGTCAGGAAGGGGTCTACTTTCAGCTTTCTGCACATGGCTAGCCAGTTTTCCCAACACTGTTTGTTAAACAGGGAATCCTTTCCCCATTGCTTGTTTTTGTCAGGTTTGTCAAAGATCAGATGGTTGTAGATGTGTGGCATTACTTCCGAGGGCTCTGTTCTATTCCATTGGTCTATATCTCTGTTTTGGTACCAGTACCATGCTGTTTTGGTACCAGTACCATGCTGTTTTGATTATAGTAGACTTGTAGTATAGTTTAAAGTCAGATAGCTTGATCCTCCAGCTTTGTTCTTTTTGCTTAGTATTTTCTTGGCTATGCAGGCTCTCTTTTGGTTCCATATGAAGTTTAAAGTGGTTTTTCCAGTTCTGTGAAGAAGGTCAATGGTAGCTTGATGGGGATAGTGTTGAATCTGTAAATTACTTTGGGCAATATGGCCATTTCACGATATTGATTCTTCCTAACCATGAGCATAGAATGTTTTTCCATCTGTTTGTGTCCTCTCTTATTTCCTTAAGCAGTGGTTTGTAGTTCTCCTTGAAGAGGTCCTTCACATCCTTTGTTAGTTGTATTTCTAGGTATTTTATTCTCTTTGTAGGAATTGTCAATGGAAGTTTGCTCATGATTTGGCTGTTTATCCATTATTGGTGTGTAGGAATGCTTGTGATCTCTGCACATTGATTTTGTATCCTGAGACTTCACTGAAGTTGCTTATCAGCTTAAGGAGATTTTGGGCTGAGATGACGGGCTCTTCTAAATATACAATCATGTCATCTGCAAATAGAGACAATCTGACTTCCTCTTTTCCTAATTGAATACGTTTTATTTCTATTCCTTGCCTGGTCTCTCTGGCTAGAACTTCCAATACTACATTGAGTAGGAATAGAGAGACAGGACATACTTGTCTAGTGCCAGTTTTCAAAGGGAATACTTCCAGTTTTTGCTTATTCAATATGATTTTGGCTGTGGGTTTCTCATAAATAGCTTTTATTATTTTGAGATATGTTCCATCGATACCTAGTTTATTGAGAGTTTTTAGCATAAAGGGCTGTTGAATTTTGTCAAAGGCCTTCTCTGCATCTATTGAGATGATCATGTAGTTTTTGTTTTTGGTTCTGTTTATGTGATGGATTACATTTATAGATTTGTGTATGTTGAACTAGCCTTGCATCCTCGGGATGAAGCCTACTTGATCGTGATGGATACGTTTTTTGATGTGCTGTTGCATTTGGTTTGCCAGTACTTTATTGAAGAATTTTGCATTGATGTTCATCATGAATATTGGCCTGAAGTTTTGTTTTTTTTTTTTTAGTTGTGCCTCTTTCAGGTTTTGGCATCAGGATGATGTTGGCCTCATAAAATGAGCTAGGGAGCATTCCCTCTTTTTCTATTGTTTGAAATAGTTTCAGAAGGAATGATACCAGCTCCTCTTTGTACTCTGGTAGAATTCAGCTGTCAACCCTTCTTGTTCTGGACTTTTTTTGGTTGGTAGGCTATTTATTGCTGCCTCAACTTCAGACCTTGTTGTTGGTCTATTTAGGAATTCGACTTGTTCCTGGTTTAGTCTTGGGAAGGTGTAAGTGTCCAGGAATTTATCCATTTCTTCTATATTTACTGGTTTATTTGCATAGAGATGTTTGTAGAAATCTCTGATGGTGGTTTGTATTTCTGTGGGATTGGTGGTGATATCCCCTTATCATTTTTTATTGCATCTATTTGACTCTTCTCTCTTTTTTATTAGTCTGGCTAGTGAACTATCTATTTTGTTGATCTTTTCAAAAAATCAGCTACTGGATTTATTGTTTTTTTGAAGGGTTTTTCCGTGTCTCTATCTCCTTCAGTTCTGCTTTGATATTAGTTATTTCTTGCCTTCTGCTAGCTGTTGAATTTGTTTGATCTTGCTCCTCTAGTTCCTTCAATTGTGACATTAGGATGTTGATTTTATATCTTTCCTCACTTCTCTGGTTGGCATTTAGTGCTATAAATTTCCCTCTAAACACTGCTTTACAGGTGTCCCAGAGATTCTGGTACGTTGTGTCTTTCTTCTCATTGGTTTCAAAGAACATCTTTATTTCTGCCTTCATTTCATTATTTATCCAGTAGTCATTCAGGAGCAGGTTGTCCAGTTTCCATGTAGTTGTGTGGTTCTGAGTGAGTTTCTTAATCCTGAGTTCTAATTGTATTGCACTGTGATCTGAGAGACTGTTATGATTTCTGTTCTTTTGCATTTGCTAAGGAGTGTTTTACTTCCAATTATGTGGTCAATTTTAGCATAAGTGCTATGTGGTGCTGAGAAGAATGTATATTCTGTGGTTTTGGGGTGGAGAGTTCTGTAGATGTCTATTAGGTATGCTTGGTCCAGATCTGTATTCAAGGCCTGGATATCCCGTTGATTTTCTGTCTCATTGATCTGTCTAATATTGACAGTGGAGTGTTAAAGTCTTCCACTATTATTTTGTAGGAGTCTAAGTCTCTTTGTAGATAGTTAAGAACTTGCTTTATATATCTGGGTGCTCCTGTGTTGGGTGCATATATAGTTAGTGTAGTTATCTCTTCTTGTTCCATTGATCCTTTTACCATTATGTAATGCCATTCTTTGTCTCTTTTGATCTTTGTTGGTTTTAAAGTCCCTTTTATTAGTGACTAGGATTGTAACCCCCTGCTTTTTTTTGCTCATTTGTTTGGTAAATCTTCTTCCATCCCTTTATTTTGAGTCTAGTTGTGTCTTTCCACATGAGATGGGTCTCCTGAATACAGCACACCAATGGGTCTTGACTTTTTATCCAATTTATTAGTCTGTATCTTTTGATTGAGGCATTGACTTTTTATACAATTTACCAGTCTGTATCTTTTGATTGGGGCATTTAGGCCATTTACATTTAAGGTTAATGTTGTTATGTGTGAATTTGATCCTGCCATTTTGTTACTGGCTAGTTGTTTTGCCCTTTATTTGAAGCACTTTCTTCATTGCATCATTGGTCTTTACCATTTGGTACATTTTTGCAGTGGCTGGTACTGGTTGATCCTTTCCATGTTTAGTGTTTCATTCAAAAGTTCTTGTAAGGCAGGTCTTGTGGTGATGAAATCTCTCAGCAATTGCTTGTCCATAAAGGATTTTTTTTCTCCTTCACTTATGAAGCTTAGTTTGGCTGGATATGAAATTCTGGGTTGAAAGTACTTTTCTTTAAGGATGTCGAATATTGGCCTCCACTCTCTTCTGGCTTGTAGAGTTTCTGCTGAGAGATCCACTGTGAGTCTGATGGGCCTCCCTTTGTGGGTGATCCAACCTTTCTCTCTGACTGCCCTTAGGATTTTTTTCTTCATTTCCACCCTGGTGAATCTCACAACTATGTGCCTTGCAGTTGCTCTTCTGGAGGAATACCTTTTTGGTGTACTCTGTATTTCCTGGATTTGAATGTTGGCCTGCATTGCTAAGTTGGGAATGTTCTCCTGGATAATATCCTGAAGAGTGTTTTCCAGCTTGGATTCATTCTCCCCATCATATTCAGGTACACCGATTGAGTGTGGATTTGGTCTTTTTACCTAATCCCATATTTCTTGGAGGCTTTGTTCATTTCTTTTCTCTCTTTTTTCTCTAATCTTTCCTTCTCATTTAATTTCTTGCATTGATCTTCAATCTCTGATATCCTTTCTTCTGCTTGATTGATTCAGCTACTGAAACTTGTGTATGCTTCGTGAAGTTCTGGTGCTGTGTTTTTCAGCTCCATCAAGTCATTTATGTTCTTCTCTATGCTGGTTATTCTATTTAGCATTTTGTCTAACCCTTTTTCAAGGTTTTTAGTTTCTTTGCATTGGGTTAGAACATGTTTCTTTAGCTCAGAGAAGTTTGTTATTACCAACCTTCTGAAACCTGCTTCTGTGAATTTGTCAAACTCATTTTCCATCCTGTTTTGTTCCCTTGCTGGTGAGGAGTTGTGATCCCTTGGAGGAGGAGAGGCATTCCGGTCTTCGATGGTTTCATCCTTTTTGGGCTGGTTTTTCCCATCTTAGTGGTTTTATCTACCTTTGATCTTTGAAGTTGGTGATTTCAGATGTGATCTCTGAGTGGACGTCCTTTCTGTTGATGTTGAAGATATTTCTTTTTGTTTCTTATTTTTCCTTCTAACAGTCAAGTCCCTCTGCTATAGGACCACTGGAGGTCCACTCCAGACTTTGCTTGCCTGGGAATCACCCGTGGGGGTTGCAGAACAGCAAGGATTACTGCCTGATCTTTCCTCTGGTAGCTTTGTCCCAGAAGGGTACCCTCCAGGTGTCAGCCAGAGTTCTCCTGTATGAGGCATTTTTTTTGTTATACAGGGATCAGAGAGCTGCTTGAAGAGGCAGTCTGTCCCTTGTCTGCCTGAAGATGTGCTGCTGGGCTGTCATGGACTCAGTCCAGCTGCTATGTAAGCTTCCTCTGGCTTTTGTTTACACAGGTAGGTTTAGACCTGCCTCAGCAATGGTGGACACCCTTCCTCCCACTGAGCTCAATCATCCTGGGTTGAGCTGGAACTGATGTGCTGGCTGTGAAATTCTCAAGCAAGAGGGCTTCAATTTTCTGGTTTTTGTGGGGGTGGAACCCAACCAGTCATATCACCTATCTCCCTGCTTTCAGTTCCCCTCTTTCTGGGGAGTGGGCAGCTCCGTCCTGCAGGCACTCTCGGTGCTAGTCAAAACATCTACCCAGATCTGTGCTGAGAACCCACAGCACCAGCCAGAGCTGCTATGCAGCTCTGTGCTGGTAACTCGAGCCACTTTTCAGCCTAGCAGGGATCTCCTGGTCTTGGTTGGAAATGCAGGGATCATTCACCTTCTGCATCTCTCACTGGGAACTGCGCTCCAGAGCTGTTCCTACTCGGCCATCTTGGTGGAATCCTCTCCTATTTGCATTTTCTATCCAGTATGTCTTCAATTTTATAAATTTCATGCTGTTTGTTTCCATGGTTGCCAGTTCTTAATCATAATGAGCACCTGGTCTATACAAAGGAATTAACATTTCCCTGTGAAATGAACAGACTAAATTATTAATAACCTCCCTACATTTTTGCAGGGACTACTTTACGCTCTTGACCTCTAGCAAAGATTTTTTTTTTTTTAACTTTTACTTGAGGTTTGGGGATACCTGTGCAGGCTTGTTACATAGGTAAACAGGTGTCATGAGGGTTTGTTGTACATATTCTTTTATCACCCAGGTATTAAGCTCAATACCCAATAGTTATCTTTTCTTCTTGCAATGATTTTCAAAGGGTCTCTTTGACTTTCTTTCTGAATTTTGTATAGTATATGGACTTCAGTTATTTCATGATAATTGAGGTTTTCCAACATTTCACAATCTATGTTGACAGGAAACATCTATGATCATCAGTATGTGTGCTTTTGAGCCTAAGTCAGATATATTTTAATTAAAAAAGATAATTTTTTGTACGTATTTATTAAATCTCAGCCAAAATCAATTGGTATATTAGGTGACTACTGGCATTTCTTCATTCACCAAACTAGGGCCCAAAGGGAAGTTCACAAATACCAGCAACCCCTCAATGAGTCACTATGATTAGGCTTCCTAAGCAACATTAGAACACCTTATTTTAAAGAAAATTGAAATGGTGTTTGATCCTATGGACATTTTCCACACAGCAGCATGTGGACAATGATGAAAATATAGAGTTTGCTATATTTCCTGGATATACACCACTCACTAGTTATGTGATCTTGCATAAATTACTTATCTATGCCTCAATTTCTTCATCAGAGAATAACAAAAGTATCCACTTAACAGGATTATTTTAAGGAGTAGGGGGGCTTATATTTGTTAACATGTGGAATAGTTACTGGTGCATATTAGCCACTATTTTAAGTGTTTGTTAAATACAAATGTCAGTCAATCAATCTGACTCCAGGCAGCATGAAACCACATTTTCTAATAAAATCTTTTTTTCCATAATAAATGTTTATTATCCTCTTATAATGTAAGCTCATTCTCATTTTAAATTTCCTTGTGTAGCACTTAATAAATATTATTTGATCATCTACTTTTGTCTCTGAAAGGTCTAGTCTGTTGCCAATAATAGTGTCACTTATGCTGACCACACTGAGCCACTTTATATGTCACCTCATTTAATCCGCATTAAGAACCTCATGAAGATTGGTGTTATCCTTACTACAGATGAGAAAACTCAAGTTTCAAGAAGTTAGATAATTTGCACAGATTTACAGAGTTTAAAAGTGGCAGAGGTGAATTTGGAATCAACCTCTGGTGATCTCCAAAGCCTGCCTTAATCAGTCCGTTACTATAGATAAAGTGCTATATAGATAATGTCATAACTTTTCAAAACTAGAACTTTGCCCCATTCAGTAATTTTTGACCTACTCCAAGAAGCTCAGCAATATAAGTAAAAGTGGAATTTTTCAAGCCTATGAGTGGGATTTCTCTCCTTCCCCATACTCCACAAGCTTACGTGTATGATTGATTGCCACAGATAACTGATGTTTACTGGTGGGAGTGAGGACCACATACCTAATAGACTCTAGAGGGTGCCTGGAACTGTGCCAGAAATGACCTTTTGTACCTCTCCCATATACTTCTGTAAAATGCTGGTACAAGAAGTATTTAAGCCTCAGTAGACATTTTCTGTAGTAGTTGAACAGCTCTGGAAAGTATAGCATATCCCATCCTTTTGGCCTAATGATTAGTTAGCTCTAACATAATATTCTCAGTGATAAATGTCCTATTAATCACGGGAAACACTGAGTAACTCTGGGTTGGTCTTTTTAATTGTGAAACTCCAGTAAAATATTTCGACTCACTTAGCTTGGCTTAATTGCTAATGAGGAAGTCTGGGTTTTATAAATTCCCTGACACACACCAGTCACTGCAAAATCCTGATGTCGGTCTGTCCTGCAGCCTCTGATGGATCCCTGAGGTGCCTTCCTTCAGGGCCTACCAATGACCCACTTCTAACAGAAAAATGAACAGAAGCCACTTCTATTTTTTTTTTCTGAAACCATTTCTAGGTAACAACTGATGGAAAATTTTGCTCTCCACTGCTCAGATAAGTAACTAAAGTTCTTTAAGTACCACTGGCTGCCATTGATCTCTATTTTAGTAAAGGATGATGTAGGCAGAGATTTGTTTGAATTTAAAGACTAAATTCTGGAATTCTATAACCCTAGACACTTAATGTCAAAAGAACAACTACAAAGAAGCCTGTAGAAGCATTCATACAGCTTGGGAAAAATAGGAGTGTGGCATTGCTTCAGAAAATTGGTGGTTCACATTGCTACCAGAGATGTTCACAAGCAGAACTTGTAGTTGGCAGATGCTGGACACAGACGCAGCTGCTCATCTATCATCACCTTTTTTAGAAGAGAGACCACACATATACAGCATGGCAGTTATCATCCTGGTCAGCGATCTAGCCAAAATATCTAATCTGGTTTACAGCTAGGAAATAACAGTTCATTGAGATAGAGCGAAGGCATGTTAAAAGTCACACAGCAGCTGGGCACGGTGGCTCATGCCTGTAATCCCAGCACTTTGGGAGGCCGAGGCGGGCAGATCACAAGGTCAAGAGATCAAGACCATCCTGGCCAACGTTGTGAAACCTCGTCTCTACTAAAAAATACAAAAATTAGCTGGGCATGGTGGTGCGCACCTGTAGTCCCAGTTACTCGGAAGGCTGAGGCAGGAGAATCACTTGAACCCAGGAGGCGAAGGTTGCAGTGAGCTGAGATCGTGCCACTGCACTCCAGCCTGGAGACAGAGCTAGACTCCATCTTTAAAAAAATGTTACACAGCCAGAGCAGGTCAAAGAAGTGAAGGAGATTATCATATTCATGGTATTCCAGAAATTAATCCCTACAACTACATCAGCTAATACTGGAAGCCCCCCCGACATTGACATTTCCAAATATAATATATGTCACAAACCAATAAAAACCATTTATAATTTATAAAGAAAGCATCTTGCCATTAACAGACTCTTTAAACTTAAAACCAAACCATTATCTTTACTATTGACATGCCTATGACATGCCTAGAAACAAGTCTGTAACAATACTAACTTTAAAGTAGTCTCTACTGACTTTAGCTAACTAAAATAAACACATAAGGAAAAATAAACATGTAGGGAAAAACAAAATGTTCACAGTAGGATTTGAAACAACAGTTTGGAAGCTATGAAAATATAGTTCCTATTCCAAATATAATTTATTACAAAGGTACAAAACTAAAAGTAGCTCAAAACAAAGGATGTAATGAGCAAAACCTTGTTAAAATAATCAAGGATAGTGAAACAATGCTGATATTATTGTGCAGTTATTCTCAGATTTCCAATTTTCTAGTCACCTTGGTTTGGTTTATTTGGCACCTCTTGGTCTCTCATAAGATCTTGTTGACACATTTATCTAATCAAATCATTATTATTAGTTGACATTACTGAGCACCTGCTGGGTCCCTGTTAGGAGCCAAAAATATAAATCTTTGCTAGAGAGACTAGGAACGTGTAAGAAAAAGGAACGACAATACAATAATGCATGCCAATTATGGGCAATGAACTGAATATACCTGCATTATCTAACAGACTAAACCAAGGGGACTTTCAGACCAGACAGGTGACTTCACACCCAGCCCTCATCATTAATAATTTTTAATGTGAGGATAGCAAATAAATTGTCAAATCAGTAAACATGAAAGAGTTCAGAAGATCAGATGACTAGAAAGGTTCAGTAAGGAGTTCACAGTTATTAAAGAGCACCTTTCTGAAAGGTTATGACTTAAATATACAAATAACTAATTCTTATTTTATGATTTAAAAGCAATATTTTTACGTCTTTTCATAAATAGGTGGGGACATTTGGAGTGGAGTTCTCACAAAAAACATGACTAGGAAGGAATCACTACAGTGAACTCTTGAATAGATTATGTCACTTTAGGACCTGAATCCTGAGACATCTGCAACAGGGCTAAACCCATTTTTCCTAAACTTCGTTTTGCACTACAATTTTTTTTTAACATTTTTCGAAATGCCTTATTCAATGCGCTTTTTCCCCATTGATTAAAAAATTAATAAATGACATATAGTTCATTAGGAAGATGGTGACAGAGATTTCTTGCTTCAGAAACGTTGGAAGCCGCTAGTTTAAAAGCATCCAGAACAGAGGGCTCTACTTGATTAAGCATCCAGAACAGAGGGCTCTACTTGATTTCTCTCTCCCGGCTGTGTCATTTCGGTCGAAGAAAAAGACAGAATGGCCTTAAAGACCCAACAGGGTAGAAAACACTTGCTATTACTTCTTTATTTCATTTTGAAGTGAGCTTTTATACAAACACACAAAACCATCCGTTTAAGAGTGAAACGTTGGGCAGTGAAAAGAAGCCCGGCGGGTTAGCCACTCCTTGTCTCCGCCAGAGCGTGACCGTCACGCCCTCTGCCACTCACAGGGAAGCGCCCAGAGGCATCATGGGAGTCGGCGGTGGCAGGGATTGTGGGAAATGTAGTTTTGAGACTCCGCCCTCCTCGCCATTCCTGTAATGGCTGCTTCCTGGAAGGTAACGTACGAACTCGTTTTCAAAGGATACTTAGACTGCACCAGTGTATTTGCAAAACGGGAAGATTTGCACCCTGCCGGGCCAAAGTAGGGATTCTTTTTCAGCTCTTAATAGCAAGTTCTGAAATGAACTTACCTCTCCATTCTGTTTCTTTTTACGTTTTCTTGTGTGGGTGAACTGACCAACTTTTTAGTTCCCTGTTGGGCAGACTGTTTTCTCTCCTCAGTACCTATCCCTCTACCGTCCATATATCCTCCCCGCTCTGCACTGACTCTAGCTGCCTCTTTAAAATAATAATAGTAATAATAATTTTTAAATCCTTCTCTTCCCCCCACCCCCTACTCTAATCGTAGGTAGTGTCACGTGGAACCTCTTAATCTCAGCATCCGGAGCTCCAGGAAGGGAAAATTTCAAGTCAGATAGAATTCTATATATACCATTTCTTTGGTAAGTCTTATTAATTCCCCACAACTTCTCAGAGTTATATGTGTGTGACTTTGGCTAGATTTGTCTGCATTTTCTGGACGGGAAAGACCCTAAGAAAATGTAATTTTTACCCACAAGGATATTTTAAGTTTCCAAGTTAGTGTCTCGTGCATTTTTTGTTTGTTCTTAATTAAAAACTTGAACTCCTGTTCAGTTTTTGATTGATGCACAAGGTGTTGGCATTATCGTGGAAAATTGCTAGGTTTAGAGTGTTAGCATGAGATAGAGAGATGAGCCTCAAATTACTGTCTTTAATATCCCTCTGTTTTTCCACCTATAAAATGAGGAGATGGATCTGAAATGATTCATAAAGTATCAAAAAGATTAGCTAGCCTGTTATTTGTCATATGTTCATATTGTCATTTGAAAAGGGAGGAATTTTTAATGGTTCCTTTTTGTTTCCATGTTTAATTTCTAGGAATCTTCAGCCCTCAAGATTCCAACATCATGACCTCAGTTTCAACACAGTTGTCCTTAGTCCTCATGTCACTGCTTTTGGTGCTGCCTGTTGTCGAAGCAGTAGAAGCTGGTGATGCAATCGCCCTCTTGTTAGGTGTGGTTCTCAGCATTACAGGCATTTGTGCCTGCTTGGGGGTATATGCAAGAAAAAGAAATGGACAGATGTGATTTTGAAAGGCCTACTGAATCACACCTCACCCTTTTCAGCCTTTGTGCTATAGAGGCTAAATCTGAGCTTTGGTGTCTGAAAGTTTCCAAGAATCAGTAAATAAGGGAGTTTTACATTTTTTGTTGTTTCCATGAAATGGGAACAAACATACATATATAAATTGGGGAAAAAAAGTTTTCTTTGCAACAAATAATGCACAGAAAAATGCAGCCTATAATTTGTATTTGCTAGTTACAAAAGAGGTCAAAGAAGTAAGATGGCTGAAATTTACATAAGTAATATTTCATAGTTTTCGAATTCTCAAAGCATGTGAAATAGGAAGAAGGAAGTTCTTGCCCAGAATCTTAGGAAATCACCACTGTTCAGTTATAATCACTGCCTCCTGAATCGTTGAGGAGTCTTTTCTCCATCTTTTTATTAGATTTTTGTTTTGTTGTCTTTCAAGTTAATATTGTATTTAGATATAAGAGAGTCAACCAAAAAGGGAAACTTTTATCTCTGGGGAAAAAACGTTTAGAAAAATGTATTCAGTGTATCTAATACTGAAATGCAGGAAAAAAAGTAATGTTAAAAAAAAAAACTATAGACATTGATATGGAAGAGATTTATTGTTAAGAAAAAAACTTTATATTAACTGAGTAACATCCTCTTGATGAGAAGTGCTATATTAAATATAAACCCATTATGTTGTAAGTTGTGTTGTGTCCATTTCTTATTTGGGGCTGTTTTTATCCATTGTGGATTTTTATATACGCTAAGTGGAGAAGGGCAGGACACCTTGTGTTATTGCAGTAGCTTGAAGAGACATAATCAGTGACAAATGAGAACTGGGCAACATTGAGGTCAGAGAAGCCCCTGATAGAAAATCTAGATATACAGAAGGAAAATGAAATGGCCTAAACTGATTTGCACACCAGCCAAATGAAATACCCACTCTGGCCTAGCTACTTAAAGTGTCCTCAAGCAGCAACATCACCTAGGACTTGTTAGAAATGCAGAATTTCAGGCCCCACTCGGACCAGCTGAATCAGAAGCAGTATTCATTTCCAAAGCCCAAGTTAATTTGTGTGCACATTACAGATTTAAAAAGACTTCCAACTTGCTTGAGCCCAAGAATCATTTCGGGCACTTGATAAAACTTTTAGATTCCCTGGTCTCTCTCCTGGTTGTATAGCTGTGGGATGGGGCCTGGAACTCCATGTTTAACAAGGGTCCTCAGTGATTCATTTGATTCTCAAGTTGTAGCCAGCATAAAATAGTCTAAGGAAATCAAACTTTAAGTAAGTAGTCAAATTTTTTCCTAAAATGCATTTTCTAATTTCTAGCTCTCCAGATCATATTGGGAGCTTCAATTTTTTATCCGAAAACCGGCACCAGCAACCTAAAATCCTGTTTATGGTGCAATTCTAGCGTGAGCTGACCTGGCTTGCACGAAAGTTTTGGTTAAAGGGTACAAGGAGTGAGGGAGGATCATGTAATAAAGACATGGAGCTGTTTCATTTTTTTTGCTAGAGGAAGCACTAACATTCTTTAATCAAATTAATTGGCAGTTAAATATTATGGAATTAATAGAGCTTGACTGTACATGCATTTTGTTTGTTTTATAGAAGGAAAAAGGAATGATGCAAGTTGTAGAACAGTTGTCATCTCTTATACACCAGCCCATTGGTGTTGACATAGAAAGGCTGCTGCTGCTTCCTTGCACATCAACTTTTCCATTGGGATGGGAGAAATCAAACCTAAAGTACATTTTACATCTCAGTGCAGTAGTCATTTAGTCACCTCCACGTACTATTTTTAAAATGTTCAAAATAAGACTACAGACAAACATTTTTTTTTAGTCAACGTGTATTTCTAAAAGTACCTAGGAGAGGCATTTCCCTATTTTCCCCTTAAAAGTAGAGAATTCTCTTGAGGTGGCATGCAGGAATTTTGATGGATTTTATGGGGAACACCTCCTCTAAAAATAGCGTCATTTCTCATCTATTTAATTTGGATTATATGGCTTTGCCTGAAAAGAACAAAATCCTTATGGTGGCTCTTAACCTTTTTAGGCCACCAGTTCCTTTGAGAATCTGATGAAAGCTATCATCTTTTTCCCTAGGAAAATTCTCATGCATGCTGACATTTTTAGATTAGTCTCAGAGCTGAAGCCCATCCAGGATCTTTCCAATTCTAAAATTCCTTGATTTTCTATGAGGGATAACACCTGCTCCGGAGCAGTTATGGCAAAAATGGGATTAACAAATGTTCTGGTGCCCAGCACAATTTGTAGATATCTAGTAAATGCACTGTACGTGTTAGCTCAACCGAGTTAAAAATAGTTGAAATCAAGTGAAGAATTTAAGGTTCTTGCCAATACTTATATTTCTATTTTCCGTAGTTTGAATATAACTAGCCTATTTCCCTAATGCTAAAAATCAGTACATTTCCTGCATCATTTCTGTCTTAACTGCTTTCATAACTCTCCTTTCTCATTAGTTTTTAGAAGATTGATTGTGATGTATCTTGGCATGGATATCTTTGGGTTTATCCTTGCTCGGTATTTGAGACTTACAGTTTTATGCTTTTTCCCAAATTTAGGAAATTTTCAGCCATTATTTCTTTTAAAAATTTTAGCTCCACCCTCATTCTCCTTTTCTTCTAGGACTCCAGCAAACCAATGTTAGCCCTTTTGTTATACTATGATGCATACCTAAGGATCTATTTATTTTTTCAATCTTTTTTTCTCCTGTTTAGGTTGGGTAATTTCTAATGTTCTATCCTTAAGTTCACTGTTTCTGCTGTTGTATTTTTAGTTCAAGACTTTCCATTTTGTTCTTCGTATCTTTTTGTTTCTTTGTGGAGACCTGTTTTTTCATTTGTCCCAGGCATGTTTCTGATTGCTCACTGAAGCACCTTTTGATGGCAGCTTAAATCCTTGATAATCCTAACATCTCTGTCACCTCGGTGTTCAGCATCTGTTGATTGTCTTCTCATTCAAGTTGAGATCTTCCTGGTTCTTAGTATGACGAATGATTGTCTATTGACATCTGGGCATTTGAGGTATTATATTTAAAAGTCTGTGGCTCTTATTTAAATATTTTATTTTAGCAGGCCTCCTCTGACACCACTCTTTCGTCGGAAGGGAGGATGCCTCCTTCTTCCTGCCAGATGCAGGTGGAAGCCTCGTGACTGCTCCCCACATTCTCTTCACTGACACTGGGGATAGGTTGCTTTGTTACCACCAGGTGGGGATGGAGTCCAGGCCCTCCAGATGGTCTCCATGGGTCCCAGCGTAGAAGAAGGAGGTTCTTACTATCAACTGGTGAGGATGAAAGTGCCAGCTCCCCACCCAGACTTCTGTGACACCACCTCAGTGGGGAACCTGGAACATCTACAGCCTGGTGAAGGTGGAGGTCTTGGCACTCCACTCAGCCTTTGCTGATAGTGGAAGTGGGGCTACAGTTCTTTCTGTGGTATCTAAAAGTGTTCAGGTTTTCTGTTTCACTAAGCTGTACCCTTCCTATTCCTTAAATAGTAGAGAGAATGTCGTCTTGTTTGGTTTTTTCCCTTTTTTTTTTTTTTTTTTTTAGTCTAAGCCCTTTGACATTTCTGGGCTACTAATTTCTCCAGTACTCAATCTGAAACAGGAGGAAAAAAAAATCCAGCAAACTCACCACTTTATTGTTCCTTTGATCTTGAAGTACCCAGCTGTTGTGCCTTCTTTCTGCCTTTTGGAATCATGTTTGTTTTATACATAATGTCCACAGTTTTTAGCTGTATTTAGTGGGAGGAATAGGAAAAAAGATGTCTGTTCCATCTTCCTGGAAGTATAAGTCCTCTTGGTGCATATTTAAAGAGTGAATTTTCTGAGATACTTCAGAGATGGACAGATAAAACACCAGGAAAATGATTACTTCAAGGTATTTTACTCACAGACTTCTGTCCCATGATCTCCCACATCTACCTTCTCCTCATCCATCCAACATGTTGTTTATTCCTATCTTGACCCAATAACCCTCAACTAGGGAGTGAAGCTAACCAAGAAATACAGGGATGTAGATGAAGTTTGAGAAAATGGGCTGTATTCATATTTTGTCTTAGCATTGAGACTGCAAGTGGCAGCTTCTTGAAAAACTGATGTGATACCAATTGTGCCAACTAACCAGGTCCAGGAAATCTCAGATACTACACCTCACATGCACCTGTTTCCTGCTGGGCTTTCTAGCTCTGCAAAAGCTTATCAAATTACATTTCCAACCTTAGATATAGGAATGGTGATGCAGCTATATAGCCTGCAGCACATAATGAATGAAGGAGAATTTTCTGCATATGACCCATCTTCCAACCAGGGGCTCTCATATCACTCTTCAGTGGTACTATAATAGAGGCTAAGGGTCCAAGATATGGAATTTAACAGCCTTCCAACAATTAAAATGTGATATTGAGCAAGTCATTCAATTTATTTTAAATTTCTATCTCCCTGTCTGTTAATTGGGTGTAATAATAGTATTTCTCAACTCTACCTTCTAGGTAGATGAGAAATATCTAAGGTAGTGTATGTGGAAGGGTTGGCTTGCTGTATGTTATTATTAGTAGTAGTATTTAGAGATATTTCCTAAACAGAAGGGGGAAAAAACTTTACAAGCATCAATTTTTGAATTTATAAAGAGCACATCTTAAAAGTTATATGAACAAATCCTATATCAAACTTTAATTTTAATTTTGACATTTTCCTGAGTCCTAACAGGCCCTTGAAGATGATACTCAGTCTTTGTTTTTTATTACAGTCCCTCCCAACACACACAATTATAGCTTAGAAATTGATAAAGCTTAAAGACATCTGTGAAGAAAAGAAAATTTGACTACCCTAAAATTTTCCTAAATCTTCTTGTTTGTACCTCATGCTCTTGAAGGGGGAAAAAAGGGAAGAAAATAATTGATTATCTTTTAATGATTCTTACTGTGTTAACCATGGGTTCCTTCCTAAGTAGCATAACAAAAGCTAAGCAGCAACTGCCCAAATCATTAAAGGAGATGCAAGGCATTTGGTTTTGCCTATTCAGGAAAATAGCAGATCTGGTCCCTATTCCACCAAGAAAAATACTGACAAATCTCATCTCATTAGATGTCATTAAATTATAAACTACATATAATGTGTTTAATGTTTGTTTCCTGTGGTGGAGAGTAGAGAGGAAGCCCCTATCTTGATTTACTAATCCCAGACGTGATTTTCACTTGTGAAAATAGGGCCAAATCAATAAATGTTTGCAGAATAACATGTTTAATTTTTTTTCAGTAACTTCATTTTTGTAAAT
Organism: Aotus nancymaae; assembly: GCF_030222135.1. NCBI lineage: Eukaryota > Metazoa > Chordata > Mammalia > Primates > Aotidae > Aotus > Aotus nancymaae. The sequence continues at coordinate 43,203,591 of NW_026988413.1, forward strand.
ACTTTCTGTAACTGAATAATATACATCTAACATCTAAATACAAAATGCAGAAGACCAGAAAAATATATGATTGCTGCAAAAAAAAGATAATGTGGCTTAATTTCTCATTGATTTGCAAGTATCAGAGCTAAAATATTCTTCGCACACATATTTCCACTGGATCCATTTTATATGGGTGATTAAAATTTTGAAAATATTAGTTGGTACTTCATAATCTGAAATGAAATTAAGAAATTTTATATACAAGAGGGTTAATTATTTTTAAAGGGCTAATCATGTAGCACTTTGTTAAACAGGGATTATAAATACTGTATTTCTCAATATTAATCAAGATAATTATGCTCTGGATAAATATGCATAAATCACTTAACAAAAGAATTTAGAAGCAGGCATGAGCACCAAGAACAGAAACTATACCATTTTCTATTTCAGATGATTTGTCACAACAACCCTTTCATTCTGCCACAAAAATTACCAGGGCATTTTGATACCAACATAAAACAATTTGATGGGCCCTGAGATAACATGTGCTAACTTTCACTTATTTAATCAACAGTTTTCAAGATATAACCAGTACTCTTTAGAAAGAAAAATATTTATCAACTGTCAGGCAAATGACCTTGAACCAATAATTGAAACCTCCACAACTTTTTCATCAGTACAATTTTTTGTCAGTAATTTCTAAGAGGTTTCCTATTGATAAAGTTTTGTGGCTTCATAAGAAGAGTTTTCCTAATTTCAAAAATAATAAGGTGTAATGTGTTAAAAATATTGCAATTAGCCATTTTCAGTACACAGCAATGAGAAGCTGATTTCTTCTTCACACTCCTCAGTGACTGTAGTCTAGTCATTTGGTACATTTTTGGATTTCAATTATGTACAGCAGGGAGGGGCAGCTTGTTTCTGTATTGAACAAGCGTGATTAGGGATTGTCTTAAGAAGGAAGAATAAAAACAAACTGTAGCCCTGCCACTCTCACTCACAGCAAATAGGCCACATGCTAATTGATGCTAGTCTGGCTGTATTCAGGAATAAACAACCTTTTGGTTTCACAGGCTTGTTCTTTTCTGGCACCACCAATGAGACTTAGGTCATAGATGCCATCTTCCCAGTGACCAAGACAGACACTTGAAAGGATAGGTGGCACACATCACACTCTCCCTCTAATGTATCTGTTAAGTCCCGTGGAATCCACCTCCAAATGATCCCTAGGATCTACCCACTTCTGTCCATCCCCATGGCTCCTACCCAAGTAGATCATCATGAGGATGTGGATGGTATCCACAGCAACCCCCAGCTGGCCTTCCAACCTCCTGTATTAGTCTGTTCTCACAACGCTATAAAGAACGACCTGAGACTGGGTAATTCATGAAGAAAATAGGTTTAATTGACTCACAGTTCTAATAGCTGTACAGGAAGCTTGGCTGAGAGGCCTCAGGAAACTTAGAATCATGGCAGAAGATGAAGGGGAAGCACGCATATCTTACCATGGTGGAGCAGGAGAGACAAAAAGAGTGAAGGGGGAAGTGCTACACACTTTTAAATGACCAGATCTCATGAGAACTCATTATCATGAGAACAGCCAGAGGGAAATTCACCCCCATGATCCACTCACCTCCCACCAGGTCCCTCCTGGAACTGGGGATTACAGTTCAACATGAGAACACAGAGCCAGATCATATCACCTCCCATCCTACCCCTCTGCAATCTTTTTTCAACACAACTGTGGTAAACTTCATAAAACACATCTCATCCCATCTCAAAACTCTTTAAGGGATTTCCTGTTTTTATGAATTTTTTATCCTTAAGAAAGCACTGTTTGATCTGCCCATATCCCTCCCCTTATTTCTCCAGTCTCATCTATGTCTGTGATCCCTATCCTACCTTGCACTAAACTTTTTTCACTTCCTAAAAAACACCAAGTGAGTTCTCTCTCTTCCTCTCTTCTACCGTTTACCTCCTATTTCTTCCTTCTCCTTCCTCCTCTCAGTGTCTTTTATTCTCCTTACTTCTCCCCCTCTCTGCGTTTGCATGGTTCTTTCTCTGCCTAGAGTAGTTTTTCCATTTCCTAGATTATTCCTACCTCCTTAGACTTGAACAGCACTTTTTTAGGACAACTTCCCTGATCCTGTCTGAGTCACATATCCCACTGTATGCTCACATAGCATTCTTTACCTCTTTTAGAATTCCAATATCATGCTGTATTGGAATTGCTGCTACTTATCTTTCTCTCTAAACACCCTCACCCCTATCTCAGGATTCTAAGCTCTGTGAGTGCACACACTGAGTCTCTAATTCACTGTATTTCTGCTTCCAGCATAATGCCTGGCATGTAGAATTTGCTCACCCAATTCTTATAGAATAATTTGTAATATAAAGTTAATGTAGCCCAGGACACACAGTAGATCATGACATCCTCCCAGTGAGCCTGGCTGTATCCACACTGTCCTCAGTAAAGCTCTCCCAATCTTTCAGATGTTGCATGGGACAGGCCTGAGATTCTTTGTGATACGTATCTTTTCTTGGACATTAAATTATATTTATAAAACATTATTTTAGTAAATATTAAGATATAGTCTAGTTAGTTGAGTTAAATGATTATACTATTTATAAAAGCTTGCATTGTATGGGCATATTTAATGCTCTGTATAGCATTTAGTTCAGAAATGATTCATCATTTTGAATGATGAACCACAGGATGATCTTCTCTTTTGCCCCCTCTCATTCTCTTACTCATACGATACTCCAGCAAAAACAGACTGCATATATTGGCAAAATCAAATGCCTTGCCATGCTTCCATGCTCATGGAACATTTACAAATGTTGTTTTCTTCACAAAACCTTTCCAAAAAGGAGTTAATTATATCCATCTTCCAGAGTTCACAGTACATTATTTTTACCTCTTTTACCCTGTTTCATTCAACCCTTTTTTGCCACTAGCCCTACTGTCTCCTCCCTTCCCATTCATCCCCATATCTATTGTCTATATCTTAAATGTATTAAAATCAAATTGTGTCTTTTTATCATTGCAAGTGCTAACACACATAGCTAAAAGAGGTTTCAATAAATATTTATTTGTACATTAAATTTAGTTCATAAAACATCCTAAAGAACAGATTGATAGAGTAGCATTGAATAAACAAGTCTATATGCTGACAGAGGTATAATATTAAAGCTAATATTATTGCTTTTTAATAACACTGCAGATTTGGAGCTTCCCTTTTATATACAAATCTGTTACCGGCCGGGTGTGGTGGCTCACGCCTATAATCCCAGCACTTTGGGAGGCCGAGACGGGTGGATCACAAGGTCAAGAGATCGAGACCATCCTGGTCAACATGGTGAAACCCCATCTCTACTAAAAATACAAAAAAAAATTAGCTGGGCATGGTGGCGCACGCCTGTAGTCCCAGCTACTCGGGAGGCTGAGGCAGGAGAATTGCTTGAACCCAGGAGACGGAGGTTGCGGTGAGCCGAGATCGCGCCATTGCACTCCAGCCTGGGTAACGAGTGAAACTCCGTCTCAAAAAAAAAAAAAAAATCTGTTACCTCTGTCTTTCTGAAAGCTGTTGGCAATTCAGATTTACTCTAAGTGTCATCCACTGAAAAACATCCATTATGAAATAATCACAAGACAGTTTTCAACACATTGTAGTATTAGAGAATGCTATCACAGGTGATCGCAAAGCCTACATTTCATTCAGGTGAAAGCTGTATCAGAAAATTCAGACAAAAAAAAAATGAAAGAAAAGATACCTAGAGCCCAAAGTTCTTCTTCATTTTCAAAGATGACTCTCTCAAATAAAGAGCCTCAAATAGAATTCCACTTCTCACCCTCATCATGGCGAATGGACTATAGAATAGACAATCCATGATTCCACTCCCCCACTCTGCTGTTGTGTTGGGGCTTTCACCCAGGCCCTATCACTTTCTGAAATCAATTCAGTGTGCAGGTATGATTGAAGGTACAAGAAACATTAAAAGTCACTTTTTAGAAATCAGCTGGTTCATTCAAATGTTTAGTCCTCTTAAACAAATAGTCCGCTTAGAGAAAAGTGGACTTTATTGATGCTGCCATTATTTAAAGGATATTCCGAATTCATATTTGGACTATGACACGCCCTTTCAAACGCTTCCAATAAAGAGAAGTCTTCATGTTTGAGCACTTGACTTTTGGAATGAGCCAGAAGTGATTCAGAGCTAAGGCCTATATGTGAATGAGGTGAGTGAGAAATAGCAACCACTTGTGAGCTAATTATCCAATTGAAAGAGAATGTTGAGCTTCATTTATACCTAGTTACTAAGGACTGGGGAGGTTAAATTACTTGGAGAGGTAAAATTACCTCATTTGATAAAATGATGACTTCAGAGTAATAAAAACAAATTTCTTCTGTAACTTATAAGCCAAATTAAATGGTTATTACACTATCTAATGTATTGCTTTTTGAACTAAAAATATCATAACATTACGTAATTAGTATACATGGTAATGATATATAGATGACATTAGATAATAACAGAACGACACATACCTGTTCTCAGCAAAATTGTTTTCCCTCTTGCAAGCCACCTTCCACATGCATAAATTTAATGAAACTGCATTGGAACATGCATACCATTTTGTCTTCTAGTTTTGCTTGTCTGTTTAACATGTAAGTGTTTCATGGATATTTTAACAATCAAGTAATATTCTACCCCTCAGATTTACCATTACTTATTCCAAAACAATTCCTTTATTAATGCTGGACATGTCAGTGGTATTTAACATCTTATCATTGATAACACTATACTATAATAAGCAAAATAGACAATTTATACCAAGTATCAAAAAGATACTCATATCCTTTGAACCTGTGATTTCAGCCTGGAAATTGACTTTTATATATTAATTCTTACATTATATTTCATCAGATGCAAATATATACATAAAAATAAATCTAATGTGTTTATTGTCCTGATCTTCTAAAGAAGTGTGGTTTCCAACACGGAGGATAACTGAGGTGACCATATACTACTGTACCAGAAATGCTAGAGGTCTGGGTTTATAAAAGACACTCCAAATTTTAGGTGTGGAAAGAAAAGTTTCTATCCAAGGAGAGAAAGTAACAAATCTCCTGTTAGAGAAAAAGTTCAGAGTTACTGTGCACTTTTATAATAAGCAGTTCATAAGAGGGGTCAAAAAGACTCAGCATATTAAGTGAAAGAAGTATCATTATATGTTCTTGAATATTCATTTTCAAGACTATTTTGTTGTTTCATAATTAAAATTAAAATGTTATTTGTCCAGTGATCTCTACATTTTTTGTTAGTGGTCAATACTAATAATAGCTACCAAGAAATATTATTAATTAAACATTATGACAATAATAAGCACCAAACCACACAATGAAGTGTTTCTTTACTCAGTAGTGTTGCCAAGTGGCAGAAGTTCATGGCTATGAAAGTCTGTGATATAATGAAAAAAAGCACTAAACAAGGAGTCAAAACCATAAGAATCCTAGTTCTGGCTATGCTGCAAACAGTCTATAGGGCACCAAAAGAATCACTCACAAGTTATTTGGGGACTCATTTTCTTAAAGAAAAATATAAATAAGTAGACATGGTCTGCCCAAAACGCCTTCGCTGCAGAGCACTTAAAACTAGAAATCCTCTTTGAAGGCTGATTAGCAAGGTGAAGGAAGGCTTGGGCAAACAGAATACCCAGAAGTGGGGCCAGCCTTGAAAAGTAACAGAAAGTTTCTTGATAGATGTCATGACTTAAGGAAAGCCATCAGGAAACACCCCAAACCCAAATGCCTAAGTTCTATACACTCTCCAGTACTTTGGTAATATCTGCAATTTCATGATTATTGGTGCCTCTTCTGGGTCTTGCAGGCCTAGAGATCTTCTGGCTCTTGATACTGAATGTTAATATGACTTTGGGGTCTACACATTAAACTAAAACCAAAAACCTCCAAATGGAACTCCAAAGTGGGATTAAACACCGATATTTGGTTTAGGGAGAGGAATGAAGGATGAAATTACCAGAAGTGGGGAGAAGGGTCATGGATGGTCAATGCATCAAAAAAAACCATTGAAAAGTATACCATATGAGCAAAAGTTGGTCCTACCTAAAAGAAGGTTAAAGTTTTGTTTTCTAGTCCATTAAAGTAATAACGGCAGCCTAACAGCAATATTCTTAAAAATAGAAAACTTGTCTTTTTTGCTTTGCATTATTCTTGAATGCCCAAGATAAAGCATTTAATACAATGCACATTCAATAAACATTTGCAGTCTGACTTAAGAACTCTGTCCACAGAAAAAGCCCAAATGGTTTAGATGACAAAACAAAAGATGTCATAGGAAAAAAATATAATCTATTTTGGCAGCCTGACAAAAATTAAGTAGAATCAAAATAAAATTCAGATTAGTAGCATTACCATAAAAATATAAAATGAGAGCAAGGAAAGAGCACTCGTGCTTTTGTACAAAGAAGGCCTATCTCCAGTTTGTTTATACGTTTTGCTTTTCTATAAAACACTGGCAAAAAGTGGTTGCTATAGTGGGTTTTTTTATTTGTATTAATTTAAGGGGTACAAGTGCAGTTTTGTTAAATGGATATATTGCACAGTGGGGAGCCCTGGGCTTTTAGTGTTACCATTACTTGAACAGTATAAATTGTACCCAGTAGATAATTTCTCATCCTTCAACTCCCTCTCATCCTTCCAACTTTTGGAGCGTCTCCAGTGGCTTTGATTCCACTCTGTATGTTCATGTGTAGCTCCCACTTTTAAGTGAGAACATGAGGCAGTTAGCTTTCTGTTTCTGAGTCATTTCACTTAAGATAATGAACTCAAGTTCCATCCATGCTGTTGCAAAAGGTATTTCTTTCTTTTTTATGGCTGAGTAGAATTTCATTACACGTCTACACACACACACATACATATAACTTATTCCAACATGGAGGATAATATATATTTATACATATCTTATACACACACACACACACACACACACACACACCACATTTTCTTTATCCAATCATCTTTTGATGGACACTTAGGTTGATTGCATGACTTGCTATTGTGGGTAGTGCTGTCATCAACATATGAGTGCAGGTGTCTTTTTTATATAATTTATTTTCCTTTGGGTAGATACCCAGTTGTGGGATTGCTCGATTGAATGGTAGTTCCATTTTTAGTTATTTGAGAAATCTCCATACTCTTTTTCTTGGAGGTTGTACAAGGAACTCAACTCAACAGCAGCAACAACAACAAAAAACCTCATTAAAAAGTGGGCAAAGGACACGAGTAGACATTTTTTTTTAAAAGAACATACTAATGGCCACTAAGTATATGAAAAAATTCCCACCATCACTAATCATCAGAGAATGCAAATTAAAACCACAGTGAGATACCATCTTATACCAGTCAGGACAGCTATTATTAAAAAGTCAAAAAATAACAAACGTTGGCAAGTATGAGGAAAAAAAGGAATTTTTTTTTTTTTTTTTTTTTTTTTTTGAGATGGAGTCTTGCCCTGTCGCCCAGGCTGGAGTACAATGGCACAATCTAGGCTCACGGTAACCTCTGCCTCCCACGTTCAAGTGATTCTCCTGCCTCAGCCTCCTGAGTAGCTGGGATTACAGGCGCCCTCCACCACGCCCGGCTAATTTTTTTGTATCTTTAATAGAGATGACTATTTACCATGTTGGCCAGGCTGGTCTCAAACTCCTGACCTCATGATCCACCTGCCTTGGCTCCTAAAGTGCTGGAATTACAGGTGTGAGCCACCACTTTTTACACTATTGGTGATAATGTAAATTAGTACAATCTCTATAGTTTTGTTTTGGTTTGGTTTTAAGTACATGGCAGTACTCCCACTCCAAAGAAAAGACCCCCCTCTCTCTTTGGGCTTCAGTATACTCGAATGACATGACTCAAAAATTAAAGGAAGAAAGCGGTGAGGGAGGAAGGGAGAAAATTATTCTATTGAAGGAATCCAGTCATTTTAAAGATCTTTTACTACAATAAAGAATTATGTAGATAAAATGAATTTTCACTTACGCTTTTGTGATTAAAGCAAGCAAAAACATACGCACATTTTTCCAGATGAAATTCATGCTGCTTTAATTGAAGTTTTCCAGCTGCTACATAATCCTTCTTTATTTATCTGGCATATCTTCTCTGAGACTAAAACCTCCCCCACCCCCACTATTTATTGTCTGAACTCCCATCCCTAGTAAATCAATTCATTTGAATAAATATTTGTTGAGCAAGATATGGTGTCATTGAAATTAACTCACCAACAAAGGGGCTCTGGGAAAGGAAAATAGAGAGCTGGACTGTGGAGGAAAAAAGGGCAAGGGTAAAGGCAACTTCATATTCCTGTTCACTTGAAAAGACACAATGGCTGCCTGCACTTTCCTGCTCTCTACATCTCTACACTTGGTTCAACACTCCTGTTGTCCCACCCTTCCCAGCTGCCTCCTCCATCTTTGAACCATGTTTGTGGTCCTCCAAAATTCATATGTTGAAATTCTAACTCTTAATATGATTTTATTAGCAGGTGGGGACTTTGGGAGGTGCTTAGGGAGTACCTAACCCTCATGAATGGAATTAGTGCCCTTATAAAAAGAAGAAACAAAGAATCTCAATCTCTCTCTCTCTCTCTCTCCCCACCCCCCCCCACCACCCCTCACCACCCCATCTGAGGACCCAATGAGAGACCACCTCCACAAACCAGGAAGAGGGTCCTCGCCACAAACTGAATCTGCTAGCATCTTGATCTTGGACTTCCCAGGCTACAAATAAAATTCTGTTCTTTAGCCACCCCATCTACGGCATTCTGTTACAACAGCCCTTCTACCTCCCTCTGACTCTACTACTCCAAAACACACACAACACACACACACACACAGTTTTCTGATTTAGCAATAATGGTGTTGAACAATTACTGAGCATTTAATGTGCAAGTCTTGTGCTGAATGTTTTACAAATATAATTGTTTCATTCAATCCTCACCATAAACCAGTAAGTTAGGTACTACTGTAACTGAAATGCACGTTCAGTCCCTCACCACTTGCAGAGTCCAACTAACAAGAGCAAGGTATGCTATTAAAAAAAAAAGTGATTTTTTTATTCCAAAGCTAGTTTAGGGGAAGAGTACAGGCTTCCTGCCTTATTGTGCTGCTTTGCTTTTGGAGCAGAAAGTGGGTGCTTTTAAAAGGAGATGTGGCATGAATGGCATGCAGGGGAAGCAAGTAGGTGGGGGTCCACCTAACTGTCTTTGGTGCTTTATCTTCCAGGTGGTAAGTTGACATCTTCAAGGGCAGAACTAGGTTGAAAAAGTGTTTAAAACTCTCCAGGTGGGAGAGAGTTTTGTAGTGGGCATACTTTCGGTTGTAAATTAACTGTTATCTCTTGAGGCAGTCTTGTAGTAGGTGAGAGTTTTACTCTGGAGCTTCTAAGCACATAGATGCAATTGCCCTATGAGGAGTGTCTGGTGAAGAGGAGGTAAAAGGTTATAACTGCATTTCTAAAGAACTAAGTAGGAAGTGGGGAGCAGGGGGAAATGGGGAAAGGAGAAAAGGAGAGAAAATAATTTTAAAAACTCATTTTGTTTTCTCTTAGAAAAACAGGACTACTTGGTTACACTATTTTAGCTCAGTATTATCCATGGGAAACTCAGCTGCAAAAATGATATGGTCTCCCCAAGATCACACAGCTAGCAAGTAAGTGGCAGAGATAAAGTTTGAAACAAGGCTGTCTCCAGAGCTTGTGGATTTTTCTCCTTCCCACACGCATGAGCCTGGAAAGAGGGAAAGAAATCTTTGCCTGATCCTACCATCCAATTAAGCCATTTTCCAATTTTCTTTCCTTCAACCAGTCTACACCAACTCTTTATACATTTACTACTTGTTCCTTCTTCTCGTTCCTTTTAATTCATTCATCTTGTTATTCATTTATTTAGCTGTGTTAATACATCAGCTGCTGGGGATACAAAGATAGAAAAATCATAGTACATATTTGCAAGATACTTATAACATAGAGGGAAGAGAAATACCTTTACAAATCCTACAAGGTATGATACCTTGTGTGCCATAAAAGATTATATATATAAACACACTTATGGAAGTACTGAGAAGCAAATGGTTAATTGAATAAAGATGAAGCACTGCCTGACTTTCTCTGTCACAAGGAGCACAGGTGATAGGACCATTGAAATGGCCTTTCCCTAATTCATTTCTTTTCTGGCCTCCTCATGGCCTTGACTCTGTTGAGTATCTTCTTAGAACTATCTGCAACTTTTCTTTGTAGTATTGTATTATCTTACCCATTTGTTTATATAATGTGTATTTATTGAGCACCTATTCAATGCCAGACATTATTCTAGGCATTGAGAGTGCATAACCCCCTTCCTTCCTTCGTTTCTTCCTTCCTTCCTTCCTTCTCTTCCTTCCCTCCCTTCCTTCCTTCCTTTCCTTCCTTCTTTCCTTTCCTTCCTTCCTTCCTTCCTTTCCTTCCTTCCTTTCCTTTCCTCCCTTCCTTTCCTTACCTACCTTCCCTCCCTCCCTTTCTTCTTTCCTTCCCTCTTTCCTTTCTTTCTATCCCTTCCTTCCCTTTCTTTCTTTCCTTCCTTCCTCTTTTTTTTTTTTTTTTTTTTTTTATAAACTCTTGCTCTATAACCCAGGTTGGAGTGCAGTGGTGTAATCTTGGTTGACTGCAACCTCCACTTCTTTAAGATATCCTCCCACCTCAGCCTCCTGAGTAGCTGGGACCACAGGCATGTACCATCATACCCAGCTAAAAACATTTTATACACACACACACACATACACACACACACACACACACACACACACACACTAGTTGGTGATAGAAATACTAAGAAAAATAAAGCACAATAAGAAAAATAGAAAGGAATGGATAGGGAGGGATGCTGTTTCACAGAGGGTAGTCAGGGAGGGTTTCTCTGAGAAGGTGATATATGAGGAGAGATCTGAAGGAAGTGAAGGACTGAGCCATGTGGCTGGCTGAAGGAAGTTTCCACACACAGAGGGAACAGCAGGTCCTGAGATGAAAGCATACCTAGTGCATTCAAAGAACAGCAGAGTGAGGAAGATACCAAATGTAAATGAGGTCAGAGTGTTACCAGATCATGTAGGTCATGGCAGGGACTGAGAGTTTCTGGCAGACAAGAAAAATGCTCTAATTTAATGTTTTAAGCAAACCAATTTTGCTCTTTGGAGAATAAACTCCACGTTGGCAAGGGTACCAGAGAGAAACCAACTTGGAGGCTTTTGCAATGGCTTTGGGAAAGAAGATGGTCATTTTGTCAAGGGAGTCAACAGGGAGGGGATGAGGATTGTCTTCCTCCTGCCTTTCTGCTGCTCCTGTGCCATCTTCTTAACTGGTTTATCTTGCTCTTCTGATGTATTAACATTTATTCATTTTTTGGATCTTGGACCTTTGCCTTCTCTTCTCCCCATACTGTCTTTCTTAGAGAAATTTTCTGGTCTCCAAGCTACCTCACTCAGAGTAAGGCCCCAGGGCTTCTCCTATGAGCAGACAATTTCCATTTGGCTGGCCTTGACTCTCCGTGTTCGAGTTTTAAGACAAATGAGTGGTAATAAATGATGCCATGTAAATGCATGGCTGTCACTTCATATTCATTTGCTAAAATTAAACTCATCTTCCTGTCAAACTGAATCCCTTGTCTGATTGTACGTGTGTGTGTGTGTGTCTATGTGTCTATCAATCACCTAGCAAGGCAAGCTTGAACTTGTTCTACCCCCATCCCCAGCAATAATTCTGACCTACTTTGGTTCTTTCTCATTGTGTTTTTTTCCATTGACTCTTCTATCACATAGTACTCATACTTGGACAATTTTCATAAGCTCAAATACTTTAGAATTGTAAAAGTCTCTGGCTATCATCAGCCTGGCAAAGAGAAAAAACTGAGGGGAGGGGAGTGGATTAAATCTAAATCAGTGGTTTTCATCTGTGTTAATCAGATACCCAGGTTCCACAGAGCTGTCTTGGTAGCTTCCAAAATCAAGGAGTAAGATTTGGCTCTGAAAACTTGAAAAGTTTGAATGAATTTAGGGTAAACTACAGAAACCATCCTGGGTTTCCAGCAATCAACGGTAAAGACAGTGTAATAAACGTATGAAAGCCCAGAATATTTGTAATGAAATTGGGGAACATTTCTAAGACAACACACTTTCTGAAGCCTATAAGATCTCAACCTGCTTGCCAAATTGAATCACATTCTGATAAAATGCTTTCCACGGCCCATCTGTATTTAAACAGGGAATATATGAGGAGTGGGAGTTTTCAGATTACTATTTCCACGGACATTTGAACTTTTTTAGCTTTTTCTTTGTTTCATGCAACGTTGCAAAATAAATAAATAAACAGCATTTAACATGTCCAAACAGCTGGTCTGGCCTTCATGGTTTGAGAGATGGAATGCAGTTCAACGGGTTCTTCTCGTTAGTTAGGTTTATATGTGACCAGCTGCTGACAGAAACCATGCAGGCAGAGTGCCTCAAAGCATTACCTCACTCACATAGTAAGGCAGCTGAGACTTCACCAGGGCTTAAGTCTTGGAAAGTGATTTTTCTCTTCAACTCTGGTCACCAACCTGACTTTTCTGTACCTGATTAACTCTGGGACTATAGGAATTCACCTTTCTAGGCCTTATTATCCTTATCTATAGACAGAGACTTTATGCCTGATGACTTAAAGCTGGTTGGAACATTGGAAATTATCTAATCTGAATTCAGATGTCACGTAAGTGTTGTATAATACACACTGACTTTTGAAGGCTTAGTGAGAAAAGAATATATAAAATATCTTTTTAATAATTTTGTATTAATTATATCTTGGCATATTTGGATATAGTGCTTAAAATAAAATATATTATTAAAATTAGTTTTAAGTGTTTCATTTTACTTTTTTATTTTGAATGCCAGAAAATTTAAAATCACATTCATGGTTCACATTAAATATCTGTGGACAGTGCTGATCTACACCCTAGAGGCACTGTGGCATACTGAAAGTACATAATATTTAGTGTCAGAAAAACCTAAATCAAGTTTCTGGTTTTATTATTTCTTTAGGTAGGTCACTTAGCACAAACGCCAACTTTTCCATTGACCTAAGCAAGTTATTACATCTCTGTGTGCCTCACATAAAATGAATTTTCTCATCAGTAAAATGGAATCATAAAACCTACCTTATAAGGTTTTGTGAAAATGAAATAATAAATGTGAAGAACAAAACCTGTCATATTAATAGTATCATATAACTATTAATTATTTATATCTCTCAACCTGGTTTTTATTATATTTAAAGAAGAATGATACTTTAAAGGATGAGGTTATAATCCAATGAAATAATGTTTTTAAAATTAATTTATAAATCATGACAACTATGTGCATATGAGTAATGGCTCAGCTCCAAAAGTCAACAAATCTAGGCAATGCTTGATGGTAATTACAAAGTTCAAGTTCTGCCAAAGTAAATATAAGTTCAGCTTTCACACCTTTTCGCCCTAGTTTATCAGTAGGTTTGTCTACTATGCATTTGTTTATCCTATTACAGACTGTGTTCAAAGTGAAGTTTAGGTAAACAGTCAAAAAAGCTCAGGATTGATGTTAACTTCACCCAACATTTGTGCATATGCACACATGCTGGGCATTTAACTTGCTCTCTCAATAATTTTGAGAGAGCACATTAACTAACTATAGTTAGTTATTAGTTATATGTTAACTAAATATAGTTAGGTACTGCATAGTTATTAGGTTGACTTGAGGCTTTCTATGACATATTGTCCTTTAGAAGTATGTGGACATACTGTGAGAAAAAAAATTTCAATCATCACATATGGTACAGCTCCTCAGGGGAAGGAAGAGATTGTTTTTTAATTTATTTTCAAAACTGGTCACATGCTTAAAGATTTATTAGGAGAAATAGATGCAAAAAAATATTTTTTTTAATGAGACAGGGTGTCACTCTACAGCCTAGGCTGGAATACAGTGGCACAATCATAGCTCACTGTAACCTTGAACTCCTGGGTTCAAGCAATCCTCCCACCTCAGCCTGTGGAGTAGCTAGGACTAAAACTGTGTGACACTATGACTGGCTATTTTTTTTTTTTTTAAGTTATTAGGGATGGGGTCTCACTATGTTTCCCAGGCTGGTCTTGAACTCCTGATTTCAAGCTATGCTCCTGCCTTGTGCTGGGATTATAGGAATGAGCTACTACCCCTGGCCCTATGATGATTTTTTTTAAATGGAAACATTCATTCATTTATTCCACTAATAATTGCTGAATGCCTACCTTGTGACAGGCACTACTATAGGCAGAGGGACACAAAACCAGTCAACCCAGATTGAGATCTTGTCTTCTCGGAGCTATACAGTATCAAAATTATAGAGAGAGCAAGTTAAATATGAAACATGTGTATATACATACACAACTTCAAGGGTGATGTTGGCATGCATCAATCCAACTTCCTTGACTTTTTACTAAACACTATTTTGGACATAGTTTGTGAGTAGGATCAAAAACTCAGCCCATCTTTTCACCAAATGTCAAGTTATGTATGTTCTTCTGTAGTAGTAAGACTCATCGTGGAACTCCAGCAAGAATCTCACCTATTTGATGCCAGATGGCACAAAAAACAAACCATTTATAGAGTGGAGAACAAGTAGGCTATATACAAAAGTACTGTTGCTGCATGATTCCTAATCTTTCAAACAAGTGCCAAAATTTATGTGATTAACTCCCATTAGAATTTATAGAAATCAACAGTGCATGAATGGAATAAACAATCCTTAACTAAAAAATGAAGTCTTGAAGATCCCCAAGATAAAAGTGTGGATTTTATATATGTTTTTGATAAGGATTTTTTAATTGACAAATAATAATTGTCTATATTTATGAGGTATAATGGGATGTTTTGATCTATGTACATGTTATAGAGTCTATAAAGCTAATTAACATATTCGTCACCTCACCAATTTATCTTTTGTTGTGCTGAGAATATAAAAAATCTATTTTATCAATTTTGAAATATGCAATAGATTATTATTAACTGCAGGGCAATAAGTCAGTAAAACGTATTCCTCAAGTGTAACTGAAACTTTGTACCCTTTGATTAACATCTTCCTTTTCTCCATCCGTCTCCCTGTTGCCCACAGCCTCTGGTAATCACTGTTCTTTCTGTTTCTCTGAGACTAACTTTTATAGACTCCACAAATAGAGAAATCACAGTATTTGTTTTTCTGTGCGTAGTTTATTTCACTTAGTATAATATCCTCCAATTCCATCTATGTTGCCACAAAGGACAGAATTTCCTTATTTTTTGAGATTGTGTGTTACTATATGGTGCATATATACCACATTTTCTTCATCTATTTATCCACATTGATGGACAGGCTATTTCCATCAATGGAAGCAATAGCTTTGTCTATTCATCTACAATGATGGATAGGTTGGCTATTGTGAATAATGTTGAAATGAAATGGGAGTACAGATATTTCTTTGCCATACTGATTTCAATTCCTTTGGATATATACCCAGAAGTGGGATTGCTGAATGATATGGAAAATCTATCTTTAGTTTTTTAAGGAAGCTCCATACTATTTTCCAAAATGGCTGTACCACTTTACATTCCCACTAACAGTATACAGGGGTTCCCTTTGCTCTACATTTTTGCCGATATCAGTTATCATTCATCTTTTTGATAACAGTCATTCTAAGGGCCTTTTAAAATCAAATTTTAGAACTGTTTAGGTTGTAAGTGGAGAGCAGATCACACAATGTTCTGACCTTGCTTATTGGAAGCTGAGTGTTAAAGAGCTGCGTGGTGTAGTGGAAAACACTCTCTGGCCTGAGTCTGCAGACCAACTGAGTCTTAGTCCCTGACTCAAGCATAAATATTTTAGATGTAGAAGAGCCAATGCATGTGAAAGTGTTTTATATAATGCTATGCAACATATACAACTGTACCTCTATACAGAACATTCCTGAACTGGTGAATGCCTGAGAGGAAATTTTTAATTTTATGTGATGGAGTTGTTTTTAATTAACTGATCAGATCTACTGTGAAAGAAATGCAAAAGACCCAGGGCTCCCTTAGAAGAAACCTTCTAGAAAAGTGTGGGAGCTTACAAAGACCTACGGCTGTTGAAGGATTTAATACAAGTAAAAATGAAATGATAGCAGTACTGGAGCTGCACACCACACCCCCATAGTGACTAGCGGAGGCACCAGACTAATGAAAATTGCCAGAAATTTCTACATTCAGAATTCTCACAAGAGGACAGGCCATTTACCTGGACACCTTCCAATTTTTTACCTGGACAATTGTCTTCCAGTTAACCTAGACAACTGTTTGCCCAAACAACTAGCAACTAATTCTGAAAATGTTAGAATCATAGCTCTATTCTATAATTATAATTGGGATTAAGTGATATGAAATGCACAGTTAAAAAATATTGGAACCCTGGGCATGGGACCATTCCTACCTCTACCTCCTAAGCTTGTTCACATGCCCACCACTATGCAGTACAGTGACATTCAGACAGATGATGGGTAACAGCTAGAAGTACAGATTACAGAGTTTGTAGACGTAAGGCATTTGGTATTTTGAATCTCTATAAACAAGACACATTTTTCATAATGCATGCATGCAACAGCATTCTTTATACCCCATGGAAATGATTAACAACTCATTAACTATAGCCCTGCCAGAAAGCAACTGCTATAAATCACATACCAACTGCCAATACAGGATGCTGTGATTCTAGATCAGATAGAGAAAGGCAATCCCAACCAAATTCTATGTGCTGAAATTGTATGCACTCAGCCCTAGTCATTAGTACCTTCTGAAAGTGAGCTGCCATGCTGTTTTGAGTTGTTGGAGGTTTCATTCTGCGCTTCCTTGTTCCAGAGATTACAAAATCTTATTATCAACTCTGGACTATGTTCAAGCTTAGAGGACTTAAAGAGTGATTTGGCTGGTAGCCTTTTATTATTATTATTATTATTATATTCAATTAGTAAGATGAATCAGCACTATTTTATATGAGAACTTCTTATAGTCAGCTTTAATTTCTGCCTGGTAAAGAAGGGAAAGCAATACCTTTTTTTATTTTTTTAAAAAAAAGGACAAAGAAAATGCAATAAACTATAATCGTGATTTGTACCCAAGATTAACATCATCTTGCAGTCTTTTTCTGGGTAGCTAAATGACCAGTTTCTGTTTCAACCCCTTTGCTTTCTGTCCTATAGGTAATTATTAATAATCCACAGGCAAAATTAGACCATAAAGTATCCATCATTTAAAACTTTCTTTTTATACTATTGAGCTTTTTATTTCTGTACTGATAGATCGAGTTTTCATTTCAGGACGCACCACTCTTTTGGCTACTAAAAAATTAATGATCATGAGTCCAAAGCCAGATAAAATAAGCAGATATTTTGTCACCTATTTGAGCACCGGGTTATGAGCTCAAGGCATAAAATATCTGCTCTTGGCTCATAATCTACATGAGAGGCATTAACTTATTAGAAAATGGTTTGAAATTACTAAGTAGTAAAGCAAATAAAGAATTATGTAAATGCTAATGTAATAAGACTAAAAAGCAAACAAAATTCCCTCAAATCCAGAGTAAATCTTTGGCCAAAAAGACTTTCTGCCCATCATAAAAATAATTATCCTAACCTTATTAAATTAAGAAAGGCATAGAGTCCAGTTGGAGCCCATGCCATTGTCTTTCTTCTTTTATATCCTTCCCAACGGTGCCTAGTACAGCATCCTTTATGTAGTAGAGTCGTAACTTCCCATGAACAAAAATGTGCCCAGTGTCTTTGATATGCCAGGCATGAATAGTGACAAAATAATAGAGCTCATATTCTCATGGAGTCTAGAACATTTGTTAAATGAATGAAACAATGCTGCCCCCAGGACTTATTCTTAATAGAGTCTGTTTTAACATGAAATTAGGCAGATGATAGCACATTTCCATTTTAACCAAATATTAACCATATTAAATTAAAGTAGTAACTATATTTATAAGGGGTGGGAATTTTAGTTTTGTCTTTGTTTTTATTTTATAGGGTTCAGTTGTAACGTTTAAAAAATTAAGAGAAATGAAAGTGGAAGGACTAAACAGAATGTAAGTTTGGATGGTCAATATGAAAAGCTCTTTAATTAGAGTCTGGGGTAACTTTACTTACTTTAGAGTCTTTACTTTCAGCCATGTTTTAATTATGTTCATTTTTCAAAAAGCTGAACACCACAAAAGCTCAAATAACCATAATCTGCTCATATCATATAACAGGTCCTCATAATAATGGTCCTAATGCACTGTATGACTGAGATAACCTCTGGATAATCAAAGAAAAAATACCTCATACTTCTAGAATTTTAAAAATTATATTGCATTTTTATTTCATGAAAATTTACAATGCATGCAAGATATATGTGACTCTCCATTAACCTGAATATTAAGTTAACTTCCTATTTCTTAATTATTTTACCAACACTTACTTCTTCTCCTCACCTACTCTTCTAAAACATTCTCAGGCACACACACTCGCACCCATGACACATCCATGTGGGGGTCACTTTTTTCGCTTTACACGGTTGAGGCTAAATACTTTTTCAAAAAGGCAAAGGTGAATGAGACAACTTAGAATATTTTAACAGACAAAGGGCTTTTCCTCTAAGCTCTAAAGTTTTACCAGGCATTAGTACAAAAACTTGCATTTGCTCTTCTCATTCACAGGGTCACACTTCAGTAATGTGTAATATGAGAAGAGTTTAAAGACTTCCAGAAGAAGAAAGCATGCTATATTTATTTAAATAACCATCACTTTGCTCATAAAACATCAAGAGAATTCATTCAAACCTTTATCACCGAGACAGTGCTGTCATTAACGGCAAAATAGTTTCTTAGCCTGACCTCATAAGCCTTTAAGCCTGTGTCCCTTGCTTGTTAATCCCTTACAGTCTACTGACTTTCTCTTCTGAAAGTGCTTTCTCTAAGATTGCTAATGATTTTCCTCATCACCAGATCCAAGGATATCTTCTTATGTGTTATTCTTCTAAATCTCTGAGTCACAACTTACAGTGATGACCACTCCTTCCTTGAAATTCTCTCCTCCCTCAGGGTCTATAACATTGGTTTTCAGGTTCTTCCATGATCTTCCTGTTTCTTTTATGGAGGCATTCTATTAGGTTTCTGATATGTTCAAATGGAGGGGAATGGGCATGTCTGTTTTGTTTAACCTCAACCTTCTTCTCTCTCAACAATCTCTCCCTTGGCAATGTCGCCCGATAGTTTCTCTATAAATACTTTCTGAATTCAGGCTCTTCACTTTCAACTGAGTATAACACATCAACATTTAAGTATTCCACCAGCATTTCACATTCAAGTGTCTAAAATTAACTCACTCTTTTTGTTACCAAACCAGCTCCTTCCTTTGTAACTTTTGTTTCCTCTGGTTAATGGTGTCTTCTGCCTCCCAGTTCTTCTCCAAGTTCGAAACCTGAGAATTGATTCTTACCCCTTGATCTCCTTTGCTTCCCTAAGCCAATTACTCCATAAGAAATATGGCTCCTCTTAACAAGCAGATCCACCCCTTTGCTTCTCTTCATTTTTCCCGTTCCACTTACATCAGTTCAGGCTTTCCCTACAGTGATGAGTCCACCTGTAAACTGGACCTACCACCCAATTTCTTATTTCTTGCAAGATCTAGCACAGTGCCTCATACAGAGTAGGAGGAGTTCCAGCAATGTTTGTTAAATTGAATAAAGGAACAAGTCCTGAAGTGTTCTGAGAGGAGGAAATTGTCAACATAAAGGGAAGAAGAGAAGGTAAACTGCTGAATCTTCAAAAGCTTGGAAGTTAAATTGAGAAGGAAAATCTTAGAGATGCTAGCTTTAAAATTAAAAATGAATTATATTAACACTTTGGAACGTATTTTGTGGCAGAGCAGAGAGAAAAGTCTAACAAATGAACTGTGTAGTGTTTTGGAAAAAAAATGCCAGATTCTTAATGTTTTAAAAACTAATTAACATTCTGAAAAAGATTCACTGTTTGGGATGTTCACGATTATGGTTATTCCCAACTCCCAAGGCATAGTTTGTCTAGCATATTCTTTCACCATTCTGCTCCTCAAATAGATTAATACAATGCCCTAAAAACTTTCAGTTACTTAGATGTCACTATGAAAAAAGTCACTTTTTGCAGCAACTAAGATGTGAAAACCGTTATCAACTAAGATGTGAAAACCATTATCAAGACGATTATCAACTAAGACATGAAAACCATTATCAAAAAAGGGAGGTGTATAATCTCCCCTCCTACTGGTCACTTATTCCAGGTTAGTAATTTTTTTTGAATAATCGATCAGAAAGTATTTCTGTGCAAAAACCCCCAATGGTAGCCTTTCTTACCAAGATAGTTAAAGTTTTAAAGAAAACTTTAAAAAGGCTCTTTTTCAGATACAGCTTTAAATTTTGGTAACAGTTGAAAGCACCAAAGACGCATGTTTTAAGCTTTAAGCAGAAGAGATGTCATTTGAAATGAATTACTAAATTTCTTTTAGGATGTTTTATTCTAGCCTGTTATTTTCTGCATTTACCAAGGGTTAATTTCTGACACGCACATTCATGTAAACAATGCACAGAACAAAAACACTCACTGTTTTTGCTAATCATGATACTGTGCATCACTTGGCAAAAATCTGAAATAGATTAATTTTGAAAAGAACGTCATTGGTTTTTAATAAAATGGTATATGCTTTTCATAAGAACCAAATTAAGCAATTATATCAGTTTTCCTAATACACTGATCAATATAGTACATATAATGTGCCAACAGTTTGTAAACCCTCAGAATCCTTCAAACCCAAGGATTAAGACATATAGTTTTATTTCCTTTGCTTTGTTCCTTTATTCTTAACCTGGAAATCAATTTTTCTGGGTTTGGTGATATAAGGAATAAAAAAAAGAAATTAGCTAAGACCAAATAAGTGTATGATCTAAACAAATTGAAGCAGTAACTTTACATTTGAGAACTTGCAGATGATATGAAACTTTTATCAGCTACTAAATGTATTTTTTTAAAACCCTGTTGATAGAAGATGTAGCTTCCAATGTTCTCCCCAGTAGAGTTAATGAGCTAGATGGAAAATATCTCATTAATTTCTTTAGCCCCCTTGTGAGTCAAGAAAAAGACATTTTTATCTAACAGCTGGTAAAACTGAAGAATTAGTGGGTGTAACTGTGCTTTACTATACCCTGAGATGTGGATGTGAAAGAATATTGCAAACACACATACCCTCTTCCTTATTTTTAAGGAATCAATATCTGCTTAAAGAATAAGGCTAGTTGAAACCCTTGGATCCTGGCCCTATAAATTTTAGCAGAGTAAATTATTGCCTCATGGCCTGGCAGTGCAGTGACTCTTAATTTACTTTTAAATAGCTTTTCCCTAATCTGTACAACCTAACATCTGGCCAATTATGAATCTTCAGCAAACTTAAGTCTCTTATTCTATACATTTTTTTAAACTGTAAATATTTAGGAAATAACTCTTTGCAAACTACATTGAAGCACTTATTGGGAAGCAAAAAAGCACAAGTTGAATTGATTTGTAGTTTCACAAAAACGATATACGACATTTTACTTAGAAGTTGCAAACCACCAGATAGTTTTGAATTCATTTGATTTGCAAAAAGTAGAATGTTTTACTTGAATGGAAATGCCCTCAAGTTACTTCCAGCATGGCTATAGGATTGATATTTCTAGGTTAAGGGAATGCCAAAGTTTAGGGTCTCAAGTATATTCTTTTAAAAAAAAAATTATCCCTTTTTTTAAATGGAATTAGGAAATTCAAGAACAAATCAGGGAAATTTAACATCATTTCAGTATTACCAACACAGGGCTTTGTGTAATGACTGTGACATCAAGCTTTAAACAGATAAGGCTTTACCTCGGCTCGTCCAATAGAAATACAATATGTAAATTAACCCATATTATCTGTATGCTGATTGGCCTGAGTTCCCCTGAATGTCACAATCTCACCACCCAGCAATGAGGTATTTTACTGCTGTCTCGAGATCAGATTATTACTGTAGAGAAGATTTTTATTTTTCGTTTCATTAACAAATTATTATAAAGCAATAAGCATGCGAGAAAAGAAGCAGACGTTTTACATTGGGAATTAATGAAAGCATGTTTGATAGTTTTGGGTAGGGGAACTGGGGAGTTAGTTGTCTAAAATTTTGTATCATCCCCACAAACAAAACTCTTCGGAAATGGTAAAATAAGAAAATGCATGATTCTAGAGGCATTGCAAGCACCCACGTGTCAGGCTACGTGGTGTCTGTAATATCATCCGACCTTTTGGATTGTTGTAAGTTTTATATATTTGTCATATTCCTAGTATTTTCCATCTGTAATAACAAAGGGGACAAAAGGAAACTCATACACACAACTCTTTGACATCACCCATCATTGGTCAGCCGAACTTGCAAGAAAGGAAAAGAAATACTGTTGCTTGGTGGGGTGGAATGCCAGGAATAGCCATTTAAACATTTTGTAAGCCTGATTCTTTACTGACATCCTTTAAGGTAGAATGAATGTAACTCATATTGTCCTCTGAACTTGGTTTTCTCCCTACTTTTACGCATGTCTGCGTGCACTGGAGAATAGAAAATGACTAACAAAAACAGAGCTGTTCTAACCTGCTTCCTTTCTTCCCCATTGACAATATTTTTTACTGTGGAAAAAAAAATTCTTTCTTCTTTTTTTCCCATTCTTTTCTTTTTCCAAGCTAACCTGCAAATTCAAAGGTTAGCTGGAGATATCATTAAAAAAAAAAAAAAAAAAAAAAAAATTAAAAGAAGCCTCCAGTGGTTTGGACCACCCCAAAAGAAAAAGGAAGAAAATGTTTGGAGAAGGCTAGGGTTCCGGGAAGCTGAGGAGGGGGAGGGCGTCCCAGGCACGGTGACTTCCTCGTGCGCTGCCTTTGGGAAGACGATGGGCCTGAGGTCCTGAACGGGCCTTTCCAACCCCCCACTTCAAATGCGGGGAGGGAAAAGTTCAGAAGCAGCCACGAGGGGACAAATGCTTAATGCTGCAAGTTGAACTGGACAGGGGAGTCGATAAACCTAGCCAGCTCTGGAGACAGGTAGGGGCTCCTGTTGGTTCCACAGAGGCTGAAGCAGCCCCGCCGCCGCCCTCGCCACCGCCACCGCCGCCGCCGCGGCCCCTGCGTTACTGGGGGAGACGGTGCCGCTGCGACAGGGGAGGACGCGGCTGGAGCTCAAGGAGGTTCCAGCGCGCAGGCGCCGCCGAGCCCTGCCTGGATGCTCAGTAAAGGCACTAAGGCAAAAAAAAAAAAAAAAAAAAAATCAGCAATTTATAGAAAGAAGAAGCTATAGTCTGTCGGGATATCCAACACCAACAGGTAGGAGGATATACTCTTGGTTAAGTTTGGAGGAGGGGGGATGCACAATGTTGATCAAACTGCAGGTTCACGGGGAAAGAGCCCTCCCTCAGGTTTTTGTGCGTGTGTGTGTGGTTTTTTTCTTTCTTTCTTTTTTTTTTTTTTGACAATAAACTGCATAATGGAAGTACATTCAGACAATGCATCTTCAGTAGGGCTTACTGAGAGCTCCATTTCTGGAAAGGCTTTCAAGACCGAGGAATATCAGACTGCGAATCACCGGGAACGGTTCCTTTGCAGCACAGAAGCAATCTCTCTCCCCATCTTCGCGTATGTAATGCATGTCTCTCTCCCTCTCCCCCTCCTCCACCCTCCCCCCATTATAAATCCAGGGGTGGCGGATTTCAGGTTTCGTAATGTTGCATGATGCGAACAGTATTTACCCGAGGATGTACCGGTGGGGAAATTAAAATCATCGAACGCAGTTTTGCCTGGGCTTCCATCAGCATATTCCGGGCCAGTGAGAAGTGGCAAAGGAAACACGCTTGATGGGAATAACAGAGGAAGCCGATTTCCCCGGTGTGGTCCAGGCACCAAGAGACAATGTGCATTTTGTTTTAAAATAAAGCCGTTTGCGATTTGCAACAAAGGTTATCAGTGTAAATGGAAAAGGCTTAATTGCCCAAGAAATACAGGTTCATGTTATATTCATTTGAATCCAGGCAGCCAAGGTTTACAAATGGAAGTGCATTATTCCTCTGGGTGTGTTTCTCTGGCCAATATTTACATTAACCATTTTAATAATCATGTGGGCTTAAAAGATTTGCCAAAAATGGGGGTAGGGTGGAGAAGGAAAGACAAATGATTAAATCACATCTAATCTTGGGACAAGTTCCTATTAATTTTGAAGTCTAATTTTGAAATTTTGCTTTAAGATGAATCAACAAATACTCTCATGCAGCATGAATAGTGGCACTTAAGACATATTTTGCACGGGTTCTTTGGACCCACATCAGCAGAGAAGCTGCCTGTGAAACACTGACAGATACTAACAGATCTCAAATAAATGTAGGTAGTCTCTCTGCCTACCAAGAGCAATCTTGTTGATTCCATTGCAATTCTAGTGATTAATTCCTGGACTGGCATATTTTACAACAATGGGACATTTAATCTTTCTCTCCTAGAGGTACCCAATCAAATGTATATTGTCCAAAATAGGGACATTTTAAAATTTACCTAGCTTAGAAAACTAAACAAGCCAATTCTCTGAAATCTTGAGCAAAAATATTTACTAAAGCAAATAATACTATTCAAAATTAAAACTTTATTTGCTTCCCCATAAGTGAACAGCTTTATGTTAGCACTGTCTGACATCATTGCTTGTTAACTTAAGAACTAATAGCACTTTTTTTTTCAGATATTCTGATGGCAAAACAAATGGAAGAAAAGAGGAAGCATGACTGCAGATTGGATCAGTTCTCTTTGTGGATTATATTTTCAGTAAAATGTATGGATCTATCTTTTCCTTTTTCTTATATCTAGATCATGAGACTTGACTGAGGCTGTATCCTTATCCTCCATCCATCTATGGCGAACTATAGCCATGCAGCTGACAACATTTTGCAAAATCTCTCGCCTCTAACAGCCTTTCTGAAACTGACTTCCTTGGGTTTCATAATAGGAGTCAGCGTGGTGGGCAACCTCCTGATCTCCATTTTGCTAGTGAAAGATAAGACCTTGCATAGAGCACCTTACTACTTCCTGTTGGATCTTTGCTGTTCAGATATCCTCAGATCTGCAATTTGTTTCCCATTTGTATTCAACTCTGTCAAAAATGGCTCTACCTGGACTTATGGGACTCTGACTTGCAAAGTGATTGCCTTTCTGGGGGTTTTGTCCTGTTTCCACACTGCTTTCATGCTCTTCTGCATCAGTGTCACCAGATACTTAGCTATCGCCCATCACCGCTTCTATACAAAGAGGCTGACCTTTTGGACGTGTCTGGCTGTGATCTGTATGGTGTGGACTCTGTCTGTGGCCATGGCATTTCCCCCGGTTTTAGACGTGGGCACTTACTCATTCATTAGGGAGGAAGATCAATGCACCTTCCAACACCGCTCCTTCAGGGCTAATGATTCCTTAGGATTTATGCTGCTTCTTGCTCTCATCCTCCTAGCCACACAGCTTGTCTACCTCAAGCTGATATTTTTCGTCCACGATCGAAGGAAAATGAAGCCAGTCCAGTTTGTAGCAGCAGTCAGCCAGAACTGGACTTTTCATGGTCCTGGAGCCAGTGGCCAGGCAGCTGCCAATTGGCTAGCAGGATTTGGAAGGGGTCCCACACCACCCACCTTGCTGGGCATCAGGCAAAATGCAAACACCACAGGCAGAAGAAGGTTATTGGTCTTAGATGAGTTCAAAATGGAGAAAAGAATCAGCAGAATGTTCTATATAATGACTTTTCTCTTTCTAACCTTGTGGGGCCCCTACCTGGTGGCCTGTTATTGGAGAGTTTTTGCAAGAGGGCCTGTAGTACCAGGGGGATTTCTAACAGCTGCTGTCTGGATGAGTTTTGCCCAAGCAGGAATCAATCCTTTTGTTTGCATTTTCTCCAACAGGGAGCTGAGGCGCTGTTTCAGCACAACCCTTCTTTACTGCAGAAAATCCAGGTTACCAAGGGAACCTTACTGTGTTATATGAGGGAGCATCTATAAATCTTTAGCCTTGTGAAACACTAACTTTCTCTGCTGAGCAATTGTGGCCCACAGCCATATCTTGAGAAGAAATTCAAGAGTGGAATCAGCAGTTTTAAGGATTTGGGCAACATTCTGCAGTCTTTGCAATAGTTCACCTATAATCCTATTTTAAATCTCAGAGTGATCCTGCTGACTGCCAGCGAAGGTTTGTAATTAAGAAAGGACTGAACCACTGCCCTAAGTTTCTTTATGTGGTCAAAAACTAGATAATGAAAGTAGCAGGTGCTAAGTATCAGTGCTAAATGCTATGTATGTCACTACATATGAAAAAACATCAAAAAACAATTAGCATTGGACATCTTAATAAATTAAGTTGACATGAGGTAAATGTGTTGATAAAAACTAATTTTAGAAGTTTGAAGACTTTAAAACATTTCATACTATTTATTGTTTTGCAAAGACTAAAATATTTGGGGACTTAAAGTACTGTAATCCACTAAAGACGTGCCAATGAATTATTGGAATATCACACTTTAAAAACCGCCTTGTAAGTTCTGGGGAGCATTCCAAAGCAGTATATTGGTTCCAATTAGAGTTTACTTTTTTGTATTAATACATTGCTATTTCTAAATACCACTTTCCTTATCTACTAGTAAGACTGCTAGCATTGAACTGTATTATGTGGTTTTTGTTGATTTGGTATAAAGTTTTTCCAATTCATTTATATTTTACAAATGCTAGATATTGGTCTGGGAGGCAACATTAATGGTACCAGCCAGTCACAACTGAGCAGTTCTAATAATGCAGAATAAACACATGTTGCCTTAAAGGGTTATCTAGTATCCTTCATCTTATTTAGCATTGGAGCAAACAGTCAAGGGAAATCGAATCAGTAACTGGTCACAGTCATGCATCTGGAAGTGCATGGAAGATCATTTAGTACTTTTTCCTTTTTTCTCACATGGTTTGAAAATTAAAGTGCACATCACTGAGATAATGAAATTTCCTTTTGAGGTGTGCTACCCATTCTAGAGTGTTCTAAGAAGCAGGCAGTTGATGTACATTTATATTTTAAGTCAGCTGTCAAGGGGAGACCACAGCCTTAGTATGACATCCTGCACAATTTGTGAAGCATTTATTCTACTGAAGGCACAGTCTTGTTTATACTTTCTGCACATTCAGTGTATTGGTCATTTAAATTATTTCAGTTTTAACTTGTGAAAGCTTATAATATGATTTCTGGTATTTTAGAAATACATTAGAGTCTGTGAGTCTCATTCTTTAAGATACAGATGTGTGAACTTCAATATAAAGTTGCATTTGCCAAAATTTACCCGTGTAGCCTGTTAATTTTCTTGAAATAAGTTTTACATTTTTGGCACATAACAATTTTTTTTAATCTGGGAGGCAAGCACAAACTAGGAAGACTAGCTTTATTATGTTTTTTTTTTTTTTTCGTATTTGTAGCTAGTATATTCCAGACTGGAAATGTATGAATGATAATCAACATAAAGCTGATAAACTGATGTAATATTATCTGTAAAAGCATTATTTGGTAGTTTATTATCATCATCCCTCTATTGTTCTTACATGCCAGTAGTATTTAAAGATGTATACCTGCTTAATTGGCTAAGAATTTTAGTATAAATATCACACTTTAATTTGGAGCAAAGTACTATAGAAATTTGGGGTTCTAAGTATACAACTTGTAAGAAGAATGGTATACACTAGCATTATGACAAAACTAGAAAAAGTTATTATTTTGTTTGCTTTGTGTTGTTTTATTTGTTGGTTTTTGTGAAGTTTGTTTTTTTTGTTATTTGATAATTAAGATTAGGAATCTAATAGAACAGAATTTCATATTGCTATAGTACTTCTGTAAAGAGAACATCAATATAAATAAGGAAAAATAAATCAATGAAATGTTTCAATGATATATGCAACTATTCAGTTTTGCTCATATAAGGATAGTTCAAGCCATTTAGTGAGCATTCTGACCTCATTTTTACTTTACACCAAAGTTGATTGGATCTGAGACAAAGTTTAATGCACAACAGTGAGTTGGATCTAGCAATAAAGTCTTCTTGGTACTGAAATCATTATCTAAAATAAAGAAAATGTTATCAAAAGATGTTCTGATAACATTGTGATTGCAACTTAAAAAATTTACAGTAGAAACATAATTGCAATGATGATAATTATGGCGAACTTTGCTTAGAGGTTCAAATATCACCAGCAATCAGTAGAAAATTCAGCAATAATCTTAAGGCCAGAGACAACAGGTTTCACTATTGCATAGACAAGAAAACAGGTATGGGTTACACGTCTGGGATTGAGGAGTCAAGAGCAAGAGCCAAGTGAAGCTGCCTGACTCCACCTAGCTATTTGGAATAACCAATTCCCACGGTTTTGGTAAGTGACCAGCCCCAGTGATCAAGTGAGTCAGGCCAAACTGCAGTGACTTTTATTTAAGCCTACTCCTGACTAACTTGGCATTTGCAGGTCAAGCAGGAATCAGTGGACAAGACACATCCTCAGTGAATCAATGCCATTTGTTACTCAATTGGTAACAGTCATAATCATACAAAATAAAAGGCTGCTTCAGTGTCTTAATGACCAAACCACATGATCTCTTTTAGCACTCATTCAAAAATTCAGTATTTAATGTATTTAATCTTCAACCCATAAAAATACATTTCCACTGCAGCAGGTCAGGGGGTGTCCAACTTCCTTGTGAGGCTGATTATCAATAATAATGTGATCCTCTTGGACTGAGCACACATCTGAGCTGAACAGTCTTTAAACTGTTTTTCATAATAGTGGTGATATGTTTGTGTGGATATGTCTGTACTATTTCATCTGGTTAGTTCTGGACACAACAGATTTGTTTGTGAGATGCCTGGCTGAAGCTAGGCATTCAGTCTGTGACTGTGGAATCCTATGCAGATATTAATAAAGGCAGAAAGAGGTGAGTAATTTGCCCAGTTCTCCACAGAGACCCCATTTAAATAACACAAAACTAACCATAGTGATTAAATGAAAACTTATTTGTAGACAGGATAACCTATTGACTGAATTATCTTTTGCAGATATCAGCTGGATAGATTTCAACACCAGCATTGACTACAGAATTTAACTGATTTATGATTGTTAACACATGAATATGACCACTTATCCATTTGCCTCAACTTCCATGAATGCTATCTGAATTGTTTGTTCATTTATTTACTTATTCAACAAATATGTGCTGGGTGCTGGGCTTGGTGCTGAGTACTCAGTGGAAAACAAGGCAGAACAGTCTCTTATTTAGATTTCTTAATCTAGTGGGAAAGAAACAATAAATATGTAGTAACAATAAGTTGTGAGTGCTAATATGGTAAAAATTCCTAAGAAGAACTTGATCATAATGGCCACAAATGGACTGTTCTCCATTTTCACTTTGGTGCCTTATCACCTATCTTTGCCCAGTGTTATTTGGGATTTCATACATATTATACATACTCCCTCAACTGAGAGGGAACTCACTCATTCTATTCAAAGCAACCTTTCAGCCACACTAGACGAATCACTATGGTGTGTTTTAGAACCAGCTCCCATGTACTTAATTCTATCTACAGATAGAATAATAACAGCAAAACCTAAATTTTCCCTTCCGAAGTTTCCTTCATATCCTGACTATCCACTTCCAAAACAGAGATATTTCAATTTCATCAAGAGACATGGAGGTGTCCTTTCTGCCATACTCAGGCCTTCCTGCAAGATAGGATAAAAATGCTTGGGTAAAATGCAATCAAAGGAATGAGTTATTTGTCTGCATCTTAAGATGACTTGCAGGGCCCCTCCCAGATAACTTGTGAAACAGAGTGCATATCTTTCATTATTAAAGCATGCCACCCCTTCAATGTTTTTATTGCTCCTTGATTGGAATACAATAAAACTCCCTAATCTCCTATCAGCTGAGAAATTGGGTTGGCCTCCAAAATTTACTTCTACTGCAAGTACAATGAAACTGATTTATAACTATATAGATTACATTTTTCAGCAAAACTATGTCATAATGAGTTGGGTTGCACCTGGGATTACTGTAGGACAGTTGCAAAGAAAACCAAAACTCTTCACTTCTGTGTATTCACTACTGGATAAATTTACTGGGTTTCACTGTTTCATGGCATGTGTAGCATAGACTGTATTATTATTAAAACAAAAGCAATTTGCATTAATTTCATATTAGAAAAGAAAGAAGCTAAGATGGGAAATAGTGATGTTTCCAATACTGGCTAAAGACATTAAACAAGGTAGACAGTAACCTGAGTTTTTGGTTATTTGTGGTTCTAAAATCTTGTGAGTTTATTTTTCTATGCAAAAATGCATCATTTTCATGTTTGTTAATATCCTCTTATAAATATTTTAAATGGAAATTGCAGGATATACTAAGAATTGTTTACTGCTGAAATTTTTTGTTGTTATTGTCAACTATGGGCATGTCAGTGTTCTGTGAGTTTCCTAATTCCCTCAGAAACATTTTTTACACCACATTAAAATGATAGAATTGCTCAATTTTGAGGCAAAAAAATCATAATTAGTCTGTATAGTGGTTAAAATGAAAATATCATTTGCAATGACTGGAATTTCTTTTTTGGCCATCAGTCAAAACAGTCAAATAAGTTAAAGGCATATTGGAACTGGACCAATGTAGAGAGAAGTTTTTGTTATTATTATTTTTTGATAACTTTTTGCCTTATGCTGCAATGTAACAGGCTCTAAATAATATATTAAAACCCAAAAGCTTTAACTGTATGAAAAGATTATATAAACAAGTCCTGGTTTTTAAAATGGGGAAGGAGTTTTACATCATCTCTTTTTGCCAAAGGGATGATGTCCATTAGCTGCTCAATCCCTTTGGGTTAAAAGGCTTTTAAAGCCAGTTTTCCTCTCACCATAACAGGCAGTTATTACTAGCTCCCTTAAAGGTCCCCAGAGGAAAGCAAAGAGAATATATTTCTCTCTGAGTGACTCGGGGGAAAAAAGGCCTCAAAGCCACAGGTGGTTTGGGGTTTGGAATTATTCACATGTAGCATTCACCTCCTTGGCTCCTTCTGGGGACACAGGACAATATTATGATAAGAAAGATCTAGGTTTCAAGTTCAGCTTGGAGGCAGAAAACAATTCCTTTTTCTTCTCTCTGTGTTTGGAAAATAATAGACTATTGACATGTCTATTATTTTCTATAATATAATGCATGTCCTGGTTTGTGTGGTTTTGACAGACAATAAATTAACATTTAACTTATAAGGCTATTCAAGATTATGGGATAAAGAAAGAAGTCATTGATTATTCTACAATATAAGGAGGAGTGATTATAATCCTACAATATAAAGAAAAGTGATTATAATTTTTAAAGCTGAATTGACACTTGAGCTTGAACTACCTAATTAGTCGTTTCTTTTCATAGCTTTTGGGGGAAATCTGACTAAATAGATGAAAGAAGAGTTTGTTCTTTTCTATCAAAAAAATTAAAAGTAAAAAGATCAATTTCTTACATTAAAAAAGGAATTTTTGAACATTTTTCGTAAGCATTTTTACTTAGACATAATTCAGTACAAGAATAAGTTATTGTGCATCTACTGCATGTGTGATTTGGGGAAAGCTATTAACCTTTCTATTCCTCATCAATAAAAAGTGAACTGCAATGGTACATTATGTCATGAGGTTTTTGAGAGGATTTAGGAAGTGTGCATCCTTGTGAAGCCCTTAGCAGAGTCTGGCACCTTAAATAAATTTGATTTTTTAATGTGTTTGAGGGACTGGCCCTCTCATAGTTCACCATCTAGCAGCAGAGACATCAACAAATTATGAGACTATGTGATAAGTGCTGTAAAGAAGACGTGAGATAACTGTTAAAGGAACACAAGCAATTACTTCTGTAAAAGTGGGAGCAGGAAGGTGAGATAGAAAAGGTTGCACTTGAA
This sequence comes from Aotus nancymaae, assembly GCF_030222135.1. Lineage (NCBI taxonomy): Eukaryota > Metazoa > Chordata > Mammalia > Primates > Aotidae > Aotus > Aotus nancymaae. The sequence goes on from NW_026988413.1 coordinate 43,235,712, forward strand.
CTCAGTCTTGAAGGATAATTTTAATTTAATATGCTTGACAAAGTGGGGGAAACCATTTCAAATGGAGGGAATAACAAGGTGGGCAAAAAGCAAGATTTTAAAGCTCATGATATGTTTAACATAGGGATTCACTAATCAGAGAAGCTTATGTGGTGTGGCTACGATTTAGGTACTGAAGTGGGAAGGCTGTAGAGGTGAAAAAGCAGGACATTTGGAGGTTTAAGTCTTTATTCTGGCCCTTACTAGCTCTATGGTCTTAAACAAATCAGTTAAACTCTTTGAGTTTCAATTTGCTTATCTGTAAATTGAGGAATAAGTAATAGCAACATTTTAAGATTTGCTTTGAAGATTAAATGAGATAAAAAATATAACTATTATTTATTAAGTACTTACTATGTACCAAGCTCTGTTCTAAACACTTTTCATATATTAACTCAGTTGATTGTCACAGTAATTAGATGCTATTATTATCTATACTTTGCAAATGAAAAAATTAAAGCACAGAGAAGTTAAGTAACTTGTACAAGTTGGCAAAGCATAGCTATAAAGCATTTAGTACAGTAAGTGTGAACTTCCAAAAATTCTGGCTATTGTTATTGTTATTACTGCTGTTACTGCTGGAGTTTTTTTGTTTGTTTTTTTTTTTAATAGCTGACCAAGGTTAGAGACTAATGGGAGCAGAAGTGACTGAGCAGAAACAGAGCTCCCAGCCTTCACAATTCAGCTCCACATTGCTGCTCTCTCTCTCCTTTCTCACTGAGAATCTGAAGGAAGCAAAGAATAGTAGTAGTTCTAATACCCCTCTCTGCTTTCATATAGGATTGTATTGCCGCAGAAACAGGAGACTTTATTTGATTTTTCAAATAACTTTTTAGAAGAACATTGCTTAGATTTTAAAAGTGGGTTACACAGTTCACACCAGGTGGGTAGTTTTACCTACATCTGGCTCATATTATTCAGTACTAAATCAGTTTTGTCACATTCTATGTAAAGTGGAGATTTAAAATTCATGATTATCATAGGCTGGATACAGTCTTTTCGTGGAGTCTTGTCAAGTCTCCCTTTAAAGGTCCACCTTACAGGACCATTATTCCCAGTCCATGTCCCAACTAATTACACTTCTTTCCCTACTGTGAAATTGCTCTACAGCCTTCTATAACACTAGTGATTGTAGCTACACATAGTAAGGGGATGATTCATGGAGAATACAATGGCAGAATTACCCTATCAATACTGTTTGCTTGGTATTTGCACATCACATGGTCCCCCCACTTTTCTAACTGTTGACTCGTGGTCAGCTGTTGACACACCTGGTTATTCTTCACTGAATGTTTGTAGGCTGTTGTTTTGGCGGTTTGAACCTCTTGCTTTCAATCCATTTGGGCTGGGCTTCCTTCTTTTTATTTGACCTCCTGCTTTACCTCTTGCTGGCATCTTAAATAAATTTTATTTTTTACTGTGTATGAGGGGCTGGCCCTCTCATAGTTCACCATCTAGCAACAGAGACATAAACAAATTATGAGACTATATGATAAGTGCTGTAAAGAAGACATGTGAGATAAGTGTTAAAGGAACTCTTGTGTCAAGGTGGTTCCAACTTCTAACATAATAGCTGCTGTCTTCCTCCTATGCCAGCTTGGTGCTGTCTGTGGTCTCAGTAAACATAGCTTCTATTTTATTACCTTATTCAGTTAAGAAAAGCTGTCAGCCTGGATGTTAGGCAGTGAGCTGCTGATCAGCTACAGGGCAAGGTCAATTCATTTGACCTCTTAGTCTCTTCAACTGTGTAATGAAGGGGTTGAGCTCTAAAATTCCTCTGGCTTGAAAAAAATCAATGATTTGCCCATCTGGGTCACTGATATTCCCGGTATGAGTAACATGGCTATCCCGAATCAACATAGTTTCCCACAGCTGACACTGGTCCACTGAAAGTCACTTCCTATGTATAGTATTCCAGCTAACTAGGTTAGCTAACCTAAGCAGTTGTAGGCCCAAAGTGATCCCTGCTTATTGATGTGAACACTGGAGAATATCTACAGCACATTAAAATACTCTTTCACTGGGAGTCTGCTTTTTTCATGTGCCAACTTCATAATAGCACTTTTAATTTTAATCAGACAGACTTGATATTCTGCCTCCATTTCAGATAACTAAATTATGGATATTTGTGCCCTATTATTTCTTTGCATTTTATTCCTTTTATTTCCTTTTCATGTTCTATCTCCAATTATAAACAGTTCATGGATTTCTTTTAGAGGGTATCAAACCTGTTTCAAGTTTCTGTTTCAAACATACAAACCATAAAATTTAAGAAGACGTTTTAATACCACCACAGTTTTCAATTACAGAAGGATTCATTTTTAAATGGATATTTACATCTACCATATACAAGGAGTTCTACAGGGTTCTTAATAAATCCTTTGATCAAACCTGCTATTGGCTTGGGTTTTAGTTGTAGAGACTTACAAACTGAACATAAATCTATTTTTCTTTTTATAGATGTTTTTGTTATGCCTAACATGCATAAAAAAAAATGGTTTTAAAATTTAACCCAATGCAAAAGTGTTTTCTTATCTTTAATTACACACAAGGGTCAGATTTAAAGTCTATAATTAATGGTGCAGTTTTATTGATACTTTCTGATTTATATTAAAATGATATATTATAAAACATTCTTTTTATATTTTGAGTCTAGTGGCTTGTTGACTTTTAACTAGAAAATATATTCTTATTATGGTAGTAATTTTTAGCTACCGTTAATAAGAAGAAATTTGATGGTAATATAGTAGGGAAAATAGTCATGCATCCTGGAATTTATGATTCAAAGAAACAAGTGTTCCTATTTTTAGATGGTCCTGATACATCCACAGAGCACTGGAAATTCGGAACAATTATTGCCATCAATGCTTCTAGATATAATGCAACTCAGTTCCTCGATGCAGAAAGAAACTGTATTCTTCTCTGTGGTGCTATTATTTGTTACGCCTGGAAGGTCTTGAGCATTTTCTGCAGTGCATGAGCTCCAGTGCTTTGCGTTTTTATCATAGGCATAAAAACTGCCATTTTCAGGAAGAAAAAAAAAAGAAGAGAGAAACACATTTTCTACTGTATTGAGTCTTAGGAAGATTTGCTTTCTGTTGTAATTTTAAATCCAACTTAAATTGTACGTACATGAAAAAATAGATTCTCATAAATATTCAACTGAGAAACATTCTATTTTAAACCAACTAAAACTACACTTATGTTGATAATCATGATCAATTATAATGTGTTCATTATAAGGACAAGAAGGAATATAAAAGGAATATAAAAGAAATATTCCTTCAGCTTCTTGACTGAGATGCTTCTCCATGGCAGAAGACAGAAAAACATAGTTAAATATATTTCACCATTAGCAGCAGAAACCAGGATGTATCATGTACATAATCATCAGAGAGAAGCTACATTTAAAAATGAGACAGAATGGTAGGAACTAGTGACACTTGAAAAAAAAATCATGAGTAGGAGAGTTTGAAAAGTTTGAAAGGAAATTTTAAGAAAGTATGAGACCAATTTTTTAAGTGGTTTAGAATTTGACCCCACTGTTTAAGAACCTTCAGTGTCTCCCTATTACATACCTGGAACCAAATTCAAGGCCCATTAGTAAGAGCCTTTATGATATAGCTTTATTTTCATCTATCCAGATCCTTCTCTCATTCTTTTCTATTTTCCATTTTTTATCACCATTTCATAAACACACACACACACACACACACACACACACAGCCCTACCTCTCCTGACATACAGATACACACTTCTCCCTCTCTCCCAAGCTATCCAACTCAAGCTATAGACCCATTCATCTTTAATCACTTTGACCCACAAATTAATTTCTCAGGTTTCTGCATGCCTAAATTATGTGTAACCAGTGTGCGGCTTTACATGATGTGATGATGTTCTCTAATTGCTTCAGATTTCTCTAGTAAGATTGTAAGCTCATGGGCCTTGCCTTCTACCTATTTTCTGTTCCCACAAAGTATCCTAGATTAATACTAGGCAATAAGTAAATGCTTAATAAGGAGAAATATTATTTACTTATGACAGAAGAGAAAAAATATTAATTTAAAAACGTCTTGTCTTTTCTATCTCTTTTCTAGTACTCTCTTTGCCCTTGTCCCAGTTGGGATGCTAATTCAAATATTATGTCCAGAACAGGGGAGTTCAGTAAGAAAGGAGGGAGAAAGAGAGAAAATCTGTAATCACAGTCTAGATAAGCCTGCCCTCTCCCCTTTATAAATGAATATACTATAATATTTTAATGACAAAGTAACTTTAAAGTTTTCTTTAATGATGATGAATTCTGAACTATTCATACTTTGTCACCTCACTCCTTTATGATTGGTTTCAGACTAATGACCTATAGAATCAGAAAAGCTGTATGACATTTTCTTTATAGCTGCAATTTTCATATAAACACACTAAGCCATATTGAATAAATATGTTCAACTTTTAAAATATTTTTATTTTAGAACATTTTTCATATTGAACAATATTCACAGATGGGGAACATTTTATTAATCAAGAATATCTCTTAATCTATGCTTCAATAAGGACCTAAATTAGACTCTATTTAATAGATAATTCATTGCAACTTCAAAAATGTCATCATTTAGAAATCAGTTAAGCTGTAGTAGAATTTTTTTAAAGCCACACTAGCACATTTAAATCACTGAGAACAAGATCAAGAACAAGAGTTATGCTTATCAAGTATAAAATATTGCCTTAACATCCATATATATTCCCCAATAATTGAAATAAATTTGTAAAATGTATTCTAGAGTAACCCAATTTTTATCAGATGTTTCAAATATAGTAATTGAAAAATCCCTCTGAAACATCATTAAGAATATGACCCCATAATTTCATATTCCATTTTATGTGCTAAGAATATTAACCTAATAGCAAATGAATTTATAATATATATCTAAGTATACTTTAGAATAATTTCATTTCATTTCAAATAGATTACAGACTGTTAACATAAATGCTGTTGAGTTTGGTGTATAATGGCATTTGTTATTTTTATTAAATTATTGTTATCATGACCATAGTTATTTTAAGTCAAAATAAATGGGGACAATTTGAGTGTCAGTTGGACATAAGCGTAAGAAAGCCTTATAATTTTAATTTATCTGAGAAATAAACACCCTGGGTATTTATCAATGATAAATAAAACTGGATAGTTGGAATTCTTGATTTCACAATTTTTTTTAAAAGCAAATGTAAGTTCTAGGTGGACATATGCCCATTTTTGAAGCTAATACCTTTTTTTATACTAAACCCTTCAGTTTAAAAGTTCTTCAGAGAATTAAATGATTATTAGAGTCAGGGACAAATAATTATAACCTTTTATTTTGTCAAAGTGTTATAAACTCTATTTCTCTATTCAGTTAACTGAAATAGGCTGTGGTTTGGAATACTGAAGAAGGGATCATAAAGAAGATTGTTCAATTGTTGTAAATCACTTCTTATTCATTCATTCAACAAATATTTATATACCACCTACATATGTACATTACATTATACATATTAATATGGACAGCTGATTATCTCAACTCCAAAAAAATTTTACCTTTTTAAAAAGTATTTTTGTAACTAATGTTCCAACTCTCACTTTCAGATTTTAATCAGTAAAGAAGATAAAAAATCATCCTACATATTCATACCTGAAACATTTTGTTTCTCAAATCAGGATAGCAAGTGCTCTATTCTATTAAAAATGATAGGATTCAGGGCATCTTTACTTAAGCAAAAGACCAGTTATATCATAAAAGTGCATTTTACAGATAAATGTAAATAGGGGAACAAGACCTTTGGCTTCTAAGCTTACAGTGGTTCCCAGATATGTGAGGATGTGGTTTTGTGCAGTGATACAATGAAGTGATTTGGCTGACTAGCTCCCCAAGCTTCCAGGTAGAAGTCAAGTTTCAGCCACATAGCAAGACTATTCATCTATTAGGACTATGCTGTTTGGTATATTCTAAATTTGGTAAAAGGGAAATGAACTATTATTGATTTGATTGGTGTTAGTTTTTAAATCACAAGGAAAGGTGCCCAAAAACGGACAGCAGGGGTTTATTTTTTAGCTTAGGAATATTTACCCTGAAGCCAAAACCACCTTTTCCATAAATATAGTCAGTGCTGGACAAGCATATGAGAAGAGCAGACTTGTGGCTGGACTGGATTCTTATGCTGGTCACTAAGCATAGTACAACACTATGGATCTGGAAGGACTGAGACTGACCCACTGGTAGCATCAATCCCCTTCAATAGTCAAGTAACTTTTTATTTTTGAAACTTTAACAAGCTGACACTGAAGTGGAGGTAAGATGAGGGACAAACTGGGCTCATTGGAAAGCAGAAGAAATTTACAGAGACCTTTTATTTCTCTGGGGCTACCTCTATCTCTCCAGACCACAATTCACCTGCCTTCCTTTTATAAAAGGGCTAAAGGCTAATATCAGCCTACCTCCATCATGTCACTGTCAAACACATCAGCAGTTGTTTATTTAGCTCAAGAGATTCAAATGGCTGTTTTGAGTGACCATTGCCAACATAAGCATTTCTCCACTGAATTTACTTTAAAATATTTTTCTATTTTGCACAAATTGATATTGCTTTCACTTTGAATTTCTATATTATTTCAAAACTTTTAGTGAGCATCTTTTTTTCAAGAAATTCACTTTTTAAAAAGGCACATTGAAAAATGTGCACTGCATTCACTTTTGAAGAAGGCACATTGAAAAATGCAACTTCCTATTTCTTTTTCCTTGTCACCATCATACAGACTTGAAATTGTTAGGTGCCTCTTCTTTGTAAATAATTTAACATAAAACAAAGATTTTTCCAGGCTATTGTGGTATGAGGGATTTACATGTGAATGGAAGCCCACAGAAGGGCACATCAGTGACCACAACAGCAAGGCCACCCACCCCACACTGCCCTCAGGAACTCAATGACTTGGTCTCACACATCAACCAAAGTAATAGAAGAGAAAACACAAAATGAAGGTTATGATTCTTCTTGATGAAATAAATGGCACCATGGGAAGAATAATAAAAATAGCTCTTCAAGGTCTATCAAAATAAAAAGTAATTTCTAAGGTATAATGCCACAATAGGGATGATTTAATAGGAAAATGGAGTCTGAAAGGCTCTGAAGAGAATGGACTTAATCATGTCTAAGCTTATGAATCTGATGAATATTCCTACACAATAATATGACAACAGATTGAATACTTAATATAGAACACTACATTATTTCAGTAAAATAAAAGGAATTACAAAGTCATTACGTAGAATGAAATTTCAGAAACACACAAGTATTGTTTTCCTAGCCATCCTGAAAGCTTTCTCTGAAAGTATTTATGTGCTCCCAGATTTTTTTTTCTTTTGAGACAGAGTCTCACTCTGTCACCCAGGCTGGAGTGCAGTGGCGCAATCTCAGCTCACTGAAGCCTCCACCTCCCAGGTTCAAGCAATTTTCTGCCTCAGCCTCCTAAGTAGCTGGGATTACAGGTGCCTGCCACCGTGCCTGGCCAATTTTTGTATTTTTAGTAGAGATGAGGTTTCACCATCTTGGCCAGGCTGGTCTTGAACTCCTGACCTTGTGATCCACCTGCCTCAGCCTCCCAAAGTGCTGGGATTACAGGTGTGAGCCACCACGCCAGCCTCCCAGCTTCTATATATTACTAATTAATGGGTCACTTTGGTTTGTTTATTAGCATAGAACAAAAACGTTCTATGGGGAAAAACGTTATTTAAACTCTTCATAGGGATTGTATGTCCAAAAATGTATGTGTATTATTTATATTTTTACTTTTAAATGGATTACGCTGGTGATATGGTTTGACTGTGTCCCCACTCAAATCTCATTTTGAATTCCCACATATTGTGGAAGAGACCTGGTGGGATGTAATTGAAACATGGGGGCAGGTCTTTCCTGTGCCGTTCTCGTGATAGCGAGTAAGTCTCCTGAGATCTGACAGTTTTATAAAGAGGAGTCCCCATGCACAAGCTCTCTCTACCTGCTATTATCCATGTAAGACATGATTTGCTCCTCCTTTCCCTCCAACATGATTGTGAGGCTTCCCCAGGCATGTGGAACTGTAAGTCTATTAAACCTCTTTCTTTTGTAAATTTCCCAGAATTAGGTATATCTTATCAGCAGCATGAAAACGGACTAATACAACTGGCATATTTTTAGAAATATGTCTTTTCACATGTCATAACAGGACAATGAATATGGTTCTATCCAAGAGCCAGAAGACCTGAATTCTAATTCTGATCCTGCCACTAACTCACTGAGTGACCTGCCAATGTCAGCTAATCTTTTGGGACCTAATGTTTCATTATTCTCAAAACAACCTCTGAGAAAAACTCTGTTCTCATCCTCAGCCAGTTTATTTCATTGTTTCAACTATGCCTTTTAAATCTAAGATTAATATAATGAAATTTTCATTTATATTCACTGCACAATTTCTTTTAACTAGATTTTTAATGGACCCATATAATAACAATAATCCCTACTTCCATTAATATGGTCTGAGAAAAGTTACAGAGATTCTAAATGTGTATAAAGTACAGAGATTCTAAATGTGTATAAAGGATCTACCTTATGCACAGAAAGCCTTCTGTGTGTGTGTGTGTGTGTGTGTGTGTGTATGTGTGTATTTATATATGTTCATATATCCTGAAAGCTATACAAGCCATAAAATGATTAAGGAGAATATTTTTTTTCATTGGGAAGAAAAATAATAAATCATGTCATTATCTTAAGAGAGGTAAAGAATGATTGAAATAACAAATTAGATGGATGGAACACATGACACCTCCAGATTCAGATTCAATGGGGACTTCAGAAGAAGAAGCCATGTATTATTTTATTCATGGTTATAGGAACAAAGTACCTATAGAGACAGAAACTAAAAGCTAACAACACAGAATAAAAGCAAGGAAAACTTTGATAAGATAGAAATAATTACAGTTTTATAAAACCTGTACCTCAAAACCTATCATCTCTAGCAAAAAGGTATGTTATTAATCTAGTCATAGAGAGTAGAACCATTACAGGTAAGGCATCAACTTGTAATATGGATAATGGCTAGTTAAGGCTAACCTTAAAAAGAGTAGATGGCCACGTGCAGTGTATTACTTGAAGGACCATAAAATTCTTTCTCCTGAAATACTTTTTTACCTCTTATCTGGCCTGAAATTTCTGCAAGATGAGTCACCTCCAGCAGGACCCTGTGAAATCATACATGTGTAACATCACTGATTTGAGAAGATCCCACTGCCCAACTCATCCTCTGAAACTACAGAGAGACCTTGTCCTATCAATTGTCCCCACCCCACTCCTGGAAGTTTAGCCTCTCTTCTTCTGCTGGCTTTTGCTTTCTTGTTTTCATCATTTAAATATGTTCATGCTTCTCTTGCCTCAAATAAAGGATGAAAAGTCCCTCAATCCTACATCTCCCTCCTGCTGCAATGCCTTCTCGCCTCTTCCCAATCAAGCATCATCTTCTAGTCACTCTTCCACCCATGGCAGCCCTGTTTCCTTCACTACTTCTATTCCTAAGGTCACCAAGAACATTAGGTCTGGTAAATCTAATGATACTTTTTTTTTTAATGAGACAGAGTTTTGTTCTTGTTCTCCAGGCTGGAGTGCAATGGCACAATGTCAGCTCACTGCAACCTCCGCCTCCCAGGTTCAAGCGATTCTCCTGCTTCAGCTTCCTGAGTAGCTGGAGTTACAGACACCCAACACCACTACCAGCTAATTTTTCATATTTTTAGTAGAGATGAGGTTTTACCATGTTGACCAGGCTGGTCTCGAACTCCTGACCTCAGTTGATCCACCCACCTTGGCCTTCCAAAGTGCTGGGATTACAGGTGTGAGCCACCACCCCTGGCTCTAATGACACTTGTGAATCCATGGGGTTGCCTGATTTCTTAATGTCATCTGTCACACTTTACTGCTCTGTCCTTCTTGTCATACTCTTTCCTTGGCCTCCACAATACTATGAGCATCTGATTTTCCTCCTGCTTCTCTGGCCAGACCCTTTCGGCTTCCTTTGCAGGTTCCACTTCTTCCTTAAACATTAGTATTTATTCTTAAGGTGTTATCATAGGTCATTCACACCTCTCTTTTGATACTGTCCTTGGAAAATCTCATACGTGTGTGTGTACATATATAGTACGTGTGTGTGTGTATATAGAGTATGTATGTGTATACATATAGCATGTATGTGTACATGTATATTTTTTATAATCAGCTATATTAGGGTCACTGTTAACTATTTCAGCACCTTTGTGAAAACTAGACAAAGATACTCCCTCCTTACTTAACATCTGCCTGATAGCTTTTATAAAGAATATATAACTATACAATATCTATGACATCAACCTAAGATGTGACACTTTTGTGTAGTGCCCAACTCACACAAATATATGGGTATGATTACCAAAGATGTAATACTAGCTTCAGATACAACAATAGCTAGCACTTAAGACTTACTATGTGCCAGGCATTGTTCTAAGTATTTAACATATACGAGCTCATTTAATCTCACAACAATCCTATAAAGTGGGTACTATTATTATTCCCATTGGACAGATGATAAAACTGAGATAAAAGAAGTTTATGTAATTTTCCCAAGGCAATTAAGTTTATAAGTGCTGAGGTCAGTATTTCAACCCAGGTGCCCTTATACAACACTGCCTGCTGAAGAAATCTCATCTGACATCTCTCGAGACCTGAAATTCATCATGTACAAAACTGAGCTCATCATTGTTTACCAAACCTGCTTCTCCTGAGTTCTCTGGATGTTGGTCTTGCTTCATCTTTCTCACTGTTGGTTGCTGATCTATTTAATAAAATCTCTCTGTTGCCATCTATCTCCTAACCTGGCTTCCTACTGATACTCGTCAATCAGAAGACTAGAAAGGAAGTATTCCACCAGAATGTAAGCTCCATGACCTAGGGAATTTATCTTTTTCACTCTTGTATCCTCCATGTGAAGCGAGAGTTCTTGGCACACAATAAGTGTTAATAAATATTTGTAGAATAACCGCCTTCAGATAGGAGCTTACCTTTTATTTTTTTTCACTTGCCTTTCACATTTTCACTTGACCCTCCAAGTCCCAGCCAGATGCCCTCTCTGTGTACCTTAACACATGATCCAACCCTTAGTACAATCAGTCAGAATACCTAGGCTGGGCCCTGTCTTTTTCATTCACCATTTAATCCCTAAAATCCAACACAGTGCCTTGCACAGAGATTATTCGTATTTGTTGAACAAATAAAGAAATGAACGTATGAATTATTACAGATTTCCTCTCCTTCTCTGGCCCATGCCATTTCATTGCTCATTTGAATCACTACAGAAGCCTTCTAGCTGGAGGGACTGTGTCTACTGTTGCCCTCCTTCCAAACTGTTTTCTGTATCTGTACTTCCTCCAAAATGAGCTTTCTAAAACTAAACTTTATAACGCTTCTGCCCAACTAAAAACCGTTGAATTGGCCAGGTGTGGTGGCTCATGCCTGTAATCCCAGCACTTTGGGAGGCCAAGGTGGGTGGATGAACTAAGCTCAGGAGTTCAAGACCAGCCTAGCCAACATGGTAAAACCCCGTCTCTACTAAAAATATGAAAAATTAGCTGGGCATGGTGGCAGGTGCCTGTAATCCCAGCTACTCGAAAGGCTGAAGCACGAGAATCTCTTGAATCCAAGAGGCAGAGGTTGCAGTGAGCCGAAACAGCTCCACTGCACTCCAGCCTGGGCAACAGAGCGAGACTCAGTCTCAAAAAAACAACCCTTGAATCACTTTCTAATGCTCTTAGGATAAAATCTAAACTCTTTGATGTTGCTTTATAAAATTACCTGTAACCTGGGCCCTGTGTACTTCTGTCACCCAATCTATTTTCAGTCCCTGTTTATATTTCATTCTCCAGCCATGCTAAATGTTTCCCATTGCTATGACCAATGGATGCCCTCCCCTCACTGAGAGCTTTTGTACTTGCTTTGGTCTGGATCGCTGACTTCCAACTACCTCTTTCTCTTGGTTAAGACATAATTCCTTCCAGGAAGCCATTCCTATCCCCTCAATTCCGGATTCTGGTGCACATCCTGTTCTTTCTTTGCCATAGAAATTATTAACATACAGTATTTCAGTAGTCTACATCTTCTCCTCTTCACTGTAAGGTCTCTTGAGACAAGTGCTGCATCCATTTCATTCATCACTGATTTCCACAAAACCTGTTACAGTGCCTGGCAACTGGTAGGTCCTCAGAATACACTGGTTGGATAAATACTATCCATCATTTTCCCATCCATTTAGAACAGTTTCATTGTCATGTTGGATGGCATAGGAACTTGGGCATGAAAGAAGAAAATAGGGGAGAAATAAGTTTGGGAGATGAGGTTTGGTGTTAGTTTAAAGGCAAAATGTTCTGCACTAAAATTAGTGAATTACATACAAGTGGAGAGGACAAGCTGAGGAGCTCAGTGGCCTTAGGATATGATCCCAGTAACCACAACAGGACAAGGAAGACTGAAAATTTCTGGGGACTTTAAATTAAGCTTGCTCAATGAGAGGCAGGAGTCTTTGAAGACAAGCTTGACTGTTAGCTCTGAAAATCCAACACACAGAAGTCAAAGAAAGGATGACAACAGCTAATTCTCTCTATATATAATTCTATATATATTATTTATGTATTTATAAATAAATAAATAATATAACATTATTGTAAGTGTTATTAATATATTATTTAAGTATCATATATATGATATGATATATATGATAAATAAGTAAGTTGATGGTTGAATGAGTGCAGATTTCTTCCAATTCTCCAATAATGCACTTGGCTTCTGGGAGGCTCACAAGAGAGTAACCCAATCTTCTGCTGGAAGAGCAGACCATGGCAGTGAAGAATCCAGAGGGAGGCAATATAGTGCAGTGTGAACTTGCCTTCTTTCCTCCTCTCTCCAGATACATCATAAAGTTCCAAGTGAGTTATAGCTATTATCTCACTAAATTCTCTGTGAAGAAGGCACTACTATTAATCTCACTTTGCAGATGAAAACATCAAGGTTCTGAGAAGAAAATAACTTGCTAGTGATGGATGGTGTCAGGATTCAAATATATGTCTGCCTGCCTTGTAAGCTCAAGCTACTGCTCACCATGCTCTCCTGCCGCACCTCATAATCAACATCATATTCTGGTGCTTACTCTCTGCCATATTAATTGCATTAATTACCTAATTTAGCCACTTCCTACTGTAAGATATATAAACTGAGACTTAGAAAGAAAAAGTATTTTGCCTAATGTCAGACAGATAATAATAATTGAAGCTGGATTTTAAACCTAGATCTGCCTATATCCAAAGTCCAAATGTGTATCCTCTGGATTATTACCTCTGTTTTGAAAAATTAATTTTTATTATAAGAGGGGTCTTGGGTTAGGGCCACATGATTCGTAAGGGTCACTTGGACCTAGAGTCTGCCAGTACTGAGCTAGAAGAGAACGGCTTGAGTCCTGCATGGAGACAGCTGACCATGACGGATCTTAGTAGGACCCAGTCAGGTTGGGATAAGTGATGAAGGCATGAGGGAGAGGCCTCGGAAAAGAAAGGACAGAAAGTTCAGGCAATCTGGACAGAGCCTGTCCAGAGAACCAAATGGTTCCAGCAACACAGAATTGAGAACCAGTCTAGCTAAGATATCAAGCCAAGAATGAGTGGCTGCTGACAGAAATAATTCAGGGGAAACCAGGGATAACAAACTTATGCTAAATACTTCAAGTTTGTTTAGCAAAAGCTCTGGCTATAAACCAAGACACATTTCCATACTTACTCATGTTTCCCTTTCTGTTCATTTTACATCCCTTAGTTTGGTCATTCTGCAATGTCACGATGAGACATAATTTTCACTGCTCTAATCATTTAATATAGAGCATTTCTTTTAGGTTATAGACACTGCTATATATGCTACCGTATCACCTAAATGAGGAAAGTAGAGGAATGATCTCTTTTTCAATCTGGGAAAGTAGCCACAATATGGCGTGATCTAGAAGAGATCAGCAGTGTGATAACTGTGACAGATTTTTCCTTTCTCTCAGTTTGCCTTGTTTTCTCCAATGTTTGTAATGCAATCAAATTATATTAAAAATAATGACTGTTAATGAGAAGACTTAAATTAGGCTGTGAACATTTTTCCTAATATGCTAATTGCCAAGGAAGAAAGTCTATGTAGAAACCCAACTGGAGGATCTACCAAATAAGGAAGAGGAGCTTTAGATGCAAAAGTGCCAACAACAGCAAATTTCTTTGTTTGCTTGTTTGTTTGTTTCACAAGTTCATACATGGAGGTGGTGGGTAGTTAACAAATATGTTAACAGATATTTGTATTCTCCTCCTTGTTAAGAGTCTGACAATAAGGTGTGATGGCCCCAGTGATAAATTCAATATCAAGATTCAGGAGTCAGGTTGTAGATATACCACTAACTAGCCTTGCAGCTTTAGGCAAATTTCCCTTCTGTAGGCATCTTTTGTCTCATTGGTAAAAACAAGGTATTGGGATACAGGGTTACTAAGTTCCCTTATGGTTCTGAGATATGGTGATGCTAAGCAAATTGATTCTAACAGCTCTAATAGTTTAGGTAGCTGAGTATTGAAATCCTGACTGCGAACCTAGCAACATGACAGTAACAGTTACTAGGAGTAATTCATATCACAGGAATTCCCATCTGTTGGCCATTCACCCCCTCTTCCTTCAACCCCTACTCCTTAGCTGTTTCCAAACAAAAAATAAGGCTAGAATGAAAATGGAAGCCAAATTCCCTGCGGCACCCTGAGAGTAGTCCTGTAGCACCTGCTTCTCTACTCTGTCCATTAAAATTAAAAATAATATCTCCTATGTCCATCTGGCATCATTCAAAGGTTGCCAACCTGGCTTCATTCATGGGTACTAAATCCAGACTTTTATCTAATACAAATTTTATACTTCCTATTCATAGACCCAGCATGAATGGAATCAGCAGATTTTGCTATAACTAGTTAGCTGCATTTAATTCAA
Organism: Aotus nancymaae; assembly: GCF_030222135.1. Lineage (NCBI taxonomy): Eukaryota > Metazoa > Chordata > Mammalia > Primates > Aotidae > Aotus > Aotus nancymaae. The sequence continues at coordinate 43,250,824 of NW_026988413.1, forward strand.
ATAAGCAAACCACAAATTTCATGTAACCAATTTTGCTCTATATACTTCAAAACAGATTACAGAAAGCAATTTAAATTTTTGGAAAAGATAAGACAATTCCAACAGTGCATAGAGTTTTAAAATAACTAATAATTTGAGATCTAAGTCACATTAAAGGACGGTTAGAAAATAATAGATAAGTATTCAATAACAAAAATGGAAATTATAATTTAATTGGATGCATATAATTCTATAAAATAATGGCAATTAATCTTTTTAAAATAAAAAGTGACTGTGGCTATTTACACAACCTTGGGAAAGTTTACAATTAAAAAGGTCATAAGGAAACCGGAAAACAGTGCAGATTCATTCCAATAAAAATAGTAGCATAAGTATGACAGGACTTCAAAAACTTGTGGAAAAATAGAATTAAAATACATAAATAAGAATATAAATTTTATTTCTCAACATAAGCTCCATCATGTTTAAGACACTTATAAATGATGATATCAGTCATGTAGTCCATATTGAAAGAACTGTGGGTCCTGGTAAGTTAATCATGTCAATAAAGTCTTTTTTACATTATTAAAGAAGTTAGGAGCCAAATCAGGATGGTAAGGTGGATGACAATGATTGAAACTCTTGCAAAATTGTCCTTGTTTGATGAGAGGAATGAGCAGGAGCATTGTTGGAGGTGGAGACTTCCTAGCAAAGTTTTACTGGGTGCTTTTCTGCTAAAATTTAAGCTTTTTCAACACATTCTAATAATAAGCAGATAATATCATTCTTTAGCCCTCTAGAAAGTCAACTGGCAAAATGCCTTGAGTATTCTCAAAAAACTATTGCCATGACCTTTGTTCTTGACCAGCCTGCTTTTGCTTTGCCTGGCACACTCACTTCTTGATAGCCATTGCTTTGATTGAACTCTATCTTCACAATCATACTAGTAAAGCCATGTTTCAACACCTGTTACAATTCTTTGAAGAAAGGCTTCAGGCTCTTGATGCCACTTGTTTGAAATTTCCCTGGAAAACTCTGCTCTTTTCTGCAGCTGATCTAGGCACCATGGCCTTAGCACCCATCAAATGGAAAGTTTGCTCAACTGCAATTTTGCAGTCAGGATTGTGTAAGCTGAATCAATTGAGATGTCTACGGTGCTAACTATTGTTTGTGCTGTTAATCATCAGTCTGCTTCAAACAGGACACAAATTAGATTCATTTTTTTCCTCCCAAATTGATGTGGATGATCTGCCACTACAGGCTTCATCTTTAACATCATCTGATCCCTTCTTAAAATGAGTTATCCATTTGTAAACTGCTGACTTTTTTGGGGCATTGTACCCACAAAATTTTTGTAAAGCATCAATGATTTTGCCATTTTCACATCCAAGCTTCACCGTAAATTTGATGTTTGTCCTTGCTTCAGTTTTAGCAGAATTAATGTTGCTCTGATAGGGGTTCTTTTCAAACTGTTGTCTTATTTCCCTTAGTGCCTCAAACTCGATCCTCTTCAGATATGCTATAATACATTAGTAAGAGTTTATTTTGATGCAAAAAAATTGAAATCTACTCCTAGCGTTTTCATAATATGCATTTTCTATGAATTTTGTGAAGACATCTCATATACATAATCAACCTAATGGTCTAATGAAATTTCTATTATGAAAATATCAAATATTCATTTTGGCTCTTCTCCATAATATTTTGCTGGAAAGTAAAAGTGGAATAAGTCACTAAATCTTTTGAATTTGTAAAGGTAAAACCTGTGAAGAGTTGGCCAATTGGACAGAAATAAATTCTGGTCTTTTGCTGTTTTTCTTTCTAGTTTATGTACCTTATCATTCTAGGATACATAATTATGTAAAGACCATAAAAGTGTATCATATTCCTTAGCCAAGGACAAGATGCTTTAATGGCAATTTTTATATTTATTCTTCTTAATCTTGTAAGAAATGTCAAAGCCAAGAAAAAGTATTACCATACTTCACTCTGACCACTCACTTGAGCTTAATTTCTCTGTTACATATGAACTCTTGAAGCACTTTATACAACTAAATGAAGATAATACAGCAAAACAGGAGAAAGGGTGATCAACCAGTAGCTATAAGAAGGTGACAGAGATTCAGAGAGAGCTGAGATTGTTGAAACTAAATGGTATGATGCACTAACAGAGGATGAAGTAAAAATGAGGGAAAACATGTGGTTGGCTTCTAGCCTTAACTCTAGTTCACCTCTAATGAGGCTCAAAATCTGCTGAAGACTTTGGACCCTCTTACCCCCAGTTTCAATAATGTATCTGGCTCTCCTGCTGATTCACCTCCCCAGCTCTCTCCTCCTCACTGCTGAGCCCACTGGACACTCATCTGCAGTCTCAGCTCTGTCTCAGCTTCTGAGATTCATCTTACTTAGGTAATTTGGCATTAATTCATCCCAGCACAGTGGTTCTCAATGTTATCTGAATAATAGAGACTTCTAAGTAAGCCCCACACCCAACTTATACCCTAGACCGACTGAATCTGGGGTGGGAATCTGAACTCACGGTTGTCAAAGCTCCCCAAGTAATTCCAATTTGCATCCAAGATTGGGAAACACAGGGGCTAGCTCCTGATTCTGATCACAAAATTTTTATCCTGATGATAAATTTTTACACCAGTAAATGGGTTTCTGAAAATTTGTAAAGACTAATTGTACCCATTTGTACTCTAGTTGCAGTAACTAGTTGTATGCCTTACCCTGTGGGCTAGAGTTCCAACTTTAATATTCTGGCCAGTAACTCAGCTCTTCTAAGATGAGGTTCTTTTTCCCTCTCCTCTCCCCCGCTCCCCTCGCCTCCATGCCCCTTTCCTCCCGTCTCCTCCCTCCCCCCTCCCCTCCCCCTCCCTTCCCCTTCTCTCTTCTCTCCTCTAGTTAGCACCATCAAACCTGGACTCCAACCTAACTGCCTGTCACACTACCGAGAATGCAATGGTACAATCTCGGCTCACTGCAGCTTCCACCTCCCGTGTTCAAGTGATTCTCCTGCCTCGGCCTCCCAAGTAGCTGGGATTACAGGTGCCTGCCACCACAACCAGCTGATTTTTTGTATTTTTTAGTAAAGACAGGGTTTTACCATGTTGGTCAGGCTGGTCTCGAACTCCTGACCTCAAGTGATCCACCTGCCTCGGCCTACCAAAGTGCTGGAATTACAGACGTGAGCCACTGTGCCCTGCCCAGAAAAATATATATATATTTTTTATTACTAGAAGCAATACTTACGTATTATTTAACAAAATACTTAATAAGCCACTTAAGGTGAGATCTGAAGCTGGGTCAGTCCTACTCAAAACCAAGAAGGGGAGAGAGAGAGAGGTAAACCGTTCTACATTAGAGGGGAAGAAGAAATTTTGAAAATGAAAGTGAATGAGCCACATAGAAGGAGAGGGAGAAATAAACCAGAGTGACATGTGCAGCAAAAGCATTACATAGACTGAAATATCCCACAGGGCACAGTAAGTGAAGACTTTGAATAACAGAGATACATGATATATGTGATGTTTGCTTTGAATTCATTTACACTACAGACCATATTATGTACGTAATTTTCATAAACTAGTATAAACCTGTATGTGTATATATTCAGGGACAGTTTAAGAATTCAAACAATACAAGAGTATAAAATAAAAAGTAAAATTCCTGTTTTCAGCCAAACTCCAATGGAAATCATTCCTAACAGTTTCTTGGGTACCCTCCAAATATTTTCTGTGCATATGTAAAAATATATATGGATAGCATTTATTTTTAAAATAATTAATTCTACATAGGTTCAAACAGTGGTTTTTAAAAAGATGTACCATTTAAATTAAGACAACATGATGATCTGATAATTTTAATGTCTTTTATGATATTTATCCAATGTATGGTAAGGACTTGGAGCCCAACCTTGCTTGTCAACTTCCTTGGATGATGAGTTGAGGTTTGGTAGCCACATTTTCCTCCTATAAAATGTGATGGGATGTTCTACTGGAAACCTAGGTTTTTGACATTCTGTTCCAAAATCATACCTACATGAGATATCTTCAAAGCATGGCAGGTACAGCAGATGGGACTAGAAGGCCCAGAAGAAAACAAAGGTATTTTTAAATCGGTTTACCCCATATTGGGTAGTTTGAAACTATACCCATTATCCCCCAAATCTTTCAAATTTTGTTCTCAATTCCTCTAAGTATTTAATCACAAAACACTTTGCCAGGCTGAGACTTCTTTTGCTTTCAGATTCTGACTTTTAATATGTATAAAATTATATAATGCCCATTTAAGTGAGTTGAAGCATAGATGTTCTGCAAAAACTTTATTTCTAACAAATGGAAAAGAAAATCTTCTCTTGAAAATTTTATAGAGTAAATCACCTAGTAAAACATATTGGGGTACCTGAGATTTTTCTCAAGAGAGTTACTAAGTAGCTCTTCTCCTCATCCAAGGAGATAAGTCTATGATGATGCCCAATACTGAGTGGAAACAAGACTTTGGTGTGGGAGAAATTACGTTGTTCTTTGTCCAGAACTTTATAGTGGATGCTGTTTCTATGTGTGGCACTAAAGTTAGTTTTTTCTCAGCAGTAACATCCTGGTGAGATGGAAGACAAAAAGACAATGTAAAATTGGCAAGTTATGTAAGAACTGCTTAGAACAGAAAGATTTTTGTCCCTTTCTACTCTACTTGCAGTGACCATGAAACTCAAGAGCATGTCCCCATCTTCCCAAAGAAAGCATCTTCCAAAAGTAAGTTGGAGTTGGAGAGCAAAGCGGTGGAGGAGACATAGGGTATATTCGGTTCATAGTTATGAATCATCCGTATTATGAAAAGAGACTTTATGGTCAATGAAAACTGCAGTATTTAAATGAAAATTGTTGTCATATGTTTCCCTAAGTAGAAGCAGAATAATACTCACCATTTATTCAGCACCAGCTATGTGCCAGGCACTGTGCTATGTGGTTTAGATACACAATTTTCTCTAAAACTACAAACAACCCTGCAAAACAAATGTTATGGTCTTCTTTTTAAAGATAAGAAAATTGAAGCTGAGAGAGCTTAATCAATTTGCTCACAATCACTGGGGATAAATGGTGGAACTGGAATTCAAATTTAGGTTTCTGAAATTCAAAAAGCATGTGCTGTAGTCCTTATCATGTCAATAATATATGGCTCGAAGACCACAAAAAAAATTAAAAAGTATTACAACCCAAACAAACATATTCATAGGTGTTCTAATTCCATCTTTCAACCCAATTAGGCAGCAAGAATAAGAGAGAAGTTATAAACGGAAGGATTAAAAGACATAAGGAGAGTTAGGATAATAATTATTATTTCATACTAATGGAAGTGGGGAGAGGTACATTAGCAATTCTCAGGCATACCTCAGAAAAGATACGTAAAGCACTAGATACAGCAGTCATCTCTGTGTTTTTAAAAAAAGTAGAACAGAATGCTGAGCATGAATCTCTTTTTGTGTTCCCAAGTGACAGCGTTTTATGCATTGTTGCTTTCTTGAGGTTACAGAACAGAAAAGTACAGAATTTATCCTCTTGTCTTTGTATTTGCATTTTTCAGAATTATGTGAGCGCAGACAGAATTATCTAGATGCAGACAGAATAAAGGCAAAGAATGCCTACACTGAAAATCCTCTGGGAAACAATAAATAGTAATCAGAGTAAATCTACAAAATGTATCCTAGACAAACACACCAAAAGAGTACACACTTTTGGCAGATTTGTGCACCTTTACTCATCTAAATATAGAGAAAGACACAAAACTATTTTCTCATTTATCCTCAAAATTTTCCTTTGAATTAGGAAATTCTTTACAGTAAGGAAAACTAAAGCACAGTAGTTATAAAATATTGAGTTTCACGTTAGATTCCATACTGTTTTTGTGTTTGGCTGGTTTGTATTTGGGTTTTGCTTTGTTTTAAACGATTATCATCTCTTTTTTAAAAAATGACATTTGAATGCTGAGATTACTATGCTTAAATAATCTCCAGATATCTGGATGAAAAATTAAGCATGTACATAGTTATTTGGCTATAATTAGTCAGAAGTGATTCTAAAATTATGCATTTTTTAAGCCATTTATTTTATATCTATTATATGCAGTCAACAAAGGACAATAGGAGACAGAAAGGATAATAAGATTGTATGCCTTCCGTAAAGAAGCTCAGAATCAATAAACATAGCAAAGGTGAATATATATTATAATAATAATATAATTGTTATAGTACTTATAGGAACTATAGCAAAAAATAGGAAAAAAAATTACAAGCAGCCAGGAGATCAAGAGTAGCTTGATGAAAAAACATTTGAGTTGGGTCTAGAAAGGTGGAAATTATTGGATACAGGCAAAAAGGGGAATAAAAAAAAAGCAGCATTCAGAAGCATGAAATAGTAGAGGGATGAAGCTGGGAAAATTTAAAGCAGATTTGGGATATGGCATATATTCTACTTAAATTTTAGTCCAATATATGTGTTGAGAATATTCTCAGAAAAGCAAATTTGGTTCCAAATTTGAAGGCTTGCAAAAATTTGAAGGCTTGCAAGGGTTGACTGCATAGATAATTATGAGGAATACAAAGAGTAGAGGTGGGGCTTTTTGTTGTTGTTGTTGTGGAAGGAATGCAATGATTTCCATCTTTAGACACTAAGAGCACTGTGTCATGTAGGCTCAACTTTACCAGTGTAGAAGAAAATATAATTTACCAGGACCTGAGTCATATTTGGTAGACAGGAAAATAAAACAAAATAGAAATGCCATAACAAAACTATGCAGTAGCAAGGGCCCAGCTGAGATTGATAGCATGAGAGAATATGGGAGCCAACAGTACCATTTTGTGACTTTATTCAACAAAGTTGGAACACAGAAATAAGCAATGTCATTATCATTAATGTCAAGACTACAAAGAATTTTAGGATGCCACAAAAAAATATTGAAGAGACATATCAAGAAGCCTGGCCTGGTTAAGAATGCAAGTGAAGGGCCGGGCGCAGTGGCTCACGCCTGTAATCCCAGCACTTTGGGAGGCCGAGGCGGGTGGATCACGAGGTCAAGAGATCGAGACCATCCTGGTCAACATGGTGAAACCCTGTCTCTACTAAAAATACAAAAAATCAGCTGGGCATGGTGGCACATGCCTGTAATCTCAGCTACTCAGGAGGCTGAGGCAGAAGAATTGCCTGAACCCAGGAGGCGGAGGTTGCGGTGAGCCGAGATCGCGCCATTGCACTCCAGCCTGGGTAACAAGAGCGAAACTCCGTCTCAAAAAAAAAAAAAAAAAGAATGCAAGTGAATGCACAGAGTCATTTAACACAAGTCATATGAATGGCTTAGAGAATAGTGGGGAGTCTGTGACTTGGGGATCATAAAAGGGAAGAACAGAAGCAGTAGGCATGAGGGAAGAGAAAAAAGTGACGAAGACCCTAAGATAAAATATTGGCCACAGAACATTATTTCAAAATATGTGTATTCCAATAGTGAGGATAAAAACACAAGTTTTTATTTATAGTGGAAAAAGCAGAAGAAAAACTCAGAGAAGATTGAAGGGCTTTTGCAAAGCAAAATGCAGCAAATCACAGAGGATAAGAAGGAGAAGTTGTAGGATACAGCAGGTATGGAAAGAGCTTTAGTGGAATAAGTACAGGTACCATAAGAAGAAAAGGAGGTGCTGAGGAAAAAAGTTAAAAGTTCCAAACAGGGAACTGCTATATGGGTGAATTTTTTTAAATTAAAGGTTTGGAGACTTTATTAGTCCTGGTGGATGAACTGAAATCATATAACAAAAGACCACAAACTGGTGGCTTAAACAAAAGCAAGGTATTGTCTCATTGGTCTAGAGCCTATACGTCTGAGAGATCAAGGTGTTGGCCAGGTTGGTCCCTTCTAAAAACCGTGAGGGAAAAGCTATTCCACATCTCTTGCCTAGCTTCTGGTGGTCTATTGGCAATCTTTGATATTATTTGTCCTGTAAAAGCATTATCCTATCTCTGCCTCTGCCTTCATCTTCACATGGTGTTCTCTGTGTGTGTGTGTGGAGGGGGGGTGTATGTCTGTGTGTGTGTGTGTTTAAATTTCTCCATTTTATAATGACATGAGTCATATTAGAGCTCCACTCTACTCCAGCATGACCTCATCTAAACTAGTTACATCTGCAAGCACCTTTATCCAAATAAGGTCATATTTTGAGTACTGGGGTTAGTACTTCAACATACAAACCTTCAGAGAATACATTTCAATCTGTAACAGGGCACTTAGCATAACGTTGGTGGATTTGGAGCTGCAAGATTCAGTCTCCTTAAGGATTGTTAGGTTTTGATATCACCTCACAGTTTCAAACACTGGGGAAGAAGTAGGTAAAGGTGAACTACTGCATGTTTGGCCTCACACGAAGCCTTTGGATAACTGACTGCAGTTTTTGCATTTTTCTGGATGCTTAGATATTCATACATTCACAAATACAACCTGTGTGCATATAACTGTCTGCTCAAATGACTGTATACAAGTCATTCAAGTGTGAAGTGTAGAGGTGGAAATAATGCAAAGGAAGGCAAATTTGTAATATGATAATCCACAAGACAAGCATTACCATTCCATGCTGAATTCCTGAGATGTTCTCTCTGCAAGTCTGAAAGAGGAGTTCAGCCTTAGGCCATAAGACAATCAATAAAAGGTTTATGAACTGTAATTAAAACATGTCAAGATCTAGAAGTTATTGAAGACAAATGGTCCTTCCTTGAAGATGTTTCTCAAAGATAGAATATGTGATAGTCCTAGGAGACAAGAAATCAGTTCTAGAAAAATCTTAGCCTAATAATCTTTCAAGAAAAATTGACAACATTCAAAATGCCAAGGTTTTTAATAATCCAGAAAAATACTCACCTTTTATGCCTTTGATTTTCCAAAGAATTCCTCAAAAGTAAGTACTAAAAATTTAATGTTAAAAATACTTGCCCTTTAGAATTCCAAAAAATAGTAACAAAAAGATGATAGATAAAACTCCCTTGGGGGAAGTGGTGGTTGTGGGAGCAGCTTCAGCAGACTTAAATGTTCCTGCCTGCCAGCTTTGAAGAGAGCAGTGGATCTCCCAGCACAGCACTGGAGCTCTGCTAAGGAACAGACTGTCTCCTCAAGTGGGTCCCTGACCCCATGCCTCCTGACTGGGAGACACCTCCCAGCAAAAGTTGACAGACACCTCATACAGGAGAGCTCTGGCTGGCATTTGGCGGGTGCCCCTATGGGACAAAGCTTTCAGGGGAAGAAACAGGCAACAATCTTTGCTATTCTGCAGCCTCTGCTGGTGATACCCAGGCAGACAGGGTCTGGAGTGGACCTCCAGCAAAGCAGACCTGTAGCAGAGAGGTCTGACTGTTAGAAGGAAAACTAACAAACAGAAAGAAATACCATCAACATCAACAAAAAGGATGTCCACACAGAAATTCCATCCAAAGGTCACCTACATCAAAGACGAAAGGTAGACAAATCCAGGAAGATGAGGAAAAACCAGCAGAAAAAGTCTGAAAATTCTGAAAACAAGAACGCCTCTTCTCCAAAGGATCACAACTCCTCGCCAGCAAGGGAACAAAACAAGATGAAGAATGAGTTTGATTAATTGACGCAAGTAGGCTTCAGAAGGTGGGTAATAACAAACTCCTCTGAGCTAAAAAAGCATGTTCTAACCCAATGCAAAAAAAAAAAGCTAAGAACTTTGAAAAGGGGTTAGATGAATTGGTAACTAGAACAATCAGTCAAAGAAGAACATAAGTGACCTGATGGAGCTGAAAAACATAGCACAAGAACTTTGTGAAGCATACACAAGTATCAATACTGAATCGATCTAGCAGAAGAAAGGATATCAGAGATTGAAGATCAACTTAATGAAATAAAGCATGAAGACAAGATTCAAGCAAAAAGAATGAAAAAGAATGAAAAAAGCCTCCAAGAAATATAAGACTATGTAAAAAGACCAAACCTACATTTGATTGGTGTACCTGAAAGTGACAAGCAGAATGGAAGCAAGTTGGAAAACACTCTTCAGGATATTATCCAGGAGAATCTCCCCAACCTAGCAAGGCAGGCCAACATTCAAATCCAGGAAATACATAGAATACCACAAAGATACTCCTTGAGAAGAGCAACCCCAAGACACATAATCATCAGATTCACCAAGGTTGAAATGAAGAAAAATGTTAAGGGCAGTCAGACAGAAGGGTCAGGTTACCCACAAGGGGAAGCCCACCAGACTCAGTCAGACAGAAGGGTCAGGTTACCCACAAGGGGAAGCCCACCAGACTAACAGCTGATCTCTCTGCAGAAATCCTACAAGCCAGAAGAGAGTGAGGGCCAATATTCATCATTCTTATAGAAAAGAATTTTCAACCCAGAATTTCATATCCAGCCAAACTAAGCTTCATAAGCGAAGAAGAAATAAAATCCTTTATAGACAAGCAAATGCTGAGAGATTTTAACACCACCAGGCTGTGTTACAAGAGGCTACTGAATGAAGTACTAAATATAGAAAGGAAAACTGGTGCCAACCACTGCAAAAACATACAAAATGGTAAAGATCATCGACAGTATGAAGAAACTGCATCAACTAACAGGCAAAATAACAAGTTAGTATCATAATGACAGGATCAAAATCACATATAACAATATTAACCTTAAGTGTAAATGGGCTAAATGCCCCAATTAAAAGACACAGACTGGCAAATTGGATAGTCAAGACCCATTGGTGTGCTGTATTCAGGAGACTCATCTCACGTGCAGAGACACACATAGGCACAAAATAAATGGATGGAGGAAGATTTACCAAGCAAATGGAAAGCAAAAAAAGCAAGAATTGCAATCCTAGTCTCTGATAAAACAGACCTTAAACTAACAAAGATCAAAAAAGACAAAGAAGGGCATTACATAATGGTAATGGGATCAATGCAACAAGAAGAGCTAACTATCCTAAATATATACACACCCAATATAGGAGCACTCAGATTCATAAAGCAAGTTCTTAATGACCTACAAAAAGACACAGACTCCCACATAATAATATTGGGAAACTTTAACACCCCACTGTCAATATTAGACCAATTAATGAAACAGAAAATTAACAAGGATATTCAGGACTTGAACTCAGCTCTGGACCTAGCAGACCTAATAGATATCTACAGAACTCTCCATCCCAAATCAACAGAATATACATTCTTCTGGGCACCACATCACACTTATTCTAAAATTGATCACATGACTGAAAGTAAAACACTTTTCAGCAAATCCAAAAGAACAGAAATCAAAACAGTCTCTCAGACCACAGTGCAATTACAGTAGAATTCAGGATTAAGAAACTTACTCAAAGCTGCACAACTACATGGAAACTAAACAACCAAATAGATTGACCTCTAGCCAGACTAATGAAGAAAAGAGAAAAGAATCAAATAGACACAATAAAAAATGACAAAGGGGATATCACCACTGATCCCACAGAAATATAAACTACTATCAGAGAATACTATAAAGAATTCTATGCAAATAAACTAGAAAATCTAGAAGAAATTGATAAATTCCTGGACACATACACCTTCCAAAGACTAAACTAGGAAGAAGTCAAATCCCGGAATAGACCAGTAACAAGTTCTGACATTGAGGCAATAATTAATAGCCTACCAATCAAAAAATGCCCAGGACCAGATGGAATCACAGCCAACTTCTACCAGAGGTACAAAGAGGAGTTGGTACCATTGCTTCTGAAACTACTCCAAACAATACAAAAAGATGGACCCCTCCGTATCTCATTTTATGAGGCCACCATCATCCTGATACCAAAACCTGGCAGACACACAACAAAAAAAGAAAATTTCAGGTCAATATCCCTGATGAATATCAATGCAAAAATCCTCAATAAAATATTGGCAAACCAATACTAGCAGCACATCAAAAAGCTTATCCACCACGGTCAAATCGGCTTCATCCCTGGGATGCAAGGCTGGTTCAACATATGTATATCAATAAATGTAATCCATCACATAAACAGAACCAAAGACAAAAACCACATGATTATCATGATTATCTCAGTAGTTCCAGAAAAGGCCTTTGATAAAATTCAACACCCCTTCATGCTAAAAACTCTGAATAAACTAGGTATTGATGGAACATATCTCAAAATAATAAGAGCTATTTATGACAAACCCACAGCCAATATCATACTGAATTGGCAAAAGCTGGAAGCATTCACTTTGAAAACCAACACAAGACAAGGGTGCCTTCTCTCACCACTCCTACTCAACATAGTATTAGAAGTTCTTGCCAGGGCAATCAGGCAAGAGAAAGAAATAAAGAATATTCAAATAGAAGGCGAGAAAGTCAAATTGTCTCTGTTTGCAGATGACACAATTGCATATTTAGAAAACCTCATCGTCTCAGCCCAAAATCTCCTTAAGCTGATAAGCAACTTCAGCAACTTGACCAAGTCCCAGGATACAAAATCAACATGCAAAAATCACAAGCATTCCTATACACCAATAACAGACAAACAGAGAGCCAAATCATGAGTGAACTCCCATTCACAATTGCTACAAAGGGAATAAAACATCTAGGATTACAACTTACAAGGGATGTGAAGGACCTCTTCAAGGAGAACTACAAATCACAGCACAAGGAAATAAGAGAGGACATAAACAAATGGAAAAACATTCCATGCTCATGGATAGAAAGACTAAATATTGTGAAAATGGCCACACTGCCCAAAGTAATTTATACATTCAATGCTATCCTCATCAAACCACCATTGACTTTCTTCACAGAATTTGCAAAAACTACTTTAAATTTCATATGGACCCAAAAAATAGTTCGAATAGCCAAGACAATCCTGAGCAAAAAGAACAAAGATGGAGGCATCAAGCTACCTGACTTCAAACTATATGCAAAGCTACAGTAACCAAAACAGCATGGTACTGATACCAAAATAGATATACAGACCAATGAAACATAATAGAGGCTTCAGAAATAACATTACACATCTACAACCATCTCATTTTTGACAAACCTGACAAAAACAAACAGTGTGGAAAGGATTCCCTATTTAATAAATGGTGTTAGGAAAACTGGCTAGCTATATGCAGAAAGCTGAAACTGGACCCCTTCCTTATACCTTATACAAAAATTAATTCAAGATGTATTAAAGAGTTAAATATAAGACCTAAAACCATAAAATCCCTAGAAGAAAAGCTAGACAATACCATTCAGGACATAGGCATGGGCAAAGACTTCATGACTAAAACACCAAAAGCAATGGCAACAAAAGCCAAAATTGACTAATGTGAACTAATTAAACTAAAGAGCTTCTGCACAGGCAAAGAAACTATCATCAAAGTGAACAGGCAACCTACAGAATGGGAGAAAATGTTTGTCTCTCCCATCTGACAAAGGGCTAATATCTAGAATCTACAAAGAACAAAAACAAATTTACAAGAAAAAAAACAAACAATCCCATCAAAAAGTGGGCAAAGGATATGAACAGACACTTCTCAAAAGAAGACATATATGAGGCCATCAAACATGAAAAAAAGCTCATTATCACTGGTCATTAGAAAAATGCAAATCAAAACCACATTGAGATACCATGTCACACCTGTTAGAATGGTGATCATTAAAAAGTCAGGAAGCAACAGATGCTGTAGAGGATATGGATAAATAGGAACACTTTTACACTGTTGGTGGGAGTCTAAATTAGTTCAACCATTGTGGAAGACAGCATGGTTATTGCTCAAGGATCTAGAACCAGAAATTCCATATGACCCAGTAACCTCATTACTGGTTATATAACCAAAGGATTATAAATCATTCTACTATAAAGTCATATGCATATGTATGTTTATTGCAGCACTGTTCACAACAGCAAAGATTTGGAACCAACCCAAATGTCCATCAATGATAGACTGGATAAAGAAAATGTGGCACATATACACCATGGAATAGTATGCAGCCATAAAAAAGGATGAGCTCATGTCCTTTGCAGGGAAATGGATGAAGCTGGAAACCATCATTCTCAGCAAACTAACACAGGAACAGAAAATCAAACACCACATGTTCTTTCTCATAAGTGGGAGTTGAATAATGAGAACACATGGACACAGAGAGGGGAACATCACGCACCAGGGCCTGTCATGGGGTGGGGGAGTAGGGGAGGGATAGCATTAGGAGAAATACTTAATGTAGACGATGGGTTGATGGGTGCAGCAAACCACCATGGCTTGTGTATACCCATGTAACAAACGTGCACGCTCTGCACATGTATCCCAGAACATAAAATATAATAAATATTAATAATAATAATGATGATAACAAAAAGGTTAAAGTAAATATTAGACCTAAAATGTCATGACCTTTGAAACTGTTGCTACAAGTCTAATAGAAGGTGATATGAAAAATTTTATTTTTCATTTTCATTTTTTTAATGACTTCTCATTTTGTCATCTTCATAGTAATTTGAAAGGTGCCCCTTACATGGCATTTAGTAAAACAGGTTATTAAGCTCGAGCACAATGAACCTAGCATACTCTGCCTCTCACGTCTCACCTACTCACCTTTATGTTTGAGCTAACTTCCCACTACTGCCTTTGTTCCCAATATATGTAGCGTTCCTGGAACTTTCAAAATATCACAGATTTTACTCACATATGTATTTGTAAAAATTGTTTAATTCCTGCTTCTCTGCATTAGATTCTAAAGTTCACCAAAGTGGGTGAAGGGAAAATGTCTTTTTTGTTCACCATTGTATCCCCTGTGCAAATAGGTATTCCACAAATATTTTTGCAAAAAAATGAATAAACAAAGATTTTAAGGCAGCAGGACTAAATAGAAAACCTTATTTACTCTAAGTTGTTTGACTAGTTCTAATAAGAAAAGGGAATATAATGTATATCTGTTTTATAATATTCTGTATTCATCTACTTTTTCTTAAATCTCCCACCATTTGCAGGCCTTCAATTTCCACAGGAAATACTGGAGTCAATATCAGGGCTTCAAAAGGAACACTTGGCACAATAACCACTTCATCAGTAGGATCCAAGGATCCCACTCAAGCAGCCAATTTCATGCTTTTCACACAACTCCAGAATGTTGCAATCCCCCATTAGAGGACCAAAGTGGAAGAATAAATCACTTTTCCCAGATTTTAGCACCTAACTATATAAAAATAGATAGGCTGCCCACTAATTCTAGAGAAAACACAAAGATGGTATTCACCAACAGTTAAAGTCATGAAAAACAAGCTTTTACTCCACTATTTTGGAATATCAGTTAGAAAAATAATCACTTAACAGGTCCTTACAATTCTTGTCTGGATAGGTTTTTGACTTGTAAAATGCCTTTCAATGTAATTGAAATGAATCATTCATTTCTTTTTTTTTTTTAATTGCATTTTAGGTTTTGGGGTACATGTGAAGAACATGCAAGATCGTGGCATAGGTGCATACGTGGCAGTGTGATTTGCTGCCTTCCTCTCCTTCACCTATATGTGGTGTTTCTCCCCATGCTATCTCTCCCCAACTCCCCACCCCCCATTGTCCCTCCCCTACTTCCCCCAACAGACCCCAGTGTATAGTGCTCCCCTCCCTGTGTCCATGTGTTCTCATTGATCAACACCCGCCTATGAGTGAGAATCATTCATTTCTTATGGAACCATTCTACACTTGAGATTACATACAACAATGAATTGTAAAAATTAATTTCCCCTGAAGAGGGAAATTTAATATGTACATACATGTGTGTGCGCACACACACACACACACACCCCTTTGTTTTCTATCCAATGAAATTTGGAAACTTAGGAAAACATGTTTCTGTATCACAGCTCTGTTATAAGCTTTTCTATGCAAGATGAAAACCACTTTCCCCTGGTTTATCCCTGAGGAGAAAAGCAAACGTTTAAGGGACATATCTACTCTAGAGTAAGCAGTCTAAATGCAATGGGGGCATACATGACCTTTGTAATTCAAGCCATACCAATCTATGGTGATGACGGTGGGAATGAGGAGTAGGGAAAGAGAATGATCTAATAAGTAAAATAAAACAGTAGTAACCAAAGATCTATAACAATATTTGTATTCAAACAATGAACAAGTTAGTTGAAATTATAGATGAGTCATATTTGACAAGGCATTTGTAAGATTCTCTACGACAGCTTAAAATATCATTTGTAATGTATACTCCATTTAATTGTCAAACGATTTAGGGCAGCTTACAATAAAAGGAGATCATAAGTAAACAGGTAATTAAATATGAAAATGGAGATCACAACCATGAAATGGAAAGGTATTTGCAGGATAGTGGTTTAAAAATAAGGTAATTACTAAAAATTGAGCACTGAATTTGATTCTGAGTGTTCTCATAGACAATGCAAAAATGGAAACTTAATGGTTGTTTAGCCCTTCTTGATTAAAAATCTCATCTCAATTGCATAAGGGGAAGAAAATCATCTTTCTTTCTCATCCTAAGTTCCATGAGAAATTTCCTACATGCCTTCTTATACAAATGGGAGATTAGATGATAACATAATGAACTCTTTCAAAGTGATTCTGAAAAATGTAAAAATGTTTTTCATTAACTATTTTTTATTTCACCCTGTTATAAAATGGATATTAAAGCAGAATTCATTGAAAGTATTTCTCAGGGTAGCTAAATTAATACAGTCCAAATATTTACTCTGGAGTCATCCAAGTAACTGCAAGGGACAGAACTGATAGACCATAGAAAAATGTCATTCAAACTGCTTTAAGCCCGGGAAAACTATTCCAGATTACTGAGAAACTAGACGTGTAAAACATAAAAGTATCGCTGTTCTGACTGAAGATGGGACAGGGAAAGTCTGAGACACTACCTTTCAGCTTCCCTGTTTACTCCTCCACCCCTGTCTCTGGTCAGCTCCAAGGATCTAGTAGCCCTCAGACTGGAATACAGATGCACTGTGTATTACAAAAGAGAAACTCACATTCATGGGTACATATAAAAAGGGAGCAGCACATTCCCCTGAAAGGTATCACTAACAGGCTGCCAAACAAAAGTATGTTTCTGAAGAATGCTCTACATAAAACAAAATAAATCAGTATGAAAGTAATTTCCATATGAGTGCTCATGAGTTTAAGACAGAGTTTTTAAAAATAAAATATACAGGCTTTTCCCCTAGATTTATAAGACATTGGTAATTATTGCTAAAAAATTGGAAGATTCAGAGACCACAAAAATTAAAATGATAAAAAATGCTATTTCTCAAAGAAAAACAATAACATTTTATTATATTTTCTTTTTTGTATGCACCCATACGTACTCTGAAAAAGAGATTAGGATGAATGCACTTCCTGGAAACCTGTTATTTTTATATATCATATATATTTTCTACTTTATTAAGTATTCTTCCAAACTATCATTTTTCATGTCCTCATGAACATTGTACAGTTGAAACAATCTTGTCAATATCCAACATCTGGCCACATAGTTTATCTGTACAGTTTCTGTATCACCAACTGTCCTACAATGAACATCTCTAGGAGATACATCTTTGCTTTCTTTCATAACAAGGTTGTAGAAACTCATTTTTGAATCAAACAGCAAGCCATGTTTAAGTATTTTGATGCCATAATCAGTTTGCCCTCAAAACAAAACAAAAAAAGAAAGTCGTAGAAATGTACAATTGCAGCAGGTTTGCCTCCTTAGACAGCAAATTCTTAAATGGAAGTTAATGTACTAGATGTTTACTAAAGAGAGCTTTTAGAATCAACTTCTGTGGAAGGAAGGATTGAGCAGAAGCAGCAAGCCAACAACAAAAGCTCAACAGTAACTCTCAGCTGACTCCATGGGGAGCTCTGAAACTCTTGACAATTCTTCAGAATTGTCCTGAATTGGGCTGAAATAACTAGGGATTTATACATCTCCATTTCTTCCACTGAGGCAATCCCTGAATCCCAGCAGATAAGACAGTTCTAGCAGCTAGCTCAACAAGTGCTCCACTGAACGAGGACATGGGCCACACATCACAATGTCCCCCACAGTAATATCCCCAGCACTGTATGAGCAGGTCTGGCTCCCCTCACTTTGATATATTTTGGTTATAATTAACTATTTCATTCCCATCATTGGAAAGGTCAATAAGGGTGTCTTGTTGGTTGGCAATTTGGTGTTTTTGTAAATAAGTTGTTTATTTTTTACTTTTGCCCATTTTCCTATTACGGTGATTTGCTGGGTGGCTGGCGGAGGTTGATTTTTTTTTTTTTTTTTTTAAAAGCTATTTACATGCTAAGAATATTAACCCTCTTGAAAACAATGAAAATATACTTACTCAGCCTATATTTGTATCCAACGTTATTACAATATTTGATGACAGAAACTTACAATAATATTGAAAAAAATTCATGCATGGGAATTTTCTTTGTGAGAAATGAACATTTCTTATTTTTGTCCCTGATGTGTTACTGTCTTTGTGTATTTCTTATAGATTTATATAGTCATTGAAATATCTTTTGTTGAAGTGACAGATTCCAGGCCCCTTCCTCCTCCCCGTCCTCCGGGACTGAACGCCACACACGTCCTCACACCCTCTTCCCCCCTCACACCCAGGCTAGCGACGCGACCATGAGGCCCCGGAGGTTCTTCAGAAGAGGATGAAGCCATTCAAGCAGGTTTCACCAGCCCCAGTCCCAGGCGGGGCTAGCAAAGGTGGTGGAGAAGAGCCCGGGAAGCTGCCGGAGCCGGCAGAAGAGGAATCCCAGGTTTTGCACGGAACTGGCCACTGTAAGTGGTTCAATGTGCGCATGGGATTTGGATTCATCTCCATGATAAACCGAGAGGGAAGTCCCTTGGATATTCCAGTCGATGTATTTGTACACCAAAGCAAACTATTCATGGAAGGATTTAGAAGCCTAAAAGAAGGAGAACCAGTGGAATTCACATTTAAAAAATCTTCCAAAGGCCTTGAATCAATATGGGTAACAGGACCTGGTGGGAGCCCCTGTTCAGGAAGTGAAAGAAGACCTAAAGGGAAGACTCTACAGAAAAGAAAACCAAAGGGAGATAGATGCTACAACTGTGGTGGCCTTGATCATCATGCTAAGGAATGTAGTCTACCTCCTCAGCCAAAGAAGTGCCATTACTGTCAGAGCATCATGCACATGGTGGCAAACTGCCCACATAAAAATGTTGCACAGCCACCCGCGAGTTCTCAGGGAAGACAGGAAGCAGAATCCCAGCCATGCACTTCAACTCTCCCTCGAGAAGTGGGAGGCGGGCATGGCTGTACATCACCACCATTTTCTCAGGAGGTTAAAGCAGAGATCTCAGAACGACCAGGCAGGTCACCTCAAGAAGCTTCCTCCACAAAGTCATCTGCGGCGCCAGAAGAGCAAAGCAAAAAGGGGCCTTCAGTTCAAAAAAGGAAGAAGACATAATAGTTCTTCTTCATGTGTTCTTTCCTTTACCCGGTTGCAAAGTCTACCTCATGAAAGTACAGGGGAACAGTATTTCATAAGCAGTAGCTGACCTAGGATTTTAACTACTATTGGGGAACTGTGAATTTTTTAAACAGACAAATCACTCTAAGCAAATTACATTTGAGCAGGGTGTCATGTTTTATGTTACTTCAGAGAATAAGATACTATGTCTATCAATATGTGCATGTGTGAGAGGGAGAGAGCCTGAGTCTGTGTGTGTGTACTTGAGGGTTTTTATATAGGAGTATATACACATATATAAAGAGCCTTCATCTTTATATATTTGTGTATAGATCAAAGCACACACCCTCCCTCATATAGTTGGACATTTCCAATAATTGAAAATCCAAGTGAAGCATTATAGATAGTTTTAAAATTAACCCACTGGAGTTTTCTTGATATACCACTTCTTTTCTATTATATAAAAATAAAAACATGACTGTTACCTTTTGTGTGAACCAAAGGATACTTCAGATCTCACAGCTGCCAATCATGCGGTACTAAAGGTTTTTAAGACATCCAGTTCTCCCAAATTTGGGATTGCCTCTTTTTCTTGAAATCTCTGAAGTGGTATTTTTTCCCCCTTTTTGAAGGCAGTACCTTAACTTCATATGCCTCTGACTGCCATAAGCTTTTTTGATTCTGGAGTACATAAGTCCAGAAGAGACAATGAATGTGTAATTTGTGCCGATATTTCACTGTTTTTAATTCTATGTTTGATTGTAAAAATTAGATGCCTATTAAGAGAAATGAAGGGGATGATAATCTTACTGACTTGTTTTCAGTAGTATTTTAATACCAGCTTATTGTAATCTTTTCCATGTTGTGAGGTTTGTAAGGGATTGTGTGGCAACAGCAGCTTCCCTTGGCTAAGTCAATCTTCTACCTGTTGCTTAGAGCAGGGAACTCTCCTTATTTACTACTGAAGACCTTAGAGAACTCCAGTTGTTTGGTGTATATTTTTGGTGGCTGTTTTTATTCCTTGTGGAGAGTTACCTAACTTGTTTCTAAAACAAACAAGCAGCACAGAAATGAATGAAATACTGGAGTTGAGAATGGAAATTAAGTGGATGTTCACAATTGCCGAATATATATGATCTGTGAATGATATGAAAAAGTGCATTGTTTAGTGGCAGGCATAAAGAGTGACAAGCCTGGGGCAGAGGTGCCAAACCTCTCCCACCAGAGAGCTAGATGTATTTTATACAGTAACTTTGATCTGTGGAAGTTACCTTCAAGGCTTATTCTGAAGTAACCTATATAGTAGATACAGGATAAACATTCAGTGCTAGAGAGAGAATCTTCTTTGGCTGCTTCTCAGTTAGAGTGATAAAGTGGCTAGAGCCCAGTCATAGTATTGGTCCCATTAGGTTTCAGTCATGAAAAAAAATTATTTTGGGGTCATCCTGGCTCTAGATGTTACGGGCAAATTTCTGAAACATCTGCAAGAAGGTCAGATGTTAATTATAGTGCTTAATATTGGGAGTAATATTAAGGATTATAATTATAATGTTTAGGCCTGTTGGTGTAAGCTCAGAGAATTAAACAAAAATAGCATGACTCAAATGAGACATACTCTGCTGAACAGTTTCTACTTCCTCTCCCGCCTGTCGTATCATGGGAGACGTGTATAGTTGCTGCTGTTTCAGCAAAAGCCACCATAAGAAGAACATGCCTCAGGTTGGGTTGCCAGTCCTTTACAACTCAGCTTGAATTTCACAACAGTGATTGTGAGAATCTGCGTGGTATACACTGAAATATCGGTGTGCTGTGATGCAAAGCTTACCTTTGACGATAATGAATGTGATATAACTGTAGAGAAGTACTTCCTTGCCTTATGTGAGGATTTCAAATTTATTTAAAGTATATAGACAAATCAAAGTGGCATTGCTCAATTTTTAGCAGGCATATATAAGCAGGCTAACAGTAAAATGCAAAACATGATAAGCATTGCTCAATTTTTAGCAGGTATAAAAAGCAGGTTAACAGTAAAAATGCAAAACATGATAGATAAGTCACTTTGAAAATTCAAACCAAAGTTCCTTCACCCTATGGAAATAGGAAATTATGGACTTGAAAATTGGGCATTTCCTGTTTATGAAAAGAAATTCAGAGCTAAAATCATGGTTTAAAAAAAAGAAACAGTTGAGAACTATGGTCCTTATGGGTGCAATTTGAAATCCTTTTCAGCATCTTACAAGACTGAACTACTAAGAGCACATACCAAACCTATCTTATAGTTGAAAGTTGGGGTTTATTTTTTATATAAGAGTATTATCACTATTACATAACATACTCAGGACAAAGAACTTTGCTCAGGGAACACACCATATAATATTTTTGTTGTTTCTTTACAGACTAGTCTACAGTCCTGCTCACTCAAAACAAACCAAATAACTTAGACCTTTATATAAGTATTATGTGCTGATGATAGTAACTACCTCTCAGTTTGACATGGATCAAAATTTTTGAATATCAGATATCAGTTATCCTATTTTTATTTCATGTGAAAACTCCTCTAAAGCAGATTCCAACTCCTTGCATACATGAGTATCACTGATGTGACCACATTATTCATTTACATAGGTAAAATATTCTGTTTACAGCAAAAGGCTACCTCACAGTTGATACATAACACACCTGTATGCTGTTCCAGACTTACAGGTGGCTGATAATTCTCTGGTACAGAACCTTTTAATCTGTATTACAAATAGCAATTCACAACTGCATGTTTCTGGCAAACACTTGTGAATAATGAAGCATCTCTTTTTAGTTAGCAAAGTCTCCAAACATTTCCTTAAAATTATCACGTATTTATTTTAAGGAATTATGGGCACTCTTCAACTTAAGCAAAACAGAACACCAAAGCAATCTTAGAAGCATCCCTTTGCCCAGAGGTGGAGTTTGGAAGAGGGTAGCAGGGAGAGGGGTTGGTGTATGCAGGTATTTATGCTAGGCAAACAGTTTAAAAGATGCCAGTGTCCTTCATTTACTGTCTGTGCTGCCCTGAAGCCAAGCATATTGCAGCATTATAGCCCCAGGCACATAACTAACTAGCACTGGCTTGCCAAGGAATGAAACGCAATGCCATTACTAGCTATTGAGGGAAAAGGGTCTGTGTGAAGCTTCAGTTGGCAGGGATTACTAATGGTGGGGCAGCAGGTCTATGAATTAAGTTATCTCTTGACCTCACCCTCATGTCAACGTAAATGTAATTCCTCAACAAGATCTACCAGTCTCTTAGCCCTGCAAGCTAATCATTTGCTACATGGCGGACGATAATGAAAACATTTTCATATTTGGATTTCTAGTCTTCACTAGAAGACCTTGGATGTATTTTTGCATTTGAAAGATTTAGAAAGATTTTCACCTGCTTATAACTTGGAAGTTTAGTGTGCAATGTAAGAAAAAAGATCAATAAATGTCATGTTATTAGCATCAGTCCATCTCCAATATTGCCAATTTTTAAATTTTATTCTGGCTAAGTTTTATTTTGCACCATTGCAGCCCCAAGTTACTGCTGGTTGTATTTAGTTTGTGAATAGGAGCCCATAAGTGTTAATAGACTTTGTAACATTCACTATAAGATGAATTATACAGGACATGGGAAATCTCATTAAGTCTTAAAGTTAATTTAAATTAATTTATCTGTTTTCCCTAAGAAATGTTTATCATAAAATATATATGTGTATTTCCCCTTTGATTATAAAATTTGGGAAAGTATGTACAAGTGCAGCTGCACTGACTTTAATTTTCTAGATGTCTTAATGAGATTTATTTGTTTTAGAAAAGAACATCTTGTTAAAAGCATCAAACTCTGTCTTACATAGCTGTCAACAGCCTCTTTAAGATGTGGTGGTTGTGTGATCTGTGTCATAGTTGTTCAGTTAGAGTGAGAAGTTGACCTGTGATTCATTTTTAAATTTTATATTTGGAACAAAGCTACAACTTATGGTAAAGTACTGTACTATGAGAAAGTATTATGATATTTAATACATCTATGGCTTAACACTTGTGAGAGTTACCAGCTTGAAAATGATGGTGTTGACTACCTCGTGAATCACTTACTTACATTTATCTACCACCAAGCTGGCTTTAATTAGTGTGTGTTGCTTTTTTGGTATTAACAACTCTAACTATACTAGAGACCAAAGTGAACCCTGACTTTTATATGTCTTTAATAATGGTGTTTTATCTAGTGCTTTTAAATTATCCTGTGTAGTATTTAGATTACCTCATTGTCCATCTTGACTCATGTTGTTTACAAGTGAAAATAAAAACACGTGAACTGTATGTTTTTAAAAAAGGGGTAGATGTTTGGAATGCATTTCACTTGCGTGCAGTCATCGGGATGGACTGAAGCACTGTTTGCCTTTCTGTAGACCCTGGTTTTATATTCTCATTTCATGCCTAATATCTTATTCTGTCAATTACGAATACGTTGTGGCTTAAAAAAATTACTTGATTAAAAATAAAACATATAACGTTGGCATTTAAAAAAAAAGAAATATCTTTTGTTAAAAATATTAATATTTTGTTCTATTTGTTGTAATTATTTTCTTATGTTAATGTTTGCCTTGTGATTTTTGTTATATCCTTTTTATCATTTATAAAGTTTCAGTTATTAATGAACTATCATCTATCCAACTTGTATTTATTAATTTGTTCTTGGTCAATTGCCTTTAAGCTTAGAAAGTTTACATAGCCCAATCAGTAAATCTTACAGAAATGTTTGCTTTTGGTGGTGGTAGTGGGGGTGATGGTAGTAGTAATTTTTGGTTTAACATTTTTCACTACATTCAACTGATTGAATCTTCCTAAATTTTATCTTGTTTCTGCTATGAAGCATCCCAATTCATTGTTTTCCCAATTGTCTAAAACCATATATTAAATAACCAGAGAAATATTTCTAAAGGTTAATAAAAAGTGTACTGGCATGCAATATAGTAAAATCACAGTGCTTAGTAACCACTGAAGGGCAATGAAAGAAATAGCATGAGATTTCATATCCTAGAGCAAAATTTTCCTATTTCATGTGCCTCAGAACATCAATCTTCTGAGCTAATTCCTAAAATAAGGGTATTAGTTGAGTAAGTTTTGGGTACCTTACTATATCCCCCTCCCACATGAAAGAAGAGTGGGGCACATTTGTATCAAAAACCTGAAAAGTCTTACTTCAATTTGTTTAACTCTACTAACTTGGTATTTCCCAAATCATTTTTTTTAAATTGCACTTTAGGTTCTGGGGTACATGTGCAGATCATGCAGGATTGTTGCATAGGTACATACATGACAATGTGGTTTGCTGCCTCCATCCCCCCATCACTTATATCTGGCATTTCTCCCCATGTAATCCCTCCCCAACCTCCCCACCCCCTCCCTTTACAGAACCTGACCATGCTGGCTCCTTGATCTATGACTTCCGAGGCTCCAGAATTGTTTAACCCACCCAGTTTATGGCACTTTGTTATAGCAGTCATAAGTGACAAACACCAGAAACAAAGTCATTGGTGCAACATGGAACACACATGAGATCATAACGGTAATGTTTTCAAGATGTATTCAGAACAGTGCTCTACCTTCTGTAACATGGTTTCAACATGGGTTATTGTGTTAGGATTCCATTTCTATCTGCATCATGTTATACCAAATAAGTTTACATGCAAAATCATGGCTAATCTTATAATATGGTAACTATTTTTTAAAATCTTTGCAGTTTTAACTCCATAATATACAGGATTCAAAATAAATGCATATAATTCATGTCACTTAACATATAATACTGCATTAGTCCATTCTCACATTGCTATGAAGAAATACTGTAGACTGAGGAACTTATAAAGGAAAGAGGTTTAATTGACTCACAGTTCTGCAGAGTTGGGGAGGCCTCAGGACACTTACAAACATGGTGGAAGGGGAAGCAAACATGTCCTCCTTCAGATGACGGCAGACAAGAAAAGTGAAGAGCAAAGGGAGAAAAAAAAAGCCCATTATAAAACCATCAGATCACATGAGAACTCACTATCATGAGAATAGCATGGGGGGAACCACCCCCATGATCTAATCACCTCCCACAAGATCCCTCTCGCAACAATGGGAATTACAATTCAGATGACAATTCAAGATGAGATTTGGGTGGGGACACAGAGCCAGACTATATCAAATGCTAATGTGTGTATTTTCTATAACTGGAAAAAAATGCTTTACCTACTCAGAAAAAGAGACTTTTTTTAACTCCAGCTAACACCATTCAGTTACTCTGATTAAGATAAATGAAACATAAGAAACAAATGGTGAATGAGATAATACCTAAAATTAATAATTCAAGGTGATTTTTCTTCCAGATATATTAGATAGGAACTTGCATTTACATATTTTTCCAGTTGCTATTTTCATCTTTCTTAAATTGATAGGGTCGCCTATACTATCTCTGATAATAATACACTATGTCTTTAATGTATTCTAATATAAATATTTGAACTAGTAAAAATGTCACCAAAAGACCAGAATCTGTCTTATGAATAACATGGCTTCAGATGACTTCATTCTCTAAAAATAACCACACACAACAGAATTTGTTGCAACAAAAATTTATATACATTGTTCCACAAATATATCATGCAGGAATCTAGAATGTTGACTATGCCTTCTTAATATAAATGAAGGCTCAGTGAGTAATTTCTAGGCAGCATTTTTTAGGTCAAACTGAAAGTGGTACTAGCAGGACGATGTTAGAAGCATTCAAATTAAAAAGCATTCAAGTTTTTTAAAAAATGCGTATTTTGAATGGGGCATTATTCTCAGTGAATTAATTCAAATGTGCTTGCTTTGACTATATAATTATGATTTTTCTACTAGAACCTCAATATAATATTATCTGCTGTCACATGTCAGCAAATCTTAGTGGCTCTTCATTCAAATTATATATAGAATTTAACTATTGCTCACCCTTTCCTCCACTCCCACCTTAGAAGAAGCCATAAAAATCTCTCTCCAACTTAGGGTATTGTGATAGCATACTAAATGATTTCCCTGTATGCACTCTTGCCATCTCTACAGTATATTCTCCACACAGTAGCACAAGTGTCTTTGGAAAATGTAAATTATATCACTCTTCTGCTCCAAACCCTCACTTAGAATAAATACAAAGCCCTTACAACAGCCTACAGAATTGGTGTCCCTCCCCAATCCACCCATACCACCTCCTGGGCTTCATTTCCCTACCACACTCTCCCTAGGTTCCTAGGTTTCAGCCTCATTGACTTCTTTGCTGTTCCTCTGACATACCAAGGACTTGTTCTCTAAAGGGCTTTGTCTTTGCATATAATGCTTTTTCTCCAGATACAGCTAAATCTTTATACTTCCTACATCTCTGTGCAAACCAAGGTTCAAATCCCAGCACCACCCGCCATCAGTTCTGTGGCTGCTATGGTTACCTATTCTTTCTTTTTCCTCAATCTCTTCCATAGAAATGGAAATAATACCACATATTCAGGCCTTTGCCCTCTTTGCTGGATAACCACTATCCTATGATTTCTGCTTAGGTCTGCCTCATTTCATATAGAGTCTCTGCTTATAGCGTATACTGTCTTTTTAGCAGAAATCTTCCCTGATCACCCCATATAAAATAGCACACACCCTCCACCCCTCTGTCCTCCATCTCCCTTTAACCTGTTTTATTTTTTCACAGCACTTTTTACTACCTAATATAAACTCATTTGTTCACATCTATCTTCCGCCACTAAAACAAAAGTTTCTTCTATTATTAATTTTTCTTATTTTTTTTTTAATAGACAAGGTCTCACTTTGTCACCCAGGCTGAAATGCAGTGGCTCAATCATAGCTCACTGCAACCTTGAACTCCAGGCCAAGTGATCCTCCCACCACCTCAGCCTCCTGAGAACTTTAGGCACACAGCACCATGCCCAGCTTTTTTTTTCTTTTTCCTTTCGGAGAGATGAAGTCTCATTGCACTGCCCAGGCAGGTCTCAAATTTGTGGCCTCAAGCAATCCTCCCACTTTAGCCTCCCCAAAAAGCTTCTTTTTGATAGAGACTTGTGCCTATTTTGTTCATTGCTATACTCCACCATCTAGAATTGTGGCAAATATCTGGCAAATACTCAGAGCTTATCAAATAACATATTTGTTGGATAAATTAAAGAAGAAATTAGTATGCATTTTACTTAATAAGGTGAATTCATTTTTGAAAGTTAATAAGAGAGAATATTACTTAAATATTACATGGATTTCAATATAACCCAAGGCTTGCCTGTATCACACAATATAAATCTGGAGAATAGTAGCCTTCATGATTTACACCATGTAGAATTGAAAGTTAAGCTAGGGATGTAACAAAATAAACAACAATCTAGATAAATTCTGGCCTTCAGAGTAATTACAGAGTACATCAAATTATACACTTTAATAACAATAACGAAATTATCTAACAATCTTTTGAAACCTTGCTCCCTGTGCATATGTGAAGAGTTGGGGCATTAAATCCAAACTGAAGAATATCAGATCTGATTATCAAAGTGCAGATCTGCATTTGTTGGCTCAAGGAACTCTGTTAGCAGAGTTCCCATGCTAATACCAGTTTAATTTACTCTCAATAGTACACATTGTCTTCCATAAAAAATCCCTAAGAGGTTGCATAACTATAGTAACAGATTTATTTTAATGAACTATTTTCCATATTTAAAATGATCCTATGACATATGTTTGCAACGAAGAGCCAAATGAAATTTAATCATCTCCAATATTATTTGCAAATTTTTATGTTGGAGATTCTATTTTATATTAGAAATATATCCTTCTTTGAGTTAGAAGATAAAATCTAGGACCTCTCTTTGGAGACTATTTCCTTGGCTAAAACAATATGTATTCCCTAGCTTCTTTTTCTAGCAGCTAATCTATAAAGCTCAAATTAAATAGTGTAAAAAGGGCCAACTTTATTAGATTGTTAAAATAGATAACTTCAAAAATAGATTTTCTGGGGAAATGCTAAAGAACTCCCTTAATATTTAAAATAGACACCTTGTCAATTAGCCAAATCTATTACCTGGCACAAATTAAATTTTTGCACCTTGCTTTTTCTATCTATCTATCTATCTAAAATGTTTATAATGCATTGCAAGATTCTGAAGAGGAGTAGCTTGGGATTGGGTATTTTACAAAAGACTTAATTTGAAAAGAAAATATAAGAAAAAATGATTTTTGTATTCACATAAAATGGAGCAGATGGTTACTAGTTGTAATTCTGTTACATTAACATACACACTATGTTTTCTACCTGCTATGTCTGTGTATAATGTTGGCTTTTACAATGTGAGTTCATCATCAAACAAATCACTTTCATGCTGAAGATGGTGTAGAGAAAATAAATCAAGTCCAAATCCAATAAAGCTTTATTTCATTCTTTCCCTCCAGGAATATCAGAATTCTTAACTATCCATTTATCCTAATGAAATTTTCTGTTGTACACACAATATAGGTAAGCCAAGCAGCATTCTCAATTTCATCTGCTTTCACAAACCAAGGAAACTACCAGAGCAGGGTGGTAGAAAGTACTGCAGAAAGTTCCAGCCCTGGCTCCTCTGATGATTAAATGGCTCAATTCAGTTTCCTCACATGAAACACATAGGAGGTAAACCATAGGGTTTCAAACATCTCTTGTTGGTATATTTTCCCCCTTTTTAAACAAATATCTCTAAAAGGGTCAGGAAGAAAGACAGTTTGTTTCTTTAATAATGATTACAGCTCTCACATTTTTCTAAAGCCACAGAAGAGAATTTTAGAGCTAATGAGACCTAGTGAATTTTATTTCTTTAGGTTCTAGGATACACGTGCAGATCATGCAGGATTGTTGCATAGGTACATACATGGCAATGGGGTTTGCTGCCTCCAACCCCTCATCACCTATATCTGGTATTTCTCCCCATGTTATCTCTCCCCAACCTCCCCACCCCCTGCTGTCCCTCCCCTAGCCCCCCACCCTGCAACAGACCCCAGTGTGTGATGCTCCCCTCCCTGTGTCCATATGTTCTCATTGTTCAACATTCGCCAATGAGTGAGAATATGAGGTGTTCGATTTTCTGTTCTTGTGTCTCAGATCTTCTTTGCTGAGAATCATGGTGTCCAGATTCATACATGTCCCTACAAAGGACACGAACTCATCATTTTTTATGGCTGCATAGTATTCTATGGTGCACATGTGTCACATTTTCTTTGTCCAGTCTATAATTGATGGGCATTTGGGTTGGTTCCAGGTCTTTGCTATTGTAAACAATGCTGCAATGAACATACATATGCATATGTCTTTATAATAGAACAATTTATAATCCTTTGGGTATATACCCAGTAATGGGATTGCCGGATCAAATGGAATTTCTATTTCTAGGTCCTTGAGAAATCGCCACACTGCCTTCCACAATGGTTGAACTAATTTACACTCCCACCAACAGTGTAAAAGTGTTCCTATTTCTCCACGTCCTCTCCAGCATCTTTTGTCTCCAGATTTTTTAATGATTGCCATTCTAACTGGCCTGAGATGTTATCTCAATGTGGTTTTGATTCGCATTTATCTAATGACCAGTGATGACGAGCATTTTTTTCATATGTTTGAAAGAAAACGTATATGAGGCCAAGAAACACAGAGATTATTGAAGTGGGAGATTTGATGCTGTTGATTACTCCGGCTTCTGGAACTTTTACCCAAGTTTTCTTTATAAAATCTAATCATGTCACCTCTGGTTAAAAGCTTTTGTTTCAACACTTGCTCACAGGTTGATTTGGACATCTTTAGATGGCACTACAGACAAAATCCACATAATTGAGCCCACGGAACCACAGCTGCTCCATTTCCTGCCACGCCTCTCTCTCCTTATACAGCTCAGCAGACAATATCCTTAAAAGGTTCTACATTTCTTTGCATACTGTTCCTTCCACTTCCAGTGTCCCTATTCTCTTTTTTTCTTTAGCAAACTTATACCTGTAGGTCTGCCCTCTACTAAGGACTTAACGGCTATCTATTTGTATATCTATCACAGCCTTCACTACACTGTTATGTAACTTCTCTATTAAAGACAACCTACTTACTAAAGTATTACTTTTGAGGGACAGGAGAGGAGATTCTGTCTCACTTATCTTTGTGTTGCCAGTATCTGGTACATAGTAAGTGTTCCATAAATATTTGCTTTATGTGGAACTGTAGATAGGTTTGAACAATAAACAAGAACCGCTATGAGCCAGCTCCAGCCTCAGTTGCTGCCTGGTGCTATTACGTTACCTAAAAAGTCATGGAAACATTTCCAGGATACATAATATACCACCCCATAGTAAATCAAGTTTTGACAGTTTAAGGATAAAAAGATATTCCTTTAATAGTTTTATCAGTCAGAGAAAGATCAGCACATCCTTTACTACACATTTTTTAAAACTAGAGCAAAAAGTAGATATAGGCAAAAACTCTTTTATAAACACTTTTTCTTGTCCTCAACGGATGAAATGACTCTACAGAGCATGCTTAGTAATAAAAACATGGAAAGTTCGGGAGGTCAGTTTTTCTCCAAATAAAAAACAAAACAAAACCAAAAAAAATACTTCAAGACATCCATTGTCATCTGCAAACTCCTTTGAGCATTATCATTTGCTTCCTGGTGCTGAAATGAAAATGTAACGGGAAAGGATCTCTCCCCAAAGTCAAGGAACTCAACTCAAGTAAGGACAGATTTGTGATTAGAAATGTAAATCTGTGTGTTGAAATTTATTGACACAAACTGTTAATCATTACAGCAGCAGAAGTAGCGCCAAACTATTTTAAGGAAGAGTCTCCAAAAAGTTATTGCCCTGAAATGGGTCTGCAAAATCAAAATGAATTCTTTCTTCAGGCTCCTTGGTCACTTCCTATACGAAGACAGAATAATTATGTATATGATAAAAGGCAGCATTTTATGGTAATAATGGAATTGATTTAACCCACCAGAAATGAACTTAAAGTATAATAAAACAAACAAAAAAGGTTCCCACATAAACTAAATATGTTATAACGTACATAATACATGTTCTATCTAATAACTTATATTTACTGAGCACATACCATGTGCCAGGCCTAATTGCTTGTCACGTAATCATTCAATTAATCGTTACTATCCCTTGAAGGAGGAATTGTTATTTTCATGTTATAGTTGAGAAAACTGAGGCACAGAAAGCCTACATGATTTTTTACCTCACTTGGCTGGTTTGGATCAGAGCTGTGTTACAAATCTAAAGAGCCTGACTCCAACACTCTCACCCACCTCATTCTTCAACATTGACTATATTATCCTCCTCACAAGAGCAATTTTTAAAAATAAATAACTTTAATTGGCAATTTTTTTCTGGTAACAAAAGTGAGCCATGTTCATTGTAAAACATTTTGCAATCAAAAAATAAAATTATATTTAAAAAGAAAGAAAGGATACCGACCTCTCTAACAGTGTGGCAATTGAATTAACTGTGGAACTTTGGAATCCACAGAAAAGGAGCAGACCTCATTATCAATTTGTGAGTCATGCTCTATTCTATAGATGATACTCTTCTGGATTAGAAAGCAGGAACCACCTCTACCAGCTGATATTTTATGAATAGACTCACCTCCAACATAAAAAAATAGGGCATCATCGGTCAGAAACACCTCTGTATAGTTATTACTCTCTGCTATGATTCATAAGATAAGTGTCTGACATAATCAAAGACATTTTTGTGCCAGCAAGGCATGTTATGACTTTTTCTAGTATATTTCTCAATTGCTTCATTTTGTTTAAGGAAAACATGGAAGAAATTAGAGTAACCTCAAGAAAGTTCAAAGCTTTTCCTGTATCTTTTAGGAAAATGAATCTTTGTAAAAAAACATATCTTGAATAAAATGAATAAAAATCACTGATGCCATGACTAAGAAAAATAGATGTTCTCATTACATCTTTATCTATTTTAAATTCAGAGATCTTATATATCAAAACCATATAGAAATTTCTAAACTTTTCTTATGAGTTCTTCATATATTGATTTTATATGAAATATGAGTTCATCCCAGAATACTAACAGGTTTCTCCATGAAGCATCAAAAATTTAAAAGAGCAAAGTTTTAAAATTCTAAAATACTTCATATTTATTATATATAATTTACATTACAATATGAAATGTGTGTTCATAGTGGTCTCAACAACTTAGGTAAATGTTTTTGAAAAAACAAAATTATAGAAGTTAGAGGTTTGTTAAGTTTATTTTAAAATACCAAAATAGAAAAGTATATGTTATGAATTCATCCAGCTAAACAATATACAATCAGCCCTCTATAACCATGAGTTCTACATTAGTGGATTCAACTGACACCAAATCAAATATATTTGGGAAAAAATTCCAGAAAGTTGCAAAAAAAAAAAAAAAAAACCTTGAATTTGCCATATGCTGGGTACCACACTGAATTCACATGAATGATGTGTAGGCACTGTATTAGGTATTATAAGTAATCTAAGATTATTTAAAGAATAAGGAGGATGTGCATAGGTTATATGTAAATACTACTCCATTTTATATCAGGGACTTGAGCATTCTCAGATTTTGGTATCATATCTTTGGGGCCTCTAGAACCAGTCCTCCAAGAACACCAAAGGGCAACTATAATGTTGAAGGCAATGACAGCCAGGCTGTTAACATTTAGCATGTTATAGGTGCAAGATAAATATTACATACTCAGTAGATTTTCCAAAACCAACACTTTCTTTTTTTCTTTTTTCTTTTTTTAAGAGACAGTCTTGCTCTGTCGTCCATGCTGGAGCTCACTAGTGTCATCATAGCTCTCTGTAGCCTTGAACTCTTGGTCTCAAGTGATCCTCTCCCTCAGCCTCCTGAGTAGCTAGGACCTCAGGCATGCACCACCACAGGTGGCTATCTTTTTTTTAAGATATGGAGGTCTTACTATGTTGTCCAGGCTAGTTTCAGACTCCTAGCCTCAAGTGATCCTCCCACCTCAGCCTCCCAAAGCTCTGGGATTACAGTTGTGAACCACTGCATCCAATCCTAGCACTTTCATTATCCTTCATCACTGAGGTTAAAATGAGACAACAGACAGTGGCATGTGTAATATTTTCAATAATCTGAAATAAATTAGAATTGATTGAATACAGCAAAGTGACAATTTAGTTTGGCTCGGTTTCCAGACTAAATTATGATGAAATCTACATTTAAATCTATTTAATATATCCTGTATTAGAAATGACACAGTGGGCATGCAGTAATAAATCTGGTTAGTATTTCTGGACCCTATTTTTAAAAACACAAAATTCAAGCTGACCCTTTTATCAAAGTAGACTGGAAGTCACATGTGATGGATTTTAGCTATTAGTTATGATTAGAGCTATTAGAATACTTAACAAGGAAAAATTTTCACATATCAAGACAATAATCCCACTTGATTTCTGTTGTTATATTTTGATTTATCTGAAATCAATGCAGTAAGCTCTATTAATTATATTTTTGTGCCAAAATAATTAATTGCAAGATGTGTCTCATCTTCAGAAAGCCTGCCACCTACCTTGTTTTATCAATCTTACCACATCAATGATGGAGAAAGTAATTCTAAATATATCCAAAATAAATTTCTATAGTTATATAGAAATAAGTATTTTATAAATTTCTTCTTTTACCTTTAGATTTATGGTAAACTGGTGCCAAAATACACAAACTGTGTGTTATTTCTGAGCCTTCCCTACTTATGTTTTCTGGAGTTTCTGTAAAGTAAGTTATTAATCTTTTAGGAATTATTAATATATTTAAAATCTGATCATTTCCTTTTAAAAATATACATATTCACAGTTTATACCCAATTTCAGTACATCTATAGATCCCAGGTAAATAACTTGTGTTCTACAGTGAATACTTATGAATACATCCCTTTTCCAGAAAGGATAATGCTAAAAATGTATGATAATGCATTGGACTTCTTAAGAGAAAAATGGATCACTGAGTTTTATTGATGGAGAGCTGAAATATGAGGGGCTGATTACATATGGCATTGGAAGGGAAATTAATCTGTCTATTGAAAAATATATTTCACTTCCGTAGGTGAATGCCTCTATAGCAACAAAAGGCCTATTCATCTCTTCAACAAGTTATCTTCACCAAGTTTCTCATAATTGCTAATTCAGGTGGCTCAGTCTTGCCAGTACAAGTAAAATGGTTCCTCCCCCTCACATCCATTAATACATTAATCAGATATTTATTGAGTATCCACTATAGGTTAGAATTATTCCTGGACAATACTAGGTGATATGGTTTGGCTATGTCCCCATTTAAATCTCATCTTGAATTCCCACATGGTGTGGGAGGGACCCAATGAGAGGAAATTGAATCATGGGGGCAAGTCTCTTCCATGCTCGTCTTGTGATAGTGAATAAGTCTCACAATACCTGATTGTTTTATAAGAAGGAGTTTTCCTGCACAAGCTCTCTTCTCTTATCTACCTCCATGTGAGACATGCCTTTCACCTTCTGCTATGATTGTGAGGCCACCCTAGCCATGTGGAACTGTAAGTCCATTAAACCTCTTTCTTTTGTAAATTGCCCAGTCTCAAGTATGTCTTTATCAGCAGCATGAAAATGGACTAATACACTAGGCTTTGAGGATACAGACACAAACAAGAGATAGAGTGTCTCTACACTTATCAACTTTGCATTCTAGTTCAAAAGAAGAGAGGCAATAAGCAAATAAACAAATAACCAAGATAATTTCAGAAAGTAATCAGTGCCATGAAAATTATAAAAGAAGACCATTCAATGAGTGACTGAAGTAGGGGCAAAGAATCTGTAGAATGTGATATTGATCTGAAATCTCAAAAGATGAGAAAGAGACAGTTGTAGCAAGATGTGGACATAGTATGTAGCAGAGGGAACATCAAGTAAAAGGTTGTGTGAGGTAAGAGCATACCTGTCATGTTCAAGGCATATAAATATGACTGGCATGGCTAGAATATACTAAGGTAAGATGTAGTAAGATAGGTAGGCTGGGTGCAGATTACATGAGACTTACATTTCATGAAAAGGAGTTTGGACTTCATTCCATATGTGACAAGAAGCCATTAGAGAGTTTTAATCAGGAAAGTGGGCAATACAACCAAATGTTTATTTTTAAGAAATTATTATGTCTGCCATGACCTTAGATCCAAGAGTAGCCACAATAAAAGATGCAGCAGTTTCCATTTAGGGAAGATATATGGAAATTTCTACTGCTGAATCTGAACAAAGCAAGTTGTGATCTATAAATAAGAAGTATCTTATGACTAACAACATAATTTTTTAAATATTTTCTATTAACAATTTTATAATAATGTGAGATTTCAAAAGTCTTTATTTATACTTATGAAAGCTCTGACCCTCTCTCCCATTACCAAATAGCAAATCACACTGCCATGTGTGTACCTATGCAACAATCTTACATGTTCTTCACATGTACCCCAAAACCTAAAATGCAATTTTTTAAAAATGCAATAAAAAGAAAAAACAAACAAACAAACAAAAAAACAAATAACTATTAAACAACTTCTATATAATAGGTACTGTTCTAGCCCAGTACTTTTCAAACTATCTGTGGTGAAGATCCAGTTTGTTTGTTTGTTTGTTTGTTTTTGCTTTTCTTTCCCAACTTATTGTGGACTAATATTTTTTATAAAATATAATGAAAATAAGCCCTTAGAAAATGAATTTTAACATATTATTAAATTCAAGAAACAAAATTACATTTCAATACATATAATCAGAAAAAATCAAAGGGGACAGAAAGAATTATAATAAATTGCAAAATTGTATGTATGTTAAAAATAATTTAAAAGTATGCACAGGCAATTAATATAGAGACTTTCTAACATACTTACAACTTTTTGTCATTCCACAATGGTACCTAAAGAGTATGTAGAGAAATAATAACTGCCCATATTAAATTCCAATTCATACTCTTTGAACAAACACTGATATATCAATATTTAAAGTTTTTAGTGCAATAAATGGGCTTCCATCTTGCTTGTTAAATTATCTAATCAAAGTTGGATTGATAAAAATGCTACTTGAAGGAAATAATGTAGTTCTAAACAGTTTCTATTTTGTTTTAATAACACACGGTAAAGAAACCAGTCTCACAGAGGTATATTGAAAGAAATAAAAGAGATTTTAAAGCAATTTTGACAATTGCTTTAATATTTTTACCTTTTATACAAAACGAGGCAAATGATATATTTTCATTGTCAATCTTTCATCATAGCCAATTCTTAACAACTTATCCCATAAAAGTATTGTAAAATCCAAACTTGTCTATTCTTTTTTCAGTGAGTACAGGCCACAGTGTATGGACCTATCATCATACAAGTTTATTAATTATGAACATGGACGTCATAAAAATGTCAAATTGCTATGAAAGCTGCTAAACACTTGCTTCCATTTTTGCATATGGATCATCACAGAACCATTATAAACAGTTATTATATCCACACCAGTTTATAAACTACAGTTTGAGGAGTACTATTCTAGACTACCTTTTCTATAAACAAAAAAGCTATATGTTTTTAAAAGCATTAAATTCACTGCAGAAAGATGCTTTCTACTCATCTCTCTAATAGATAGCAAATATTAAAAATAGTAGCAATAAAACTGGAAGGATTGCTGTCCAGATGAAAAAGGAATTTGGGATAATTTATATCTCTGACTACCTGGCACTATTTTCAATATCTGACATTTGTTCTAATATATAGTTTCCTACAATGACTATTTATTTATAAGTACTCAGATCATTCTCTTGGGCCACTCCTCTCCAAAAAAAAAGAAAAGAAAAAAATATTAAAGTAATTTAGTGTATTATAAAATCTAATAAGACTTTTTTAAAAAAACACGTCACTTAAAACTATTTTAAAATTTCAGCTTTTATTAGGTCAAATGACTGTTAATATAAATGGAATTGTAACCAGTGGTGAGCTGGAACAGGTTCATACTAGTCTGAGCTGAAGCAATTGTGTTCATCTCTTCCCACTCAGCATGCAGTGATTTCAGGTTGGCAGTTGAAATCATGCTTGACAGAAGTATTTACACCATGGAAATCAGCAAACACTACTATCAAGGCTTTTTCTCCAGAGATCTTGTTATTAAACATTTGCTAGCACATTGCTGATTGTAATTAATGTTAATTTCAAATTTCTTTAGAGTAAGAGAAATTGACAAAATGGTATTATAAAATTTGAAACATTTTAGGAACAATTTTTTTTTTTTTTTTTTTTTTTTTTTTTGAGACGGAGTTTCGCTTTTGTTACCCAGGCTGGAGTGCAATGGCTCGATCTCGGCTCACCACAACCTCTGCCTCCTGGGTTCAAGCAATTCTCCTGCCTCAGCCTACTGAGTAGCTGGGATTACAGGCACGCGCCACCATGCCCAGCTAATTTTTTGTATTTTTAGTAGAGACGGGGTTTCACCATGTTGACCAGGATGGTCTCGATCTCTTGACCTCGTGATCCACCCGCCTCGGCCTCCCAAAGTGCTGGGATTACAGGCGTGAGTTAGGAACTATTTTTAAGAGAGTCTCATTCACCATCTTTTAGCACTAGGCTAGGAACAAGAAAATAGCCTCATGAACTATATCATAAAATCTATCATTCAGTAAATTTATATTATTGTTTCTATGTTTGTCCGTATAGACATATGGGCACAAGGTCACAAGTAGGAGTAGCCATGATGCAATAGGTATATAAGAAGAGTATATGTATATATATGTAAAATATTTTTCAAACAGGAGGTAATAATTATAATTCTATTGGCCAGATTATACTTGCAAAACTCCACTAATTTCTTCTAAGCAACAACAAAAACTATATATGGTGAAAATTTTTCTGAAACAATAAGAGAAAGAAAAGTCACCATCCCAAGTAAAATGTAGCAGTGTTGAAAATGGATCCCATGGTGTGCATCTACAAAGAAACAGCAGAGTATACTAAAACAACTGAAATTTATCACTGAGAAATTGTGTTTTTAAAAAATTATTTTTTGGCTGGGCACAGTGGCTCATGACTGTAATCCTAGCACTTTGAGAGGCCGAGGAGGGTGGGATCATTTGAGGTCAGGAGTTTGAGACCAGCCTGACCAACATGGTGAAACCCCATCTCTACTAAAAAAAATACTAAAAAATTAGTCACCCATGGTGGTGCCTGTAGACCCAGCTACCAAGGAGGATGAGGCAGGAGAATCGCTTGAGCCCAGGAGGCAGAGGTTGCAGTGAGCTGAGATAGCGCCTTTGCAATAAAGCCTGGTCAACAGAGTAAGATTCAATCTTAGTAATAGCAGACTGCCTCAGTAGTGGTGGACTGCATCAGTAATGGCATACGCCCTTTTCCCAACAGAGCTGGACCATCCCAGGTCCAGCTGCGCTTGCTGTGAAACTCTCAATCCAGAGTGATTCAGATTGCTGGTCTTTGTGGCTGTGTGACCCAACAAGCCAGATCACATGGCTCCCTGTTTCAGCCCCCTTATTTTCAATTGAATGGGCAGCTCTGTCTCCCAGGCGTTCCAGGCACCAGTTGAAATGGCCACCCAGATTTGTGTGAGTTTTTGTGCAGAGACTCACTGAGCCAGCTGAAACAGCCATGCTAGAAACTCATGGCACTTTTCAGCCCAGGAATCTCCTGGTCTGTGGGCAGTAATTGTCAGGTCTCCATATGCAAGCCTGGAGCCTGAAAGTCTGAAGTCCTGCTTGCCTCTGGCTGAAGCCTCCCATCCCCTGCCTGCATTCCTCATTGTCCCTAATCACACAGAGGAGCTTCCCACAAGCCCCTCACCCAACCCTGCCATCTTAACTGTTCTTATGATAATGTAAATACCTCTCACCCAACCCTGCCATTGTAACTGAACTTGTGGTCATGTATACTCCTTGCCCCTAACCCCCACCACTGTAATTGAACTTAACTCTGCAACACAACCACCCCCCAAAAAACTACCCAAACCTATAAAACCAACTCCTATCCCACTGCCCTTTGTTAATGCCCTTTTCAGCCGTAGCCCACCTACACCCAGGTGAATAAACAGCCATGTTGCTCCCACAAAGCCTGTTTGGAAGGTCTTTTCATTCAAATCATGGGTTTTTTCAACAGTAATAACTCGTCTGGAAATGTGGTGTTCACTCACCCTCTGCATTGTTATTGCTAGGAACTACACTCCAGAGTTGTTCCTATTTGGCCATCTTGGATCCAGTCTCCATTCTTTTCTTTTCTCGGAAGTCCACCATTACCAAGGTGGTCCACCATTACTGAGGCAGTCCGCAATTACCGAAGGCAGTCCACAATTACTGAGGCAGTCTACCATTACTGAGGCAGACCACCATTACCGAGGCAGTTCTAACTATACCTCTATAAACAAAACTGCAAGAAATTTTACAAAGCAGCTGGGCAGAGCCCACAGCAGCTCAGCAAAGAATCTGCTGGCAGACTGTAACTAGGCTACTGGGCAGGGAAGCTCTTGAAAAAGGCAGTCGCATGTCAGGAATTTATAAATAAAGCCCCACCTTCCCAGGACAGAGCACCTGGGAAAAAAGGTGGTTATGAGTTTCACTGCAGCAGACTTAAACACACCTGCCCAGTAGCTTTGAACAGAACAACGGAGATCACAGCTCAGCATTTGAGCTCCTATAAGGGACAGACTGCCTCCTCAAGCTGCTTCCTGACCCCTGTATATCCAAAGAGTCACATCATAAAGTAGAGCTCAGGCTAACATCTTGTGGGCATCTTTCTGGGATGAAGATAACAGAAGAAGAAACTGGCAGCAACCCTTATTGTTATGCAGCTACCACAAATGATCCCCAGACAAGCAGGGTCTGGAGTGGACCTCCAGCAGTCCTGTAGCAGAGGGGCCTGACTGTTAGAAGGAAGACTAAAAAACAGAAAGAAATAAATTCATCATCA
This sequence comes from Aotus nancymaae, assembly GCF_030222135.1. Lineage (NCBI taxonomy): Eukaryota > Metazoa > Chordata > Mammalia > Primates > Aotidae > Aotus > Aotus nancymaae. The sequence goes on from NW_026988413.1 coordinate 43,291,258, forward strand.
ACAAAAAGGATGTCCACTCAGAAACCCCATCCAAAAGTCACCAACTACAAAGACCACAGGTAGATAAATCCACAAAGATGGGAAGAAACCAGCACAAAAAGGATGAAAACACCCAAAACTAGAATGCTTCTCCTCCTCCAAGGAATCACAACTCCTTACCAGCAAGGGAAGAAAGCTGGATGGAGAATGAGTCTGATGAATTGACAGAAACAGGCTTCAGAAGGTGGGTAGTAACAAACTTCTCTGAGCTAAAAGAACATGTTCTAACCCAATGCAAAGAAACTAAGAACCTTGAAAAACTGTTTCATGAAATGCTAACTAGAATAAACAGCTTAGAGAAGAATATAAATGGCTTAATGGAGCTGAAAAACACAACACGAGAACTTCACAAATCATACACAAGTTTCAACAGCTGAATGAAACAAGCAGAAGAAAGGATATCAGAGATTGAAGATCAACTCAATGAAATAAAATGAGAAGGCAAGATTAGAGAAAGAAGAGTGAAAAGAAATGAACAAAGCCTCCAAGAAATATGGGATTATGTGAAAAGACCTAATCTATGTTTGATAGGTATACCTGAATGTGACGGAGAGAATGAATCCAAGCTGGAAAACACTCTTCAGGATATTATCCAGGAGAACTTCCCAACCTAGCAAGGCAGGCCAACATTCAAGTCCAGGAAATACAGGGAACACCACAGAGATATTCCTCAAGAAAAGCAACCCCAAGGCACATAATTGTGAGATTCACCAGGGTTGAAATGAAGGAAAAAATGCTAAGGGCAGCCAGAGAGAAAGGTCGGGTTACCCACAGAGGAAAGCCCACCAGACTCACAGGGGATCTCTCAGCAGAAATGCTACAATCCAGAAGAGAGTGGGGGCCAATATTCAACATCCTTAAAGAAAAGAACTTTCAACCTAGAATTTCATATCCAGCCAAACTAAGCTTCATAAGCGAAGGAGAAAGAAAATCCTTTATGGAAAAGCAATTGCTGAGAGATTTCATCACCACCAGGCCTGCCTTACAAGAGCTCCTGAAAGAAGCACTAAACATAGAAAGGAACAACCAGTACCAGCTACTCCAAAAATGTACCAAATAGTAAAAAGCAGCAACACAATGAAGAAACTGCATCAACTAATGGGCAAAACAACCAGCTAGCATCAAAATGGCAGGATCAAATTCACACATAACAATATCAACCTTAAATATAAATGGGCTAAATGTTTCAATCGAAAGACACAGACTGACAAATTGGATAAAAAGTCAAGACCCTTTGGTGTGCTGTATCCAGGAAACCCATATCACATGCAAGGACACACATAGGCTCAAAATAAAGGGATAGTTGAAGATTTACCAAGCAAATGGAGAACAAAAAGAAGCAGGAGTTGCAATCCTAGTCTCTGATAAAATAGACTTTAGACCAACAAAGATCAAAAGAGACAAAGAAGGGCATTACATAATGGTAAAAGGATCAATGCAACAAGAAGAGCTAATGATCCTAAATATGCCCCAAATACAGGGACACCCAGGTACATAAAGCAAGTTCTTATTGACCTACAAAGAGACTTAGACTCCCACACAATAATAGTGGGAGACTTTAACACTTCACTGTCAATATTAGACAGATCAACAAGACAGAAAATTAACAAGGATATCCAGGACTTGAACTCAGATCTGGACCAAGCAAACCTAATAGACATATACAGAACTCTCTACCCCAAATCCACAGAATATACATTGACCACATACATTGGCCTCTAAAATCGACCACATACATTGATCACATAATTTTAGAGGTCAATGTATGTGGTCAATGTATATTGAAGTAAATCACTCCTCAGCAAATGCAAAAGAATGGAAATCATAACAAAGAGTCTCTCAGGCCACAGTGCAATCAAATTAGAACTCAGTATTAAGAAACTATCTCAGAACCACACAATTTTATGGAAACTGAACAACTGGCTCTTGAATATTGACTGGATAAACAATGAAATGAAGGCAGAAATAAAGATGTTGTTCGAAGCAAATGAGATCAAAGACACAATGTACCAGAATATCTGGGACACATTTAAAGCAGTGTCTAGAGGAAAATTTATAGCAATAAACACCACATGAGAAAAAAGGAAAGATCTAAAATTGACAACTTATCATCAAAATTCAAAGAGCTAGAGGTGCAATATCAAAAAAACTCAAAAGCTAGCAGAAGACAAGAAATAACTAAGATCAGAGCAGAACTGAAGGAGATAGAGACACACACAAAAAAAATCTTCAAAAAATTAATAAATCCAGGAGCTGGTTTTTTTTGAAAAGATCAACAAAATAGACAGACTGCTAGCTAGACTAATAAAAAAGGCAAGAGAGAAGAATCAAATACATGCAATAAAAAACGATAAAGGGGAGATCACCAATGATTCCTCAGAAATACAAACTACCATCAGAGATTACTACAAACAACTCTATGCACATAAACCAGTAAATCTGGAAGAAATGGATAAATTCTTGGGCACTTGCACACTCCCAAGACTAAGCCAAGAAGAAGTTGAAACGCTGAATAGACCAATAACAAGGTCTGAAGTCGAGACAGCAATTAATAGCCTACCAACCAAAAAGAGTCCAGGTCCAGATGGGTTCACAGCTGACTTCTACCAGATGAAAAGAGGAGCTGTGGTACCATTCCTGTTGAAACTATTCCAAACAATCCAAAAAGAGGGAATCCTCCCTATCTCTTTCTGTGACACCAACATCATCCTCATACCAAAATCTGGCAGAGACACAACTAAAAAAGAAAACTACAAGCCAATATCCATGATGAACATTGATGCAAAAATTCTCAATGAAATACTGGCAAACCAAATGCAACAGCACGTCAAAAAGCTTATCCACCCCAATCGAGTAGGCTCCATCCCAGGGATGCAAGGCTGGTTCAACATACGCAAATCTATAAACATAATTCACCACATAAACAAAACCAAGGACAAAAACCACATAATTACCTCAATAGGTGGGGAGAAGGCCTTCAACAAAATTCAACAGCCCTTTATGCTAAAAACTCTCAATAAACTAGGTATCGATGGAACGTATCTCAAAACAATAAAAGCTAATTAGAACAAACCCACAGCCAATATCACACTGAATGGGCAAAAATTAGAAGCATTCTCTTTAAAATCTGAACCTGGAAACCATCATTCTCAGCAAACTGACACGAGAACACAAAATCAAACACCGCATGTTCTCACTCATAGGTGGTTGTTGAACAATGAGAACACATGGACACAGGGAGGGGAGCACCACACACTGGGGTCTGTTGGGGGGAAATAGGGGAGGGACAGTGGGGGGTGGGGAGTTGGAGAGAGATAGCATGGGGAGAAATGCTAGATATAGGTGAAGGGGAGGAAGGCAGCAAATCACACTGTCACGTGTGTACCTATGCAACAATCTTGCATGTTCTTCACATGTACCCCAAAACCTAAAATGCAATAAATAAATAAACAAATAAATAAAAACTGGCACTAGACAAGGATGCCCTCTCTCACCGCTCCTATTCAATATAGTATTGGAAGTTCTAGCCAGAGCAATAAGGCAAGAAAAATAAATAAAGGGCATTCAGTTATGAAAAGAAGAAGTCAAATTGTCCCTATTTGCAGATGACATGATTGTATATTTAGAAGACCCAATCGTCTCAGACCAAAACCTCCTTAAGCTGATAAGCAACTTCAGCAATGTCTCAGGACACAAAATCAATGTGCAGAAATCACAAGCATTCCTATACACCAATAACAGAAAAACAGAGAGCCAAATCATGAGCAAACTCCCATTTACAATTGCTACAAAGAGAATAAAATACCTAGGAATACAACTAACAAAGGATGTAAGGGACCTCTTCAAGGAGAACTATAAACCACTGAGCAAGAAATAAGAGAGGACACAAACATATGGAAAAGCATTCCATCCTCATGGTTAGGAAGAATCAATATCATGAAAACAGCCATACTGCCCAAAGTAATTTATAAATTCAACACTATCCCAATCAAGCTACCTATGACCCTCTTTATAGGTGGAAAAAAACACCTTAAACTTCATATGGAACCAAAAGAGAGCCTGCATAGCCAAGACAATCCTAAGCAAAAAGAACAAAGCTGGAGGCATCATGCTACCTGACTTCAAACTATACAAGGCCACAGTAATCAAAACAGCATGGTACTGGCACCAAAACAGAGACATAGACCAATGGAACAGTACAGAGGCCTCAGAGGCAATGCCACACATCTACAACCATCTGATCTTTGGTAAACCTGACAAAAATAAGCAATAGGGGTAGGATTCCCTATTTAATAAATGATGTTGGGAAAACCAGCTGGCCATGTGCAGAAAGCAGAAACTGGACCCTTTCCTGATACCTTACACTAAAATTAACTCCAGATGAATTAAAGACTTAAACATAATGCCTAATACCATAAAAACCCTAGAAGAAAACCTAGGCAAAACCATTCAGGACATGGATATAGGCAAGGACTTCATGACTAAAACACCAAAAGCATTGGCAACAAAAGCCAAAATAGACAAATTGGATCTAATTAAACTCCAGAGCTTCTGTACAGCAAAAGAAGCAATAATTAGAGTGAACTAGCAACCAACAAAAAGGGAAAAATATTTTGCAATCTACCCATCTGACAAAGGGCTAATATCTAGAATCTACAAAGAACTAAAACAGATCTACAGGAAAAAAACAAACAAACCCATTCAAAAGTGGGCAAAGGACATGAACAGACACTTTTCAAAAGAAGACATTTATGAGGCCAACAAACATATGCAAAAACATTCAACATCATTGGTCATTAGAGAAATGCAAATCAAAACCACATTGACATACCATCTCACGCCAGTTAGAATGGTGATCATTAAAAAATCTGGAGACAACAGATGCTGGAGAGGACATGGAGAAATAGGAACACTTTTACACTGTTGGTGGGAGTGTAAATTAAATTAGTTCAACCATTGTGGAAGACAGTGTGGCGATTCCTCAAGGACCTAGAAATAGAAATTCCATTTGATCCAGCAATCCCATTACTGGGTATATATCCAAAGGATTATAAATCATTCTATTATAAAGACACATGCACATGTATGTTCATTGAGGCACTGTTTACAATAGCAAAGACCTGGAACCAACCCAAATGCCCATCAATGATAGCCTGGACAAGGAAAATGTGGCACATATACACCATGGAATACTATGCAGCCATAAAAAACGATGAGTTTGTATCTTTTGTAGGGACATGGATGAATCTTGAAACCATCATTCTCAGCAAACTGACACAAGAACAGAAAACAAACACCACATGTTCTCACTCATAGGAGGGTGCTGAACAATGAGAACACATGGACACAGAGAGGGGAGCATCACACACAGGGGTCTGTTGCAGGGAGAATAGGGGAGGGACAGAGGAGGGTAGGGAGGTTGGGGAGGGATAACATGGGGAGAAATGCCAGATATATGTGACAGGGGGATGGAGTCAGCAAACCACATTGCCATGTATGTTCCTATGCAACAATCCTGCATGTTCTTCACATGTACCCTAGAATCTAAAGTGCAATTTTATATATATATATATATATATATATATATGATTCTATCTTAAAAAAATCTATTTAAAAAAATGGGAAGAGGACAGATATTAAGGATTTAATCAATGTTAGGTGAATGGGTAGATAAATGGCAAACAAAAAAAGAAAAAAGAAATGAACAAGTTGCCTTGTTGATTTGAGTGGGATTCCAAGAAGGTTAGGAGTCATGTTAGGTCACTCTAATCTGTGATCTTTGACCGAACACAGTCTAACATTGTTCTTGAAAATGCATGCCTACAGACACAGGAGAAAGCCAGCAAATTCAGTGACTCATCATTACAAGCATCCTAATTCAGTGTACATGGACCTTGGGGAAAGTGAGGCAGTAAGTAACCCCAGCTTTTGATACCAGGGAGTTCACAAATCAGTAACATCTAGCTCATTTATATTCATTTATTCTCCTAATCAAGCAAAAGTGCAGTGAAAACAAATTGGAAATAAGAGTAATTCCAAATCTTAGGATAAACTTTTTCAAATATTGTGAAATAAAATACATTTATAGAAAAAAAAAGGTTAACACATTAGCTTCATTTCTACCTTGCAACATTATCTACTCAAAAGAAATCTTCTTAAGGAATGCTATATTTTCCCTTGAATAGTTATCTTCTTATGCTATTTGAATCTGAGCTGATTTTCTCAGCACAGAAAAAAATAGGATCTTACAGAGAGATAAATGCTACTTAAAATGATAAAATAGAGAATTAAGAAGATATCCTTAACATAACATACTTACCCTTCCATTTTGAAAAGATTTTCTTATATTAAAAGATACCTTTTTAGCAATTAGGAATTAAAAGTGCTCTGCTTTTTAAGTTATACAAAGGGATAATCTCTCTTTTCTCAGTTTCTTGCTGTCTTTTCTTGCTAAGAGAGGGAAAAGATCACATCACAGTGGTGCTCACAAGCTACTTAACATTCTTCTTTTTCTATGTGAGTTATCAATTCCTTGACATCTGCAGCCCTTTAACCACTATCAGTGATAACTTAGCGATTGCTTAGTAACCTGTGGTTTTACCAACTATATGTATATTGTCCTTATATTTCTTACTTTCAAAGACAAAATAAGGCTATGTCAATATTAACTTCAACATAGCTTAGCAGCTACAAAAACATCTTTTTAAAAATGTAAACAATGTTCCAAAATTTTATCAGTGTAGAAACAGAAGAAAGACTAAATGCCCATTCCATTTTCTGATCTTTCTCTTATTAATTCATAAATTCTACAAATTAAATATTAAAATGAAAATTATGATAGCATTTTGGGGATTTTCCAAAGGCTGCATGATCATAGTCAATATAATAATAATGTCTTCATTTGAGATAGTTTTCTTGTCACAGGATATGAGCTCACTTACTACTAAATAATAGTATTAATAAGATGAATGAGTAATAAAAATTCTTTGTGTCAAAGTTTCAAGAGGCATACTTCCAGGCATAATTATGTATTCACAAGTCATAAACTTAACTTCATCTGTTTCTTTACATTTAGGAAGATAACAAATCACCACACATTTAATTTAGAAATAACTGCATTTTTCCTGAATTGTCACATATAATCCTCATGCAAAGAATTAATTATTCACAAAAAATAAAAAGCAAGAAAATAAATCACGTCACCAGAGAAAATCATCTTCACAAGAAGAAGATAGGAATGAAAGAAGAAAGAGAAGATCACAAAACAACCAGAAAATATATAACAAAATGGCAGGAGTAATTTCTTACTTAATAATAATAACATTAAATATAAATTAAACTAAACTAAATAAACAGTAAAAGAAAATCTTGGGACCTGATGGCTTCACCACTGAATTCTATCAAATATTTAAAGAAGAATCAATACCAATCATACTCAAACTATTCCAAAAAACAGAGGAGGAAAGAATACTTCCATACTCATTCTTTGAGGTCAGTGTAACTCTGATACTAAAATCAAAGATATATCAAAAAAGAAAAATGCAGTCCAGTATCTCACATAAATATTAATGCAAAAATCTTCAACAAGATACTAGCAAACAGAATTCAAAAAAAAAAAAAAAATTAAAAGCATTGTTCATCACGACCAAGTGAAATTTATCTCTGGGATGCAAGAATGGTTCAACATATGCAAATCAATCAACATGATATCTCATACGAACAGAATGAAGGACCAAAATCATATGATCAATTTAGTTGGCTGAAAAAACATTTGACAAGTTTCAACATCTCTTCATAATAAAAACCATTTAAAAACTAAGTATAGTGGAAACATACCTCAACATAATACAAGCGATATATCACAGACCATAGCTAGAATCACACTGAACAAAGAAAACTGAAAGCTTTTCCTCTAAGATCTGTAACACAACAAGAATGCCCACTGTCACGATTATTATTCAACATACTACTAGAAGGTCTAACTAGAGCAATCAGACAAGAGAAAAATATAAAAGGCATCTAAATTGGAAAAGAAGAATTCAAATTATCCTTGTTTGCTGATGATTTGATCTCATATTTAGAAAAAAATTGAAGACTCCACAAAAAAATTTATTAGAACTAATAAACAAATTCAGTTCATTTCAGGATAAAAAAAATCAACATAAAATATCAGTATCATTTGTATATGCCAACAGTAAACAATGTGAAAAAGAAATTTTTTAAGTAATCCCATTTACAATAGCCATGCATAAAATTACATACTAGGAATTAACTTAACCAAAAAAGTTAAGGACCTCTATAGTGTAAACTATAAAACACTGATAAAGAAAATTAAAGAGGACACCAAAAATTGGAAAAATATTTCATGTTTATGAATTGGAAAAGTCAATATTGTTAAAATATCTATACTACCAAAACAATCTACAGATTCAATGCAATTTCTATCAAAATACCAATGATATTCTTCACAGAAATAGGAAAAACAATCCTAAAATGTATACGGAACCACAAAAGACCCAGAATAGCCAAAGCTATCCCAAGAAAAAAGAACAAAACTAGAAAAATCGCATTACCTGACTTCAAGTTATACTATAGAGCTATAGTAACCAAAACAGCATGGCACTGGCATAAAAACAGACACATAGACCAATAACAAAATAGAGAACACAGAAACAAATTCATACACCTATAGTAAACTCATTTGTGACAAAAGTGTCAAGAACAAACACTGGAGAAAAGACAGTCTGTTTAATAAATGGTACTGGGGAAAAAAATGAATATCCATATGCAAAAGAATGAAACTACACCACTATCTTTCTCCAGATAAAAAATTAAAATCAAAATGGATTAAAGACTTAAGTCTAAGACCTTACACTATGAAACTAGTACAAGAAAACTTTGGAGGAAATCTCCAGGACATTGGTCTAAGCAAAGAATTATTAAGCAATACCCTCATAAGCACAGGCAACCAAAGCAAAAATGGGATCACATCAAGTTAAAAGGCTTCCACATAGCAAAGGATAGAGTCAAAAAAAAGTGAAGAGACAACTCACAGTATGGGAGAAAATATATGCAAACTAACCCTCTGATAAAAGATTAATAACCAGAATATATAAGGAGCTCAAACAACTCTTTAGGAAAAAAAATCTAATAATCTGATCAAAGATAGACAAAAGATATGAATATACATTTCTTAAAAGTAGACATACAAATGGCAAACAGGCATATTAAAAGGTGCTTAACATCACTGATCATCAGAGAAACACAAATCAAAACTATAGTGATATATAATCTCACTCCAATTAAAATGTCTTATATCCAAAAGACAGGAAATAACAAATGCTGGTGAGGATGTGGAGAAAGGGAACCCTTGCATGCTACTGGTAAGAATATAAATTAGTACAACCAGTATGGAGAACAGTTAGTTTGGAGGTTCCTCAAAAACTAAAATCTGAGCTACGATATGATCCAGGAATCCCACTGCTGGGTAAATACCAAAAAGAAAGAAAACCAGTATATCAAAGGGATATCTGCACTCCTATGTTTGTTGCTACACTGTTGACAATGGCTAAGATTTGGAGGCAATCTAAGTGTCCATCAACAGATCAATGGATTAAAAAAATGTGATACTTATACAAAATGGAGTACTATTCAGTCATAAAAAAACAGTGAGATCCAGTCATTTATAACAACGTGGATGAAACTGAAGATCATTATGTTAAGTGAAATAAGCCAGGCACAGAAAGACAAAAATTACGTGTTCTCACTTATTTGTAGGATCTAAAAATCAAATCAATTGAACCCATGGACATAGAGAGTAGAAGGATGGTTACCAGAGGCTGAGAAGGGTAGTAGAGGGTTGGGTGGGGGGCAGGTGGAGATGGTTCATGGGTACAAAAAAGTTAGAAAAATGAGTAAGACCTACCAGTTGACAGAATAAAAGGGTAACTATAGACAATAATAACTTAATTGTATATTTTTAAATAACTTAAAAAGTATAATTGTATTGTTTGTAACTCAAAGGATAAATGCTTAAGGGGATGGATATCCCATTCTCTGTATATGCTTATTTTACATTGCATGCCTGTATCAAAACATTTCATGTACCCTGTAAATATATACATATAAAATATACCCACAAAAATTTTAAAAGGTAAAAATAAATAAAAAGAATTAGTTACTGTCATTTCCATTTTATGAATAAAGCAATGGGAGCAGAGGACAAATGAAATCAAACTATACTTATTCAATGCCACATATTTTATAGAGATGCTAAATTAAACCTGACTTAAATTTTAGAGATGCTAAATCAAAACTGACTTAAAAACCCAGGTTCTTCATCACCAGGATGTATTGCTTCCTTTAGGTAACTGACAGGAAGTTTTGTAACTAACTCTTTTTGTTAGGTGCTTTAAGAAATTTTCACATTACCTGACTTAAACTATGCTGCAAGGCTACAGTGACCAAAACAGCATGGTACTAGTACAAAACAGACATATAGACCAATGGAACCGAAAAGAGAGCCCAGAAATAATGCTGTACACCTACAACCATCTGATCTTCAACAAAGTTGACAAAAACAAGCAATTGGGAAAGGACTCCCTATTCAATAAATACTGCTGGGATAACTGGCTAGCCATATGCAGAAGATTATAACTGTACCCCTTCCTTACACCATATACAAAAATCAACTTAAGATGGATAGAAGACTTAAATTTAAAACCTAAAACTATAGACACTCTAGAAGTTAACCTATGAAATACCTTTCTTGACATAGGACTGGCAAAGATTTCATTGTGAAGTTGCCAAAAGCAATTTTGACAAAAACACAAATTAACAAATGGGACCTAATTAAACTAAAGAGCTTCTGCACAGCAAAAGAAACTATCAACAGAGTAAACAAACAACCTAAAGAATGAGAAATATTTGCAAGCTATGTATTTGACAAAGATCTAATATTCAGCATCTACAAGGAACCTAAACAAATTAACAACCAAAAAACAAATAACCCTTTTAAAAAGAGGGCAAAGGACATGAACAGACACTTTTCAAAAGAAGACACACACACAGCCAACAATCGTATGAAAAAATGCTCAACATCACTGATCATTAGAGGAATGCAGATCAAAACCACAATAAGATATATCTCACACCAGTCAGAATGGCTATTAAAAAATCAAAAAACATACTGGTGAAGTTGTGGAGAAGGGAATGCTTACATACTGCTGGTGAGAATGTAAATAAGTTTTGCCATATGAAAAGCAGTGTGGTAATTTCTCGAAGAACTTAAAACATAATTATCATTTGACCTAGCAATTCCATTATGGGATATATACCCAAAGAAATAAAAATTTTTCTACCATAAAGATACATGCACACTGATATTCACTGCAGCGCTACTCACAATAGCAAAGACATGGAATCAACCTAAATGCTTATCAATGATAAAACTGATAAAGAAAATGTGGTGTATATTCCATATACACCATGGAATGCTATGCAGCTGTAAAAGAAATGAGATCATGTCCTTTGCAGCAACAAGGATGGATGGAGCTGGAGGCTTATTATCCTAAAAGAACTAACGCAGGAACAGAAAACCAAATACTGCATGTTCTTATTTATAATTAGGAGCTAAACATTGAGTACATATAGACATAAAGAAGAAGAACAGACATTAAGGACCACTTGAGGGTGGAGGCTGTGAGGAGGGTAAGGATCAAAAACCTACCTATTGGGTACTATGCTCATTAACTGGGTGATGAAATAATCTGTACACCAAACCTCCACTGCATGCAATTTACCTATTTAACAAACTTGCACATGTACCCCTGAACCTAAAAGTAAAAAAGAAAAAAAATCAATACAAATGCAATAGTTTTGAAACTCATAGAAAACAATCAGAGCTCATATAAATAATGATAATCTACATGTGTATAATCATTTACTAAACTTTCCGGCACATTCTTTTCTTAGAACTTCATTGTGTGAAACTGAGTTTCCAATCTGTGTGTTATTTTTAAGGTTTCTTAAAGTTAACACACCCAGAAAAATGTTTAGGTTAAATTCTACAGAGCAAGTTGGGATTTTTCACTGGGAACTATGTTGCCCTAACAACATGTACCTCACATAACCTCCAACCAGTGACCACACACATCATGAGCATACTCTTAAAAGACTAATCAGTAGCTTCTAAGTTTGAGTCCAGAGAAGTTTAACTGTAGGAAGTTTACTGTGACCTCATTCCTCACCTACTAAGATTTCAGGAGCTTGACTATAGATGGATAATTGCCAGCCCTATCCTTTGTTTTCTCTTATGTGAATTTGGACATTTTAAGAACAGGAATAAAAGCCAAAATCTCTCATTGCTTCCTACAGAAGGGTCAGGTAAGTTCAGGTATTCACCCACTCATTCCATCCTCAACAAATGTGTATGTAACCTTATTTTTTCTTGCAAACAGGGAAAGAATATCTTAAAATTATTCTTTGTATATAAGAAAAGCTAAATATTGGAGTTTTCAGTTTGATGTGTCAATCTAATTGGAAGGGCTTCAACTAAATCTTTACAGTTGTATTTTCTTTGGCTGCTTACTATTTTGTATCTTATATCTAATTACTGTAACAAAATTATCCATCAATCTCTAAGGCCATTCTAAATGATTAGTGAAATCAATGGTATGCATGTAGGTCAATCAAAAAACTGATTGGGCCATCTACTTATAATTTGATTGTATTGCACTTGACTAACTATATCTGAAATAATGTAAATGATATAAAATAATCATATAAGCAATTCAGTACTTATTGGGCAAGCCAAAGTAAAAAAAAAAAAAAAAAGGAGATTTATTTCATGCCATGTTCAAGTTACTTGCTTGCAACTAGACTTTAAAATATAATTTTAAAACATTTTTATTTAATAGAAGTATACTTTCTACTGTAAAGTAATAAATGCATCTTGTAAAAATTCAGACAATAGAAAAGTACATAAAGTATGAAGTCATCTTGTAATACTAACCTTGTTTGTAGTTTTCTAGGCAAATCACTTTAACCTTATAAAGTTTGCTTTTTTTAAGCATCTTCTTTTGACGTTCTTAAACAGTTATATAATCTCAAAATCATAAATGTAAAAATCACTAAATTGTTATCTCTGGGTGCAAGCAATACTTGTTGAGAGAGAAAAATAAACAGAAATTCCCCTCTCGTTTAACAGTAAATACATATTGTTTATTCTTCCTTCTCAAACACGTGTCTATTATTTTTTAATTCAATTATTTTATGAATATTTGATGTTATAAAAAGTTGTTTTTTAAGCATTATTTTCCATGATCATTCACTTAATTTTTTAATTAAATAATAAATTTTTTAAAATTTACCCATAAGAAAATAACTAAGGTAATAAAATATAGAAAGTATATGTTCCAACTTGCACAAGTTGCTAGACTTAGTTTCAAGAGATTATCAGCGGTTCTCAAACTTTAAGTGTGTATTAGAATTACTTGTCAAAACACAGACTGCTGGGCTCCACTCCTGGTCTTTCAGAATTAGTAGGTCTGGACTGAGATTCACAAATTCATATTTTGAACAAGTTCCCAGGTCATCATGGTGGGTCTGATCCAGGGACCACATTTTGAAAACCGCTGTATAAAAGCATAAATATCACTTCAGAACTCATCTTTCTAAGACTGTCACTGAATCTTGATTTTAATGGACAATTTAGTGTTGGCAGTTATATAGAAGGTTTCTGTAAATGCTATTGACTAATCAGTTCTAAAACCAGATATAAAGCAAATTGGAGTAGAAACCTACCAGTTACTAAATAATTCATTTTTTTCCCCTAGTATGCCAATTGAGAAAATCTTGGCCTGGGTTTCAGAGAGCACAGGTACATAAAATGGCCTTTTATTTATTTTGTTTACTGACAATAACAATTTCAGTCATCTTGATACAGGTAATATAATGGTAAAATAAAATATGCTTAATGAAACATCAATGAAATTGTTGATTCCAGGATTTTTAAAGCAATGTTTTGATAATAGTAGATTATTATATTTAAAACAAACACAATCACAGCTTGATTTTTAGTTTCATCATAACATTAAGCTCATTTTGCTAAAATCTGGACTGTGTCTATTAGTTTGTTTTGACATTTATCTTTTGTCTTGCATTACTAATTTAATTAACATGTTTCTTCTATTTCTCACCCAACACTATGATTAATGTAATTAATTAATTAAAGGAGATGTTTAAGTTCTTTCCCATAGTTCTACCAGTTCTACCAAATTCTGAATGCTACTTAAAATTTCTACGGAACTGGAAGAAAATTGTTAATAATTATTCTTTGCCTTTGACAATATGTTATGGTATTCATATGACTCCCTCTGGTGGCAAATGTAGCATGGAATGTTAATCTCTTTCAAGGAATATGCATGTATTCATTTCTTTTCACATAAACCCAGTGATTCTTTCCTCTTGGTGTCTTCTCTATATTAATGCTCTCAAAATCTGATGTGACCATTGGAAGCTGTCAAAAATGCTCAATTCAGTCAATATAGAGGTAGACTAAATCTCTTTCAAAAATCATCCTGGAAAATTGTGTCAAATAGTTTATGCATCCTTTTAACAATAAAACCAATACTGTAACAATTAATTTTAAAAAATGACTTCCCAAAACCAAATCTCAAACCCTCTAACTATAGTTAATTCATAGTCACACATAAACTTAGTCTAAGAAAACCTAAAAAAAATCTTCAGCGTTTTAGACAAATAAAACAGTCAATCAGAGATAAATTTGAATTGTACCTCTGCCACCTGTTGGATGGATAACCTAAGTCAGATTATCTAACCTATGTGAGATATGACTTTCATAACCATAAAATGGGATAATGTCTACTTTATGAACTTGTTATAATTATTAAACAAGACAATGTTTTTAAAGGCCCATCACTGTGTCTAAAACACTCACTATTATTATAGTTATTACTTTAATTAACCTATTGAAGCAAAGGGAATTAGAAAAACAAGTTAGGAAATTGAGACCTTCCAAGCTCACCCCACAACCAAGTCATCGCCCATGGACTCAGGGTTCAAGGACCACCCCTGTACCATGTCAGCCTCCATGTCTTAAGGGATCCAGGATTCAGACAGCTCCTCTGGACACAGGCTTCAGGCCCACCCTGAGGGACCCAGGGGACATGACTTCCCCAGTGGACCCCAGAACCAGGCCAGCTGCTATGGACCCACGAGCCAGACCTGCCCTAGTGAAAAGCTCCAAGCACACCCCAGTAGACAAACTCCAGGCCTGACCCCACAGACCCAGGCACCAGACCAGTTCCTGTAGACCCAAGCTCCCAGGCCACTCACATGGACCAGCTGATCTATATTGGATCAGCCTGCCCAAAAACCCTAGAAGTAGACACCTGCTGCTCATGGGCCTAGCTCATAGACTCTGCCAGACAGTCTTTGCCAGAACCTCTGAATGAGATGACTAGTGAAGGGCTTTACCTGCCAAAGCTAGTCTACAGAGATTGAAACAGGTCCCTACTTGTTCAAATATGCAGACCCCAAAATATGGCCAACAAGATCATGAGTAATCAGGGAAACATGACACTACCAAAGGAATAAATTAAAGCACCAGTACCTGGCCCTAAAGAAATGTAGATCTGTGAACCGCCTAACAAAAACTGAAAACTCAAAATAATTGTAAAGAAGCTCAGAGAGCTATAAGAAAACACAGTTCAAAACTAAATAAAATCAGGGAAACAATACATGAACAAAATAAGTTCATCAGACAGAACAAAACAAAAATTCTGAAGCTGAAAAACACAATGACTAAACTAACACATTCCATGGAGTGTTTCAAAGCAGACTGGGTCAGGCAAAAGAAAGAATCAGTGACCTTAAAGACAGGTCATTTGAAATTGTCCAGATTGAGGGGAAAAGAATGAAAGAAGACTGAGGAAAGCCTACAATATTTATATGACTCCATCAAGCAAAGCAACATATGACCAAAGAAAGGTGCAAAAAGCTTACTCATTTATTTTTTTAAATAGACAGATAAAGTTGTAAGTATTTTTTGTATACAACATGTTTTGAAGTATATTTACATCATGGAATGACTAAATCTAGCTAATTAGCATATGGATTACCTCAGAGAGTTCATCATTTTCATGTTGAGAACACAATACAATTACTCTCGTAGCATTTTCAAGAATACAATATATTATTAATGGTAGTCACTGTATTAGTCTGTTTTCACGCTGCTGATAAAGACGTAACCGAGACTGGGCAATTTACAAAAGAAAGAAAGAGGTTTATTAGACTTACAGCTCCACCTGGCTGAGGAGGTCTAAAAATTGTGGTGGAAGGTAGGAGGGGTAAGTCACATCTTAGGTGGATGGCAGCAGGAAAAAAGAGAGCTTGTGCAGGGAAACTCCTGTTTTTAAAACCATCAGATCTTGTGAGACCCATTCGCTATCATGAAAATGGCACAAGAAAGAACCATCCCCATGATTCAGTCATCTCCTACCAGGTCACTCCCACAACATGTGGGAATTATGTGAGCTACAAAATGAGATTTGGGTGAGGATACAGAGCCAAACCATATCAGTCACCATGTTTTATAACAGATATGTTGAATTTTTCCTCCTGTCTGAATAAAATTTTGTGTCCTTTGACCAATATCTCCAATACTTTCATCTTCCAACCACACAAACCTCTGGTAACCATCATTCTTCTCTCTACTTCTATGAGATCAACTCTTTTAATTCTATATATGAGTGAGATTATTCACTGTTAGTCTTTCTGTGCTTGGCTTATTTCACTTTGCATCATGTCCCCTATGTTCACCCATGTTGTAGTAAATGGCAGGATTTCCTTATTTTTTATAGCTGAATAGTATTCCATGTGTATATATATCACACTTTATTCATTTTCTGCACTGATGAGCACTTAGGTTGATGATTCCATATCTTGACTATTGTAAATAAAGCTGCAATAAACATGATAGTGCAGATATGTCTTCGACTTACTGATTTCATTTCCTTTGGAAATACACCCAGAAGTGGGATTGCTAAATTACATGATAGCTCTATTTTTTATTTTTAGGGGAACATTAATACTGTTTCCATAATGGCCGCACTAATTTACATTCCCATCAGCAGTGTACAAGTGTTTTCTCTTCTCCACGTCTTCACCACCACTTACTTTTTCAATCTTTTTGATAATAGTCATTTTAACAGGTGTAAGGAAATATCTCATGGCTTAAAGTTGTATTTCTCTGTGACAATGAACATTTTCTCATATACCTGTTGGCCATTTGCACGTCTTCCTCTGAAAAATATCTTTTCAGGTCCTTTGCCTACTTTTTAAACCAGGTCACTTGTGTTCTTGCTATTGAGTTGCTTGCGAGTTCCTTTTATATTTAGGATATTAACCCCTTATCAGATGTACAGTTTATAAATATTTCCTCCCGTTATCTATATTGTCTCTTTATTCTGTTGTTTTCTTTGCTGTGCAAAAGCTATTTAGTTTGAGGTAATCTCATTTGTCTATTTCTGCTTTTGTTGTCTGTGTTTTTGGAGGTCATAAACAAAAAGTCATTGTACATACCAATGGCATGGGGCCTTTCCACTATGTTTTCTTCTATTAGTTTTGTAGTTTCAGGTCTTGCATTTAAGTCTTTAATCTATTTTGAGTTGATTTTTGTATTCAGTGTGAGATAAGGTTCTAATTTCATTCTTCTGCATGTGAATATTTTGTTTTCCAAACACCATTTACATAAAATATATATATATAATTCATTTCTCAATTAATAAATTTTTCACTAAAAAAAAAAAAAGAAAATTGAGACCTCTGCCTGATTTTTGTCTGAAACTTTCAGAGCAACTCCTTTAGATTAGGTAAATGTGTGAGGTTCAGGTCAGAGTAAGCCCACAAGAGTGAAGAATGGCTTTCTTGAATCATCTTCCCAAGTGATATCACAAGTGTAGCTTCATACAGATATAAAGCTAATCTGTTAAATATGTGGTTTTAATACCTTAACAAAGCAAATCCAACTGCAACAGTGTAATATCAGCAATCTCCTCTTTCATTCAACTTGTGTATAATTCTATAGTTAAGTCGGTATGTGCATGCTTTTTTCTGAACTAAAGGTAATGATTGATATTTTTATCAACTGACATTTTAGTGATTGATCATGATGTCTGTGTGCACGTCTGTGTTAACAGTTTTTATTGGTCACTTAAAATAAGTTATTTGGTCTGCTACATTCCTCAGGAGTTTTGTGAACATGTTAATTTTTTGACAGAGTTAATGGCATATATGTATGGCCACAAATCTGTATGTTTAAGGACTTTTTTAGTTGTTACAAACTTCATTTAGTAAGACAGACATTTTATGTTGTGAATTATTTAATCTCTCTTCCAAGAAAAAGCGATGCTAGTATAGATTGGTCAGGGAGAAGAGCACTACAGTTGGGCCATAGTGCTAAAGACATGATCTGTCTTTCATCTGGGATTCTGTTTCTGCTTCTGAATGTCATTTTGTCTTTTTGGATGCCTGCCAATACAGTTGAAGTAAGAGGTACCAGGGTTGCCCACTACCTCTTGAGCTATTATCATCACTCCCTCCCCTAGCACTGGCTTTTATTTATTTATTTTTTATATATCTGTGTTTATTGTGTTTTGTCTTGTTTGGCTATCACAGAAGTGCAATCCAATATATAAGTGCGAATTTGGAGGGAAGAAAGCTATTTGGCTTGCTTTTTCTCCTGCTCAGATTAAAGCCAACATGTCAGCCAGTAATGAAAGGGTCGTTTGCCTGACCATGACTCTGTGCAGATATTCTCATTGGCAAACTTGTGGGGAAGCTTGGAAGGTGTTCCTGGGCTTCTGTGTAAAATTAAGAAAAGAAATTAAGAAAGAATGAGAAGAAATAGCACTCTGTGCTTTTCAACCAATATAAGTAAATTATCTAACGCATAAAGTAACTTTACAGTAATATAGTCAGATTCCTAAAGTTAGTCGTTTCTGGACCTAGCCAAAATTGATAGTCAGTCCACTGGTAAAAAAAAAAAAAAAAAAAAAAAAAAATCTGAAAAAGGACATTACCAGGAGTGCTTTAAACATCGTTTACATATATTCAATGACAGAATTATTTTTGATTCCTCCACTCCATTGCACTACACATTTATTCACCAAGCCCTCTTGCCTTACCTGTCTTCAAAACACCTCTCAAATATATTACCCATAGGAATTATCATCAACAATTTCTTCCTTTCCTTCACCCTGTCTCACATAGAATAAATTAATTAAAAGTAAAAAGTCAAATCTTTTCATCATAATTTCCAGACTCTCCACAATCTACCTGATATTACCCAACCATTGTCAACTCATATTCTACCTTCTTCAACATTTGTCGTCTCTTTTTCATGAACTTATCTGCTCAACTGTTTTTCCTCCCTACTAAAGAAGTTAAAGGTCCTTATTCCTACCTCATCCCCTCTCCTAAAAATCAGTTAGAATGTAATCATTGCATTCTACTCTCAAGAAAGAAGAGGGCTGTTTCTCAATTATAGTAGAAGAGGGTAAGAGTATTTAAAAGGATTTAAAAATTACACAAATGTGAAGATAGTTCTTTTGGGATTTCTTCTTTCTAGGAGACTGGGAAAGTAAGGGCTCCAACCTGTCCCTCTGCTTCCATGCAGCTAGGAAGATAGGTATGAAAAGTTTTACCTTTACCCACACTACACATGGACGTTGAGAAAAATTCTTTGCCTCTTACATAACCTGCTGTTTTTTCCTTTTAAAAAAAAATTTTGGAGGAGCCAAGATGGTGGACTAGAAATAGCTGTGGTAGGAGGCTCCTACCAAAAAGAACAAAAATGGTGAGCAAATTCTGCACCTTCAGCTGAGGTACCTAGGTCCTCCCATTTTGACTGACTAGGTGGTTGGCATGACCCATGGAAAGTAAAGAAAAGCAAGGTAGAAAAAAGAAAAGCATGGTAGAAAAAAGAAAAGTGGGCCACCCAGGAGCCACACATGGCAAGGTGAGCTCCTACTCCCAGCCAAGGGAGTTGGTGAGTGATTATGCTACCCCTCCCAGGAAACCATGCTTTTTCCATGGATCTGTGCAATCTGCGGATCAGATTCTCCTCTTGTGAGCTCACACCACCAGGGCCTTAGCACAGAGCTTTGCAGATTCTCAGTAGCCACTTGTCTGGAGACTGCCTAAGACTACCAAGATCCTGGAGGAAGAGGTGGCTGCCATCACTGCCACCATCTGCTGCCTGAGATGACTGAGCTCCAGGGAGGAGGGGCAACAGCCATTACCACAGCACCAATCTGACCAATAATGAGTTCTGAAATTGAGGAAGTAATAAATAGCCTGCCAAGCAAAAAAAGCCCAGGATCAGATGGATTTACAGCTGAATTCTACCAGAGGTACAAAGAGAAGCTGATACCATTTCTTCAAAACTATTCAAACAATTGGAAAGGAAGAACTCCTCCCTAACTCATTTTATGAGGCCAGCATCATCCTGATACCAAAACCTGGCAGAGATACAACAACAAAGAAAGCTTCAAGCCAATATTCGTGATGAACAACAATGTAAAAATCCTCAATAAAATACTGGTGAACTGAATCCAGCAGTATATCATAAAGCTTATCCACCTTCATCAAGTCGCCTTCATCCCTGGGATGCAAGGCTGATTCAACATACACAAATCCATAAATATAATTTATCACGTAAATAGAACTAAGGCCAAAAACCACATGATCATCTCAGTTGATGCAGAAAATGCCTTCAATAAAAAATTCAATACCCCTTCATATTAAAGATTCTCAATAAACTAGGTACTGATGGAACATGCCTCAAAATAATAAGAGCCATTTATGACAAACTCACAGCCAATATCACACTAAATGAGCAAAAGCTGGAAGAATTCCCCTTGAGAACCAGCACAAGACAAGGATGCTCTCTCTCACTACTCCTATTGAACATAGTATTGGAAGTTCTGGCAAGCACAATTAGGCAAAAGAAAGAAATAAAGGGTATTCAGATAGGAAGACAGGAAGTCAAACTGTCTTTGTTTGCAGATGACATGATTCTATATCTAGAAAACCCCATCATCTCAGTCCAAGAAAAGCTTCTTAGCTGATAAGCAACTTTAGCAAAGTCTCAGGATACAAAATCAATGTGCAAAAATCACAAGCATTCCTATACACCAACAACAGACAAGCAGAGAGCCAAATCACAAGTGAAATCCTATTAACAACTGCTACAAAGAGAATAAATACCTGGGAATACATCTAACAAGGGAAGTGAAGGAACTCTTCAAGAAGAATGGCAAACCACTGTTCAAGGAAATCAGAGAGGACACAAACAAATAGAAAAATATTCCATGCTTACAGATAGGAAGAATCAATATTGTGAAAATGTCCATAATGCTCAAAGTAATTTATAGATTCAGTGCTATTCCCATTAAATTACCACTGATATTCTTCACAGAATTAGAAAAGAAAAACTACTTTAAATCTCATATGGAAACAAGAAGAACCCATATAGCCAAGACAATCCTAAGCAAAAAGAACAAGGTATCAGGCTAACCAACTTCAAACTATACTATAAGGCTACAGTAACCAAAACAGCATGGTACTGGCACAAAAACAGACACACAGACCAATGGAACAGAACAGAGAGCTCAGAAATAAGACTACACCTCTACAACCATCTGATATTTCAGAAACCTGACAATAATAGGCAATAGAGAAAGGATTTCCTATTTAATAAATGGTGCTGGGGAACTGGCTAGCCATATGCAGAATAAAACTGTACCCCTTTCTTATATCTTACGCAAAAATTAACTCAAGATGGATTAAACACTTAAATGTAAAACACAAAACTATAAAAGCCCTAGAAAAAAATCTAGGCAAGATCATTCAGAACATAGGCACAAACAAAGATTTCATGATGAAAACTTCAAAATCAATTGCATCAAAAGTCAAAATAGACAAATGGTATCTAATTAAACTAAAGAGCTTCTGCACAGCAAAAGAAACTATCATCAGACTGAACAGACAACCTATAGAATGGAAGAAAGTTTTTGCTATCTATCCATCTGACAAAGGTCTAATATCCAGAATCCACAAGGAACTTAAACAAATATGCAACAAAAAAACAACCTCATTAAAGGGTCGGCAAGGAATATGAACAGACACTTCTCAAAAGAAGACATTTATACAGCCAACAAACATATGAAAATAAGCTGATCTTTAGAGAAATACAAATCAAAACCACAATAAGATACAATCTCACACCAGTCAGAATGGTGATTATTAAAAAATCAAAAAACAACAGATGCTGGCGAGGCTGTGGAGAAATCGAAATGCTTTGACATTGTTGGTGGGAGTGTAAATTAGTTCAATCATTGTGGAAGACAGTATGGCAATTCCTCAAAGACCAATAACCAAAAATCATTTGACCCAGTAATCCCATTAGTGGGTATATACCCAAAGTAATATAAATCATACTGTTAACAAAGATACATGCAGACATATGTTTATTGCAGCACTATTCACAATAGCAAAGACATAGAACCAACCCAAATGCCCATCAGTGATAGACTGGATATAGAAAATGTGATACATATACACCATGAAATACTATGCAGCCATAAAAAGAAATGAGATCATATCCTTCACAGGGACATAGATGGAGCTGGAAGTCATTATCTTTAGCAAACTAATGCAGGAACAGAAAACCAAACACTTCATATTCTCACTTATAAGCGGGAGTTGAACAATGAAAACACACGGACACAGGAAGGGGAACAACACTCACTGGGGCTTGTTGGGGGTGGGGAGCAAAGGGAGGGAGAGCATCAGGAAAAATAGCTAATGTGTGCTGGTCTTAACACCTGAATGATGGATTGATAGCAAACCACCATGGCACATGCTTACCTATATAACAAACCTGCACATCCTGCACATGTATTTCAGAACTTCAAATAAAATAAAATTTTAAATTCAGAGGTACCTGTGCAGGTTTGTCATATAGGTAAATTGTGTGTCACAGAGGTTTGGTGTACAGATTTTTCCATCACCCAGGTAATAAGCATAGTACCCAATAGGTAGTTTTTCTATCCTCATTCTCCTCCCACCCTCCACCCTCAAGTAGGCCCTGGTGTCTGCTGTTCCCTTCTTTGTGTCCTTAGGTACTCAATGTTTAGCTTCTGCTTATAGATGAGAACAAGTGATGTTTGATTTTCTGTTCTTGTGTTAGTTTGTTTAGGATAATTGCCTCCAACTCCATTCATGCTGCTGCAAAGCACATGATCTCATTTTTTTTTATGGCTGCGTAGTATCATGTGGTGTCCATGTATTACATTTTCTTCATCAATTCTACCATTGATGGGCAATTAGGTTGATTCCATGTCTTTACTGTTGTGAATAGTCACTCTGCTGTTCCTTGCTGGCGCACAACCATGCTAGAGTTGTAGGTAATATTAGGGTCCAGCCTCCCAGGGTGTACCTCACTGGATTTCTATATTGGGGATTAATGTTAAAGCCTCAGCTTATCAAAGTCAGCCTGCTTTATGTCCTTTGAGCAATCTTTGATTGCTCCCTTGAAAATCTTGAGGGTCAGGTGGTTTGAAGTAGGATACAGACATCGCTTTGTACTAGAAAAAATAATTTTTTTTTAGTTTTTTAAGTTGTCACTGTTTTCATTTTTTAATGTTTATTTTAAAAATACCATGTGCACATGGTAAAAAAAAAAAAAAAATCAACATTTAAGTGTTCCTCCTTCCCAAGTTTAATCTCCAGAAATGTCTATTAACTATATTTTGCTATCACAATTAATACCATCTCTCCATTTTTGAATGGGTCTGTCATCACAGCCTACTCTGATGGCAGATAACAGATGAGAAGACAGGCAGGTGGCCTCAGATTATCACAGGTAGCAAATGTCCAGTTCTAGTTTTGAGGAGGGCTTTAAGTTCTAGAAAACCTGAAAATGAGATATAAGGCTGACAGCCCAAAGATAAGCAGGACACAAGGAGAGCTTGGTACCAAAGCAAAAGGCAGATACAATTATCAGAGTAAGGGGCGAAAACTAGACCAATCACACAGATGGGCTGACCTGGAACCCCTCTGCTACCAGCCAAGTACTCCTTAAATTCCCCTACATCATAAATATGATTGTTTTCACACCAGGAATGGAAGCTAAGAGAGCTAATTCTCAGAGATCAGAGAATCATGGTAGAAGGAAGACAGGCAGAGCATCATGGGAAGAGTCATTTCTGCATTAACACATGGCTCCTACAGCATTTCCTTTAGTGTGTGTGTTTGCCTTATCTATCAATTCAACTATGAAGTTCTTGAAGATAAATACCAAGGTTTTTTCTCTATTTGTATACAATAATAAATTATTAAATTTACTTATTTTCTGTATACAGTCCACTGTTTTGAGTGATGAGAGAATTTCACATATCAAAAAAAAGTTGAATTCTTACCTCTCCATTAAAAGTTTGTTGACATTCTGAAGTGGGATACTTCCCCCAGGAAGTTAAAAGTGTTTCTGAAAAGTAAAACTAAATTATTTTTCTGGTATATGCATATTTTACCTACAAGTTGCCAAAAGCAATCAGATTATTTGGACTTAAGAATCAGAACAAACTGAACTCCTCATTTTGACCTTGGATCAAAATGCTAACAGTATGATTAAGTGATTGTTTAGAGTAAAACACAGTCAACTCTAGGAAGTTCAGTATGATTAATATCTGATTACTTTTCGCAATTTTGAATCCTTTCCTGGGGTTTTTATGTATAGAGTGATTGGATACATAGGAACAATCTGATAACACCCAGTTTCAATATCAACCTCCAAAGAACCAGTTGGAACATACACACACAAAAAAAGTTTCATGGGGCCTAAATACTGTCCAGGTATACTGCATCCTTCAGAGGTATACAGGCTTTAATGCCTAAATTATTAGGACTTCTGTTCAGCAAAACGGTCCAGCTAATGTATTCCTTTCTGATCTCATCTCCTATTATTCTCCAACCTGGCTTATTCCACTCCCACCTCAAACAGGCCCAACATACTACTAACTCCATAAACTGTGGCATTGCCTTTTCCCTCTATCGGAGCACTCTTCCTTCAGATAACCTCATAGCTAACTCTGTCAAGTTCACTTTGCTCGTGCATTTGTGTGAAGCCATCTCCCATGACCACAGAGCAATCTATTATTTGCTTTTATAACATGTATAATTTGTATAATTTTTATATGTCATTGTATTTGTTAATTAATTTTTTGTTTAATGAAAAATTTTGTGAAGGAAGAGACTTTGTTTTATTCCCCACTGTCTATATAACAAATAGCCATTAAGTGTAACTATGTACCAAGTACCATTATAATGGACACAGTTGTGAATAGACAATTTACAGTCTAGAATAGTGAGAGGGACATGCATAACAAAAAAATAAAGTAACATGTTACTTCAAATGGCAATCAAGGCTTTGAGGAATGTAGAACATGGAAATGTAATAAAGAGTGACTAATGGTTGAAGGGCTCATTAAAATTGGCTGGTCAGGGAAGACCGCTCTCATTGGGATGAGATAGGAATTATATGGTGGAGGCTATCGTAAGAGGATCTGGTGGCTGAGAACTCCAAAAAGAGGAAATAATGCAAAGGACCTACACTAGGAAATGTTTTAATATAAAGTGTCACAAAGAAATTCATTGTGTCCAGGGGTTTGTGAATGACAGGGATGTCATTGAATGGCAATGACAGAAAGGGGCCAGACATATTGTAGATCATGCTAAAGCATTAGATTACTTTGCCTATTACATGTAGAATAGATTATAGGAGAGCAAGAGTGGAAGCAGCAGGGAGGTGTGCCCTGCTAGATATAAGAGATGATGATGACTGGGATCAGGGTGGTTGTAGCCAGAGAGAAGTGGGGAAAAGTGGAAATACAGGTTAAAGGTGAAATTGACAAGACTTTCCAATGGATGGGATATATGCAATAAGAGGAAGAGGGGAATCAGGGATGACTCCTGGACTTGCCTGGACCTATTTAGCTGGCAGATGTCAATTCCATTTACTGAAGCATATATTCAGTGCTTTGCACAAATAAGCGCTCAATAGTTATTGAATACGTGAATCAACACTGAGGTTCTGGCCTCTGATAAAAACAGAGGTTGGAAACTACACCAGTTAGAGTGATCTGGAGTTGTACATGTAGCTTTTTATCTCATTTGAGTGAGTTGAGGCAATAACTCCACTATTTTCCTTTACAGTTCTTCGCAGATGTAATCCCCATAAAGTAACAGTGGGTACATGCACACACAGAGCTGGCTTCTGGTTGGACCAGGGTAATGCCAGGCTTGAAAAGGATAGTCCTGGAGAGCTTTGAAGATTACCCCTATGAAGCTGGGGCAGCTTGGTTGTAAATAAGTTTTCAGTTGCAGAACAATGGCTTGGTCAAATATGGTAGTTCAGACTGAGCTTGCACAGCATCAAGCTGTGGCAAGGAGGGAAACCTGGTCAGGTAGGTTGGCAGTGAGACTGAGAATTAGGAACTGAAGATCCTTCGTAGAGAGCCTCCCTTGAACAGGACAGGAGCACAGGCTAGAAGGAAGTCAGATATCCCCCTCTAGAACCCAACTCAGATAGCAGAGGTCAGAAGAGAGAAGAGGTTTATGTTGATTAACAAGAAATCATAAACAGTAGAGAAACAAAGAGTGAAATGAAGTTTTAGTTTTATCAAGAAAGGATGATTGTGCCTCCCAACTTTTTTTCAATCCTTTTCCACAGAGTAATTTGAAGTTTGCTAGACATGTCAAGTTTACAGGATGTAAATCACTGTAAATTGAACGAGAAGCGAAAGTGTGGGGCAAGATATAGCAGAATACATTAGCTGAGGGCCTTGTAAATCAAACCATATAAGCAATTACTTTCATTGACTATGTGCAAGGCCACCCTTAGGTCTGATTAGTTGAATAAATTGATCACAGCATGGACAGGTTATCCACCTTTAGAACTGCGTGGGAGAAAGTGAGGCACAGGACCAAAAACAGATGCTTTATCTCCCATTGGGCTGCACAAACCAGGAAAAGCTAGAAATCTGCTGCCACCCCCACCACCTCAGAGAGCTAACAGGAACCAGTGACAGCCTCTAGTTACCCAGAATAAAAATTCAGTGGAGCCTCTGAAGTTCAAGATTATAAATGGCAACTGATGTGGCCTCTTGGGAAAGCTAGTGCTCTATTTCAATAGGATTATGAACCTTAATTGATTAGTGCTGCTAAAGTGTGTACCATCTAGTCATAGAGTTTGTAGTCTTAGCTTCATAGAATTGAGTTAATTTCCTCCCAAGGGAGGTATTTGCAATTTTCTTAAGTGATAGATTTAATCTAGTATCCACAGTGGTTAAAATCTTGATAGTTAAAAGTTAATAGGTTTCTCAAAAGCTGTTCCCAATATCTACATAATTTGTTTTTTTTATGAATAGTCCCAGGTTGAGGGTGAATTAGATGAAATAGAACAAATACAAGTTTCTTTGGGTTTCTGAGGCAACATCAAGTGCCAAGTAAGGGAAATTTTCATTATCATTAAAAACAAATTTTCATTTTTATTGAAAAATACTATCATTTTCTAACTGTAAGGATTAACAGTACTGAATTAAAATTCTACCACTTATTAACTATATAAATTTGAACAAGTTACTTAATTTCCCTAAGTCTCAGTTTCCTCACCTGTAAAATAGTTACAATACTTGTAACTGTGGTACAATAGTTACAGTGACTATTAAACAAGATACTGTAAAATATAAGACTTGACATTTGCTTGGCAGATAAATTCCACCCACTTATTGCTATTATTATTAAATGTTTGAGATTGGTTTATCCTCCAATTAAGTAACTATGCATGTGGGTATAATTTATAGGACTAAACTTGAAAGCTTGAGCAAAGCGAGCATTTTAAATGGATTTTCAAATTATTTTCTGTTACTTCTCTGTGTCAAATTTGAATGTAATTTACCTGACAGATGACACTCAAAACTGAGGTTATCCACATCTACTTGTAAGGCTACAAGTAATAAAAGAGTTTTAAAGCCATAAAATGTGGGTCATCTTTGTGTGTTTAATTTTAAAGTTGTGTTAAGTTCTACTTTTGACCACATCTAACTAGGACTGAGCCATCCTCTGCCACAAACATCAGAAAATACAGACCAATATGCTCACCAGCAACAGAGTAAATTCAAAATATTTGACAGTAGGAGAGGCAAGTTATACTTATCCTTTGGGCAGCAAGCAAATCTGAAATCATTGAAACTGTTTTTTTCCTACAAATATGTAGACCAGGAAATTAAAACAACAAACACCACTTAAAACGATAGCTTTGTGTATGAGACTTTGAATGTTGTAATGAAAATATTTTTATTTTTTAAATTTATGAATTGCTTATTTCTGGAATTTTCCACTTAATATTTTTAGACTGCAGTTGAAATCACTTCTTGTGTTTCTTTTTTAAAAAACTTTTATTTTAGGTTCAGAGGTACATGTGCAGGTTTGTAATACAGGTAAAATCATGTCATGGGGTTTTGCTGTACAGATTATTTCATCACCCAGGAACTAAGCCTGGTATCCAATAGTTATTTTTTCTGATCCTTTCCTTCCTCCCATCCTGCATCCTCAAGTAGGTCCCAGTGTCTGTTGTTCTCTATGTGTCCATGTGTTTTTATCATTTAGCTCCCACTTGTAAGTGAGAACATGCAGTATTTGGTTTTCTATTCCTGCATTAATTTGCTGAGGATAATGGCCTCCAGCTCCATCTATGTTCCCACAAAAGAAATAATCTCCTTATTTATGGCCACATAGTATTTCATGGTGGATATGTACCATATTTTGTTTATCCAGTCCACCTTTGATGGGCATTTAGGTTGATTCTATGTCTTTGCTATTGTGCATAGTATTGTGAATGGTGCTGCAATGAACATTTTCATGCGTCTTTATGGTAGAATTATTTCTATTCCTTGAGTATACACCCAGTAACAGGATTGCTGGGTCAAATGGTAGTTCTGTTTTTTGTTCTTTGAGGAATCGCCACACTGCTTTCCACAATGGCTGAACTAATTTACACTCCCACCAATAGTGTATAAGTTTTCCCTTTTTGCCACAACCTCTTCAGCATCTGTTATTTTTTGACTTTTTAACAATATCCATTCTGACTGGTGTGGCATGGTATCTCATTGTCATTTGCATTTGCATTTCTCTAATAATCAGTGATACTGAGCTTTTTTTCATATGCTTGTTGGCTGCATGTATGTCTTCTTTAGAAAAGTGTCTGTTCATGTCCTTTGCCCACTTTTTAAAGGGGTTGTTTGTTTTTTTCTTGTACGTTTGTTTAAGTTCCTTATAGATGCTGGATATTAGACCTTTGTCAGATGGATAGATTGCAAAAATTTTCTCCCATTCTATAGGCTCTCTGTTTACTCTGTCGATAGTTTTCTACACCTGTACAGAAGCTCTTCAGTTCAATTAGATCCTATTTGTAAATTTCTGCTTCTCTCATGATTGCCTTTTGTGTCTCTGTCATGAAATTATGCCTTTTCCTACATCGCAAATGGTATTGCCCAGGCTGATTTCCAGGGTTTTTTACATTTAAGTAATCCACCCTGAGTTGATTTTTATGTATGGTATAAGAAGGGATTCCAGTTTCAATATACTCCATCTGGCTGGCCAGTTCTCCCAGCACCATTTACTGATCAGGGAGTCTTTTCCCCATTGTTTGTTTTGTCAGATTTCTCAAAGATCAGATGGTCATAGGTATATGACCTTACTTCTGGGTTCTCTATTCTGTTGCATTGGTCTATGTGTCTGTTTTTGTTTTGTTTTGTTTCGTCTTTTTTTTTTTTTTTGAGACAGAGTTTCGCTCTTGTTACCCAGGCTGGAGTGCAATGGCGCAATCTCAGCTCACCGCAACCTCCGTCTCCTGGGTTCAAGCAATTCTCCTGCCTCAGCCTCCTGAGTAACTGGGACTACAGGCATGCGCCACCATGCCCAGCTAATTTTTGTATTTTTAGTAGAGACGGGGTTTCCCCATTTTGACCAGAATGGTCTCGATCTCTTGACCTCGTGATCCACCCGTCTTGGCCTCCCAAAGTGCTGGGATTATAGGCGTGAGCCACTGCGCCCGGCCTCGTTTTGTTTTTTTACCATTACCATGCTGTGAAAAGCATTTTTAAATACCACAAAATTGGCATTCACAGTTAATTTCCAACCTCTTTTACCAATTATTACTTCCTTTTCAAAGAACATTATTACTTATACTAAATTTAGTATATTAATGAGCAGAGTTTTACCTATAAAGAAATAAGTAATATATTTAATAATTGTTATAGATTCTGATATACACATACATCAGAATCATAATCAAAATGTGCTGCTTTTATTAAAAAGCAGTAAGCTCACTTGCAAGTTAACAAGTTCACCTGACACACTTCCATGGATACTGACAGAAAAAGAGCCTCCTATATCAGAGTAAAAGGGCAGTTCATTACTCAGAGCAACAAGAGTAGCCAGGCTAACATTTGCATTTGTACCAAAGCCTCAATTCCCGTAGGGTTGTATTACAAGAGTGCAACCCTGAGCTTAGGAGATCCAAATCTTTTATAATACGCAGTTAGAGTGTCTGCCCATTGCTCCAGAGGGAGATAATATCTTCAGGCCATAAGCAATCCTACCCTTTCTCTGGAGAGAGACAACATCTCTATCTTCCAGATCTTTTCTTTTAACAAACATCCTTGAAAAGATGGTTGAGAACAAAGGATACTTAGTGCCTTGCACTGCAAGATGTGCAGAAACCCATAGAGAATTGCCTCTTAGCAATACTAAGCAGTGATTTCTGAGAGAGAGTTTAGAGGAAAGAGAGAATCTTCTCCTGGTGAGTTTTTGGAAGAGTCCCCTTCATGCTGGGTGAGAGAGTTTGGGGGGAGCTTCCACTTACTTGTGGCCTCACAAGAAAAAAAATTCATCTCCTAGTCTTCCTTTTCTTCCTGTCCCTATCTCCCAATTTCCTGGAACACATTATAGTCGAGGTCTTGGCATTCCAAGACTTGACTTGAATCAATTGCCTTAAACATAATTTATAATGGGTATCAGATTCCCTGACGATTCCTTTCACTGTCTCCAAACTGTCTCCCCAAAGGCCCTATTAACCCATAATGTATCTGATTTATAGAACATTCTGTTTCAACTGCATTGTAAATTAAATAAAGTTGGCAGGCTAGCTGGAGACCATAACCACCTCTTACGGAGTGTCTTGTGTTGGAAAATGTGTTCTTATTAATGAATCTATTTAACTAATGGCTTTATGGACCATGCCTCTTATTAGATTACATGTTTTTATGTAATAATCACATTTTTAGAATGTTATTAGAGAAAGTTTACTTTTGCAACTGTCTATGAAAGATGGCACTATTTTCTGCAGCAGCAAAAATAAAGTTATCCCAAGCCAAAAGCCTGGAAAAAAGTAGACTTAGACTCTGAAAGGAAATTAAAGTTAAGAGTGTATAAACCAACATGCTCTCAGATTATCATAATTCTCTCCCTAGAGAAGCATGATGACCAGATAACAAGTATTACAAGAAAAAATCAACACTATTTCATGAAACTCTGAAAAATGAGTTTGTAATATGTCAGGAAGGAGAAAACCAGAATTATCACTCTCTCACTAGAAAAGGATTATCGTTTTGAGAATGTAGCAGAGTATTCCTAGTTTACATTCAAATTATCTTATGTAATGGGGTCTCTTGTGATACATTAGAACATTACCATTTGTCATTACCATCAAAATATTCTCTGGTATTCCACTTTCAAGTTTGTTTTTGCTTAATTTTGCCCCATTTCACGTAGCTGTAAAATCTTTTACTCTGTCTTTTCTTATCTATTTTCCCATTTAGAACTTATCAAACATTTTTAGCATTTCAGCATTTTACATCATACTTATTTTTTAGAATTTATGCTCCACCATTTTTTGCTAGTTGAAAATTATCCAGTTCATTATATTTTTTCCATATGGAGAGACAGAAACAGACAAGCAAAGCCAAGTGTAATCTTTCCATGTTGTAGTGAAAGGGGCAATCACTATTTCTGTGTTCTAACAGATTGCTGACATTTTTTGTTTATCAAAGTGAAGTTTTCTGTACTCTGCCACCTTTAACTGTCCTTTATTTTGCTATTTCCATGAGATCTTATTTCATGTTGATCTGCGTGGTGGGGGGTATTGTGGAGAATACCTCCTGATTCTTTTTGCAATTGTGGTTTTCTATCTCTTATCTATCTTATTGTTATAATTTGTGACTTATTTTCTATATTTCTAGGGCATATTCTTGAAATGTTTCAAAATATTATAAAATATCATTACTAAATTGCTCTAGGAAGTAATTTTGAATATTATAGTAAAGTTCATATTAATTAACACCCAAAACTTAAAACTCCAAATGAACATTATCTTCTTCAACATAACTATCTTAAGAATTTCTACTTTATTCCATTGATCTTGCTATTATTTAACAACAGTTTTGGGGACTCCTCTTAAAGGTTTGCATTTAGAATCTAATGCTTTGTCTGAAATGAACTCAGTGGGAGTAAATCCTAATTTTTTAAGGGTAAACTTTTATTTTTGGATAGAGATAACTGTCATCAGTAGTCTGGTGAATTGATTAATGATCCAACTAGAGAATTATTTGGAAGAAAAAGTATCTGACTATAAGGAATCAGAGTAGTAGTCTTGCTTGACTAAACTGGCTCTGAAGACAACTTCAGCAAGAACATCCAGAAAGTTTTGAGCCTTCTCAAGGGCCATTGGCTGCCCACATGCTTCTGGCTTCATCACAAATCCCTGGTTCAGCTGGTGGTTGTGATGAGTCCCATAGGTCCCAGCATGCCATTGTCCTGAATTCACCTACTAAACCATTTTACCCTCAGAGAAACAGAGTCTTTGGAGAGTTGTGAGGAGATAAGTGACATAAACTTGCATGTTCTGAAAGAATCACTCTGGATGCTGTGTGGAGAAAACACTAAAAAGGTAAGAGTAGAAAATAGAGTAGATGCCAGGAGTCTGATTAGGAAGCTACTGCAATAATCCAGGCAAGAGATGATGGTGGCTTGACAAAGCGAAAATGGAAATTGTAGGAGTGGTTGAATTCTGAACATATTTTGAAGACATAGCCAACAAATTTCCCAACCTTTGTCTTGACTGGGTCTCAACCAGAAGCAATTTTACCCCTCAAGGGGCATTTAGCAATGTATGCAGATATTTTTGTTATTCAAACCGGAAACACGCTACAGTCATCTAGTGGGTAGAGACAAGGGTTGCTGCTAAGCATCCTATATCACACAGAAAAGTTTCTCACAACAAGAATTATCTTGTCCAAAATGTCAAGTGCACTGAGATTGAAAAACTGTGCTCAAGATACACTTTGGGCATCCTTACTCTATGCTTAGGAGTGCTGTAATTTTTTTCCCCTGTATATTTTCTATTTTTTTCTGTTTTCCTTTTTTTTTTTAACTGATAAAATTGTATATATTTGTGGCATACAAAACGATGTTCTGAACTATGTATACATTGTGGAATGGCTAAATAAAGCTAATTAACATATGCATCACCTCACATATTTGTCATTTTTTGGTGAGAACTTATCTATTCCTTCAGCAATTTTCAATTATACATTATTATTTACTATAGTCATCATGCTTAACAATAGATCTCCAGCGCTTACTCATCCTATCTAACTTTAGCCAGTATCTCCCCATTTCCACACGACCACTCCCCACAGACACTGACAAGTATCATTCTCCTCTGCTTCTATGTGCTCAATTTTTTAAATTTCACACAAAAGTGTGATCATACAATATGTCATTCTGTGCCTGACTTGTTTTACTTAACATGTCCTCCAGGCTCATCTATATTGTCACAAATGGCAGGATTTTCTTCTTTTTAAAGGCCGCATAGTATTCTAGTGTGTATAGAGAGGGACAAAATTAGAAAGAATATATATAATACTTTATCTGCCAATGGACATCTAAGTTGATTCCATATTTTAGCTAATATGAATAATGCTATAATGTATTCTATGAATACACTGTCTATTCTATGAATATACTGTAGCATTATTCTATACATTCTATGCAATATATTCTTTATCACAGTATTCTATTGTGTATTTATATCAAGGCAAAATTCGAAAAGACATATATATATAACACTTTATCTGTCCATGGACATTTAGATTGATTCCACATTTTGGCTATTGTGAATAATGCTACAATGAACATAGGAGTGCAGATATTGCTTCAGCATACTAACTTGGTTTTCTTTGGATATATACTCAGAAGTGAAATTGCTGGATCATATGGTAGTTCTATTTTCAACTTTTTGAGGAACCACTATACTGTTTTGCATATTGGCTGTACTAATTTCCATCCCTACCAACAGTGTACAAGAGTTCCCTTTTCTCCACATTTATCTTTCATATTTTTTATAACAGCCATTCTGACAGCTATGTGAGGTAGTATTTCTTCATGGATTTTATTTGCATTTCCCTGTTGATAGTGATGTTGAACATTTTTTCATTTACCTATTGGCCATTTGTATGTATTCTTTTGAGAAATATTTATTCAGGTCCTTTGCCAAGTTTTTAATTAGGTGTTTTATGTTCTTACTATTGAGTTATTTGAGTTCCTTGTATACTTTGGACATTCATTCTGTCCAAATTTTTCTCCCATTCTCTTAACCATAGGTTATCTCTTCACTCTGTTGATTGTTTCTTTTCCTGCACAGAAGCTTTTTAGTTTGATGAAATACCATTTGTCTATATTTGATTTTGTTGCCTGTACTTTTGGAGTCATACCAAAAAAATCATTGCTCAGACTGATGTACAGTTTTCTCCCTATGCTTTCTTCCAGTAGTTTTTACAGTTTTAGGCTTTACGTTTAAGTCTTTAATCCATTATGAATTGACTTTTGTATATGGTGCCACATAAGCAACCACTTTTATTTTTCTGTATATAGATATCCTGTTTTACACCATTTACTGAAAGTCTGTTTTCCCCCACTGTGTGTTCTTGGCACCATTGTCAAAATCCATTGACTATAAATGGGTAAATTTATTCCTGGACTCTCTATTTTTTCCATTGGTCTATATGTCTGTTTTTATGCCAGAACCATGTTGTTTTTATTACTATTTCTTTGTATTATATTTTGAAATCAAGCAGTGTGATACCTCCAGTTTTGTTCATTTTGCTCAAGATTGCTTTGGCTATTTGGAGTCTTTTGTAGTTCCAGATGAACTTTAGGATTGTTTTTTCTACTTAAGTGGACAATGCTGTTGAAATTTTGATGGAGGTTGCATTGAATCTGTAGATTTTTGGGGGTAGTATGGACATTTTAACAATATTAATTTTCCAATCTATAAACACATAATATCTTTCCATTTATTTGTGTCTTTTTCAATTTCTTTTATTCATGTTTTATAGTTCTTAGAGTACAGATCTTTCATGTCCTTAGTTAAATGTATTCCTACATATTTTATTTATTTTTGTAGCTATTATAATTGGAATTTTTTACTGATTTCTTTTTTTTAGATAGTTCACTGTTAGTAAATAGTTCATTGTTAGTACATGCTACTGATTTTTTTATGTTGATTTTTCATCATGTACCTTTATAGTATGAAAATATTCTGTTAGAATATTTATTAGTTCTGGAAGTTTTTTGGTGAAGTCTTTAAAGTTTTCCACATATAAGGTAATGTCATCAGCAAACAGGAAAAACTGAACTTCTTTCTTTTCAATTTGGATGCCTTTTATTTATTTTTCTTGCCTAATTGCTCTGGCTA
The DNA here is from genome assembly GCF_030222135.1 of Aotus nancymaae. Taxonomy (NCBI): domain Eukaryota; kingdom Metazoa; phylum Chordata; class Mammalia; order Primates; family Aotidae; genus Aotus; species Aotus nancymaae. The sequence goes on from NW_026988413.1 coordinate 43,327,196, forward strand.
GGACTTTCTATTATATGATTAAGAAATCTCACTGATTATTAGATAGGGTTGGGTCAGGGCTTAGGGAGGGGGCAGAAATATTGGGGATAGAAAAACAATCTGATCATTCCTCAGTGCTACCCATTTCTGTCCTGTGTGGGCTGCTTAGCTAGACAGCAGGAGAATAAAGTACACCGAGAACCATAATGAAAAAAAAAAAAAAAAAAAAGAAATCTCACTATAAAAATTTTGATGATAAGCTAAAACTATTATTCAAATCTCTACAGGAGAGGATAGATTCTAGTAAAATCCATTCATCCAGTGAACTCAAAGCCAAAATTAGAAAGAAGCTTCCCAGTGGACCTACTGCAGGACTAATGAGTACATCCATTCAGATATGACTTGATCCACTAATGCATCCAGAAGGAGGTCAACTAAAGTCAGGACTTTTGCTCAGACACCCAGCATCTGGCTTCCATATCAGCCACTGAAGTATACATGCATGCAGGTTCCTTCTAATTTCCCTGAGATTGAGCAACAAATAAAGATAAATCTTTATGAGCCCAAGTGAAGCCTGCCTCATAAGCTATCCAGTCTCACTATGCCAGAGGAAGAAATCTGTTATTCACCACAGCAGGCAACTACTGTATATGCTTGCCATTTTTAAGGATTCATCTACTTGGGGTTTCTCACTCCATGCCGATATACCAAGCTCTGTGATATGTGCCAAATAATGGTAACTTAGAGCACTACTCTATGAATGTAGGCCTTCTTTTACTTTTAGAAACATTTGGTTTGAGAAAATAACAAGATTCCAAATCCCAAGTCTAGGAGAAGGGGCTACTAGGTTGGGACAAACATCCAAGTATTATGGGTATTTCTATTGTCAATAACACATTAGAAAGGCCAAAGCCATAAGACTCTTTCCCAGTCTCAATTCACAGTAAAATTAGACAGGCCTTTCTTGTTATCCATATATTTATTATTCAAGTCTTCAAACTTGAAGAGCTTCATAGGCAGGCAAATATATTGTGATATAAAAATATGTGTTAAGAAACTGACCACACATGAAATTAATTTATACTCAAAAATTCTTTCCTGCCTTACATTAGCTTTTATCCTATGCATCATTTTCATGTCTGCTATTTTCTTACAAAAATTATGGCATGTTATAATTATCAGTGAAATTGAAAATCTTGCAAAAGTTGCAGACTTTCATGAAGTCCATAAAAGTGAAATTGGAAAACAAGCCACTGAAAAATAAAGACTTGATGACAAAGTAAATCCTTCAAAAGAGGATTTGAAGAAGCACTTGAATATTTAGCAAAGATAACATTCTTTATAAGCATGTCACAAAAGTCAAGTGAGAATTGAAGAATGCCCTATTGTGCTATTCTATAAATTTGTTAGAAAAATTAACCCCTCATGAAGGCTTTAATTTATTTTTTGTGCATCCTAAGAATTAGCACAATTATATGCAAAGTCTAACCTAGATGCCGTTAATTAGGAAATAAAATTAGCACCCTTTTATAATTTATAGACTAAATTAAAATCCTAGCTTTTTACTTCAACATAAAAATTAATAGAAATTTTCCCCAAATTCCCTATTCCCTGACATTCCACCACTCACATTACAAATTCAGTCCTTTCTTAAAGCTACAGTTTGCCTCTACCTATTTCTATGAATCCTCTACCCAATCCTCCTGCCCCCTTTTCTTTTCAGTAGTTAAGCACTGGCTGGATTACCCACTTCCAGTGGTTGGACACTTAACTCCAATGAGCTACAGGGATGTCAGGCCCAACCTCTCAAACAGGTCTTGGTCCTGACCTAACTTAACAGGGATAGATTAGGTCAGGATCAAGGCCTATTTGAGAAATTTACTACCTAAACAAATGGATGGTCCTTTCAAAAAAACAGAAGGTTCTGAGATCAGAGCAGCCCCCAAAATGGCAAAACAATTTGAAACTCAACATTCCAAACAGATGTCTAAGCTTTATATGATTCTCACTTGGTCTATAATTGAACAGTTCCACTGTCACTTTCAGAGCCAAACAAAACTCTTGTTATACTCCAGAAGGGGTTCTTCCTCTTTTGAACTTTACGGATTGGCCTGGCAGCAGAAGGGCTTTATCCCAGTTTTCTAACCTGTCCATCAATTCAGGTCTAGCTCCTGTGACCCTCCATTTTACAAATGGAAGATGCAGGTCTAGAAAGATTAAGTGTTGCTCAAGGTCATGAACTGAATGAGCAGCAGAGCTGAGATTTGAACCCTGGCAGCTTGATTCCAGAGCCTACCCACATCATCATACTGCAATATTGACTCTATTAGCATAGAAATATCAAGCAAAAATTGGAAAGAAGACTAGTACTCTAGCAAGCCACTAGAAGAGAAACCGAGTAATGATGATAGTTTCATGGTAAAACCTGGCTCATACCAAGAGCAACTGGCTGCGGCCCGTACACATGAGAATGGACTTACCCATATAGGAATAATAAATTTAAATCCCTAGAAATTTCTTCCAAAACAAAGCTGCTAGAAATCTTATATTATGACAAAGAATATTCTCAGGTGTTTAATACTAGACTAAAATTTGAAACAAAATAAACCAACAAAACCTAATGTACTGATCCTAATTCTTTCATTCAGTATACCAATCCTTGGGACAGTCAGGAAATCTCTGTGCTTCTGTATGTTCATCTTAAACATACAACAATGCAGGTAATAATGCCCAGCTACTTTCTCTCAATGAGTTTTAAACATCAGTATTTTTTGAGATCATCAGAAAAACGTCTACAGTCATACCACCCTGAATGCACCCGATCTCATCTCCTCAGAAAAAGGGTATCACATAAATTCAACATGACTCATCTTTTGCTTACTTTTAGCCACTCCTGCCATTTCTACATTCACTTATATTACACTCTAATCTCTCTTACTTGATCACTGAAAGTCACTGCCTGTACTTTGTACCATGTGAGTGTACAACTACATAAACAAGTATATCCATTATTACTCATTTATCATTAAATTGGTTTTATCATTAAACTGAAAATATTCCATCAAGAAGCCAATGCATAGAAAACCAGATCATTTTAAAATCAAATACAACTGCCCTTGCAATATATCAAAGACACATCAATTATTTTGTCCTCTGTTACATCATTTTTAGTATAAAAAATAACCATAAATTTGTTTCCTCTTTCATTAGTGCTCTAACATTTGTTCAGTCTTATTGGGTTATCAGCTTTTGATTTTTTTTTTACATAATTCAATTTAAAGTGTTTTTCTTTTCCAGTGAATATTTTTATTTGCGTCTGATTTTCCTTAACAGGTATTATTTTTGGTGATAGTAGACTAAATATCATTCACAATATCCAAAGTGATTTAATCTAGCCCTGTTTTGTTTTTAATTTCCATTTGTGTGTGTGTGTGTGTGTGTGTGTGTGTGTGTGTCTGTCTGTCTGTCTGTCTGTCTGTCTGTCTCTGGGTGAAGTATAATTATTCTATCCATTTGAAGTTCACTTTTAGGGGCTATGTTAATTGGACAGCAAGACAGCCTCAATAACTGTAAGCTTCGACATTGTTATTACATTTAAGCAAACAGGTTTTCACAAGTTAAGATTTCTAAGATTTAGCCTCTCTTTTGTTGCTCCCAAAGTTTCATTACAATGGTGGTTCCCAAAGTGTGGTTTCAGGACCAGTGACATCAACATCTTCTGGGAAAATTTTAGAAATTTTTGCTCCCCTTTCCCATACCCACAGAATCAGAAAGCATAAGGGTAGGGCCAAGCAATTTGTACTTTAACAAGCCTTCCATATGATTCTGATGCACCCCAAAGTCTGAAAGTCACTGCATCATGGAGATTATTTTAACATCCTTGAGAGCATGAATGATGTGTTTTCTTGTTTCTATCACTCACATGAGTGTCCAGCACTGTGACTGGCACATAATATAGGTGCTTATTAAATAGTCTTGGTGTACATAGATCCACTGATCAATTAATTGTTTCTAGGATAAATTTGGCATTGTTCTCTCCTGACTTCTGTCTTCTTCACACTTGTCATCCATAAAATTGTGATGATTCTGTGAAGAGGTGTTAAGTATGAAAAACCATGACTCACATTAGGCTCTGTCACTGTCTTCTAAGCACAATACTCTCACAGTGCCCAGTGTTACTTTTAAGTTCTCCACGATGAGTGGTTTTTCAGGACACTTAGAAGTAACTTGTATATCAAGCAGGAAAATCACAAAGAAACTGTAGGATACTGAACTCTGCAGAGCACTACATTACGCTTATATCCACACATAATTTTATTTTCCTCCATAATGCAAAAGAGGAAGTCTATCATCAGATAAGCATTTAGCTTGAACACAGTTTCTGCTACATTGTTCCCAAAATATAAAGCCAAGAAGATTAACCATGATATCTGAAACTGTAGGTATAATTCTATGTTCCAGAAGTAGTATTTGCCTGACCTGAGAATTATATAAGAAAAACAGGGATTTTTTTCCCCCATCAGAGAAAAAAGTATCTTTATGAAGCTTTATGCAAAATGCTGCAGGCATTTCTGTATTTCATGAAATATTTATGGATAATGACAGGTTTGCCAAAATTATGTAATCAGCCATTTCTAAATTGGTGCTGTTATAATTAATGTTTATTTGAAAATCCTCAGAGAGAAACAGAAGATACATCTCCAGTTTTATAATGATCTGAGGTTATTCTCCTGGCTACTCTTCCAAACACCTGGGCTAACACCTACGTAAATCAGATAATGCTAATGAGTGCATATTAATGAAGGTCAAGCTTTACTGTTTGCATAGCTAATTAGAAAAAAACTAATTTCCTCTTTTGGACAGTATTATTATAACAGATTCTTACCTACAGATCCAAACTACATTAAAGAATAGAAACCTCCCCCATCAGGCTTCTAATCCCTCATCTCCCCTATTTTAAGATCCTCTCGCTTGCTGTTTCCAATGGTTTTGTCTGATATATTGTGAAATCTGGTGTTATAGGAAGAGATTTGTATTTGGATTTTGAAAACCTAGACTGCAATTCTTTAGCTACCATTGAAAGCAATCATTTCTCCTTTGAACTGCAATTTCCACATCTGTAAAGAAAAAATGATAGCTCGGTGAAAGTGACCTTTAAAAAGTCAGTTACTACAGCTGCTATCAAAAGGAAACAAACAAACAAACAAACAAAAAACAGGAAATAAGTTCTGGTGAGGATGTGAAAAAATTGGAACCCTTGTACACTGTTGGTAGGAATGTAAAATGGTGCAGCCACTACAGAAAATAGTATGACTGTCCCTTAAAAGAATTAAAAATAGGATTATCACATGATGCAGCAATTTTACTTCTAGTTGTATACTCAAAATAATTGAAAGCATGGTTTTAAAGAAATATCTGTATATCCATGTTCATAGCAGCATTGTTTACAATAACCAAAAAGTGGAAGCAACCCGTGTCCATTGATAATGGATAAACAAAATATGGTATATACATATAATGCAATAATATTTAGTCTTAAAGAGTAAGGAAATTCTAACACAAAATATAAAATGGATGAACCTTTTATGAGAATATTATTGTAAATAAAATAAGCCAGTCACAAAAATTCAAATACTGCATAATTTGACTTATACAGGGTATTAAGAGTAATCAAACTCATAGACACAGCAAGTAGAATGATTGTTGCCAGGAGCTGGAGGAATGGAAAATAGAGAGGTTTTTGCTTAATGGGTATAAAGTTTCAGTTTTGCAAGATGAAAAAGTTCTGAAGATTGGTTGCCCAACAACATGAGTATGCTTGACATTACTTAACTGTACATTTTTAAATGATTAAGATAGCAAGTTTTATGTTATGTGCATTTTATCACAATTTAAAAAAAAAAACTAAAATCATTTGCTATACAAAATTTAACTTCTCCTTATAATCTCCTTCCTTTGTCCTAGAATTCTAGACTGAAAGTTTCATGAATATAAAAAGCAAGACAAGGAAGTGGCTTATGCTTAAGGCCTTAAAGGCAACCACTGTGACAATCCAGCCATTCTCTGGAGAATTCAGCAGAAAGCCAGTTGGAAGTAATGTTTTTTGTTTGTTTTTCCTTTTTTGCTCTCCTGGCTATAATGAGAAACCCAAGATAATAAGTCTTTCCCTTTGCAGGTCAGCTAAATTACACAAGCATTCAAATTTCTCCTGTTCGACCCATTCTCTGTCATCTGGCTTCCACTTTTGGAGAAGGTCTCCACCTGCTATCCTGGTCCTCTCCTCACTGCCCCATACTTTGAAGGCAAACACGCCAGATTCTCAACCTTCGCACCTCCATTTCCCACTTATTTTTTCAAAGAATCAAAGCTTTTTCTATACTAAATCTCTCAAATTGATGACAAATCAACTTAACCGCTATACTGGTTTATATTAGGTTTTGATTGTTGATTATGGCTTATTTCAAAAGTAATTTCCATTTTAGAAGGGCACTCGATGCCCAAACACAAAGTATTCATAAACCTAAAGTAAGAATTTCAGGCACTGTGTTTTATCCACTAGATTAAGGAACCAAACAGTCCTTTTTGCCTTTCAAATCATGCCACGTAATCCGCTGCTTGCTCCGCTATGTAAAGAACCATTTCTGCCCTTTACACTTTGTTCATGCAGTTATTCATTCAATAACTACTAACTAAGCCTGTGCCACATACAGAGTACTGGCCCAGGTACTGTCAACATTTCTTCAACAGCCCAACAGGCAGCCTTTCCCTACCTCTCACTAAAATGCCCACAAAAACACAGAAAGAAGAACAAGCTCACTGCAACACCAAACACCAAAATGGAAGTCAGCCTACCGCTGGCTGTGGGAAAGATTAATGATTCTAAAGCAGAGAGAAACATCTTCTCAGAGATAAGCACATAACATTTCCCACCTTCAAGCTATAAAAAAAGATGTCCTGAGAGAAAGGGGAGGCAGAAGCAATAAACAGTGTGTTGGCATAGATCCTAACACAGAGTTTAGAGTATGGTAAAGAAGATTTTTTAAAAGAAATTATGACTCATTATAGAATGTGTTTTTTCTCCATTGAGTGTTCCCTTTGTCCCCACATGAGCCTGGTTCTTCAGGCTTCTGCAGAGTTTATGTTTCTCTGTGTTTAAAATACAGTGCTATAATTGAACAGGCTTTATTTTCTCTGTTTTAAAATTATTAATTGTATTTAACCTTTAAAATAAAATAATACGTTGAACACACTGTTGCCAAATTTGCAAGGATAATTGGTTAATTTACGCATTTCATTTTTGGATGACAGCATTCTGTGCCTTTAAACATGCTGCATTTAAAGTATAACAACATTTCCAGTGCTTACACAGTTATTTTTTAATATTATCATTCAAAATCTACTCCTATTACTGATTTTCATTGGTTTCTTTTAGTCCTCGAATTTTAAAATAGTACCTGAAGTGCAGAGCAGTTGAACAATCAAAATAATTCCAGTGAAATTTTTTATAAGGGAGAGCATCTCAAAAGTGTGATGTAAGTAAAAAACAAAAACCGACCTCTGCTCTCACGCAAATTCTTAAAAATAAAATTCTCTTTATCTAGTTGTATTTGAAACAAATTAACAATTACTGGAGATGACAGTAAACTGGCATGAAAAATACCTGAATTATTCTATCTGGAGGAAAGAAAACTCATGGTAGACAAAAATAATTTTAGTATACAATGGATTATTTTTAAATGTATGCCAAATAACAAACTCATCCAAAGATTAATCCCCATTTATAGATGAGGAAACTGAAATATTCCTTAATTATTGATAAATGCATAGAGAGGAATAGAAAAATTTCTGAATTTGAGGTTATTTTTTGTTTGTTTTGAGTCTCGTGCTCTAACCAATATTCTACTTTTTAATCTTTCAAATGTATCACCAAACAAACAGAATGAAGAGAAAAGGGACATGAGAAACCTCAAGCTTAAAATGACACACAAAAAATACAGGAAGGTATAAATTAATAACTTAGGCATAACTATGTTTGCAAGCAAAAATTTTGTAGAAAGTTATAAATTATGATGTGGGTATAATGAAATAAAATTGTAATAATGTTCAATAGCTGATTCTCTTTAAAATAATGTTATGGAAATTTTCATTTATACAGCATTAATTTTCTTTATTAAATATTATATGTCATAGCTCAGATGTAAATCTGACCTACCTTTTCCCACAAGATAGCCTGTGAGAATGCTTGAAAAGCTAAATGTCAGGATTATGCGGAGCCAAAATTAGGCAAGTATGGATAAAAATCAGAAAAGATAGAGGAGAGATCCAAGATGGCTGGTTAGGAGCAGCTCAGGATTGCAGCTCCCAGTGAAAGCGCAGAGGGTGAGTGGACGCCGCATTTCCAGACGGATTTTTATTGCCCACAGACCAGGAGATTCCCAGGCGGAGGAGCCCCACAGGTCGCCAGCGCAGCTGTTTTGGCCAGCGCGGCTGTTTTGCCAGCGCCCCAGCGCAGCGGTTCCTGCTGCAGAGTAAACGGGACTGGGCCCCCCCCGTTAGCCAGCAAGGGGAGCTCCAGGGAGCTCTGGGAAGCTCTGGGAAGGCAGAGTCACTCACTCATCTGATTGAAAAAAAGGGAACTGAAACAGGGAGCCAGGCCAGGAGATTCCCGGGCAAAAAAGCACCACGAATCTCAGCACCGCTGTTTCAGCTGGCGCAGTGGGTCACTGCACGGGAAATCACACAGATCCCGGTGTCTTTCCAACAGGTGACTGTAACACCTGGGAGAGAGCCAACCTTTCAACTACAAAAAAAAAAAAAAACAGGTCCTAAGGCAGGGAGCCAGGTGATCAGGCTCGGCTGGTCTCACCCCCACAAAAAAAAAAAAAAAAAAAAAAGAAAACAGCATTTGGAAATGCTCTGGGTTGAGAGTTTCACAGCAAGCACAGCTGAAACTGGGACGGTCCAGCTCTGTGGAAGAGGGGCGTCTGCCATTACCAAGGCACTCCAACACTACGGAAGCAGTCCGCCATTGCTGAGGCAACCAGCCGTTGCCGAGGCAACCCGCCATTTCAGAGAGAGTCCATCATTACAGAGGCAGGCCACCATTGCCCAGGCAGTTCTAACTACACCCATATAAACAGGACAGCAGGGAAGTTCACACGGCAGCTGGGTGGAGCCCATGGCAGCTCAGCAAAGCCTCTGCAGGCAGACAGTGACTAAGCTGCCTCCTTGCTGGGCAGGGCAGCTCTGAAAAAAAAAAAAAGGCAGCAGCACAGTGGAAACTCATAAATTAAGCCCTAACTCCCCAGGACAGAACACCTGGGAAAAAAAACAAGGGGGTTTATGGGTTCTGCTGCAGCAGACTTAAACATACCTGCCCAACAGCTGTGAATGAACAACAGAGCTCACAGCTCAGCACTTGAGCTATGATAAAGGACAGACTGTCTCCTCAAGCAGCTCCCTGACCCCCATATATCCAAAGAGTCACCTCATAAAGGAGAGTTCAGACTAACATTTGGCGGGTATCCTTCTGGGACAAAGCAGAAGAAACTGGTAGCAACCCTTACTGTTCTGCAGCTGCTGCAGTTGATCCCCAGGCAAGCAGGGCCTGGAGTGGACCTCAGCAGTCCTACAGCAGAGGGGCCAGACTGTTAGAAGGAAAACCAAGAAACAAAAATAACTTCATCATCAACACACAGGATGTCCACTCAGAGACCCAATCAGAAAGTCAGCAACTACAAAGACGACAGGTGGATAAATACACAAAGATGGGAAGAAACCAGTGCAAAAAGGATGAAAACACCCAAAACCAGAACACCTGTCCTCCTACAAGGGATCACAACTCCTCACCAGCAAGGGAACAAGACTGGATGGAGAATGAGTGTGATGAAATGACAGAAGCAGACTTCAGAAGGTGGGTAGTAAGAAACTTCCATGAGCTAAAAGAACATGTTCTAACCCAATGCAAAGAAACTAAGAACCTTGAAAAAAGATTTGACGAAATGCTAACGAGAATGGACAACTTAGAGAGTAATATAAGTGAATTGATGGAGCTGAAAAATACAACACGAGAACTTCACAAAGCATGCACAAGTTTCAACAGCCGAATTGACCAAGCAGAAGAAAGGATATCAGAGGTTGAAAATCAACTCAATGAAATAAAACGAGAAGGCAAGATTAGAGAAAACAGGGTAAAAAGGAATGAAAAAAGTCAACAAGAAATATGGGACTATGTGAAAAGACCTAATCTACGTTTGATAGGTGTACCTGAATGTGACAAAAAGAATGAATCCAAGCTGGAAAATACTCTTCAGGATATTATCTAGGAAAACTTCCCCAACTTAGCAAGGCAGGCCAATATCAAAGTCCAGGAAATACAGAGAACACCACAAAGATATTCCTCAAGATGAGCAACCCCAAGGCACATAATCGTCAGATTCATCAGGGTTGAAAAGAAGGGGAAAATGCTAAGGGCAGCCAAAGAGAAAGTTCGGGTTACCCACAAAGGGAAGCCCATCAGAATCACAGCAGATCTCTCAGCAGAAACCCTACAAGCCAGAAGAGGCTTGGGGCCAATATTCAACATCCTTAAAGAAAAGAACTTTCAACCCAGAATTTTATGTCCAGCCAAACTAAGCTTCATAAGTGAAGGAAAAATAAAATCCTTTGCAAACAAGCAAGTACTCAGAGATTACATCACCACCAGGCCTGCTTTACAAGAGATCCTGAAAGAGGCACTACACATAGAAAAGAACAACCACTACCAGTCACTTCAAAAATATACCAAACAGTAAAGAGCATCAACACAATGAAGAATCTGCATCAACTAACGGGGAAAACAGCCAGCTAGCATCAAAATAGCAGGATCAAATTCACACATAACAATATTACCCCTAAACGTAAATGGACTAGATGCCCCAATCAAAAGACACAGACTGGCAAATTGGATAAAAAGCCAAAACCCATCAGTGTGCTGTATCCAGGAAACCCACCTCACATGCAAGGATACACAAAGGCTCAAAATAAAGGGATGAAGGAAGATTTACCAAGAAAATGGAGAGCAAAAAAAAGCAGGAGTGGCAATTCTCATCTCTGATAAAATAGACTTTAAAGCAACAAAGATCAAAAGAGACAAAGATGGACATTACAGAATGGTAAAAGGATCAATGCAACAAGAAGAACTAATGATCCTAAATATATATGCACACAATACAGGAGCACACAGATACATAAGGCAAGTTCTTAATGACTGACAAAGAGACTTAGACTCCCACACAATAATAGTGGGAGACTTTAACACCCCATTGACAATATTAGATACATCAACAAGACAGAAAATTAACAAGGATATCCAGGACTTGAACTCAGACCTGGACCAAGCACACCTAATAGACATTTACAGAACTCTCCACCTCAAATCCACAGAATATACATTCTTCTCAGCACCACATCACACCTACTCTAAAATTGACCACATAATTGGAAGTAAATCACTCCTCAGCAAATGCAAAAGAACGGAAATCATAACAAACAGTCTCTCAGACCACAGCGCAATCAAGCTAGAATGCAGAATTCAGAAACCAACCCAGAACTGCACAGCTTCATGGAAACTGAACAACTGGCTCTTGAATGTTGACTGCATAAACAATGAAATGAAGGCAGAAATAAAGAAGTTCTTCGAAACCAACGAGAATGAAGACGCCACATACCAGAATCTCTGGGACACATTTAAAGCAGTCTCTAGAGGAAAATATATAGCAATAAGTGCTGACATGAGAAGCAAGGAGAGATCCAAAATTGACACCCTATCATCAAAATTGAAAGAGCTAGAGGAGCAAGATCAAAAAAACTCAAAACCTAGCAGAAGACAAGAAATAACTAAGAACAGAGCAGAACTGAAGGAGATAGAGACACAAAAAACCCTTCAAAAAAACCAATAAATCCAGGATCTGGTTTTTTGATCAACAAAATAGAAGACCACTAGCCAGATTAATAAAAAAGAAAAGAGAGAATAACCAAATAGATGCAATAAAAAACGATAAATGGGATATCACCACAGATTCCACAGAAATTCAAACCATCATCAGAGATTATTACGAACAACTCTATGCACATAAACTAGGAAACCTGGAAGACATGGATAAATTCCTGGACACTTGCCTCCTCCCAAGCCTAAACCAGGAAGAAGTCAAAACCCTGAATAGACCAATAACAAGGTCTGAAGTTGAGGCAGCAATTAAGAGCCTACCACCCAAAAAAAGCCCAGGTCCAGATGGGTTCACTGGCAAATTCTACCGGACATACAAAGAGGAGCTGGTACCATTCCTTCTGAAACTATTCCAAATAATCCAAAAAGAGGGAATCCTTCCCAAGTCCTTTTATGAGACCAACATCATCCTAATACCAAAACCCGGCAGAGACTCAACAAGAAAAGAAAACTACAGGCCAATATCCATGATGAACATAAGATGCAAAAATCTTCGATAAAATACTGGCAAGCCGATTGCAACAGCACATCAAAAAGCTTATCCACCATGATCAAGTAGGATTCATCCCGGGGATGCAAGGCTGGTTCAACATACTCAAGTCTATAAACATAATTCACCACATAAACAGAACCAAAGACAAAAACCACATGATTATCTCAATTGATGCAGAGAAGGCCTTCGACAAAATTCAACAGCGCTTTATGCTAGAAACCCTCAATAAACTAGGTATCGACGGAACGTATCTCAAAATAATAAAAGCTATTTACGACAAACCAACAGTCAATATCATACTGAATTGGTAAAAACTGGAAGCATTCCCTTTGAAATCTGGCACTAGACAAGGATGCCCTCTCTCACCACTCCTATTCAATATAGTACTGGAAGTTTCAACCAGAGCAATCAGGCAAGAAAAAGAAATAAAGGGTATTCAAATAGGAGAGGAGGAAGTCAAATTGTCTCTATTTGCAGATGACATGATTGCATATTTAGAAGACCCCATCGTCTCACCCAAAATCTCCTGAAACTGATAAGCAACTTCAGCAAAGTCTCAGGATACAAAATCAATGTGCAAAAATCACAAGCATTCCTATACACCAATAACAGACTAACAGAGAGCCAAGTCAAGAACCAACTGCCATTCACAATTGCTACAAAGAGAATAAAATACCTGGGAATACAACTAACAAGGAACATAAAGGACTTCTTCAAGGAGAACTACAAACCACTGCTCAACGAAATAAGAGAGGACACAAACAGATGGAAAAACATTTCACGTTCATGGTTAGGAAGAATCAATATCGTGAAAATGGCCATACTGCCCAAAGTAATTTACAGATTCAATGCTATCCCCATCAAGCTACCAATGACCTTCTTCACAGAACTGGAAAAAACCACCTTAAACTTCACTTGGAACCAAAAGAGACCCCGCATAGCCAAGTCAATTCTAAGCAAAAAGAACAAAGTGGGAGGCATGACACTACCGGACATCAAACTATACTACAAGGCTACAGTAATCAAAACAGCATGGTACTGGTACCAAAACAGATATAGACCAATGGAACAGAACAGAGGCCTCGGAGGCAACACAACATATCTACAACTATCCGATCTTTGACAAACCTGACAAAAACAAGCAATGGGGAAAGGATTCCCTGTTTAATAAATGGTGTTGGGAAAACTGGCCAGCCATGTGCAGAAAGCAGAAACTGGACCCCTTCCTGATACCTTACACTAAAATTAACTCCAGATGGATTAAAGACTTAAACATAAGACCTAACACCATAAAAACCCTAGAAGAAATTCTAGGCAAAACCATTCAGGACATAGGCGTAGGCAAGGACTTCATGACCAAAACACCAAAAGCATTGGCAACAAAAGCCGAAATAGACAAATGGGACCTAATCAAACTCCACAGCTTCTGCACAGCAAAAGAAATAGTCACTAGAGTGAATCGGCAACCAACAGTATGGGAAAAAATTTTTGCAGCTTACCCATCTGACAAAGGGCTGACATTCAGAATTTACAATAAAACAGATTTACAAGAAAAAAACAAACAAGCCCATTCAAAAGTGGGCAAAGGATATGAACAGATACTTTACAAAAGAAGACATACACAAGGCCAACAAACATATGAAAAAATGCTCATCATCACTGGTCATTAGAGAAATGCAAATCAAAACTACATTGAGATACCATCTCAGCCAGTTAGAATGGCGATCATTAAAAAAGCTGGAGACAACAGATGCTGGAGAGGATGTGGAGAAATAGGAACACTTTTACACTGTTGGCGGGAGTGTAAATTAGTTCAACCATTGTGGAAGACAGTGTGGCGATTCCTCAGGGACCTAGAAATAGAAATTCCATTTGACCCAGCAATCCCATTACTGGGTATATAAGCAAAGGATTATAAATCGTTCTACTATAAGGACACATGCACACGAATGTTCACTGCAGCCCAGTTTACAATAGCAAAGGCCTGGAACCAACCCAAATGCCCATTGATGATAGACTGGACAGGGAAAATGTGGCATATATACACCATGGAATATTATGTAGCCATCAAAAATGATGAGTTCATGTCCTTTGTAGGGACATGGATGAACCTGGAAACCATCATTCTCAGCAAACTGACACAAGAACACAAAATCAAACACCACATGTTCTCACTCATAGGTGGGTGTTGAACAATGAGAACACATGGACACAGGGAGGGGAGCACTACACACTGAGGTCTGTTGGGGGGAAAAAGGGGAGGAACAGCGGGGGGTGGGGAGTTGGGGAGAGATAACATGGGGAGAAATGCCAGATATAGGTGAAGGGAAGGAAGGCAGCAAATCACACTGCCACGTATACACCTATGCAACAATCATGCATGTTCTTCACATGTACCCCAAAACCTAAAATGCAATAAAAATAAAAATAAAAATAAAAAAATCAGAAAAGATATACCACAAAGTGTTAACAGTGGTTGCCTTTACGGAATGAATTTGGAGCTGGGGAAAGAGGGGGATTATTACTCTCATGTCATGTACTCTGTTTAAATTATTTTGTTCATATTAATTATAATGATCACATAATACTTTTATGATTTAAAAAATTAATCATTGAAACTTCTGATCAGATCAAATAATGCTGCTTCTGAGCTCAAACAATTTCTGACTTAGGGAAACAATATCTACCAATGATCCGTAATTTAATTTCCACATCTCCACACCTACGAACAAGTCTTAGAGCTATTGTCAGTTTAGGTATGGGAGGGTGGAGAAAGGAAGGAGTACAGGCAGATGAAATTTTTTGACAATCCATGCATTCAAAAGAGTGAGTAAGAGAAGAAGTTGTGGACAGGATGAACAGATGCTGAATCCAGATACCCAAACAGGGCTCTGGCCCAAATAAAATACTTTCTTAGCTAAGAAATGTCACTGAAAGCAATGATACATATATAAATACAATATTTTAAAGTAAATTTCAAAAATAATTAAACAATTTTTTTACCTCTTCATTCGTCTTAGTAGCAGTACATTGAAAGAACACAAACATCCTGCTGAAGCAAAATCAGTAAGAGCACTGTCACAGGCAGTGTCCTAAGAAAACATATTCAAATAACTTCAAGAGGAGAAACAAAGTTTATATAGTTTATTGGGGGAACACATGAGTTTCCCTTGCAGCCTTGCTGATTCTAACCTCAATTTTTGTAATTTAATTAGTGCTCTTACTTCAAGATTTTACTGTCCATTTAGTATATTCAAGTGATAGGAGAATTATAACTTGAGTTTCCCAATGAAGGAAGATAAAAATGTTTGAAGATCACAGAAATTGTTGAATAATAGTTAACCTGGAGCTAGGTCATTCAGATTCCTCTTACTAACTGTATAGTTGTAGATAAGTTACATAACCTCTTTGTGCCTCAGTATCCTCATTTGTAAAGTGGGATAAAGTATCTGCTTTCCAGGACTGGACAAATTGAATAAATGTATAGGAAGTGCTTAAGACATTGCTTAGCATATAGAAAAACCTCAAAAAACTGGACCATTAATATTGGAAGGATCAAATTATCTTATGGGACTTTTCAAACTCTTATAGTGTGGCTTACTTGCAGTTGTCACTGGAAGATAAGAATTGAGGCTGCAGAAAAAAAAAAAGCTGACCTTACTCTC
Organism: Aotus nancymaae; assembly: GCF_030222135.1. Lineage (NCBI taxonomy): Eukaryota > Metazoa > Chordata > Mammalia > Primates > Aotidae > Aotus > Aotus nancymaae. The sequence continues at coordinate 43,343,319 of NW_026988413.1, forward strand.
ATGATCCTTTTGAAGACTGTTTGACTTGCGAATGAGAGACTATAAAAGTTTTATAATAATAATAAGAATAATGATTTTATAAGAATAATGCACAAAAAATTTTACTTATGAGTCAATGAGATTAAATTATCAGTGTAAAAACTAGAGGGAAAAGATGAACAGAGAAACTTCATTTCCTGTTAGTCAAATGAATTTTAGTCTAGCACTATATTAACTACTGAAAATTACTTTCCACTCATTTGTATAACTATAGCAAGGAGAGCACAAACTTGAAAAGATATCTGGTCTTGCATAACTTTAGGCTCAACTATACTTAGAGAATAAAATACGAATAAATGGGGACACATGATAAACATCATGCAATGAGAAAAGAACAATTTTAACACTAGAAAAATCTCTCATTTTACCTGAAAGCTTAATATTCAACATAAAAGTGAAATAGAACGTAAAACCTGAAGATAAGTTGGGATAAGGAGGTGGCAGTGGAGGAAGAAAAACTTATATTGGACAATTACCACGTACTGTCACTTGGCAAAGAAAATCAAAGAATGAGTGCTAATGGTAACTTGATATTGCAGTAGGAAGAAAATAAAATTAGACAGGAAAAATTGGGAGGTATGTGAGCAAATGTTGAAAGAAAGCTATGGGTTAGGAGTATAAAGTTGCTTTTAAAAAGCATCAGAAATTTTCCAAACCTGAATTGCTAAGTATTGCTTAACAACAATATAGAATGGAATAATACTGCTATTTTTAGCATTATCTAGAAAACAAAAATAATCTGCCTGGGTTGAAAAATAAATCACAATAAATGGAATGTCTGAAGATAGCATTCAGGGTAAGTTCAATCTCTTCATAAAATAGACTAAGATTTCAATGACTGAGTCTCATGGGATATCATAAAGAGTTAGTGATAATTAAATGGCACATAACATCATCCCAACTGAATGCGTCAGGGGTCATGATGCTGCGTAGTTAGTAAGATATACTCAGTATGTCTATAACCCAGCTTGGCTTCTGTGCTGGCCTTGTTGGTTGACATTGACCTCACAGTGCTTCCACCCCTCTCTCATCCTCGAGGATCTTCTCACCACTAATATAGCAGCAAAGAGGGATACTCTCTGCAACTTCAGGCTTTCTTGATGTCCTCAAAGACAAACACACAGAACTTCTGATTTTAAGGGAATGGTAAAACCAAAATGCATGGGGAAATAACAAAATTAAAGTATTATGTTGTTGTTACGACTATGTTCCCTGATCTGTGGTAGCTGACTTCTGAGTAGTCATTGAACGAATGACATCTGATCTCTAAGATTTATTCTTGAATATGAGTTTTTCAACCTTCCTTTGTCCATGCCATCTCCAGACCCAGTCTTTTGGAATAACAACATAACAAATGATTCCCATTCCAGAGGAATCCTCCTGCAAGCCTGAGGACGAAACTCGTGAAGACGAAGTGTTTGCTTTTCCTCACAATGGGCGACAATCAATTTAATATCATACAAGAATGTTTTATATGGGGGCGACAATCAATTTAATATCACACAAGAATGTTTTCTATGGGTCCTTTCCTTACAAGGATTTCTGCTGCCATTTATCACCAATTTAAAAGGAAAATAAGAGTATATGCTATTGCAAGATTTGTTTTTAATTTTAAAACACAAAATGGTGAAAATAATTAGATACAGTTAAGTTCAAATTGTCTACACTGTGCTCCAAACTCCAAATTGAATTAAATTAAATTTTGCTTTAGGGTTTGAAATGGAAATTACAAGTGCAATATTACAAAAGTGTGGATTTTAGTTAAAATGTCGCTATGAGAAAGTCTAAAAGTTAAACATAAACAAAACAACAAAAACATCTAAATACCAGGGTATTCATCTTTTAATCTCATATTTTTATTTTAAATGTACGTATTTCTGAACTATTTACCAACATTTCTTTTGTCTTTAATTTTTCCCTCTTTTAATGTAAAATAAATTTTTAAAATGTAATATCCTAGACTTTAAATTTTTCTATTTTTGCATTTTTGTAATTCTTTTCATCCGTGCTTCAGTTTAAAGAACGCTTAAATTTCCCACCTTAAATGAGCAGCATTGACCTTATTCACAAAGGGTATTTACTCTGAGATAATTAATAGCAGAATTGTATTTATGATGATTCAAGGCCCAAAGTACCAGGTGAATAAATCTGCATTTTCTGCAGTTCATTACAGAGTTTAGGAGGAACATGTAAAATTTTTCTCTAAGACAGTGGTTAAAATAAGTTGAAAAAATAATTAATAATAGTATGGTTCATTTTATCCTGTGGTTCATAATTTTATTCTGAGACAACTATTTTGAATTTTTAAACTTTCATTTTTATTCTTATTTGGTCTAAATCAAATTCATCTGTCCAGATTAAGATATTAATATGGTAAAAAATTTTAGTAATCAGTCTTTGGTTTATTGTAGCCATCAAATTATTTATCAATGAATAATTTAAACCAATTCAAAAGAACCGTATCTTTCACCCATACATTTCCCAAATATGTTTGTTGAGAAATAGAAGTAATTATCCAATATTCTACTAACATTATTTTATATTTACATAAGTAGACTTTACATTAAATTGTCATTCATTTTTATTTTTTTCCCTTTTTCATCAAAAAAGGGATCAATATGCACTTTCAGTAGCCTGAATTCATAGCCAGACTTTTTTAATAGGCCAGTTAATTGATGGATCCATGTATTACTTGAGATCACCATCATTTCATTTTCATTAGATGATTATCTTGTTAAAGTGGGTATGGCAGATAATTATTTGCCAAAATAGCCTTCATGAGGGCAAATTTTATGTTTAATGCTTCCTTTTATCCCTAGGTAAAAAATAAACCACATGCAGAGAAATCACTTGCATGATAATTGTTTATAAAATAATAAAATGCTAATCTAGTGTTTTAAATCCTACCAAGAAGTAGTATGAAATACCAAAATGTATGACTAGAATGTATCCTTTATAAGAAAGTTCTGCTAGACTTAAATAGCTATCCCATACCGGGACTTCTATTTTACAAGTTGAGGTTCTCCCAAAGCTACTCAGCCAGCAGGCTTTCATCTCGAAATATATGAACACATTATGTCCATGGAACCTAGGTCAGAGAAGATTAATGTGTACTGAACAGGGAGAAACAATTCAATGAGGTACAATTTTTAAGGTGATTATGATCCATGCTATCCTGAGGGCATGGAAGGAAAAGGAGGTTTCCAGGGGCGCAAAACCAACTGGCTGGGCACGTACGACTCTCAGTTGCTTTATGATACCACTGAGTGCATAAGGGCACACACAGAGGAGCATACACAGAGGCTGTAGTGATGTATGTGCAAGAGCTCATTGGCTATTGCCATAGAGGCAGCCAGTAATGGTGTATAGGGAACAAACAGAAGGACATAAAAAGAGATGACTGTGCCACATATACTGAGAAAGAAACCTACGAAATCCTCTCCTCTCATTGGCCATCACTGCAGAGACAGCCTTTAAAAGCCCATAGGAGATGGAAATTAGATTCTGGTTTAAAAACACACACACACATACACACACACACACACACACACAACACACCCCTTTTAGATGTCAGCATTCACATGAACAATATTTAAGGTCAATTTCACTATCTGTTTTCAGGAGTCATTAATAACATGCAGCAAAAAGAATCCCCCTAGATACACATAATATATTGGCATTATTTAATAATGTGGAAGAGTATCTTTTTCCTACCCTGGTATTCATTTCAAAAAATTAGCCAATTCATCCAATTTTATCTCTAGGTTATATGTGAGATTCCAATGCCACTGGATCCCATTAACAGGTCATCTTTTCAAATAATAAATACAACCCCCTGCTGCACAAAAAGTACTTAAAGACCTTGAAGCCCTGATGTTTGGCAAGTAGATATTTCAGGCTTTGTCAGTTGTTTATATCTTGGGTAAATGCTTTTCAGTGATGCATTAATAACAAGGTTCCCCGGTACCCCATTATGTAAAAAAAAAATCAGTTGAGCTTTAACCTGCTGCTTATGAGGCATAAAGGAAATGGTTGATTCTTATATTAGCTTTTTCTGCTTCTTTTAACATTATAGTAGTTTTCACCAACTCAATTACCAGTATAAGCATCATCTCTTGAATCCTTTTCAGTTTTTCATTTTCTCTAACATCCTGCTGAAAGAAGTAGCTAAGCAATCTAAAATTTAGGTTTATCCTGACTCTAAAATAATACATGGAAATATACAACTTGGTCTAAGAAAAATGTATATTGTAGGAAAAACATATTAAAATGATGCCTTCTGACAATATGGAAAGCACTCACTACTTTTTATTTACTAGGAAAAGACACAGCAAATAAAAAAGTTGAAGAACTTATTATTATGTGTTATAAAGAATTTTTTTCTTCCTTTTGTGATATAAATTTGTTAGGTAATAAACTAAAAAAGAGTGTATGTTTATTATACTTTAAGTTCTGAGATACATGTGCAAGATGTACAGATTTGTTACATAGGTATATGTGGAAAGTAGTCACCACTTTTTATTTACTAGGAAAAGACCCAGCAAATAAAAAGTTGAATAAAATAAAGAGGTGGGAATCACAGGTAATTATTACTCTTTGCAAGGTCCTTTCTAGCCACAAAAAGGAACTGGAAAGAGAGGGAAGAGAGAGTCACAGGTAGTTCCCAGATTTATTCCTGGAAATTTACTCTTAAAGAGCAAATAAGAAATAGTACAACCAAGGAAGATATATGCTTTTATTGCAAATGCCTATCAATGGGGCCACTAATTGCTGTAAAATGTTCTAAGCCACTCTTCTCGCTGAGGGGAAGGATTATGACTTCTGCCTGAAAAACAGAGAGCTAGAGACAGAAAGGTCAAAATAAAGATAGACTGTCCACCAAGCCAATGCAACCAAACATTCAACATAAACCCTTCTCTCCAAAGGTCAGAGCCAAACAAGCTACACTGTATGGGAACTTGAGTTTTCATTATGTCAGTATGTTCTAGAATTACACGGGCTGCCAGAGATGCCCTGCCCAGAGAGGAGATATCTGGACAGACAGTCTGGCTGCAGAGGGCTCAGCCCAGTTGGAACTTCCCAGTGGCGTTGTTTATGCTGTGAGGGGAAAACCACCTACTCAAGCCTCAGCAATGGCAGATGCCCCTCCCCCTACCAAGCTCAACAGTCCCAGGTCAACCTCGGACTACTGTGCTGGTAGTGAGAATTTGAAGCCAGTGGATCTTAGCTTGCTGTGTTCTGTTGGGGTGGGGCCCACCAAGCCAGACCACTTGGCTCCCTGGCTTCAGCCCCGCTTCCACAGGAATGAAGAGCTCTCTCTCTCGCTAGTGTTCCAGGTACCACTAGGGTATGAAAAAAAAAAAAAAAAAAAAAAACTCCTGCTGCTAGCTTGGTGTCTGCCCAAACAGACACCTAATTTTGTGCTTGAAACCCAGGGCCCTGGTAGTGTATGCACCAGAGGCAATCTTCCAGTCTGCCGGTTGCAAAGACCATGGGAAAAGTGCAGTATCTGGGCCAGAATGCACTGTTCTTCCTGGTACTATCTCTCACAGCTTTTCTTGGCTAGGGGAGGGAAATCCCCCAACTCTACACTTCCTGGGTGAGGCGATGCCTCACCCTGCTTCCAGTTGCCCTCTGTGGGCTGCACCCACTGTCCAACCAGTCCCAATGAGATGAACCGGGTACCTCATTTGGAAATGCAGAAATCACCTGCCTTCTGTGTCAATCTCACTGGGAGCTGCAGACTGGAGCTGTTCCTATTTGGCCATCTTGCCAGCAGCTCAATTATGTTATTTTTCTAAAACATATATTTAGCAGTAAAGACAACAAAGCTTCAACATTCCTACAAATGTGTTTATCAAATTAGTAAGAAAAGATATATTAAGCCACAATAGATAGTTGAGAAAGAACTTGAATGAATCAACAAGTCACAAAAGGATCTGATTGAAAAAATATGCAACCTCGCCAGAATTCAAATGTACAAAATAAAATAAAAAATATTTTAGCATGTTATAAACCGTCCTAAATAAGTAATAACACACTTTTAGAGTATAAAATTTATAACAAATGATTAAATGAATATGATATATTTTAAAGATTAGGTAACTTTGAGCAAAGTTTAAAAGAGTACAAATATTTGAGTAAAATACAAGAGCGTCTTCATTAACCTGTAACAATTATGGATCTTAATTCAATTCTTCTTTTCCTTTCAGATATAAACAGAGTGTTTTTTTCTCAAGTTTTTTTCAGAGTTCCTCAACTGTTGGAGTTAAAATGTTACTGCACCTTTTCTCATTTTAATAGTTATCTATCATCTCAGCTTACCTTTAACTTAGCTAGTAAAGTAAATTCCCAGAGGGTTAACTCTTTTCTTCAGAGTTCTAACATTTTCTTTTTTATGAGATTTGACAAAAAGAGATGATGGTTATATAGGTCCTGCATTTCCCAGTATAACTTCCATCTCACAGAATTTTTCAAATCAGCAGAAAAACTTCCTCTTCTGACCATATTTCTTTTTCAAATTTATTCTTCTCCCTTTTTGTAACCATGGCTTATTTAAATCCATATTCCCATAGCACACTTGGGCTTACATTGCATTTTCCCTTTAAAGACATTGCAGGCTTTAGCTCACTTGTAAATCTACTTCTTGTTATTATTTAAGAAGACATGTCCTTTCATTTTAAAACAGATTATAAAATACATTTAAACAAATATGTAAAATTGTTTCTTTCCCTATACCAACCAATTTGTCCTCACAGTTGCACAAAAGCCCAAATTTAATCTATTACAGCCATCTTCTAATTCAGTGCTCCCAGATAATAAATTATGATATTCAGAAATGTCATATTTCTTAGTGATATCACTAATTTAAACTTTTGATAAAACAGTGTTACATATTTGAAAACAGATAAATATTTGTAATCTCACATTACTGACATTTTCGGTGATTACAAATAAACTCTCTATATTTTTAGTAGCTCCGTTATTTTTTAAAATTCCTATTTTAGAAACCACCTAGTACTAAAACTAAAGATTCTAAAAATAGTAAATAAACTTGAAATATACTTCTGTATTTTTCATTAAAATATTGTATTTCTATAATTTCTTTTAAAATTCTAATTTTGTTAAAATAGAAAATATTACCACTCCAGTCTCATTTTCTGTTAACCCTTCCCTGCCCATTATGGTATCTAGCTGCCTGAAATGTCTCTGGGTTTTCCTTCTCATTTTACAGATTCTTAATCATTTTTCAAGACCAACTCAAAGTCCTATATGAAGCCACCATTAACAACCAGATTTGAATTGTTCATTGCACTGTCTGTGGTCCTCTAGGTCATTATTCATACTTCCTTCTGCACACTGAGTATCTTTTCTTGTAGTTTATCTCACACACATTTATATCTCCTTTTAAACTGTCAGATCCTTAAGGGCAAGTATAATGTCATCTTTTACCTTTATATTTTCAAAATCTGGCAAAGTAGCTAGTACAAAATAGACAACACATAAACATTTAATTAAAAGATACATGAGTGTTAAGATTAGGAACACAGACAGAGCAGTAAGATCTAGACAGGAAGCAAAATACTTCATCTGAGAGTAGAGGAAAGGTTGCAAATATACAGTATTGCTCCTTCTTAAAGAAGCTGTCACCATTTCAAGAATGAGGTGAAAAAAATCTTGGAAAGAAAATTCATCCATATAATTATGGATTTGTTTTCAAGGCATTCATACTTTTGGTTTGGCCAAACTACAAATAGTTATGAATTGATTTCACAACATATCCTCTAAGGAATCAGGAAGAAACCAAGAAAAGCACATAGCAAGTGTTCCATAAATATGTATGTAATGAAAGGATGAATGAAAATATTCCTGTTATCAGCTGAACCAGATAGGAATTTAGAGTTCATTTGCATGTAACAAAAACATGATTGCTACAGTTTATACAGGAGTTACTTTTTCTCATGTAGACAGTCCCAGTTTTAGTACCAAATTTCTTATGCTTAGACCCCATCACCTTTATCATGGGGTTCCTTCCTCAGGTCCTTATAAGGGCTGCTGTACTTGCAGACACTGTCCACTTGCTGAGTCTGTGTCTTTTCTGGATTCTTAGTCTAATGACTTATGATTACATCTCATTGGCCAGGATAGGAACAATGGCATTCATAGCTGCAAGCAAAATTGTGGAGTTTCTATATTTTTTTAACGGACATGTTGCATCCCATAACAGGAGATTAGAGTTAACACATGTAAATGCTTAGAACAATGCACAACATAGAGTAAATGGGGCATGCACATGTTAGTCACGACCATCATCTTTGTCTTTTATTTTTTTAATTCTGAAAGTATTCTGTGAATATTTAGCCAATGAGAAAATTATAATGACTACATTGAATTAATACAATTCATATATTAAAGCTTTTAATTTATAATTAAAAGAATGATTAAAGTAGTTAAAATTCATTTGCTGTAAAGAACAAAATTGACAATAAGATCTTAGAGTTTAATTATATGTAAAATCTACATATTGTTACTTTGCTTTGAATCAGGTTAAGTTCACACAGATAAAGTCATACTTATGTATGTTTTCTCAAATATTACTGATTTTTTTATATGTAAATGCTTATTACGTATCAAGAATTGTTCTAGGAACTACTCTATATTCTGTAGCCAAAACAGTAAAACCAAAAATGTCTTTCCAGCATGTACATTCTAATCAGGATGATGATATGCAATGTATAGTTTAAAAAACTATCTATAATCCCAACTCTCCAAATAACTTTTTTTTTGAAACGGAGTCTCACTCTGTCACCCAGGCTGGAGCACAGTGGTGCAATCTTGGCTCACTACAACTCCACCTCCTCGGTTTAAGAGATTCTTCTGCTTCAGCCCCCGACGTAGCTGGGACTACAGGTGCGTGCCAACACGCCTGGCTAATTTTTTGTATTTTTAGTAGAGACAGCATTTCACCATGTTAGCCAGGATGGTCTCAATCTCCTGACCTCGTGATCTGCCCACCTTGGCCTCCCAAAGTGCTGGGATTACAGGTGTGAGCCACTGCCCCTGGCCTCTCCAATTTAACTTTCTAAACTAATTTGCCTAATTCCTGAATATTAGAAAACTTCTAAAATAAACAACTTATTTAAAAATATGTTCCCCTGAGTTTGAGGCTGCAGTGACCCATGATCATGCCACTGCACTCCAGCCAAGGCAACAGAGCAAGGCCCTGTCAATAAATAAATAAACAAATAAATAAATCCTCTGTATCATAAGTCTTAGAAAAGAATATCATGCAAAGTGTATTTTCTTCTTCATGTTACAGTATAAACAGTCTATTTCTTCAGAATTTTATAAATAGAGTTTATTTTGTATATGCATAGTGCATTTGCACATGTATACTACTATTTAATTCATTTTGTTTTATTTTTAGCCTTGGTGTGCTATTCTTAACATTTTATTTAATTCATGTGTGTAAACATTTTATATGTAAAGAATCTATGGATCTAGAGCTAGAGAAATCATTTATTTGTAAAATTATTTTGCAGAGTCACAAATATTAAGTAACATTCCTTTAAGTTACTCACAAATGTATAGGTTGATTTTAGCAAGTGGGGAGAAAATGGAAAAAGGTAGTTACATTTTAAAAACTATCATTTGGAATGAGCTGTTAGCTGCAACTGATCTGAAACTATTTCATATCTTATGTTAGGCCAAATCTAAAATAGGAAGCAATCATTTGGGAAAAAAATTAGCAACACAACTCAGAAATTCTATGAGAGAATTTTCAAGAAAATATTTATTTCAAAATACAGTATTTCTGTATACTGGTGGGGAATCATCCTTACCAAGGTTATTCCTGGCTGTCAGGGACTTGGGCTCACTTCCTGGACCCCATTTGTACCCCAGATTCCCTGTACAACACTCCTAACACAACAACCTTGGGCTCAGTCCCTTCAGGACTGAAAATTGCTGTTTCCATTATAGAACTATTTGGTGGAGATTGAAGGAGCTATCTCTGCCATCTTTTCAGCTATCAACTACTGCTTGCAATTTCTGCTCACTTTTTGTTTCCTCCCCCAGTCTTTGCTCATGATTGAAGCAAAGAGGTCAAAAAATGGCTCAATTGAAAACCTAGAATAAGGCTAATAGCCCAATTAGGTTATGCTGTCAGACTTATAGCTTGAAATACTATGTCAGAAAGTCTGAAGAATTGGTTAACCTATTACCTTTTCCCCAAACTGTTCATAAAATTGCAGTGTTTCAATCACAGCCATAAATCCTGGATATTTCAAAGAGTTCAACCACAGTAACAATGTTTTAAATAAACCATTTTGTTTTCTGTTTTATTCAGTACAGTCATTGACTACATAACATATACATATTTAGTATGGATGTCCAGTCTGCTTGAGGTGAAAATAAATTTTTACAAAATACTTTACCCTTTTGGCACTGAATTTTGTGGGGATTCAGTACATAACACATATGTTCATATCTCTACCAACCATTTCCAATTAGGACAATTCAGAGTGCCTCTTTTAGTCAAAGGCTTTTAAATAACCTTTCTCATTCTTTATTTCTGCTCAAAATACCGTGTGTGTGTGTGTATTTAAGGTTAACTGAAAACTATTAGAAATAATATTTAAAAATTCATAGATTATATAATTAATATCAAATATCAATAGCTTTCCAATATTTAATCAGTAACCTTATAGAAAATCTAATGGGAGAAATAATCCCATTCACAAGAAAAAATAAAATTAAAATACCTACAAACTACAAACTTATAGAAATATACAGAAACCATATACCTAAAACATGCAAACTATGCTAAGGAATGTTTTTTAAAAAGATTTAAAAAAATCATAATACACACTATGTACTTGTATATTATGGAGGTAACAGTGTAAAGATGTCATTTCTCCCCTAAATTATTCAGTAAGTTAAGTGCAATCACAATTAAAATACCAAAAGGATTTCTTTTTCTACTAGACAAAATTGTACTAAGAATAATCTAGAAAAATAAACATGAAAGGATATTAAGAAAATTCTAAAAGTTAAGAGTGAAAGGGACTAGCCCTATCAGCTCTTAAAATGCCATTTAGCTTCAGTAATTAAACAGTTTGGTACTTGAGAAGAAACAGATGATTAATGGAACAGAATAAAGTCAAGAAATAGACCAAAATACATATAGATATTACCTTTATGTTAAAGTTGTGTTTCAAATCAATGTGGAAAAACTTCTGTTTAATGAAAACTAAAATTATAACCATAAACAGAGTCAAACAATGCACAAGAAAGAGATATTTTTACTGTGTAAAAAATGATTAATTTCATTAATTTACAAAGAACTCATACATAGGAATCAGTAAGGAAAAGATGAAAAAAATCAAAGGGGACAATGGTAAAGATATTTGAGTATTTTAATAGATAAGAAATACAAATTGCCAATTACCAAGTAAAATCTTCAATCTCAATAATTTAAGAAACGCAAATCCAAAAAATTTTATAAATAAGATTGACAAAAATGCTAAAGTCTAATGATACCCAGTACTGGTAAAGATTTGAGAAGAGAACAGTCTTAAATACTGCTTGCAGAGGTACAAATTGATTTAAGCTTTCAGAAAGGTATTTGGCAAAAATTGATCCAAATTTTAAAACCACATACTTTTTGACCCAGAAAATTCATTGCTAGGAATTTACCCAATGTAAAGTTTGCAAAAGTGCAACAAGATATATGTGCTAGAATCTCTGTAGGAGATTGGTTTAAAATATTAAGCAACAAATATATAATGGAATATGCAGCCATTTATAAAAAATGAAGGGGATTTATGTAGCTAATAAGGATATAATTCTAAAATATAAAATTCTTAAATGAATTTTCAGATGAGGAACTATATATATGTGTGTGTGTATATATATATTATCTATATAATATTACATATAATACTTTGTGAGAGAGAAAGAGTGAGATATCTTTTTTTTTTTTTCTGGAAGAAAGAAAGAAAAAAGTGCCTGTGATTACTTAGACAAAAAGTACTGGGGTTGTAAGTGAAGGTATTTGGAAGGAGATAGAAAACAGAAGCTTTCCCCTTTCAGTTTGTATCTTTCTATACTGCACAGATTTTCCTTATCACATCCAAGTATTTATTTAGCAAATCAATGAATTACCTAGGTGACAACATTTTGGGCCAGTATTTACTTTCATTATTTTATTCATCTAAATTAAAATAAAACAAAAATATTGCTATTTTAACATTTTGAATAAATTGCTTTACATTTTCTATAATTTAAAATACTTCAGTAAAGACAATATGATAGATTAATTTCAGTTTAATCTTGCCCTAGGTAATTATCATTTGAAGTATACTAATCAGGAAGATCTACTTCAGGGGTAGTGTTAGTGTTGACCCAAACCTGCAATCCAAAGGCTGCTACACCAGCCTTTCAAGTCAGTATATTTATCTCCAGTCAATACCAAAAGCTTCGTTAGACATAAGTGATTTTCACTGGTGAAATGAATGATGCTCAGAAGCATGCACTGGTTAGAAATAAGGTACAGATTTTCCCGCCTGAATGAGTAGCTTAGTATCTAGGCAACTAATGTCTCAACACTTCTTGAATAAAGCCCTAGTTTATGATTATAAATAAATTATTTTGCTGCCTGATGGAGGATTTTTGTGACCTGACTCTGCTGAAAAGTTAGCTGTATTTGACACTGAAATACACATGCGTCTCTATTGATGTTGTATGCAAGTTTCTGTTAGAGTGACTAAAATGATGCAGTTTGCAGAGCAGATTTTATGACTGTTTTTTCCAATAAACATGGTTATGAAATCTTTGTATGTGCAGCAAATTTGGCCTGAGACTTGCTTTCATTGTAACATATCATCTCACAGTAAAGTTATAGAGGAGGAAACCTAGAGCCTTCACCTATATTAAAATTTTTGGAAGTCACTTCACATATTTACCCCAAAAAGATAAATTATTGTGAATGACCAAATTATTTTAGATCAGAGTGCGATAAATGTATAATAGAAGTCTTAAGGGTAGGAGCTACAAGAAGAGAGCTTAGAAACAATCTCAGCATGGTATACTCCCTTCAGTTATCATACCATCTCTCTAGAAATATAGACATAGAATTAGAAATTTAAGATTTAATTATGGTACCTTTATATTTCTTTATTAAACTTACGCAATTGTCTATTCCACCCAACTTTACTGTGTCATTTGAGATCACTATCATCTTTCCGATTCTCCACCTCAATGAGCATCTTTGTCTGTCATGTTGGCAACTTTTCTCTGCAAATATGAAAGTATTCTTCTGGTTTCTTAATAAGCAATGCTCAAGGACTTGTTTCGGGCCTTTCATCATTCTGCCAAAAGCCATGATAAAATCTGCTGACTGCAAAATATCCTGAATTAGCAGTCAAAATGTAGTCTTTTATAACATAAATTTCTCTGTTTTTATCCTAATTATCTTCATTTAGCATTGCCAGGGTACCCACATTACCTAATAACAGTTGCATTTTTTGGACAGTTTATTTTCTCACTAGTTTTTCTCTTTGGGCATGTGTCACTTTTTAATTCCTATACAAAAATTTAAATCATCTAATCATTTATTAATTAACTTTTGGAATTTTATCCTGTTTAGGTCTGTTTTAAAAGATGTTCATTCTTTAAATCTAATATACTTTCAAGAGTAGTTAAAATAAATTTGAGGCCGGGCGCGGTGGCTCAAGCCTGTAATCCCAGCACTTTGGGAGGCCGAGGCGGGTGGATCACGAGGTCAAGAGATCGAGACCATCCTGGTCAACATTGTGAAACCCCGTCTCTACTAATACAAAAAAATTAGCTGGGCATGGTGGCGCGTGCCTGTAATCCCAGCTACTCAGGAAGCTGAGGCAGGAGAATTGCCTGAACCCAGGAGGCGGAGGTTGCGGTGAGCCGAGATCGCGCCATTGCACTCCAGCCTGGGTAACAAGAGCGAAACGCCGTCTCAAAATAAATAAATAAATAAATAAATTTGAATATCTTGCCTTTGCAAATCTAAATCTCCTGTGTGCTTCATGGGTGGTTTATGTTGGTATACCACTTTGGCATTATAAATTCAAGTTATATTTAGAGCTCCTCCATCTCATACAATCCTTCCCTACGTACCTCAACAAAATTCTGACTCAGAATATTAATTATACATTCTTTAATCCTCAAACAAGACACCATCATCTATATTACATATTAACTCCTTGGTTGGGAAAAATTATGTGAGACTATTTTATTATTCTCATGTGGAAATGAAACTACATAACTTGCCATGACTTTTACACTATGCCCTCAGATCACCTGATATGTGTGAAAACAGTTCTAACTACTAGGAACACAAAATCTGCTAAAGATCTCAGACACAATCTGGTTCAGTACAGTTATTTTAAAGGAAAATTGTGTTTCTCAGACAGGGTTAACAGGTTGCTAAGGGTTATTTAGCATGTCAGTGACAAAGTGAAACCAGAACCCAAATTTCCTGACTCTAGGCCATCTCCCCCAAGGATACCACACCACTTTCTTCTTCAGTTAACTGATTGACTAAGGTTCCCCTCCCCTACCCCCGACCCCCTCCCACCCCTGCCCCCAACAGTCTGGAAAAGCCAACATGTCAGCAGTGAAGAGTATGGTGAAATTGAAATAAAATCCATATGGAAATTTCAAACTCCATTATCTAGATCTAGATAGATACCCTAAAGAATAGCAACATTAATTCCTTGTCACCTTTAACAACAACAAAAATAATATCTCTTTTATGCTTTTTCTTTCACATTCCCAGATTAATGGAGTTGGGAAATTGGTGATGTTATTCCTTCTTTATTTCTTTATAGTCGTCACATAAAATTAGAAACCCTTAAAATCTTTCTCTGATTGAGGTTCCCCAAAGCATCCAAGTTTCATTCTTTGTGTTGCACATTTCATTCTTCATTTTGCTTCTAACCCTAAAACTGACAACTTCTTTCCCAGTCCTTTTCTCAATATTAAATTAACAAATGATAGGCAATTAGGTTCATAAATAGGTGAAATTATAAAGTAGGCTCTTTCATTCTGAAGCCAAGATAATTTTTCAGCTATATACACTTAATGCTTTCTAGTAACTGGCAAATAATCTGAATGGTGCTGCATCAAATGAATAAATGACTCCACAACATGAAACAGTATGGTAATAATATGGGATATACTATGCAGAAAAAGTAAGGATTTTATAACTACCAAATTATGGACAAAATCTAACATCTGTTACAATCATGCAAGGTGTGGGTTAAAAGTTTTTTTAAAAAATTAACTCAGCTAAGATACACAATGTCTTAGAAATGCCTAAATATTGCTGAATATTGCCAATTGATTTTTTTAAATTTAACTTGGCATTTTCTTGTTTCCTTTGACAATATGTTTGTATTGAGCTTTTTAGTACCCTTCTTTTAAAAACTCAAGGTACTTTTACCAGCTACTCTGCACTGTCAATGCACTCTCATTTTTCATTCTAGTGGTGTGGTTCTTTTCTTTTTTTTCCAAGTACCAGATTTGCAAGTAGAAAGATCTGTGTTAATAAATGCATGGGACATGATACACTTGGAGAAATGACTACCAAAAGAGGCATGTTTAGAACTAAATTCAGACATAGAGGAATGAAAGACATTGTCAGTTTTTATTTGTTTTTATTTATTTGAGGAATTATCTCTGTGGTCACCTTCTATGAACCATAATTTCCTTATCTATAAAACAAAGATCCAAAATAGATCACCTAAGTTCTTATAAAAAAAACTTAAGTGGCTACTTCAATGTCTATCCTGTAACATAGCATAGTAATATAATCAGGCAATGTTATCCAGCAATTTGTTAGACCACAAATGCATCTCCCCTTTCTTGTTGCCTGCTTGGACTCAGGTTTGTAATAAACATACATTTCTAAAAAGCCCATAAAGATGTAATTATGATATATTTTAACCCTGGTAGCAGGTCTACAGATAATGAGGTCATAGTCTCCTTAATTGTAAAATCACAACATGTGATATGATTGGCATTGTGATAAGCCTCACACCTCACTATATTCAGGATTTGGAAGATGAAATTAGGTAGCTATTCTTTGAAATTGTTGTTGTCTAATATATTTAAGTGCCCCTTCTCCCCATTAGATTTTTAACTATTTCCTTTGTATGCCTAAACTAGAATAAAAACTGACAAATTTGTATTATGCTACAACATATAGTAGAACTCTGAGTAAGTAAGACATCATACCTTTCTATTATACAATTATATAATTATAAAATTGGGTTATAGATTCCTGTGATGAGATATTTATTTTACTTACCAACGCTGGCATCCAGTCATAGGAACTGAACTGTAAAGTAAAAGTGACCCTTCTTAACAAGAGTAAACACAAGGAATTAAGATGAAAGATGCCTTAGTTTATGTAATGTTTGGATTTCAGTGATGTCTACCTCTGAAAATAATCCTAAGTGGCACATTTGACATTTTCTGAAGCCAAAGTAAGTTTGATGTTAGATTTTGAAATACTATGATCGAGACAGTCCACTGTCAGGTTTTTTATTTTTTCTAGAAAATTTTAGAGTTCTTAAGAAATCTTAAGAATCAGGTCCCTTAGATGTGATTCTAAAGCTGCCTGTCTTCTTATTTGTGAATACAAATGATTTTAAAATAAAAAGGAAAAGGGAGAAGATGGAAAAATTTAAGGAAAAAGTGGTATTATCTGGTTAAAGAATCTTAAATAGCCATTAGTTATAAATTCTAATCATTAACATCATGAGTTTAATAATGAATAATCAGGAAGATTTAAAACTTGGTATATTAGTCTTTTCAGGCTGCCATAAGAAAGTACCACAAACCGGTGGTTTAAACAATAAAATTTATTTTCTCTCAGAAGTCTGTGATCAAGATGCCAGTAAATTCAGTTTCTGATGAGGGCTCTCTCCTTGACTTGCAGATGGCTGCCATCTCAAAATGTCCTCAACATGGTCTTTCCACTGTGCACATATATATACAGAGAAAAAGCTCTTGTATTTCTTTGTCTTCTTCTAAGGGCATCAGTCCTATGAGATTAGGGTTCTCCCTTGTGACCTAATTTAAAGACGTTTTTAAAGGCTCTTCTCCAAATATACTGGGCATTAGGATAACACAAAATGAATTTGGGGAAGGGGAGAACACAATTCCATTTGTAACATGTGTCTTTTGGAATACCCAAAAATATTGGCTTTTCTACTTTAGGTCAAGAATTTCATGATAATTGTCATAAAATGTTTAGTAATTGTGATAATCACAGGAAGTTAATTTTTAATTTGCAAGACCATCTCAATATTATCATATTATAAGAATTTTATGATTTGCCCCCAAGAAAAACAATGCAGAAAGATTGTAACACAATACAATTAGCAAATTGAAATGAAAATGTGAATGTATCTGCTTCCTTCTTTAAATAAGCTCAGTTCTTCCATTGGGACCATGCCTTTCATAATTCTTGATATGTTATAAAGAAGGATTATAAGATAGGCTCACATATAGGGAAATTTCTCCTTATAATAACGGTAACAGTACTGGAATAGCAGAGTAGCTAGTATCAGACTAAACCTCATTAATTACAAATTCTCACAGACATTAATTACAAATTACAAGAAAAAAATACAAACACATATACAACTATTTTAAGCATTATAACGTGATCAAAAGCAGGTAGGAACTGAAAAGGAATTCAATTCTTGAAAGAAGAAAACTGCACTCAATAAGATTCATATTTTTATATATATTCCCCTAAGGCCATAGAGCAATTAGAACACAAACAGAAAGCCATATTTTTACTTGCTTAAGTATCAGAGGACAGAATTTGAGGATGCCATTAATTGGAAACTTTGTAAGTAAATCCACAAGGGAGAGTGCCATAGAGTGGCAAGCCCTAAAATCTTGATACAGACATGTCTAGGGCAGAGTCCAAGGAGGACAGGGAAAGGCAACTGAAGAAATGTTTAAAGCTGGGCAAGTAATCTAGCTGTGAACTATACATCATAGGAAACGAAGTCTAAAGTTTGACTTTAGTCGACTTGAAGGGGCTTGGTAAATGCCTCAAGCTTTCCATTGAAATACCACAACAATCATAATTTTTTATTCTAAAAAAAGTCTACTTTCCAAGATTGAATTATATATCCTAAGACTAAGAGCAAAGTTAAACACTAAGATTATGGGTAAAACCTTCCCTAACAATGTATAAAATGCAAGCCTCGACAAGTTCAAGGTGATCAGCCAGTAACTTAACTGACTGGTCATATAAGAATTAACATTTCTCAGAGAGATGTTTAAAAATCCTGAGGTTCTATAATGCATCATTCACAGTGAGCAATCAAAAAGTACTAGACATGCCAAGAAATAAAAGAGTAGAACCTCTAGTCAAAAGAAAAAAGAATCAATAGAAAAAGATCTTCAATTGGCCTGGATGTTAAAATTAGCAAGCAAGGACTTTAAAAGAAATAATAATAAAGATGCTCATGACTTAAAGAAAAAGATAATCAAAATGAGTGAACAGATGTGCAAATCTCAGCAGAGAAACAAAATTATATAAAAGAACCAAATAGAAATTCTATGACTTTATTAGTCATTAGGGAAATGCAAATTACAAACACCACGAAATATCATTTCACACCCTTAGAAAAGCTACAATTTAAAAGGTAACACCACCAAGTGTTGGCAAGGACGTAAAGCAACCAGAACTTTCATACATTGCTAGGAAGAGTAAAAAAGATAAAGCCACTTTGAAAAAAGTTTTGCCACTTTCCTATAAAGTAAAATATATATCCATCCTAAAAAATTTCAACATTTTCATATTTAGGTATTTATTAAAAAGAAATAAAAATATATGTCTATATAAATATTGCAAACAAATGTTAACAGAAACAACTCAAATGTTCAACATCGGGCTAGTAGATAACTAATTATGATCTGTTTATATAGTGGAATACTACTCAGCATTAGAAAAAGAATGTACTATTGTGCAACAACATGAATAAATATGAAACACATCATGTTGTTTGAAAGAAGCCAGATGCAAAGGAGTACAAACTGTATCCTTCCTTTTAAAAGAAGTTCAACAATAGACAAAATATCCCTATACTGATACAATCAGAATATTGATTGCTTATGGGGAGCAGAGATTGATTTGAAAGGGATATAGTGTAGCTTCTTGGAATGACAAAAAATGTTCCATATCTTGTTTAAATTGATGCTTATGTAGCTGTATTCATCTATTGAAACTCACTACCTTGTATGTATATTTTATCTGAATTTTAAAAATGGTATCAGAAAGCATCAGTAGACCATATATTCACTTACAAAATTTAAAATCCTCAAGACCATTAGAGAGTATGAACCCACTGCATGTAATTATTCTCCATGAAAAATTCTTGCTGTATATAGTTTCCCATGTGATCAAACATAAATACTAAATATAAAAAGCAATGTGAATACAAAAAAAGAAAAAGGAACAAGAAATTTTCCAGTCTTACAAAATAGTGCATACTTGGGAAAGGGAAACTACAGATATTTTCTGTTCCTTGTTAAAATTCTTTTTGTCTTCAGAAATTTACATTCTAAGTGAGAGAGAATTCAAATTGCTCCACTACTTTGGAATGGATTCTGGGTCCAGCTAAGCAGACTAAATTATTATAACATAACATTTTAAATTGCATATTCATTGTATCCTAAAATCTTGTAAATTAAAAAAAAGTGAAATATTGAAAGTTAACTCATATATATTCTGATTTTTAAAAAGTTATCACTAGAGGTACATAGTTTTTTTTTTTAAGGCGATAAGAAGTGTGTTATTCTAAAGCAACTGTTCTCAATACTAACTGTACAATAGCATCACCTGGCCAGATTGTAAAATACTATATACCAAGGCTTGAGCCTTATTAATTAAACCAGAATCTTTATGAGGAAAGACCTTTTTTTTTCTATTTTGTTCAGTTATTTCCCCAGAGCTTAGAACAGTGCCTGGCACATAGTAGGCTCAATGAATATTTGATGAATGAATGAATAAATAAAGGATAACAAGTTTTTGAAAGCCAAGGAATCATTTTGGTCTACACATAAGGGCAGAATTCCTTTAGATGATGTAGAAAGTTGCAATACCAAGCAGCTATTTTATTAAACGCTTGATAATTTGTATTAACTTTAGCTGAAAATAACTAAGTTTTTATTGAAATTTTCTATGGATCAGGTATTGTGCTCAGAGTAAAGTTCATAAATGTGAAAAGACATGGTCCTGCATTTGGGAAATTCCCAGTTTATTATGGATTAGTGGTAAAGAGAAAGTCTAGCATATAAACATTCACCCACTAATCCATTAATTTAGCACTTATTTATTAAGTGCTTATTATGTGCCATACACATATGTGCCAGGATACACTGTGACAAACAAGATAAATACAATACCTGTCTTAAGGAGCTTACTGTTTAGTAAAGGAGAAAGATAATAAATAAGGAAACAAATAATAACAATCCAATTGCTGGAGCATAAATGGAAAGTAGAACACGTTGAAAGTGGAATAAGAGGTGGAGTTATAAAATTTACAGCCTGGTAGGCCATGGTAGACAGTTTGAATTTTATTAAGTACAACATGAATCTATTAAATAGTTTTAGGCAAAGAAATGGCATGATGCAATTTGTGTATTTAAAAGATTATTTCTTTTTCCAAATGTAGAACAGGCTCAAGTGTGGACAAAAGTGGAGGCTTAAAAACTAGTTAGAAAGCCTTGCAGAAGTCCAGGTGAGAGATGATAGAAGCAATACATTGGTGCAATTACAGAGGCAAAGGAGAAAATTGAGCAGCTCTAAATATATTTGGAAGGAATCGTCAGGACTCGGTGAGGGATTAAGTGGATGAAAGAGAAGGAAGAATCAACAATGAACCTGAGTTCTGGCTTACACAAATGGAAGGATTGAGTAAATATCTGCACAGATGAGGGAAAAAAAGGTCAACCCTAACATTTAAAATTTGTATAGAAAAGGAACCAACTAGGAGTAACCAGGGAGAGAAGAGGAAGAGCATGAGGAATCTCAGAATCTAAAAATCTCCCTTAAAAAGGAGAGTATTTCAAGAAGGAAGAAGTGATCAAATACGTTCAATGGTGCTAAGCAGCTAAGATAAGGGCGGAAAAATATCCACTGAATATGGCAAAATGAAGATTGCTGGTAATCCTAAGTGAAGCAATTTCAGTAGAGTGAGTGAAATAAAATTCAGATAGGAGTAGGCTCAAAAGTGAATGGGAAGCAAGGCAGTTGAAGAAGCTGAAGTAGACAAGTCTTTCAAGTTTAGTTTTGAAGGGAAACAGAAAAATGAAATTGAGAGCTGGAGGAAATAATTACTGAAGAGCAGAGATCAGAGGATATTTGTGCATTGATGGGAATGCTCTAGTATAGATGAGAAGATTGATGATTCAGGGAAAGAGGGACTGTCAATGAAGAAGTCAGAGAGAGGAGCATAGTAAATTAGGGTGTTCTCAAAAGAATGTGACACCATCTCACACTAGTCAGAATGGCTACTATTTTTCCCCGCCCCTGAGACAGAGTTTTGCTCTGTTGCCCAGGCTAGAGTGCAGCGGCGCCATCTCAGCTCACTGAACCTCCCCCTCCCAGGTTCAAGAGATTCTCCTGTCTCAGCCTCCCGAGCAGCTGGGATTACAGGTGTGTGCCACCTTGCCCAGCTAATTTTTGTACTTTCAGCAGAGACAAGGTTTCACCATGTTGGCCAGGCTGGTCTTGAAGTCCTATTAAAAAGTCAAAAACAACAGATTCTGATGAGACTGTGGAGAAACGGGAACACTTACACACTGTTGGTGGGAATGTAACTTAGTCCAGCCACTGTGGAAAGCAGCCTGAAGATTTCTCAGAGAATTTAAAACAGAGCTACCATTTGACCTAGCAATCCCATTAGTGGGCATATTCCCAAAAGAAAATAAATCATTCTACCAAAAAGAAATATGCACTCAAATGTCAATCGCTGCACTATTCACGGTAACAAAGACATGGAATCAATTGAGACATCCACTAATAGTAGATTCGATAAAGAAAATATGGTACATATACACCATTGTATACTACATGGCCATAAAAAAGAATGTAACCATGTCCTTTGCAGCAACATGGATGCAGTTGGAGGCCAGAGTCCTACGCAAATTAATGCAGAAACAGAAAACCAAACACCATATGTTCTCACTTATAATTAGAAGCTAAACACTGAGCACACATGGATGTAAATACGGAAACAATAGACACTGCAGATTACTAGAAAGGGAAAGGAAGGGAGGGGGACATGGGTTGAAAAACTACCTAATGGGTACTATGCTCACTACTTGGGTCATGGGATACATACTCCAAGCCTCAGAATCATGCAATATCCCTCATATTACAAACCTGCACATGGACTCTCTGTGTCTGAAATAAAAGTTGAAATTTTTAAAAAGAGAGAGAGAATGATGGCCAATGAAATCTAAGCCAAAGAAGGAGAAGAGATATAATTGGGAATTACAGTTTAATGAAAGCTAAACAAAGCAATAATTGAAGAAAGCTAGAAAGAGCAATGAATACATGAGCTTCTGAGGAGGAAGCATACTTGAGAAAGAAAGAGTATTATCCCAAGGAGACATAATGTTGAAAGAACATTGTGTTGTCTTTTGAGGCTATAACTGACAGTGGAGGCAATGAAAAGAAATGAAACTCTAAGCCTGAAAGCTTGTTTTTGGAGGGTATCACATGCCCTGCCAACATGTTTAAACTTAACTTGTTGACAATCAAAATTATTTTTATTTATTTTTTTTTTTTTAGAGAGAGAGAGAGAGAATAGGAAGGAGGAAAAAGGAAGAGAAAGAGAGAGAGAGAATGGGGAGGGGGAAGAAGGAAAAGAAAGAGGGAGAGAGAATGGGAGTATTGCTTTCTTGCTCAGGCTAGAATGCAATTTAGTAATGGGTATTGAAAACCTCTTTTATACTGATAATTATACTTAATGATGTAGTCAGGAAGGAATAAGGGAAGAAGATAACAAACAAACAGCCAACCAATATTTAATTTAAACCTATGAAATGCTATGCGATTACTGAGGAGTGATTTACTTCCAATTATATAGTCACCTTTGGAATAGGTGTGAGGTGGTAATGTATGTTTTGTGTATTTGAAGTGGAGAGTTCTATAAATGTTTATTAAGTTTACTTGTTCCGGGTCTGAGTTCAAGTCCTGAATATCCTTGTTAATTTTCTATCTCGTTGATCTATAGAATCGTTAGCTCTTCTTGTTGCATTGATCCTTTTGCCACTATGTAATGTCATTCCTCGCCTCTTTTGATCTTTGTTGCTTTAAAGTCTACTTTATCAGAGGCGAGAATTGCATCTCCTGCTTTTTGTTTATTAGTTTATTTTTGCTCTCTGTTTGATTGGTAAATCTTCCTCCTTCTCTCTGAGTCTTTGTGTATTGTTGCATGTAAGATGGGCCCGGATGCAGCATACCGATGGGTTTTGGCTTTTTATCCAATTAAAATATATATAAGTTTAATAGCGGCGTTTGATGCTAGCTGGCTGTTTTGCCCATTAGTTGATGTAAATTTTTTATTGTGTTAAAGTTCTTTGCTTTTTGATGTATTTTTGGAAAGGCTGATATTGGTTGTTCCTTTATATGTATAGTGCTTCTTTCAGAAGCTCTTGTAAAGCAGGCCTGGTGGTGGTGAACTCTCTAAGTACTTGTTTGTTTGCAAAAGATTTAATTTTTCCTTCGCTCATAAAGCTTAGTTTGGCTGGATAGGAAATTCTGGGTTGAAAGTTCTTTTCTTTAAGGATGTTAAATATTGGTCCCCACTCTTTTCTGGCTTGTAGGGTTTCTGCTGAGAGATCTGCTGTAAGTCTGATAGGTTTCCCTTTATGGGTAACCTGACCTTTCTCTCTGGCTGCCCTTAGTATTTTCTCCTTCATTTCAACCCTAATAAATCTGGCGATTATGTGCCTTGGGGTTGGTCTTCTTGAAGAATATCTTTGTGGTGTTCTCTGTATTACCTGGAGTTGAATATTACCCTGCCTTGCCAGGTTGGGAAAATTTTCCTGAATGATATCCTGAAGAGTATTTTCCAACTTGGATTCATTCTCTTCATCACATTCAGGTACACCTATCAAACGTAAATTAGGTCTTTTCACATAGTCCCATATTTCCGGGAGACTTTGCTCATTCCTTTTCATCCTTTTTTCTGCATTCTTGTCTTCTCGTTTCATTTCACTGAGCTGGTCCTCGACTTCTGATAGCCTTCCTTCTGCTTGATCAATTCGACTGTTTAAACTTGTGCATGCTTCACGAAGTTCTCGTGTTGTGTTTTTCAGCTCCATCAATTCACTTATATTCCTCT
Organism: Aotus nancymaae; assembly: GCF_030222135.1. NCBI lineage: Eukaryota > Metazoa > Chordata > Mammalia > Primates > Aotidae > Aotus > Aotus nancymaae. The sequence goes on from NW_026988413.1 coordinate 43,367,780, forward strand.
CTAAATTGTCCATTCTCGTTAACGTTTCGTCAAACCTTTTTTCAAGGTTCTTAGTTTCTTTGCATTGGGTTAGAACAAGTTCTTTTAATTCACAGAAGTTTCTTATCACCCACGTTTTGAAACCTGCTTCTGTTATTGGAACACAGGTGTAATCTATTAAGCCTTGTTCTGTTACTGATGAGGAATTGCAATCCCCTGTAGAGGGAGAGGCATTCTGATTTTGAGTATTCTCTACCTTCTTACGCTGGTTTCTTCCCTTCATTATATATTTGTCCGTCTGTCGTCTTTATAATTACCGACTTTCTAACTGGGTCTCTGACGTCCAACTTGTTGATTCCCTGCGCCGAAATCTGAGCAATCCACTGAGCCGGCCAAAACAGCGGTGTTAAGATTGATGGTGCTTTTCTGCCCGGGAATCTCCGGACTCTGCACCAAGAACTGGCATGCTAAGGCACCAGCAAAACCGCCACGCCGGCCACAAGAGTCGCCCTGGCGACCCGTGGATCTCCTCCACTGGGAATCTCCTGGTCCGTGAGCAACTAATTTTCGTCTGAAAGTGTGGCATCCTCTCGTTCTTTGCGCTTTCACTGGGAGGTACGTGCCCGAGCTGCTAATCATCAGCCATCTTGGATCTCTCCGACAATCAAAATTATTAAGACTCTTTGAGTTGCAAATAACAGAGGTCTACTTCAGTGAACTTAATAAAAAATAAATAAATAATAAAATCAAGGGGGTTGTTCAATAAAAGAATACAGGTATCCTATAGAATCCAAGAATGGGAATAAAATGACAGCCTGGGAAGAGGCTAGAATATGGCCAGTACTTTGTCAATAATTTATTCTTTTCTTTCCCAGTCTGTTTCCTTCTTCTCCATTCCACATATTATAATATGGTAACTGCATAACTCACAATTATATTCTTTATAGGGGGAGAATGATTGACTCCATTCACATGTTCATTCCTGTTTCAGTCAACTATGGCAGAAAAATGAGAAGACATTTGAAATAAACATGGCTTCTGGAGGCCCATTCTTATGGATGGGCAGTGGACCATCTATTTCATCGAAGATAATATTGTTAGAAGCTAGGCAGGCAGTTCTCAAATCATGAAGCTATTGGAAAGTGTTTTTGTTTTGTTTTAAGCATGGCATGGAAGGAACATGCTCAAATCCATCATTAACCAAAGAGAATTCCAGTAGCATCTATTATTCCAATCTATGAATAATAGATTGGAAGGGAGATTAACCAGATTCAAAGAGGTAACCCCAATGAGAAAACTACTAAGAAAAGTTACAAGCAAAAAATAAGAACCTGTATTGGGAGAGTAATAGTAGCAATGGAAAGGCATGGACAGAGACTGGACACATTTCAGAGGTTGAATGGACCATATTTGAATATAAGTACTAAGGAAAGATGTAAAGGAAATGAATACTTCAAGATTCCTAGCTTGTGTAATAGGATAGATAGTATTGCTGATAATTGAGACAAGGAAAACAAGAAAAGAAAATACAAGGTTAGAGAGAGCAACCTTGAGCCTGAAAAGATACAGTACATTCAATGTCAGATCCAAAGCTTAAGAATGTGAGTAATCAGTATTTGAGATACATAGGTAATAGTTGGGGCTTCAGGATCACACAAGATCATTCAGAAAGCTCATGTAGAGTAAGAAAAGAGAGTGGTTTGCTCAGAAAATTCTAGCAGAAGAGATGGCACTGAAAGAAAGATAAAGAGCAGACAGAGACACATGGGAAGTGTAAGAACTGCATCTTAGAAGCCAAGAAGGAGTTTCAAGAGAAAGGAAATGATAAACAATCAAATTCTGCACAAAAGTAAAATAAGATGAGAGTTGAAAGAGGCTAACATATTTGACAATCACATCACTGCTGACCTTTCTCAAAGCAATTTCTGTAGACCTGTGGGAGTGGAAACCAGATTGTGGTGGGCTGAAATTAGACCGAGAGACAAGGAAGTGGAGGCAGTGCCTATGACCTGCTCTTTCCAAAACTGTGTGTAAACTAAAGTATATATTGCTATATAATGGTTTATTCTGTTAAAACTTACTTTATCATTATATTGTTTGAACTAAAACTAGATCATTGACAAAGCTTGAATTGAACCATGGACTCCTGACTTCTAAATTTCTAGAAGTCATCTTATTTCCAGGCAAATTAATTCTATAGCCTTTTGTAGGCGTAGTTCCAATAACATATCTCACCCTTATTTTCAGTGGTATTCATGGTATTGTTTTTAATGATTTCTCCCACCATCTTTCCCTTTTACTCCATCTCAGCTCTCAGACGCATGACCTTTTTGCCAATCTCATTAAAGCTTGTGCTTATTTTCTCAAGTTTCCTATCAATTGGGGTAATTGCTTCCTACACAAAACCCAGTCTCCTATTAACTGGCTCATTACCTTGAATTAAAAGTTTAGAAACTTCTTCAAACTGAAATCACTGTAGAATCCCGAAAAGAAACTATTTTGAAGATGCTGACACATGTGTATGCCAAGACAATTCTTGGGTTGTATTCAATGATTTACAGACCCAACCTATTTCTTGTAAAGTTTCTATAGGCATTAGTTTTCCACCTTTACTATAATGGTACATTTATTACTCCCCAAGTCATAATAGCAGACATATAGAGTAGTAGAAGACAAAATCAATTAATGTGTTGATCACAGTTCTATGTTGATAGAGCTAATGTGGTTCAGAAAAGAAATATTATTAAAGTGCCTCTAGTTCTCTCTCCAGCTGAAGATAATTAGCTTAATAAACATTTCTACTAATTATTTCCATGCTAACTAGTTTTATCTTTGCATTTCTTGGCTTACCTCATTGATGCTGAACATCCTAAAAAGCTTCTGCTGCTTTGAGTCAGTGAAAAAGACCAAGAAACATGAAGGTTTTTTTAAAAAAAACATTTTTTTCAAATGTTATAAAATAAATAATATGAACTCATTATACCTAACATGAGTGATTTAAATTCTTCTTTGGTAGTCCAGTTAAGTATCTTCTCAAACAGATTTTTTTTCAGCATCTGCATAAGTTCAATATGTACATCACTTCATATAAAATAACATCTCCAAAAAAGAACTAAAATGCCTCAGTATACAAACAACTGACCTGGCAATCAAACACTATTTAGCATGATGTAGATAGGGACCTTGGGTTGTGTCCTAAAGGATCATAAGTGGGTTGAGGAGATAGGATATGCTATCCATAGGAAAGTAAATAATAATATGACAGCATATTTTCAATGAGAAGTATATAGTACCAAGAATAAGAGCTGTCAGATTTCAAAAGAAAAAAGCTATCACACAGAGGCGGAATAATTAGAAATTTTTCATGAAGGAAGTGTTCTTTGTGCTGGATCATGGAGAAACTATATAATGTAGATTAGCAAAAAGGCATGGAAAAGGCATTATATGCAGGAGAGACAACTTAGGCAAAGATCCAGTTGAATTGCTCAAGATATAATAGACCAACTTGGCCTGAAAAAGGCCTGGAAATGTCCCCTTTTGTGCTCTGTGAGAAGTTAGCCACCATGTAAAAAGTCAAACTACACCGAGGCTACCATGCTCTGAGAAGCCTAACCTATCCAGATGGAGAGGTCAAATAGAGTGAATTGAGGCCACTGGTCCTGAGCTCCCAGTTGAAATAGACAATATCAACATGTCAGTAGGGTGAATGAGACTATCTTAGAAGTGGGTCCTCCAAGAGAAGTTGAGCCATCCTGCCTAAATTTCAGCATTTTGAGCAAATAAATGATTTATACCATTTTAAATCACTATTGTTTTTAGTGAATCACTGACTTTTTTCTTAAGTATGGGTTTAAAAACTATGAAAACCCCAGAAGAAAATCTGGGCAATATCATTTAGGACACAGGCATGGGCAAAGATTTCATGACAAAGACTCCAAAAGCAACTGCAACAAAAACAAAAATTGACAGATGGGATCTAATTAAACTATAGAGCTTCCATACAGCAAAATAGACTATCATCAGAGTGAACAACCTACAAAATGGGAGAAAATTTTTGCAATCTATTCATCTGACAAAGGTCTAATAGCCAATATCTATAAGGACCTTAAACAAATTTACAAGAAAAAAACAACCCCATTAAAGTGGGCAAAGGACATGAACAGATACTTCTCAAAAGTCATATATATGACCAACAATCATGAAAAAAACCTCAACATCACTGATCATTAGAAAAATGCTAATCAAAACCACAATAAGATATCATCTCATACCTGTCAGAATGACTATTACTAAAAAATTAAAAAAAAAAAAAAACAGATGCTGGTGAGGTTGTAGAGAAAAAGGAATGCTTTTCCACTGTTGATGGGAGTGTAAGTTAGTTCAACCACTGTGGGAGACAGTGTGACATTTCCTCAAAGACCTATAGGCAGAAATACAATTTGACTCAGCAATCACATTACTGGGTAATACCCAAAGGAATACAAATCATTCTATTATAAAGATACATGCATGTGGCCAGGCACAGTGGCTCGAGCCTGTAATCCCAGCACTTTGGGAAGCCAAGGTGGGCAGACCATGAGATCAGGAGTTCGATACCAGCCTGGCCAACATAGTGAAACCCCATCTCTACTAAAGATACAAAAAAAAAAATTAGCCAGGCATGGTGGCATGCACCTGTAATCCCAGCTACTCAGGAGGCTGGGGCAGGAGAATTGCTTTAACCTGGGAGGCTGAGGTTGTAGTGAGCCAAGATTGCACCATTCCACTCCAGCCTGGGTGACAGGGTGAGACTTCATCTCAAAAAAATAAATAAATAAATAAGAAACACATGCATGCATATGTTAACTGCAGCACTATTCACAATAGCAAAGACATGGAATCAACCCAAATGTCCATCAGTAGTACAGTAGATAAAGAAAATGTGATATATATACATCATGGAATACTATTCAGCCATAAAAAGGAATAAGATCATGTCCTTTGCAGGGACATGAATGAAGCTGAAGGCCATTATCTTCAGCAAACCAACACAGGATCAGAAAATAAAATACCACATATTCTCACTTACAAGCGGGAGTTGAATGATGAGAACATATGAGGACATGTGGGGGAACAACACATACTGGGGCCTATTGGAGGATTCTGGGAGAAAGAGGGAGACCATCAGGAAGAACAGCTAATGGATTCTGGGCTTAATATCTAGGAGATGAGATCGTCTGTGCTGCAAACTATCATGGCACATGTTTACCTACGTAACAAACCTGTATATCCTGCACATGTACCCCTGAACTTCAAAAAAGTGAGTTTAAATTGTGAGATAAGGAATCAAGAGGGCCTCTTGCCTCACTATTGTTCACTTCCCTAGCTTTAAGTTTTCTCTTCTACATATCATAAGTATTTACCCTTAAATGCCATGTCAAATGATGACTGGTTAATTATTATTTTTTAGTTCAAAGGGTCCCTTTTAATGTTATTTATCTTTTAACAAGGGAAGACAGAAATATTTTCAAGATCCAAGTGTTTTAAAAAGTGGGAATGGGGTAGGTTGGGGGTATGCAATGAAGTAGAAAGAAAAGAAAACATGTAAAATCACCAAGTAGGAGCCCAATGTATCCAATATAAGCTATATTGCTTTGGGTTATCTAGCTCATAATTTTTCTTTGCTTAATTTCTCTACTTAGAAATATTATGTCAGTTTTGGTGTGTTTTTTTTTTAAGTGAGAAAAGTTAATTAAGAGTATTTTGTAAAACTCATATGCCAATAGGCTAAAATCAACTTGGCAAATAATTATTTTTAAATAACAAACAAAAGCATTTTCCTATCTGATGCTTTTCCTAAAACATGCAATATGAACCAAAGAGTAAAAGAAAATAATGTATTGCACTTCTTTTCAACTAGTCTACCACTACTTCTGTCTAACTGGTTTGATACATTCATGGAGAATTTCCTTTAAAAGATATATTCTTCTAAAACTAATTAAAAATAAAACTGTTACTAATATTTTCAGTTCCTACCCTCATCAATTATTTGGAATTAGACCAGGTTAAGAATTCAAAACGTTGCGTATCATTTTCTATTTTAAAGTCACGGGCATTGATAAGAGACTAATATTCAGGAATTATTTGATGTCTCTCATTTCCACTTATCTTCTCAGTTAACAGGTATGCTGAGCCTTTGCTATTTTCACACTAAACTGATTACTTGGTTGATTTAGGTAGCAAAAAAGATAAAGAACCTGTATCAAATTTCTACTTATATTATTTTATACATAGTAAATAAAAATTTCATTGATGTGCATCCTCTGACTAGTAAATACAAATTTGATAAAAATACAATATTTTGTTTTTTAATTTTTTTCCCAATGAAGCTGCAATGACTAGCAGAATGTCTAGCATACAAATGCAGAAAACATTATTTTTAATAGCTTTATTGAAGTATATTGATATGCAATAAAATGCACACATTTAAATTGATAAATTTTTACATATGTACAGACTCATAAAACCCTCACCAAAATCAAGGTAATCAACACATTCATTACTCCCAAAAGTTTCCTCATGTTTTCTTTGTAATTTCTCCCAACAATCCCCCCCTACACCATCCCCATGCAACCAATGATCTCTTTTCTGTCACTATAGGTTAGTTTGCATTTTCTAGAATTCACATAAGTGAAATTGAACAGTATGTATTGTTTTCTGCCTGGCTTCTTTTACTCTGCTCAATTATTTTGAGATTCATTTGTCATGTGTGAAACAAGAGCTTATTTCTTTTTATTCTTTTTGTTGACTAGTATTCTATTGCATGGCTATACTACAGTTTGTTTATCCATTCGCCTGTTGATTAACATTTGAGTTGTTCCCAGTTTGGGGCTTTTACAGATAAAGCTACCGTAAAGATGGGTATATAAGTCTTTATATAGACATACTTTCATTTGTCTTGGGTAATATTTCACGGTAGGATGGCTGGATCATATGGCAGGTGTATGTTTAGCTTTTTAAGAGATTGCCAAACTGTTTTCCAAAGTGATTATATTATTTAACATTTTCACCTGCATTGTATAGCATTCTCCCTTCCTCTCACTGCTGGCATGGTCAGTCTTTTGAATTTTAGCCACTCTGAGAGGTATACAGTGGTATCTCATTGTGGTTTTGCTTTTCCCTAATGCTTAATGATGTTAAGCATTCACACATTTTTTTGCCATCTGTTCATCATCTTTAGTGAAGTGTCTTCATGTCTTTTTCCCATTTGGTATAGGAAGGGAGTTATTTGTTTTCTTATTACTAAGCTTTAAGAGTTCTTTGTATATTCTGGATACAAGTCCTTGATGAGACACATGATTTCAAATATTTTCTCCCATTAAGTGGCTTATCTTTTCAGTCCTTTAATGGTGTCTTTCAAAGAGCAGAAAATTTTTTATTTTGCTAAAGTCCAAGTTATCATTTTTTTATGGATTGTATTTTGTGTAAAATTTAAAAAAAAAAAAAAAAAAAACAAGTTGCCTTACTCAAAGTCACAAAGATTTTCTCCTATATTTTCTTCTAGAAGTTTTATAGTTTTAGGTTTTATATTTAGTTATGTGTTCCATTTTGAGTTAATGTGAAGGGGTTTTTTTTCACATATGGATGTCCAATTGTTTCAGTATTATTCGTTGAAAAGATGATTCTTTCTCCACTGAATTGCTTTTGCATGTTTGTGGAAAATTCAGTTATTCACACATCTGTGGGCCTGTTTCTGAACTTGTCTCTCGTTCCATTGATCTATCTGTTATTTATGCCAATACCACATTGTCTTGATTACTGTGGTTATATACTAAATGTTGAAATATTCAACTTTCTTCTGTGTTTTCAAAATTGTTTTGGATCTTCTAGTTTCTTTGTTTTTCCATATAAACTTTAGAATCAGCATATCTTGTCTTTTTTTTTTTTTTTTTTTTTGAGAGAGAGAGAGAGACTGAGAGTCTCACTTTGTCACCCAGGCTGGAATGCAGTGCCAACGATCATTCATCAGTCTCCACAGCCTCAATCTCCTGGGCTCAGGTGATCCTCCCACCTCAGCCTCCTGAGTACCTGGGACTACAGGCACATACCACCACACCCAACTAATTTTTGTAATTTTTGTAGAGACAGGGTTTTGCCATGTTGCCCAGGCTGGTCTCAAACTCCTGGGCTGAAGCAATCCTCCCATATCCATCTCCCAAAGTGCCAGGATTATGGGCATGAGCTACTATGCCTATCCCAGTTTATCGATTTCTACCAAAAAAAAAACAATCTTGCCAGAATTTTGATTGAGTCTTTTTTGAATCTTTAGGTCAATCCAGGGAAACTGACATATTATAACCATACTGAGACTTCCTATGCATGGCTCAATATATTTTTATTAAATAAAGGAAGAATTTTTGAAACTTGGGTTTTGGAATAAATAATTTTCAGAAGCTCTAGGAAAATTAGAAATATCATGGTTAACTACTGAAAGAAATCATAGATGACACAAATGGAAACACATCTTATGCTCATGGGTGGGTAAAATCAATATTGTGAAAACGACCATACTGTTCAAAGCAATCTACAGATTCAATGCAATTCCCATCAAACTACCATCATCATTCTTCGCAGAACTAGAAAAAAAATCCTAAAATTCATATAGAACCAAAAAAGAGCCTGCATAGCCAAAGCAATGCTAAGCAAAAATAACAAATCTAGAGGCATCACATCACCTGACTTCAAACTATATTACAAGGTTATAGTTACCAAAACAGCATGGTACTTGTATAAAAATAGGCACATAGACCAATGGAACAGAATGAAGAACTCGGAAATAAAGCCAAATACTTATAGCCAACTGATCTTCAACAAAGTAAACAAAAACATAAAGTGGAGTAAGGACACCCTATTCAAAAAATCATGCTGGGATAATTGGCAAGCCACACATAGGAGAATAAAACTGGATCCTCATCTCTCACCTTATACAAAAACCAACTCAAGATGGATCAACAACTTCAATCTAAGGCCTGAAACCACAGAAATTCTAGAAAACAACATCAGAAAAACCATTCTAGACATGGGCTTGAGCAAATAATTCATGACCAAGAACCCGAAGCAAATGCAACAAAAACAAAATAGATAAATGGGACATAATTAAACCAAAAAGCTTCTGTATAGCAAAAGAAATAATCAGCAGAGTAAACAGATAACCCACAGAGTAGGAGCAAATATTCACAAACTATGCTTTGAGAGAGGAATAATATCCAGAATCTACCAGGAACTAAAACAAATCAGCAAGAAAAGAAATAAATAATCCCATCAAAAGTGGGCAAAGAACATGAATAAATAATTCTCACAAAAGATACACAAACAGCCAACAAATACATGAAAACATGCTCAACATCACTAATTATCAGGGAAATGCAAATTAAAACTACAATGAATACTGCCTTACTTCTGCAAGAATGGCCATAATTTAAAAAATTAAAAAAATAGACGTTGGCATGGATGTGTTGAAAAGGCAACATTTTACACTGCTGGTGGGAATGTAAACTAGTACAACCACTATGAAAAACAGTATGGAGCTTCCTTAAAAAACTAAAAGTAGAATTACCATTCAACCCAGCAATCCCACTACCAGTTATCTACTCAAAGGAAGTCATTATATGAAAAAGACATTTGCACATGCATGTTTATAGCAGCACAATTAATAATTGCAAAAATATGGAACCACCATACCTGCCTATCAACTGAGTGGATAAAGAAAATGTGGTATATAAACACCACGGAATGTGGTACATACACACTCAGCCCTCAAAAAGAAATGAAATAATGTATGTTGCAGCAACTTGGATGGAGTTGGAGGCCATAATTCTAAGTGAAGTAACTCAGGAATGGAAAACAAAATATTACATGTTCTCACATATAAGTGGGAGCTAAGCTATGAGAATGCAAAGGCTTAAGAAAGATATTGTGGGCTTTGGAGACTTGCAGGGAAGGACGGAATGGGGGTGAGAGATAAAAGACTACACATTGGGTACAGTGTACACTGCTCAGGTGGAAAGGTGCACCAAAATCTCAGATATCACCACTAAAGAGCTTATCACTGTAACCAAAAATCACCTGTTCTCCAAAAGCTATTGAATTTTTTTCAAAGAGAGATAAAATAAAAATGCATAGTTTAAAATGTAGATAATATCCATATGGTTCAAAACTCCAAAATTAAAAATAATACAGAGTATCCTTCCCACTCCTGCCTCCCAGGAACTCAATTTTCATCCTCCATAATCTGCACATAAAGGTCTCCTCATTCATTTTTATGTCCCTGGTGTGTTCTTTTGTATGGATGTTGCATAATTTATTTAATTAGTGTCTTACTAAGGGACATTTAGATTATTTCCAATTCTTTGCCACTACAAAATTTCACAATAAATAACCTTGTATAAGCATAATTTCCTACATGTATGTACATAGCTGAATAATAAATTCTTTAAAATAGAATTGATGCCTCAAAGGGCATAGATATTTATAATTTTGATAGTTATTGCCAAATTGCCCTCCAAAGGCAATACAAAAATTTATATTCTCAAGAGCACTATAGGATAATGCCTGTTTTCCACATTCCTAAACAGTATATCATCCAATTTTTAGAACTTTGTAAATCTCATAGATGAAAAATGTTACTAGAGCACAGTTATTTCTCTTACTATGAGTTCTTACCTTAGTTTCTTCATGTGTACCTCAGTTTCCTCATAGGGCTGTTGTGAAGATAAAGTAATTCGTATGCACAGATATCAGGAACAGTACCTAGAACATAATAAGCATCATGAAAGTGATTACTCTTATTGCCATCATCATCATTTTTTCATAACCTTTATTCATTTTTCTACCGGGTTGTTGATCTGTATCCTGTTTCTGTAGAAATTATTGAAGTGTAAGAAGGGTGACCACACACCACACATGCCAGTTTGTCTGAGAAAGTCCCAATGTATGCCTATTATCTTAGCATAATAATTAATAATGCCCCTGTACAGTTTCAAATGGTAGTGATTTGAATGACATGGTCACCATATATATGTAAAGTAAATTAAAACTCCATCTGGAATCTCAAAAAAAGAGACAAATACATAGAAAGAGAGAGTAGAACGGTGATTACTAGATGTGGAGGTTGGGGGCACACGAAGGGGATGGGGAGATGGAGGTAAAAGGGTACTAAGTTGCAGTTGCATGTAGGATGAATAAGTCTAGAGAATAAGACTAAAGATCTAATGTGTAGCATGAGGACTACAGTTAATAGTATCGCATTGCATGCTGGAAATTTGCTGAGAGAATAGATTTTAGGTGCTTTTACCACACACACACAAAGAGGGAAAGGTACCTATGTGAGATGATGTGTATATTAACTTGCTTGACTGTAGTAACCATTCCACTGTGTACATCAAAACATTATGTGGTCAGGCACAATGGCTATAATGCCTATAATCCCATTGCTTTGGGGAGGCAAGGCAGGGAGGATCTCTAGAGACTAGGAGTTCAAGACCAGCCTGGGCAACACAGCGAGACCCTATCTCTAAAAAAGAAAAAAAAATTTAATTAGCCATGCACCTGTGGTTCTAGCTACTCAGGAGGCTGAGGCAGGAGGACCAGTTGAGCCCAGGAGTTTGAGGTTACAGTGAGCTATGATTGCACTACTGCACTCCAGCCTGGGCAACACAGCAAGGCCCTGTCTCTAAAAATGAATTCTAAAAAAAAATAATTAAATACATATAATATTTAAAAAAGAAATACCATGTATATTAAAATACTATGGTAGTACATTTTGACCTGGCTTTTCATATAACATTTATTCTAATTATCTTACAAAAAATTGGGGGGAGAGATAACAGTTAACTTTAGGAACTATATGGTGATTACTTCATATTTTGACATATAAAATCTTATAATTTCAGAGCTAATATGGGAATATGTTCTACTTTCAGGAAAAGAAAAAAGTTGGAAGTCAGTGACAAACTATTAAAATCTAATGAGAGACTGACGTACATTTAATAAAACAAGTGTAAATTTAGCTTCCTGCATTTAGAAAAATTTCACTTTTTCAGGTCCCTTAGAAACAATTAATATCTATACCATTTGTTAACATTTGTACTTTTTTACCTTTTCAAAACACTTTCGGTCCATAATTTCTTTTTATTCACACAACTTTGTGAGGTAGGAATGGTAAGTTGTCATCATCTGACAACTGAGAAAACCAAGGAACCTAGCAGATAGCAGATTACTTCAAGTCACAGAGAAAGCTAGTGAACACTGCTTCCTGGTCAACGTAATTCTCTTCCAGAATGTCTCAACACTAGCCACCTCTGTGCAGAAAAATAGAACTCACTTCAGCTAGTTCAAATAGTAAAGGTATTTATTAATAGAGGTTAGGTGTCCCCGGATCTCCAGAAGGACCAGAGAGGCAGACTTGGAGACTACGCAGCCAGACCCCCACCTAAGTTGACCCAGGAACTACTCTGGGAAAGATCCATTGTCCCTATTATTGGCTTATAGAGTAAATGTTAGACACTGGAAGGTAGAACCTCAGGCTTGGTGATCCTAAAAGAACTACACCTCCATTCTCCCTCAACAGTCCAAAAGTTTCCCTATAGTTTCTACTTCATCGTTTTGCTCTCTTCCAAAAAGGCACTTCATTCAGAGGCTATGATTAGCAGAGTCTAGATCAGTTCCCTGAGCCTGCATTCAGAGTGTAAGAAATCCCCCAAATGTAAAAAATGATGTTTGAAAGGACTAAGTAGCCTCAACATGGCAAGGTACATCTCATAAAGCATTCTCAAAATTAATGTGAGTCATAGAATTACTGTGGTTTGGGGACTGAAAGGGATCTTTCCAATTGCCAGTATTTTATGAATTTTAGGCTATGATTAATTAGAGAATCATAAAATCAATGTAGTCTGTCCTATAGTTTTAAAAAACTAAAAATAGAATTGAAATTACCATCATGTACTGCAGTAGTGAAGTTAAGTATTGTTTTGTGAAACTTTTATCCTCATTATATATGCAGGCATGGATTTATAGATGTATAGCATATGCCTAAGTGTCCTGTGCACCCAGGTAAAATGTATTTCTTACTACAGTCATGGTAAAAAAAAAATTGAAAAACACTAGTCAAATCCAACCTCTTCATTTTACATTTGACACAGGATAAATAAGGATCAGATAAAACAAGAACCTTGCTCTGTTGGTTAATGCAAAGCTGGAATTAGGACACAGAAAATCTTAGTCCTACATTTCATTGTAAGGACATAATGTATCACTTAGAAGAATACTTTTTTATGTAAATCTATTCCACATTAGCCCTGTTATGATTATTAAATATATTTCTTTAATTAGTATATCACACAATAGTGTGATATATAATTAAAAAATAGTATGTTTTATAATTGCATTTTGAGGTAAGCATTAATTAATGGTTGTCACTTGGTTAACACTCGTCTATATATTAACTCTTGAAAGATAAATCTGTGTGTTATTTTGAACACTTTTCATGTTCGCAGCTAAATTATATGCTGCGAGAAAGTCATTGAAATAGTAAAGACATAAATTTTTAAAGAAAATAATCCTATTTTTAATAAATAAAAGGATTTTTAAATTGCAATCTGCCATATTGAATACAAATATATCACTGAAAATATTTCTTTTCTTGTTAGTTCTCCACTGTTTGTTTCTATCAAAATATTAAGTATGGAATTTTCCAAAGAAAGTTTCTATGATTTGAAATAAAATATGAAAAACAAAAGGTTTAACAGTTTCTCTATAATGTGCTCAATTAATGATATACCTACTTCTAGAAATTCTGAATAGAACAAATCATTTAAACTTAACAGATATTTTTATATTCTTAAGAATTATGCAAATAGTAGGTAAATTTTATCAAAATAATATAGATTTTACTTTTCCAGTCCTCAATTTAAATGAATTCCTAAAGATTCTATTTCTAAATAGTTATGAACCAAAGATTTGTTCAGCTTGGAATACAGCCATATCTTCAATAATAAAGTTGATTAAGTCTTTTTGCACAACTGATGTACACTGTTGTTTTAACATTTTTATGTTTTAGAAACAGAAGTTTAATATTAATACTTTCATTATGCAACATTAAAATCTAATTGTTTTTATGATAAAGAGGTCCGAAGCAAAGTAGATTATACAAAAAGTCACTAAAGAATAAAATTAAATAATGCTTTAGAAAATTCAAAGAACCCCAATTTCTTTTATTATTATTCTTTTTTTGTTTGAGACAGGGTCTCACTCTGTCACCCAGGCTGGAATACAGTGGCACAATCATGATCCACTCTAGCCTTGACCTTCTGGGCTCAAGCTATACTCCCAACTCAGCCTCCTGAGTAGCTGGGACTACAGTTGTGTACCACAACCCCCTGCTAATTTTTGTATTTTACGTAGAGATGGGTTTTCACTATATTGCCTAGGCTGGTCTTGAATTTCTGGGCTCAAGTGATCCTCCCACCTCAGCCTCCCAAAGTGCCTGGATTACAGGTGTGAACCACCACACTTGGCCAAGAACCCCAATTTCTATTATGTAGTCTTCTCTTGTCTACAAGAATACTCAAGAGGGGCAGAATGAAATGTACAACTCTTTTACAAAGTATACCCAGAACCTACTGGTTAACTCAGTGCCTCATCCCAGATTTCAACATGGATTTTTAAATTTACTTTTCATCACGCATTAACTTTTTCAAACTCCCACTGAGAATAGAACATATTTTATTATTGCAATTTGTTGACTCTTTACATCCTTTGATGAAATTTGTGTAACTTATAAAGAATATAACTATAAACAAAGATGACAAAGTATTTTTCTCCCCAAAGACATTTTTTCTGTACTGAGTGATTCTTGGACACAGGAAACGTATTGTGACCTATCAAATGTATAAGGAGTTAGGTGCAGAAGCTGGTCAGGTAAGGCAAAGAATGAGAATAAGAAATTTACTTATCAGGGGTTTAAAGCAGTCATTAGAAAAGCCTCTTCTCCCCAGACTGGTTTGTCCTGCCCAGTGAAGAGTGTTTTATTCCAACATCCATCCTCTTTCCCTAACAGGCTTTTAAAATAATGAGAAAATTTTTTAAAAAACATGATATTGAGGGGGAGAGATCCAAGATGGCTGATGATTAGCAGCTCGGGCACGTACCTCCCAGTGAAAGCGCAAAGAACGAGAGGACGCCACACTTTCAGACGAAAATTAGTTGCTCACGGACCAGGAGATTCCCAGTGGAGGAGATCCACGGGTCGCCAGGGCGACTCTTGTGGCCGGCGTGGCGGTTTTGCTGGTGCCTTAGCATGCCAGTTCTTGGTGCAGAGTCCGGAGATTCCCGGGCAGAAAAGCACCATCAATCTTAACACCGCTGTTTTGGCCGGCTCAGTGGATTGCTCAGATTTCGGCGCAGGGAATCAACAAGTTGGACGTCAGAGACCCAGTTAGAAAGTCGGTAATTATAAAGACGACAGACGGACAAATATATAATGAAGGGAAGAAACCAGCGTAAGAAGGTAGAGAATACTCAAAATCAGAATGCCTCTCCCTCTACAGGGGATTGCAATTCCTCATCAGTAACAGAACAAGGCTTAATAGATTACACCTGTGTTCCAATAACAGAAGCAGGTTTCAAAACGTGGGTGATAAGAAACTTCTGTGAATTAAAAGAACTTGTTCTAACCCAATGCAAAGAAACTAAGAACCTTGAAAAAAGGTTTGACGAAACGTTAACGAGAATGGACAATTTAGAGAGGAATATAAGTGAATTGATGGAGCTGAAAAACACAACACGAGAACTTCGTGAAGCATGCACAAGTTTAAACAGTCGAATTGATCAAGCAGAAGGAAGGCTATCAGAAGTCGAGGACCAGCTCAGTGAAATGAAACGAGAAGACAAGAATGCAGAAAAAAGGATGAAAAGGAATGAGCAAAGTCTCCCGGAAATATGGGACTATGTGAAAAGACCTAATTTACGTTTGATAGGTGTACCTGAATGTGATGAAGAGAATGAATCCAAGTTGGAAAATACTCTTCAGGATATCATTCAGGAAAATTTTCCCAACCTGGCAAGGCAGGGTAATATTCAACTCCAGGTAATACAGAGAACACCACAAAGATATTCTTCAAGAAGACCAACCCCAAGGCACATAATCGCCAGATTTATTAGGGTTGAAATGAAGGAGAAAATACTAAGGGCAGCCAGAGAGAAAGGTCAGGTTACCCATAAAGGGAAACCTATCAGACTTACAGCAGATCTCTCAGCAGAAACCCTACAAGCCAGAAAAGAGTGGGGACCAATATTTAACATCCTTAAAGAAAAGAACTTTCAACCCAGAATTTCCTATCCAGCCAAACTAAGCTTTATGAGCGAAGGAAAAATTAAATCTTTTGCAAACAAACAAGTACTTAGAGAGTTCACCACCACCAGGCCTGCTTTACAAGAGCTTCTGAAAGAAGCACTATACATATAAAGGAACAACCAATATCAGCCTTTCCAAAAATACATCAAAAAGCAAAGAACTTTAACACAATAAAAAATTTACATCAACTAATGGGCAAAACAGCCAGCTAGCATCAAACGCCGCTATTAAACTTATATATATTTTAATTGGATAAAAAGCCAAAACCCATCGGTATGCTGCATCCGGGCCCATCTTACATGCAACAATACACAAAGACTCAGAGAGAAGGAGGAAGATTTACCAATCAAACAGAGAGCAAAAATAAACTAATAAACAAAAAGCAGGAGATGCAATTCTCGCCTCTGATAAAGTAGACTTTAAAGCAACAAAGATCAAAAGAGGCGAGGAATGACATTACATAGTGGCAAAAGGATCAATGCAACAAGAAGAGCTAACGATTCTATAGATCAACGAGATAGAAAATTAACAAGGATATTCAGGACTTGAACTCAGACCCGGAACAAGTAAACTTAATAAACATTTATAGAACTCTCCACTTCAAATACACAAAACATACATTACCACCTCACACCTATTCCAAAGGTGACTATATAATTGGAAGTAAATCACTCCTCAGTAATCGCATAGCATTTCATAGGTTTAAATTAAATATTGGTTGGCTGTTTGTTTGTTATCTTCTTCCCTTATTCCTTCCTGACTACATCATTAAGTATAATTATCAGTATAAAAGAGGTTTTCAATACCCATTACTAAATTGCATTCTAGCCTGAGCAAGAAAGCAATACTCCCATTCTCTCTCCCTCTTTCTTCTCCTTCTTCCTCCTCCCCATTCTCTCTCTCTCTTTCTCTTCCTTTTTCCTCCTTCCTATTCTCTCTCTCTCTCTCTCAAAAAAAAAAAAAAAAACATGATATTTACTGTAAATAGAAACCTGTCACACCACAGCAGGGGGTGGGGGGCGGGGAGAGTTGCTGATATTTTCCTGGGCATAGGATATGCTCATTGAATATGGCACCAAGCCTACTTCCTTCACTGAATCCATTTTACCAGCAATTAAGACAGTTGTTTCCCTTAAGTGGAAAATTCCATTACCATTCCTCAGCAACCTTAACAGATAGAAAACTTTTTATAATAATACTAATTACACAGGAGGAAAGTAGTTATAAAATTTCTTTTGTGTTGTGGTGGACAGTCAGTTGAAAAAAAATTGCCTTTAGAAAACTCTGTTTCTCAGGACATGTTGACCTATACCGCATTTGAATTCATGCATCTTTAAAATAAAATCTGGCTGTTCAATTGTTATTTCTCGAGTTGCTTCTCAAGAAAGTGAGAAGTCAAAAAGTAATTTTAAAAGATAGGAATCTTCAATCTGCTTGAAAAATGACAACTAGATTGTCTTAAATAAGTTCCTTTTATTTATTCCTATGCTAATATTTTAAGTTAAATATTATTATCAATCAGAATAGCTAGTGACGAAACAGCTGGAAATTCCACATATTTACTAAAAATAGACATCTTTTAAAAATCTCATTAATGACTGTAAATTGTAATACCTACCTTTGGTAAGAGTGCAATGAAATAATCTACATGTACTATTGGACATGGCATAAACTGCTACTATCTTTCAGAAAAGGCAATTTCACAATATACATCAAAAGCCTAACATGTTTGACCCTTTGCTTCAGAAACTGAACATGTAGTTTAGCCTGATGGAATGTATAATTAAAGAAATGGAACCAACATCTGCAATGGGGAAGTGGTCCACAATCCAACACAATTCATTAGGGGCTCTCTCAGTCTATTGAATCTCTGACACTCCAGCAGCCAAATTACCACTTCAGGAGCTAACGCGGTCTACCTCGCTCCAGAGAGCAGTGTTCCACCTTTCTGGAACAGAAGTCAACAATCACGTTCCCCAAGAGAAGGAAAAGAAGTGGAGGAGGATGAACAGGTCGCCAAACCCACTTAGGCACACTCCGCATAGACTAACCCTCCAGCTTAAAGGGCAGGAGGTCACCTGAGCCGACCATAAAAGTTCAGAGTGCTGATGCGAGTAAGACCAGGGCAGGCTGCTTATTAACACTATGGCCACTACAAAAGTTCTTGAGGGCATCTGCTTTGAGTTTTCTACCGTTCCTTATTGTCCTCCTGCATCTCCTGTTGCTTTTCTTGGCCCTCTCCTTTACGCATTTTCTACGTCCTTCGCTTAGCAGTAGTACTGCAGGCATTAACCCTGGTCGGCCTGAGAATTAAATCAGCTTTTGGTAGCCATACCTCTCCTTGAGCCTTAGAAAGCTTGTGTGCTTGAGTTCCCTGAAGTGTAACGTCATCTCAAAGAGCAAGTAACTAAAGGTGACAAGGTGTAGCGAAGGTTCAAGCAGACGACCCTGGCCGTGTCGCAACAAATTTTAAAGCGTAGAGGGTAAAAATGATGGAAGACATCAGAGAGCTGGGCTGTAAAAAATTACAAACTAAGCAAACTAAGACGCGCAGGCGCGTCGCTCACAGCTGGTCTCCCGAGGCCCGGCCACAGCGCCTGCGCACAGAATCCGGGGAAGATGGGGGAGACAGGAGCACTCAGGCCTAGAGCTCCCACTGCCTCAGGCTCCCTACCCCCGCAAGCTCCGCCTCCGCCAGCTGCTCGCCTTCCCAAACAACCGGGATCGCCGCCGGCACTTTTCGCCCATTGGCCCTTAGCCTTTTCCGTTTCCGCCCAGCCCTCCAAAATCCACCAATAAGATCGCATTTTCAAGTGAGGGTCCACCTCTAAGGCTGTCGCTCTGGCTCTTCTGGCTCCTCCGGCTGCTGCCTCCGCTGCTCCCTCCTCCTTCCCCACCTCCTCCGTCAGGGGAGAGTCTTCGGGGGCCTGAGGGGCGGCGGCGGCGGCGATATGGAGCCCGGGGCCGGCGGTCGAAGTACTGCTCGTGGGCAGAGGGCCGGGCACCCGAACACTCTGCCGCCCCGGGAGCAGGAACGGAAACTGGAGCAGGAGAAGCTCTCCGGTGTGGTGAAGAGCGTCCACCGGCGGCTCCGCAAGAAGTACCGAGAAGGTAAACAGCGCGCTGAGCGAGGGGGGAAGGGGAGGCCTCATTACCCCCAATCCCTTGTCACCTCTTCCCTCCTTCAGAGAGGCCACCATTAAAACCTAAAGGATCTGCACGTCCTCCCAGCCGCTGCCGCTCTCCTGGGCCTGGTCGGAGCCCCCTAGTCGGCGTCCGACGCGCTCCGCCCCGCCCCCTTTTCTTTGAGGGCCCTTCGGGAGAGTTCTAGGCCTGTAAAGGAATTGAGTCCCCACCCCAGCCAACCCCCTGTTCCCAGCCGGGGTGCTGAGGTTGTTGTCACGACACACACAAACACATATATGCTCACAGAAGAAGGTGGGTGGGGGTCGCTCTTTACAAGAAACGCCAAGGTAAAACCAGACAGGTAAAATCCGTTTATAAAAGACGAAAAGAAGCCTGAGTTGTGTCTCACTCCTTTACGCTTGACCTGCCGGCTGTACCATTTGCTTCCTCGTCAGACCCGCTTCCTAGTACTTCATTCCTACAGCCATGCCGAGCCTTCCTCGCGTAGGCTTCCAGGGCTGCGAAGTCAGCAGGCCTTTTAGCTGACTGGACTTCACATTGTTAAAAGGGGACACGGGCTACACCCGTGGCCCCCACCCCCAATTTGTAAATATTGGTCTTACTGTTTACTTAGGCAGGTGAGGAAGAGATCTGGGCACGTTCTGAAAATACCGTTTAGATTTGAAGCCTCCTAAAGACACAGGCGGATGAAGCCCACCCTCGGCTTCCTTGGAGGGGGTTCCGGTTCTGTGCCTGAGAAGTGTTTACAGTTGGAGTCTACAGTTATCTTTGGTATCATTAAATATAGGCTTTTCTACACAGCTATTTTATAAGATCTTGACAGTGAAAATTCTGTGTTTTCATAGGCTCGGAAGAGAGACTTCTCTTAAGTATCAAAATGTGGATAGCGTTCCACTGGTTCTCGTTTTAGACTGAAAAGTCAGCAGCCTTCTGGTGTTAGTCCTATACTTAGTTAATTTAGGATTAGAAGGAAAATTATGGCAGTGAAAGAACAGAGACATGTAAGGTCATGTTACTGCTGATTTATACACACGTTTCAACTATCTCGAAAGTTAAAACTAAGTAGCCTTTGTTCTTTTGAATGTAATTGATATATTTCTTTTTTCAAACTTTAAAGATTTCTTTCCTTAGCAAATCAAGCCTAGCTTCTAGTAGAGGCTGCTTAAATAGTCATCCCCAAATGCGACTTGTAGTTATTTAACAGAAAGCAGTAGAGTCTTATCAGACTACTTAAGATGTTGAAATATGTTTTTTGAAAGAATGCTACCCAAACCTACAATTTAGTCAATAAAATGAGTAGTTACCATAGCAACAACTGCATCATTCTTGATATTCAAAGAATGCTCTTACGTAATGGCATTCACTGTAGATTTTATGTTATTTGGAGAAATTAGGAAATAAATGGACACACTTTCCTGCAATTTATCCTACTATTTTGTACAAATTTAACTACGTGTATCTTTTTAAAGAGAAAAATGACTAGCATAGGATTCCATTTCTATTTTTACCTTTTAATAATTTCATTATTCATTATTTTTTCATAAATGAGTAGATTCCACTCAAATTAACACACTAATATGTCATCTCTTCAAGTGCTATTTATATGTGCTTAGTTCCCACATGTTTAAACATGTTTTAAGCCTGAATATTAACCACAGGAACCTGTGTTTATCATGAGAATTGGTAGTTGGAAGTTACCAGAGCTGGAATAGATACATGGAGTTCATAAGTAAATTATCTAGTATGCTTCTGGGGAAGTAAAGGCCTGGCAGTCTAAACATTTGAATGAGACTGTTCTTTAGGCATTTTAATGCCCTGAATTTCACTAGTGGTCTAGACTTCTCCAGGCTTTGCTTGAATAATACACAAAGCCCTATCAGTGAATTGGCAGAATAAGTGATCATAATCAGTATGGTCTTTCTACCTTTATTTCTGACATATAGGCTAAATATTAGTGGTTTAAAAAAAAAGCCATCTGTGAAAAAACTGCACATAATAATACCAAGGAAATAATTTTTAGTGTTTTACTTTGAGGACTTAGTATTGTGCTGATGGTCCCCAGTCTGTGAACATATTTTACAAGTTCATTTGCAAGTCAGCTATTATCGTAATCTAAAGAGTGCTTAAGTGCTAGATCAGCCTGCAAAGGCCTATTTAATCAGTAACATACCTGAACTATAGCACCAATAACTATGAAAACTGTACTCCTTTTATCACTATTTTTCTACCAGCAAACACAGTGAAAATTCCAGCTTAGGATCGTGGAGTTTTAGACTAGAAAGAACTTTTTGCATTTAGCAGTGATTCCCAAACATGGCTGATCCGCAGATTCAACTGGGTGCCTTTTAGAAAATTCCTGTGTTCTACTTCAGATCTATAGTTTCAGATCCCTATTAGGAACTGGAAATTGTCAGCCAGATTTTATAGTGGTGATCTAATAGCTTCTTCATTTTACAGATGAGTGAGCTGATTCCCAAAAAGATTAAAATAACTTCGAGACACTTTTGTAGTTCATTATTAATACTATACGTATTTTATGGAAATAATATAGATTCCCCCCCACCTCCAAACCTGATATTAGTGACTCCAGATGTTAGAATAGGAGGGAAAATGGGAAGCAGGAAGTGGCCCTAGAACTTTCATTAGGAGAAAGGATATAAATTGATGGGAATAGATCCGTAGGATAGGTATGATTCGCTGAGTTGGAGCTATGCTAGGTGAGGATTTTTTTAGGGAGACGGCAGGGAAGGAAATAAGTTAGAGTGGAATAGAAAGGAGGCAAAACAGCCAATGAATATTAAGGACAGGAGTGAGGACTAGATAATGACTGTGAGATTGGAGAACAGAGCCTTCTCTTCCCTAATCTCTAGTAGCAGAATTGAAAACAAAACAGGAAAAAGAATGAAAATAAGTTTTTTTTGTTTGTTTTCGCTGTGATAATAATTGGGTTTTTTTTTTTTTTTTTTTTTTTTTAACTGTTCTCCGTCCATTTGCCCAACTGATGCTAGTTGATGGTGATGAGTAGGCTTGGGGTGGGGAAGGGTGGACAGAGTTGTAAAGAGTAGCAGGTAGGTTTAATGCACTCTTTGTTTACTGCGTTTTCCCTCCCTACTTTATGGCCTGTCCTGTGGCACCACTTAGGAGATTCTGTGCCAGTTCGTCTAAGAATAAAGTGAGAACTGGAGATAAAGGTGTATTCCAGGCAGCACCTGTATCTGTAGCAGTTACTAAAAAGAAATGCTTAGCATTGGTGATGAGAAGGGGTATTTCTGGTGTCTGCCATTGACAGTTAAGGGGTAGTCTTTTAAAGTGAGGTTATATAAATGGAAATATGTTTGCACATATAGGTGTTTTCTGTCTTTGCTATACATAATTTTTAAAATTTGACCTCCATGTAAACTAAAAATATTTTAGTATAAGCGTTATAGACTGCTTTTTTAATTGGAAAAAAACAGCTAGTTTTGCTTTTCAAACAGGAACTTCATTATTTAATCAGATGAGCCTGACAAGTATGTATCAAATCAAGAACTGAAGTAGAGCCATGTGTGTTTTTGGTTGTCTTTATATGATACACATGAACCCATTCCTATAAAGATTGCTTTTATGCCGGCATTTCTCTTTCTAAACTTAAAGCATTCATGTAAAAATTCATGAAAGAAAATGTAAAAGGCTGCAGTTGGCAGGAGTAATATTACACTTTTCCTTACATTTAGTTTTGATTTTTTTCATCTATCTTGTGAATATCTTTGGGACATTTTATCAACTTATTCAATCCCTGAATTTACTTATTTTACATACCAAACAAACTTAAAACAGTTTATCACATAAACACCTGCAGCTTATAAATCAATCACAATAAAATAAAAAATATGTATTAAAAGAGGTATTCTTAAGATCATGGAATTAGGTGGCGATCTTAACAGGTGAATTAGAATAGCAGTGTAGGATAAGCTGAAAAATATATTTGTGACTATTCTCCAACAAACATTTGAAATGAAAATTATGGGGGAAGGAGAAGAACCTTTGAATTACGATCATTTTGAACCAAAAAGTCAAAAAATAAGAGAATGCATGTAATGTTTGTGTTTTTCCAGGAACAAAGTTTTAAAGTTGTATTAAAACTTTTGCTCTGTTTTCGAATCAGAAAGCTTTCGAATTACGATCATTTTGAACCAAAAAGTCAAAAAATAAGAGAATGCATGTAATGTTTGTGTTTTTCCAGGAACAAAGTTTTAAAGTTGTTTTAAAACTTTTGCTCTGTTTTCGAATCAGAAAGCTTTTTCTGATAGAATATTTGCCTGATCAGTAAAATAAATAAGGTGAAGTTGTCCACTGAAGGTCCTGTTAAATTTGCACTAGGAGAGTTTGAATCACCATTCCCAAGAGAAGAAAAAACAATGAAAAGAGTTCAATAATCAGTAATACTAAAAGATAAACAGACCATTTATATAGTCAGTTCAATGAAGGGCATGTAGGTATACAATGTACATTAGTATTTAGCTATTTGATTTTCTTATGCCTTGTCACAAAGACTAATAATCTTTTTAGGGATTTTTTTATAGTTGAAAAGATAAACTAGATACCAAAAGCATTGGCGCAGATTCCTTGATTGTTTACTGGAAAATTTGTTTAATGGAAAATAAACCCACAAACGTAGCGGTTCTTGGCCTTGGTTTCACATCAGTATCATCTTTGAAACTTTATTGAACACAGACATCTGTATATGTAAAAGCTTCCAGAGTACACAGTGGACAAAGAGGTTGAGGAACAGTTATTGCAGTAGGAGGAATCTAGGCGAAAGGCTTTTATACTAACCTGATCTAAAGTTAATAATGGTATAAACAACAGTAGTGATGATGAAAATAGAAGACAGAGACTTTGAAGATCAGAATACACAGTTTTAGTGAAAGTAAAGAAGGGTCCAAAATGATGCCAATATTTCTTTCCTGGGAAAATGTATGTAGCTATTAGCATAACTTTGGAAATAGTAGGGGTTGGAGGCAAGAGGAACAGGGTAGTCAGGCAGATTGGTTTATCATAGGGATAGTAGTATTGATTTAGTTTGCAATGTATCCTTTGGAAATTTAGGATTTGGAAGTCCTCTATGTGGAGGTTGAAGCTTTGAGGCAAGTAAACTGCACAGTGGAGTAATGATAATCTAGAACTGAGGACAGGTCCTTGGAAGACTCCAGTAGTTAGGGTTTGGAAGAAGAAAGTGGTACTACCACAGAACACAAGGAATACTTCCAGGGATTGGGTGTTTGCTATGCTGGGTACCAACATAGTAGTAGAACTATATCTGCTGCCATTTATGATTAATTTACATTAGAGTGAAGATGTTCATAATGACAGCCTAAAGTCCTCAAGAAAAGGTAAAATTACGTTTACTATAATATTGCTTAAGAAAATACTGATTTGCTTTGATTTTGAGAGTCCCAGTCTTTCAAAATCAAACAAAATCAGTATTTTCAGTTGGATTTGGTGCAGTTGTTTTCTTTAGTAAGTATATATTATGTTTGCAGCTTTAAAGCATCTAATGTTCTTAAAATGTTAGTGGGCTCCAAAATCTTCTGGTGAACTTTTTAAAATGCTGATTCTTAGGTCCCCAGAAAGCAGTTTGGTGGATCTGAGATTGGGGCCCAGGAATCTGCATATTTAATATTCCTTATGTGATTCTGATGCAGGTGATCATTAAAGCACTTTTTGAGAAAACATTGAACTAAAATTTTTCTGTTGCAAAGAAAAGCAGGGAACTTTACTAAGAATTTACTTGTCCTAGGAGTTCTAATTGTTTTTCACATTCATTCCTTACTCATGTGCCTATGAAATACTTATTTCTGTAATAAAAATACAGTATACAGAACATAACATTAGTTGAGATAACTGAATGAGTTAATGATTTTTCAATAATAGATATTCTCGCTACACCACTGTGTAAAGAGCTACTTGTTTTTAAAGTCACACTATAAGAAGTTGTCTTTAAATTTCTTCATTGATAGTTTTGACATATTTTCATATCAGTTTTCCATTTCTATACTGTCTAAATAAGTCAGGCACATTTGTCGCATAGTTCCTCTTACAATCATCACTTCTTGCAGTATTTTTGTTAATTTACTAGAGCAATCTCATACATTGTTCACTTTTGATGATTAAGTTGAGACTTTCCCTCGTTATCATAAGTACTTTTGGAACTTCTGTTTTTATTATTCCTTTCTAATTAGCAAAAGCAACAGGATCCCTACCCTCTTCAAGTAACATAAATAATAGAGGTGTTAACTGTAGCTATTCCTTCTTCATGTCTTCAGGGTAGCCTTAAGGATTGGATGGCTCCTGGGCATTATCCCTTCCCCTCTTCCTTCTGTAAAATTTTCTAAAATGTTCCTCTTTAAATCAGAAGTAATTATATACAGGAATCTTAGCAGCATAATGTTTTTTAACAACTTTAAATCTAGATTATTAAGGATTATGGCTTAGAGTCTGATCTTCAGGCCTCTTTTGAAATGACCTCTTCATGGTTGATCTTTTAGGCCAATTTATTATAATGTAAACTCTTGAAGCAAAGATCTGGGTTTTTATTAATCATCACTACCCCATCCCCACAAACACAGTTGTGTACAGCACCTAGCACAGTATCCTACATAAGTAAGTGCCCCTACATAAGTGCCCCTCTTACCTTGTGCTTCCATAGCGCAATTGTGCCTACCTTTATGGTATTTATAAGTTACCAGTTGGTTTGTCTGTTTTTCCCACTAAACTTAGTTCCTTGAGTAAAACTCTGCCTTTTATCTCTATAGCCTTAGTACATAGCACCAGGCCTTGTAGATTTAAGGCACACACACAAAGGAAGCTAATATAAATATTTCCAGATAGTTGAGTTTAATCTTTTTATATTCATAACTTTAAAACTTTAAGTTTTGGATACCCATCTTTTCTAAAAAAAGTTTATGCTCATGTCTTCTTAAATTGAGTATATTAGATTAATTTTACCCTTTTTTAAATGATCCAAGTTATTCTGAATATCATTCTATTTTTCTATAAATATAATGGTAAATATATCCTTACATCCATTACAGTAGCTTTGTTTTCATAAGGATGTTTTAGTGGCTATAATGTATGTCTCTCTCTATGTTGGTAATATGGTAATAGTTTTGTGTATTTGTTTATATTTACAGATAAAAATTTTGCAACCCCAATATCAGTCTCTTAAATTTGAAGTGAAATTTATACTGGTTACAAAATCTAACATCTGAGAACCACTAAACTATACTGATTTATTGTGCTTTAAGTGTAGATATGCTAATACTCATTGCTTTAGTTATTTTAGAATAGATGGTTAATCCTCATGCATTTAGAGTAACTTCTGAGTATCTATTTCCATTTATATAGAAATTAGGATAAGGTTTTTTAATTCAACTTAAGAAAATTAAGTTCCAAAAGACTGTTCATAACTCCTTTTGTTCGAAAGTTGAAAGTTAAACTAAGCAAGTGCTCTGTGTGGTCATAGACCCATCTGTGAAGTTCACGTTCACAAGGGAATAACATGTTGTTGACATTGGTTCTGATTTTTCTTGAATTCTTTCCATCTCCCTAATAGGATGTGTTCAGAGACTTGCATTTTGGGTTAAGTAGTTTTATCATTGATACGTTATAATAAAAGGCTGTTCCAAGAATATAAGATACACCATGAGCCAATGTTTGTAGACATTAAGTTTAACCCTGCATTTTTTTTTTTTTTTTTTTTTTAACTAAATTAGACTCTTAAGTCTGAAGCCCCCTGCTCTATCTATTATTTGGCCAGGCATTTAAGTTCACAACCCTGCCATACAGCATTGGTTTTGAGCCCTAGCTACACATTGGATTCATCAGGAGAGTGTTAAAATAAATGACCAGTTGCTACTCCAGACCAATTAAATGAAACTTCTGGGTGATTCCAGTGTGCACCCAGAATTGGCAGCCAGAGTTGAGAACCACTGCCAGAAATCTAACAAATAATGCAGTTGCAGAGGCTAAATAACTGTATTTGACTGACAAAAGACCATTTGTTTATAGTTAGTAGAGTCTGTGTACTTTCCTCTATTGCAAAGCTTTGCTCATATCCATAAAAGTTCATGAATTAAAAACTTATGAAGAGAAGCAGAGTTTGTGGTTAGGAGCATGACTTTAGCTTTTGACTACCAGGTTTGTTGTGTAATCTTGGAAGTTACTTAATCAATTTACTTCCGTTTCCTCATCAGTAAAATAAAATATCTACCTCAATGGATTGATATTATAATTAAATGAGATAATATTTGAAAAACATTTACAACAACATTTGGCACATAGAAAACACATTAAGCTTGTAAAATACAGAAATTTAAAAATAACAGCTCTTATATCTGTAGCTATACTGCTTCAATGCATTTAGGGACTATGACATTAAAGATTGGATGGCTCCTGGAATTTTTAACCTACACTGTTCTGTAGTCTTCTCAGTATTAGAATGACTTTTTCTTTTCTTTTCTTTTTCTTTTTTTTCTTTTTTTGCCCTCTTTTGCTGTTTATGTTTCTAAGTTTTTATATGAAAAATCCAACCTTTTTAGCACATCAGAATATGAGTGGTATTTTCCTCCCACATTAGAGAAATGACTGTTTATAGCATGTTGGCTATAAGATGCAGGTTTTCAAACTTTTTGTTTTCTGGTTACTTTTTTGGTTCTTAATCACCAAACATCTTGGATATTTTTTTTAATCCCCCTTTTAGATGTGTCACTGTATCAGGTGCTCAACAGCTGAGAAGACTGGTCTGCGTATGGTTTAACTATGTGAGACAATCTGAATTCTGAACATTTTGTTTTAATGCCTTGAAATGGTAGCTGGACTTGTTTCCACTTCGTCATGAGTTTCTTTACTTACCTCGTGTTAGAGAAAATGACTGTGAAAGGTACTTTGAAGTAGAATTTGGTAATCTGATCATCTACAGTTAAGGCATCTTAAGGCCAATAGGCAATATGCCTAAGTCAGAATCAAACAAATTGTTCTGAATTTCTTAAGGCCCATATATGCCTAAGTCAGAATCAAATAAATTGTTCTGAATTATAAAAGACTTTTGATGCTCATGTTTGCTTTTTTTGTTTTGCTATTTCAGAGAATTTCATGGCCCTCAAATGTAATGAAATATAATTTTAATTATGTAACATATGCCATGCTTGTTGCACATCATTTTTAAAAATTAAATTTATTGAGGTATGATTCATGTACAGTAAATTGTGTCTATTTAAAGTATATAATTCCATGAGTTTTGACAATGGATGCACCTCTGTAAAACCATTAACCACAATAAGGTATAGAATATTTCCATTACTGCCAAAATTTTCTCAGGCTTCTTTGCAGTCTCTCTTCTCAGTCCCACATATCTTTTCACTATGGATTCATCTCCATTTATTTTCATTTCTTAGCTATTGTGAGTAATGCTACAGTGAGTACAGGATTGCAGATATCTCTTTAACATACTGATTTCGTTTCTCTTGGATAAATACCCAGGAGTGGGATTACTGAATCATATAGTAGTTTTATTTTTAATTTTTTTAGGAACTTCCATAATGTTTTGGCTGTACTAATTTACATACCCAACACAAGTATACAGGATTCACTTTCCTCCACATCCTCGCCAACCCTTGTTATCTCTGGACTTTTTGATAATAGCCATCCTGACAGATGGGAGGTAGTATCTCATTGTGGTTTTAATTTTGCATTTCCCTGGTTAGTTATGTTGCACACCCTTTTATATACCCATTGGCCATTTTTTATATTGTCTTTGGAAAAATATCTATTCAGTCATTGCCCATTTTTTATTCAGATTATTTGGTTTTTTGCTATTCAGTTAACATGAGTTATATAACTTTTGGATATATATATATATATATATATATATATATATATATATATATATATAAAATGTGTGTTTGTGTGTGTGTGTGTGTGTGTGTGTGTGTGTGTGTGTGTATAAAAATATAATCTTTTGGATATTAACCCCGTATCAGATATATGGTTTGAAAATATATTCTTATCTTAAAATGACATCAGATTTGTACTTGCTAATTTTCTTATTTTCTGTGCTTTGTATGTTTTAAAAATGAGAATTATGATAGACTTATTGAAAAAAATAATACTATTTTGAATGTGTCTCTAAACATCACATGGTCCTGGCATGTAAAAATACGTTAACTTTGTCACCACCTATTCATTTTTTTCACATATAAGTAATTCTTTATCTATTTGGTGTTGTTACCATTCATTTCTCCTTGAGCTAATAAATTTTTCAAAAAGATCTATGTACTGCTATTAAAGAACTTAATGGATATGACTGGACTGTCAGCTGAAAGTTTTTCTTTTGACAGTAACGCAAAATGAAGAAGCCTTTTTAAATAAGCTTAAAACAATGGCCTCTGGGAAAATGACATTGAATTTATTGCTTTTCTGAACCTTGGAACTCTTGAAAAATTTAAATTTCTGCTTTTGAGTCACTACTACTTGCTGATAGCCATCAAATGTAGCTTGAATTTTATCTTAGCAAGTACTTTGATTTGTTTATAATTTTGGTGTTTTCTATCTTGTTTGAACATGATGAAAATTTAAATATTTTGTCCTCCATTGACTGAGCACCCTAATTAACTTCTGTAATTTATATAAATTATAAATCATAAGTAGTCTTTGCTTTTCCCTTTATACTTTCTAATGGGAAAATCACACCTAGTTTTAATAGACAACTTGTATAAATGAGTGACAGAGTGCCATAAGGATGGTAGATGGGGGAGGTGTAAGATGATCAAGTGGGAGGCAGATAAACCCTCTTGAAGAAAATATGAATTCAGTTACATGTTGAAGGAAAAAAAAATGCTATCCCAGATGACAGGAGAGAGGTTAATTCATAAAGGAAGAATAGTATCAACCCTAAAGAAATAGTTGAGGGATTCTTTTGAGTTTTGAACTATTTTAGAGCTGCGCTTCTGGTTGTTACATAGAGCAAAAATACTCTTTTTGTGTATGTGTGTGTGAGACAGAGTCTCGCTCTGTAACCCTGGCTGGAATGTAGTGATGTGATCTCAGGCCACTGCAACCTCTGCTTCCCGAGTCCCAGTTCAAGCAATTCTCCTGCCACAGCCTCCCGGGTAGCTGGGATTACAGGCGCACACCACCACACCTGGCTAATTTTTTTTTTTATTTTTAGTAGAGACGGGGTTTCACCAGGTTGGCCAGGCTGGTCTTGAGCTCCTGACCCCGTGATCCACTTGCCTTGACCTCCCAAAGTGCTGGGATTACAGGCATGAGCCACCCACCTGACCCGCAAAAATACTTTTAAACTCATTTCCTTGTACTTGTTTTTTAGAAAGGCGGTTACAGTGTAATAATATCTTAATCACAAAGTTATTAAAAATGGAATTCTTTTTAAATTAATGAATGTGCTATTCTTTCCTAGTTATCATTGTCTTTTTATTAGTAGCTTTTAATGTATTTTTTAGTTGTGACATACAATGTTTTTGAAGGTGAGTTTAGTCAATGCAGTAATCATGGTATTTGATATAAGATCAAGATTCAGAATAATTTGGTTCACTGATTTTCACATTGAACTTGGTTTGGCAATTTTAAGTTGGCATCACTCATGTTTAAAATTATAAATTTGTTTTTTAAAATCGGTGTTTAAAAAAATTTAAATGTTATGAGAATATAGTAAATAGAAGTCATGTTAATGTGAACTTTGTTCTAGAATTTTGTGAGACAATCATATGACCATCTTTTAGACTAGGCAGAGCTTTATGGTGATTTTAAAATTATATATTTGAAGAAATGATTACTGATTTTCTCTCTATTATTTATTCTTTTACTTTGACCCTAAAATGTTTATTAACTATAATAATAATTTCAAGCTAGGCTATAGAGTATATATTTTTAAACTGCTTTCTAAAGATAATTTTTGAATTCTCTGTAGTTGGTCAAAGTAAAATGTGCATACCCATTGCAGATTTTGTTCTTCACGCCTCCTTTCCCCCTTGGACCTATCTCTGTCTCTTTCTCTCACTTTTAAGACACATGTATTTTTTCTAGAATACCTATGAAGAAATGGGTAAGAAAATGAGTTCTTAATCACAACGATTTTGAGTCATTTACAGATCCCATTATATTAAAATAAATCATAAGGCTAATTATTAATTCATTGAGCCTTCTGATTGAACTTAAAGTCCTAAATGTTTCTTACCGTGTATTGACTAGACCTTTTATGCAAACTTCAGGAAGTTCTAGCTCCTGATTTACATTTCAATAATGAAAAAAATATTGTCCTTTTAAATAATGTATCTTTTAATTATTAGTTGACCTCATAACTAAGTGATAACAAATCCTTAAAATTGAGTTTAAATATATTCTTTGTATATACAGTTTGACTGAGTTGGTAGAGGAGTTTTAAATATGTATACTAGGCACTGGTGGACCTTAACATTTTTTGGATTTTAGAATCTGAATGATAGATTACTTTGATAGGCACTGGTGAACCTTAACATTTTTTGGGTTTTAGAATCTGAATGATAGATTACTTTGAAAAACTTTGCTTAAAATTTAAAAATCATTATTTTGAATACTATAAAAACAAATAATGGGTTATTATGAAAATACTTAATTTTTCTCATTCCGTTTTCATAATTTCACTTATTTTAAAAAATATCTTAAGCTTTCAGAGGTATTTTGGGAAGTGGAATTTTCTCATAACTGAAGGCTAGCTATGCTTTTTGTTCAATTTTGTAACCACCAGACTTTTAACAAAATGTATACATAGTCAGAGTTTGAAACATTTTTATTTTATAAATACACGAATTAAAAGTTTTGGATCCAGGATGCCTTACGTAGGATATAAGGAACCTGCCAGGTTCATATCTCTTTTATAGCATTTACCACATTCTCTTTACATGTCTTCTCCCCCTTTTTTTTTTGATACCAATACCTGCTTATTAACTTTAATTATTTTCTGTAGTGTTTAATATAGAGTATTTTTTAAAGAAAATCTGTTGAAAGAAGGAAAAGTATATACAGTTGCATCATCTACTGCCAGTTATGTATTTAAATATACTGCACTTTATGAATCACATATCAGTGTCAACATACTTTGTGAGAGTTTGCAGACTCTTTAATGTTAATGAAAACATTAAATTGAAGTTTTATGAGGTTAATCTGAGTTGTATTAGCCCACAAAGTTTGAATTCTTCCTTAGAACTTCAATGAAGCAGATAGCCCTGGGCCTCCCGAGTAGTTGGGATTATAGACATGCGCCACCATGGCTGGCTAATTTAGTATTTTTTAGTAGAAGTGGGGTTTTACCATGTTGGTCAGGCTGGTCTCAAACTTCTGACCTCAGGTGATATGCCCGCTTTGGCCTCCCGAAGTGCTGAGCTTACAGGCATGAGCCAATGCACCTGGCCAAGTTGTACCCTCTATAGAATCTAAACTAAGAAGTCTTGCAGAAAGGAAAGGAAAATATGTTTGTGTTAAGCATAGTTTTTCCCAGATATGTTTTATTATAGTACTTTTGTTTGAGTGACTCTTATTAACAGCACATGTAATACATTTATGTATTTATTTATAATGTATATATTCTATAGGATAGTGAAACAAGTTTGAAAAAGGCCTTCTAGACTTGACGAAC
Source organism: Aotus nancymaae (assembly GCF_030222135.1). Classification (NCBI taxonomy): domain Eukaryota; kingdom Metazoa; phylum Chordata; class Mammalia; order Primates; family Aotidae; genus Aotus; species Aotus nancymaae. The sequence goes on from NW_026988413.1 coordinate 43,400,965, forward strand.
CACCTTTAAAATTATACAATACCTTAATGAATGATTTAATATCAAATTTGATGGATAAAGTCAGAAATAGTGTTATGAACCATTATGGGTTTATGAAAGTATCATTAATTAAAATATTGTTTCAAAGACTTCACTTTCTGAAGTTCTGTTTAGAGACTTGATAAATAACTACATCTGAAAGATGTTGCTAAAACTGAGGAAAGCAGTAGTGCATTTAAATTAATATTCCAGAGAGATCCAAGATGGCCGCTTAGGAGGAACTCGGGAATGCAGCTCCGAGAGAAAGCACAGAGGGTGAGTGGACGCCGTATTTCCAGACTGATTTTTACTGCCCACAGAACAGGAGATTCACACGCAGAGAAGCCACACGGGTCGCCAGCGCCGCTGGCGCCGCTGGCTTGAACGGCGCAGCCGCTGGGCCGGCACCCTGTGGCAACGGCTCACTGTATAAAGTGAGAGAGTCTGAGTCCCCTATAAGCCAGCAAGGGGAGCTGAAACGGGGAGCCAGGCCAGCGCCACGAATCTCAGAGCCGCGGCTTTAGCCAACGCAGCGGCTCCGGAGGCAGATCGGATGAGACGGTGTCCCCTCTTACCCAGCAAGAAGACCTGAAACACAACTGAAACCGGGACGGTCCAGCTCTGTGGAGGAGGGGCGTTCTCCATAGGCACCCTGCTGTTCTGTACCAAGGCAATCCGCCACTACAGAGACTCCGTCACTACAGGGGCGGGCCAACATCGCGGAAGCAGTTCTAACTACACCCAGAAGTTCACACGGAAGCTGGGTGGAGCCCACAGCAGCTTAGCGAAGCCTCTGCAACCTGAGTGTGACTAGGCTGCCACCTTGTGGGCAGGGAAAACAGCAACCGCACAGGGGAACATCAGAAAACAGTAACTCCCTGGGACAGAACACCTCGGGGGAAGAGCAGGGGGTTTATGAGTTCTGCCACAGCAGACTTAAAATTACCAAAATCAGAAAGACAACAACTACAAAGTCAGCAGGTGGAAAAATCCACAAAGATGGGAAGAAACCAGCGCAAAAAGGATGAAAACACCCAAAACCAGAACACTTCTCCTCCTACAAGGGATCACAACTCCCCACCAGCAAGGGAACAAGACTGGACGGAGAATGAGTGTGATGAAATGACAGAATCAGCTTTCAGAAAGTGGATAATAAGAAACTTCCGTGAGCTAAAAGAACATGTTCTAACCCAATGCAAAGAAACTAAGAACCTTGAAAAAAGACTTGACGAAATGCTAACAAGAATGGACAACTTAGAGAGGAATATGAGCGAATTGAAGGAGCTGAAAAACACAACACGAGAACTTCGTGAAGCATGCACAAGTTTCAACAGCCGAATTGACCAAGCAGAAGAAAGGATATCAGAGGTCGAAGATCAACTCAATGAAATAAAACGAGAAGGCAAGATTAGAGAAAACAGGGTAAAAAGGAATGAACAAAGTCAACAAGAAATATGGGACTATGTGAAAAGACCCAATCTACGTTTGATAGGTGTACCTGAATGTGACGAAGAGAATGCATCCAAGCTGGAAAATACTCTTCAGGATATTATCCAGGAAAACTTCCCCAACCTAACAAGGCAGGCCGAGATTCAAGTCCAGGAAATACAGAGAACACCACAAAGATACTCCTCTAGAAGAGCAACCCCAAGACACATAATCATCAGATTCACCAGGGTTGAAATGAAGGAGAAAATACTAAGGGCAGCCAGAGAGAAAGGTCGGGTTACCCACAAAGGGAAGCCCATCAGACTCACTGCAGATCTCTCAGCAGAAACCCTACAGGCCAGAAGAGAGTGGGGGCCGATATTCAACATCCTTAAGGAAAAGAACTTTCAACCCAGAATTTCGTATCCAGCCAAACTAAGCTTCATAAGTGAAGGAAAAATAAAATCCTTTGTGAACAAGCAAGAACTCAGAGAGTTCATCACCACCAGACCAGCTCTACAAGAGCTCCTGAAGGAGGCACTACACATAGAAAAGAACAACCAGTACCAGCCACTCCAAAAACACACGAAAAGGTAAAGAGCATCAACACAATGAAGAATCTGCATCAACCAAAGGGCAAAACAGCCACCTAGCACCAAAATGACAGGATTGAATTCACACATAACAATATTAACCCTAAATGTAAACGGACTAAATGCCCCAATCAAAAGACACAGACTGGCAAATTGGATAAAAAGCCAAAACCCATCAGTGTGCTGTATCCAGGAAACCCATCTCGCATGCAAGGATACACAAAGGCTCAAAATAAAGGGATGGAGGAAGATTTACCAAGCAAATGGAGAGCAAAAAAAAGCAGGAGTTGCAATTCTCATCTCTGATAAAATAGACTTTAAAGCAACAAAGATCAAAAGAGACAAAGAAGGACATTACATAATGGTAAAAGGATCAATGCAGCAAGAAGAGCTAACGATCCTAAATATATATGCACCTAATACAGGAGCACCCAGATACATAAGGCAAGTTCTTAAAGACTTACAAAGAGACTTAGACTCCCACACAATAATAGTGGGAGACTTCAACACACCACTGTCAATATTAGACAGATCAACGAGACAGAAAATTAACAAGGATATCCAGGACTTGAACTCAGACCTGGAACAAGCAAACCTAATAGACATTTACAGAACTCTCCACCCCAAATCCACAGAATATACATTCTTCTCAGCACCACATCACACCTACTCTAAAATTGACCACATAATTGGAAGTAAATCACTCCTCAGCAAATGCAAAAGAACGGAAACCATAACAAACAGTCTCTCAGACCACAGTGCAATCAAGTTAGAACTCAGAATTCAGAAACCAACCCAGAACCGCACAGCCTCATGGAAAATGAACAACTTTCTCCTGAATGTTGACTGGATAAACAATGAAATGAAGGCAGAAATAAAGACGTTCTTCGAAACCAACGAGAATGAAGACACCACATACCAGAATCTCTGGGACACATTTAAAGCAGTCTCTAGAGGAAAATATATAGCAATAAGTGCCCACATGAGAAGAAAGGAGAGATCTAAAATTGACACCCTATCGTCAAAATTGAAAGAGCTAGAGGAGCAAGATCAAAAAAACTCAAAACCTAGCAGAAGACAAGAAATAACTAAGATCAAAGCAGAATTGAAGGAGATAGAGACACGAAAAACCCTTCAAAAAATCAATAAATCCAGGAGCTGGTTTTTTGAAAAGATCAACAAAATAGACAGACCACTAGCCAGACTAATAAAAAAGAAAAGAGAGAATAACCAAATAGATGCAATAAAAAATGACAAAGGCGATATCACCACAGATTCCACAGAAATTCAAACCATCATCAGAGATTATTACAAGCAACTCTATGCACATAAATTAGAAAACCTGGAGGAAATGGATAAATTCCTGGACAGCTGCCTCCTGCCAAGCCTAAACCAGGAAGAAGTCGAAACCCTGAATAGACCAATAACAAGGTCTGAAGTCGAGGCAGCAATTAAGAGCCTACCACTCAAAAAAAGCCCAGGCCCAGATGGGTTCACAGCCGAATTCTACCAGACATACAAAGAGGAACTGATACCATTCCTACTGAAACTATTCCAAATAATCCAAAAAGAGGGAATCCTTCCCAAATCATTTTATGAGACCAACATCATCCTAATACCAAAACCTGGCAGAGACTCAACAAGAAAAGAAAACTACAGGCCAATATCCATGATGAACATAGATGCAAAAATCTTCAATAAAATAATGGCAAGCCGATTACAACAGCACATCAAAAAGCTTATCCACCATGATCAAGTAGGATTCATCCCGGGGATGCAAGGCTGGTTCAATATACGCAAGTCTATAAATGTAATTCACCACATAAACAGAACCAAAGACAAAAACCACATGATTATCTCAATTGATGCAGAGAAGGCCTTCGACAAAATTCAACAGCCCTTTATGCTAAAAACCCTCAATAAACTAGGTATCGATGGAACGTATCTCAAAACAATAAAAGCTATTTACGACAAACCGACAGCCAATATCATACTGAACGGGCAAAAACTGGAAGCATTCCCTTTGAAATCTGGCACTAGACAAGGATGCCCTCTCTCACCACTCCTATTCAATATAGTACTGGAAGTTCTAGCCAGAGCAATCAGGCAAGAAAAAGAAATAAAGGGTATTCAATTAGGAAAGGAGGAAGTCAAATTGTCTCTATTTGCAGACGACATGATTGTATATCTAGAAGACCCCCTCATCTCAGCCCAAAAGCTCCTGAAACTGATAAGCAACTTCAGCAAAGTCTCAGGATACAAAATCAATGTGCAAAAATCACAAGCGTTCCTATACACCAATAACAGACTTAAAGAGAGCCAAATCAAGAACGAACTGCCATTCACAATCGCTACAAAGAGAATAAAATACCTAGGAATACAACTAACAAGGAATGTAAAGGACCTCTTCAAGGAGAACTACAAATCACTGCTCAACGAAATAAGAGAGGACACAAACAGATGGAGAAACATTCCATGTTCATGGTTAGGAAGAATTAATATCGTGAAAATGGCCATACTGCCCAAAGTAATATACAGATTCAATGCTATCCCCATCAAGCTACCAATGACCTTCTTCACAGAACTGGAAAAAACCACCTTAAACTTCATATGGAACCAAAAGAGAGCCCGCATAGCCAAGTCAATTCTAAGCAAAAAGAACAAAGCAGGAGGCATCACACTACCAGACATCAAACTCTACTACAAGGCTACAGTAATCAAAACAGCATGGTACTGGTACCAAAACAGAGATATAGACCAATGGAACAGAACAGAGGCATCGGAGGCAACACAACATATCTACAACCACCTGATCTTTGACAAACCTGATAAAAACAAGCAATGGGGAAAGGATTCCCTGTTCAATAAGTGGTGTTGGGAAAACTGGCTAGCCATATGCAGAAAGCAGAAAATGGACCCCTTCCTGACACCTTACACTAAAATTGACTCCAGATGGATTAAAGACTTAAACATAAGACCTAACACCATAAAAACACTAGAAGGAAACCTAGGCAAAACCATTCAGGACATAGGCGTAGGCAAGGACTTCATGACCAAAACACCAAAAGCATTGGCAACAAAAGCCAAAATAGACAAATGGGACCTAATCAAACTCCACAGCTTCTGCACAGCAAAAGAAACAGTCAATAGAGTGAATCGGCAACCAACAGAATGGGAAAAAATTTTTGCAGCCTACCCATCTGACAAAGGGCTGATATCCAGAATTTACAACGAGCTAAAAAAGATTTACAAGAAAAAAACAAACAAGCCCATTCAAAAGTGGGCGAAGGACATGAACAGATACTTTACAAAAGAAGACATACATGAGGCCAACAAGCATATGAAAAAATGCTCATCATCACTGGCCATTAGAGAAATGCAAATCAAAACTACATTGAGATACCATCTCACACCAGTTAGAATGGCAATCATTAAAAAATCTGGAGACAACAGATGCTGGAGAGGATGTGGAGAAATAGGAACACTTTTACACTGTTGGTGGGAGTGTAAATTAGTTCAACCATTGTGGAAAACAGTGTGGCGATTCCTCAAGGACCTAGAAATAGAAATTCCATTTGACCCAGCAATCCCATTACTGGGCATATATCCAAAGGATTATAAATCGTTCTACTATAAGGACACATGCACACGAATGTTCATTGCAGCACAGTTTACAATAGCAAAGACCTGGAACCAACCCAAATGCCCATCGATGATAGACTGGACAGGAAAAATGTGGCACATATACACCATGGAATATTATGCAGCCATTAAAAACGAGGAGTTCGCGTCCTTTGTAGGGACATGGATGAACCTGGAAAACATCATTCTCAGCAAACTGACACAAGAACACAAAATCAAACACCACATGTTCTCACTCATAGGCGGGTGTTGAACAAGGAGAACACATGGACACAGGGAGGGGAGCACTATACATGGGGGTCTGTTGTGGGGGAGTGGGGGGGGACAGCGGGGGGGTGGGGAATTGGGGAGGGATAGCATGGGGAGAAATGCCAGATATGGGTGAAGGGGAGGAAGGCAGCAAATCACACTGCCACGTATGCACCTAAGCAACAACCTTGCATGTTTTTCACATGTACCCCAAAACCTAAAATGCAATAAAAAAAAAAAATAAATAAAAAAAAAAAAAAAAAAAAAAAAAAAAAAAAAAAATTAATATTCCAATACAGCAGGCAAGCCCTAAAACTGGATCTCTTAAACTAACTTTGATATGTGGTATTCTCACAGGAGCATTTGCTTATACCTTCTACTTGAGCAATGAATCTGCCTCAGACTTTACCCTTCTTTCTTTTTCCTTGGACTTGTGTTTTATCAATAGTTATTTTATCACGTAAGGTCATTTTTAAGTGAAACTGCTGGAAAAAAAACAGTAGGAGTTTAGGTCACTGCTAAAAAAGAACATTGGTTATTATATTAAAACAAATCATAAGGCTCAGTATTCACTGAGAGTTCTGATTGAACTTGAATACCTAAACATTTCTAAAAGTAAGGAATTTTTGAGAATTTAGAAAACTTTTGCCTGCTTTTTTAACAGTTATTTTGCCAGTCTTTGATATATAACAAATTGAGAGCTCAGTCACTACCCAAATGTTAGTGATTAATGGAAATACTTGTATATGAGTACACAATCCCCTCAAAAATAATTCTCTCAGGTTTAAAATCACTATTAAGGCCAAGACTCAGACTGATATAGTCATCTTAACTGAACAATGTGTTTGTGAGGATTTGTTTGTACCCTTACCCTTCTTTCTTGATCAAATTAGAGGGCTAATAGTTTGATTTTCAACTCAGTACTTATTAGACTGCAGACCCTAAAGTAACCAGTAAATTGGATTAGTTGGAAGTTTTTCAAATATGAATAGCTAAATATTGATTGTTACATTTGAACTATTTTAAAAACTATTTTAAAAAGAAGGAACTATTTTAATTCCTTCTCTGTCAAAACAAAAAACCTCTTGGCCAGGCACGGTGGCTCACTCTTGTAATCCAGCACATTGGGAGGCCAGGGCGGGTGGATTGCTAGGTCAGGAGTTCAAGACCAGCCTAGCCAAGATGGTGAAACCCCGTCTCTCTAAAAATACAAACATTAGCCAGGCATGGTGGTGAGTGCCTGTCATCCCAGCTACTCCGGAGACTGAGGCAGAGAATCACTTTTACCTGAGAGGCGGAGGTTGCAGTGAGCCAAAACAAAACAAAACAAAACACACCTCTTAAATGTAAGAATTTAATAATTTTAAGTGGCGGAAGAATTTTAGTATAATTATCTCCCACATTTGGCTGTTCTCTTTGTAGTTTATTCTGTCACCAAATAATTGCCTACATTTCATTATGGGGCATGAGAACCTAACTCCTATGTCCAAGGACAATGAATGAAAACTACCTTGATAAATTTTGTTTACTCTTTTACCATTACAGTTGCATTAATATCCTTTATTTAGCGATAGCATTCTTCTACCTTTATTCATCATCGCGGTGATTCCGATTTCATATTGTGATGACTTTTTTGTTAAAAAAAGGTAGTAGCTGACTGGATAATGTGGTCAGCTTATAGTTTTTATATGGGACATTTTTTAAGGCTTAAAACTTTGGCGAGGCTTCCAAAGTAATTTCTTTCAAGACAATGTTTTTGATACAGAATTATAATTTTTTAAAGCACAGGATGTCTAGAGCAAGTCCAAGTGTGTAAATAGAAATATGTACTTGATTGCTTAATTTATGTTATCATCTTACCTACCAACCCCTTTTTAATATATGTAGAAATAAAAGAAAATAACAGTCAAGAAGCAGGTTTATGGAAAGTCATATTGCCCAACAGTAACAGGAAAATTAATTCTTGAGCACTCAGCCATAATTGTTCCTTACCAGCATGTCTTTGGTTTATTAACTGATAATTCATATATACAGTATCTGCTTATATTTTGTCAGTTTTTCCAGCTTCACGAATCTGTTCAAAATGATAACATTTATTTATTAAGTAGTCATAATTAAAATGATGCAGCTTTTTACATAAAGGAACTTTTATTTAAACATTTCTATTTAAACAATTTAAACATATGTATTTAAACATTTTAAATGTTTAAAATTTATGAAGTTTTACTTTATGATTTTGCTTATATTTTTAAAGAATTTTAGATTATGCTAAAACTTATTTCAAGAGTCTGACATGTTTCCACTTAATTCATTTCTTTGTTTTTAGTGGGAGATTTTGATAAGATCTGGCGAGAACACTGTGAGGATGAAGAAACTCTTTGTGAATATGCTGTTGCAATGAAAAATTTGGCAGATAATCATTGGGCAAAAACTTGTGAGGGCGAAGGTCGTATTGAATGGTGTTGTAGGTAAGTACTTTTATGAATTAACATTTTTGGTTTCTAATGTGTTGCTGAAACTCTTAATTCTAAATAATGCTGTGTATAATTCTTAGTACCAAAGTAGAATACCAGAAATACTGTGAAAGAGATACTGTCTTTAAACAACTTTTTGCCCTTTGGCTTCACTTTCCCTACGTCTGTTTCATTTACCTTTTTAAATAAAAATATTTTTGACACACTCTACTGAAAATACAAAAATTAGCCAGGCATGGTGTCATGCACCTGTAATCCCAACTACCAGGAGGCTGAGGCAGGAAAGTCACTTGAACCTGGGAGGCAGAGGTTGTAGTGAGCTGAGATTGCACCACTGCACTTCAGCCTGGACAACAGAACAAGACTCCATCTCAAAAAAAAATGTGGCTTTAAGTTAATTTAATACATTTAAATACAGTACATTTAAATATAACAATACTTGACTCATTAATAAGTTATGGTATAGAAATTTCTTTAGATAGTGCCGGATGTGGTGGTTCACCCCTGTAATCCCAGCACTTTGGGATGCCGAGGCGGGCGGATCATGAGGTCAAGAGATCAAGACCATCCTGGCCAACATGGTGAAACCCCGTCTCTACTAAAATAAAAAAATTAGCTGGGTGTGGTGGTGCGTGCCTGTAGTCCCAGCTACTCAGGAGGCTGAGGCAGGAGAATTGCTGGAACCCGGGAAGTGGAGGTTGCAGTGAGCCGAGATCACACCACTGCACTCCAGCCTGGCGCCTGGCAACAGAACAAGACTCTGTCTCCAAAAAAAAAAAAAGAAAGTTCTTTAGATAATTTAGATTCAAGTAAAAGTGAGTTCTAAAATCTAAAGTCTTAAAACATCTTAAAATTTTTAAAATCTTAAATTTTTGATGTACGATTCAGTTGTGATGTGTGCCAATGACATAAAGGAAATGAGAGAGTAAACCAGCCCTACCGAGTCTAAAGACCTTGAAGTAGAGGCTTGCTGGCATGTTTCCGAAACGGCCAGGATACCAGTGTGACGAGCAAACAGAGGGAGAGAAGGAGAAAATAAGACAGTGAACAGCTAGATTTTGTAGGGTCTTGTGGACCATTTTAAAGACATTGGCTTTTACTCTGAGTGAAATGAGAAGTCATTGGATGTTTTGACAAAGGAAGTGACAGGATTTTATTCACCTTTTACAAGGTGTCAAGAAATCTTGAGAATTAATTTTTGTGTAAATAATAGACTATAGGAAGGGCAAGGATGTCAGTAAGGGAACCCAGTTAGAAGACTACTTCAGTAATCATGGCACAAAATTATAGTTAAACAGTTTGGTTGGTGAATGAGATAGTGAGTTTGACAGGACAGTGTTGTACTAGGATTAATGTTCAAATAAGTATAATGACTCAGAGAGGAGCCAGGGAGGTGATGGGGCCTACATTTTAGTGATTATGATGCTATTAAGGGAATCGAAAATAAAAGGAATAGTGAAAAGGTGGTACGGTCAGTGGATTGTGGAGTCAAAGAATAATGGAGTTAAAGAACTAAGGAAAGGTGCCAGAATAATAGGAAATGGGTGGTTGGAGTTAAATGTTTGGTTTTATTTGCTTGTTTCTAGAGACAAAATGGTTATAAATCTGATGTTATACAGAATATACATTTTCTTCCTTGAGTTAAGAAACACAAAATGAGGCATATTACAGAACCAAATAGTTCCCCTGTATCAAAGTGGCAGTGTAATCCAGTCAGGAAATCAGCACTATCACTGTTTAAGACCATCATTGTTGGATTTTTAGCAGTAGTGGTTTTTGTTGTTGGTTTTTTTTTTTGGAGACAGAGTCTTACTGTGTTGCCCCGGCCGGAGTGCAGTGGCATGATCTCAGCTTATGTCAACCTACTCCGCCTCTTGGGTTCAAGCAAATCTCTGCCTCAGCCTCCCGAGTAGCTGGGATTACAGACACCAGCCACCACACCTGGATAATTTCTGTATTTTTAGTAGAAACAGGGTTTCATCATCTTGGCCAGGCTGGTCTTGAACTCCTGATCTCGTGATCTACCCGCCTTGGCCTCCCAAGGTGTTGGGATTAGAAATGTAAGCCACCACACTCGGCAGTAGTAGTGTTTTTAAATTACTATTACAATACAGCAGGTAACCCCTCAAACTATATCTCTTAAATGAACTTTGATGCGTGGTATTCTCATAGGAGCATTTGCTTATACCTTCTACTTGAACAGTGACTCTACTTCAAACTTCACTCTTTTTCCTTGGATATGTGTTTTATCAATGTTATATTATCACAGGTCATTTTTAAGTAAACTGTTGAAAAATCATTAATAGGAATTTAGGTCATACTTTTAAAAAACAACAATGGCAAGATATGGTTAAATTTCTTTCTTTTTTTCTTTTTTTTAAATATCAGAAGTAATACTAAGAAGTTATATAGTGTCTTTACTTTAAACTTAAAACTAGATTGGGGAAAAGACTTTGAAACAATATTACATTTTGAAACTTGAGTTATTTATAATTTGAGCTGTATGTAATTTTTTTCTCTTTTTGATAATTCTAAAAGCCATGTCAGTTTGAAAGCTAAAGTGGTCTAAGAGTTGGACAACAGTGTGTTTCTGGTTATACTTTTAAAACTTATGGAAATATGTTATATGAGGTAAGCCTTACATTATCCTGCTAAGGACAGAATAATAAAATTTTATATGTAATATGAAGCATTAAAAACCAGTAAAAACCCAGAACCTAAACTAATATATATATAAATATATATACATATATAGTACATTACTTTATATATATATGTAGTACTTTATATATATATAGTACTGTTTATATATATATATATAATATATATATATAAACAGGAAAAATACAATATAAAGGTATAACTGTACCTTCAGTAAAGGAATCTGCCTTTTTAGCTCTTTAAATACAGAGAAATATATGCTATAAACACATTATTTCCTGAACTATTTGAAAGTAAATTAAGCCGGGTGCGGTGGCTCATGCCTATAATCCCAGCACTTTGGGAGGCTGAGGCAGGTGGATCAAGAGATCAAGACCATCCTGGTCATCAAGGTGAAACCCTGTCTCTACTAAAAATACAAAAATTAGCTGGGCATGGTGGCGCACACCTGTAGTCCCAGCTACTCAGGAGGCTGAGGCAGGAGAATTGCTTGAACCCAGGAGGCGGAGGTTGTGGTGAGCCGAGATCGCACCATTGCACTCCAGGCTGGGTAACAAGAGCGAAACTCCGTCTCAAAAAAAGAAAAAAAAAAAGGAAAGGAAATTGCAGGTAACATTATATTTTATCCCAAATCTATTAGCACACGTCTCCTAAGAATTAGGAAATTTTTTTACATAACCACAACACCATCACATTAAGACAGTTAACAGTAATCTTGCAATTTTCTAAAATACCTTGTTCATAAGTTCAGATTTTTCTGTCTTCAAAATGTATTTTTAAATTTATATATGTGTATATATATATATTTTCTAAATTCAATAAAGTCTCATACATTGTATTTGATGGTTACAATTCTTAGGTTCTTCTTTTTGTTTTTTATAACATTGAGTTTTTAGATAAATGTCATTTAATTTGTAGAATATCCTACATTCTGCATTTTGCAATTGTTGATTCAGGCTGGTTAATAGTGTTGTTCGAGTATTCTATATATCTTTACTGATTTTTCTTTCTTGGTTTTTTTATTGATTACCAATAGAGATGTTTCTAAGATACCATTTTTCTCAGTTTTTCTGTAATAATTATTTGGCTCTTTAGAGATTTAATTTTTCCGTTCAAGTTCTCTGTGCCTTTATCCATTTGGGTTGTCTTTTTCTCTATTTTGTTTTTAAATGTATAATCGTTATTTTAAAGTTTTTGTCTGCTTGTTCTGACATGTCTTATCTGTGGATCTGTTTCTTTTGGCTATTTTTTCTTTTGGTTATAAATCATTTTTTCCTGCTTTATGTGTGGTAATTCTTTTTTTATACTGGCATTATGTTTAGAAGAGATTGGCATAAATACCATTTTTCTCCAGAGAGGCATGCTTTTTTTTACTCTGACAGGCAGCTAGAATTAAAGACTGAACACTCTGATACCATCAAGAGTTGAGCTGTGTTGGAGCTGGATGACCTCTTTAGATGGTTTCAGTTCACTTTTGGTTTCAAGTGCTTTGATAGTGAATCAGTCGTGTTCTGTGTGTATTACAGATGCGACCCTCTTGCAGGATATAAGCCTAATCTTTTTCTCCTTTTTAGTCCCACTCCCAGTCTCCAGTGCTCTTGCTGCCTTCACATACTCATAAATATATTCCCTGTAGAGGGAATTTATATTCCATAAATTTATATTCCATAAATTCCCTGTAGAGGGAATCAGGAGGAGAATGGAGAGAATTAATATATTTGAGTTTCTTAAAGATTTCAATCTGCCACACAGCCAAGCAGTTGTTAAAAGCTCTGCCATTCCCCTTTAATCCAGCAGAGTATTTCTATCCTAGAAGACTTGATCCTCTGCGGCTCAGGTACTATTTCAGCAAATGCCCCAGTGCCTGTGATCCCTTCTCATTTTGAAAGTACTTGTGCTTCTCTGTAATTTAGTTCCTTTAGACCCCTTTGCATTCTCATCTCTCATGATTTCTTTTTAGTATATTTGTTGGGGGAGGGGTTATTTATTTATTTATTTTTGAGACAGAGTTTTGCTCTTGTCACCCAGGCTGGAGTGTAATGGCACAATCTCGGCTCACTGCAGCCTCTGCCTCCTGGGTTCAAGCAATTCTCCAGCCTCAGCCTCCCAAGTAGCTGGGATTACAGGCGTGTGCCACCATGTCCTGCTAATTTTTGTATTTTTAGTAGAGATGGGGTTTCGCCATGTTAGCCAGGCTTGTCTCCAACTCCTGACCTCAGGTGATCTGCCTGCTTCACCCTCCCAAAATGCTGCATTACAGGCAAAAACCACAGCACCTAGCCTAATACATTGTTTTTTAAATTGTATCATATGAGCTGATCTGATAATCTGCATCCTAATTCCAAACTAGTTTTATGTCCTACATTCAGGATTATCTGATTTCTTATGGGACCAATTATTTATTTCCTCAATCTCATTTATTTCCTGTAAACTGCAAGTTGGGTCTAAAGGATTGATTCAGGTCAGATATTTTTGCAAAAATATCTATTAGGTGACGTTTCATACTTCATTTTGCATCATATTAGTAGGTTTTTATTCTGAAGTATACCACCATTAGAGATGCTAAATGTCATTTGCGTAAGGTGATACCTACTCAATCTTTCCATTGTAAATTTATGTTATCCCTTTACAATTAACAAGTAATGTGTAGAGTGATATTTTGGCTTGTGGATCAATATTCTCTTCTGACAGTCTTTCAGTAGTTTTACTTCCATTTATTAAATAATAATTCATTTGGGGTTACAAAATAATTATTTTTAAAATTGTATTATTTCTTGACATTAGCCGGCATTCTTTTGTAAATAAGAGCTTTCCTTTATAAACAGTAAATGATGATTACATGTTATACAGAAAAGCAGAATAAAAAAAATATGTAATTCTATTTAATTGCCAGTTTTCACAAAAGTAATTGGTATAATCGTCAATTACAATTAGTACAAGTGGGTTGTGTGGTTTTTTTTGGAATGTCACTGTAACATCTTGGATTTTTATTTATTACATTTTTTATTATTAGTCTTTTTTTTGGGGAGTGGGGTGTTCAAATAATTTCACATTAGGCAGCAGGAGTTCAAAGTTTGCTTCTGTGTGTTACATCACCTGTGTGCACTTTTCTTGCTATCTAGTGCAAAGATGAGTATTTGCTTCCCCTTATCAAGACCTGGAATCAAACTGTTTCTTCAGGGAGTCCTAGTTTCATTTAGTGGGAAATGGCATTTGGAAAGTAACATCTGTGCACTAGATATGCATGAGGTGTGCTTTATTCTGCATCTTTTTGATAAAGAGAATTAGAAAAATAATATATGTTATTATGTAGTCATATATAAATAATCAAATTCCTAGTTGATTTTTTCCACTCCAATTTAATATTATAAGATTTTTGTTTTAACAACTTTGTTTTATATTTCCCTAACTTCTTTGTTTTCTGTTTCTCTTCTGTTACACTGAAGGACTTGGTTCTGAATTACATTAATATATTAGCCTTTTCCTAAAATTTACATAAAGTGATTTAAAATTTCAGTACCAATCTTCTAAAAATAAATAACTAAATGAAATATAAGATTTCTTTACAGTTCTTTTGTCTTTAGAACATATACCACCAAGGATCAGAATGCATGCTTTGAAGTTGCTTGAAACAGTTCTTTTCTGTATGATTGTAATACCAATTTGCTATACAGTTGATTTCACTTTATTTTCAGTTTTGGGGTTTTTTTGTTCTTATTTTAATTTTGGAGAATATAAAACATTTTACATGGTTCAAAAATCAAACTTTATAAAAAGATATACTCAAAAAAGCTCCCTTTTATTTTCTTCATTTACACCTGCGTCTGTTACCAACGAAGCTGGTTCCCCCAAAGATGGGGTCCTTCCCTGTTGAGGGTCACGAAACCAGTACACAAAACCAAAAGTGAGGATCAAGAAGTACAGGCTTTGTTTGATGGCCATGGAATTGAGAAGCAGGCATGACTCACAATTCAACTTCTCCACTACTGAGGGGCTGGATGGGGGTTAAAATAGTGGGTTTTCTAATGAAGGCATTGGACATTAAAAGCAAGAGGATTAATATTCATGTCCTTTCTGGAAATGGGCAGTGAACTTTCTAGAACTGGAGTGCCACCTTCCATTGTGTCATTTTATGGCTTCTTCTGGTTGTTGTTATGGTCATTGCCAACTGTCATGGTACTGGTGGGTGTACCATTTCATTTAGCATGGATTACAATGAAATGTAAGGTCTTTTCATGAGGTCAGATATCTTGGTTCTAACCGGTCTCAGCTGGTCTGATTACAAAGGGAACTTTTTATTACAGGTATCCTGTTTCTTAAAGATAAGCAGAGTTGGGACAGGGTCAAAATTCAACTGTGTCATATAGGCATTACACCAGGTAACACCTCCTGTGGATAACCATTTTCATTTGTCTTTTTTTTTTCTTTTTATCCTACCAGTGTTTGTTTTTGCAAAAATAAACAAATTCATACACATGTACATGTGCATATGTATATATATCCACCCTTTCTTATCTCTGTAGGTGGTAGTGTGTTGTATACTGCTATATACTCTTTTTTTTACTTAATAATGTAACATGAGAATCACTGTGTTTGGTATTGATCAGGAGTCTCCAGAGAAACAGAAGCAACAGGATGTGTCTGTTTGTCTGTTTAGTAAGATTTATTATAAAGAATTAATGCATATGATTATCGAGTTTGACAAGTCCCAAGAACTGCAAGGTGGGAAATCCACGAGAGCTGAAGGTATAGATCCAGTCTGAAGGCCAACAGCCTCCAGGCCCAGGAAGAGCTGATGTTTCAGTTTGAGTCTGAAGGCAGGAAAAAGCCCGTGTCCCAGGTCAAAGATAGTCAGGCAGGAGGAATTCTCTTCAATTATTCAACAGAGAGTCAGCTTTTTTGTTCTATTCAGGCATCAACTGATTGATTGAGGCCCACTCACATTAAGGGAGGGCAGTCTGCTTCATTTAATCTCCCAATTTAAATGTTAATATCATCCCAAAACACCCTCAAAGAAATATCCAAGATAATGTTTGACAATTGATACCTAAAATTAACCATCTCAGCTATACAGATATATTCCTCATTTTCATTACTTGTTTACAAGCTTTTGCTGTTACAAATATTGCTGTAATGAATAACTTTGTGTATATGCATTTTGTATTTTTGTCATTGTATATAATTTGTAGATTTCTAGATGTGGAATTGTAGGAATGGAGACTAAATGCATATGTGATTTTATTAGATACTGCCAAGTTGCTCTCTGTAGGTTATATTATTTTGCAGTTTCACCAAAAAAAAAATAAATAAATAAGATTACCCATTTCTCTATAACTTCACCAACATAGTATGTGACTCAGCTGTTGAATTTTTCTCTGATAGATGAGAATTGATATCTCTCAAGTGTTAATTTATTTTACATTTCTCGTATGAATGAGGTCAAGTACCTTTTTATGTATTTAGGAATCATTTGCCTTTCTCATTTTTTGTGAATTACGTGATTTTTTTCTTGATAGTTTTTATTTTTTCTATTGAGTTTTGGTCTTTAATTTTTCTTGATATTTTTTAGAGCTCTTTATATCATTTAAAGATATGTGCCTTTTGTCTTTGACTGTATCTTTTGCTATGCAGAAAGTTTTTATTTTTACATAGTTAGATGTATCAGTCTTTTGTTTTACTGCTTCTAGATTTTGATTGTCTTAGAAAAGCTTTACTGATTACCAGACTGTCGGAATTCCTGTATACTCAAATAATAATTTGTTATTCACTCATGCTTTCTTCTAGTACGTATGTGATTTCTCATTTATTACATTAGATCTCTGACCTGTTTAGAAGTTAAATTTGGTGTTGTGAAGTATTGATCTAATTTTTTTTCTACCAAAGTTACCCATTTCCCCAACATTTATTAAAAACTTTACCTTTTCTTCAGTAATTTGACATGACACTTACATGATATACCAAGTTTCCCCACATAGTTGGTTCTGTTTTAGCTTTTCTGTCATATTCCATTATGTATATCATTTATCCATGCCTAATACCACTATTTTAATCATAAAAACTTATAATAATGCTGTTCTGTGGCATCTTCTCCCCATACCCCCATCTTACATTATTCTTTTTCAGGGTTTTCTTGGTTTTTCTTGCTTTTGCTTTTTCCCACATGTACTTTAGGATCAACTGGTCCAACTACATTATAAAAATTACTTTTATTGAGATTATATTAATTTTTCATAAATCGGGAAAAACCGATGTCTCGATAATGTCAAATCATCCTATCCATTAAAAAGGTAGGTCTTTCCATTCGTTCTAGTCTACTTTAGTCAAAAGTAGCAGACTACTTTTGCAAAGTAGTGTTTTAAGGTTTTTCTCTATTGTGGTTATGCACATTTCTTGTTGTGCTTACTCCTAGGCATTTATCATTTTTATTGCTATTGTAAATGTCCTCTTCCCTTATGTTATACAGCTATGCATCACATAATGACATCTCTATCAACGGTGGAAATATATGGACTGTGCAGTGGTAGTTCCATGAGATTATACTTTTACTATACATTTTCTTTTTTTTTTGAGACGGAGTTTCGCTCTTGTTACCCAGGCTGGAGTGCAATGGCGTGATCTCGGCTCACCGCAACCTCCGCCTCCTGGGTTCAGGCAATTCTCCTGCCTCAGCCTCCTGAGCAGCTGGGATTACAGGCACGCGCCACCGTGCCCAGCTAATTTTTTGTATTTTTAGTAGAGACGGGGTTTCACCATGTTGACCAGGATGGTCTCGATCTCTTGACCTCGTGATCCACCCGCCTCAGCCTCCCAAAGTGCTGGGATTACAGACGTGAGCCACCGTGCCCGGCCCTACTATACATTTTCTATGTTTAGATACACAGATACTTAACCATTGTGTCACAGTGGCCTACAGTATTCAGTATGGTAACATGCTGTAGACATGTAGTAGGCTATACCATCTAGGTTTAAGTATACTGTGGTGATTTTACAAGGAAGTTACCTTATTGATGCATTTCTCAGAACATATCCTCATTGTTAAGCAACACATGACTATATTCTAACAGGCTGTTGGCATGTGTGTAGATAGATAGATAGATGATTTTGATTTGTTAATGTTTTACATTCTACCATTTTATTGAATTTTCTGTTTATATAAGTTTATGATTGGTTCTCTTATCATAAATTCATATTGGGTTGTCTGGATATATCCATTATGTCATCTATAAATACACAGAGTTGTATTTCTTTCTCTCCTATTTGACTAAATCTTTTTCTCTTGTCTATTAAATATCTTTATTCATTTTGCAATAATGTATATGGTGTATCCTCATTAAATAAGTTGCTGGCTTTTTGACTGGCATGTATATAGTATATACATATATATTATTAAGGAAGTGTTTACCAATTTATATTTTATTGAGTATTTATATTAGGAATGGATATTGAATTTTGTTGAATTACCTTTTGTTGAATTACCTTTCAGTATCTCTAGAGAAGAATAAATGTATTGTCTTCTTAGATTTATGAATATAGTGAATTATGTTAGTGGATTTTCTTTTGCTGAACCATACTTGCATTCCTGAAATACATCTCACTTGGTCATATTTAACTCTGTTTGCTAAAATTTAATTTCATATTTTTATTGATATTATGTGATATTGGTCTTTATTTTTATAGTCTTTATTAGATGTGTCATTGTAATTTTGCTCCCTGAAAATGAATTTGGAAAAATGTTTTTGTTTCTATGGTTTGGAGCAGTTTAAGTACTTTTGGGGTTGTCTCATGTATCAGTGGAATTTTAATTTATAGAGGTGACTGAGGGAAAACATGGAGAGATCATCAATGCCATTGAAATAATTATTTATTACTTTTATTTCCTGAGAGAAGGAGACATACCACACCATGCAGGACAGAGGAAGCACCAGATTTGGTCAGGAGTCAGAAGCAGGAGCTAAAGGAAAGCCTAGACCAGAGCTGTAACTGGCTTTTTTATGGAAAAGGCAAGGCAGGGTGGAGTAAACTGTTTAGGATTGGCTAGGTTGAATAATTTAAGTGGGCTTTAGGGACTAGGGGCTGTCCCTTGTTGTCTGGTATATAGTCTTGAGTTGATTTAGTAGTGGGTGATTATTGGTTTATGTATAAAAGTTAGATAGCAGTTGGCTTGCATATGAGATATGTTTTCCCAAGTAGGTTTACTGTGTTAAGGAATTAGCTGGTCCTGAGAGGGGCAGTCTCTCTCTGGATGTATAAGCACACCCCTCCAACTCCCCTACCAAAATATCAAAATATGAAAGATACAGAAAGTATAAAAGAAAGATGATTAATGCAGGGGTTATCTGGTTTTTGAAGGCTTGTACTGGTGCTTTTTTGGTGAGATTAACTCATAACTCTTTCATCACTGGATTTTCATTTTGTTTAAACTTTATTTCTACTGAGTCAAATTTAAGAAACTTTTCTATTCTATATATTTGGTATATTTTTCTGGAAAAAAAGTTACACAAGTTAAAGAATCTTTTTATGTGTTTGTTGGTACTCCTTTCTTTTGCTTTGCTTTATTTTTCTAATCCTTTGAGTTCAATGTTTATTTTATTTATTTTTATTCTTTTGTTTGTTTTGATATAAACATTAAAGGGTCTGAATTTTCATCAGATTGCTATTTTAGTTGCATTCCTTAGCTTCTGACTTGTAGTGCTGTCATCATTATTATTATTATTTTAGATATTCTGTGATTTTATTAGTATTTGCCCTCTGACCCAAGTTGTTTTTTTTTTAAATTGCAGGTAGAATGGGTTTCTTGTTTTTAGTTAATTCTAGTTTAATTGCATTGCAATTGTATAATTTTGTCTGAATTATTTTTTTCTTTATGGCTTTTACTACAGTTTTTTTCATGACTTAATACACATATATGGTAATTTTTGTGACTATTCCATGTGTACTTAAAAAGAAGCTATATTCTGAGTGCAAAGTTCATCTTCTAGCAATAAGGGTAAACTTTGTTAGGTTTTTTAGGGCTTCTATAACCTTTTCATTCACTTGATTGAAAGTGGAATGTTGAAGTTCCCTCTTGTTGGCATTTGTCTGTTTCTCCATACATATCATGGAATTTCTGCTTTGTAAAGATGGCTGTAGGATAAGTGGTAGATAACTATTTATAATAGTTACATATTCACTGGTAATTGAAGTGAATTGAATGCCTTTAGCATTTTAAAGTACCCTTTTTTTTAGTGAATTAATGCTTTTTATTTCCTACCTCTTCACCAGCATTTCCTAATCATCTCATAGATGAAGTTCATCTTCCAGTAAATTCTTTAAAAATAACTTGGAATTAGGATATTCTCTGAGTTTGCCCGTCTTACAAACTGGTTTGGTATAATTGTTACAAGATACATAGTTTGGATGGATATAAAATCCTTCACTCACACTTCTTTCCTTCAGCTTCTGAAAAACTGTTACTCTGCTCATTTTGTATCTTGTTCCTGCTCTCCTCTGGGTCCTTTTTCTCCCTTGCTCTCTGCTGAACCTTTTGAGAGTCAGTTACAGAAATTATGAGACTTTTATTCCTGAATACTTCAACGTGTATCATGTAAGAACATTCTGTTACGTAATCATAATACAACTGTCACGCTCTAGCAATTTAGCATGAATATAATGCTAACTAATGTAATTCATAATCAGATTTCCCGTTTTCACAATAATGTCCTTTATACCTGGATTTTTTTTTCAATCCAGTATCTCATCAAAGATAACTCATTGCACTTAATCGTTAAGTCTTTTTGATCTTTAATCTAGAAAAATTCTTCACCATTTTTTTCTTTTCTTTTTTATCTTTTTATGATGAGGCATTTTTTCCTCCAAGACAGAGTTTCACTCATGTTACCCAGGCTGGAGTGCAATGGTATGATCTTGGCTCACTGCACCCTCTGCCTCCTGGGTTCAAGTGATTCTCCTGCCTCAGCCTCCTGAGTAGCTGGGATTACAGGCACCCACCACCACGCCCAACTGATTTTTATGTTTTAGTAGAGATGAGGTTTCACCACGTTGGTCAGGCTAGTCTCCAACTCCTGACCTCAGGTTATCTGCCTGCCTCAGCCTCCCAAAGTGCTGAGATTACAGGCGTGACTGCGCCTGACAGCCGTTTTTTAAAAGTCGACATTTTATAGCTTGTCTCTCAATTTGGATATGTATAGTTTTTTTTGTGATTAAGTATAAGTGTATCATTAGCAAGGGTTTTGCATGAGTGATGTTTTGTCCCTCTCAGTGTAATACTTCAGGAGATACATGATGTATTTACCCCAAGGTTGGTTGGTTTATCTCTTTTAAGTAGACTTTTTTAGAGCAGTGGGTTTACAACACAGTTGACCGAAAACCCATGATAAAATTGACCAGAAAGTACAGAAAGTTCCCATATACGACCCACTCCCTCCCAAACATGCATAGTCTCCCCTACTGTCAGTATCCAGCCCCAGAGTGGTAGGTTTGTTACAGTTGTTGAACTTACATTAATACATCATTATCACCCAAAGTCCGTAGTTTACCATAGGGTTCATTTTTGGTGCTGTACATTCTATGGTTTTTTAAAAATGTATAATGATATGTATCCTCCATTATAGTATCATACAGAACAGTTTAACTGCCCTAAAAATTATTTGAGTTGGCCTGTTCACCCCTCTGCAACCACCAACTTTTTTACTGACTTCGTAGTTTGCCTTTTCCAGAATGTCATATAATTGGTTGGAATCATAAAGTTTGTAGCTTTTTCTGATTGGCTTCTTTAGCTTTAATTAGCTTTTAAGGTTCTTCTGTGTCTATTTATGGCTTGATACTTCATTTCTTTATAATGTTGAATAATATTCTGTTGTCTAGCTGTATCACAGTTTATCCATCCACCTATGGAAGGACATCTTGGTTGCTTCCAAGTTTTGGTTAATTATGTATAAATCTGTAAAAAGTGTAACATTTTTCATTCTCATCAGCACTTAATAAGCATTCCTGTTGCTTCCAATCTGTATATCTTCTTTGATGAGATGTCTTTTCAGGTCTTTTGCCTATTTTTAAAATTTATTTGCTTTCTTACGGAGTTTTAAGAGTTCTTTCTATATTTTGGATAACAGTTCTTTATCATATATGTCAGTAGTCCCCAACCTTTTTGGCACGAGGGACTGGTTTTGTGGAAGACAATTTTTCCATCAGCTAGGGTGGGAGCAGGTGGTTTTGGGATGATTCAAGCATATTACATTTATTGTGCACTTGATTTCTATTATTAGTACATTATAATATATAATGAAATAATTATACAACTCATAATAATGTGGAATCAGTGAGAGCCCTGAGCTTGTTTTCTCACAATTAGACAGTCCCATCTGGGGGTGATGGGATACAGTGACAGATCGTCAGGCATTAGATTCTCATAAGGAGCATGCTACCTAGATCCCTCACATGCACAGTTCACAATAGGGTTCACCCTTCTATGAGAATCTAATGCCATCACTGATCTGACAGGAAGCAGAGCTTAAGTGGTTATGCAAACAATGGGGAGCAGCTATAAATACAGATGAAGCTTCACTCAGTAGCCTGCCACTCAACCTCCTGCTGTGCAGCCGGGTTCCTAACCCGCCAGTACTGGGGGTTTGGAACCCCTGATACATATGATTTGCAAATATTTACTCACTGTCTGTGGCATCTCTTTTCATTCTCTTAACAGTGCCTTTCACAAAGCAAAAACTTTTAATTTGGTGACATTCAACTTACCTATTTTTTTTTTCATGGATCATGCCTTTGGTGTCGTTTCTAAAAAGTCATCACTATACCCAATGCCATCTAGATTTTCTCCTTTGTTACCTTCTAGAAAGTTTGTAGTCTTGCATTTCACATTTATGTTGTATTACAAGTTAATTTTTGTGAAAGGTATAAGGTCTATGTCTGAATTTACTTTTTTTCCTTTTTTGCATGTGGATGTCTAGTTCTAGCATGACTTATTGAAAAGATTATCTTTTTTATTCATTGTATTGCCTTTGCTCTGTTTTCAAAGATCAGTTTATTTTTGTGGGTCTATTTTTGCACTCTCTATTCTGATCCATTGAT
This sequence comes from Aotus nancymaae, assembly GCF_030222135.1. Lineage (NCBI taxonomy): Eukaryota > Metazoa > Chordata > Mammalia > Primates > Aotidae > Aotus > Aotus nancymaae. The sequence goes on from NW_026988413.1 coordinate 43,424,111, forward strand.
GTATTTGTCTTCTCTTTCACCATTACCACACTGTCTTGATTACTGCAACTTTATAGTAAGTCTTGAAGTTGCTAGTGTTAGTCCTTCAGTTTGTTTTTCTCCATCAATATTGTGTTGCCTATTCTGGGCCTTTTGCTTTTCCATAGGCGATGGTTAATTTTAGGTATTATGAATTATTATTAACAACTTTACTGATTGACAAGGTACACAGATATTTGGCTGAACATTATTTCTGGATGTGTCTGTGAGGGTGTTGCCGAATGAGATTTGAATCTGTAGCCTGAATAAAGCAGATTGCCCTCTCTATTGTGGGTGAGTAGCATTCAGTCTTTTGAGGCCTTCCCTCCAGCTGGGATCTACACCATTGACACTTCTGGTTCTTAGGCCTTTGAACTTAGACTACAACTTATAAAATGGTTCTCAGGCTTTACAGCTTACATATAGCAGATTGTGGGATATTTCAGTCTGCATAATCACATGAGCCAATTAAGTATCTGTTTATACCAAGATATCTATCTATCTATCTATCTATATATATGTAGATAAATACAGATAAAATAAATTTATCCTATTGGTTTTTTTCTCTGAATATATGAATAGTTTTACACACTATAATTACAGTATTAGAGTATTCTGAATTTAACTATGTATGTAGCTTTACCAGTGAGTTTTATATTATACTTTCAGATAATTTCTTACTGTGTGTTAGCATCCTTTTCTTTCAAGTTGAAAAATTCTCTTTAGCATTTCTGTTAAGGTAGATCTGGATATACAGTCCTTCATCTTTTGTTTGTCTACATATTTCTCCTTTGTGTTTGAAGAATAGCTTTGCTGGTTACAGTATTCTCAGTTGAAAGTTGTTTCCTTTTTTTCCCTTCAGCATATTAAATATGTCATCTCATTCCCTCTTTGCCTGTAAGGTTTCCACTGAGAAGTGTGCTGCCAGATGTATTGGAGCTCCTTCAAATGTTATCTGTTTCTTTTCTCTTACATGCTTTTAGGATCCTTTCTTTGTCCTTAACCTGTAATATTTTGATTTTATGCCTTGAAAGTAGTCTTACTTAGGTTGAATGTGCTTGGTGTTCTTTGATCATATCCCTGCATATTTATATCTTTCTCTAGGTTTGGAAAACCATTATTATTTCTTTGAGTAAACTTTCTACCCCAATCTCTTTCTGTACTTCCTTGTTAAGGCCAGTAACTCTTAGATTTACCCTTTTGAGGCTATTTTCCAGATCTTGAAAGCATACTTTATTCTTTTTCACTCCTTTTTTCTTTTTCTCCCCTGATTCTATATTTTGAAATAGCCTGTCTTTGAGCCCACTAATTCTTCTGTTTGATGAATTCTGTTTACATAGTAATACATATTTAGTTCATTAATTGAATATTTCATCTTCAAGATTTCTGTTGGATTCTTTAAATTGTTTTAATTTCTTTGTTAAATTTCCCGAGAGATTTATGAATTCCTTCTCTGTTTTTTTGAAATTCATTGAGATTCCTCAAAAAGCTATTTGGAATTCCCTGAGAAGTCATATATCTGTACTACTCTAGGATTGGTCATTGGTGCCTCATTTAGTCTGTTTAGTGAGGTCATATTTTCCTGACTTTTCTTGATGTTTGTGTATGTTTTTCAGTGTCTGGGCATAGAAGAGTTAGATATTTATTCCAGTCTTTGTAGTCTGGCCTTGTTAGTATCCATCCTTTTTCAGAGGGCATTCTAAGCATTCAGAGTTACAGTATTACCTAAACCTGTAATCACTGTATCCATTTCAGCACTAGAGGGCACTATAAGCCCAGGTACACTGCAACTTCTGCAGATTCCTAAATACCCAGTCCTAATGGACTTGAGGAAGGTAAGGAAGAAATTCCTGGGTTCTTTGGCAAAGTCCCGAGTGGAATGAGTCTCTCCTCATGCTGAGCTGGCCAGAGTTGGGGAAGGGGTGACCAAGACACTTTTGTGGCCACCACAGCTGGCCTCTTGCTAGGTCATATTTGAACTGCCATTGATGTTTACTGAAGGCCCAAGGCCACTTTAGTCAGCAGGTGATGAATCCTGCAGGGACTTGGGTCTGTGCCCCCAGGGCAGAGGATTCCCTTCTGTCCCAGGGTGGATCTGTAAGTGCCATTTGGGAACAACAGCCTGGAATCAGGGGCTTTAGGATTCTACCTTGTGCTTTGTTTTACTGTGGCTAGGCTGGTGCCTGGTTGCAAGGCAAAGTCTCCTGTACTTTTCCTCTCCTTCCCCATCTAATGTACAGTTTAGCGGGTATTTACTATTGTTTACACTTAATGGAACCACCACCACTATCAAGGTATAGAACATTTTTCTCCAGAAAGCTCCCTTGCACCCCTTTGCACTCATCCCACATCCTACCCAGGCAACCTCTAAACTGATCTCTGTCATTAGATTCGATTTGCAAAGACCACATTTTAAAATTGACCTGTGGATCTTGCATGTTGAAGCTTGCATACCTCTGGTGTCACGTGGCTCATTCCTCTCTATATGTGCACTAGGCTCAGGGTTTTTTCGTTTGTGAATAGGTCCGCTCATCCTCTGCCTAGTATTTTAAACTTCATGTGCCTTGAACAGAGGTACATCTCTGAAGACTCATTCTGCTTTTCTCTTTCGTGTCTTTGCTTATTCTGTCCTTTCTGCATAGAAAGTTTCCACTCGACTTTCTTACTTCCCTGATTTATTCCTACTTAACTTTCTAAAATCAGTTTATATTGCTGATTTTAGGTTGGGTTGGGTACTTTATAGAAATAACTATCTTTGTTTATATGTTTATCATGTTTTTTATTCTTATATATAATAATTATGTGTGTCCTTTACTGAGGTAACAGTAGCTTCTCGAGGGTAACAACTATGCCTTCTGGAATTTGTTTTGCCATCATTATGTACCTCCCCACATGATGTGTACTTAATAAATGTTTAATTCATGCTGAATAAGTTTCAACTTCTGCATATAGAGTTAAAACTAAATCTACATAGTATAAGTTAAAGAAGTCTTACATAATAGGAACTAAAAAACTGAAGTTGAACTAATGGGATCCTGTAAGTGTGAAGGAGAAATGGGCATAGTTCCCTTAGACCATAGTTGTGCTTCCTGAAACCAGTTTTGCATGAATTCTTTTCTCTTCAGTTCTCTTGCTATGTATTTTTGGAACTTCACCAAGCAGTGTCTGTGGAGAAAGATAATATAGCTTTGTGTAAAGTGTGAGCTTTATATAGTAAATTAGGTGCTTCATTTTAAAACTTCGAAAAGGAAAAAATTTGTCAGATTTCATTCTCCTTGAGTTTAAATAGCTTTAGTAAGTATAACAGCTAATTGTTTGTGTCTATCTCCTGTCAAGTTGTTTTTTTTTTTCAAGTTTACTGGTGTTAATAAATGTTTGAATTGATTCTGTGGTGCATTTTTATTTTGTTATATATGCACATATGGTGTTCTGTATTCACTATTATATGACATATATCATAAATACTGAGAAAATTGTTTATATGTATTTGCTTGTCATCAGTTTTTTATTCTGGTTAGCAACCTGATATAGGCTTAACTATATGGACTTAAAATGATATGTTTTGAAGAATCTGCATTCCAATTGTGTAAGAATTGGTACAAATAGAAATAGTCTCCTAATGGACAGGAATAATTTCCAAGTGTTATGAAAAGCAGGTTATGTTCAAACTTTTGTTCCCTTTGAACTTATGCCTTTATGATATACCATTTTACCTGAACTAGATTCGTATACTCTCTTCTCAGAGCAAATAAGAAAAATGATCTCTTAATATATTTACAACCTAACTTTGTTGTCATAAACCAAGAGGGACCTGAAGAACAACTGTTGGGTTATCTGTCTGCTACTAGCAAAGCCAGTTTGAAATGAGCTGTGACTACTATTCCTTCTGGATGTTATCACTACATAGTGGACTTATCTAACCTTTGCTGGAGAAAGTTTTAGTCAAGAATGAAGCTCAGTAAAATATATACAAGCACATCTGTAATCCTGAAAAACTTGTTTTTTATTTACTTAACAAAATTTGTAATTATTCCTCATTGTATAGTAATTTTTTATTATTACTATACTTTAAGTCCTGGGGTCATGTGCAGAATGTGCAGGTTTGTTACACAGGTATATGTGTCATGGTGGTTTGCTGTATCCATCACCCCGTCATCTACATTAGGTATTTCTCCTAATGCTGTCCCTCCCCTAGTCCTCCACCCCTGACAGGCCCCAGTGTTTGATGTTCCTCTCGCTGTATCCGTGTGTTCTCATTATTCAACTCCCACTTAAGAGTAAGAAAATTTGGTGTTGGGTTTTCTGTTCTTGTGTTAGTTTGCTGAGAATGATGGTTTCCAGCTTCATCCATGTCCCTGCAAAGGACAAGAACTCACCCTTTTTTATGAATGCATAGTATTCCATAGTGTATACGTGCCACATTTTCTTTATCCAGTCTATCATTGATGGGCATTTGGGTTGGTTCCAAGTCTTCACTATTGTAAACAGTGCTGCAGTAAACGTATGTGTGCATGTGTCTTTATGATAGAATGCTTTGTACTCCTTTGGGTATATACTCAGTAATGAGTTTGCCGGGTCAAATCGTATTTCTAGTTCTAGATCCTTGAGGAATCGCCACACTATCTTCCACAATGGTTAAACTAATTTACACTCCCACCAACACTGTAAAAGTGTTCCTATTTCTCCACATCCTCTCCAGCATCTGTTGTCTCCTTACTTTTTAATGATCGCCATTGTAACTGGTGTGAGATGGTATGTCACTGTGGTTTTGATTCGCATTTCTCTAATGACCAGTGATGATGAGCTTTTTTTCATGTGTTTGTTGGCTGCATAAATGTCTCCTTTTGAGAAGTGTCTTTTTATACCCTTTGCCACTTTTTGATGGAGTTGTTTGGTTTTCTGTTATAAATTTGTTTACGTTCTTTGTAGATTCTGGATATTAGCCCTTTGTCAGATGGATAGATTGCAAAGATTTTCTCCCATTCTGTGGGTTGCATGTTCACCCTGATGATAGTTTCTTTGGCTGTGCAGAAGCTCTTTAGTTTAATTAGATCCCATTTGTCTATTTTGGCTTTTGTTGCCATTGTTTTTGGTATTTTAGTCATGAACTCTTTGCCCATGCCTATATCCTGAATGGTATTGCCTAGGTTATCTTCTAGGGTTTTTATGGTTTTAGGTCTTACGTTTAAGTCTTTAATCCATCTTGAGTTAATATTTGTATAATATTTGTTAATATTTGTATAAGGTATAAGGAAGGGGTCCAGTTTCAGCTTTCTGCATATGGCTAGCCAGTTTTCCCAACATCATTTCTTAAATAGGGAATCCTTTCCCCATTGCTTGTTTTTGTCAGGTTTGTCAAAGACCAGATGGTTGTAGATGTGTGGCATTATTTCTGAGGCCTCTGTTGTCTTTCATTGGTCTTTATATCTGTTTCGGTACCAATACCATGCTGTTTTGATTACTGTAAGCCTTGTAGTATACTTTGAGGTCAGGTAGCATGATGCCTCCAGCTTTGTTCTTTTTAATATGCTGCTGGATTTGGTTTGCCAGTATTTTATTGAAGATTTTTGAATTGATGTTCATCAGGGATATTGACCTGAAATTTTCTTTTTTAGCTGTGTCTCTGCCAGGTTTTGGTATCAGGATATATTGGCCTCATAAAATGAGTTAAGGAGGATTCCTTCTTTTTCTATTGTTTGGAATACTTTCAGAAGGAATGGTACCAGCTCCTCTTTGTACCTCGGTAGAATTCGGCTATGGAACCATCTAGTCCTGGACTTTTCTTGGTTGGTAGGCTATTAATTGCAGCCTCAATTTCAGAACTTGTTATTGGTCTATTTGGGGATTCGACTTCTTCCTGCTCTAGTCTTGGGGGTGTGTAAGTGTCCAGGAATATATCCAATTCTTCTGGGTTTTCTGGTTTATTTATGTAGAGGTGTTTATAGTGTTCTCTGATGGTAGTTTGTATTTCTGTGGGATCGGTGGTGATATCCCCTTTATCATTTTTTTATTGCATCTATTTGATTCTTTTTTCTTTTTTATTAGTCTGGCTAGCAGTCTATCTATTTTGGTGATCTTTTCAAAAAACCAGCTCCTGGAGTCATTGATTTTTTTTTTAATGGTTTGTTTTTTTTTTTGTCTCTATCTCCTTCAGTTCTGCTCCAATATTGTTGTTTCTTGTCTTCTGCTAGTTTTTGAATTTGTTTGATCTTGCTTCTCTAGTTTTTTTCAATTGTGACATTAGAGTGTCAATTTTAGATCTTTCCTGCTTTCTCTTGTGGGCATTTAATGCTATAAATTTCCCTCTACACACTGCTTTAAATGTGTCCCAGTGATTCTGGTACCTTGCATCTTCGTTCTCATTGGTTTCAAAGAACATCTTTATTTCTGCCTTCACTTCATTATTTATCCAGTAGTCATTTAGGAGCAGATGTTCAGTTTCCATATAGCTCTACAGTTTTGAATGACTTTCTTAATCCTGAGTTCCAATTTGATTGCACCGTGGTCTGGGAGACTGTTTGTTGTGATTTCCATTCTTTTGCATTTGCTGAGAGTGTTTTACTTCCAATTATGTGGTCAATTTTAGAATAAGTACGATGTGGTGCTGAGAAGATTATATTTTCTGTTGATTTGGAGTGGAGAGTTCTGTAGATGTCTATTAGGTCCACTTGGTCCAGAGCTGAGTTCAATGTTGGCTATCCTTGTTAACTTTTTTGTCTTGTTCATCTGTCTAATATTGACAGTGGGGTGTTAAAGTCGCCCACTATTATTGTGTGGGAGTCTAAGTCTCTTCATAGGTCTCTAAGAACTTGCTTTATGAATCTGGGTAACTCCTGTATTGGGTGCATATATATTTAGGATAGTTTGCTCTTGTTGCATTGATCCCTTTATCATTATGTAATGCCCTTCTTTGTCTCTTTTGATGCTTGTTGGTTTAAAGTCTGTTTTATCAGAGACTAAGATTGCAACCCCTGCTTCATTTTGCTTTTCATTTTCTTGGTAAATCTTCCTCCATCCCTTTATTTTGAGCCCATGTGTGTCTTTGCACGTGAGATGGGTTTCCTGAATATAGCACACTGATGGGTCTTTATCCAATTTGCCAGTCTGTGTGTTTTAATAGGGGCATTTAGTCCATTTACATTTAAGGTTAATATTGTTATGTGTGAATTTGATCCTGCCATTATGATGCTAGCTGGTTATTTTGCCCATTAGTTGAAGCAGTTGCTTCATAGCATCAATGGTCTTTCCAATTTGGTATGGTTTTGCAGTGGCTTGTATCGGTTGTTCTTTTTCACATTTAATGCTTCCTATAGGAGCTCTTGTAAGGCAGCCCTGGTGGTCACAAAATCTCTCAGCATTTGCTTGTACATAAAGGATTTTCTTTCTCCTTCATTTATTAAGTTTAGTTTAGCTGGATATGAAATTCTGGGCTGAATATTCTTTTCTTTAAGAATGTTGCATATTGTCCCCACTGTTTTCTGGCTTGTAGGGTTTCTGCCAAGAGATCCACTGTTAGTCTGATGGACTTCCCTTTGTGGTTAACCCAACCTTTCTCTCTTGCTGCCCTTAGCATTTTTTCGTTCATTTCAGCCTTGATGAAACTGATACGTCTTGGGGTTGCTCTTCTCAGGAGTATCTCTGTGGTGTTCTCTTTATTTCCTGAATTTGAATATTAGCCTACCTTGCTAAGTTGGGGAAGTTCTCCTGGATAATATCCTGAAGAGTGTTTTCCAACTTGGTTTCTTTGTCCGTTGCTTTCAGGTACACCGATCAAACTTAGATTTGGTCTTTTGACATAATCCCATATTTTTTGGAGGCCTTGTTCATTTATTTTCACTCTTTTTTCTAATCTTGTCTTCTCACTTTATTTCATTGAGTTGATCTTCAGTCTCTGATATCCTTTCTTCTGCTTGATCAATTTGGCTATTGAAACTTGTATATTCTTCATGAAGTTCTTCTGTTGTGTTTTTCAGCTCCATCAGGTTGTTTATATTTTCTCTAAACTGGTTATCCTAGTTAGCAATTTGTCTAACCTTTTTTCAAGGTTCTTCGCTTCCTTGCATTGGGTTAGAACATGCTCCTTTAGCTCAGAGGAGTTTGTTATTACCCACCTTTTGAATCCTGCTTCTGTCAATTTGTCAAACTCATTCTCTGTCCATTTTTGTTCTCTTGCTGGCAAGGAGTTTTGATCGCTTGGAGGAGTAGAGGCATTCTGGTTTTTGGAATTTTCAGCCTTTTTGCACTGATTTCTCCCCATCTTCGTGGATTTATCTACCTTTGGTCTCTGAATGAACATCCTTTTTGTTGATGTTGAAACTATTTCATTCTGTTTGTTAATTTTCCTTCCAACAGTTAGGCCCCTCTGCTGCAGGTCTGCTGGAGTTTGCTGGGTGTCCACTCCATACCCTGGTTGCCTGGGTATCATGGGCAGAGGCTGCAGAACAGCAAATATTGCTGTCTGTTTCTTCCTCTAGTAGCTTCATCCCAGAGGGTTACCCACCAGATGCCAGCCAGAGGTCTCCTGTATGAGGTGTCTGTCAGCCCATACTGGGAGGTGCCTCCCAATCAGGATACACAGGTGTCAGGGATCCACTTGAGGAGGCAGTCTGTCCCTTATCAGAGCTCAGGCAGTGTGCTGGGAGATCTGCTGCTCTCTTCAGAGCTGCCAGGCAGGGATATTTAAGTCTGCTGAAGCTGTGCCCACAACTGCCCCTTTTCCCAGGTGCTCTGTCCCAGGAAGGTAATTTTATTTGTAAGTCCCTGACGGGCTGCTGCCTTTTTTCAGAGATGTTCTGCCCAGCAAGGCAGGTATCTAGTGAGTCAGTCTGCCTGCAGCAGCCTTGCAGAGCTGTGTTAGGCTCTGCCCAGTTTGAACTTCTCATGGGTTTGTTTTCATGGTGAAGTTAAAACCACCTACTCTAACCTCAGCAATGGCAGACACCCCTCCCCCAGATAAGCTCACATGTCCCAGGTAGAGCTCAGACTGCTGTGCTGGCTGTGAGAATTTCAAGCCAGTGGATCTTAGCTTGCTGGCCTCTGTGGGGGTAGGTCCCACCAAGTCAGAACACTTGGCTCCCTGGCTTCAGCCCCTTTCCAGGGCAGTGGATGTTTCTGTCTCTCTGGCATTCCAGGCACCACTGGGGTATGGAAAAACAAATGCTGTGGCTAGCTTGATGTCTGCTTAAGCAGCCACCCGGTTTTATGCTGGAAACCCAGGGCCCTGGTGGTGGTGTAGGTACTACAGGGAATCTCCTGGTCTGCGGGTTGCAAAGACCATGGGAAAAGCACAGTATCTGGACTGGAGTGCAAGGTACAGACCCTAATGGCTACCCTTGGCTAGGAGAGGGAATTCCCTGACCCCTTGCGCTTCCTGGGTGAGGTGATACCCCACCCTGCGTCACCTTAGTTGAACCAGGTACCTCAGTTGGAAATGGAGATATCACCCGCCTTCTGTGTTGATCTTGCTGGGAGCTGCATAACAGAGCTGTTCCTATTTGGCCATCTTGTCAGCAATCTGTATAGGAATTTTTTTTTAATTTGAAAGAGCTACAAGGTGCTCAAACTTATCTCAGTTTGACATTTTCAAAGTAGAAATCTTTAATTTGAAAGTTTCCCAACTTGATTCATAAAAATCAATTATTTCTATCTTATTTTATAGTCATACATAGTATGTTAAAATACAACTTTATTTTTACTTGTAGCGTATGCAGAGAATATTTCCAAAATGGTGGGAAGAGAAAAGCACTTGAGAAAGATGAAAAAAGAGCTGTACTTGCCACTAAGACCACTCCAGCCTTAAATATGCATGAGTCTTCTAAACTTGAAGGTCATTTAACCAACCTCAGCTTTACAAACCCTGAATTTATAACTGAGTAAGTATACTTTTTCTACTTTGATTATCCTAGATAGCTGTATTAATGTAAAATAATGCAGTAGTTCATTATAAGCAGTGAGCAGTTTACTTGCTCCTCTAGTAGTAACATGATAGGCTGAGAAATGCAGATATGTAATATTATTAGATTAAAAACCAGCATAAAATTGTAAGAGCTATCTGGAAAACTAGTAGTTCTGTAGCATGTGTTGTTCTAACTGAAAATGAGAAAGAATGGTTCATTAAATGTGATTATTATATAATTACACATTTTTACATAATTACATAATATATATTGCATATATGTTATGGTTATGTCATGTGTATATATAACATGTAAATAGATAACATGTAATTCTTATATAATTATCAAAACAAAACAGCAAAATCCAATTAAACTGTTTAAAGTGGCTATCCACTAAGAATTTACAGATAAGGAAAAATAATTCATAATTAATATTATGAATTTTTTATCCATATTCAAAAATTAAAAATAATTTGTATGATGAGCCAATTAATATGAATTATTATATTAATAGAGCCAATTGCCATTATTTTATTGTCAATAAGAAAATCTGCCTGCTAGTAAGATTATACGCACAGACACAAATTTTATTTTATAAGTACATGAGTATTATAATGCAATTAATTATTAGTACAGGCATATCTCATTTATTGTGCTTCACTTTATTGTACTTGGCAGATACTACATTTTTTACAAATTGAAGGTTTGTGGCAACCCTGAGTCAAGCAAGTCTTACTGGCACCATTTTCCCAATAGCATGTACTCATTTTGTGGCTCTGTGATGTGGTTTAGCTGTGTCCCCACCCAGATCTCATCTTGAGTTGTAGCTCAAATTATTCCCATGTGTTATGAGAGGGACCTAGTGGGAAATAATTGAATCATAGGGGCAGTTTTCCCTATACTGTTCTCATGGTAGTGAGTAAGTCTCACAAGAGCTGATGGTTTTATAAAGGCTTTATAAAGCCAAGCCTTTTGCTTCACTCTCATTCTCTCTTGCCTGCCACCATGTAAGACTTGCCTTCACCTTCCACCATCATTGTGAGGCCACCCCAGCAACATGGAGCTGTGAGTCCATTAAACCTCTTTTTCTTTATAAATTACCCACGCTCAGGGATGTCTTTATCAACAGCCATAAAAACACACTAACACACTCTGTCACATTTTGGTAGTTCTCACAATATTTCAAACTTATTATTATGATGTCTGTTTTGGTGATCTGTAATGAGTGATCTTTGATGTTATATTAAGATTATTTAGGAACACCATATAAAACAATGAACTTATTCAATAAATGTTATGTGTGTTCTAACTGCTCCACAAATCCACTGTTCCCCAGTCTCTCTCCCCACTCCCCCTTTTCCTCCTCCCTTCTCCTCCCTCCTCTCTCTCCTCCTCGCCTCTCTCCCCCTCCCCAATCCTCCCTCTCTCTTTCCCCTCCCCCCCCAGCCTCTCTATTCCATAAGACACTAGGGAAGTTTGGCCAGTTAATAAACCTACGATGGCCTTTAAATATTTGAGTAAAAAGAGTCGCATGTCTCTGACTCTAAATCAAAAGCTACATGTGATTAAACTTAGTGAGGAAGGCATGTCAAAAGCTGCTATAGACTGAAAGCTAGGCCTCTTCTGCCAAAGAGTTAATGAAGTTGTGAATTCAAAGGAAAAGTTATTTTTAAAAATTAGAAGTGCTATTCCAGTGAACACAGAAATGAGAAGAAAGTAAAACAGCTTTATTGTTGATACACAGAAAGTTCAAGTGGTCTGGATACAAGATCAAAACAACTACAGCATTCCCTTAAACCTATACCTTATCCAGAGCAAGGGCCTAACTCTATTCAATTCTTTGAAGGCTGAGAGAGGTAAGGAAGCTTCAGAAGAAAGTTTGAAGCTAGCAGAGGTTGGTTCATGAGGTCTACGAAAGAAGCCATCTCCATGACATAAAGTGTAAGGTGAAGCTGCAAGTGATGATTTAGAAGCTGCAGCAAGTTATCCAGAAGATCTACCAAAGACCATTCTTGAAGGTGGCTACATTAAACAACTGATTTTTAATGTAGATTTTAAAAGCGTTCTATTGGGAGAAGAAGATGCTTTTTAGGACTTTCTTGGCTAGAGAGCAGAAGACAATACCTGGCTTGAGAGCTTCAAAGGCAGCCTCTCTTGTTAGAGGCCAATGCAGCTGGTGACTTTAGGTTGAAGCTAGTGTTCATTTACCATTTTAAAAATCCTAGGGCCCTTAAGAATTATGCTGAATCTACTCTGCCTGTGCTCTGTAAATGGAACAACAAAGCCTAGATGACAGCACATCTGCTTAAGGAATAGTTTACTGAATATTTAAAGCCTACTGTTGAGACCTGCTGCTCAGAAAAAAAGATTCCTTTCAAAATATTACTGCTGTTTGATAATGTACCTGGTCACCCAAGAGCTTTGATAGAGTTGTACAAGGAGATGAATGTTGTTTTCATGCCTGCTCATACAACATCCATTCTGCAGCCTATGGGTCAAGGAGTAATTTAGACTTTCAGGTCATATTTTTTTTTATTTTCAGAGACAGGGGTCTCACTCTGTTGCTTAGGCTGTAGTGGGGTGGCGTGATCACAGCTCACAGTGGCATCAGCTTCCTGGGCTCAGGTGACCCTCCCACAATCTTTCCACCTCAGCTTCCCCACTAGCTGGCACCACAAGCATGCACCACCATGCCCAGCTAACCATTTTTATTTTTTGTTGAGATAGAATCTCCGTATGTTGCCCAGTCAGGTCTCAAATTTCTGGGCTCAAGCAGTCCTCCCACCTTAGCCTCCCAAAGTGCTTAGGATTACAGGCATGAGTCATTTAGCCTGGAACAAGTCATGTTATTTAAGAAATACATTTTGTAAGGCTGTAGCTGTCATAGCAGTTTCTCTGTTGGATCCAGGCAAAGTCCATTAAAACCTTCTGGAAAGGAATCACCATTCTAGATGCCATGAAGAACATTTGTGATTCATGGGAGCAGGTCAGAATAGTAACATGAATATGAGTTTGGAAGGAGTTTATTCCAGGCCTCTTGGATGAAATAACTGTGGATGTGATGGGGGAAGAAAAGTAATAGAACTAGAATTAGAAGTGGAACCTGAAGATAGGACTGAATTGCTGCAATTAAAACTTGAATGGATACGGAGTTGCTTCTTAGGGATGAACAAAGGAAGTGTTTTTTTTTGAGATGGACTCTACTGGTAAAGATGCTGTGAATATTGTTAGAATGCTAAGGATTTAGAATATTATGTAAAACTTAGTTGATAAAGCAGTGGTTGGGCTTGAGAGGATTGACTCCAATTTTAAAAGAAATTATGTGAGTAAAATGCTGTCAAGCAATATCACATGCTGATGCTGCAGAGAAATCATTCATGATAGGTAGAGTCTATGGATGTGGCAAACTTTGGTGTTGTCTTATTTTTAGAAATTCTGATAGCATGCCAGCTTTCATTAACCATCATGCTGAGCAGTCAGCAGCCGTCAGTATCAAGGCAAAGCTTCCACCAGTTAAAAGATTACAACTTGCTGTAGGCTCAAATGATCACTAGCATATTTAATCCATAAAGTATTTTTAAATTAAGGTATGTACATTGTATTTTTAGACAGTGCTATTGTACGCTTAATAACAGTGTAGTGGAACATAACTTTTATATGCACTGGAAAACAGAAAATTTGTGTAACTTGCTTTATTGCCGTAGTCTGGAACCAAAACTGTAATATCTCTGAGGTATTTTGCTGTAATATTAAAATTGTTTCTACATCCTTTTACCCTGTTGGGTTTGTGGTCTCAAGTGTATTTTGTTAACTACTTGGAAATACTAAACTTGAATAGTTTTAGAAATATTTTTGATAGACACAGAAAATAATTATGAAAGAGACTCTAAAGCAGTTCCAAAACTATAGATATCAAGGTTTACTTTTGGTTACTCTGATTTTATATCATGTTGAAAATATCTAGTTATAAACAATTACATTTAAAAATCAAAATATATTTGATTACTTCAGTAGCCTGTGGTCCCAGCTACTCGGAAGGCTAAAGCAGGAGGCTCACTTGAGCCTGGGAGGTAGAAGTTGTAGTAAGTAGAGATCACACTACCCACTGTACTCCAGCCTGGGTGACAGAGTGAGACTCTGTCTCAATAAAATATATATATATGTGTGTGTGTGTGTGTATATATATATATGTTAAATATACACATACATACATATTTTATAATTGCTGCCTTAAAGTTTTTGTCTGCTGAATCCAACATTTGGGCTCACTCAGAGTCAGCTTCTGTGTACTGCTTTTTTTTCCCCTGAGTATGGACTATGCTTTTCTAGGGATTTTTTGCATGTCTCCTAATTTTTTGTTGAAAAGTGTAGAAACTCTCATTATGGATTTTTTTCCCCCACGAGGGTTAGTGGTAGTAGTTGTTTCTCAATAATTTGCCTAGACTTAATCTGTGGAATCTGTATCCCTTATTAAACTTAGCTTTCTTTTTCAGAAGTGGAGGGGTTAATTGTTTTTTATTTTTTAGCCGATTTCCTAGGTTTTGCACCAGTACCTGCATAATTTAGTAGGCAAACAATGATAGGTCAGAGGTTGTACTCAAATATCTCAGACAGTAAGGCTTCCACTCTCTTCCAGTCAAGCGTGTCTTGATTGGGGAGTGCATTAAACATTTAGGCGCTTTTCAAATCTGCCTCGCCTTTTACTTTCTTCTGGGCCTTCTTAGGTTTTCTCTGCATATTCATATAGCCTCCCCATCAGCCATGGCTTCGTGGGAGCTTATCTAACTCCTCTATACCCATCTCATTTCCAGGATCTTTAATTTCTGACTATTCCTCCATTCTGTAGCTCAACACAGTCATGACTGCAGCTTGAGACTAGCATAGCTGCTAACTTTCCACACTTGTTTCTTCCAAGTTTGTTGTTTTTACTGACACTGCCCTGGGTAGGTTTTTTACCCTTTGCCCCAAATCAAGTTAGCCACCTCTAGCAGTGAAGCTATTTTTTAACAACCAGTTTTGTCCTGGCGGAAGTTTCATACCAACTAAGCAGGGGTTGGGGATGGTAAGAGCAGCTGCAGGCAAAGATAGGACAGATCCTCACTGGTCCTAAACTAGGTTCAGCTGGTTTTTATGAATAAACACTTTTCGTCTTATTTGCCTTTGTTTGAGCCCTGTAGTAGTAGTTTTTGATGATTTTGTCTACTTATATAGTTGTTTCTTGAATCATGGAGGGGATTAACTTAGTATTGAAATTTAGCATTAAAATGATTTAGCCCTGGATGGCTTGGTTTAGATTTTCTTAATTCTAAAAACTCTGAACTCCTTAATACAGCATCAGTACACCGTCATGTGTGTGTATTCTCATTCTTCCTGCTCTTCCCACTATTCTTACAGCCTGTGTTCTGGTAACATGGATCTATTTTAAATTCCTCTAGTGTGGTACATGCTCGTTCTCACTTTCTGGCAATTGCAAATGGGATGCATTGCTGTATTTTATACTAGACTATATTTGAAGTATGTTCTCTTCCAGAACTTTCTCAGAACTTCCCAAAAGAATTGGTACTCTTTGATACCAGTATTGAACCTTCTTTATAACTCTGTTGTGATATTTATATTGTGTTAAAAATTCACTGTTGAACATTTTTCTAATTACAAATGAAATTGAGGTATGAAAAATTTGCACATAGAACAGATACAGATGTAGATTTGGGTACATTTCTTTCTAGTCTTTTTTACTAGGCATTGTTATTTACACAAAAGAGACTATGCTGCATGAAGTATTTTGTAAAATTCTCTTCCCCTGCCACTAGAATGCTGTTTTGCATAATACTGCATGATAAAAATATACCACATGTGTCTAAATATAAAATGATCTGGAATACAAAATAATACTCCACTTTCCCAAAGAGAAATCTTTCTCTCTCTCAAACATACATACCCCCACATGTCACTTTTAAATATGTAGATGAAATAAGGGTCAGATATTTATTGGTTTAGTCACAGATGCTATCATATAGGAAGATAGATATTCCTTACTATCAAAATCTATTCACCTTTTTAATTTAGATAGCAAGTTTGAATATCAAGAGTTATCTTTTTTTCAGGTTTATCTCCAAATATCTGTTCAAGTCATTTGATATCTGGATTCAGATACCAAGAGTTCACATAGTAAAGATATACTTTTTCGCACTTAAATTTCATGCAAACCAAATTTTTGTTACTGGAATCACCTTTAAGTCATCTATATCTCAAATTTTAGATACGGCACTTTTTGAATATGTGTATAATGTGATTGCTGGAAATTTTGTCCTTTGCACACTCCAATTACCTGTTCCCCTAACATTAGGAAAGCTGTGTGTCTACCTCTCCTTCATTCTGTACGCATGTATTTGTAATTAACACAAAATAAGTACTTACGTTGCTGACTTTTTAAAAGCATTTATATTTTTTCAAAATATTCACCAAGTATACTACCATATTTGGCCATGAAACACATCTTAACCAATTTTAAAAGATCATTATACAAAGTATGCTTTCTCTCACACTACAATAGAATTAAACTAGAAATCAGTAACAGAGAACTGAAGAGTCCCAAAATATTTGTAGATCTAACATCATACCTCTAAAAATAGCACAAGGGTCAGATAAGAAGTCTCAAAAGAATTAGAAAATATTTTTGAACTAAGTGAAAATGAAAATATATCTCATCAAACTTGTAGTATGTTCTGAAAGCAGTACTTAGAGGGAAATATATAGCATTTACTGCACATGTTAGAAAAGAAGATGGAGCATCTTTGGAAACTAGAAAAATAAGAGCAAATTAAAACTAAGAAGAAAAAAATTAGAAATTAATGAAATTGAAAATAGGAAAACAATAATCAGTGAAACCAAAAGGCTTCATTTGAAAAGATCAACAAAATTGATAGACCTGTAGCCAAGCTAACCAACAAAAAAAGAGAGATAAGACACAAATTTCTAATACCAGAAATAAAAGAGGGCCCATCACTACTGATTCCATCAACATTAAAAGGATAAAAAAGGCATATTATTATCAATTCTGTGACATCATATTTGATAACTTGGACAAAACAGATGAAATAGACTGGTTCCTAGAAAGATACAGTGCACTAAAACTCAGACAAGGAGATACAGATAATATGGAAAGCCTATATCTATTACAGAAATTGAAGCAATAGTTAACTGCCTTTTATAAAAAACAGGAAGCACCAGGCCCAGATGGTTTCATTGGTGAAATCTACCAAACATTTAAAGAAGGAAGAATACCAGTTCTCTACAATCTGTTCCTGAAAACAGAATCAGAGGGAACACTTTCTAACTTAGTCTCTGAGGCCAGCAGAATGTAGTTTAAGAAACTCAACCAGTTTTCCCACTTTTAAATCTGAATTAACATTTTCTTGTTCCTGACTGATTGTAAAAACATGATTATTAGATAATGACTGAATCTGTATTTGAGGGTTAAGTTACACTTTGGTTGCTTGTGATAGAAACAAATCTAAGGCCAGTAGGAAACTGGAGAATTTATCTAGTTGCCTGATGATATGGCTTTTTAATATGATCTTTAAAAATATATATATCTTCTAAAGAAAACATGCAATAATTGCCACTGTAAAGCTGTACTTCAATATATAATTATCAAATTGGTGCTAAATTTATTTGCCTCCTTGGTGGAGCCAAGTTTATCAAGTGATTTCTCATCAGGTAAGCAACCAAGCTACATTGTGTGAAGTCCTTTCAAGCCAATGTTACTTTTCTCCTAAATAGTCTTTCTTAGTCAAAGTAAAAAAAAATTGAGAGGGCTGAGTAGCATAGAGACTTTGCAGGGCTCAAACATAAACTGATGCTCTCTTTTTTGAAGGACAGTTAGAATCTTGCTTTTTATACATTGTTCTTTCATTGGACATCTACGGTCTTTCCTTTCTCACAGCTGTTTCATTTCATCATTAAATCTCTGTGCTTGAGTTTTCATGTCCTTGGGATGGATTCTCAGAAGTCGATTTTAAGTTGAAGAGTATAAATGGCCCCTTGTACATATTACTGAATTCCTTTCCAGAGAGAGAACACTAATACCATTATCTCTAGCAGTATAAATGCCCATTTTGCCAAAACTCACTAGCATTAAGTATTTTCATTTTTTCTTTCTTTATTAACATGATAGAATAAAATGGCATCCCATTTGATATGGTTTGGCTGTGTCCCCACCCAAATGTCATCTTGAATTGTAGTTCCCATAATCCCCCAAGTCATGGGAGGGACCTTGTGGTAATTAAATCGTGGGGGTAGTTACCCCCATGCTGCTGTTCTCATGATACTGAGTGAGCTTTCACAAGAGATCATAGTTTTATAAGGGGCTTTTCCCCTTTTTGCTCAGCACTTCTCCTTGCTGCTGCTATGTGAGGAAAGACATGTTTGCTTCCCCTTACACCATGATGGTAAGTTTCCTGAGGTTTTCCCAGCCATGCTGAACTATGAGTCAATTACAACTCTTTCCTTTATAAGTTACCCAGTCTCAGGTGTGTCTTTATTAGTAGTGTGATAATGGTCTAATACAGTAAATTGGTACCACAGAAAGTGGGGTGCTGCTATAGATACCCAAAAATGTGAGAGCAACTTTGGAACTGGGTAACGGAATGGGCAGACCCGGAACAGTTTGGAGGGCTCAGAATAATACAGTAAAATGTGGGAATGCTTGGAACTTCCTAGAGACTTGGAGGGTTCAGAAGACAGGAAGATTTGGGAAAGTTTGGAACTTCCTAAAGACTTGTCAAATGGCTTTGACCAAAATGCTGGTAGTGATATGGACAATGAATTCTAGGCTGAGATGGTCTCAGATGGAGATGGGGAACTTGTTGGGAACTAGAGTAGGTCACTCATCCTATGCAAATAGACTGGCAGCATTTTGCTCCTGCCCCAGAGATCTGTGGAACTTTGAACTTGAGAGATGATTTAAGATATCTTGTGGAAGAAATTTCTAAGCGACAAAGTGCTCAAGAGGAAGCAGAGCATAAAAGTTTGGAAAATTTGCAGCCTGATGCTATGATACAAAAGAAAAACCCATTTCCTGGGGAGATATTCAAGCTGGCTACAAAAATTTGCATAGGTAATGAGAAGTTGAATGTTAATCACCAAGACAATGGGGAAAATGCCTCCAGGGCATGTCAGAGACCTTCACTGCAACCCCTCTCATCACAGGCCCAGAAACCTAGGAGGAAGAAATGGTTTCATGGGCTGATCTCAGGGCCCCCCTGTCCTGTGCAGCCTCGAGACATGGTATCCTGTGTCCCAGCTGCTTCAGCCCCAGTTGTGGCTAAAAGGGGCCAAGGTACAGCTCAGGCCATTGCTTCAGAGGGTACACATCCCAAGCCTTGATGGCTTCCACATGATGTTGAGCCTGTGGGTGCATATAAGTGTTTGAATAGAAGAATTTGAGGTTTGGGAACCTCCACTTAGATTTCAGAGGATGTATGGAAACATCTGGATGTCCAGGCAGAAGTTTCCTGCAGGAGTAGAGCCCTCATGGAGAACCTCTACTAGGGCAGTGTGAAAGGGAAATCTGCCTGGTAGAGTTGTAAGAAGAGGGCCACCATCCTCCAGATCCTAGAACAGTAGATCTACCACCAGTTTGCACCATGCACCTGGAAAACCTGCAGACACTCAACACCAGCCCATGAAAGCCAGGAGGGCTGTACCCTACAAAGCCACAGGGGTGAAGCTGCTCAAGGCCATGGGAGCCCACTTCTTGTATCAGCATGAGCTGGATGTGAGACATGGAATCCAAGGAGATCATTTTGGAACTCTGAGGTTTAATGACTGCTCTATTGAATATTGAACTTATATGGGGCCCTTAGCACCTTTTATTGGCTCATTTCTCCCATTGAGAATGGGTGTATTTACCCATTGCCTTTCTAGATACCCCCATTGTATCTAGAAAGTAACTAACTTGCTTTTGATTTTACAGGCTTATAGACAGAAGAGACTTGCCTTGTCTCAGATGAGACTTTGGACTTGGACTTTTGGGTTAGTGCTGGAATGAGTTAAGACTTTAAGGGACTGTAGGGAAGGCATGATTGTGTTTTGAAATGTGAGGACGTGACATTTGGGAGGGGATGGGGTAAAATGATATGGTCTTACCTTGTCCCTACCCAAATCTCATATTGAATTCTAGTTCCCATAATCCCCATGTGTTGTGGGAAGGACCCAGTGGGAGATAATTGAGTAATGGGACAATTACCTCAGTGCTGCTGTTTTCATGATAGTGAGTTGTCATGAGATCTGGTGGTTTTATTAAGAGGCTTATAAAACCCCTTGCTCTACACTTGTCCTTGTTGCCACCCTGTGAAGTAGGGTGTGTTTGCCTCTCCTGCCATGATTGTGTTTCCTGAGGCCTCCCCAGCCATTCTAAATTGTGAGTCAATTAAACATATTTCCTTTATAAATTGACCAGTCTCCGGTATGTCTTTATTAGCAACATGAGAAAAGACTAATACATCATTGTATTAATATGCATTTCTGACAGATACATAAAATAAAACAAGGAACAACAAATTTGTAAAATAGGAGGAAAATAGTATAAAATCAGGAAAGCAAAATGCATTCTGTGAAATTCTTGTACTTGCCATGGCAGAAGCATGGCATGGATGTCATCATACTTTCCAAAATCTATGATGAACATAGGTAATTCATCATAGGATCATTCCTACAGAGCCTGGACTTGGTCTCAGAATCCTTTTCACACAGCACTCTAAGCATTACCAGTAGTCAATGTGAGTATCTGCCATTTATGTTCATTACCCTTGCTATAAATAGGAATACAGTTTCGATTTTAAGCTTCTTGGCAACTAAGGCATGGCTGTGAATAGAATCATTTCTTTCTTTCCTTTTTTGTTGTTGTTTTTTAGAATTGTCTGTTTTGGCATATTAAGCATTTACCAGTTTGAGTTCTTTCGTACTCAAAATATTACTTGATATATGTAGTTATTGGAGGAGGGGCTTTAACATGTCTTTCTCAGGTGAAAGAAAGTAAGAGGTAGACAAAAGGAAAGAAGGGTAGAAAGGCTGGAGGACATATTTAGAATAGCAGGGTCATGTTTTTATAACAATCTGCTTGAGATTGTTAACTGGAAAAAAGGAAGAGGGGAAGGAATAGTGGCAGTGAGCCAAAGGAAAGAGTACAAAACATATTAGATGGTCACTGCCAATCTAAGAGTCTTACTATAGGCCTTATCTCCATTCTGCCTTAAGATATAAAGTATTGAACATATTTTTAAAAGATTTGTGACAAATAGGTAATATAATACATGACAATAGGTAATTGTCTAATAAAGAGGACTGAATTAGATATTAACGCTTTTTTGTTAGTTCAGTTTATAACAGTTTAAATGTGATTTTTGAATATCTTTTTTAATGTTATCTGGCTTAGGAGTTTTTTTTAAGTTAGCAGTTATTTTCTTTTCATTTGAACATTCTTTTTATTTTCTTGGAGTTTTTAATATTGGAGGTTATCCTAGTGAGCAAAAGATATTATGGTACTAAAGGAGGAAGTTAAATGTCTTTAATGTGATGTCTTGGGATCCTTAGGGTGTCACTTTTCTAGCCAGAAACCCCTATGACTGGTGGTGCCTTTGCCCAAGTTTTGCTCGAGCCCACTGGGCTCATTCCACCAACTCAACCAGCAGGCTGTGCTTGGTATGTGCTACTGGCCCACATCCCATGCCAAGGGCAAGCCAGGTGCAGAGTGGCAAGGGGTGCATGAGTGAGCATGGGGTCCAGCCACTGCACACAGCCAGGCATGCCGGCTGCTGTGGCAAGGCAGGGCAGACAGCTTCAGGCAAGCCTGCTGCTGGATCTGTACCACACACAGCTTCCACTGTTGGCACCCACGTCTGAACAAGGAGAACACAGTGGTGCCTAGAAGCATGGAGACACCAGAAACCACAGAGCCCGGAAGAGGATTTCTCAGTTTTGGCTCAGGAACCCACAGTCTAGGCTCCCCAAAGGGCCACAGCTTTTCTCTCCTTGTTGCCTACAGTGTGTCAAGCAGGATGGGGGAGCATTTCAGCCCAGTTTATGTTACGGCTCTTTCACTCCTGTCATTGAATGGGTCACTAGTTCTTGTCCCGTATCCAGGAAGAACGAGGTACACAGACAGAGCAAGGTGGCAAGGATCTTTATTGAGTGATAGAACAGCTCTCAGGAGACCCAGAGTGGGTAGCTTCTCTGTGGTTGTCCTGATGAGTGTCCAGCTGTCAGTAGAGAGGAGACCCAGAGTTGGTAACTCGTTTCTATAGGCAGGTAGCCCTGAGTACAACCCTCAATGGAGAGGAGACCCGAAGTGGGTAGCTCCTGTCTGCAGGCAGGTCATCCTGATGAGTCGGGGAGACCTGAATTGGGTAGCTCCTTCCTGCAGCTGGTAGTCCCAATATCTGTTTGATTCTGGCTGAGTCAGGGTTTTTATGGGCTTAGAAGGGAGGAAATGTGTGCTGACTGGGCCATGGGCAGGCTCCGAAAAAGTATCATTAGCTCTCATTCTGGGTGGCAAACTCCACCTGGAACTGACAACTCAGCCTCCAGACTTCAGGCCATCCCTGGCTTGACGGTCAGGTTTCATGTCAGTAGTACCCAGGCTATTCATGCCAAAAGGCACCTGCACCAAGCTGCCCTTAGCCCCCCTTGGCCTCCCTCCTATGCTCGTCAGTGCCCAAAGTCCAGAGGGTGCCAAGGCGTCAGGGGACTGGAGTGTCAGCACTGCTGAGCACATGCACACCCAGCCAGGTTGCAACAGCACCGGGACCTGGCCACAACTTTGCTCTGAAATTGGAGTGGGCACCAGGAGCAGGAAGAGGCCAGGCAGCAGCAGTCACTTCTGAGCCTGCAGGGGCAGGGGAGATTCCCAGGCCCCCAAGAGTACAGGGATGCCCAAGTCTGCAGCCACAGCTGAGCAGCTGCACCCAGGAGGGTGGGGCTCACCTTCCCCCCAAAATTCATAAGGGGAAGGGTCTCCCACCTGTTCCCAGGTCCTGCCAGCTTCATGGACCATGTTGTCCTGGCCACACCTCCCTGGCTGCAGCCAGTGTCTTTGCAGCAGCCACTCAAGACAGGCTGCCACTGCCATCAATATTATACTCATACAAAATTGTAAGTATTTCAGTGATGGTTTTTGTTTTGCTTCTAGTTTGAAATGCATTATATATTAATCAGATGCATATACAAGTATGTTGAAACCTGAAAGTTAACTTCTACATGTATTTTACTGAAATCTTAATTGGATAAGTTTATAATTACAAATAGCAGATGTCTCTGGAAGCTTAGTATTTAATATTAAGATATGAAGTTCTGTGTAAAACAATGCATTATCTAGTTTTTAAAGCTATTTCTGCAGAAAAAATGCTTATTTCAAAATTGTAAAGTTTCCCTCCATAGATTTTCTTGACTTAAATAATTTATATTGAAGTTTATTAATAACTGAAATGCAAATGATCTGTACTTATCAGTTACTTTCTTAGAGTTTCTTACCTAATTTTTAGCACTGGCTCAGGGAATAACTTTGGAGCAATATCTAACATTCTGAGTCTCTTTTTCTTCTATAAAAAATAATACTTATATGATCGTCTAGCTATTTTTTTTTTAAATGGGAAGAACTATGTTCAAAAACCCTGAAACTCTAAGTTTTCTGACCATGACCTGAAACTCTAGACATTAAGAATGAAAATAGTGATGATTATAAGATTTAAGTCATCATTTGAGTAAACAGCTCAATTGGCAAATCCGTTTTAGAATAATATAATCCAGACTTCTATAATGTGACTGTATAAATGGAAACAATTATTGCAGAATATTTTCTACTGAAAGAAATTGTCTGGAGGGACTCGTAAAATAAATGTGTTTCCTTAGAGGGAAACCATTCAAAAAATTTATTCTATTAACCTGTTTATAAGATTCTTAATCTAGTTCTATATTTTATGTCCCCAACTAGTGAAGATTTACTATCTAAACCAAGTTGTTTTATTTTAGTAACTGGTATTGAATCTAATTTAACTAAAAAGGTTAACTAGAGTTATATGTAAAATTGTAGAAAGATAATTTAGGGAGTT
Source organism: Aotus nancymaae (assembly GCF_030222135.1). Classification (NCBI taxonomy): domain Eukaryota; kingdom Metazoa; phylum Chordata; class Mammalia; order Primates; family Aotidae; genus Aotus; species Aotus nancymaae. The sequence goes on from NW_026988413.1 coordinate 43,448,133, forward strand.
GAGTCCTCACTGTTAAGTTTTAACTAACAAATTACTATTTTCAAATGGGTTTTAAGCTAAAACCCTTACTGGAGCAAATATCTGTGAATGTTTCTCATTTTATGGGCATGGAAGATGCATGTTCTACAGGTTGAGCATCCCGAATCCGAAAATTCAGAATCAGAAATGCCCCCAAATCTGACTCTTGAACTCAAAGGAATTGTTTGTTGGAGTATTTCAGACAAATATAATGCAAGTGTTCCAAAACCGAAAACACTTACGGTCCTAAGCGTTTCAGATAAAGAATACTCAGCCTGTGTTAGCTAATTTTGTGGAGCTATTGGCAATTTAGTGGTTACTGACAATCAACTTCTGTATTCTCCTTCCTGTCTTTCTTCTATCACTACAATATTACCTTTTAAAAATCCTCATCTTAATTCTTGTGCTATAAAACCCTTTTTTAAAAAAATAAGTCCATCTACTTGTTCTTTTGTAATAACAGTATATTCTCTTTCTCTACATCTCTCTTAATTGTTGGTCTCAGATTCTCTACTCTTCACATTCAGCATATGGCAGCTGCACATGGTAGCTTAATTAACTGCAATAGCTTTATTTCCACATATATGCTGATTATTCCAAATCTCTATCTCCAGTTCTGACCTCTGACCTGACCTCCATATGTCTAGTTGCCCACTAGACCTCTCTGTGTTTGTGCCAGTGAGATATACTTGTGTCATAAGTGAGCCAATTTCCTCTCTTTTCCTACCTCCTGAACCACTAAATTGATTCTTCTTCCAGAGTTCCTATTTCATTAAATTCATCTACATGCCCAAGCTAGAAATTTTTAAGATTTACTTTTGACTCCTGGCCCCTGTTTGACTTCCCACATCTGGTTAATCACCAATCCCTACCATCAATTCTGAATTCTCAATTTTGCTTTAGTCTGTCTACTTCTATCTCATCTCTTTCTAAGGATATTGCAGTAATCTCTTTTTCCAGTCTTACTTCAGTCTGTTCTTCACAGTTCAACTTGAGAGTTTTTTTGAAACAAAAACCCGTTAATACCAACTCTTTTACTAAAACTTTTTAGTGATGTCACTTTACCCTTGAGATAAAATTCAAGTTCCTTAACATAAAAAGTCCTTTATGATAGACCTTTGCCTCCCTCATCTCTCAGTACATTTTTAACTATATGACTCAGTAACATTGAACTTAATTTTCTCCTGCAAAATTCCACCTCATGCCTAGTGTTTCCTTTCTGCCTAGAACATCCTTTTACAACCCATTACTTATTGCCTTCACCAGCATAATTTCCTGTTTGTCCTTAGATACAGTGTTAGATATTACACTTTCTGATAGAGAATTTCCTTTACTCCTAGAGTTATCATCAGAAGGCTTCATACTTCTCTAACACAGCAAATCTCAGTGTGATCTGTGGATCCCCTAGGAGTCTCTGAAGCCCTTTCATAGAGTAGGAGGAAGAAGAGCATTTCTGTGAATTCAAAGAAATTTTATATTCATGCTAAAACATTATTTGCCTTTTTTTTTAATTGTGTTGCAGTTTGTACTGATAGTTCAGAAGCAATGGTGGATAAAACTGCTGGCACCTTTGCACATATCAAGGAAGGTGAAGCAGGAACTTGCATGTTACTTGGTAAAAGGATCAAGGTTGGGGGGACTCGAGGGAGTTGCCACACGCTTAAACAGCCAGGTCTCACAAGAACTCACTACTGCGATGATAGCATTAAGCCATGAGGGACCCACCCCCATGATCTAGACACCTCCTACCAGGCCCTACCTCCAGCACTGGGGATTACAATTCAACGTGAGATTTGGATGGGGACAAATATCCAAACTATACCAGCCATACACCAGAAATTTACAAAAAATATGAATGCTGTTCTTATTGATAAATTTTTTTGTTTTGAGAACCATGGTTCTTTTAGAAAAATTATTTACATACGCATATGATGGTTTTATCATTGCTATTTTTGATGAGTTAATAATTTTTTTAAAATGCTTTACCTTTACATTCAAATATGGTAAATAGCAGTACATTTAACCCACATAAACAAAAGCTCTTTGGGCTATTTGGTAATTTTTAAGAGTACAAAAGAGTTCTGAGACCAAAATGTTTGAAAACTGCTGCTCTAACACATTATATTTTTCTTATTCTAATTTTTATCACATTTTACTATAATTGTTTATGGTCTGTCTTTCCTGTTAGACCACATATAAACTCTGAAGGTAAGGTTCACATCTGCCTTGTGGATAACTTACCTCCTAGAATACTGGGAGCACATACTAGGCCCTCAATAAATACTCATTTAACTAATTAATTCAGCATGCTATTAACATAGGTTAGCCATAAAGGGTTACAAAGATAAATACAGCGTGTTTCTCTTTTGATACTTTTAAGAGAAGTGTGATAGTGAGGGAAAGGTTAAGGGATAATTCCTTGACAGAAATTCAGATCAGTTCTTACTGACTATAACACATGTTTTGATTTTGTACATGTAAGTCTATAGAGAAAAATATTAATCTTTTGAATATCTAAATAAGATAAATTCATTTTTAATGCTAATACACAGTATTAAAATTGGGTGATGGAGAAGAAGAAGAAAAAAGGTAGAGACCATTGGACTCAAGTTACTCAGTTTGAAAAGCTATAATTGAAAAGCAGAAAAATGTTCTGCTTTATCCATGACCAGTATATAAAGTATCAAGTAGCCTCAAGCAACCAGAATGTTACTCACACAACAGGTGGGTTTGGTCACTTGCTAGGTATCAACCCACTGACCACAACTTAAGTTCAAGGGAATTTTGTACTTACTACAAGTAAGGAGAACACCAGGGAGAGTTCCCAAAGCAGTGCCTCTCTGAGCTGGTGGCTGGGTCAGGTTTTATAAGCATAGAGTAATGAGGTGAGATGTGATTGGATCTTGCAGTCAGGTGATGCCAGAAACATCATCTGACTGAATTCTGCCATGGATGATACCAGAGTTCAATCTGATTTGATCATGGATACTGCCACTTTTTTCCTTAATCTAAGCACTTAGCCCTTAGGTTCCCCCTGTGGTTGCATGCTTGGTTGATCTGGGCTGCTCAGGTTGTGTGACCTGAGGGCCCATGGCAACTAAAAAATAGCTCACAGATTTTTTGCATAGAATTTTAACCAAATTGGTTTGATGTGGTTCTAACAGAACATAAGAATGATGTATTTTCAGTCATTCAGAAAAATATTTACTGAGTGTTACTGTATCTGCCTGTGCTAAGTAACATGGAAAATAATAAAAAGGGTAAGGGTGTTTTTAAACATCAAGATTAAGACAGATAAATGTATGTAAAGTTACAGGTGGCTAAGTTTATATTTAATTCAACTTCATATTTCTGTATTATTACTCTTGGTTGCTTTATTTTTATTTTAGATTCAGGAGGTACTTGTTACAAAAATACATTACATGATGCTGAGGTCTGGGTTTCTGTTGATACCATCACTCAGGTAGTGAATAGAGTACCTACCTAATGGGAAGTTTTTTATGCCTTACTCTTCTACCTACCTCTCCTACTTTTGGAGTCTACAGTGCCTTGTTCTCATCTTTATGTCCCTGTGTTCCCAGTGTTTAGCGCCCACTTACAAGTGAGAACATGCAGTTTTGGTTTTCTGTTTCTGTGTTAATTCACTTAGGATAATGGCCTTCAGCTGCATCATGTTGCTGCAGAGGACATGATTTTGTTCTTTTTTATGGCTGTATAGTATTCTGTGGTACATATGTATTACATTTTCTTTATCCAGTCTGCTACTGATGGACACCTAAGTTGATTTTGTCTTTGCTATTGTGGATAGTGCTGTGATAAACATGAGTACAGCTATCTTTTTGGTAGAAAAACTTATTTTCCTCTGGTTATATACTCAGTAATGGGATTGTTGGGTCGAATGGTGGTTCTGGTTTTAGTTTTCTGAGAAACTCCAGACTGCTTTTCACATGGGCTAAACTAATTTACCTTCCCACCAACGGTGTGTAAGTGTTCTCTTTTCTCTGTATCCCTGCCAACATCTGTTTTTTGGCTTTTTGATAATAGCCGTTCTGACTGATATGAGACAGTGTCTCATTATGGTTTTGATTTGCATTTATCTGATGATTAGTGATATGAAACTTTTTTTTTCATATGTTAGCCACATGTATGTCTTCTATTAAGTGTCTGTTAATGTCCTTAGCCCACTTTTTAATGGGGTAATTTGTTTTTTGCTTGTTGATTTAAGTTTCTTATAGATTCTAGGGATTCTAGATATTAGACCTTTGTCAGATCCATAGTTTGCAAATATTTTCTCCCATTCTCTAGGTTGTCTATTTATTGATAGTTCCTTTTGCTGTGCAGAAGCTCTTTAGTTTAATTAGGTTCCACTTCTCAGTTTTTGTTTTTGTAGCAGTTACTTTGTAGGATTTAGTCATAAATTCTTTGCCTAGGCCAATGTCCACAACAGTATTTCCTAGATTTTCTTCTAGTGTTTTTATAGCTGGTGGTCTTACATTTAAGTCTTTAATCCATCTTGAGTTAGTTTTTCTGTATGCTGAGAGGTAAGGGTCCAGTTTCATTTTTCTGCAAATGGGTAGCCAGTTTCCCCAGCACCATTTATTGAATAGGGAGGTCTTTCCCCATTACTTATTTTTGTTGATTTTGTCAAAAATCAGCTGATTGTGTGTGGCTTTATTTCTGGGGCCTTTATTCTGTTTGATTAGTCTGTGTATCTATATTTATACCAGTGTCATGCTATTTTGAATACTGTAGCCAGGTATTTTAGTTTGCAAATGGGTAATGTGATGTCTCCAGCTTTATTCCTTTGGCTTAGGATTACTTTAGCTATTTCATTGATCCTTTGTATGGTTTTTTGTTCTTGATTTCATTTAGTTCTGCCCTAATTTTAGTTATTTCTTTTCTTCTGCTAGCTTTGGGATTAGTTTGTGGTTTTCCAGTTTCTTTAGGTGCAATAGATGGTTAATTTGAGGTCTTCCTATCTTCTTGGTGTGGCATTTAGCACTACAGACTTTCCTCTTAATACTGCATTTGCTGGATTGCAGAGGTTTTGGTATGTTGTGTTTATATTTTCATTTGTTTCAGATACTTTTTTGTTTATGCCTTAATTTCATTGTTTACCCAAAAGTCATTCAGGAGCAATTTGTTTAGTTTCCATCTAATTGCGTGGTTTTGATAGTTCCCCTTGTTATTGATTTCTATTTTTATTCCACTGTGATATGAGAACATACTTGTTGATTTTGACCTTTTTAAAATTTATTGAGACTTGCTTTATAACTGAGCATGTGGTCCATCTTAGGCTATGTTCTGTGTATAGATGACAGATGAATGTATTTTCTGTGGTTGTTGGGTAGAGTTGTCTGTAGATGACTATTAGGTCTAGCTGGTCAAGTGTCAAATTTAAGTCCAGAATTTTAGTTTTTTGCCTCAATGATCTTTCTAAGCTGCAAATGAGGTGAAGTCCCCCACTGTTACCCTGTGGCTCTCTGAGTCTTTTCCTGACTTTAGAAGTAATTATTTTATAAATCTGCATGCTCCAATATTGGATGCTGTATTATTTAGGCTAGTTCAGTCTTCTTATGGAATTGAGCTCTTTATCATTATGTAGTGCCCTCCTCTGTGCTTTGTTACTGCCATTGGTTTAAATTCTGTTTTATCCAATACAAGAATACTGATCCCTGTTTTTGTTTTGTTTTGTTTTTTGTTTTTTTGAGACAGAGTCCTGCTCTGTTGCCCAGGCTGGAGTGCAGTAGCATAATCTCGGCTCACTGCAACCTCCACCTCGTGTGTTCAAGCGATTCTCCTGCCTCAGCCTCCCGAGTAGCTGGAACTACAGGTGCCTGTCACCATGCTCAGCTAATTTTTGTATTTTTAGTAGAGATGGGATTCCACCCTATTGGCCAGGCTGATCTCGAACTCCTGAGCTTGTAATTCGCCTGCCTCAGTCTCCCAAAGTGCGGGCATTACAAGCATGAGCCACCGTGCCCAATCTGTTTTTGTTTTGTTTTTGTTTTCCATTTATGCAGTAGATCTTTCTCTATCCCTTTACTTTGAGACTGTGTGTTACTACATGTGAGATGGGTCTCTTAAAGACAGAGGATGGGTGGTTTTTTGTATCCAAGCTCCAACTTTCTAATGGAGCAGTTACATTCAAGGTTTACAGTCAAGGTTAATACTGATATGAGAGGATGTGTTTCTTTCATAGTGTTATTAGCTGCTTTGTCAGAGTCTCAATTATGTAGTTGTTTTATAGGGTCTGTGGGCTATGTGCTTATGTGTGCTTTTGTGGTAGTGAGTATTGTTCTTTTTATTGTTCTTTTTCCTTGTTTAGAACTCCCTGAGGTATCTCTTATAGGGCCTATCTGATGGCAGTGAATTCCCTTAGCGATTGCTTGTCTGAAAAATACTTTATTTCTCCTTCATATATGAAGCTTAGTTTGGTGAGATATGAAATTCCTTGCTGGCATTTCTTTTAAGAATGTTTTCTTTTAAAAGGTGTAGGGAGCGGGAGCCCAATCTCTTATGACTTGGAAGATTTCTCCTGAGAAATCTGTTAGCCTGGTGTATTTCCCCTTATAGGTAATCTAGCTGCTTTTGAGATTTTTTTGTTTAGCTTTGACCTTGGATAGTCTAGTGACTATGTACCTTGAGGGTGTTCATCTTGCATAGTATCTCACGGGACTTGTCTGGATTTCTGCATCTTTGTGTCGACCTCTCTACCAAGATGGGGGAGATTTTCATGAATTATATCCTCAAACATGTTTTTCAAGTTGCTTGCTTGCTTTTCTTCTCTTCTAGGAATGCCAGTAAGTTGTAAATTTGATCGCTTTACATAATCTCTTATTTCCCCAAGGCTTTGTGTTTTTCTCTTCTTATGTTTATTTGATAGGGTTGATTTGAAGAACCAGTCTTTGAGTTTTGAAATTCCCGTAGTGAATTTTTTAATTACAGAAGTTCTGTTTTTCTTTCTTAATATGGCTGTTATCTTTCAACTCCTGGATCATTTTTCTGTTTCATGTTGAATTTCAACTTTATCTTGAATCTTGTTTAGTTTTCTTGCCATCCATATTCTGAATTATAAATCTATCAGATATTTTATTCTGATTAGGATCCATTGCTAGGGAGCTCATGTGATCCTTTGGCAGTGATGAAACACTGGATTTCTATAATTGCCAAAGTTCTTGTTCCTGTTCCTTCTTATCAGAGGAAACTGGTGCTACTTTTTGAAAGTTCGATATCATTGGGATGGGTTTTTGTTTGTTTCTTTGCTTTACTTTTTATGCTTTATTCCTTTGAGGATATGACTGTGGTATGTGTTGAATATGATTGTTTGGCTTCATTTCTGGGTGCATTCAGAGTGCCAGGGCTGTGTTACACGTTCCTTGGTTGCAGACAGTTTCTACAGGGGCTTTCTCAGATGTTGCTTGGTGTAAAAATGTAGTCTTCTTTGGTGGTGTAATTCAGGCTGCATTCCGGTAGATGGCGCTTACCAGTAAGAACCAGGAGGAGGCGACAGAAGCAAGAGAAGCACCCTTACCCCGCCAGTGCCACCAGTCTTCAGCGGGAATGGAGGTGCTGGAGAGGCCTGCGCAGCAACTCCCTCAGCCCACATTTTCTGGGCCCCAGCATGTAGAGCTGCTGTCGCATCCATCGCAGTGCACTAATGAGCGGGGCCGGGGGTGAGAGATTACCCCCCTCTCCAAGTTGATTTCTTGGCTTTGGTGTTGCCCCCTTCAGTGGCTTGAACTTCACGTGTGTTTCCTTTGACCCAAGGAAGGCTTTGGCAGGCCATGTTCCTCCTTCCCTTAGGGCAGTCCAGACTGAAAGTTAAATCTCCAGGGACTGAAGACTGCTTCTCTCCCTGTCTTTGGACTGGTGGGCCACTGTCCCATAACCAACTAAGAAGGAGCCTGGGGCACCCAGCAATGAACCATACAGACTGGTTCCAGGTCACAAGGCTGTCCCTGGCTGTAAGTCACACCACCTAGGAGAAACACCAGCTTCAGCAATAATTCTCCCACCTCAGCCTTGCAACAGGAGAGAGCCTAATTCCAGCACCTACCACTGGGGCACTCTCTACACTCACTGCTTGATTCTGGCTGTGGGGGCCCTTTCCCTGCTCCAGAACAAGCACTCCAATCTTTGGCTGATACTAAAATGTCTACAGTGGCTGCTGTTGCCAGGTGGCCAAACAGTGACTGACTTTGTATGGGCCTGAATTTGAAATGGTGTCATTCTCTCAGTCCTAGGTCTGGGAAAATGCCTGCAACTTCCTGGTGTCTCTTAGCCTCTCCCTCTGTCTCCCAGACTTGGGAGAAACAGGGTGCTCTCTCCCTTTGCCTGGGTTACACAGATAACTAGCAGAAAGGTGAGACACACAGGGATACTGACTGCCATTTTCATATACTGGGGCTTTAATTCATGTAATCAGCCAAACACCTTCATGTGACTGCTAGCCCACCTTCTCCCCAGGGTCTAGAGTGTCCTTCACTATTCTGGTGAATTCCTGTTTTAGAATTGATCTTTACACACTAATTTTACTGTTTCCAAGTGACTGGAGAATGCTGAAAGCCTCTAATCCACCATTTTATGGAAAAAAGACAAAACTCTTGGTTAATAGTAGACATAGTAGTTTGCAAGTGTAAAATGTTCTGGAGCAGCAGTCCCCGACCCTTTTGGCACCAGAGACCAATTTCATGGGGGACAGTTTTTCCACGGACGGAGGTGGAGGATGTTCCACCTCAGATCAGGCATTAGATTCTCATAAGAAGCACACAACCTAGATCCTATGCATGTGTGTTTACAGTAGGGTTCATGCTCCTATGAGAATCTAATGCTGCCACTGATCTGACAGGCAGAGCTCAGATGGCAATGATCACTCACTGCTCACCTCCTGCTGTGCAGCCTGGTTCCTAACAGGCCACGGTCCAATACCAGTTTGCAGCCCGGAGGTTGGGGAACCCCATTCTAAAGCAAAACCATAATTTTACATGTTTTGCTTTTAAATATAACTGTATTTGGTAAACAAGCTAATTAACTGATAGGCATTTTATTTAAATATAGTTCTTTTCTGCTGAGTTTAGAAAAGATCTTGTGCTTTTTAGAATATTATTCCATGCTTTATGATTTATACATTCAGGAACATTATCCAAAAGTTTTGACACATATAAAATCCTATCCTATTACTACAGTAAGAAAAAATGTAGAGCAGATTAATTTTTTTTTTTTTTTTTTTTTTGAGACGGAGTTTCGCTCTCGTTACCCAGGCTGGAGTGCAATGGTGCGATCTCGGCTCACCGCAACCTCCGCCTCCTGGGTTCAGGCAATTCTCCTGCCTCAGCCTCCTGAGTACCTGGGATTACAGACATGCGCCACCATGCCCAGCTAATTTTTTGTATTTTTAGTAGAGATGGGGTTTCACCATGTTGACCAGGATGGTCTCGATCTCTTGACCTCGTGATCCACCCGCCTCGGCCTCCCAAAGTGCTGGGATTACAGGCGTGAGCCACCGCGCCTGGCCCAAGCAGATTAATTTTACTTGGACGGTCAACGTACTGACATTTCACCTATAGACCCCATAACTTATTTGTGCACAAGTAGTTTTGTATCATACATAAAAAAATTGCTGAAAATTTTTATAAGTCATATGATATACAGAAGTTGGACAGTTATAAGAAGCCTTTAATTCCACTCCCTTAAAAAATAGAAAATTCTTAATTATGCCTCATGTTGAGCAGAATTAGTAACAATATATTTCAAGTAGTTATACATGTTCTTTAATATTCGTAAAATTGAGTACATGGTTGAAGTTTTAGCTTTTCAATTATATGTCCAGTGAGTATGAAATTGACAGGTTGAAAATTCACTGTTTTAAGCAAGCTTAATGAATTTTATCTTTGTCTCAATTGTATTAAGATTGACAACTAAGCTTCTTATCCCTGGCACTATTTTAATTTTCATTTCATTCGGGTTAGGATCCATTGCTAGGGAGCTAGTGCCGTCCTTTGGAGATAATGAAACACTCTGGCTGTACCTTGTTTCAATTTTCCAGTAATTTGTATCAAATGTTGGACAATACAAAAAAAGTATAATTGACAATAGCATATGTAGGGGAAAACAACCGCAATTTTTAAATTCCTTCATCTGGTATTTAATGTGTTCCCCACTTTTTTTTACAATCGCCTTCTTCTGAGAAAGTATAGCAGTAACATTGTTTGAAAGCATGTTGAAAAGAGGGAAATGAACAGGTAAGAAAAGCAAGGATTAGGCCGGGCGCGGTGGCTCATGCCTGTAATCCCAGCACTTTGGGAGGCCGAGGTGGGCGGATCACGAGGTCAAGAGATCGAGACCGTCCTGGCTAACATGGTGAAACCTCATCTCTACTAAAAACACAAAAATTAGCTGGGCCTGGTGACATGTGCCTGTAGTCCCAGCTACTCGGGAGGCTAAGGCAGGAGAATTGCTTGAACCCAGGAGGCGGAGGTTGCAGTGAGCCAAGATCTCGCCACAGCACTGCAACCTGGCACCTGGCAACAGAGCAAGACTCTGTCTCAAAAAAAATAAAAAAAAAGAAAATCAGGGATTAGTATGAAGTCTGCTGCTAATTGGAAAACAAGGAAATTTTTAAACACTTTCAAGATCTAGTATTCAGGCCTGGGCAGTCTATGTTTGGGACCTATAGTGGAGAATGGGTTTTGAGTCTTTCGGCTTTCTAAACATTCTGCCATGAAGCTTATGGGGCAGCTGCTATTTAAAGTGGTACACAGAAACTGAAACTCTGTAAAAGAGCCCTCTTCTTGGGTTTCAGCCCATTCCCTTCCTGACTAATTTTATCAGGCAACAGCTGTGTAGTTGCAGGTGGGTGGCCCTAGAACTCATGCCCTTCCTTCCCTGGTTCTTTTTCACTCTCCATTTCACTTGGCCTGGGGAGATGATCTAGCTGTGGATCTGCCAAAGGCAGAGGTGGCTTCTTTAGTCATAATGTTGCACAGAATTCTGAGATGCACAAATTTTATATTCCATACTGAATTTATTATGTTGATAATAGCCAAATCCCTGGTATTGAGCAACATATATAGACATTTAATTTCAAATCATATTTTGTTTTTGAAATTACAGTCCTCATGTAGTGTTATACATTTATTATATTGTATATAGTTCCCATTCTTCCTCAGTTCAGCTCTCTATATAGAAAAGCATGTAAAAATAATTCATAAAGCATTTTATTTATATAGCAATTACCTAAATTATGTTTTTGCTATGTATATTTAAGGATAATAGCTTTGTCTTCTTTATCACTGTATTGTTGAGACTTAATGGAACTCCTGGCATATAAGCAGTCAGTATATAGTTTAATAATCTAATATACAATGTTAGAGGGTAATTATTTCTGGAGAATATCCTGAGTTTTTTGGGTGTTTTGTTTTGTTTCAAGAGACAGGGTCTCACTCCATTGCCCAAGCTGGAGTGAAATGCTGCAGTCATAGCTCATCATAGTGAACTCATGGGCTTATGCAGTCCTCCCCCTGAACCTCCCAAGTAGCCTGTATATGTATATGTATATGTATATGTATATGTATATGTATATGTATATGTATATGTATATGTATATGTGATGGGAGGCCAGGCACGGTGGCTCACTCCTGTAATCCCAGCACTTTGGGAGGCCGAGGTGGGCGGGTCATGCGGTCGGGAGATCGAGACCATCCTGGCCAACATGTTGAAGCCTCATCTCTACTAAAAATATAAAAATTAGCTGGGTGTGGTGGTGTGTGCCTGTAGTCCCAGCTGCTCGGGAAGCTGAGGCACGAGAATTGCTTGAACCCATGAGGTTGCAGTGAGCCAATATCATGCCACTGCACTCTAGTCTGGCGACAGAGCAAGACTCCGTCTCAAAATAAATAAATAAAAAAAGATAGGGGTCTCGCTGTGTTGCCTAGGTTCTTCTAGAACTCCTGGCGTCAAGTGATCCTCCCATCTTATCCACCTAAAGTGCTGGGATTACAGGCGTGAGCCACCGTGCCTGGCCAGAAATGTCAATTTTAAAATTAAGAGTATTGCCTTAATTATAGCTGGGCACGGTGGCTCACGCCTGTAATCTCAGCATTTTGGGAGGCCTAGGTGGGCGGATCACAAGGTCAGGAGTTCGAAATCAGCCTGGCCAACATGGTGAAACACCATCTCTATTAAAAATACAAAAATTAGCTGGGTGTCATGGTGGGCACCTGTAATCCCAGCTACTTGGAAAACTGAGAATTTTTAAAGAAATACAATACAGTGAAATCAGTGACTGGACATTTCAAAAGACACTTTTATAATGAGTTTCAGAGTCTATGGAAAGTCCATACCTACTTAGGAACATATACCTTTTCAGCTAACTGTGCTTTCTGACTGGAATGATAGTCACCCACCTCAACAGTCCTCTCCTTTACTCTCTACCATCCTCTCTCCATTTGGTCCTGGGAAAAGCTTGCTTATTCTGCAGCCTTCAGAACTCCAAGTTTCTCTTCCCTTCCATGAGTGTTCTACTCCCGTAACATTTTCTATACTCCTCTACTTAATGCAAACATTGCACTGTTTACATGTGTGTCTTCTTCACTGGATTCATTTATTGAGTATCTGGACTATCTTACTCAACTTTATATCTCAAGCCTGAAACAGGTGAACAGATTCAATAGTTTGTCATATAGGTATGTATACATGTAAAGCTATTTTTTAATGATACTAAAGGGAATTGAGAGTTTTTAGCATAAAGGGCTGTTGAATTTTGTCAAAGGCCATCTCTGCATCTATTGAGATAATCACGTGGTTTTTGTCTTTGGTTCTGTTTATGTGGTGGATTACATTTATAGACTTGCGTATGTTGAACCAGCCTTGCATCCCCAGAATGAAGCCTACTTGATCATGATAGATAAACTTTTTGATGTGCTGTTGCAATTGGTTTGCCAGTATTTTATTGAAGATTTTGCATCTGTGTTCATCCTGCACATTGGCCTGAAATTTTCTTTTTTTGTTGAGTCTCTGACGGGTTTTGGTATCAGGATGATGTTGGTCTCATAAAATTATTTGGGAAGGATTCCCTCTTTTTGTGTTGCTTGGAATAGTTTCAGGAGTGGTACCAGCTCCTCTTTGTATGTCTGGTAGAATTCGCTGTGAACCTGTCTGGTCCTGGACTTTTTTTGGTTGGTAGGCTGTTAATTGCTGCCTCAACTTCAGCCCTTGTTATTGGTCTATTCAGGGTTTCAACTTCTTCCTGGTTTAGTCTTGGGAGGGTGCAAGTGTCCTGGAATTTATTCATTTCTTCCAAGTTTACTGGTTTATGTGCATAGAGTACCAAAACAGAGGTATTGACCAATGGAACAGAACAGAGACCTTGGAGGCAACACCACACATCTGCAACCATCTGATCTTTGACAAACCTGACAAAAACAAGCAATGGGGAAAGGATTCCCTGTTTATTAAATGGTGTTGGGATAACTGGCTAGCCATGTGCAGAAAGCAGAAACGGAACCCCTTCCTGACACCTTATACTAAAATTAACTCCAGATGGATTAAAGACTTAAACATAAGACCTAACACCATAAAAACCCCAGAAGAACACCTAGGCAAAACTATTCAGGACATAGGCATAGGCAGGGACTTCATGACTAAAACACCAAAAGCATTGGCAACAAAAACCAAAATAGACAAATGGGATCTAATTAAACTCCAGAGCTTCTGTACAGCAAAAGAAGCAACCATGAGAGTGAACCAGCAACCAACAGAATGGGAAAAAATTTTTACAGTCTACCCATCTGACAAAGGGCTAATATCCAGAATCTACGAAGAACTAAGACAGATTTACAAGAACAAAAACAAACCTATTCAAAAGTAGGTAAAGGATATGAACAGACACTTTTCAAAAGAAGACATATATGCAGCCAACAAACATATGAAAAAATGCACATCATCACTGGTGATTAGAGAAATGCAAATCAAAACCACATTGAGATACCATCTCCAGTTAGAATGGCGATCATCAAAAAATCTGGAGACAACAGATGCTGGAGAGTATGTGAAGAAATAGAAACACTTTTACACTGATGGTGGGCATGTAAATTAGTTCAACCATTGTGGAACACAGTGTGGTTATTCCTCAAGGATCTAGAAATAGAAATTCCATTTGACCCAGCAATCCCATTACTGGGTATATACCCAAAGGATTATAAATCGTTCTGTTATAAAGACATATGCACATGTATGTTCATTGCGGCACTGTTTACAATAGCAAAGACCTGGAACCAACCCAAATGCCCATTGATGATAGACTGGACAAGGAAAATGTGTCACATATACAGCATGGAATTCAATGCAGCCATGAAAAACGATGGGTTCATGTCCTTTGTAGGGACATGGATGAATCTGGAAACCAATTTCAGCAAACTGGCACAAGAACAGAAAATCAAACACTGCATGTTCTCACTCATAGGTGGGTGTTGATCAATGAGAACACATGGAAACAGGGAGGGGAACATCATACACTGGAGTCTGTTGGTGGATGCTATGAAATAACAGTAAGGGGTAGGGAGGTTGGGGAGGGTTAACATGGGGAGAAATGCCAGATATAGGTGACGGGGAATGGAGGTAGCAACCACCTTGCTATGTAAGTACCTGTGCAACAACCCTGCATGATCTGCACATGTACCCCAGAACCTAAAGTACAATTTAAAAAAAAAAAATGCAAAAAAAAGTACTTGACTTTTTATAGGTTTATAATACTTTTTCAGTAAATTTCAAATGAAAATTATTTCTAAACTAAGATTAAATGATTTTAATAGCTATATATTTATAATTATAGCTACTTAATATAAACTTCTATTTTTTATTATCTTCCAGAAGAAAATTTTTTGAAGAGACAGGATCTTACTCTGTTGCCCAGACTGGAGTGCAGTGGCATGATCATAGCTCACTACAGCCTCCAATTCCTGACCTCAAGTGATCCTCCCACCTCAGCCTCTTGAGTAGCTGGGGCTACAGGCATGCACTATCATGCCCAGCTAATTTTTCTTTTTTTTTTTAGAGACAGTGACTCACTATGTGTTCTGGGCTGGTCTTGAACTTCTGGCCTCAAGAAGTCCTCCTGCCCTAGCCTCCCAAAAGCACTGAGATTACAGTCATGAGCCACAGCACCTGGCCTATCCTCATATTTCTGTTTTTAGAACTTGGGCTTCTAGGTTGACAGTCCTTGTAGTATTTTCAGCATCAAAAATTAGAAATTATGATCTGAAACAGGTTTATCTTGTTTGTGTTTGGTGGGTTGTACTCTGTGAATAAAAGGTAATCTGAAA
Source organism: Aotus nancymaae (assembly GCF_030222135.1). Classification (NCBI taxonomy): domain Eukaryota; kingdom Metazoa; phylum Chordata; class Mammalia; order Primates; family Aotidae; genus Aotus; species Aotus nancymaae. The sequence goes on from NW_026988413.1 coordinate 43,463,474, forward strand.
TATTGTTTGAATAACAAAATAAAGGAATTTCCAGGTCCTTTAATTGCAGTAAGAAAGAATAGTTCAATTAGGATTGTCAAGAAAAATAAAGATCCTGTTGTACTATTTATGTCTGCTGTTAAATAATTTATTCTTAATTTGCTAAGGCAGTTTTTTTGAAATTCAGATATCTAACCACAAACGACCATTTAACTTTCAAATAAGATTTTTCCCCTAAGTAAATTTATATTGTGAGAATTTAAGCAAATTCTCACAATATAAATTTAAAGGATTAGTGCCAGAATTTAGTCTTTATCAATGTTGTTGATTTTATACATAAAAATTATCTCGATATGAAAGTAGTTCTTAAAAGAATGACTTATTTTATAAGCAGTAATTAAAATGTGAAAAATGAGTAATTCAGTTTAATTTTATTTATATTTGCCTTAGGTGTTAACTAATTTGCAGAAAATTTCTAGAATGCTCATATTCCAAAAAGGATATAAGTGGCTTATAAAAACAGATAGAATTTTTTAAATGAGGAAAACTAAATGTATGAATATGGAACGAGAAGTGAGATTAATATAAACAAAACCAGTAAAAATGCTGGTATACTTGTTAGAAGTGGTCCACAGATGTAGCTCATAATCACTGTAGGTTCCCTAGAAAGTTGTTCCATTCTTTCAAAATCATTTTCATTTGACAGCTTTTACTGTGTGAAATGAACCTGTCTAGGTTTACTTCATTTGACACTTACCCCTTTATGGGGTCTATGAACAATAAGAAAAAAAATCTTTTTCACTTTTTTTTAACTTATGTTTTAGGCTCAGGAGTACATGTGCAGGTTTGTTACATAGGTAAACTCATGTCACAGATGATTTTGCCACTCAGGTACTAAGCCTAATACCCAATAGTTACTTTTTCTGATCTTCTCCCTCCTTCCAACCTCTACCCTCAAGTAGGCCTTAGTGTCTGTTGTTTCCCTCTTTATATCCATGTGTTCTCATCACTTATAAGTGAGAACATGCGGTATTTGGTTTTCTGTTTCTGCATTAGTTTGCTAACTATGATGACAAATCCTGTAAGAACTTACTAAGGGTAAATCTAAGAGAAACCAAGATAGCTATACATAGCATTAATGTAAAAGAATTGTTTCTCTCTTGCAAAAAAAGTGTATAGATTGTTTTGTCACCCAGGTACTAAACCTAATACCCAACAGTTATTTTTTCTGATCTTTTCCTTCCTCCTGACTTCTGCCCTCAAGTAGACCCCGGTGTCTGTTGTTTCCCTCTTTATGTCCATGTGTTCTCCTCACTTACAAGTGAAAACATGCAGTATTTGGTTTTCTGTTCCTGCAGTAGTTTGCTAAGTATGATGGCCTCCAGCTTCATCCATGTTCCTGCAAAGGACATTATATTGTTCTTTATTATGGCTACATACTATTCCATTTTCTTTATCCATTCTACCATTGATGGACATTTAGGTTGATTCCAATTCTTTGCTGCTGTCAGTAATGCTGCAGTGAACACACATGTGCATGTGTCTTTATGGTAAAATGATTTGTATTCCTTTAAGTATACAGCCAGTAATGGGATTGCCAGGTCAAATGGTATTTCTGCTTTTAGCTCTTTGAGGAATCACCACAATGTTTCTCCAATGGTTGAACTAATTTACGCTCCCACCAACAGTGTATAAGCATTTTCTTTTCTCCACAGCCTCACCAGCATCTGTTATTTATTGACTTTTTTTTTTCTTTTTGGGGGGTTGGGGGGATGGAGTCTCGCTCTGTCACCCAAGCTGGAGTGCAATGGTGCAATCTCGGCTCATTGAAACCTCCACCTCCTGAGTAGTTAGAATTACAGGCACCCACCACCACACCCGGATAATTTTTTGTGTTTTTAGTAGAGACTGGGTTTCACCATGTTGGTCAGGCTGGTCTTGAACTCCTGACCTCAGGTGATCCACCTGCCTCAGCCTCCCAAAGCACTGGGATTATAGGTGTAAGCCACCATGCCTGGCCATATTTATTCACTTTAATAATACCCATTCTGACTGGTGTGAGATGGTGTCTCATTGTGGTTTTTATTTGCATTTCTCTAATGATCAGTGATATTGAGCTTTTTTAAATATGCTTGTTGGCTATGTGTGTGTATTCTGTTGAGAAGTGTGTTCATGTCCTTTGCACACTTTTTATAATGGGGTTATTTTTTTGTGTAAATTAGTTTAGGTTCCTTACAGATGCTGGATATTGGACCTTTGTCAATGCCTAGTTTGTAAATATAGCTTTGTCTTAAAAAAAAAAAAAGAACGAGTCTCACTCTGTGAGTGAGTGGAGTGCAGTGGCACGATCTTGGCTCACTGCACCCTCTGCCTCCCGGTTCCAGGCAATTCTCCCCTCTTCAGCCTACCAAGTAGCTTGGACTACAGGCATGTACCACCACGATCGGCTAAGTTTTTGTATTTTTAGTAGAGATGGGGCTTCACCATGTTAGCCAGGATGGTCTCGATCTCCTGACCTTGTGATCCACCTGCCTCAACCTCCCAAAGTACTGGGATTACAGGCATGAGCCAGCTTGTTTTTCACTCTGTTGGTAGTATCTTTGGCTATGCAGAAGCGTTTAAGTTTAATTAGATCCCATTTGTCAAATTTTGCTTTTGTTGCAATTGCTTTTGGCATCTTCATCGTGAAATCTTTGCCTATTCTTATGTCCAGAAAGATGTTGCCCAGGTCGTCTTCCAAAGTTTTTATAGTTTTGGGTTACACATTGAAGTCTTCAGTCCATCTTTAGTTGATTTTTGCGTATGGCGTAAAGAAGGGGTCTAGTTTCAATCTTCTACATAGGGCTAGCTGCTGATCCCAGCACCATTTACTGAATGTTCTTTCCCCATTGCTTGTTTTTGTCAAGTTTGTCAGAGATCAGATGGTCAGAGCTGTGTGGCCTTATTCTGGGCTCTCTAGTCTGTCCCATTGGTTAATGTGTCTGTCTACCAGTACCATGCTGCTTTGTTTACTCTAGCAGCCGTGTAATATCATTTGAACTTGGATAATGTGATGACTCTAGCTTTGTTCTTTTTGCTTAGGATTGTTTTGGCAATTTGGGTGTTTTTCTGTTTCCATATGAATTTTAAAATAATTTTTTTTAGTGCTGTGATGAATGTCATTGGTAGTTTGATAGCACTAGCATTGACTCTGTAAATTGCTTTGGTCAATATGGCCATTTCAACAATATTGATTCTTCCTATCCATAAGTATAGAATGTTTTTCCATTTGTTTGTGTCGTCTCTGATTTCTTTGAGCAGTGTTTTGTAATACCTTCCTGGTTAGCTGTATTCCTAGGTATTTTATTCTTTTTCTGCCAATTGTGAATGGGATTGCATTCCTGGTATATAGAAATACTAGTGATTCTTGTACATTGACTTTTGTATCCTGAAACTTTGCTGAAGTTGGTTTATCGCTGGAAGGTGCTTTTGGGCCAAGACCATGATGTTTTCTGGATACAGGATCATGTCATCGGCAAACAGGGATGGTTTGCGTTTCCTCTGTATTATATTTGGATGCCCTTTATTTCTTTATCTTGTCTGATTCAACATACTGCCAGTACTATGTTGAATAGGAGTAGTGAGAGGATATCCTTTTTGTGTGCTGGTTTTCAAGGGGAATGTTCCAGCTTTTGCCTATTCAGTATGATGCTAGCTGTAGGTATGTCATAGATGGCTTGTTATTTTGAGGTATATTTCTTTAATGCCCAGTTTATTGAGAGTTGCTAACATGAAGGGATGTTAGACTTCAGCAGAAGCCTTTTCTGCTTCTATTGAGATGATCATGTGGTTTTTGTCTTTACTTCTGTTTATATGATGAATCACATTTCTTGATGTGCATATATTGAACCAATCTGGCTTCCTGGGGATAAAGCTTACTTGACTGTGGTGGACTAGCTTTTCTGTGTGCTGCTGGATTTGATTTGCAGGTATTTTATTGAGGATTTTTGCATCAGTGTTCATCAAGGATATTTCTTTTTTTTGTTGTTTGTTTGGTATCAGGATGATGCTGGCTTCATAGAATGAGTTGGAGAGGAGTCCCTCCTCCTCAGTTTTTTTGGAACAGTTTCAGTAGGAATGGTACCAGCTCTTTGTAGAATTCTGTGAATCTATCTGGTGCTGGGTATTTTTTGGTTGGTAGGCTACTTATTACTGATTCAATTGTAGAGCTCATTGGGAATCAATTTCTTCCTGATTCAGCCTTGGGAGGGGATATGTGTCCAGAAATTTATCTGTCTCTTCTAGGTTTTCTAGTTTGTTTCACCCACTTCTAATTAAAATTTAGCAATTCCTTCTTTAATGAATGTAGGCAGCAAAACTAGTATCTGTGACTTTGTTACTCAGAAAAATTATAGATGTTTGTATCATATTGTAGTTACCATATATGTCAGAATATTTATTCTCATCACTACTTTGAAATTGTGGTAATCATTAAATACATTGCTGAATCCTTATTATTTAATGTGCTACTAAAGAAACACTTGTTACTATATCACAGCTTTGTTTTTGTCATAGTATGATAACTATATTTCAGGATAACTAGTGGCTTTAGCATCCATTAATGGTCTTGCCTAAATCAAGTTATGTTTATTATAGTGGTTGCAAAATGGTGATTAATTTTTATCTTGCTTAAATATATTGGTTGGCATTCTTCTGTAAAAACAAGCTTTCCCTTCTCCCCCTCTTATTTTTTTTCTTTAAGTACCTGTGGACTCAGATTTTAAATCGTTGTGTTAACATTCATTCTTATGATGGTGAAATCCTCCCAAATTAGGCCAATGGCAGTGCCTTTAAAGTAGTTTCTTTTACCTTTCCATATGTCTTCGTTAGTGTTTAAGCAGTGTACCTTCTTGTACAGTAAGCTCATCCAGGCTTACCATATGCTTTCTCTGCTTCAACCTTGGCATAATTTTAGTGGGAGAATTGGATTTAGAAATCAAATTCTGACTATTAGATATGCTCTTTGTTACTGTGGTGTCACGGCTTTGACATCCTTTCTTATGAAACCTCTGGTTCTAATTCATCACTGCAGGGTTTTTTCCCTCCATTGCCTCATTCTGAATTTGTATCTCCCAGCAACTTTAGTTTATTTGCCATTTGCTCAGCTGTTAAAAATTTAGGATATTTTTGCAGTTCTTTTTTTTTTGTCCTTAGAATATTACCCATCAAGATTACTGTAGTCAGAATACTATATTGAAATGTTATTGAATTATTGGTTTTCCTCCTGTGTTATTTGACATTTAACTAGATTAGTTTAACAACTTTCAGAAGTCAAAACTACAATGAAAGGTATACTCTGACATCCCATCTCATACTTAAAGCATCCACCTTGTTCCAGATCTTCTGAGGATTTATTCATTTCTGGTTTATTCTTTCTGCAAAAATAAACATATATGACAATAACAAAATCTCTTCAAATCAATTTGCAGAGATTATTCTTTTTTTTTTTCCTTAATGATGGAAGATTGAGGAAACATTCAAAAAGTAAGACCATCAAATATTTGAACAACATGATTAGCAAACTTGCCCACTTATCAACATAGATGTAAAATCCATACACACAGTCAATTCTCATTTGTAAATTCCTTGTCTGTGAATTCACCTAACTTACTTGTAACCCTACAATCAACACTTGGGGCAAAAAAATTGAGTCACTCTACACACAGACTTCCCAGCTGACGTCTAACAAGTTGAGCTATGCCATCTTGTTTCTGCTCTCTCACACAATACTCTTTTCATAGCCTATTTGGTGTTAAATAATTTTTTGTTTGTGCTTTTTGTTGATGACTTTGCTTTTAAAATAATAACTCCCACATATGGTCTTTAAAGTCTGGTGTTCCTAAACACAAGAATGCTGTGTTGTGTCTTACAAAGAAAATACATGTGTTATGTAAACTTCCTTCAGGCATGAGTTACAGTGCTGTTGGCCATGAGTTTGATGTTAGTGCACCAACAATATGTATTAAATAGAGTGCTTTTAAACAGAAACACATAAATTCAAAGTATGTTGATGAAAATCTTGTGACCAGAGACCTAACCCTGTAGTTTCCATGAGCGCCATTGTTCAGCATTCATTAATTCACCATTCATGGTCACTTTATAGAACCAAATGACAACAATTAGCCAGAATTAACTATATATACACAGAGACATATAAAGCAAATCCTTCAGATTGTGAAAAGAATAATATATCAAAACCAATTTAGGACCTTCCAAAGAATACAAGATTGATTTGACACTATACAATTTATGAATTTTTTTCTACCACATATACAGATTAGTCATATCTGCACAGATACATAGAATGCATTTGGTAAAATTCTGCATGAATTTGTGTCAAAAGTTAGCTAAGCATAAAAATGACTTCAAGAAGTCCTGGCCAGAGCAGTCAGGCAAGAGAAATAAAAGGAATTAAACAGGAACAGTCCAACTATCTCTGTTTGCAGGTGATATGATTCTATATGTAGAAAAACCCATAATCTCTGCTAAAAGCACCTAGATCTGATGAACAACTTCAGCAAAGTTTCAGGATACAAAATAAATGTACAAAAATCAGTAGCATTCCTATACATCAGCAACATTCAAGCTAAGAGGCAAATCAACAACACAATCCTATCCACAATTGCCACAAAAAGAATAAAATACCTAGGAATACAGCTAATCAGGGGGTGAAAAATCTCTGCAACAAAAATTACAAAACACTGTTCAAATCAGAGATAACACAAACAAATGGAAAACATTTCATGCTCACGGATAGGAAGAATAAATATTGTTGAAATGGCCATACTGTCAAAGCAATTTACAGATCCAGTGCTATTTCCATCAAACTACCAACTACATTCTTCACAGAATTAAGAAAAACTATTTTAAAATTCATGTGGAACCAGAAAAGAGCCCAGATCACCAGGGCAATCCTAAGCAAAAATAACAAAGATGGAGGCTTCACACATTCCTCAACTTCAAATGATACTGCAAGGCTACAGTAAACAAAACAGCATGATAGTGGTACCAAAACAGTCACATAGACCAATGGGACAAAATAGAGAACCCAGAAATAAGTTCTACGACTATCCAGTCTTCAACAAAGTTGACAAAAGCAATGTGGACAGGGTTCGCTATTCAATAAATGATGCTGAGATAACTAGCCATATGCAGAAGATTGAAACTGGACCTCTTTCTTACACCATACACAAAAATCAATTCAACATCAATTTAAAAAACTTAAAATGTAAAACTATAAAAACATTGGAAGATAACCTACAAAATACCATTCTGGACATAAAACCCGGGAAAGATTATGACAAAGATGCCAAAAATAATTGCAACAAAAACAAAAATTGACAAATGGGACCTAATTAAACTACAGAGCTTTTGTACAGCAACAGAAACTATCAACAGAATAAACAGACAGCCTACAGAATGGGAGAAAATATAACTATACATCTGACAAAGGTCCAATATCCAGCATCTATAAGGAACTTAAACAAATTTACAGGCAGAAAACAACCCCATTAAAAAGTGGGCAAGGGATATGAACAGACACTTCTCAAAAGAAGACAAACGTGTCCAGCAAGCATATGAAAAAATGTTCAACATCACTAAATGTTAGAGAAACACAAATCAAAACCACAATGAGATACCATCTCACAGGCATCAGAATGGCTATCATTAAAAAGTCAAAAAATAACAGTTGCTGGTAAGGTTGCAGAGAAAAGGGAGTGCTTATACACTGCTGGTGGGAATGTAAATAAGTTCAGCCATTGTAGAAAGCAATGTGGCAATTCCTCAAAGAACTTAAAACAGAATTACTACTTGACTCAGCAATCCCATTATTCAATATGTGTTCAAGGGACTGTAAATCATTCTACAGTAAAAACACATGCACTCATATGTTCATCACAGCACAAAATTCACAATACCAAAGACATGGAATCAACCTAAATGCCCATCAACAGTAGACTGGATAAAGAAAACGTGGTATATATACACCATGGAATACTATGCAACCATAAAAACGAATGAAATCACGTCTTTTGTAGCAACATGGAAGGAGCTGGAGGCCATTATCCTACACAGACTAATTCAGGAAAAGAAAACCACATACTGCACGTTCTCACTTGTTAGTAGGAGCTAAGTGATGAGAACACATGGACACAAAGAGTGAACAGCATACACTGGGGATTATTTAAGGGTGGAGACTGAGAAAAGGGAGAGGATAAAAAAAAACTATCCATTGGGAACTATCCTTATTACCTGGGTGACATAATAATCAGTATACCAAACTCCCTGTACACCAAAGTCCCAAGACACGTAGTTTACCTATGTAACCTGCACATGTATCCCTGGGCCTAAAAGTTTGAAAGAAAGGAACTTTAACTTTATCAAGGATAGTATATAAAACCTATACAAGTTTTTATATTTAATGATGAAATACTGGAATATTCCTTCTGAGATAGGGTTAATAGTGTCCATCCACTTGCCCACTTCTGTCTACCAACATATGGGAAGTCCTGGGCAGAGTAGTAAGGTTAAAAAAAAAAAAAAAGGATGGGTAGGTGGGTGATAGAGGACAAAACACAAATGTCATTTTTCACAGGTTAGGAACTTATGTACCTAGAGTACACAAAATAATATACAGATAAGCAATTGAGATAAAAAAATATTTAGTAAAGCTGATAGATCTAAAAAATATGTGTAGAGTAAACCACCCCTTCTTCACAGAGAATGCCAACAACCCCTATGGAGGCCTAAAACCACAGATATTACTGAATCCTATGCATACTGTGTTTTTTATACATACATACCCATGATAAAGTTTAATTTGTAAGTTAGGCACAATAAGAATAACAATAAAATAGAACAATTATAACAAAATACTGTAATAAAAATTATGTGAATGTGGTATCTCAAAGTATCTTATTGTACTTCACTTACCCTTATGATGTGAGATGATAAAATGCCTGTGTGATGAGATGAAATCAGGTGAATGACATAGGCATTGTGGCATAGCATTAAGCTACTATTGACAGTCTGACCATACATCAGAAGGAGGAGGATCATCTGCTTTCAGTAATCTAGATCATGAAGCTATACTGGTTAAATATCAGGACCATATGAAAATCCTGTTAATGACTAATGCAGAAAGCGTGGATAGTTTGGACAAAGGGATGATTTACGTCCTGGGTCTGATGGTGTGAGATTTTTACCATGCTACTCAGAATGTCACGTAATTTAAATCTTATGAATTGGTTTATTTCTGGAATTTTCTGTTGAACATTTTCAGACCATGCAGGTAATTGAAACCACAAAAGGTGGAACAGCAGATAAGGGGGGACTATTGTATCCAAAGTCAGTTGCATCTGTGTAATCAACAACAGAAAATTAAATTTAAAAAAAAAGTACAGAGTATCTATGGGGAAAAAGATAAAAGCATCAAAAACTAGGAAATACCAAGAAATGTAACTCCAACAAAAGATGTGAGGGAACTTTTTAGAGAAAATGATCAAAACTGTTGACGATTTTTATAAATAAATGGATAACTATCCATGTTCATGGATTTGAAGATTCAATATTGTAATAAGGATGTTAATTCTCCTTAAATGATCTTTAGACTTAATGCTAATACTAATAAGAGTCTTAAATGTACCACTATACAGCAGTGAGAGTGAATTATAGAGCACAGACAACTCAAAAACATCAAATGAAAGAAGCAAGTCAAAAAATGTAGTGTAAAACTAAACTATAGGCATTCAGTCATAAGTAAAAAATTAAGGGAATAGTTATCCCTAAAATAAGGATAGTGGCTACATTTTGGAAAAATGTGAAGGATGTCATCAGGGAGGGGCATGCTTTTAGGGTGCAGGCATAATGTCTTGACCTGGGTGGTAATTACATGGACACTCAGTGTGTGACTATTCTTTAAACTGTGTATATTTTATGCAAATTTAAAATTAAGGAGCTAAGCTACAAAATGTGAAATAGGCTAAGTATATTACCAAGAATTGATCAGTTATTAAGCTGATAATCTTAATCCATAAGATTAAGTTATTGGTGATTGCTCCATAATGTTGAATAAACTTGAATGGTTTAGGATACTTCATCCAGATAGAAACTTCAACTTATAAGAAGCATATATTTTTTAAGACTCTCAGATATATATTGCTACTCATTTTACTAGAATCTATCTTACAGAATTTAGCATATAGCAAATTCTGCTTTTACTATGCTTTGGAAGATCATTAGTGGAAGAAACACAAAAATTTTATTATATAACATGGTAGTAGTGAACAATGATATCTACCACTGTTTGAGCACTTACCATGTACTAGCCATGGGGTCAAGTATTAAATATATTATTAATTTGGGAAAAAAGTCTAAGGGTGACTACCACTGTTGTCCCTGTGTTACATGTTAAGCGTCAGAATCAGATTATGATCTTAGCCTTTCTGATTCCAGAACTCTTGTTCTTAACCATAGCCCAATTAAGGTTTAGAATATTTAGTAGTATGTATAGTAATTTGTATTGTTATAGATTCTCATTTTTTACTCTCACTTTATCATGAGTGTAGAATGAAGTTTTCCAGTGACTACATACCATGTGATATTGCAACAGCCTGAGTGCAAATTTGTCTTCCATTAAGCCAGACATTAGAGAATTGAAAAAATATATATTTTTTTAAAGTGGGGCATGGGGGTGCCAGGCACAGTGACTCATGCCTGCAATCTCAGCACTTTGGGAGGCTGAGGCCAGAGGATCACTTGAGCTCAGGAGTTCAAGATGAGCCTGGGCAATATAGCAAGACCTTGTCTCAATTTTTTTGTTAATAAATATATATAAAACAAGGCTGTACTTTTTTACTATCCTTTTAAGTCTAATAAATGAGTATTTTTTAAGACTTGTTCGTCTTAACTTCAAATATAGTGATTATTAATAGATACAACTCAGAAATGAAAGCCTTTTGGGGCCCTCAGTAATTTTTAAATGTGGAAAAGGGTCCTGAGACCAAAAAGTTAAAGAACCAATAATCTACATGATTTCTTATATTCTCATATTTGATTTTGTTCTTATAAAATATCTGTTTTTAGGTTGCTACAAGCCTCAGGAAAAATCAGATTACTTGATGTTGGCAGCTGCTTTAACCCATTTCTGAAGTTTGAAGAATTTCTAACTGTTGGCATAGACATTGTACCTGCTGTAGAGGTATGCATGGTTTTGTTTTCAGACTTCAATATTTTACATGTATATTTACAAAAGAAAAGCACTTTCTTTGCATCCCTAAAATAGCAAATATATTTCCTGTGTACCCATTAAGAAGAGATTTCTATTCAAACCTAAATGAATTTTGTGAAAATTTGAGCATTTAACCAATTTTGTCTTTATTTTCTTTATCATCTAAATAGCCATAGTCTAGAACTGTGTTATAGTAAAATCATTGGAATTAAGAAACTTCAGCTGGGTGCGGTGGCTGATGCCTGTAATCCCAAGCACTTTAGGAGGCTGAGGCAGGCGGATCACCTGAGGTCAGGAGTTCAAAACCAGCCTGGCCAACATGGTGAAACCCTGTCTCTACTATAAAAATACAAAAATTAGCCAGGTGTGGTGGCAGGCGCCTGTAAATACCAGCTACTTGGGAGGCTGAGGTAGGAAAATCGCTTGAACCTGGGAGTTGGAGGTTGTGGTGAGCCAAGATTGCACCACTGCATTCCAGCATGGGCAACACAGTGAGACTCCATCTCAATTCACATTACAGACTTCCCCATAGCTGTTGTGTTTGGGTTTTGCATTTTGTTGTCTTTGGTTTATTATTTCTTTTAATGCATCTCTTTCTGAAATATACAGTGTTGTAGAGCCATTATGGAATGGTAGAAAGAGACAAGGACTTTGGCGTCAGCCAGATTTTATTAAATCCAGCTTGTTTGTACTTGAGTCGATGAAACTACTTAACATTTGGCTTGGTACATCATAGGAACTTAATAAATAATAGACACTATCCTTTCCTTTGAGAATGTTCCTGTGGATCAATCATTATGACACTATCATTTTAATTCAGTGAAGCAGGATCACCTCCTTAATCAGCTTGAACTTTTTTTTTTTAAGACGAAGTTTCACTCTTGCCAGGCTCAGGTGCAGTGGCATGATAACTCACTACAACCTCTGCCTCCAGGGTTCAGGCGATTCTCCTGCCTCTGCCTCTCAAGTAGCTGGAACTACAGGCATACACCATCATGCCCAGCCGACTTTTTATTTTAGTAGAGACAGGGTTTCACCATGTTGGTCAAGCTTGTCTCAAACACCTGACCTCAGGTGATCCACCTGCCTCGGCCTCCCAAAGTGCTGGGATTGCCGGCATGAGCCATCGCACTGGCCACCTTGAACTTTCTTTTACCTTAATCATGTGATGCCAAGAGTTTGTGTTAAAGGCGTTTTTTAAAGGTAGATGAATTATTTATATCAGAACAAGTTAGATTTTTTCCAGAATAACATAAATTCATTATGTTTACAATTTTACTATTGTTAGACCTCCAGACACAAAAATTTTTACAAAATGCATTTAAATGTTTACAAAATTTAATGTTATTTTTAAAGTGTGGATTAGAGTATAAACTCCTTGGGTTAGGGATTTTTTTTCCTCTACTGCTGTATTCCCAGAACCTAGAAAAGTGCCTAATATATTTAATACTTTTTTAAATAAAAGAATAGAATCATACTTCCAACCTAGGTTTGAACCTTTCCATCACCATTTTCTAGTCTCTGATCCTCAGTTTTCTCATCTGTATAATGGAATTAGTAGTGGACCACATTTTATACGATGTTGTAAAGCACCAAGCATAGTACCACTTAATAGTGCCTGCTAAATAAATGTTTGTGGCTGGGCACGGTGGCTCATGCCTATAATCCCAGCACTTTGGGAGGCCGAGGCGGGTGGATCATGAGATCAAGAGATAAGACCATCCTGGTCAACAAGGTGAAACCCCGTCCCTACTAAAAATACAAAAATTAGCTGGGCATGGTGGCGTGCACCTGTAGTCCCAGCTACTCGGGAGGCTGAGGCACGAGAATTGTTTGAACCCAGGAGGCAGAGGTTGTGGTGAGCCGAGATCGCGCCATTGCACTCCAGCCTGGATAACAAGAGTGAAACTCCATCTCAAAAAAAAAAAAAAAAGTTTGTTGCTATTGAAAAAGTTCCTGCATGAAGATTCAGCTTTCATATGAGACATTTCTTTAATTATGTATCATTTTGATGAGCATGACTAAATAGATTAAATCTATATGAGTAACACTAAGGAAAAACCAAGTCCTAAAACCATTACTGTTATTTCTACTTCTGTTTTCTCTGTGCTAAAATCACTTTCTTAGCTTACCACTGCAGAGAATTTTTGTGCCATCAGGAACTACAGTTTTAAAGCCCAAGTGGCTTCATGCATGGATTCTCTTCCCTTCCTTCCTCAAGACACACATGAGAGATGTTCTTCAGGGATTGCTGAGACATCATGACCATTTGATTTGATCCTTAAGCTTAATATTAAATCTATTTATGAATAGGGCTATAAACTTTGAATTGTATAGTCACTAGGGAAGACAAAAGAACTGCTAGTAACTTAAGTAGTAGAATCAGAGTTTCACAATTCAGAATTCTATAACTAATTTTAACTAACTTTAAAACAGAGTAAAGGGACTAACTCTTCCAGCCAAGATGGGATAACATAGACTAAATTTATCCTCTTCCCCCAATGGAAGCAACAAAAAGAGTGGACTGAATATTCGAAATAATTTTGATACTGCACATCAGATAATGAAGGACAGTGAGTTCTGAGAGATGGAAAACAAATTAGATGAGCCCTATAATTACTCTAGGATATTGCCTTGAGAGTTTCCAGGATGTAGCACAGAGAAAAACCCAAGCAGAGTCTAGGTGTTTCCGTGAGTTGTGAAGATGGCATTGAGAGTCCTAGGAGACCAAGGCAGCTAGAATTTCTAGAATAGCCTACTGAAAATAAGTAAACCATAGAGGGAAAACTCCAGAGGCCTGCAAAAGGTCTGCTTTGAATACTCAGCTGAGTATAGATAAGCATACATGTATATAAGAAAACTACATGAGACTCAAGAAGGTACTGTCTGAAAGGATTAGAAGTTATAGTGGCCAGCACTAACACAGGGAAGTGTTAATATTGTACCTGTTCCCACCAGCCATACTGGAACATTCAAGATTCACAAACATTGAATAGAGTACACAGAGAAGGGTCTTACCTCAATAATGGAGAATAATTTGCCTTAGATAAACACTGCTCTAATCCCACACAACAGATCTTAAAAGCAAGACCCAAAAAGTTCAAATTGTCTCCAGGTATCTTAACTACATCCCAGAATACAGTTCAGGAATATTTATAGCAATCCACAGCTATTGTACCCACCAAGGTGAAATTCACCATGTCTGACATCCAGAAAAAATTACAGCCATGCAAAGCAGTAAGAAAATAGGACCCATAGTGAGGAGATAAATCAGCTAACAACGACCAACCCTGAACTGACATAGAAACAAGGACGTTAAAATAGAGATAATACCAGTTCAGGAAAATTCCTTGAGCTAAACATTTACAGTTTATGCTCTTTCCTATATGTGTTATGCTTCAATATGGTTTTATTTTATTAAAACATATCAAAACTGTATAAAAAGCTAAGTAGAACCAGGAAGGTATCTTAAAATACCCAGATCTATCGCCTAGAGACAGATACTACAGTGTGTAATGTGAAAATACATACCAGATAGGATTACTGCATATTAGATGTTGTAGAAGGAAAGGTAAATTGAAGTTACAACAATAGCAACTATCCAAAATGAAACAAAAAATTTTTAAAATAGAAGAGCATCAGTGATACAAATCTAAGCAGCTAAATATAAGCATAATTAGAATCTCCCAGTGGGAGATTTGAAAAATTAATGGCCAATAACTTTCCAATTTGATGAAAGCTATTTACTCACAAATTCAGAGAAGCCCAACAAATCCCAAATGAAAGAAACATGAAGAAAATTACACCAAGGAATATCATAATCAAACTTCTAAAACTAGTGATAAAGTCTTAAAAGCTTAGAGTACTGAGAGAAAAAAGTCACGTAGAATTTTATACCCAGCCAAAATATCTTTCAAAATGAGATTCTCCTCAGATATATGAAAGCTGAAATACTTCAATATTTATTAGCAACTTGTATCATAAGAAATGTCAAGGAGGACGTGCTTTAGTCAGGTAGAAATATGGGTCTACACAAAGGAATGAAGAATACTAGCAGTGATAACTATACAAATAAAAATAAGATTTTCTCTTGTTTAAACTCTTTAAAGATAATTTACTATTGTTTTGGGTTGAATTCTGTCACCCTAAAACAGATATGTTGTAGTTCTAACTCTAAAGATGTGACTTTATTTGAAGATAGCTTTACAAAAGTAATCAGGGGTGATTAGAGTGACCCCTAGTTGAATATGATTCTGGTATCCTTACAAAAAGGAGAAATCTGAACTCAGAAACAAGCACACAGGGAGAGCTTCACATGAAGATGAACACAGAGATCGGGGAGATGCATCTACAAACCAAAGAACACCGAAGATTGCCAGTAAACCACTAGAGACAAGGCAAGAGGCATTGATTAGATTTTCCTTCACAGCCTTCAGAAAGAAGAAACCTTCCCAAAATCTTGATCTCAGATTTCTGAGCCTCCAGAACTATGAGAAAATAAATTTCTATTGTTTAAACCACCCAGTTCATGGTACTTTGTTACAACAGCACTAGCGAACTAAAACAACTTAAGCAAAAATAATGATATAGAGAAGGATTTTTAATATAAATAAAATGAGAATTTAAGACAATAGTAGCATAAAGGGTGGGATGAGAGAATCAGAAATACACTTGGCCCTCCATGTGCTTGGATTCCACATCTGTAGATGCAGTCAACCACAGATCAAAAATATTTGAGGCAGGGCATGGTGGCTTAAACCTGTAATCCCAGCACTTTGGGAGGCCAATGCAGAAGGATTACTTGAGCCCAGGAGCTTAAGACCAGCCTATGCAACACAGCAAGACCCTATCTCTACAAAAAATAAAAAAGCCAGGCATGGTGCACTTGTATTCCCAGCTACTCAGGAGACAGATGGGAGGATTGCTTGAGCCCTGGAGGTTGAGGCTGCTGTGATCCAAGATTGTGCCACTGCACTCCACCCTGAACAATAAAGACCCTGTCTCAATAAATAAATAAAAATAACAATATAACAACAAAAACAATACAGTGTAACAACTATTTACAGAGCATTACATTAGGTATTATAAGTAATCTACAGATGACTTAAAATATATGGGAGGATATGCATAGGGTATATGCAGATCCACCATTTTATATAAGGGACTTGAACATCTGTGGATTTTGTTATGTTCAGTGGTTCCTGGAACCAGTCCACTGTGCTATTAGTACTTTGAGGTTCTTATACATTAAGTGGTATAATACCACTTGAAGGTAGACTGATAAGCTAAAGCAACTGCTAAAATAAAAGAGTTAATAAGCCAACAAGACTGATAAAATCATAAAAAAATCAGTTAATTCAAAAGATGACAGGAGGAAGGGAACAACAATCAAGTGGGACAAGTAGAAAATAAATAGCGAGATTATAGATTTAAAACCTAAGCATGTCAGTAAACACATTAAATATCAATGGCCTAAATACCCCAATTAAAAGGCAGAAACTGGCAGATTGGGGGCAAAAAAAGCCAAGACACAAATATGTTGCCCATAAGAAAGGTACTTCAATTATTAAGACACAGAGTTGAAAGCAAGAAGATAAAAGAAAGCTGGCATGGCTACATTGACATTAGACGAAAGTATTTTTCAGAGCAAAGAATATGATCAGGGATAAAAATAGCCATTCCATAATAATGAAAGGGTCAGTTCATCAAGAGTACATAACCCTAAACCACACTTGGTCTATGTACCTAATAACAGAGCTCCCAAATATGTAAACCAAAAATTGATAAACTGTCAAGGAAATATAAACATCGAAATTGTAGTGATTTCAGTACCCTTCTTAATAATTCCTAGAACAGGTACACTGAACACCTGGCGAAGAACTCACAATGGAAATTAGAACTTTTTGAAATAAAAATACAGGATATCAAAATACATAGATACCACTAAAGTTACAAAAGTAGTTACTTAGGGGGAAATTATAGCACTAAACACCTTTATTAGATAATAATGTCAAAGCAGTGACATCAACATTTCAACTAGAAAAAAAAAGAGTACATTAAATCTGAAGAAAGAGAAAGAAAATAAGATCAGAGCAGAAATCAAATGAAATAGAAAACTTTCTGAAAAACAATAGGGAAAATTAATGAAGGCAAAAGCTGGTTGAGTAGTTCAATAAAATTGATAAACTCTAGCCTACTGATAGAAGTAAAGAGAAAAAGGTAAAATCATGACAAGTTTTACCAACATTAAAAGGATAAGAAAATACGAACAACTTTATACCAATCAATTACACAATTTAAATGGAATAATTCCTAGAAAGACACATAACCACCAAGCTTATTCATGAAGAAATAGATAAGATGAATGGCCCTAAATCTATTAAATTATGAATTGGCAGTTTAAAACTTTCCCACAAACAAAATTCCAGGCACTAATATCTGTATGTTAAAATTTACCAAATAGTTAAGGAAGAAATAATACCAATTATACGTATTCTCTTCCATAAAATTGAAATGGATGGAATACTTCCCAACTCATTCTATGAGGCCATTACTCTTATCAAAATCAGACAAAGATGTTACAAAAACAAAACTATACACCCATATCCTTTATGAATATAGCTACATATGTTCTATACAAAACGTTAGCAAATTAAATCCAACAAGGTCTTTTAAAAGGATAATGTATAATGACCAAGTTTGGTTAGCCTCAGGAATGCAAGATTGATCTAATGGTCAAAAACAATATTTATCATGTTAACTCATTAAAAAGGAAAAGTTATTTGATCATTTCAGTAGGCACAGAAAAAGCATTTGACAAAGCTTTGACAAAATTCAACATCCAGACTTTCCCGATTAAAAAAACCTCAGAATTGTAAGGGCATTTCCTAAACATGACAAATGATATCTGAAAAATCTCCAGCTAACATCTTCCTTAATGGTGAAAGAAAAATGCTTTTCTCACAAGAACACGATAAGGATGTCTATTCTTACCACTTGTATTTAGCATTTGTACTAGAGGTTCTAGCAATTCAATAAAGCAAGAAAAAGCAATAAACATCATCCAGATTGGAAAGAAGTAAAACTGTATTCACAGGTGTCATTGTGATTGTTCTGTGTAATATTCAAAGATGCTTTTAGAACAAGTGAGTTTAGCAAGGTTGCAAGACACAAGATCAATATACAGAAATGTGTTTTATATACTAGCAGCAACCAATCAGAAATTTAAATTAAAAACTACCATTTACCCTAGCATCAAAAATATGAAATATTTTATATGTAAACATACATTTATACGAAATATGTAGCTCATAAATCTGACAAAAGTAGAAAAATCCACATGCTGAAAACTACAAATTGGGAGGAGTTAAAGATGACAGGCTGGGTACAGTGGCTCACACCTGTAACCCCAGCATTTTGGGAGGCCTAGGCAAGTGAATTGCTTGAGTTGAGCCCAAAAGTTCAAGACCATGCTGGGCAGTGTGGCAAAAACCCATCTCTACAAAACAAAACAAACAAACAAACAAACAAACAAACAAAAACTAGCCAGGTGTGGGGGCACTCACTCGCCTGTGGTCCCAGCTACTCAGGAGCCTGGTGGGAAGATTGCTTGAGCCCACAGGGCGAAGGTTGCAGTGAACTGATCACACCACTGCACTCCAGCCTAGGTAATAGAATAAGACCCTGTCTGTATAGAATCAGTGCAGTCCTGACTGTGGACTTTTTTATAGAATTTGAAAAACTTATTCTAAAATTTGTGTGGAAATTCAAAGGACCTAGAATAATACCTAAAAACAACTTTGAAAAAGGGCAGTGTTGGAGAGTAACACTACCTGATTTCAAAATTAGTATAAAGCTACAGTGGAAATTCAAAGGACCTAGAATAATACCTAAAAACAACTTTGAAAAAGGGCAGTGTTGGAGAGTAACACTACCTGATTTCAAAATTAGTATAAAGCTACAGTATTAAAGACAATGTGGTATTGATATTCAAGAACATCAGTGAAATGTAAAGATGGTTCACAAATAGGCCCAAACTTAGATACCTGATTTTTGCCCAAGATGGAAAGCATTGTCTTTTCCACAATGGTGTGGGCTTTTCCACAACATCTTTTCCACAAAGGTATATCCATATACAAAAGAAGAAACTTCAGACCATAGCACATTCCATATAAAAAAAAAAAAACTCAAAATCTATCATAGACCTAAATGAACAAACATAAACAATAAAACTGCTAAAGGAAAACATTGAAAAAAATCTTTATGACCTTGGGATAAGAAAGGACTTCTTAAACATGACTTTGAAAGCAACATCTAAGAAAGAACAAATTGATAAATTGGTCTTCATCAAAATCAAAAACTGCAGCTCTGCTAATGACACTGTTAAAAGAATGAAAAGATAAGCCACGTGATACTGAGAAAATATTTTCAAGTCATATCTCACAAAGGACTTGTATCAAGAATATATAAAGAACTCTCTGGCTCATGCCTGTAATCCCACCACTTTGGGAGGCTGAGGCGGGTGGATCACAAGGTCAAGAGATCGAGACCATCCTGACCAACATGCTGAAACCCTGTCTCTACTAAAAATACAAAAATTAGCTGGGTGTGGTGGTATTTGCCTGTACTCCCAGCTACTCGGGAGTCTGAGGCAGGAGAATCGTTTGAATCCAGGAGACAGAGGTTGCAGTGAACCGAGATCACACCACAGCACTCCAGCCTGGCAGCAGAGTAAGACTCTGTCATTAAAGTTAAAGCAACCTGACAGAGCAAGACTCTATTGTTAAGTTAAAGCAACCCAATTATTTTTAAATGGGCAAAATATTTGAAGAGATACTTTAACATAGAAGATATCTGGATGGCAGATAAGTCCAGGAAATGATGATAAACATCACACTAACTCATTGGGAAATGTAGACGATAAAACCACAATACCACTACACACCTAATACAGTTACTAAAATGAAATAGATTAGCTACACCAAGGATAAGCATTTGGAGGAACCGGAACTTCACATACTTGGAACATGAAACTACATAACCACTTTTGAAAGCAGTTGGGAGTTATTTAAAAATTAAACGTACACCACCTACTGTATGATCCAGCCATCCAAGATATTTCCCCACAACAAAAGAATGTTGATTCAAACACTTGAATAGGAATATTCAAAGCAGCTTAAATTGTAATAACCAAAAACTAGAAACAACCCAGATAACCATAAACTGATATATATGGATGAAACAAGTATGGTACATCCTTGATACAATGGGATGCCATTCCGCAATTTTAAAAGGAATAAACTATAATACCTGCAAGAAAAATCACAAAATGATTACTTAGTAAAATTCTAGGAAATACAAACTAGTCTATAGTGATAGAAATAACATCAATGGTTGCCCGCTGGCAGGGGAAGAGAAGGGAGTGACTACAAAGGGGCATAAGGAAAATTATGGGGTGTTGGATCTGTTCATTAACTCGACCATGCCAGTGGTTTCATGAGTGTAAAAATATGTCAGAACTTACCACATTTATGCTTTTGTGTCACTTATACATCACTAAAGCTGTCTTAAAGGAAAAAGGGAAGGCTGGGCCTGGTGGCTCACGCCTGTAATCCCAACACTTTGGGAGGCCGTGGCGGGTGGATCATGAGGTCAGGAGTTCAAGACCAGTCTGACCAAGATGGTGAAACCCCGTCTCTACTAAAAATACAAAAATTAGCTGGGTGTGGTAGCAGGCGTCTGTAATCCCAGCTACTCAGGAGGCTGAGGCAGAGAATTGCTTGAACCCAGGAGGCAGAGATTGCCGTGAGCCAAGATCAGGCCACAGCACTCCAGCCTGGGCGACAGAGCAAGACTCCCGTCTCAAAAAAAAAAAAAAAAAAGTGGGGAGAGGAGAAGAAAAACATCTTTTTCTGGTAATAGAACGTTACTTTTCCTAATAGACAGTCCAGATGACTATGTGGCCAGGTTTTATATACACTAACAAGAACAAGGGATTAACGTTTTAGGTCATATCTTTATTAATAACTATTGATATATGACAGAGTAATTTTTATCTAATTTTAAAATTGCTTTCTTATTCTGGCTTATTTCCATAGTTTTAAGATGTAAATTATGTAATGTTGTTTATTCCTTTAGTTGTATTTTTTTCCATGGTCATTTGTCTAAATAAATTTAGTTTGTTCCAAACCAGGGATTAACTTTTTAATAGAATAAAAGTAATGTTGAGGGTTACTTTTTAAATGGTTAAAGTTAGTGGTTTCAAAGACCTTAAGTTTTGGAATCATTCTGCTTGTACAAATTTTATAATGCCTCCTTCATTATCCTCTTTAATTTATTTGATTCATCTTCATTTCATGGTATTTCTTGTTAGGATTTTTATATTAGCTTGTTTTTGGTAACTATAAATGATAAAGTAAATGTAAATATGACTAAGCTTAGCAATAAGTCATTCCTGTAAACTTCTACCCAAATTAAAATTTGTTTAAGTCCTAACCCAAAATAGACACTTATTTTTCATTTTAAATTGTTAGGCAAATTTTTAAATGATTAGTAACAAGTCTCTAGACTTAATTACTCTGAGGTTTTTGTGAGTAAAAGTTGTGATTGAATAAATCTGTTCGTTTAATGATTTAAAAGGAAAAATGTTTAATCAATGCTGGAATTACTATGATATGTGAAATACTTCGCTGAAAATTCTATGTATTAAAGTGGAAATAATCTTGAAATTCTTAATATGCCTTGTTTTCTGTTTCTGCAGAGTGTCTATAAATGTGACTTCCTGAACTTACAGCTTCAGCAACCACTCCAGCTTGCACAGGATGCTATAGATGCTTTTTTGAAGCAGCTGAAAAACCCTATTGATTCTCTTCCTGGAGAACTTTTCCATGTGGTTGTTTTCTCTCTCCTTCTTTCTTATTTTCCATCTCCTTACCAGCGATGGATTTGCTGCAAGAAAGCCCATGAACTCTTAGTGTTAAATGGTTTATTACTTATCATCACACCTGATTCCTCCCATCAGAACCGTCATGCTATGATGATGAAAAGCTGGAAGATTGCTATAGAGTCCCTGGGCTTTAAACGCTTCAAGTACTCAAAATTTTCACATATGCATCTGATGGCATTTAGGAAAATCTCTCTAAAAACCACAAGTGACTTGGTTAGTAGGAACTACCCAGGAATGTTATATATTCCTCAAGATTTCAACAGTATAGAAGATGAGGAATATTCTAACCCTTCCTGCTATGTTCGATCAGATATAGAAGATGAACAACTAGCATATGGTTTCACAGAACTCCCTGATGCTCCGTATGACTCAGATTCTGGAGAAAGTCAAGCCAGCTCTATTCCTTTCTATGAGCTAGAGGACCCCATATTACTTTTAAGTTAATGTAGAAGCAAAAGGCCCTTTCAGTCCAGGCTTCTAAACTAATTGCTTATACCAATTGGAAATACTAATATGAACTCATTACTTAAAATCTGGTTTGCATAAAAGAAATGCAAAGGTTTACAGAGTTTGCTATTTTTTTCTACTTCTCAATTTTAAAATTTATTCTTATATAGAAAGCTTAAAGTTTCATGCAAAGTGACTCATGTCATAGCAGAAACTACTGTTACTTTAGCATTTAGCACTATCATAGAAAGGTACCTTTTTCTCTTTAGTGCTATTGTGAAAAATGAAGCATAATTTGCTATATGTTTTCCTTTTCAACTTTTCAATGTTAACTATAAACCCTTGAATGGGAAACTTTAAGATGTAGAAAGCTGTAGATTGCACTTTGATGACTCACAAGTTAAATGTGATACAGAAATAGACTGGTTAGTTGTTCTGTGATGCTCTTATCTTTTTCTTTTTTTCTAACTAAATTGTGATGTTACAGAAAGCCATTTTATGTTCCTTTTTTGTCTGATGATCCAATATTTCCTGAACTTTTTGTAATTGGTGATGATTCTTTTTCTTTCTTCCATTAAAACCTCATTTGACAGCATCGGACATTGGGGGAGAGATTTCCCCCAAAGTATGTATTCTAATTTCCTTAGTCCTATCCAGTAAACACCATTGCCAAAGTAGTATTTTCAAAACTTTGTGATTTGGGCCTTGGTGTGAAGTATATTTATCTGAGTGTTCACTTTTAGTTTTCTTAAGCTTAGGTTTCATTTACAAAATTTTTTATTTAAGCAAGGAACGATATAATACTCAATAATGACCTAAAACACCTTTTTGAAAGGGTTTGCACTTGAAAGAGAGTTTGTTCTGTCGAAGCCAACTTTAATAGGGTCCTCACCTTTCCATTAAGGAGGTACTGCACTACAAGTTTCAAACTATATGGAAAAACTTAAAATTAGCCCTTTGTTGGTGATCTCATAAAATGGTTTTGCCCTTTTGGAATCTTAATTTCTATCTAAACTGTCAGAAAATTTTCTTTGAATATATCAATTAGTTGGCTGTGGGAATCTTCCCTTTCCACATTAATAAATGCCTTTCTGTGTTTCTGAATCAGAAGCAAATTATTAGGGAAAAAGATATGTCCAAACAAGACAAGATTAGTTTAAACATTGAAGACCATTTAGTCCACATTGTCTTGTCAGCCAGCAATTGTCATGTAAACTATCATTTTTAAGAGTGCCACTGTGTGGATTTTGTTTTCAAGTGGTTATTACATTAAAATTACCTCATACTGAGGTTTTTGCACTGAAATATCACAGTTTCAGATTTCATGGTTAATGTGTGTATGTTTGTGTGTATGTTTTTAAAGGAAACTTGCATTTTCAATAGTTGATCCTAAATTTCATAAACTGCACTTCTTTACTCTGGTAAAACTGATGTTTTTGTGCTTATCGTGAATTGCCGTAGTTACCTTTGAATGTCAAACTTTATTTAGAAATATAAAACTTTTATCCTTTATGATATAAATGGTTGAGTGTGTGTACTCAGTATTTCAAATTAAATTTCACATGCTAAATTAATGAAAGTAACAAGATTGTAATTTTTTAAAGTCAGTTAATTAAACGCAATAAATATTGGTTACTCAAATATGCCAGAAGTAACTTGAAATTTTTCATTTACTTTCAATAGCATAAGATTCCTTAATATTTAGGATTGACCGTTCTTTCCAGTTAAGCACTACAGGATTATGTCTTGTAGCTTCCCCAAGAGAAGGGAGGGAGAAAAAACAAAAAGCACTGTGTTGAGGATAATACAGAACTATTATTTTGGTAGTACCTTTTTTTACCATACTGTTTGCCTTTTGATTTGGGTAAATATGATCTTAAGAGCAAAGAAAATAATAAACCAAATGAAAATGCTTTGAAAGTAAATGAAAACAGCGCTTTTGAAAGGCTGGTGTGATATGACCTTGGAGCCAGCCTTTGTGTTAACAGCTAAAATGTTGGTGCTATAAATTCTGATTGTTTACAGATGTTGATTCTGCTTATGCTCCAAAGTGTGCATGATGTATTTTAAGTAGTACTCTGACAAAGTCTCTTTATAAAACCTGCTACCACTTAGTATAAATTTGTTTGAATTTATATCATTTGTTACTGTAAATCCAGCTTATTCAAATTAGGTTGGCACAGATTTAAACTGATACACATTCCACCAAAGCCAATTGAGTGTTTAAGTATTGAAGTTTAAGCAGTCATTGCAACTTGGTGCCAGATCATGTATGTAATGACAAGAGAAGTTAATAGGGCCTTCTAATACTGTATGGTTACTGTTAAGAATTATTTCATTTGGATATAAAGAAGTTATGAGGCCTCCTGTCACATTCACAACAGGTTCTCCAAAATAATTTTGTTGTTTCAAAAACAAATGGTAATCATTTGGTTGGATTCTTCAGGATCATGACTAGATCATGTGGTTTTTACCTTAGTTGCCAAGTGGTGGGAGGTAGCATACCTGAAAATGTACGTGTTTGTTGTATTTTTTCACATTTTGTGAACAAAGCACATTTATTAAAAATTTTAAATTTTCTAGTATTCTTTGTCTGTTACTTGTAAACTGAAAGTTCTGTGGTCTTTGATTTATCTCACTAAGTGATTTCAGCATTGGGAAGCAATTTAGAACTTGAGTGACTTGTACAATTTTCCAACAGGATTTCATTTTTGTCAAATCCCTTAGTGTCATAAATTTATTCACTGAGATCCAGAGAACTCAGATGACTTCTCATTGTCATATATTGTCCTGTTTATGGCAGAAGCAGGGTAACAGCATAAATTCTAGTTCATCGTATGTAAACCATATCATATTCTTCTCTTTGAAAGTAAATTACATAACAGATAATTTATCAGTTCTTTCAGGACAGCAGACGTCTTTCTCATAATATGAAGGGGTTTTGTTTTGTTCATTATACAAATATTTGAATTCTCCCATGTGCTATATGCTGAGGAAGCAGCGAGGATTGGAGTGATCACAGTCTCCTGCTCTCGTGGAGCTTATGATCTAAGCAAGAGTAAAGATAAGCATGCTCCATCTACTTAGTATCCATATCCAAGAATGATTACCTGCCAATCCTACAGTTTTGCCCCTGCTTAAAATCCTTAATTCACAGAAGTAGGACAGGAAATAAGGAAAGCTTTAAACACAAAACTAGCAAATTGTACATTGTGGATAAGAGAGATGTATTGTTCATTCCTCTAGAAAAGTGTAACTTAAATGTAAATTCTGATGTAAAAGCAGAAAAAAAAAATGGATTCAAGCTTTTTGCTCCATTTTCCCACACCTTCTGAGCACCATGCAGCAATGCTATTCCTCCGCAAGAGTTCACACACTAGGTCAGCAGAAATGTAAATCAAAGATTTGGTTCCTTCTTGGTTTTGTAAATTGCTTGTTAGATGATAACAAAGGTGAAAAACAAATTTTGTTACTAAAACCCGTAAGACAAACATTTACTATAAGGAATGTTTGTATTATAATAACTAGTCTTCCAAAAAAACTGAATTACGATAACCATTACAGTATGATAGTTCATGTTAAAGTCATATCCATGAGCCACTGTGAATGCAAAGCTCCTAAGCATATTAGTGGTGGTATATATATATATATATATATATATATATACACATATACACACACACACACACACACACACACTACAAAACCCAATGAACAAGCAAGCTACAATAGCTAACAATTTCATTACTTTTAAAGATCTCTAAATACATAAAAGGAGATATGCTGGTTTTTCTAAACTCTTATTTTTCTCTTGTCAGAGAAATGCAAATCTCAACAATTGGAAAGCCTTTTAAATTTACCTTAAACTTGGTTTGTATGCTTTTTTCTAAATTTGTTTCACAATCTCAGTAGGTTTTTTTGGCCAGATGTGGTCGCTCACACCTATAATCCCACCACTTTGGCAGGCCAAGGTAGGTGGATCAAAAGTTCGAGACCAGCCTGGCCAACATAGTGAAACTTCATCTCTACTAAAAATACAGAAATTAGCCAGGCATGGTGGCAGGTGCCTGTAATCCCAGCTACTCAGGAGGCTGAGGCACAAGAATCACTTGAACCTGGGAGGCAGAGGTTACAGAGAGCTTAGATCATGCCACTGCATTCCAGCCTGGGCAACAGAGACTCAGTCTCAAAAACAGAAAAAAACTCAGTAGTCTGAAAAATTAGTATGCATATATTTTTTAAAATGAGAATCTTGTTCCATAATGGCACTATTGAGTAGTAACTTTTGGTAAGTATAAGTTAAGCAGTTCAATGCATTTTGAATTTTATTTTAACCATAAACTTTTCTAAGTTATTCGAAAGGTATTCTGCTTTTTGTGATCATATAAAACACCTATTGGTCAATGCTTGTTTTTAGTAATCAAAACTGATAGCTGAAACTCTTGCATCATAAAATTTTAAGTTTGGGCCTATCAGTAGTATCAAAGACAGTACTTCTATGTTTGTTAAGTTAAAACTACAAAAAATTAGGCCATAGACATTGACGGCAGAATTGTTCTTTGAATTTGTCATTAATAATTTGAAAACCATAAAACAAATATATTGTTGGATTGGAATGCCCATGTAAACCATAAAAATGGTAGGGAGCATTACCCTCCCAAAAATAAAACATCAGTAGTAGTTTCTAGATCCTGCCCTGTTTGCAACTCTTTAGGGAGAAAAGCCAAGAAAATATACATGCATCCTTTTATTGCATATATGTCATACAACCAAGTAAATTACTCAGTAGTGTCCTGATGACATTATTTCTTCTCTACACTTTGAACCAAGGGGAGGGGTTGCGGGAATCAGCTACTAAGAAGAACATGATTTGTGGTCACAGAGATACTCTATGTGAAGTTATAATAGAATCCACATTTAAGTTGTTTACATTTACATTCATCCCTAGACCTACAAACCCTTTTTACAGTTAGCTAATGCCACTCTGGCTATGCCCATTGTCTTCTACAGGAAAAAGAATGTGAACATGACCATGGCCAGTATTAAATTCCTTCTCCCTAAACTCCTGTTCTATAATGCATTTCTGGATAAGAGCTTTTGCATTGACAGGCTAAACATGAAAGAATGACGAAGTCAGGGAAAAAAAATGGTTTCCAAATTGCCACGGATATTTTCAATAGGAATCCAAGAGATAACGTGTTTCCTAAAACTAGGCATTGATGAAACATTCCTTGGGAATAAAGTAAATGGGCGATTACCGGAAAGAGGAAAAATCCTTGGGATTGTCTGCAAGAATAAAAATGCTTAATACAGACAGGGAGCCCTTAGAGCTTAACTAACTGTATAAGGAGCTTTATATTCTCCGGCCCCACTGAGTCATTAGCACAGATTAAAGTACTGGTGTACACTGTGATGGAAGTAGAACAGGGACCTGGGAATTTGGAAGTAAGAAGATATATTTTCATAGGAACCTGGGAATTTGGAAGTAAGAAAACATATTTTGATAGGAAAGTGGAATGGTCTGGAGCTTGTAACCAGAAAAGGTGGAGGTCGGGTGGAGGGAAGGGCAGCAGGGAGGACCCTGTGGACTTAGGGAATGGTGTCAATTGGAATGAAGAGATACAGAATGGGAGTCAGGATGTCACAAACCATCCCTTTTGTCTTACAGTTAAACTAAACTGAACTGCTAACATTAATTCTATAACTGAGAAAGTTCCAACGAATTATTTATAATAAAATGAAGAACAGGCTGGGTGTGGTAGCTCACACCTGTGATCCCAGCACTTCGAGAGGTCAAGGTAGGTGGATCACTTGAGCCCAGGAGTTTGAGACTGGCCTGGCAATATAGTGAGACCCCATCTCTACAAAAAAATTGTAAAAGTAAGCCAGGTACAGTGACACACAGAAGTAGTCCTAGCTACTCAGGAGGCTGAGGCACAAGGATCATTTGACCCTGAAAGGCGGAGGTTGCAATGAGCCAAGATTGGGCCACTGCACTACAGCTTGGGCAACAGACAAAGAGCTTGTCTGAGAAAAAAGACAAACATTTTCCTCCCTAAAATTTTTCAGATGAAAAGCAGCAACATTTTAACATCATGCTGCAGAAGATAACATTATAAGTCAATATAGATTAATAGTAATACTACTGTGGGATACTATGTAATACACATTCCGTACAGAATGTGAAGCATAAAATTCAAAAGCAAGCAAGCCCAAATTTTGTGGCAAATCACTTCGTGTAGAGTATTACCTAGGACATTATGTACTTGGAGTTGTTCTGGGTAATAATGAATTCTCACTGATCTAGTAGGCCTTGTGATTCTCTTTTTATAACTATGATGACTGTTCATGGGATATCTAACTCAAGTTAGAGGTCATTTGTGGCGATGATAACATAGTTAACTAGTCTACAGCATTCAATCAATATTCATTGACTAATTGAGAATTATCGTGTGGATTAGGAACTATAAGGAGCAGATGTCTGCTCTGTTCTTCAGGGGCTGACAATGGGAACTTAAATACATTAGCATTAATACAAAGCAACAAATAAAAACTGAAACATTACAGAAAACATTATTGCACTGCAGCATCTCGTGGTACATAGCAATGAAACCTGTTGACTTGTTTGTTGACACACTCTTTATAACCCATCTAGAGGCAATTTATTTTAATATAGGTATCCCTTATTAGAGGGGCCGGGTAAATGATGTGGCCCCTCCCTACCTCTCCAATCCAGCTTCCCACCATTCTCTCTTCACCTTCTGTGTTAGAGTCCTAGGGGGAAACACACACACACACACACACACGAATCATGTGCCCACCTTTGCACAAGCTTGTCCCTCTGCCTAGAATTTCTTCCTCCTATATTTGATTTCCATGGCTAGTTCATTTTTGTTATCCAAATCTCTGCTTCTAAACGCCACAACTCTGGGACACCTTCCTAGTTCACATAATCAAATATAGTCTCTTCACAGCACCATAAAGTCTCTGCATCTCTCTAATTATCTGAAGTTTATCTATGACCATGTTTGTTTATATATATGGGCAAAGCCCTTTTCTAGCCTGTGTCTTCGGCCTAAATATCTTGCATAAAGAAGGTGATTGATACATTTCCAAATGCAACTGTGATAATACAGGACCACTGCTGATGTTTAGTATGTGAATTTTTGGGGGTGGTCTGGTCCTGTTTATATTAATTAGTTTATTAATTAATGTGTTCTCATAATTAAGATATAGCTCAATTTATACTTCAGGAAAGTCTCAATTAGTTTGTATAAAGTGAAGCTTAGATCAATACTAAGTAACCTGGAGCCATATAATTCTTATTCTGCCTATTCCCACCCATTAAAATGAATTGTATCTAAACCTAAAATCCTTTCTTACCATGTCCATCAGTACTTTCTCTCCAATGGCCAACTCCCTCTCCTTGCTAGTAAAAGAATTTAAGTTTGTAAACCATTATTACATCTTTAAAAGGAATATCTACCTAAATGATCTCTTCAACTCCACAAGAGAAGTGGTGATCCAGCAGTTTCTTTATTTGTGTAAAGGATATATGATTTGTACTACTTTCCACTGGCTTTTGTATCCAGAAAGATTTCCATCACTAACCCTATGAAAACTTGCTGGGGCAAAGTTCTTCTCAGGACCTGTTTGATAATCCACAAAATTCACTTTGCAAGGTTATCGATAGGTTTAAAAACAATGTCTATAAAGCAGATGACAATCTTGTCACATAGTAAGGATACAACATACAGTAACTATTATTTATTTTGGCAAAGCACCTATAATAGCCCCATTCCTTCTCTTCATTCAGTCTTGCCTGCTCTGCACACATTCACTACTTCATCTCCACCATCACCACTCAATTCAAAGTCTGACATCAACTCCTTAGAACCATACTGAGCAAGTTAATCAGTGTTAAATTTTCATATCTTCAATTTTTCTTCGCTTTGAATTCCCAGAAAATGATGTATACACAGTTCACTACAACCTACCCTACAAAGTTTCACTGAAAACTACAAAACAAATCACAACACAAGATTGTCTTGTCTCTTTATATATGAATTCGTAAAGACAGGAGACCACTTCTTCATTGTGTTTGAGTCAACTAATTATTAAGCCTGAGGGAGGGTTCCATAAATATAAAGATGGCTGTTAGGCACTCTTGCATTGATATAAAGAAATATTCAAGACTATATAATTTATAAGAAAAGATGCTTAATTGGCTCATGCCTCTGCAGGCTGTACAGGAAGCATAGTGCTGGCATCTGCTTCTCGGGAGGCCTCAGGAAGCTTTTACTTGTGGCAGAAGGCAAAGCAGGAGCTGGCACTTCACATGCTGAAGGCAGGTGCAAGGGAGAGTAGGGGAGGTGCCACCCACTTTAAACAACCAGATCTCATGCGAATGAACTCACTACCCAGAGGACAGCACCAAGCCATGAGGAATCCACCCCCATAACCCAAACACCTTCCACCAGGCCCCACCTCTAACAGGGGGGATTACATTTCAACATAAGATTTGGGTGGAGACAATTATCCAAACTATATCAACTGCAGTTAATGTGAACTAGGAGAGTCGCCAACTTTATTTGAGTACGATGGAATTAGCAACATCACAGCATTAAATAGGAAGAAAACCCTTGAAACATCTTAATTTAGTTTCTAAAGCACTGACTTCATGAGCTATAAAAGCACACCTAACGTTGCTTCTATTATATTCCACATTGCTAAGATGTAACTTCATCCATGGAGAATACTTGTTCAAGGCATCAACTAAAGATATTGATGGCACTACTACATACACAAGAACAGATTGAAGACTTAGTATCCCGTTTTGATATGACAATAGCCTAAAAAATTACAACAGGAGCAACAGAAAAAGAAACATGTTTATAAAATACCATTCAGTTTTAAATAATATGATTTTTTGTTTGTTTTTTGTTTTGTTTCGTTGTGTTTTGTTTTTTGTGATGGAGTCTCACTCTATCACCAGGCAGGAGTGCAGTGGCACAATCTCGGCTCACTGCAACCTCTGCCTCCCAGGTTCACGCCTCAGCCTCCCAAGTAGCTGGGAAATAACATTCTTTAATTATCATGATAACTTAATAACACGTATCAATTACAAAGCAACTATTATGTATCCAGTATTGTGCTAAGCACTCTACAAACATTGCCTCACTATAAAATAAGTACTATTATCACCATTTTACTAGTGAGGAAAGTGAATCTTTGAGACGTTAATCAGCTGTCTACAGTTACAGAGTTAGGAAAGTGCTTCAAGCCAGGATCTAACTCTCAGGCCTGACTTCAAAGCTCACGTTCACTCACCATATTATCTGAGTTACCTAATCAATGAAGCTGTCTAAATCACTATATATTTTTGAAATTAGCTTCATAAACATTAGATACTGTATATAGTGCTGTGAGGATACAAAGCTGAATAAGATATTTGTATAAATGTTTACATTACTGTAAGGGATTAATTTAGGTACTGAGTTAGATACCAAGATTAATCAGACACATTATGCCTTCAAGAAGCTTCCAATCCAGTAGGGAAGACAAAATATACACATGAGAATTATAATGCATGGTAGAAAAAGAGATGTCACAAAAGAAATTGAAGAAAGAATCAAATATTTTCTCCTTTAAAAACGCACAAGAGCCAGGTTTAACAGCTTAATTTCATCAAACTTGAATGATTTTTCTGAAGTCTGTTTTAAAGCATTGAAAAAGAAGAAAACTTTTCAGCTACAGTTTTGTTTCTAAACTTGGAGAGCACACAGATAAAACCATAGGCTATGTTAATTTTCTATTGCCACTCTAAAAAACTTTAGTGGTTTAAAACAACACAACTCTGTTAGCTTACAGTTCTGTAGGTCTGAAGTCCAACATGGGTTTCAATGAGCTAAAATCAAGGCGTCAGCAAAGCTGCATTCTCTTTTAGATGCTCTAGAGGAGAATCTTTTTTCCTTGTCTTTTCTAGTAGAGACTGCTTTCATTTCTTGGCTCATGGTACACTTCCTTTGTCTTCAAATCCAGTAAAGTCAGCACTAGTCCTTCTCACATCACATCTGAACCCTCCTCTGTTGCTGCATTTCTAGTTCTCTGTCTCTAGTTGCAGCTGGAAAAGATTTTCCCTTTTTAAGTATTTCTGCAATTTGATTGGGCCAATGCGGAGAACCTAGAATAATTACTTTAGCACAAATTTGTTAACCTAACTCATATGTGCAACATCCTTTTGCTATGTAAAGTAGCTTATTCACAGCTTTCACAAATTAGGACATCTTTATGAGGTCATTAGTCTACTTATTCACAGGCTAATTTCACTTATAACTGTTAATGTCAAACAACTAAATAAAATACTAAGAAGAAATCATATAAAAGTAATACGGCACAATTTATTACTACCCAAGAGTATTCTTTTTTCCAAGAGTGAATTCAGGTAAGTATAATGTAAGTCACTATATCCACCAATTAAATTAACATATAAGTTAAAGAGAAAACTCAAATAATCATCTGAATTCTAGAAAAAGCATTTATTTAACACTTTCATATAATATACTTTAACTCAGATTAATAGACAAAATCCTCCCTAACATCACAAAGGTCATCTACCACAAACCTATAGAAAACCTCATATTTGATTAACAAACACTAGTAGACTTTTATTAAAGACAGAAGAATCATGGTACCCAATCTCACCATGACTGTTCAATGTTGAGCCAATATACTTACCTGATTCAGTAAGATAAGATAAATAAATGAGGTACAATAACTGGAAAGGAAGAGACAAAACTCATTATCTATAGATGCTAATTGACTAAAAAGTGTAAAAGAAATGGCTGAAAAACTACTAGAACTGCAAGAAACTTCAACAGAGTAGTTTTCCTAAAAATCAGCAAAAGTCAATTCGCAAATATAATGGGAAAAACCCTATTCAAGGTTGCAACAACAAAACAACTATAAAAATATTTATCAATAAGAAAAATATTTAAAAAGTTTTGAGACCTATTTAAAGAAAATACTAAAACTTTACCAAAGAACAGAAGACTACAGAGACTACCAGCTTCCTAATAAGAAGACTAAACATCAGAGATACATCTGTGCTTTGGGGAGATATCAAGATTTAGAAAATGTCCAATCTTCCCAAATTAACCTAGAACTCACTGCAGGCTCAATCAAAATTCAAATAAAATTTTTGTATGGATTTTATAAGCTAATTAAAACAGGGATAACAAAAAATTTTCTTGAAAAAGAATAAAGATGGTAATATAAAAGCAGACTACAGGCCAGGTGCGGTAGTTCACACCTGTAGTCTCAGTACATTGGGAAGCTAAGGTGGGAGGGTTCCTTGAGTTCCAGAATTTGAGACCAGCCTGGGCAACAAAGGAAGACACTATATCTACCAAAAATAAATAATTACCTGAGCATGATGGCATGCCTCTGTGGTCCCAGCTATTTGAGTGGCTGAGGGAGGAGGATTACTTGAGTCTGTGAGGTCAGGGATGCAGTGAGCCATAATCATGCTGCTGCACTCCAGCCTAGGCAACAGAGTGAGACCCTGTCTCTAAAATTAAAAAAGAAAAAAATAAATAAATGACAGGAAATAAGTGCAAATACATTAAAAGAATAAAAAGTCCAGAAACTGTCTAATGTACATATAGGAATTTAGTATGACAAATATGACATTTCAAATCAGTAGACAAATAATGCACAGTTCAATAGCATTGGTAGTAGACAATTCAATAAAGAATAACCATGAACAAAAATGGGAACTGACAGTTCACATAAAAGGGAACACAAATGGCAGTAAGAAAGAAAATAAGGAGCTCAACCTTACCAGTCATGAAAAAATAAGCAAATTAAAACAACAAGGAAACACTATTTTTCATCCATCAGCCTGACAAAATGGAAAAATGATAAAATGCACTACTGATACAGGTGTGGGGATATGAATATTCTCCTTCACTATTGGTAGAAATTTGGTATGAACCCAAAAAGACTTTTTGGAGAACACTTTAGCAGCATAACCATTTTGAATATGCACTTAACCCATCAACTTCTACTCTATAAACATATCACCATGTGTGTAAATTTTACACATTCACTGAAGTACTGTTCTTAATAATTAAAAACTGGAAAGGCTAAATGTCCATCAACAGAAAAAAAAGTTACATAAATCTTGATAAATTTATTCTATACAGTTTAAAAATTTTTTAAATGCACACACACAGTGGGTCTCTATGTTTGTTTTGTGAATATCTCTGAGATACATTGCTAAAAATGAAAAGCAAGTCAAATAGCACTACTGAAGGAACATAACAACCAAACAAAAAACAAAAGTATGCATTTTTAAAAGAATTCTTATTTAGTGCATAGATAAAAGTGATGATTCCCAAAATTTAGTATGATTAAGAATGACCAAAGTGCAGCTTCCTAGTTCCTACTTCCAAGAGATTCCAATTCAGTAGGTCTGGGTTGATGCACTGGGACCTCCATTTTTAACCAGCTCCTCAGGTGATTTGAAGCAAGGGGTTTACCAGGAACATTTTGAAAACTGCTGTCTTAGAAAGATGCAGTATACCAAATAGTAATTCTCTGTTCCTGTAGGTATGGGAATGGCTTTGGCAAAGCACTGAAGAACTCCCACTCTTTACTCTGCATAGTTTTAGTTGTTTGAATTCTGTGAATTAATGTAGTCTGTACATGTTTAAATTAAAATAACAGGAAAATAAATGAAAAAAACAATGTGAGGTGTCTTTAGTCACTCAAAAGATAACATCTATGAGAATTCAAAGGAAGGCACCATTGCACCTAGAGCACTCAGGGAAAACTTCCTAGAACAAGTGGCATTTGAAACGAGCTTTGAAGGAAAAGCTAAGGTTATAGGACAAGTAAAGCAGAAAAAAATATTCTAGGCGGAGAAATGAGATGAGAATGCAAAGAAGGGATATGAGGGCCCTTAATTAGGGAGCATTTCCAGCTAATAAGAGTTTAGGGCGCTAAAGAGAAATATTAGGAATAAGAAATATAATAGTGAATGTGATATTTTTGGAAGGTCTTAGCTATCAAGCTGAAGAATCTGAACTCTATATAAACAGTGAACAATCACTGAAAGATTTTGAGCTAATAATTGTGTGATAGATGCAGCCATAAAAAAGAACGAGATCATGTCTTTTGTGGGAATATGGATGGAACTGGAGGCTATTATCCTTAGCAAACAACTGCAGGAACAGGAAATCTGTGTTACAGATGATGGCATGTTCTCACAATTGGGAGCTAAATGATGAGAACTTACCAACACAAAGAACAAAACAACAGACACTAGGGTCTACTTGAGAGGGGAGGGTAAGAGAAGGGAAAGGAGCAGAGAAGATAACTATTGGGTATTGGGCTTAATTCCTGGGTGATGAAATAATCTGCACAACAAACCCCCATGACATGAGTTTCCCTATAATCTGTACAACAAAACCCCATGACATGAGTTTACCTATGAAACAAACCTTCACATGTAACCCTGAACCTAAAATAAAAGTTTTTTTTAAATTGTATAATCATTACACTATAATAGAATAATATTTTAGGAAGGTTGATCTGATATTAGAATGCACTAAAGAGGCAGGAGGTGGAGGGGTGGCTATAGTTCATTCCAAAAGAAATGAGCATGTATTTTGATAGAGGCAGTAGAGAGGAGGGTGGAGCTTGGGAGATGAGTAGAGAATACATAATGAGTGAAAGAGAGAGATGAGAGGGGAAGGGTTTGTTTTCAGAGATACAGCTTTTAGACAAGTTTAAAATTTGACCTGGGTTTCCCGAGCGCTTGAGGTATAACAGGCTTGGGAATCAACTGCAGAAATCTGAGAGTTAATATCAAGATCTAACTAAGACAGCAAACAGAGGAACAGAGGACCAAAATAGACTCTAGGGAGAAGAAAACCTATTTAAGAGAAAGTGGGATCCATTTTTTATAAACTGGAACAAATAAAATGAAGAAAAATTAGTCAGAGATGTAGAATGAGAACTACAATATAGACCTTCCAAGCTAATAGAGAAAGAATGGTCCACCACACCACCACTCTCCACAACTACCCTCACCAGTCTTGAGTATTCATTTCTCAATTGGTTAGAACAGTGGTTCTCAAACCTGGCATTTATCACAATTTCCTGGGAATGAGGACGTCAAAGAATTCAGGTCTGGAGACTTTGTGTGAAATCTCAAAATCTGTCTATTTAAACATTTCCCTTACAGCTTATGGGCCACTACTTCAGATATAATTTGGGTTATAGTATTAAAGAAAAGGTAGTAAACATTGATATCAAGCACACTTAAAAATTATTACACAATTGAAGAAAAACTATTAAAATCTTAAGATATATGTGAGAGCTGGATAAGTAGGAGGAAAGCGGGGAAGCAATACAGGGCTAAATCTGTTTTTTGTTTGTTTGCTTGCTTATTTATTTATTTTTATTTTTTTAAAATTTATTTATTATACTTTAAGTTCTAGGGTACATGTATAGATCATGCAGATTTGTTACATAGGTATACACGTGCCATGGTAGTGGTTTGCTGCATCCATCACCCCGTCATCTACATTAGGTATTTCTCCTAATGCTATCCCTCCCCAATTCCCCCACCCACTGATATTCCTCCCCTAGCTCCCCATACTCCAGGCCCTGGTGTGTGATGTTTCCCTCCCTGTGTCTGTGTGTTCTCATTCTTCAACACCCACTCATGAGTGAGAACATGCAATGTTTGCTTTTCTGTTCTTGGGTCAGTTTGCTGAGAATGATGGTTTCCAGATTCATCCATGTCCCTGCGAAGGACATGAATTCATCCTTTTTCATGGCTGCATAGTGTTCTATGGTGTATATGTGCCACATTTTCTTTATCCAGTCTATCATTGAGGGGCTTTGGGGTTCGTTCCAGGTCTTTGCTATTGTAAACAGTGCCACAATAAACATACGTGTGCATGTGTCTTTATAATAGAAAGATTTCCAATCCTTTGGGTATATACCCAGTAATGGGATTGCTGGGTCAAATGGTATTTCTATTTCTAGATCCTTGAGGAATCACCACACTGTCTTCCACAATTGTCAAATTAATTTACACTCCCACCAACAGTGTAAAAGTGTTCCTATTTCTCCATATCCTCTCCAGCATCTGTTGCCTCCAGATTTTTTAATGACTGCTATTCTAACTGGAGTAAGGTGATGTTTCAATGTGGTTTTGATTTGCATTTCTCTAATGACCAGTGATGATGAGCATTTTTTCATATGTTTGTTGGCTGCATAAATGTCTTCTTTTGAAAAGTGTTTGTTCATATCCTTTGCTCACTTTCTGATGGGGTTGGTTTTTTCTTGTAAATTTTTTTAACTTCTCTGTAGAATCTGGATATTATTCCTTTGTCAGATGGGTAGATGACAAACATTTTTTTCCCATTCTGTTGGTTGCCCATTCACTCTATTGATAGTTTCTTTTGCTGTGCAGAAACTTTTAAGTTTAATTAGATCCCATTTGTCTATTTTGGCTTTTGTTGCCACTGCTTTTGGTGATTTAGTCATGAAGTCCTTGCCCATGCCTATGTCCTGAATGGTTTTGCCTAGGTTTTCTTCTAGAATTTTTATGGTGTTAGGGCTCATGTTTAAATATTTAATCCATCTAGTGTTAATTTTTGTATAAGGTATAAGGAAGGAGTCCAGTTTCAGCTTTCTGCATATGGCTAGCCAGTTTTCCCAGCACCATTTATTAAATAGGGAATCCTTTCCCCATTGGTTGTTTTTGTCCAGTTGGTAGAAGATCAGATGGTTGTAGTTGTGTGGTGTTCCTTCTGAGGCCTCTGTTCTGTTCCATTGGTCTATATCTCTGTTTTGGTACCAGTACCATGCTGTTTTGATTACAGTAGCCTTGTAATAAAGTTGGAAGTCAGGTAGTGTGATGCCTCCAGCTTTGTTTTTTTTTTTGTTTTGTTTTGTTTTGTTTTGTTTTTGTTTTTGCTTAGGATTGTCTTGGTTATGTGGGCTCTTTTTTGGTTCCAATGAAGTTTAAGGTGGTTTTTTCCAATTCTGTAAAGTCATCAATAGCTTGATGGAGATAGCATTGAATCTATAAATTACTTTGTGCAGTATGGCCATTTTCATACTGATTCTTCCTAACCATGAGCATGGAATATTTTTCTATCTGTTTATGTACTCTCTCATTTCCTTGAGCAGTGGTTTGTAGTTCTCCTTGAAGAGGTCCTTCACATCATTTGTTAGTTGTATTCCTAGGTATATTATTCTCTTTGTGGCAATTGTGAATGGGAGTTTGCTCATTATTTTGCTCTCTGTTTGTCTATTATTTGTGTATAGGAATGCTTGCAATTTTTGCACATTGATTTTGTATCCTGAAACTTTACTGAAGTTGCTTATCAGCTTAAGGAGATTTTGGGCTGAGACGATGGGATCTTCTAAATATACAATCATATCATCTGCAAACAGGGACA
This sequence comes from Aotus nancymaae, assembly GCF_030222135.1. Taxonomy (NCBI): domain Eukaryota; kingdom Metazoa; phylum Chordata; class Mammalia; order Primates; family Aotidae; genus Aotus; species Aotus nancymaae. The sequence continues at coordinate 43,502,598 of NW_026988413.1, forward strand.
ATTTGACATCCTCTCTTCCTATTCAAATGCTTTTTATTTCTTTCTCTTGCCTGATGACCCTAGCCAGAACTTCCAATACTATGTTGAATAGGAGTGGTGAGAGAGGGCATCCTTGTCTTGTGCCAGTTTTCAAAGGGAATGCTTCCAGCTTTTGCCCATTCAGGATGATATTGGCTGTGGGTTTGTCATAAATAACTATTATTTTGAGATACAATCCATCGATACCTAGTTTATTGAGAGTTTTTAGCATAAGGGGCTGTTGAATTTTTTGGAAGGCTTTCTCTGCATCTATTGAGATAATCATGCAGTTTTGTCTTTGGTTCTGTTTTTGTGATTGATTATGTTTATAGATTTGCAGATGTTGAACCATCTCTGGGATGAAGCTGACTTCATTGTGATGGATAAGCTTTTTGATGTGCTATTGGATTAAGTTTGCCAGTATTTTACTGAAGACTTTTGCATCAGTGTTCATCACGGATATTGGCTTGAAATTTTCTTTTTTAGTTGCGTCTCTGCCAAGTTTTGGTATCAGGATGATGTTGATCTCATAAAATGAGTTATGGAGGATTCCCTCTTTTTGTATTGTTTGGAATAGTTTCAGAAGAAATGATACCAGCTCCTCTTTGTACCTCTGGTAGAATTTGGCTGTGCACACATCTAGTCCCAGACTTTTTTTTGGTTGGTAGGCTATTAATTGCTGCCTCAACTTCAGACCTTGTTTTTGGTCTATTCAGGAATTTGACTTCTTCCTGGTTTAGTCTTGGGAAGGTGTATGTGTCCAGGTATTTATCCATTTCTTCTAGATTTACTGGTTTATTTGCATAGAGGTGTTTGTAGTAATCTCTGATGGTAGTTTGTATTTCTGTGGGATTGGTGGTGATATCCCCTTTATCACTTTTTATTGCATCTATTTGATTCTTCTCTCTTTACTTTTTCATTAGTCTGGCTAGTGGTCTATTTTGTTGATCTTTTCAAAAAACCAGCTCCTGGATTTATCGATTTTTTTAAGGGTTTTTTGTGTCTTTACTCCTTCAGTTCTGCCTTGATCTTAGTTATTTCTTGCCTTCTGCTAGCTTTTAAATTTGTTTGATCTTGCGCCTCTAGTTCTTTCAATTGTGATGTTAGGGTGTCGATTTTATATCTTTCTTCGCTTCTCTGGTGGGCATTTATTGCTATAAATTTCCCTCTAGACACTGCTTTACATGTGTCCCAGAGATTCTAGTATGTTGTGTCTTCATTCTCATTGGTTTCGAAGAACATCTTTATTTCTGCCTTCGTTTCATTATTTATCCAGTAGTCATTCAGGAGCAGGTTGTTCAGTTTCCATGTAGTTGTGTGGTTTTGAGTGAGTTTCTTAATCCTGAGTTCTAATTTGATTGCACTGTGATCTGAGAGACTGTTAAGATTTCTGTTCTTTTGCATTTGCTGAGGAGTGTTTTACTTCCAATTATGTGGTCAATTTCAGAATAAGTGTGATGTGGTGCTGAGAAGAATGTATATTCTGTGGTTTTGGGGTGGAGAGTTCTGTAGATGTCTATTAGGTCCACTTGGCCCAGATCTGAGTTCAAGTCCTGGATAACCTTGTTAAGTTTCTGTCTCGTTGATCTGTCTAGCATTGACAGTGGGGTGTTAAAGTCTCCCATTATTATTGTTTGGGAGTGTGTCTCTTTGTAGGTCATTAAGAACTTGCTTTATGTATCTGGGTGCTCCTATATTGGGTGCATATATATTTAGGATAGTTAGCTCTTCTTGTTGCATTAATCCCTTTATCATTATGTAATCCCTTTCTTAGTCTTTTTTGATCTTTGTGGGATATAAATGTTTGCCTTTATGATTCTGGTCCCAGCTGTGGAAGTGGGCTTCAGCTAGATGGAGTGCCACAACTCTGGGCTATGTATGCCTTACAACAAGTGCAGGACATTACAAAGTGGGTCCCGGGACTAGTGTGCACCAACTACCCATAGCAGTTTGACTAAAGGGTGCCTTCCAGTAGCTAAAGTCAGGAATTGCCCAAACGCAGACTGTAGCCGAAAGGCATGCATACCTCAACAAAGGAGCACATTTATTAATAGCCCCTTGAGGACGGAGCTCCATTTGGTACTCAGTACTGTCTCCCATGTGACATCTGAAAGACAGTTTTTGAAAGCAGCCACTGAACCTCCACAGATTCCCTCCTTTGTACAGGAGGGACAAAGCCCAATTCTTGACCAAATCTGATACACAGAGAGCTTGTTAGGCAATCCTCACACATGGACAGCTGCAGCCATCTAGCTGTCCACTGATAGGATCCGGCTTGATAGAGGCCTAGGACATAGCAGCCAATGGGCTAAACTGAGAGCCGCCTGGATGATCCTCCTCTATGAGCCAGACCCAATAGTCCCGTGCACCAACAGCTGGCCATCTTTAAGGGACTTGCTATGTGGCTACCACAGGGGAAGCTCAGGATTGGATGGTAGCAGGCTGCCTGCTTTGGGGTACGGTCATATGAAAGAACATTCTCTGTCACATCCAGGAGATACATGTAACAGTCTTCCATGTGGATGCCCACATGGCATCTATACCACCTGGAAATCAACATGTGCACAAGCTAGGCTGCATTCATCTCTTCAGGACAGTCCCCACAGATGTTGCCCACCAGTCAAACAAAAAGACAGGACACTGGGGACAGTGTTCCCTTTGGGCCATGGTGAAGAATTGGGGCCTGCCACTATGACACCAAGACAGAGTACACCTCTGTCAGCAATATCCTACCCATGCACAACAATGTCCCAGGCCCTTGCCACATGATACTAGACAGCTCGCCTGAGGCTGGAGCCCAGTACAACGGTGGCAGATAGACTACATAGGGCTTTTGCTTCTATCTAGTGACTGCTACTATCCCTTGACTTGTGTGGACACCTGCACATGACTACTCCAGTCATATCCCAGCAAGCATGCTACCCAGAAAACTACCGTAAAAGGACTAGAGTTGTTGTGTGTAGCCTATGGTGTCCTGAGCAACATCAATAGTGACCAGGGCTTGCACATAAAGTGCAGGAATGGGTGAAGGCCCTGGATATCCACTGGCATTTTCAACTGCTATACAACGCTGCAGCCATGGGGCTGACTGAATAGGAGATGTGCTCTGGCTCTGTGGATACACCACTTACCAGCAGTTGTCCGTACCCTAAATGAACATGGCGTTCTCATCACCAGTGCACATGCCATTCTGACTCAATAATCTGATACCACTGTCAGGATCCAGGTGGATAGGGTAAGGGACAGTACTCATTTGTCCCAACCTGAGAGTCAAGATAACCTGTGATTGCCCTTGCACAGGACCTATCCACTGGGGAGCACATCATTATGTGGCCTTGGAAATGGCAAATCAGTCCCCAGTGCTTTAGTTTTTCCACTCCATGGGGGAAGAGCCTAGACCAGGATGCACAGGTCACATCTATTTTGCACCCTGCTCCCCCTCATATTTCTAAAATAATGAATCCTGGTCCTCCTTTGTGAAAGGGGATAATTATCCTCTCATTATGGAACATTATAATACTCCAAATGTCTTATTCTGGCCTCCCCGCAATGCATTCCAGAGGGGGCCAATCCATCTGGTGACGTGAGCCAGGTCCCAGGCCGCTGCCAAGGGCAGTGCTCTCTCAGAACAATACAACTTCCTGTGTCATGTTGAATGGCTGTGATTGCCCCTTCTTGTACCCACTATACATCTCATCTTCCACCTATAGGTGGTGTGTAGCAGACCGCCTCACCAACTGAGCACAGATGGTAGCCTCTTTCCAGGACAAAATAGACTGTTGGGCCTGTGAAGAGCTGCCCCTCTCCTCCACCATGGGCCTGCCATGGTGAATCCAAAAATCAACTCCCAAGTGCTTGGATTATTTTCTGTTTTAGTTTGTATTGCTGCTGTGGCAGTCTGGCAGCAATACTTCTCCACATACTTGGCCCCAGGGAAATCATGGAAGAATAGCATGATGAGAATGTGAGGGCTGTTCCAGAGTAGCTGGGGTGGACTCTATGGTAGAAGTACCTGATAGCAGTACCTTAACTTAGGCATTCCCTGAGAATGGCCCTGTATGGCAGAGGCACCTGAATGTGTGCTCAGAGTTCCCAGCTAGGAGCGGCCAACATGGGAATTCATTCCTTATCTATGAAGTACATCTGAGCCCCTGGGCTGTCTAGTGAAATACAGGCCATACAGGGAGTCCAGGCCTTTTGTTTTGGGTTAAGTGAAGGTTGCCAGGTGACAATGGTTAGGGAGAGGGTGCTACGTGAAAATGTTATATAAACTACATGCTTTTTGCAAGTGGTTGCAGTTCTCCTGTCCAGCCTGCCACCCCTGGGCTGTGTGGTTCTCCAGCCCAGCATCCCTTCACTGGGCTGTGTGGTTCTCCTGTCCAGCCTGCCACCACTGGACCTCCCTCTTTGTAGGGTTCCTGCTAATAAAACCCTATGTCCTGTTTGCTGGCTCTGGGTCTCTTCTTCAGTCTCTAGAACATGTTGCCATCCCTGCTGAGGTTAATAGGGATTCAGCATGACACGAGTATAACATGAAAAAAATTAGTGACATGACCAAATTTTAAAATATCTTTCATAAGTATTCAATTATAAAATGAAATGCAGAACGTCAAGAAGACAGAATCAGAATATGCAGAAATAACCCCTTCCTACACTGAGTCAAGAAAAATATTAGAGAGTATATTTAAAAGAATTTAATATAAATATAGCTGCATTGAAATCAGAGGGTAATTCTCAACAGAATAATGTGAGCACTATTTTAAATAAGGAAAGTAAGGAAAAACTCAGTCTCTGGAAGACATTAAACCAAGAAGCATCAGGGATCACAGCAGAAAAGCTACTATGGAAATGCATGGTAACATTTGGAGATAGTCAACACCATGAAAGAGAGATGACAAATCCAACAAATAGAAGAATTTACAAGCTGATGAAACTGAGAAGAATGAGCATTCAGAATAGGGCTTAAAACATATATATTTAATATCCTGAAAAGGTAAAGAAGGTAAATGCCATCAAATAAGAAACAGGAGATCATAAAAGGCTAATGGACATCTCAAGAAATGAAACTAGTGACCTGGGAGAATTTTAAAATGATAGTGTGAAAGGTGATATACAAAATGGTGGCACTTTGATTCAAGCTCTCAAATGGAGTGGGGAAGCCATTCTAAGAAGGACTGCCTGCACATCCCATAGATTTGAAGGAAGAAAAAACAAACAAATCCAGAAATTTGTCTTGAACCTCTGAGTCGGGCCAAACCTCTATGTCCACAACATCCTGGAAAACAGCTGAATTTAATTCCTGAGCAATGAAAATTAAAAATAAAATCCTAAGCCTCCCTCCCCAACCAACCAAGCAGACCCTTTCTTGGCCAAGGGGACCTAAGAGAAACCTTAAAAACTGAGTTCCAGGCCATTAAGGGATGGGAGGTGAGACATGCCTCATTGTACTTCCTCCCTTCTGCAGTTTAATGCTGGTCATTCCTCTAATGATAAAATAGAGCTCATAAGACTGACAGAAATTATAAACAGACCTAAAGTTATGTCAGGGAAGGGCTAAGTTATGTATCCCTACACTTAAAGAATAAACTATGTTCTAATTGCCAAAAGTTTTTCTTTTCCTCTATCAGCAAAACAGGTGTGAAACAAGTGCTGGCCTTGAGAAAAGCAATGTTAAAACCACTGCAGCTCATTCACCACTGCTAACTCATTCCCTCTCCCACGAGCCATAACTACAGCTTTGATTGGATAAGAGACCTATTTCAGTAACTTTTTCCTGATAAGAGACCACAGACTTTGGACTGATGATGGCTGATTTATAGACACTCAAATTACAACTCGGTGTCTTTGTGTTCCTACTTCACTTTTTGACATATAGGGCCTAATTGTAATACATTATTTCAATGCTAAATCTCCCAAAGTGACATGTAATGCATGTAACATGCATGCTTGCTTAACACACTGTGTGTATTTCCACTTTGTGAATATTCATAGGTACTTTGATAAGCTACTGAATATATATTTAGCTAACCTGTTCAGAATAAATTTCAGTATCATCCTTCCCTTCCTAGAAGTGCCTGATAATCATCTCTGCTACAGGCTGTACTTCCCAGCCTGCGGAATGGCCAGCCTCTAGGCTGTAACACTTTATAAGAAAGTCTCCTCTCCAAAGTTAAGACCTCAAGATTCTTATGTTGGCAATAACAACCAAAGAACTATGGACTTATATACTAAGCCACTCACTCCACCATTGATTTATGTATAATATAGATTATATTTTAAAATAAAATAAATATATACAATATATAATATATACTATATATATATATATTTTGAGACCAAGTCTCAAAAAAAGAGTCTCACTCTTGTCATCCAGGCTGAAGTGCAGTGATGCAATCTCGGCTCACTGCAACCTCTGCCTCCGGGGTTCAAGCAAGTCTCCTGCCTCAGCCTCCTGAGGAGCTGGGATTACAGGCACCTGCTACCACACCCAGCTAATTTTTGTATTTTTAGTAGAAACAGGGTTTCACCATATTGGCCAGGCTGGTCTCAAACTCCTGACCTCAGGTGATCTGCCTGCCTCGGCCTTCCAAAGTGCTGGGATTACAGGCGTGAGCCACTGCTCCAGGTCAAGAAATGCAAAATAGAAAAGGAAGTTTAGATACAGTTTCAACAAATAGGAGTTCCAAGTAAGAGAATAGAGAAGATGGAAGAAATAATACTAGAAAAATCTATGGTCAATATTATTTTTCAGAATTTAAGAATGATTAAAATCCTTCAATAAAACAGAACTGATAAATAAAAATATGGGATCTTCTTACATTTAAATAAAGCAGAATTTCAGAATATTTAGATAAAGACAATTTTCTAAAAGCTAAGAGAGAAAGATCAGATTATCTATAAAGGAATCCAAATCAAATTGATACCCGATTTCTCAGCAGCATCATTAGGTTGCAAGAAGACAGTACTGCATTGTTTTTAATATGTTAAAAGAAAATTAACAAAAAGTTTTTTTAAATTGCATTTTAGGTTTGGGGTACATGTGAAGAACATGCATGATTGTTGCATAGGTACACACGTGGCAGTGTGATCTGCTGCCTTCCTCCCCTTCACCTATATCTGGCATTTCTCCCCATGATATCTCTCCCCCACTCCCCACCCCCCACTGTCCCCTCCCCTATTTCCCCCCAACAGACCCAACAAAAAGTTTTAAAAGACAAAATATTTTGCTGCCGAAAATGTAGTTAATTTTATGATGGGAGCACAAAATATTTCCCTTCTGGCAAGAAGATCAGCTGTATGAATTAAGAGGCTTAACAATGTTCAAATTCTTTAACCTATCTAGGAATCTACATTCCAAAGTGACAATCAGAACTGCAATCACAAATGCAATAAGCCCTAGTGTAGTATTTTCAATAGCAAAAATTGTAACATTCCAAATATTCAAAATTAGGGGAAAAGTAACTAAATCATGATTCAGCCATATGAATAAATACTTGCCATCATTAATACAGTGAAAAGACTAATGAAATAAGGAACATCACTTAGAACAGCAAACCAAAAATGTTCAAACAATAATGATGCTTTTTATCTCACTTAAGAATTTCGGAGGTAGAGAAAAAGCAGTTAGTTAACTCTGATAATGACTGCTTGCTGTCATCCAAAATTCATTCTTCTTTTTCTGAAAGAGAACCCTGATTAAATCTTAGGTGGGCTATGGCCAGTCCCCAAATTACCACCTTTTGTAAACTCTATAAATACTAGTTAATGTGATATAAGCTGATGTGTCATACAACTTCCAAGAAGTGTCAAAGTAAGGGCAGGGGAAAGTGCATTTCCCACTTGCTGACTGGAATTCAGAAGTCATAACTGGAAATTAGGCAGCCATCTTAGTCTATGAGGAAGAAGCCACATCCTGAGAATGGCAGAGCAGCAAAATAGAAGGAATCAGGATCTCGAACACCAAGGAGGACCATATCTGCTCTGGAACACCTACTTCTAGAGCATTTTTACATGACAGAAAAATATAATGCAGTAAGATACTGTTGTGTCTTCTGATACACACATCTGAGCCTAATCCTAAAATCTCAGCTCTACTCTTAAGAGTTCCTGATTCAGTAGGTCTGGGGATAGGGCCTTAAAATTTCCATTTCTTTTTTTTTTCTTTTTTCTTTTTTTTTTTTTTTGAGACGGAGTTTCGCTCTTGTTACCCAGGCTGGAGTGCAATGGCGCGATCTCAGCTCACCGCAACCTCCGCCTCCTGGGTTCAGGCAATTCTCCTGCCTCAGCCTCCTGAGTAGCTGGGATTACAGGCATGCACCACCATGCCCAGCTAATTTTTTGTATTTTTAGTAGAGACGGGGTTTCACCATGTTGACCAGGATGGTCTCGATCTCTTGACCTCGTGATCCACCCGCCTCGGCCTCCCAAAGTGCTGGGATTACAGGCGAAATTTCTATTTCTAACTAGTTCCCAGGTGATGTTAATGCAGCCGGGCAGGGGACCCTACTTGAAGAACCACTGCACTAATGGAGGTAATAACTTAGTGGTTTCAAGCTGTGCTTTATATTAGAATCACTGGAAGAGAGGAAGGCTTTAACACTCACACACACACACCCCTAAGGGTAAAACAAACAAACACACACACACACACACACACACACACACACACCCCTAGGGAAATTTCAGAACCACTGCACTAAAAGAGGTAATAACTTAGTGGTTTTCACGCTGTGCTTCACATTACAAAGAGAGAAAGTCTTTAAAACACACACACACACACACACACACACACGCACACACACCCCCCTAAGGCTAATTTCAGAACCACTGCACTAATACAGGTAATAATGGTTTTCAAGATGCGCTTCACATTAGCATCATTGGAAGAGAGGGAGGCTTTAACACACACACACCCCCCCAAGGCTAATAGGCTAATTTCAGAAACTCTAACTGGTCTGGGCTGGGACAGATGATTCTAAGGTGTAGAAGGAATGCTGTAACTCTTTCCTGACTTACTGAAACAACAGTAATGACAAAGAAATACTTGTGTTTCCCCACGGAGGAGGATTGATATTTAGAAAGCAGCTCTTCATGGCCCAGAACTTGAAGACAAAAGACTGGATTGAAGCCCCTGATCTTAGACAGTTATGAGGACCTAGAACAATGTAGCATCTCTGGACCTTGGTTACATTATTTGCAAAATGGTGATGAAAATATTTACATCATTGGGTTTTTTGTGTAGATTATATGATGTAGGTGAAAGTACATTATAAACTCAAATTATTACACAGAATAAGGAGGCCCAGCTGATTTTCTACGGAGAATCTGAGTTAGTTTAGCCCCAGGATTGAACTGAAGAAACAGAAAAAGTAGGAGAAAAACAATAGAGAACATAAGAAATAATACAGGACTCATCTGTGACACCCTGCCGGAGGACAGGAATGTATGATAGGATCAACCATACCTCCTGTGACAGGTGCTGCTCCCTTGCCCTTTTCTTGACTTATTATCATGATTATATTTTCAACAGGTGTTCCTAGTCAGAAATAACTCCTCTAGGTGATATTCCTGGCCTGAAGCACACAGACTTTGTCTTTATAGAAGCAGGTGTTAAAGAATGGATATTCCAGTGATTAGGATCATTTTACTGCCATCGTTAACCACAGCCTGAAATCTCCAGTCTCCGCATTGGTTCCCAGGTGACTGTTTTATATTTAGGTGTTTGGTTGTGGATGTACCGGAGGTCAGAAACTGACCCTGACACTTGTACTTTCAAGATAAAGAGGCCAGGCGCAGTGGCTCACGCCTGTAATTCCAGCACTTTGGGAGGCCGAGGCGGGTGGATCACGAGGTCAAGAGATCGAGACCATCCTGGTCAACATGGTGAAACCCCGTCTCTACTAAAAATACAAAAAATTAGCTGGGCATGGTGGCGCGTGCCTGTAATCCCAGCTACTCAGGAGGCTGAGGCAGGAGAATTGCCTGAACCCAGGAGGCGGAGGCGGAGGTTGCGGTGAGCCGAGATCGTGCCATTGCACTCCAGCCTGGGTAACAAGAGCGAAACTCGCTCTCAAAAAAAAAAAAAAAAAAAAAAAAAAGATAAAGAACACTGCGCAAAGGGGAATTTAGATCAGGTCCTTGAGGGCCTCAGGTGCCAGACTGAATTTGGACTTTATTCTGTAGCATGTATAAGTCACTGGTTTTAATCCCAGAATTGACAAAGTGTGGCGCTCTGGGAGTATCAGCCAGGGGCCTGTGTAATGGATTAGACTGAGGTGAGCCTGAAATCCAGATGACCAGCATAGAGGTTACTGAGGTAATACTGCAACAGAGTAGAAGCAATAGAAGTTAACGGGAAATAATAAATGCAAGAAATAGAGTGGATGAAAATGAACCACATTTGGTCATTCATAACTGTCCATTTTTTTTGGTAAATACTGCTAGCCTTCAATAACTAAAGATTAACCAGAGCTATCTTTCTCCTCCCTTGGTACGAGGTACTGTCCTACAGTTAAAACAAGTCTCAGACTGAATGCTACTATACAAATACCTTAACAGCAAGCAGACACATAAAAACAGTACTTTGTGGCAAAATATTAAACAGAAGTCTAGACTAACAGCCATTCTGAAGGGTTTCAGTCTGCTATACTCAGCAGATTTCTACTCCACAGTTATGCAAAGGGGTGCTTGTACAATATTCTAGCCAGCCACATATCTTGAACATGTTGTTTCCACAATGAAGTCTAACCCTTTATGCTAACTAAGGTACATCTAGTGCAGATTTACATGGTGCTACTGGAAGCATCTGTGCATTCAACTCTGCAGTGAACATTTTTGATTAGCCTTTCAAATGCTAATTACCCACCCTGGACTGTGCAGATTAACTTCCAAACATATACACATCTCACTGAAGTATTCTAAAGTATAAAGACAAGATAACAAGCATCAAAAATGGTTTTAAAGTCATAAGGCAGAAGTCCATGTTAGTGGAAGATGATGAAAAAGCACTGATTTAGTGAGCTGGTCTTAGTGCTAAGCAACAGAATGCAGCTGTAGCTAATTTAAGAAGAAAATAAGTTTATTAGAGGATTCTAAGTAGCTCAAAGGATTGCTGGATATTGAGGCTTGCACTTACATGGCCAGAAACTATCTCTGGCTGTTACCGGTGGAGGGTGCCAAGAATCATCTTGAACAGGGAACTGGAAAAAATGCACAAACAAAGCAAGGAAGGAACGAAGCAACAAAAGAGATTTCTTGAAAATGAAAGTACACTCCACAGTGTATGAACAACCAAAGCAGGCTTAAGACCCTGACTGCCAGGTTACAGAATTTTGGGGGGGTTTAAATACTCTCTAGAGGTTTCTCTTTGGCCAGTTGATGTACATCCCACGCAAATAAAGTAGTGGCCCACAGTCTGATAGCTGAAAACAACCAATCAGAGCCTGAAGGAAAGTTACAAAGGTTACACCCTATGCGAACATCTGGTTGGTTGTGGAAAGCAACCAATCTGAGGTACTTTCAATTTTCCGTCTGCCACGCAGAAAAGGTGGTGGGAGGGAGGGGGCGGGTCCTTTTGTTACTTAGATGTGGCAAGTTGGGGCTTTCCCTTTCGATTTACTTCTAGGAAGTCAGCATGAATCGGCCTTAGGGTCCTTGCTTCCAGACCCTATTCCCCTGCCTCACGGGTATAGTACAGAGTCTGTCACAGGCTACCCAGGAATGTACACAGAGACTGTTAACAGGCTACAGAACAGATTGGGAAAGGGCTCTGGGGTTGTGGCCCTCACCAAGCATAGGCATCCTGCATATCTGACGTTCATACTGGATGGTGGATGCCACCGCTTTCACAACTGCCCCAGAAGCTTACCTTGCTATACTCCTACAGGTGACCTGGGAGTATAGCTTTCTGTGCCTGCTTTTTTGACTCACTGGCTTTCCAGCTGGTACACGATTGGTTAAACAAGCGTTCAGCATTTCAGCTGCAGCCATTGGACTCTTAACTAAGGTGGGGAATTCTCCAAATACGGAAGGGGATTCAAATGGGGAGCATAATAAGTATATGTAAATGTCCATTAAAGGCAAGTTGAATTGGAAGTGATGACAACATATTTGAGTAGAAACATCTAGCAGGTAGTTGGAAATGTGACATTGGTGTTCCCCAGAGAACTAGTTAACAGATTTGGGAATTGAGTAGTGATTGCTTTAAGAATTAGGAGTCTAGACAGAATCTAACTCAAAATTTTCATCTACATATGCAGAATCTCAATATGAGAGTGGTTCAATCCTATATATGTGATGGCCACACTAACTCCCAACATCTATTACGAAAATTAGGAAATTCACACTCTACTACGGAAAATAGGAAAAATGTATAGATAATACAGGCAAAATAAGTGGGAGGAGAGAACTAGGGATCGTAGAGCCTATTGCACATTTTTATTTTACAAATACTTAAGTGCTAACTATGTGTCAGGGACTATGCTAAGGTTATTTAATGTTGAGCAAAACTTGACATGTCCCTGCATTTGAGGAACTGAAAGGCTCTGAAGGCGGACCTAAGGAGCTTGGGGCTTAGCTGGTTACAAAGCCGTGTATTATGCCATATATATTAAAGAGCAGCAACGCCTCCCGCAGTATTTACAGCCCACGCGTGGCAGGCCTGTCTGTCCGGTCCCCGTTCGGTCCGGACCGAGGCGGTGGCCTAGATGCTTGATGGTCACTGTCAGCCTGATCTTTAGTGCTCTTCCCGCTGTCTGTTCTCAGTCGCTGATTCCAGGTCTCAGGAGACGACGTTGGCTCAAAGAAGGCAGGCGCCTTAGGTGCAGCAGTTGACACTCGCGCAGCGCCTTGCTCACCTGGGTGCGCGGCGGCGCCGCGGGTTTGGGCGGGGAAGGGGCCGGGCCTTGGTGAGGGCGCGCGCCGCGCAGTTTGACCCCGGCGGCGTTCCGTACCGTCGCGAATTTCGGCGGCGGAAATATGGCGGCCGCGGCCGTGCAGGCAACGGAGAAAGTTTCCACTGAGATTGGCCTATATTAGCGCGTGTGGCCTCGGGCCCTCGTTCGCAAAGGCGTGCCGCCATCCTGTTCTCAGTCGCAAGCTCAAGCCTTGTGTGCCCTCCTTCTTTTTGGTTTGGTTTTGGAACTGACTCCAAGGGTTGGGAGAGCGTTGGTGGCGACGGCCAAGTCAGGTAGGGAGAAACGGGTGGACGGCAGGGCGGCGAGATCTGGGTACGGACACCGCTAGGGCACCGCATGGTCCGGACCCCAAGCTCCGCCCAGCCGGCCTCCCAGGACCAGGGTAGGATACCTGCCCCTGGAGGTGTTGACAGTGGCGGTTGGAGATAGGAGGGTGTGGGTGCGCCTCTCCGTATCTCGCCAGGGTTCCCCTCAACTGGGCACCACGTTGTGGTCGCGTTCTCCCGAAGTAGAGGATGGTGGAGAACAGCCAAGCTCCTCTTTGGACCTCCCACATCTCACTAGAAGGAGGCTGAAAGGGAGAGAAATTGCTATTGCTGCTCAATTGCCCAGGACTTTAATATTTGAGATACCATTTTCCTTGTATGAGATGGCCCAAAGAGTTATCAGTAACTCTGAACAGAAGCACTGATGTTCTCCGACTCTGTTTTTTCAGTGTAGTTCTTTCAGCATTGACACTTCTAGATGGGACAGAAAGTTTGAGTGAAAGATAATGCAAGTGATAGGGTATGCCTCAAGCCATTCCCTAGAGGTAGGACGTGGAGAGAGAACTGGTTTGCAAGAATTTGAGTGAATTAAGACAGAGTAAAGCTGAAAGAGAAACCAAACATTCATGGAATCTCCCTTAGTTCTACTACTTATTAGCTGTGGGATATTAGCCAAGTTCTGTATCCACTTTATGTATTAATAAGTGCCCAATGGCGACCACTGTTGTTAAATGTAGTTATTTCTATATTAGTCTTTATTTTTCAACATTTATTGAATACCTACTTGATGCCGGATTTTTGCTAGTCATTGGGGTACAGTATTGAAGACAAACCTTCAGAGACCTTTTCATCTAGTGGGAAATGGCAGACATTGAATAAGTGATGGTATGTAACAGAGAAAGTACCGGGGTCATGTAATAGGGGAGCCAGAGGTAATCTCTTAAGAAAATGATTTATCTGAGACCTGAAGAGTTGGAGTAAGTCAGATGTGAGCACCGGGGTGGGGCCAGGAGGAGGGAAAGAGTGCACCTGACAAGGGAATAGCATTTGTGCAGTTTGTATTTGAAAGGTCAATAAGGTTGGAAAACAAAGTGTGAGAGGAAGAGTGGTAACAGATAAGGCAGGAGAGTTTTTCAGGCCCAGCAAGGAGTGCCTTATAAGGCATTGTAAGGAGTTTGGACTTTATTGCCAAGGGTGATGGAACACCACTGGAGCATTTTACATAGTGGAGTGCACAAGTTTGATTTTAAAAATACACTTCTTAGAAAAGGGCAAGAGTGGATACAGGGAGATGTTCAACATGATGGTGGCCAAAATTGGGATGGCAGCCCTGGGGACAAGAAGTAGAAACACTTAAAAGATGTTTAGGAAGAAGAATACACAGGACTTGGTGAGGATTAAATGTAGATGATGACAGAGAGGAGGGTTAGAGTAGTATGTAGGGTTTTGTGAAATAATCAGACTCTGGCAGTGATTAGTTAACTTTTCCCATATGCATACCGACGCTTCTATGCTCCATTTTAATCTACCTCTGGAGTAATTTTCACTAGTAATTGAATCACTAGTGATGGCAAACCAATTGAAAAGGATTGTAATGTTTTTCTGTTATTCTCTAATTCAGGCTGTCTTTTGAAGAAGGTCAGAATGGGGAAAGACTTTTGTAAATTAGCTATTTGGAAACAATTATCTTCCATGTTGATTTTGGCCCGTAAGAAGGTAACTGCATATATTGCATTATATGGATGCACTGGACTTTACTAATATATTTTTTTACATGTTTACATTTACTTTGTTTTCAAGTTTTTACCTCTGTTAACAGTGCAGAACAGAGCTGGTGCTTCAATTTCTATAGGTAGACTAATACCTGTGTGCAGTTAAGTAGAGAGAGAATAATTGAAGACATAGAAATAAATGACATTGCTTAGAGAAAGTATGTAGTGAGAGAAAAGCCTAGGGTTGGGTTGAACATCCAAAGGATGGGTTGAGAATGAAGAGCCTTCAAGGAGACTGAGGAGGGGAAACCAATGAATTAGTAAAAAAATTTTGGAGACTTAGTCTTTGGATGCTCACAAAAAGGAATGGTTTGGAAGGTGAGAAGTCAACAGTGTAAGTTTGTTTAAAGAATATGCAGGATAGGCCTGGGCATGGTGACTCACACCTATAATCTCAGCACTTTGGGAGGCAGAGGCGGGTGGATCACCTGAGGTCAGGAGTTTGAGACCAGCCTGACTAACATGGACAAACCCCATCTCTACTAAAAATACAAAATTAGTCTGGCATGGTGGTGCATTCCTGTAATCCCAGCTACTCAGGAGGCTGAGTCAGGAGAATTGCTTGAACCCAGGAGGCAGAGGTTGCGGTGAGCCAAGATCACACCATTGCACTCCAGCCTGGGCAACAAGGGTGAAAGTCTGTCTCAAAAAAAAAAAAGGAATATGCAGGATACTGAGTGAAAAGTACCCACTGGATTTAGGAATTTACAGGTCATTTCAACACTTGGCAGAGCAGTCACGTGGTGGGAAACACCATTTAGTGGTTTGAAAAGTGAGTGGGTAAGAAGTGAAGCAACCAAATATCAGCTGTCAAAAGGACGCAAGATTGAGCCTCCTAGAGGATATGGGGATGAGATGAGCAAGGATTGTTTTGTTTTAAAGAAAGAGGTTTATAAATGTTTAAATACTAATGGATAAAAGAGAAGTGAGAGTTTTCAGAGAGAGGAGAGAGTCTGATATTCTGAAGAGGCAGAAGGAAACAGATGCACAATATGACTGAAAGGTTTAGCCTTAGAGAAGCAACAGCCTTCTTTACTTATATTTGGAGATGTAAATAGAGGTGGGTTTCTGGATTTAGAAACTCAAGGGAACTCCCTTTTAATGACTCTCTAGGAGGCAGAGTCATCTGGTCAGAATGCAATAGGAAGAAATAAGGTATCAGAGATTTGGGGAGAGGGAATAGAGATTTGAATTGTCACAAGAATGGGAAAGAATGTTGACCAGGGAAGGATGTCCCATGAATTTAGAGTGGCACCATTTAGTGTAGTGTGTGATTTTTTTTTTTTTTTTGCCCCCTTCCAGCAGTGTTAGGTAGTCTGAGCCCAGATTGTACCATCAGCTCTTTGAGGATATAGTCTAACATATTTGTTGAATTATTATATAATACACAATGGTGAATTGAAAAAAAAAAAACCTCAGTGCACTTCAGATTTTGTCAGTTTCTCACACTCCAGTTAAAAAGATAAACCAAAATATACCAAAGGAAGACATTTTCTTTAAAATTATGTGGTACCTTAAGACACGAGTGACTAAAAATGTAGTTGGAATTAAGAAAAATCAGTTGGAATACTTAAATAAATTTGTAGAAAAAAATATGCTGTTGAACATACAGAAGTAGAAAAAATAATAATACTTGGAACTTCCAAGAGACCCTAAGGTTGCTTTAATAACATTCTTCTCTAGCCAGAGGAGTACTAAGAGTTGATTCCAGGTTCTCATTTTTCTCTTGAGCCTTTTAATCTACAGCTATTAAGACAAGTAAACTAATCACAAACTACTTTTTTCTTTCTTTTTTTTTTTTTTTTGGAGGCAGAGTCTCACTCTATCCCCCAGGCTAGAGTGCAGTGGCAGGCGATTTCAGCTCACTGCAACCTCCGCCGCCCAGGTTCAAGTGATTCTTCTGCCTCAGCCTCCTGAGTAGCTGGGATTACAGGTGCCTACCACCACACCCAGGTAATTTTTGTATTTTTAGTAGAGAAGGGGTTTTGTCATGTTGGCCAGGCTGGTCTCAAACTCTGACCTCAAGTGATCCTCCCACCTCAGCCTCCTAAAGTGCTGGGATTACAAGTGTGAGCCACTGTGCCTGGCCCTAGTTTGTTTTTAAATATCTGATTGGGTTCTCTTTAGATAGTGTAACCGTGAACCATTGATCAGTTCTTTTGAAATAGTATACTAGGAAATTTTGAAGAATTATATAATAGATGGTTAAATCATTTTTTGACTACTATCATTTTTTAGGTGTGACTTGTGGAAGCTTTAAGATTGAAGTAATTTCCTGGGTCCTCTAACAAATAATTATAGTAACATTTGTTTAAGTAGAATTGAAAAGTTCTTCATTACTTTATAATGACTATTTGGGTGAGCATTTCAGCTTTTCATTTTTGACTAGGAATTGGTCAGGATTTGGTTTGCTATAGAGATAGTGTTTAGATTTGGAATGCATGTTTAGTAATCAAAGTAATTTAATAGAGGTAAAAGTACAGGGAGAATTATGGCTCAACTTTAGGGACTGAGTAACTTTAATATAGTTAAACTTTAATTCTAGTAAGTTTATCAAACAATGTAAAGACACTCTATAACATTCTAGAACTACCTTGTAAAAAGATGTGGGGATATTTGGCAGGTCATAATGATTGCTGTTACTACTAATATATACGAGTGCTTTTCAAATTGGAGGTAGTGATGAAGTCCTTCATTCACTTTAAGAACTAAGTAGCTTTTGGTTGTACCAAAACCTGCTACAGTCTAAGCTAAAGTGAACATTTCACCTTTCCTTGTTGTTGAAAATCCCAGTATTTAAACCAGAATGGATTAGGTCAATTCTTCACCATCTCTGGAAGAACAATTCTATTCATGCAGTCATAGCATATGATGAGTAGAAAGCACAGTCATGTCTGTTTGGATAAATTGCCAAATTTTAAGCCAGGAACAATTGTCATTAAGTTATTGCAAATCAGGGTGTAAACTGGATTTTTTTACTTTTTATATGCATCTCTATATAAAATAATGAGTAAATTACATAAAATTAACTGATTTTT
The DNA here is from genome assembly GCF_030222135.1 of Aotus nancymaae. Lineage (NCBI taxonomy): Eukaryota > Metazoa > Chordata > Mammalia > Primates > Aotidae > Aotus > Aotus nancymaae. The sequence goes on from NW_026988413.1 coordinate 43,520,606, forward strand.
TTTTTCTTCTTTTAGATCACCATAAACAAAATTTCCACCAGAGAAAATGTTGAAATAGGAGTTGTGGATACATTGGATATACTGGATGAAATACAAGCAGTTAATTTTTGTAACGTGGGGGAAAAGCCCACATTACTGGTTACATGTGTAAATCACTGCGTTATTGCTTTAGTCATTGTCTCTATTTAGCAATGACAAGACTGGAAGAAGTAAATAGAGAAGTGAACATGCATTCATCGGTGCGGTATCTTGGCTATTTAGCCAGAATCAATTTATTGGTTGCTATATGCTTAGGCCTATACGTAAGATGGGAGAAAACAGCAAATTCCTTAATTTTAGTAATTTTTATTCTTGGTCTTTTTGTTCTTGGAATCGCCAGCATACTCTATTATTATTTTTCAATGGAAGCAGCAAGTTTAAGTCTCTCCAATCTTTGGTTTGGATTCTTGCTTGGCCTCCTATGTTTTCTTGATAATTCATCTTTTAAAAATGATGTAAAAGAAGAATCAACCAAATATTTGCTTCTCACATCCATAGTATTAAGGATACTGTGCTCTCTGGTGGAGAGAATTTCTGGTTATGTCCGTCATCGGCCTACTTTACTAACCACAGTTGAATTTCTGGAACTTGTTGGATTTGCCATTGCCAGCACAACTATGTTGGTGGAGAAGTCTCTGAGTGTCATTTTGCTTGTTGTAGCTCTGGCTATGCTGATTATTGATCTGAGAATGAAATCTTTCTTAGCTATTCCCAACTTAGTTATTTTTGCAGTTTTGTTATTTTTTTCCTCATTAGAAACTCCCAAAAATCCCATTGCTTTTGCATGTTTTTTTATTTGCCTGATAACTGATCCTTTCCTTGACATTTATTTTAGTGGCCTTTCGGTAACTGAAAGATGGAAACCATTTTTGTACCGTGGAAGAATTTGCAGAAGACTTTCCGTCGTTTTTGCTGGAATGATTGAGCTCACATTTTTTATTCTTTCAGCATTTAAACTTAGAGACACTCATCTCTGGTATTTTGTAATACCTGGCTTTTCCATTTTTGGAATTTTCTGGATGATTTGTCATATTATTTTTCTTTTAACTCTTTGGGGATTCCATACCAAATTAAATGACTGCCATAAAGTATATTTTACCCACAGGACAGATAATAATAGCCTTGATAGAATCATGGCATCCAAAGGGATGCGCCATTTTTGCTTGATTTCAGAGCAGTTGGTGTTTTTTAGTCTTCTTGCAACAGCAATTTTGGGAGCAGTTTCTTGGCAGGTAAGCTTATTGTTTGTTTGTCCATCAACCCCAAAGATAATGTAATAAAATGTTGGCTTCAAGAATTGAAATTAAAGTTGTAAGGTCAAGTTCCTGAAAAAGGATATTCATATTTGCTCTTATTTAATTTTGTCATTGGAATTGAAGCACTGAATGTGTTTCAAAAGGATAATTTATTTGATCTCTAGCAAAGAAGTACCAAAATGTTATGAACACTCAGCATTGAGATACCTCCTGCTTCCTAATTGTTCATTAGTGAAACACTCATCGATTAAAGATTCTTAGTATACTAGCATTTGGAAAGTATTTAAAGATTGTATTTTGATCCTTTCATTTTACCCATGAGGAAACTGAAAGCCAAAGAAGACATATCCAGAGTCACTAGTACTAGCAGGAACAAGGTTACCTACCTAACTTCTATTTCCTGGACTCCTCACTGTAACATGTTTCTTTTATGTAGCCATTTCTCTGAAGATTTTATATAAAAGGTGATTAGATATATAACAACATGTCAGGTTCTTAATTATAGATTAGAGGTTATCCTAAGAAAGAAAACCTGAGTTTCACCATACCTTTGCTGCCCAGAAATTTTTAAAAAAAATGTCTTTGTAGACAAAGACATTTGTACAGATGGAGTTTGCATCTGCAGTATTAACAAATCTAGTCTTTGATTAATTGAGCATGTATTGACTATGCAATATATATATGCCACGCACTATTCTGGGTGTGGAAGATCTCAGGATGTCTGTCAGAGGTGGCACAGTCTCCAAAGGGAGGAGGAAGAGGCTGGCATGTAAATTATGATTACAGTGTGACAAATACTATATTCTGTGTACATCAGGCTGGGATGTGGGGCAAAAAGGAGAGTCAGCTCTGCTTGGTGGAATTACTTGCTTTGTAACAGTTTGTTGCTCCTGAGAGATTTCTAAAAGTGTGTTTTGAGCGGGGAGATACGGAGACTTGCCTGGAGATGGTGCTTTCTAGTCAGCTGGGCTAGGGTAGGGATCCTATGTGGCAGTCAACCAAATGAGGAAAACATCTTGGGTGTTGCCTGAGGATATTGTCCTTACTTTGCTCTACTTGCTGGTGTTAGGGACTATCAGAATTAATGGTGGTATCAAAAACTCGAGCATGAGTTTTCCTCCCCTAACTTGCCTCTCTTCCTGCTAGCTCCTTTCCCAGCCCTAAATACTTTTTCTTTTCTAAGTCAGCCTCATTCATGCTGGATACCATTCCAGGCCACCAAATTCTGTTAACCAAATATTAATGTTTTCTTGGTCTCCAGATTTTTTCTTATGCCAGTGGTCTTCAGATACGGTGTGTACCACTGGAGATACACGAAAACTTTCCAAGAGTCTATCAGCAGAGATAATTTTAAGAGAATCAGTTTCCAGATTCTCACCTTCTGTTCTATTCTTTCCTAAAGTTGATCTACTTAAGAATCCCTCAATTTAGATGTGGGGTGATATTGTGGTTTTACTTTATGTCTCTAATGATGTTGAGCATCTTTCATGTGTGTATTAGCCATTTACTTTGTTATTTAAACATTCACGTATTTTGCCCATTTTAAAGCTGTGTTATTTGTCTTGATTGAGTTTTAAGAGTTCTTTATATATTCTGGATACAAGCCCTTTGTCAGATAAATGATTTAGAAATGTTTACTCCCAGTCTGTGGCTTATGTTTTTATTTTCTGAATGATACACTCTTTGAAGAGTTTAGAAGAGTAAAAGTTTTTAATTTTACAGAGTCTGATTTATCCACTTTTTCTTTTATGGGTTCTGCTTTTAGTATCTTATCTAGGAAGTCTTAGCTCAATACTGGGTCACAATTCTTTAGAAGCATTATTGTTTTAACTTTTACATTTAGGTTTATGATCCATATTGAGTTATAGTATGAGATAAGGATCTAAGGTTTTTTCTTTTAAATTTAATATACAGATGTTTCATTGTTCCCAGCACCATTTATTGAAAAGATAAACATTTCCCCTATTGAATTGCCTTGGCACCTTTGTTTAAAATTAATTAAATATAAATGTAAGGTTGTATTTTTGAGTTTTTTTGTTATATTGACCTATATGTCTATTGTTATGCTAGTACTGTGCCATCTGGTGAGATGTTTTCTAATTTCTCTTGAAATTTCTTCTTCGACTCATGGGTTATTTTTAAGTTTGGTGTATAATATCCTAATATTTGGAAATTTCTCACATTTCTTTCCATTGATTTCCAATTCCATGTGGTTGGAGAACGCTGTTTGTATTTTAGTCTTTTAGGCCACTTGTTTTGTGGCATGGCTTTTTATTCCATGTTCACTTGAAAATAATGAGTCCTGTGTTCTTGGGTACAGTATACTATAAGTATCAGCTAGATTAAGTTGGTTGGTATTGTTGTTCATGTATCTGTAGCCTTGTTAATTTTCTGTCTAGTTCTTTAATACTGAGACAGATTAAAATCTCTATTATAGCTCCTGAGTTGTCTACCTCCTTTTTCAATTCTGTCATTTTTTTTGCTTCGTGTATTTTGAAGCACTTTTCCTAGATGTAAATGCATCTTTAATTGTTATATCCTCTTACCATATTAACTCATTATTATGGTAAACACCATAGTTGAGTAGTTAAAACAGAGACTGTATGGCCTGCAAAACAAAATTTAACTATCACGCCCCTGCTCTCCCCGCCTTCCATTTTTTTGAGACATTATTTCACTCTTGTCACCCAGGCTGGAGTACAATGATGCCATTTCTGCTCACTGGAACCTCCGCCTTCTGGGTTCAAGCGATTGTCCTGCCTCAGCCTCCCAAGTACCTGGGATTACAGGCACCTGCCACCAGGCCTCGCTAATTTTTGTATTTTTGGTAGAGACGGGGTTTTGCCACGTTGGCCAGGCTGGTCTCTAACTCCTGACCTCTGGTCTCTAAATCTTCAGCCTCCCAAAGTGCTGGGATTACAGGCGTGAGCCACCGCACCCGGCCCCCTCTCTGGCCCTTTTGAGAAAAAGTTTGCCAGTCTTTTTTCTAGACCATTGCTTCTCAATTTTCAGTATGCATACTATTCACGTAGGAATCTTGTTAAAATTCTGAAGATTGGAATTCAGTAATCTGGGGGAAGAGCATGAGACTCTGCGTCTTTAAAAATCTTCAACATGATGCAAAAGCTTCTGATCACCAGCGTACTCATTGAGGGGAGATGTATTATTCATTTAGCTATTCAAGACCAGTATGAATCTACATGAGTTATGGCTGCATTCCTCAATTGGTTGTTATTTGGAAACTGCTGCCCATGGCATAGGCATTGTGCCTTGAAGGTAAATTTTTTCTACTTAATTTAACCAGTCTTCTGTAGAAAGATTTCAAACTCTGCTTTGCCCCTGTTCTGTAAGATGTTAGTGAGTGTACTCTGAGAAAAAAAATGTTCAAAGTACAGAAAGAAAAACATTTTCAAACTAACTTGACTGTGAAATTCTTGCTCTATCCCTCATTACTTATATTACCCACCTCCCCACGCCCATACCTTTTAATCTCTATGTAGAACATAATTTGGGAGGTATCTGCTGAATTTATGTATGTTCCAAACCTTTTGAATAATGAAAGAACCAGAAAGTTATGCAGAAAGGCACATAATTAAGAGCTATGTTAGGAGATGACTATTTTGGGGATAATAATATCATTGTTTAATGAAAATAAATTGAGAGCTATCTCAGATTCTTTAAATTGAATTTTAATTGATTTTTAAAATTGAACTATTTTTACTTATTTCCTGAATGATATTGATACTATTTTTCACATAATCTAAAACTATTTGTCATATTTCTGTGAGAGTAATACTAAAGTATTATTTTTTCTCACTGTCCCATTAAAATATCCTTCAATCTGTTTTCACTAAAAAAACTGTGCCACTGATTAGATGAGGGCAGACCCAATGTGCAAAAATGAATTAAAGAAGGCTTTGAGTAGATCAGTTTGTCAGCTATGACAGAATCTATGAAAATAAACACAGACTGAAATCAAGAAGGCTAGCCAGGAGCAAGAGATAAGGACTTGGACTAAGGTGACAGGGAAAAGGGCTATGATAAGGATAAGACAGAGTATTATCAAAGGAAAAACTAATAGATTTTGTTGAGAAGTAAAATTTAAAGAGAATTTGATATTGGTTGATAAAGTGTAAAGTTGAAGGTTTGATGTGATAGATAGTCAAAATGTTAAAAAGATGTTGAGAACCTGAAGAAAGCAGATAAGAATGTAGGATGGGAGAAAACATGATGGATTTCACTGAGTTAATGACTCAGTGAAATGAGTTAATGACTAGTGGACTTTGGGATTTATTATATGCCTTATAGGCTTATTTATCTTTTAAAATATATTTTTAGGGACTCAAATGCATTTTCATTTTACTATTGGATAAGTAAAAACATGCAAGATTAACATGCCTTATGGAGCACAATTGTAACTTAGATCATAATTCCAAAAAATTGGTTTAGCCATTTTTTCTTAAGGTTTTGCATATGAAAACTTTAGGGTTTTGTTAGTTTTACTTAGCTTAACATAAAAAAAAGTTTAAGGAAAAATGTACATATAGTAACATTCACCTCTTAGTGTGTAATTCTGTGCTTTTGACAAACACATAAAGTTGTCTGACCATCACTACCACAGTCAATGTGTAGAGCAGTTCCATCACCCCCGAAATTCTCTTCTGCTTCTTTGTAGTCAGTTCTCCCAACCCCAGGTACTTGCAACCTGATTTGTTTTCCATTCCTAGAAATTTTCCTTTTCCAGAATGTCATATTCTTAAAATCGTATAATATTGTAGCCTTTTGAGCCTGACTTTTGTTTTTGAGACAGGGTCTTGCTCTGCAGTCCAGGCTAGAGTACAATGGCATAATCATGGCTCACTTCAGCCTTGACTGCCTAGGCTTAAGCAATCCTCCTGTCTTGGCCTTCCAAAGTGCTGGGATTATAGGTGTTAGTAAGCTAGTTACTTTTATTGTGAGCAGTATCCCATTGTATGCATGTTTCAGTTTATCCCTTATTCAGTTGAGAGACACTGAAATTATTTGCAGTTTTTTGGTAATTATGAGTAAAGCTGCTATTTGTGTTAACATAAGCTTTTATTTTAGTGCGATGTGAGATTGCTGGGTCATGTGGAAAGCATTTGTTTTAACTTTATATTGCCATATATATGTATTTCTAGAAAATCTACAGAATAAGCTCATGATATTAATTATTTATATATTCTAGAAATCAAGACTCAAAAGGTTAATTAACTTATTCATGTACATATAGTAAGTGGCTGAGCTGGGATTGAATCAAAGTCTAACTCCAAAGCTTGGGTCCTTTCCACTATGCTCTACTTCTACATAAAAAAGTCATTTGATTTTAAAATTATGCAGTAGCCTTCATAATGTTCTTAAGTTTCCTGAACCAAGTAAAGTTTTGAAAGTTGCCTATGTTTCTTAAAGCTAGATTTCTCACAGTCTTTCCATTGATATATTTCCACATTTATGTATTCTGTTTCTTAGTTGGGCTTTCCTTTCTTTAGACTTCTATGTATGTTTTCCAAATCTGGTTTGCATAAGGTGACTCATACAAAAATACTTCTAAACAAACAAGGCTTATATGTTTCTTATGTAAACGTTACATTTTTAAAATGGCATTACATAAAGAAATGTTGTTCCTGTTACCTGAAAAATTTTAGGATATGAAGTGTTGAATACTTTGACTATGACTTGAAAGCCCAGCTGAATAGAGATCTAATAACTAGTAACAACTTTTATTCAAAGGACATTACTAACAGATTGTTTATTGAGCTTCTTTTGTGCTTAGTTTATATCTGCTCTGAAATATGAACCATGTCTTCAAATTTGGTAGTGAGCTTAGAATAATTTGGAGAAGCCAAGGAGAGAAAGTACTTACAGGTTTTAATCAGTTGATCTTATTTGTTACTAGGAATTAAGGTGTGAGGAGTACTCCAAAGTCACAGATGGCTTTAGATTGAAGCTATAGAAAAAAGGTTTGCAGACCAATAAAATTGAAGCTCTCTGAAAGTGGCAAGTGGATAAAACATCCTAAATTTATTTTGGCTTCCCCTGGACATACTTGCCATCTGTTCAGTTAAGATTGTGAATTTTTGTATTGCCAAAATACTCACTTATGTGTGATCTTAATAGAATATTTAATACTGTTTTTCTAAGCTTGCTTTTTCAAAATAACCTAATAGAAGTACTTAATGATTTTTTTCCTGATAAATTAGCTTTTTAAAAATGTATAACAGGGCCAGGCACGATGGCTCACATTTGTAAGTCCAACCGGTTGGGAGGCCAACGCAGGAGGATTGCTTGAACCCAAGAGTCTGAGACCAGCCTGGGAAACATAGGGAGACCTCATCTCTACAAAAATAAAATTAGCAGGGCATGATGGTGCATGCACCCATGGACCCAGCTACTTGGGAGGCTAAAGTGGCGTGATCACGTGAGCCTGAGAGGTCGAGGCTGCAGTGAATCGTGTTTATGCCACTGCTATCCAGCCTGAATGCCAGAGTAAGACCCTGTCAATCAGCATAAAATTCTCAATTTCTAAGATTTTTTAATATAAGAAGCAAGTAGTAACAGATCATCTGTTATTTATGAATTGTGATCAGTTAACCCCTGAATATCTGCTTATTTAGTTCTACTGTATCAAATATCATCATCAGTGTTGCATAACCAACATTAGGGTATTGAATAACATCAATATCAATTAGCATTTTAATTAGAATTTTGAATTATTAGGATTTTCATTTGAGTCATCTACAAATTGATTAGTAATTAAACTATCATTTGCTTAGTTTACTGCTCAAACTGTTTAATACTTTTTTCTAACAGTAAAAGCATACTGAAGATTGAGAAGCACTGGGCTAGAAAAAATATGTAAATATATAAAATGTAATAGCCTGGAAATCAATAATCAGAGAATTGGGACTGATTCCATTTGTAAGAACAGAAACATAAAATGCCTAGAAATAAGTTTTAAACTTATGAAACTTTTATTTTAAAATTACTATAAACCTCACCGAAGGCTATAAAAGAAGACTTGAATAAATGGAAAAACACACCATACTTCCTGGGATGACAAGACTCATTGCTGAGCCTTGCAGGCATTTGTGTACATAGAGGAAATTGTTTTCAAAGCTGAGCTGCACTTTTGGTCCCCTCAAGAGTAGCAAAAGTCAGAGTCAAGCCTAGGGCCTCCAGAATTAAGATCTCTGGTAAATTACCTCTCATTTTATGCTTACATACTGAAAGAAGAGTGTGGAGCCATGTGTATTATAGTTCTCTCATGAACTTGCTTTCTGCCCTTGTGCCCTGTTGGTGGTTCAACCTGGTATTAAGTGGTCAAACCTGGATTAAGATATGTAGACTCGTAATATCTGCCATTGCCTGGAAGAAACAGATTGTCTCTAGGAGAAGGTATCATTATCCTAGGCCTAAATAATAATATAATTTTTATATTCACTGTTCGGCTCATAAATTTAACCAGGTATACATACACACACACATACTACCAAGAGCAAGAAGCAGCAAAACCAATAGACAACAGAAAAAAATCTTCAGGTATTGGAACTATCAAACAGAGAAAACCGTCATGCTAAGTTGCAAAAATAAAAGCAGAGATCAGGACATAATGATAGTATACTGGAAACTTTAAAAAGTGACAAGGCAGATCAGGAAATAACAAATTATTTCAATGTTGCAAACATAACATTAGACAAAGCTGAAGTGAACATTAGTGAACTGGAAGATACAGTTCAGAAGAAGCTATACGAGAAGCGGCATGAAAAAGGAAAAGTATGGAAAATACTGAACAGAAGGAAAAGGTAATACTCAAATAGGATATGGTAAGATCTCATCTTTGTTTGATTAGAGTCCCAAAAATAGAGGGAAGAAATGAAGACCAAAGGACATATGTGAAAGAATAAAATATAGATCAACAGATCAGAAGATGGAGACCGAAAAAAGATCCATTAATACTTACGACAAAAGTGGCACTGTAACGTGGAGTGGTTGATATTTTCAGTAATTGCTGCTTGGGCAATTGTTTCTGTAGAAGAAAAAATTGGGCCATTATCATAAACAAAATCAATTATATTTGGATTATAGATTTAAATGTGAAAGGCAAAACAAGACTTTAGAGGATAATGTTAAAATATCTTCTTAGTAGTTGGATAGAGGGATATTTATTTAACAAGGCATAAAGTGACTGTTATATAATTAAGAACTCATGTTAAGCAAAAAACAGCATTAAAGTAGTCACAGAATCACCAACAAAGGACTTCCATTTAAACTATGTTCAGAACCAAACAAAGCTAAATCAATGAAGAAAAGGTCAGCCCCGTAGAAAAGTGGGCAAAATATTGACACTTCATTAAAGATGATACCCACATGGTGAAATGTACTTAACCTCATTAATAATCAGAGAACTTGATATTTATTCTAATCCTTTTGGTATAATGGCAAACTGTAAGCAATTTGCCAATAATAGGATCAACTAATTACAGTTTTATATGTATTTTAGGAATGCCATTTGGTCTTTACAAGTGATTTAGAGTTATGTTAACAAGCTTCGATTAAAATGTTCACAGATTATATATCCCATTTGGTAAAAAAAAAAAAAAAAAAAAATACACATGAATATGTATTTGTGAAAAATATATTGTATGAAATCTGGGAATATTTCAGAGTAGCTGTGCATATAGATGATGGTATTTGGAATGATTTTAATCACGTATCTTTTTTACTTATTTGTATTTTCCAGTGTTTGTAAATTGAGCATGTACTGTGTTACTCATATAATTGATAAAATAGGTGTCCAAAATATGACAGTATATCCTTTTTTTATTGCAGGAATATATTTTCTATTATTAAATTTTTATCAAATGAACCACCCCTTAGTTTTAAAAGCGTGTTTATGTATCTACATATATAGTATGTGCAGTAGCAATACAGAAAGAATGTGATAGTTTAATATTCTAAAGATATGTTGAAGACTAAGTGCTATCCTACCATTTTCTTTTCACTTAAATGAGTCTTAATTTTTTCTGCATTTTCATTGCAATTAATACCTGATTGCCTCCTCCTCTTATTTCTTCTGCCTCTCTACTTTCCACTCTGCTTTTATAATGCTTACATGTCCTTAATATTTTCTTCTATTAAAATTCTGAATTTACACATCTGGAGAGTTCAGTGCTTTATAAGGTAAACTATATCATGTAAACGGAATTTGTTTTTGTAGGTTTAGGGTCTTTAATTTCCTTAAGAATTTATTTTCATAATTTCATGGGGAAAAAATGAGCCCTTTCTAAAGTACCCTTTTTGATAAAGTAAATGAATGTGTTATTTGAAAAATGACATCGGCATGTGAGTTTTAACAAGATACTGTTTTCTGGCATTTTTCTGTCACATCGAAGAGTGGTTTTGGTTTGTTTTTGTTTTTGTTTTTCTAGTTTGGATAGGATGCTTTATGACAAATCTTTTTAAAAAGTGATGTGCTGTGTTTTGCCACAACTTCCAAGAAACTGAGAGATAAATTTAGTATTTATTGCACTAGTTAGCTCATTCATGTATACCTGCCTGCTTTAAGTGAAAATTGTTTTTAGATCGTTAATTGTTCCTTTTATCCTTTTTGAAAGTATAGGTTAAAAAATGTGAATCAATGTGCACATATGTAAATATATACAAATATGTACACATACTGTGTAAACATGTTTTGGATTTCTTTTAGCCAACAAATGGAATCTTCTTGAGCATGTTTCTAATTGTTTTGCCATTGGAATCCATGGCTCATGGGCTCTTCCATGAATTGGGTAACTGCTTAGGAGGAACATCTGTTGGATATGCTATTGTGATTCCCACCAACTTCTGCAGGTATAGTAATCTAGTATAGTTAGTGTTAACTATTCAGTTCATAACATTTTCTTAATATTTATATGAATGCAATATAGCTCTTTTTCAAAACTATATTTTCAAAATATAACTTTTTCATTTCTTCCAAAATTTTAACAAACTTTATTCCAAGTGATAATATCTTCAGTTCAACTGAAATATTTTGGTGAATACAGTAAGCTTATATTTTGGCTAGATACCAGAATGTATTCATGAATAACTTTCCTAAGGAGAGGTCTTGCCCTAAAGGGAATATTTTGTTTAAGAAAGTGTCCTATGAAACAACATAGTGAAATATAATAGAATGTGTACTGGGCCTGATAGGCTGTAGGTCTAGTTCTGTGTTACCTTCGGCAAATTGTAACTACTCTGAACTTTAGTGTCTCGTCTTTATCTAAAATGCAAATAGTGATACCTATTCTGCTTATCTGACAGGAATAGTATGAAGAACTAAAAAAAAATGAATATAAAAACACTATGCACACTGAAAATGCCATGCAAATACTAGGAATTCAGAGGATTAACAGTGAAGTTTAATAAATGTTTATTTAATTGCAGTTTTATTTCAAAATAATTTTTACCCACAAAGGTGGTGACATTTGTATAAATCTGAAAATGTTGCTACATTTTAATTTTTATTTTATAGCTAAATACCTTTAAAATAATTCTTTACTATAAATGAATTCTGATGACAGTTTTCATCACACTTTCCTAGGGAGAGGGGAGAATTTTTTCTAATTTCAAGTATTTGACATAAAATCCCCAAATAGACTATTTGTAGGAAAGATTTTCTTTCATGTTAAAGACTTGATAAAAAGTTGAAGGTTCGAGAACTGAAGGAAACAGATTTGGAAATGTCCCATCAAGTAAGAAATGACAATCCTGTAGAAAGAATATGTGGAAATAGTAATATGCACAGTTAGATATTTATTCCATTGTAATTTTTTTTAATGTATTGCTTATTCTCTTTTGTGACTGTAATGAAAAAAGTTAGTAGAATAGTATTGATGATACATGAAGCAAAATCTAAGGTTTTCAAAATTCCTGATAGAAATCCCTTTTCTGGATAGGAATGATTTTTTCTTTCTCAATATTAATGGTATTTTGCTAGTTAAAAGACTTGCTTTATCATCTTTACTAGAGTACCATTTTATATTTGTTCCAAGAGCAAATCTAAGTCAACTAGTGTTCAGTAGTATAAGGCAATGGACCTAAATTTTAATAACTTTTAAAATGTCTATTAATAGATAATTTCTTCTATCATTTGTGTACCTTAAGTTAGTAAAATTTGAACACAATTTTATAAATACAGAAATAAAATAACTAGGCTGGGTATGGTGACTCACACCTGTAATCCCAGCACTTTGGGAGGCCAAGGTGGGCCGAGATGGGAGGATCATGAGATCAGGAGTTGAGACCAGCCTGGCCAATATGGTCAAACTCCATGTCTACTAAAAAAATGCAAAAAGTAGCCGGGCATGGTGCCATGCGCCTGTAGTCCCAGCTACTCAGGAGGCTGAGGCAGGAGCATCTCTTGAACCCGGGAAGCAGAGGTTGCACTGCACTCCAGCCTGGCGACAGAGCAAGATACTGTCTCAAAAAAAAAATAATAATAATTAAAATATTGCTTTTATATTTTATGTGTTATAATATTCTTAAAGAATAGTTTTTTTTACAGCTACTCAGGAGGCTGAGGCAGGAGAATTGCCTGAACCCAGGAGGCGGAGGTTGCGGTGAGCCGAGATCGCGCCATTGCACTCCAGCCTGGGTAACAAGAGCGAAACTCCGTCTCAAAAAAAAAAAAAAAGAATATTTTTTTTAATAGTCCCCACCCAGATGTTTTTGAAATGGTATAATTCTGCTTTTAAAAAGCCATGTCCAATATCTATCATGTAAGAAAATGGAAATAAGGAACAAAGAGTAATACTATCTACATTTGGAGATATTATCCCAAATTTTAATTTGGTTATTGTTTTAATGATAGTAAATATAATATTTAGAAACCAGGTTTTGATTTTCTAAGCTTAATTCTTAGTACTCTGGGAATTTTAGAAAGGATGATTTTTTTAAAAAAAATCCTGTCACTTAGCAGCAACTATTATGATTCTTAGATAATTAGTTATAAATGACAGATGAGAATGTAATATAGAATGAATACTTTTTAAACACCAAAATAATTGTTTTTTCTCCTACTTCAGTCCTGATGGTCAGCCAACACTGCTTCCCCCAGAACATGTACAGGAGTTAAATTTGAGATCTACCGGCATGCTCAATGCTATCCAAAGATTTTTTGCATATCATATGATTGAGACCTATGGATGTGACTATTCCACAAGTGGACTGTCATTTGATACTCTGCATTCCAAACTGAAAGCTTTCCTCGAACTTCGGACTGTGGATGGACCCAGACATGATACATATATTTTGTATTACAGTGGGCACACCCATGGTACAGGAGAGTGGGCTCTAGCAGGTAAATTCACCTTTGGTAGTTTCACTATTGTAAAGATACACATGTATTTGTAGAAATCTGTATTTCATACACAGTCATTAAATTTCAGGATTCTCAGTTTTCCACTTCAGTTCATTAAACTATACATATGACTAATTTGTTTTTCTTTGCTCTAGCATACCTGTTTAGCCTAATTTAGTAATCTCTAATGATAAGATTGAGAATTATGTCTTGTAGTGATTAGAAGGAAAAAAATGCTTTGAGACTTATAATCAGTTTCCCTTAAAATATTTTCAGATTTGCTAAATATATTTTTCAGAAGCTGATAAACTTCGACTAGTTTTTTGTTTGTTTGTTTGTTTGTTTTGAGATGGAGTCTTGCTCTGTTGCCCAGGCTGGAGTGCAGTGGTGTGATCTTGGCTCACTGCAACCTCTGCCACCTGCTTTCAAGTGATTCTACTGTCTCAGCCTCCTGAGTAGCTGGGACTACAGGTGTGTGCCACCACACCCAACTCATTTTTTGTATTTTTAGTAGAGACAGGGTTTCACTGTGTTAGCCAGGATGGCTCTATCTCCTGACCTCTGATCCACCCATTTCGGCCTCCCAGAGTGCTGACATTACAGGCATGAGCCACTGTGTCCGGCCTTGACTAGTATTTTTAAGTTTTTAAATGTTATGGATGCAGATTTCAGTAGTCCTTCACATCTGTAGTTTTATTTATGTTAGAAAGCTCACCAGAATTTTAAATAGTAGATCATGTGGTAATAGGTCAAGTAAATGACCTAAATGCTATTTGCTTAGGACCTATAACAGAGCCCGGGTACATAGTAGAGGATCCTTAAGTAGTTGATAAATAGATGAAATCACTGAATAAATCATTTAAAAAGAAAGGTAATTTTCTTATTTTAGATTAGACATAGTTATTTTAGATTTAATTACATGTTTTTCTGTAAAAGAATGTAGCTGTTTTAAACTAAGAATACATAAATAATAATATAGTCATAAAATAAAGTGGAAACATTGAGGATGAAGAAAAAGATAAATAGTAGTAGTATAGAAGGACAGAGGGAGAGTTGGCAATATCAGTATAAGAACTCCAGAAAGAAACAAAAGGTTAAAGTAGAGATGATTTTAAACCAGCGTGATCTCACTAATTTCATGCCAGATTTGTAATTGGTTCTATCAGAAAGAGAATTTTTTTTTTAATTTTTCTTTTTTGCAAATAAATATTGAATAACTCAGTGGCTTTCTAGTAGAAAGACAAGGTAATATTTATTGAGCACATTTGAAGCATCAGCTTATCTTACTGTACTTAGTACCTTACACACATTGTTAATCTTCATGTGAAATCCTTTGAGATGGATACCATCACTTCTGTTATCTTCAAATGGAAATTGGAAGTTGTTATGTAACTTATCTATGGTCAAACCACTATGTGATAGATCATGATTAAGGACCAGATCTGCCAGACTCCTAAAGTATATTTTTTGCCCCACTGTACCATGTTACCTCCAAGGATGAACGCCATGATGATAAAGAAATGGCATGTTCTGGTTAAGTGGATATTTTTGTTAGCATGGCTCACCTATTTAAAAAAATTAGAATGTACAAGACTAAAAGATGTATTGAACACTAAAGCTACTTGAATATAGTTTTAAAAATCTTTTACTTGACCTATAACTTTTTTTTTTGCACACCCCCCCATGACCTATAACTTTTTAATTACAATGTAGAAAGCATCTTTTTAACCTTTATGGCTACTTCAGTTTCAGGTAAAGTATAACATTCTGTGTATTCCAACTCAGAATACAAGAGAAAACTCTAGTCAATTAAAACAGTCTTTACAGAAGTAGAATTTTAGATCTAAAAGCAGGGATTGATTACTGAAAACTTACTAAGATGCTTATGATAATAAACTCTATCCATATCAAATGTAAACAGGCTAATTTTTGGTGGCCATGCATATATCCCTAGTTAAAAGTATTGTAAGAGAGTAGTTTTAGAAGTAAGCTTTCTGTGTGTGTTTACATTAAGGATTTATTACTTAATAGAAACACTTTTCAAAAAGTTTGCACTTTTCTTAAGTGATTTAAAATTCATTAAATATTTCTTAAAGATAGCCATGGAAATCAATCTAGATGTTCATTTTACTAATACTTATATCAGCTTTTTTTCAAAGTAAAAAACACTAAGATAAACATATATATAATCAGTGTTCCTAAATTTTCATTCATTGTTTAGTAATAATTTTTGAAGACTTTAGGAATTCTAAAATAGAGTTATATTTTAAGTAAATGTTTAGCAGTTACATTCTGGAATGATATCTTTATAATTTTTTTGCAATATGTTACCAGTAAATTGACCGTTACAGAATTCCTCTATTAGCTAAGATTTGTTCTTGTGTAACTTTGAGAGCTTATTGTAAGAAGTTTAAAATTAAAGAGAAAGCGTACTGATCTCCCTTCCCTGACAAAGGTAGATTTTATCTCATAATTCAGCAACTGCATACTATCATGCATGGCCTGAGGCATCTGGCATCCTTGTGGGTAGTCAGGTTGAACCAGGCCCAGAAGCATTCTTTTCAGTTAGTTCATGCCCTGGCCTGCTTTTGACGTAGCCCTCAAGGACCGATTCTGCCTCACAAACAGTATTGAATATCTCTGCTCTGAGAAAAATGCTTTAATCTATTCCAAATTAAGTGACAAAGAATTTTAAGTTCTGCTAATTTATTAATAGGGTGTTTTGTTTTGTTTTTGTTTTTGTTTTTTTTTAGCAACCTTTGAAATAGGAAACATCACAACTGGATTTTACTTGGGTTAGCAAGTTATTAGCAGGCCCAGTATTAATATCACTGTGGGAAGGAGAATCTATATTTGCCCTTTATCCCATAACTTTACTCACAGTACTTAGAATGTAATCTTATATTTATAGAGTTTCACGATATGGAACCTAATATTTTTGCCTCTTTGCTTGAGAGTAGAAAACAATTACGGTAATTACAAGAGAGACAGAAATAAATGGAGAAAATGTAGATAATTTATAAAGCAGTTTATTACAAATAAACAAAGCCTTTAAAAAGCAGTCTCCATTACTTGTAATGCATCAGATGGCTGTTATTTTAGATAAATGTAAGTACTTTGAATCTGGGCCAAAAGCCAAATGTAGCATAGAACCTATTCATAGAGGGAAAGCAGAGCAAAACAAGAGAAATCATTTAGAAAGCTTTAATGCTGCTTGAAGTGTCTTGTTGATAGCTAAAGAGCATTTATATAAGAGAATGAGGGTAGAATATGCTAAAGAATGTTTATTGAAATAGATGTGGATGGCATGTTGGGCAATGATGTTTTGTGGCAGATGGAATTTATGTAATAGTTCTTGTAATCTGTGTCATCTTCTAATCTCCAGAGAAATTTAATAGAGCTGGAAATGATGGAGAGTTTACATTTGGCCATTTTTGAAAAAGTGTCTTTTGGGGAGGTATCAGTGGAATAACACGTTGGTATTATGTAGAGACCATGTACTGAAATAGTGTATCTGAGATAATGAGTGTGAGTGTTAGATCGATTCATAAAACAAATTTATTTTCAGGTTCTTAAGCTATAGTGGGCTACTTAGTAAAATATTAATCAATTACACGTATAGAATATGATAGAATCCCAATGCTAAAGGATTCTCTCTCTGGTGATACCCACTTTTAATGATGAAACCAAGAGGACAGTTGATTTGGGGGAAATATGTATTCTGGAGTTAGGTTGTTGGGTTTTGTACTGGTACATTGTAAAAGTAACTTACGCTTAATGTAGAAATTTCAGAACAGTACTTTAAAAACCACCTGGAAGTGAAACATCCAGCAACAGCTGCTGCAGTAATTTTTATAGATGCAATGTCATGCTTTTTCTAATATAGACATTTTCTGATCAGTAAATTTTCTTTATAAATATTATAAGATTTACTCTTAAGGTTTTAGGCCGTAGTTTATTTCCATTTCCCAAGTGGGAAGGAGGTCTTTTTATGTAATTTCTTGTTCCTAGTCTGTTCTTCCCTTAGGATAGATTCCTAGAATAGGAATGATTATATCAGTGTCTATTGAGGCAGGGCCAGATGAGATGAGGGTGGCAGTTGCCTCAGGCACAGAACATAAGGGAATGCCAAAAAACTCAGTAATCAAAATGAACATTTTAATGTAGTATACCTAAAAATCAAAATTAATACAAAAAAATCTGCAATGAACTAGATGAAAAACCTGTAGTCAGAAGTTTATTTAGAACTTTCCTCAAGTTGAAAATCTGTTGTAAAACTATCTTTTCAAAAGATACTTTGAAAGTGTCATTAAATTATTTTTTTGCTTATTTAATTCTAAGAATTTAAGGAAAATACATGTAAGACAAGAGTATTTTCTAAGAGAAAGTGATTAAGAGGGTTTTCTTAATGAGGCTACAGAGATTATTGCTCCATTGAATTTTCTTTTGTTCACAGGTGGAGATATACTACGCCTTGACACACTTTTAGAATGGTGGAGAGAAAAGAATGGTTCCTTCTGTTCCCGGCTTATTATCGTATTAGACAGCGAAAATTCAGCCCCTTGGGTGAAAGAAGTGAGGAAAATTAATGACCAGTATATTGCAGTACAAGGAGCAGAGTTGATAAAAACAGTAGATATTGAAGAAGCTGACCCACCACAGCTAGGTGACTTTACAAAAGACTGGGTAGAATATAACTGCAATTCCAGTAATAATATCTGCTGGACTGAAAAGGGACGCACAGTGAAAGCAGTATATGGTGTGTCAAAACGGTGGAGTGACTACACTCTGCATTTGCCAACGGGAAGCGACGTGGCCAAGCACTGGATGTTACACTTTCCTCGTATTACATATCCCCTAGTGCATTTGGCAAATTGGTTATGCGGTCTGAACCTTTTTTGGATCTGCAAAACTTGTTTTAGGTGCTTGAAAAGATTAAAAATGAGTTGGTTTCTTCCTACTGTGCTGGATACAGGACAAGGCTTCAAACTTGTCAAATCTTAATTTGGACCCCAAAGTGGGATATTATTAAGCACTCATACTACCAATTATCACTAACTTGCCATTTTTTTATGCTGTATTTTTTATTTGTGGAAAATACCTTGTTACTTCTGTAGCTGCTCTCACTTTGTCTTTTCTTAAGTAATTACGGTATATGTAAGGTGTTGGGAAAAAGCATTTTGTACTGAAAGTATATAGGTAGTCAAATGCGGACTGTAAATGCGTAAGAGATGTTAAAAATAATACTGCACTTTCAGGAATGTTTGCATATGGTCCTGATTAGAAAGAAAACAGTTGTCTGTGCTCTACAGTGGCCAGTGATGAATTACTAATGCCTTATTTTCTAGGCATATGATAGTTTAGAGAATGTAGACCAGATAAATTTGTTTACTATTTTAAGAAAACTACCAGTTTACTTACAGAAGATTCTTTTTTCCGAACAGTAGGTTTCATCCAAGACAATTTGAAGAACTACAAACTCTCTCTCTTAGAAAAGAAAGAGGGCTGCCCAAAATAAATGCAAAATTTGCTTATACTCCATCACATTCAGGTGTCTTGGTTGTGACCTTTTACCAGTGTAGCAGAGAACCCTAATTACATTTTAGATCAAATCATTCTTTATGTGGGTATTGTTAAATGGCTAGAGCCTACAAGTTGCTCTTTCTTGAATTGGTTGGGGGCCCTGAAAACACTGGTAATATTAAGAATCTTTCTCAGGTAACTTAATGTTTTCTTAATGAACAATGTTTCCAGCTACAAATTCCTTCCAATAAATTGTCTTCCTTTGTGAAAAGGTACTCTTATAGAAGAAATTTAGCAATTTCTCTTTGACTGACTCAGTATGTTTTAAGTGTTCAGAAAAGAGTTTGATCCCTATTGAGCTAATGCTCCGCCATGAAAATTATTTTTCTGATCCTTGTTACTGATAACATTTTTTTTCTACTGAAGGTCAAAGGATAGGAAACAGGTCATTTCTTTTCTTGTATATGTGTAATGTATTATGTAAAAAAGTATTCATATTGGCAATTTTAGTTAAGCATAATAGTGTGGTTCTAATTTTTAAAACTTAATTCAGTGTTTTTTCTGATTAAAGCAGGCACTGATCAGGGTATCTCCTAAGAGGTAATTTACTTCTTATTTCCTTCCAATAATTATTACATTCTAAATTTTCATCTATGAGAAATAACAAGAGGGGAATGGAATTAAATTGGGGAATAATCTAATCTTCATTGTTTAAATGGTTTGACTTCTCACCATTGAAGCCATTTTTTCTAGCCTCAGAAAGAGGAGATAATGCCTCCACCATTTTCTACCTGGTGACTTGAAAATTGTTAGTTTAGGTTAGGAAGAAGTTACTTAGAGTCAGGGAACTTGTATACCACTATCTATCTATGCAGCATTGTTATAGTCTGACTGTTTCTATGGTTTGAATATGATTTTCCTAATGCTCTGAATAAAATTTTGTTAAAAGTTAATTTTTCATTTAATGTGCAAATATTGAATATTCTAGTATACTGAAAGTGGTAGTCATTAAAAATGCCCACGTTTTAGAGTTTATGTTTGAAAGTTTCCAATGTAGGTTAAGGATTTATATTAGCATTGTCCAAATTAAATAGTATAGTGTTTCATTATTGTTCTGTTCAGTAGTGTAGTAGAAAAGCCAAACGTTAAAATTATGAGCTTTTTAGCTTCAAAAAAAGTTAAATTAATGTTAAGTAAAATCTTTTTAAATTTCTTAGCGATTTGTGAGCAAGTTAGCTTTAACTAAAGCATTATTTCTTCACTGTAACAAAGCCAGAAATAAAAGTATATTCTGCATTCTTTATAAAGGTAGTATTAAGGTGGTACTAAAAATTATAAAAACAGCTGACAGTTTGACAGCCGCAAACCTAACTTTTTGATATATGTTTTCTGTGAAAGTAAAACCAAAAAAGGTCTTTGGGCCAAGAATGTGACTTGAGCAAATTTATTAACCAGAATTTATAGAATATCCACTTTGGTGAATTCTCCTACCCAAACAAACAAAAAACTATAAATGACTGTTTGTGATGGTATCACAAAGCTGACATTTAAAAAACAATAACTAAGGATGTAGAAAAGAAATACTGTAAGCAGGATAAATGATTGGTTACTTTCACCTAAAGATTAAAAAATAGGTCTGACAATGAGACTAATTTGTATATGACTGTCATATTTAAGAAAGAGTTGCTTGGAATGAAAGGAATTATTTTAGGGCAAAACTTTACCATCCTACTAAAAAGAGGTAACATGGAAATATTTTCAACATTATTTGATTTAATGTTTGTTTCCTCGTGTGATACCTTGCTGAAACCACAAAAGTACTAACCTCTAAAACATCTTTTAAATAGTGTACACACTGTTGCAAAGTAAATAAGGAGCCAAGTTCTTTCTCTCCCCGTGACTTTTCAGTTATGCTATCATTTTTAAAAAAATTTTTTAGTTTGCTGTGATCTAAACTCTTTCTCCCTAGGAAACTTGGGATTATATTTCCATAGAATTCTATCTTGCTCTTAATAAATTCAAAATTTTATGGAAAAGATGCATTTCAAAAGATTATTCTTGTGACCAGTTATGCTTTAAAAAAATTAAATTCTTAATTAAAATGCACTTATATTTAATGTATTATTGGGTAGATTTTTGTTTTGAGTAAAATCTTCATTAGAATACATTTGTAACTGGAGGTGTTATAATTTGGGGCTTAAACATATTTACTCTTTTGGGTACTGCTTTTTTATATGTATTCAGATTGAGAGCTTAGTCTATTTTAAAGTAATATTCTACATTACTTTCCCACAAGTGATGATAGTTAATATAATGTATGCCAGAAGAAAATGATTTAATTTTAAGAATGCGGTTAGATATATTTGACAGTAAATGCTCAAAGGAGTTAGATCTTTCAGTACTTTTGAATGTCTCCTGTATTGGAAACTATTAGACTGTTACCTCTTTTTAGGCAGAGGCTTACACGTGTTGGTATTTCTGGTACACAGTTAGCGAGAAGAGTGCCTTGTCCATAATGAGAAGCATTTAATAAATATTTTGGACTGAGTGAATAAATTTAGAATTCTAAGGAGAAATTGGAATAACTTGATTGTAAATTACTACAATTTCTTTACAGTTCTCCTTAAATTGATACTATTTCAAGATCTTCATTAAGCAAGTAATTTAGTAAAAACTTACAGAATCCATAAAAGGAAAAAAATCTCAAATTTGTAGTTAAGAGTAATAAGTGTTAAGGTTAGGGAAGGAAAAACTGTTTCAGAACTGGTTTGAATGAAAACATAGCTGATGTTTTCCAAAAATGGCTTTTTGTGGGTTGAGTCCATTTCCATCATGACTCCAATATCATTAAGATTGAATCATTCATTTCCTTACTATTAAATCTAGACAGATTAGAGATTTATCACAAATAGAAATTATTAAAAGTCTGATGAACAAAGAAGGAATTTAGCTGTGCATATCAGTGACAACTAAATTGTAAGTTCAGTAAAATAGACCTGCAAACATAAGCAGGTTAAGGACAAGCTAGGGAAACTACAGATATCTCCTTTTTTATACTGTCTTACCTATTCACTAATTATAACACATATTAACAATATAAAACAATGAAGTTTAAGCAGAAATTGTTTTTAGCAATCATTCTGTTGATAATTTACAGTTATGTTTATTAGGAAAGGTTATTACTTAGACCAAAGTTGATTTAAAATTGGAAACTCTGGGCTACCCATAAGGTTTTTTATTTTGAAATATTCAATACCTAAAAGCCATTTTGATTTAAAAAAATGAAGTTGACCAGTCATCTTGTATGATGACTTCATAACATTTTATAAGTTTGAACTTAAAATAGAAGTAGACAATTTTAGTAATCTTTTGTTTTCGTTTGGTGTAGCCTAAAAGACATTGATTTATCTTAAAGATTTTTAGCAATGTGCCAGGGATAAGTGAGAAATATGGCTTATCTTCCTAGACAAGCAGTGTTCACTCAGTGCCAAGTAAACTTTTCTCTAAGTTCAAAAATATTTTTATATTAAAACACATACCAATGTATTGATGAACAAAATTTACATTAATTTTTTTATTTTAACCTGGTATCTGGGTACCTTTTTTCCTTTTTTTTTTTTTGAATTAATTTTTAATATAAACTACAGACTTCAAAGCAATTTAATCTTGCAGCGGGTCATTTGATTCATCCTTCTCATCCCAGAACACGTTGGACACAATACTGGATGTTAATAATACTCTAAACAATTTTTGAAAACAAAAAAAACAAAAAAAAACCTTTGTCTTATGACTTGGAATATGAATAGCACAACAAATTTTCACTAGACACAAATCATTTTGTTTATATATAGAATTTCAGATGGATGCCATATTAATGGCATTTTATAATAGATATTTCTAGATTCTTCAAAGTCCTTATATGTAATTTTTCTACACTTGGGCATTGGGAAGGAAAACTACAGGGTGTGCGGATTTTAATTTGTAATCCACATCCATGTGTATTTATACACGTTCTCTCCTATCTAATTAGAAGAGGTATTCTTTATAACAGCTAACCTTTGGATTCCTCTCTTTTCCCCATGAAACAACTTAATAACGATAAAAATGACAATGGCTATTACTTATTTTTCACTAGGTTCTAGCACTGTGGTAAGCACTTCTATATACTGATTACATTGAGTCTGCTCAGCCACCTTTTATGGTAGACATACTTTTATGAATGAAGAAACAGGCATAACTTTACCAAAATGACAAAGTTATCTCTAAGAAATTGGGTCCCAAACTCAGCTCTTAACCCCAAACTCCTTTTTTTAAAAAATGCTTTGTAATTCTATCGATTTGTTATCTTCATTGTCTCTACTGGCACCTTTCTGTCAGGATACGGTATGAACATTCTCAAGGCCTTTTAGTAGTAAAGAAATCCTCCCACGATTTTACCTCAGATCTTATTTTTTTCTTACAGTGAGGTTATTTGAAAGTGTGTGTTCTGTACTCAGCCTCCAGTGTCTCAGCTTCCATTATGTCTTGTATCCATAGCAATCTGGTTCTACTCAGCACTCCACTGACAATGTTCTTACTAAATCACCAGTGACCTCCATATTGCCAAATAAAGAGACATTTGATCTCTAGAGCATTTATTAACTACTTCCTTTATTTTCTCCTTTTGGGCTTCTGTAAATACTATTCTTGATTTTTCTGCTATTTTTCTGGACATTCATAGTGTGTTTTGCCAGCTCTTTCTTTATACTATATTTTGGATTTTCTCATATTCCTTCTTTGCTCATTCCATCACCTGCTTTGAGTAATCTCATTCACACAGGATTTCAGCTATAACGCATTTCACTGATTACTCTCAAATGTCTATCTCTAATCTACACATCTCTGGCACTCCAGGTACATGCATTCAGTCATGCACTGAACATCTCATTTCACAGGTTCCTTGTACTCAAATTCAAATCAGGTAGAGCCTCATCCAAATTGCTTAGTTCCCTTTATTTATGTACATGTGGATGGTACCATTGATGCTTTATTACTCAAACCAAAATTTGGGTTTTATCCTTGACTCTCCCTCTTCCTCATCACCCACATCCCATTAGTCACCAAGTCCTACTAATTCTACTTCCTACCTAGTATTCTATTATAACCATCCCCTCACATCCATGCCTACTGCCTTTACCATATAAAGGTCTTCACCATTTTTTCCACTAGTTATTGTTATAGCTTGTTAACTGTTTTTATTCTCCTGTCTCAAGTCTCATTTTGCTCCAGTATAACTTCCATATTTTTGCCAAAACAATCTGTCTATACTCCATATAACTTTCACCATAAAGGATATATTCCTTGTGTTAGCTTATCAGGCATGCCTTGTGATTAGTTCGTTTCCAGAATCTCTAGCTATTCCTCATCTCAATCACCCTCTCTCCTGTCATTTAGAACTGTTCATAAATCTGTGAAAATGTTACGTGATTTTAAAAAACCAGTTCCACGTGGGTTCAAAATATATGCTGGTCTCAAAACACATTAGTCACAAGTGAAGCAAGGCTAGCAGGGAGAATAGATCATGCTGGTAGCATAAATCTGGCATGAAAAATGGTTTCCGATATTATGTATGAATCACAGTTTTGCATCCAGGAGAGATACTTGGGAGTAGAGAATCATGGACACTGACTAACAACTTAACTGACTTTTTATGTCATTGGTCCTCACCGTGACATAATGGAGACAGGTGGATCATGGCAGGTAGAGGGGAGAGCCTTGGGAGGTAGGTCTAGAGTGCAAGGCTTGGTCCACAAAACTATGCAGCATCACTAAGTCTCTATTTAATCCAAAGGCAGGAACTTGCTTGCCAATCTAGTTTTGCCAAAACATAGGAAAATGCTTATTACCCAGGCAGTGCAAAATAGGATCAGAGCTGTGAAGTGCAGGGGTGAAGTAAGCAGCCCCTTGGCAAATCATGCACCATCTTGTTTTGTGATTTTTCTTTTTGACTGCCTTGCAGGTGGTGCCGTTTCAGCAGAACTGGAAAGGGAGCTGCCTGGCCAACATCTGTGAAACACTAAGAGCATTCCCCACATGGCCCTCTGTCCTCAAAGTGAGGCTTATCAATTCAGAAAGACTAATTCTGGAGCTGTGCTAGTTATTATGCAGGACTCTTCTCATTCCATGTTATCCAGTAACTGGTAGAATAGAGTTCTGCTTCATTACAAATGACAATTTCACAGTCAAGGGGCACCACTCCCACCCCCTGAATCTTTTAAGAACTTCATCCTCAGGCCTTGGACGTTCCACACAAAGTCTTGGGTGTCCTGAGAAGTTACCCAAACTCCACAGTGAAGGGAACCATGACCTAATCCTACCATCTCCTCCATGGGGTCATCAGGCACCTTTTTCCCAGCAGAAGCACCAGACCCAAAGCTCAGTCCTGGAAGCTCAGGGATTTTTTTTTTTTTCTTTTGAGAGACCTGTTTGCATCTTCTGCAAGACTTCAGACTAGAAATGCTTTGTGTTCTGTTGCCCCCTTGAATTTGATGCCTAAGATATCTAGAACTTCTGAATGAGAATACTCTGCAGGTTGCCAGGCTTCCTAGTGTATTTGGAGAAGCAGGCTCATTAGCTTCAGAAGAGTAAAACATTTTGTTTACACTAGACCAGAGCTCAGATCTCAGCTCTGAAAGATATGGGCTGAAACATCTACCTTGGAAGTCACTTTTTAGTCAAGATTATGGCACTCTGCTGCACTCAAGGGTCTATACATAAATTTAGAAGTGATGACTAAAGCTGGAGGTGCAGCCAAGGATGGGATATACAGTGAGGGTCTTGGCTGACCTAGATTTGATCACAAACAGAGGGTAAAGCTCAGCAGTAAAACCCTGAAATACATCAGGATGTCTGGACTAGTCATAGCGTCAGAATTGGAGAAAAGCTAAAAACTCCAAGGAACTAAACTCTTGTCACTGTCCAGGAAGGGGGTAATAACCTAGCCCTCCACCTTTTTTGGCAAGTTTATTTAATGCAGTGTGATAGAAAAGACAATTCCAATGTATTACTTACAGTTGAATGTTGTTAACCTGCCTTTGTTCTTTGGAAGAATAGTCCTCTTGGTAGGGTTAGGGAATTACCCCTCCCGTATACCTGGACAGTGACAGGGGTCTGGCATTGGGATATGGTGTTCCTTGAGCTTAGTTGATCAGGTGTGTGGATCACAAAGGAGCAAAGAGCCAAGACAGCCCCCTTAGAGGAAGAAATAAATGAAAACCAAGCAAACTGTTAAACTGAGTATCGCTCGGGAAGTAGGCAGAGTGAAAGAATTCAGCCTTGGGACGACGGGACAAAAAACAGATGAAAGCAATAGGGATTTTGAGATGACAAAGGGTACAGAGAAGTTGCAAGAGCCAGGGAGAAAAGCTGTGCACTTTGTTTCCTGAAGTAGAGTAGTGCAGCTGGTTTGATGAATAATCAGGACTTACAAAGTATACTTATAAGGTAACTTTATTTCCCACTCTTTCTTTACATTTGTTTGGTAGGTATAGTTGTTCTGATAGGCTGACTGAAAGTTCAAATTGCTTCACTTTTTTTTTCAGGATATGTTTTGAAGATAACAGTGTCACTGTAGTAATAAAAATGACCAAATGTATAGGGCAAAGATTCCAACCTCGTCAAAATTACAGCTACTCTTACCTTCTCTAGCTGGGGAAGGAAATAGGGATAGCTGCTGCTTTTCTTCTTTTCCTTCTTCAGCTTGCAGTCTTTGACCCCTCAAGGGATGGAACAGATGTGAAGGGGAGGAAAGAGATATAAGGAGGGCAGAAGCTTGAAAGTGACTAGGACCATGGCACCTGGCTCCGGCAGACTGCATCATCTGATGTTCACAGTGGCATCCTGCACTGATACTCCTGATACTGGAGATCTCTCCCCTGTATGCAGTTGCATCTTTACCTTACTCTTTCCATGGATTTTAGGAATTCATTTGTTACCCCAGCTTCTCTCTACTGAGGTCGGTCTGCTGTTCAGGTGGCCCTCATGGGCAGGACCTCCCATGGCCATATACTGGCACTCTCTTCATGGGCCTCCTGTAGTCTGTGGGAAACACTTTCACAACCTTTGCCCTGCACGTGTGGGCAGATCCGCAGCTACCTCCTGAACTCAGTTCTCAGCACCTGGCCAGCACTCTGGTCCTTCTGGTTTCACAGTCAAGAGTCAACACCAGTACACTGGGCCTGCCAACTTCGGGGCCATGTACCAATCTCTCCGAGGGACCCAATTAAATCCCTTTCCACTAGGATTTGAGGCAAGAGGTAATCACCTCATTACCCACTCCCAGTGGGGGTACTCACAGCATTATAACAACTCTCTCCAAAGAATTCTCTTTATGAACCTGCCTTTCATCTCCAGCTCCTGAACTTTTTATAACTCCTATGTGGGTGAGGGATTTCAGAGTCATATGAGTTGTTGACCTTATTCTTTGGCATTTTTCTTCTTTGTCTGAGTTACCACTCTGTCAGTTATTTTTTTTTCCTGAGAGTCTCTCTGCTTAAACATCCTTTTCACCAGCAATAACTGTTTCAAATATAATGGGAAAAAGATTCTTCTACCAACAGAAATAATTTTCAGAAATATTTGGGGCCTATAAGAAAAGCAAAACTGCACTAAAATATAGAGAAGATTACTAAATACAGAGACAGTATTTTTTTAGGAAATGAATAAATATTGTAATTATCTCAGTTCTTAACATGATAGTAAAGTAAGTTTAATTAAATTGTAAGTAAAATGTCAACAGTTATCTATAGTCCCAGTGTTTTGAGTGTTTTCCCCTATTTTCTGAAATTTTGACTAACTGTGTTTAATCTTATACCCTAAAGAATAAAGTTAAGTACATCAAGGGAATCAAATCATACTGAAGGGACTCATAATGAAATGTAACAGTCCCCTATTCCAACATTTCTGACCCAAGTCCCACTCCCAAGAGGAAACCAGTATTATTTCTTACGGTAATCAACTTCATGTCTATAAATAATGTGCTTTTTATAACTTATAATACTATCTTTTTCTAAATTGATGAACTTTAGATATTATTTATTAATGGCCCACTATGATAGATGAGGGCTTATTTCACTTACACAGTTTATCTTTACTCATTCTTCCAAATGGTTCTATTAAATTGTTTCATCATTTTAATATACTCAAAACTTATTTCCTCAGTTGTGGACACTATCTCTCTTGACTCCCCTCCTTTTGTGATGAGGGGGAATTAGCACTTCTGGTCTTTCCTCGCCTTTTACTTCCCCTACTACCAACTTGTCACTTTAGTCTCTTTGTAAACTAACCACAGTCAAATCTTCTACCTTATTTAATGGTTGATTCTAAGAACTAACAATTACATTAATAACTTTATTATATTGTTCATAGCATAGCCAATTGTGCTGTGACTACATTTCTTCTTTTGTGTAACCGATTTCACCTGAAGTTTCTGATTGTCTACCCTCATCACACCTGAAGTCCTAATTTCTCTTACATTCTTCCTGAATCCCCATTAAATAATTCATGGAATCTTCTTTTCCCCCAAATTCCTGCTCTTGGATTTCACTCTGCCTCTTCTAGTCAGTATCAGTTACTCTCTAGAGCTCCTGCAAGGCTGTCATCCTAGGACTTCCCTTGATTATTTTCATATGTTGGGTCTAGTATTTGTATTTCCTGGAGCCCACATCTTCCTCTTTTTCATTTCCTCTTTTTAATTGGAGCACTTCATGAAGCAAGTTCTAAATAATGGAACATAAATGTTCTTAGACCATATTTTTCCTGTAGAGTCATTATTCTGTTCTCTGTCCTTGCTGGTATGACTAGGTAGAGAATTCTAGTCCATAGAAACTTAAAGACATTGCCCCTTATTGCTCCATTTTACCAGTGGTCAATAATCTAGTCTTTTTTTTTCTATAGAAGCTTTTATGCTGTCCTCTTAAAGTCTCTTTAACTTGGTTGTTCTGAAATTCTAACGGTTTGGGCATGGGCATATATTGTAGTCATTGTTAACATATTTCATAGCAAGCCCTTTTCATTTGAAGATGTGCATCTTCCTAGAGCTCTGAGAATTATCTTCTATTATTTTTCCTTTTCTCTATTTTCTGTGTGTTTACTTTATTGTCCTACTGCTGGGATGAAGGACTTGATTTATTCTTTTTTGCTGCTGTTCTGTATTTTGGAAAATTTTCTTGGGTTTGCCTTCCAATACTAGTGAGATTGTTTTTTCCTCCAGCAATCATACATTTAATTTCTGAGAATTCTTTCTCATTCTTTGTAATTCCTTTTCCATGATACAGATTTAGCATCTTAGATTTGTCTAAATGCTAGAGATTTTTTTAAAGAATATTGTAGCATTTTTAATAGCAACAAGATTTTTTTTAAGGAAGCAACATAAATGTTTACAGGAAAATGGACTGATAAATACATTTTCATACATCCATTTAAATGAAAACTTAGGAACTATACTGACTAATGTAGATAAATCTCAAAAACACACATACTGTTTTTTAAAAGTTATAGATACATTAAGTATGATAACATTTATATAAAATTTTAAAACTTGGAAAGCAATACTATGTGTTGATTTTGGATACATATATAATGAAAGTAATAAGAGAGTAAGGGTTATGTAATATTTTATAAAATATACATGGAAATGTTACAAATTCAGATTGATGGTAAGAAATTGGAGATTTAGAAGACAGTAAAGAAGACCTTGAACTCCCCTCCTTTTTTTTTTAATTGTAATTTAAGTTCTGGGATACATGTACAGAACATGCAGGTTTGTTACAAAGGCATACATGTGCCATGGTGGTTTGCTGCACCCATCAACCCGTCATCTACATTAGATATGTTCTCACTCATAAGTGGGAGTTGAACAATGAGAACACATGGACACAAGGAGGAGAACATCACACTCTGAGACCTGTTGGAGGGTGGGGGAAGAAGGGAGGGATAACACTAGGATAGATTTTTTAAAGTCATCTTTGGATTTCTGAATTTCTTTTGCTTCCTTTGGCATTTGTTGTCATTCACGTTAATTTCCCTTAGTTTCTCTTTTAAATTCTAGGCTTTTCTTAAATATCTGAAGATCTTTGGCTACCAGTTCATGTTGAAGGAGAGAGCAATAAAAAGCCTGGTATATGTGCTACCTAAGTGAGTGCTAAAAAGGCTGATTTAAATCTCTTTATCCATAGTGGAAACTGTCAACCAGAAGGCTTCATATTTAAGTGAAAAGGTGGGAAGCCAGCTTTTATGTTGTGGGGGATTCCCCACATACCAGAAAAAGGTATTTGTTGTCATTCACGTTAGTTTCCCTATATTGTAGTTATTTATACTCTCAAGTATAAATACCTACATGCCCTTTAGAGAACTGTTTGAGATTTTGCCTAGAGAGTAAAACACCTGGCTATAAGCACATGAACATAGTGGAGAAGGGCATTTGGTCAATAGAAAGATCTTCAATTACTGCACAACTATCAGCCCCTCTTCTTAAACTTCTTCCTCAATTTACCAGAAATCTCTGAGGCCTCTCTGGAGTTGTGCTCCGTGAGGCTAGATAGGACATTTCAGAAACAAATGGAAGTTTTAGGACTGATAAATATATCTTAAATTTAACAATAAATTACAAATGGCACTCATTGTGTGTTAGGGGAGGAAGGGTATCTGGCATAGGATATCAGAGCATGTTGAAGGAGTACACAAAAAGGAATGGTCTGGCATGAGCTGAGGAGGGCATCCACAGCAATAGAAGTGGGATGATGATGAGAGATTGTCTACATAAAGGTGGATTTATCAAATAAGATCATGGGAGCAGGTTCTTCTGTTGAAGAAATAAATCGCAAATATGGAAATGGAGAAAACTAGAATGATCCCTAAGGTATTGGATTGTAAGATAAAATATCAGATACATATAGAAATGAATGTAGACATAAATATGTGTAAGCATGTATGTGTGTATTTTTTCACATACATTTGATAGATCTGTCTACTAAAAGGGCCTGAGACTACCAGTCCCCACTAGCAATGAACATACCTATATCTTAGATCTTGGCTTCTGAATATTATTCCCCACTGAAAGGAACAAGGTTTCCTTGGAGAAATAACTGATTACTTCTGAATACTTTCGCTGAGGCAGCAGAAATATAGGTGAGCTTGAAATATGTTAGTTCTAGAAAGGAAAAATTGTTCAAAGAATGGTAAGAACAAATAAAGAAAGCATGGAAGTTAGTTTGAAACAACTCCTAGTGGCCAGAGATGGGGAAATTGAATGTCAAAACAATTACAGTAATGGACTATAGCCCATTGAGTAACATAGGAAATAATGTGTCTATACTGATAAAAATAAATAAAGGTACAAATGAAAACTTGAAGAACAGAATATTTACATTAAAACAATAAGTGAAGAGGCATAAAAAAGAAGAGAAGAAAACAGAATACTAAGGAAATCCTGGTTTGATCCAATAGAAGGCAAGAAAAAAGAACAAAGGAACAAAGAACTGATAGGATGAACAGAAAAAACAATAGCAAATGCTAGGTTTACATTTAACCATATTGATAACTATATTAAATGAAATTAGACTAATGGCTTTATTAAAAATCATATCAAACTAGAATTTCTCAATGTCAGTACTGTCGACATTTTGGAACAGATAATTCTTTGTTGTAGAGCCTGTCCTGTGCATTGCAAAATGTTTAACAGTATCCCTGACCTCTGCCCACTGGATACCAGTAGTACTACTCTCCTCCCCTTCACTTGTGATAACTAAAATTATTTCTAGATATTGCCAGCAGGGAAACACCTCTTACGATACCATCAGATCTTGTGAGACTTATTCGCTGTCATGAGACTAGCATAGGAAAGAACTGCCCCCATGATTCAATTACTTCCCACCAGGTTCTTCCCATAACGTGGGAATTCAAGATGAGATTTGGGTAGGGACACAGCCAAACCATATCATGCCCCATGGTAGGGGAAAGAAATCACTCCTGGTTGAGAACCACTTGACTAGATAAAAACCAAAATCCAATAATATGTTGTTTAAAAGAAATACATGTTAAATACAAAGATATGAATAGTTGTAAAGAAAAGGATTCAAAAAGATATTCCATGCAAATTTTAAAAATGAAATAGTTGCCAGGCATGGTAGCTCAGCTACTTGGGAGCTTGAGGTAGGAGGATCACTTGTGTAAAGGAATTTGAGGTTGCAGTGAGCTATGGTCATGCCACTGCACTCCAGCTTGGGTAACAGGAGAAACCATCTCTAACAAAAATTTTTAAAATTAATTTTTGGCTGATGGGGCTATGCTAATATCAGACAAAGTAGATTTGAAGACAAAGAACATTACCAGAGATGTTCTTTGTCTTCAAAGATGTCAAAAGGACCTAAATGTGCAAGTACCTGATAACAGAACTTAAAAATACCCCAAGAATAAATAGACATAAAGGAAAAACACAGACAACCCATTTGACAGATTGCATATTGCAATCTGTCAAATATGCAATATTTGATAATTTAAATACTGCTCTTCCAGTATTGCTAGAGCAACTAGATGCAAATCAGTACTTGAATAATGCTATCAACCAACTTCACCTAAATGATACCTTCACAATATTACACTCAACAATTGCAGTCTATACATTTATTTCAAAGTCACCCAAAATATTCACCAAGAAAGATCATATGCCGGGTCAACAAACAAGTCTTATTAAGTTCCAAGTGACTGCAACCAAACAAAATATTTTTTTCTGATCACAACAGAAATAAATTAAAAATCAGTAATGAAAAGATATCTAGAAAAATCTGTAAGTATTTTGTAGTAACACACTTCCAATAAGAGTAGAATATTTCTTTAGATCAAAGACTTTTTTTGACCCATAGGATTTTCTTTGGGCCAAAGAATCACAAAGAATCACAAAAATATTTTCAAATGATGTCAAAGTTCTTCAAAATAATTGGGTGTTACATCCCTGATTTGCTGGTACTTTAAGCAAGTGCTAGAGTAAAGCTAGCACTGATGCAGGATTATTTTCATGCCAATATGTAGAATATAGTAATTCATTTTTTTACTATATGTACAAGTTAAATAATATCTGAAAGAAGTTTGTCAATTAATGTATATGTAAAGGCATATTTTACTGTTGTCTTTTTCCTTTTTTTAATCTTTCACAATACCTAACATCAAAGGATGCTAGTTTAATTGATGTTTTCAAATAGTCTCACCAAAATTAACACTAGCAGAATAAAAATAATTGTGTATGAAAACTTTTTCATCAGATGATGCCTTCTTTGAAAAAAAATGTGCTAATCAACTCAGTATTTTTTGATTTTGAACAATTGTCAAGACTGAGATAAAGTATTTTTAATAGGTGTGACAGTTTTTTCTTTCAGATGGTAAATATTGTAAATTTTATTTTAAAAGATTTATATTTATCTTGTTTTATTCAATTTTTTGACTTTTTAATATATACTAATGTTAAAATATGCTTTTTTTTCTCCTTCCAACTTTTATTTTATGTTCAGAGGGTACCTGTGCAGATTTGTTACATGAGTAAGTTGTGTGTAGCTAGGATTTGGTATGTAAATGATTTTATTATCCAGGTAGTGAGCATAGTACCCAGTAGGTAGTGTTTCAATCCTTACCTTCCTCTTGCCCTCTACCCTCAAATAGGTCCCAATCTGTTGTTCCTTTGTGTCCATGTGTACTCAGTGTTTAGCTCACACTTATGCAAATATGCAATATTTGATTTTCTGTTCCTTCATTAATTTACTTAGGGTAATAGTCTCCAGCTGTATCCATGATGCTGCAAATGACATGATTTTACTCTTTTTTAATGGCATATAATATTATGTGGTATACAGGTACCACATTTTCTTTTTCCAGTCCACCTTTGATGGGCACCTAGTTTGGCTCCAGGTCTTTGCTATCGTGAATGAAAAGTGCTGCGATAAACATACACATGCATGGTGTCTTTATGGTAGAACAATTTATATTCCTTTGAGTATATACCCAGTAATGAGATTGCTGGGTCAAATGGTAGTTCTGTTTTAAGTTCTTTGAGAAATCTCCAAACTGCTTTCTGCAGTGGCTGAACTAATTTACATTCCTACCAATAGTATATAAGTGTTCTCTTCTATCCACAATCTTGCCAACATGTTACTTTTTGACTTTTTAGTAGCCATTCTGACCTATGTGAGATGGTATTTTATTGTGGTTTTGATTGGCATTTATCTAATGATGAATATGTCGAGCATTTTTTTCATATGCTTTTTGCCTATATGTCTCCTTTTGAGAAGTGTCTGTTTAGGTCTAAAGGCATATTTTAGATAACAACCAAATTATAAGATCATGCCAAGAATCAATATATAGTCATGTATTGCTTAACAATGCAGATGCAGGCCGGGCGCGGTGGCTCAAGCCTGTAATCCCAGCACTTTGGGAGGCCGAGGCGGGTGGATCACGAGGTCAAGAGATCGAGACCATCCTGGTCAACAAGGTGAAACCCCGTCTCTACCAATACAAAAAAATTAGCTGGGCATGGTGGCGCGTGCCTGTAATCCCAGCTACTCAAGAGGCTGAGGCAGGAGAATTGCCTGAACCCAGGAGGCGGAGGTTGCGGTGAGCCGAGATCACACCATTGCACTCCAGCCTGGGTAACAAGAGCGAAACTCCGTCTCAAAAAAAAAAAAAAAAAAAAAACAATGCAGATGCATTCTGAGAAATGCATCGTTAGGTTATTTCCTTGTTATGTGAATATCAGAGTGTGCTTACATAAATCTAGATGGTATAGCCCACTAAACACCCTGGCTATATGAGGTAACCACCATCACATATGTGCTCCATCCTTGACTGAAATGCTGTTATGCTGCACATGACTGCATAAGAAACCTGAAGCCATTTTTCAAATCCAGGGAGCCTTGTGACCCCCTTGTGGAACATTGTAGAGTCACAGAGGATAAAACCTCCAAAAAGAGAATGAACTCAGAACTTTCCTCACATGAAACCGTTCTCTCTACATAAACTAGTATTTTGTATCTAAGGTATTTCCAACTAGGAATGAGCTTATAACTTTAGCTAGCATGTGAAAAGGAATAATTTTAGTGATGGACCCTAATCAGGATAAAAGATTTTTAAGTCTCTATCTAGACATTTCACAGTGAAATTGCAGGAAAAAAGAAAAATCTAAAGCAAATATATTTTTTATTTGTTTGTTTGTTTTTTGAGACAGGGTCTCTGTCTGCTACCCAGGCTGGAGTGCAGTGGCATGATCTCAGCTCACTGCAACCTCCACCTCCCGGGCTCAAGTGATACTCTCGCCTCAGCCTCCCAAGTAGCTGGGACTAAAGGCATGAGCCACTATGCTCAATTAATTTTTGTAGAGATAGTTTTCTCCATGTTGTCCAGGCTGGCAAATAGATTATTAAAGTAACAGATTATCTTCAAATAAGCAAAATGTACCCTGTCAGCTCTGGCTCAGCAGCAACAAGAAAAATCAAGGGACAACAATTATACAACCAATATACTAAAAGAAAATAATGACTAACATAGAATTATATGCCCAGCAAAAATATCCTTCAGGAGTGAAAATGAATAAAGACATCGTCAGTGAAAAATTCAGAGAATTTGCTACCAGCAGACTTCCATGAAAAAAAAAAGGCATATTGGGCAGAAGAAAAATACCACCTATTTAGGCAAGAAATAATGTTAAAAAAAAGCCATAAATCAGTAGATAAATCTAAATGAACATTGACTATGTAAAATAATAACAGTAAAGTTTTGTGGAGTTTAAAATATATAGAGAATTCAAAATAAATATATGTCCAACAATAGTATATTAGTTGTATTTACCTACTAGAGGGTTAAGGTACTAATTAATTTATCATTTCTAGGGTAAAAAAAATTGCATAGTTTTCTGACTAATAGGAAAAAACAGAATTAAAAAATCAATTACTTCACAAGAAGGCAAGAGAGACAATAGGCAGGACAAATAACCCAGTAAGAAGGTAGATTTAAACCCACATATACTACTTCAAGACTTTTGAGGATGATATATAGGAATGTATTAGTTCTTTCTCTCATTGCTATAAAGAAATACCTGAGACTGGGTAATTTATAAAGGAAAGGGGTCTAATTGGCTCATTGTTCGGCAAGCTGTACAGGAAGCATGATGCTGGCATCTGCTTGGCTTCTGAGGAGGCCTCAGGATACTTACAATTATGGTGGAAGGCAAAGTGGGAGCAGGCACATCACACAGCCAAAGCACGAGGAAGAGTGAGAGGAGGGGGATGCCACACACTTTTAAACAACCAGATCTCATGAGGACTCACTATCATGAGGATAGTACCAAGGGGATGGTGCTAAATCATTCATGAGAAAACACCCCCATGATCCGATCATCTCCCACCAGGCCCAGCCTCCAACACTGGAGATTACAATTAGACATGAGATTTGGTGGGGACACAGATCCAAACCATATTAAGGAGTATGATAGAAAACAATGTACCTGATTTAGATAATTCAATTTGCCTTGCCCTAAGAACTTTTTAATAAGTTCCCATGCACAGAAGTTTTAAAATGGTTACCTCTTGGATACTTTAGGTATCAAGAGAGCACCAGAAAGGCCTTCTGCATGCATTAGATCTCTTAGTCTTCATGACGAACTTTCAGGACCTCTAAATTGTATATCCCCAATTTAGAGGTAAGGATTTCCTAAGGTTGTTCAGATAGTAAGTGACAAAAACAGGATTCAAACCAGGTCTAAATCATCCCAACGCCAACACACATCCCACTATGACAGTTAGGCATTTAATAGCATACAGCTTAGTCATGATGTTCATATATATCCTGAGTTCTTAATTATTCAGAAGAAACAGATGGACAAACATTTTGCAACAAACCAACCTTCTTAAAAAAATCCTTGAGATTTCTTAAGTTACAAAATACGTCTTCAAAACAAATGTACTAAACTTAGCCTATAGTTCTGTACACAGCTACTCATATTGAGGAATTTACGGAGGTGTTACACATCCTATATTTTCCCATATTGTGGCCCACACTGCACATGCATTTCAGGTCCTGTTTGGATCTGCATTTAATTCTGCTAAGAACATGCATTCATTTCTTGTTAAAAGTAGAGTTTTCATTTCTGAAATGATTTATAATAAAAGACAATGTAATTACATTAGAAGACATTTTAATTTGCAAATTCATTTCCAGCTAAGATTTGTGGAAAATAAAATCTAATTTATGCTAAAAATATCAAACCTGCTAATCAATTCTCTTTTAATGACTTCCCAGGAAAAAGCTGATGTTGGCTATAATTCTTCACACGGCAGTTATCTTTCAACCATTTTTGAAATTGCTTTTGAAAAGTATCCAATCTGTTTTATGCTGTTTCAGAAATGAAGATTGTATTACCTATTTACCACAAAATGAGAACTTCGCCCAAACCATAAAAAAGGGAGGCTTTGGTTGTTTTCCTTCCAGACATTTATTTCCAGGTACATTCACTTTTATTTCCTTCACATTTTTACTATTTGAATTCTTCTATACTGACTTGTTAACTGTATTCTAATATTATACAAATCAAGTGACTGCAGCTTGTTCTAAGATCATTACAAGAGAATAAGTTGAAGAAAGAAAATTCATTGCTAGAAAAGATAAATGGATGACATATTGGCCCTTAAACCCTCTTCCTAATGGAAAATCCCATGCAAGAGATGAAACGTTACTAGAAAACATGAACTGCTTCATTAACTTTATGCCCAAGTTCTATCAGCAATTGATTTTTAATGCCTGTGTTCATCATTTATGAGCTCTTAGTATTCTTTACATATATTTTAAATTAAGCTTTATAAAATGAACTAGTTATATGGTGACGCTCACTGTATAATCTATATAAAGCATCTCAAAGAATAATTCACAGAGGAGAAATAGAAAGCTTATGAGCCTGTTGTTTTGTGATGCAAAGTAACTAAATGTCAAATGTGGCAGCTATAAATGCCACTCTATTTGAAATGATCTTAAAAATTGCCAACATATTGTGAAGTATACTTTTGGAAAAATCAAAATTCCATGGCTTCTTTTATTATATTTCTATGGTATCTTTCAGCCAAGGTTCCTAGCAATATAACAGTGGTGCCATCTACATCACAATATATTACTGATAGAAAGATATGAATTTAGAAATTGATGGAAGTTAAAGCAAAGCAGATTAAAGTGAGCCAAACACACTAGTTTTCAAGGTAGGTTCTAGAAATAAGTTTCACAGACGCAGTAAGCAATCCATTGAGATTTGTAGCATTGTTTAGAATAATTCTTTTAAATAGGAAGTTAAAAACCAAGTGCAGAAAATAAGGTTTTAAAACAGAGTTTAATAAGCCTGCTTATAACCAGTGGTGGGGAAAAACTGTTAAAGATAGTTTTGTTGTTACTGGAACTAAGTTAAAAATAAATTGCCAGAAGCTAGTTTGATTTAGGAGATGCATTTGAACTTATCCCTAGAGGGTAGCTAACATTGGCTAACATAGCCAACCTCTGTTGTAAGCCCTTGACATATGTTAACCCATTTAATCTTTTCACAATCTTTTCAAGGAGGTACTATTAGGCTTACTTTAGGAATGAGAAAATGAGGCAGAGAGGTAAAATGAAGTAAAAATAATTCACCCAAGATCACCAAGGAGGAAAGGGAGGGGTGCAACCTGCGTGGTCTGGCTCTGAAGCCTGATTCTAACCACTATGGTAAGCGGTCTCTCTTCAACTGAGTGTTTGAATCAAGTGGCAATGTTCTTTCATTAAACGCATAGAAGTATATTTAGAAGAATTCTAGTATATGTGGGAGGCCTTGAAGAATCTTCAAAATTGAACCAATCATTAGTGGGATTATTGAACTTTCACTGTATTCCTGCTCTAACAAAAAGATTAGCCCTGTAATATTTCAAACCCTGCAAATATTCAGCCCCTGACATTTAAATTCTTGCTAAATACCCTATGTCATCTCATTCAATCCTCATAACAACCCTATAGAGTGGATTTCATTTTCTCCATTAGCACATGACACGGACTTTTACAAAATGAGGGTGGATACCACAAATATAAAGTCTGCAAATGCCAAGGCATTTATATATTACCACATCCTTTTTATAGATTTATGAAAAAATGTTGCCTAAAAAACCTGAGGCCACAGATATCAACATATCCAGTTCTATAAGAGTTATGATGGGAAGGAATACTATAGAAAAACAAACTAACATAATAAGTTAATATAAGAGATATGTAGGGTAACGATACTTGTGAAATGTGGAAGTTGGGTTGGTTCATAGACTGTTTTTCTAAGTCAAGGACATTGGAAATTGTAGAATTACAAACCTCATCAGGAGGAAAAAAAAAAATCCTCAGCTGGGCTGGTAGCCTGGGGGCATTAGCCTTTTTAGCTGTATTCTAGAAAAATTAAAAACAAGAGTTCTCTCCCTAGAGAAGTGCCCCAGGCTACAGCAGCTCAACTCCAAACAGGTTTCACTACCTCGTATTCCCTCTTAGAGGGAGGCTCCACAGGCTCTAATCTCTGTCCTCTGGCCTTGTTAGAGCCTCTACCAGCCCTCTCCTAATTAAATTTTGTCAGCACTTCTACTTCTGTGAGCAATCTTATATTCCCTGTAGTGAATTCTGGTCACACTCAGCTGCCTGCCTTGACAGGCCATTTTAATACCCAGTTATCTGTGGTTTTTTATTGTTGTTAGTGCTCTGGTTATCATCAAGATGGGTTATAACATAAAATAAAATAATCATAAACACGGAAAATATTTTCAAAAGGGTAATATCTTTCCTGCCATTGCAATTCTCCATCCACCTCCATGTTTATTTTTTCCACTGGTCTTCATCTGGTTTGGGTTGGGGAGTGGATACTAAAGTCACTTAGGAAAACTTTTAAATAATTCATACCCTCCTACTCTTCCCTTCTGCAGATTATGTTGTGTTGAAAACAACCATTTTTAAAAAACAATCAAGCATAACCTACATTTCCTCAATTCTTCAAAATTCTTAGGAATTTATAGACCTTTTTATTTTTTTAAGGCAGGGAGTAGAGCTTTATGTTTAAATGTACTCATATAACAAGCTTTCCTGGCCATGAGTAAAACATCCTGTTTTATGTTAACCACCATCACGTAACAAGATGTAACAGTATATATTTTTGCAGCAATTTTAAAGTTTCTTTCATTTCTAAATTGAAAAAGACACTACTAATTTTTAAATCTCAGTTAAAGGAAAAAAGATAATTGAAGACCCCTTCTTGTATTAAGGAACCATAGATTAACCAGCAGTATTCGCTGAAGGTTCTCAAAATAAAATTATTTCCATCTTGATTTCAATTTAAGGGAATCTTAACTAGCACTTTCACTTTAAATATGTACTTCCTCTGTTGTTCTATCTCCCAAGTGGCTTTTTGCCCAGAAATCGGAAGGCACTGTGTTTAGGCTGGTAGCCTTTGGGTGAAAGAAAAACAGAATTGAGACTGAAGAGGTGTGTGTGTCTGCTCAGACTATCTTTCTTCCATCATCTCCTGCTACTAATTCTTCACCAGTAAAATTGTACATTCCTGCCCCCACCCCAAGGTTAGACAATTGGGGAATTGTTGAGAGTCTCTTATTAGTCGGCACAGCTGAGTTTTATTTATTTATACTCCATGTATCTCCAAAATATTTCAGGTGGTCAGCAACAATAGTAGTATGTCTATTATAGAAATTAAAAGTAATCTTTCCCCTCTTCCCAACTAATCCCTGTGTACACCCCCCTTCCCTCCCCCATAATAATAGAAAGAAAGAAGTAAAAATTAACTTTGATTCAGCCTTGGTTAAAATGATAAGAAAACATAAGTTACAATAATATTTAATTATTTCATGTCAAAACATTCTGATAATATAAAGAACACACGAAACAAAGATATTGGCTAGGTGGTGGAAACATTTTATTTAGAATTAAGTGAATGTGCCAGTTACTAAGTTTTTATATCTCAGCACCAAATCTATCCATTTTGTGCTACATGATGCTGGAACTGAGACTTTACAAACCACATTCCAGCTGGCTCCCTCTTAATTTCTGCCAATTATGGTGATGAGAGGAGGCTGTTTAGAAGGAGAACACAAAGGGGAGAGAGGAAGAAAGACCTACTTGCTCCTGCCTGCTTCCTCTTCCTGGAAGCATCAACCCTACAATTCTTCTTCACCCTAGGAAGGCAATTCCGCCCAACAATGCTGCCTCACCCTGAGAGGGCAAGTCCTTCCCATCACAACTCTTATAGAACCAGCCTTTTTGCACCTCCTTAGAGACACAAAAACTAGCTGCCTAAAGACCCCTTTTTAGAGATCCGAGTTTCAAGACTGCTTGTCTCCAAGCTTCCAAGTTTTAATACAGATTGAACATACCTAATTCAACAACCTGAAATTTTAAATGCTCCAAAATCTGAATCTTTGAGGGCTGACATGACACCACAGGTGGAAGTTTTCACAGTTGACCTCATGTGATGGGTCACAGCCAAAATACAGTCAAAACTTGGTTTCATTCACAAAATTATTTAAAATCTTATATAAAATTATCTTCAGGCTACATATATATGTATATGGAACATACCATGTTTAGACTTGGGTGCCATCCCCAAGGTATCTCATTATGTATATGCAAATATTCCAAAATCTGAAGAAATCTGAAATCAGAAACATTTCTGGTCCCAAGCATTTTGGATAAGAAATACTCAAACCTGTATGTGCAACCTCCTTCCTTTGTTCCCCCAGCCCCAGGGTGGTATCTGCTCCTGCAGTCGCTTTATGTTTCCTTTCTGCCTTTTTAGGCACCTAACTAACAACTTTATACCTAATTAAAAATTCCTTATGTTATATTTTCTGTTAAATAAGTAGTGTGACCACTATACCCTGACAGGATCTTAATGGTTACAATGGAGACTGGCCATGTCTCTTATCTTCACTTATGTGAAGCAGCATGCCTCCTAAGATAGTCACAACACTCTTCCAGAGCTATTAATATAAAGATCTTCCCTTGATAGTCATTTTTTGTTAAAATTTCTCTAACTCCACTGGAAGCAAGAAAAAAATTACTTTTTAAAAAAGCAAAGTTTCTTTCAACAAGGAGACATGTAAGACACTACTTTATTCCTTTATTTTTGGCAAAATACGTTTATTGTAAAAATTGTAATTTGCTCCTTTTTACAGTGTAGATGAACTGTGTTAGACCTGTGACTGCATGTATCATATGTGGGTTGGAAAGGCCAGATTCTAGGTCTAATTTTCTATTTGTTAGCTTGGTAAATAAAATGATGATGGTGGTGCTAGCAGCTTAAAAACTACACTCAATGGGAAGTATGGATTATGTAATGATTTGCTATTGGAAAATTAAAAATAAATTTAAAAGCATGATAGAAAGATTGCTAGTTCTATCATTATATTGGGAGCCTGGGATTATATTCTCAAATGAAATTTAACTTTCAGCTCTCTTACAAGCCAAGGAAATAATTATTGCTTTTATGTACAAGTAAGGAAGTGATATCAGCAAAATGGCTGACTAGAGATGCTTGACTCATCCCTCTCACAATAAAGGACCAAGGTAACAAATAAACAGCTAAGATTTTACTGACATGTTGAAGGGAGAGTGCTGGCATGCAGTGAGGGAGTGGAGATGCACCTGCGGTGATTGATTGGAAATCCAGGAGGGCGGCATGGAGGTATCTGCAACCATCTCCCCTGCTCAGATTGAATCTGCCTGGAATCAAAAGGAACTTATCATTTCAGGGGGAAAGGTAGCAAAAGACCCCACTAGTCGCCATTGCCACCACAAACACCCACAGTCCTTACTGCAGGAGAATCACATGCTCTTTGCAAGCCCTGAGCCCAGTTTGGAGAACTGCCAGGAATTCATACAGCTGCATTGCCCCAGTTTAGGGGCATGACATGTGTTCTTTCCACCCACAACTCACCCTCTGTAAAACAAGCTGGTGCAGCACGGTATCATGAGAAGAGAGCCACCTCTGTAGTGCACCTTGTTCTGATGGCTAGTAGCTACTGTTCATCTCCAAATACTGGGGATTCATCTTAATTTCACCAAGCGTACACAGGTGACTGAATGCCACAACTCCATCTGCACAAAGCTCAGGCCCAGGGTAGGCTGTGACTCTGGTCTTGCACAACAAGGAAACCCACCCATTCCTGCTGCCAAACTTCCAGCTGAATGAACAGTCTGGCAGTCGCACCCAGGGTGAACTCAACCTTGAGCCAGCCAAACCACTGCACACCCCCCTTGAAGTGATAGAGGCGTCTAAGCCTTTGAACAGCTAATGCACACATCAGGCTGGTGGAGCAGCCTGAGTACTTCTGCTCAGGACCTGAATAATAGTCCTGTCCCTGCAGTGTCCTCCCACTCCCCAGCAGACATGTTCCTAGCCTGCCCAATGGCCCTGCACCTGCAATCAAGATCTGAGACACAGTCCCACAGTCTGGCTTCTGGTGGGCACAATCCCAGGCTGGCCAAGCAGCTTGAAGCCTATGACCTGGACCTGAGAAACAGTCCCCAAAGGCTACCCTAAGCCAGCTGAGCAGCCTAACACTTGTGTCCCAAAATTAAGAAACATTTCAATGGGTTCCCCTCACACCCTTAGACCATCTGAGCAGCCTTCCACCTATGTCTCAGGCCTGAAAAACAATTCTGTGGGTTGTCTCTGGTAGATAGACTTCCAAGCCAGCTGACCAGCTGTGTGCCTACATTCTGAGCCTGAGAAACATACCACAGTCTACTCGTGGCAGGCATGCCACAAGGCCAGTCAAGCAAATGTGTGCCCATGCTCCCAGCCAAACAACCCTGTGACCCCAATCTCAGTGAGCCAGACCCCAAGGTGACTGAACCACTATGTGCACACACAGTCCTATGACCCAAGAAAATCCTGGAGAGCCCACTCC
Source organism: Aotus nancymaae (assembly GCF_030222135.1). Taxonomy (NCBI): domain Eukaryota; kingdom Metazoa; phylum Chordata; class Mammalia; order Primates; family Aotidae; genus Aotus; species Aotus nancymaae. Next base: position 43,564,759 of record NW_026988413.1, read on the forward strand.
AAGGATAGCCATACCACTACCATCAAAATCTTAGCCTAGGCCACTCCTTGAGAGCCCACTCCCACCATGGCCACAACACTACCATATAGCCTAGGCCACTGAGACACTCATAAATGTTACTAGTGTGGATTACAGCTGGAAAAAACTACATGGGGACTATACTACAGTGTCCTCCTAGAACCAAGGCCAACACCCTAAGACCCATTCATACAAATAAGTCTTTCCCTATGAAACCTACTTCATGAAATTGGAAGAGGTGACTTCTCCACCAGATATGTATAAATCAATGTAGGAACATGTTGAACATGAGAAAGAAAGGAAACATGACACCTCCAAAGGAAAACAATGTCTCCAGTAATAAACATCAATCATAATATATCAAATGCCAGAAAAATAATTCTAAATAATATTAAGAAAACTTAGTGAGATACAAGAAAATACAGATAGACAATTCAATGAAATCAGGAAATTAATTATTTGAATGAGAAATCCAAAGACATATATCATTAAAAAAGAGCCAAACAGAAATCCTAGAGCTGAAGAATTGTGTTCAACCAAGTCAGCCACTCTGCACAAGGAATCTGAGAATTCACCAAAGATGCTCACAGTCTGGGACCCAGAATGTGGACGTTCCATAAGCAATTCTGTCTTTCTCAAGGCTTTTTCTTAAGAAAGCTTTCTTGAAATCTTTCTGGGGTGAATGAATGAAATGACAATATATAATCAAGAGCTTCAGCAACACACTAGACGAAGCAGAGGAAATAATTTCTGAACTTGAAGACAGGTCTTTTGAAATATCACAGGTGAACAAAAGAAAGGAAGGAAGGAAAGAAAAGAAAAAAGAAGAAAGCATTTTAAAAATGAAGAAAGCCAAGAAAACACAGAACGTGCACTCCTGGCTGGAGCTGCAGCACTGGGGCAAGGGTCTTGCAGCGGGGCTTGGGGCTGCTCCACGAACACTACGTGCCCAAAGGCTACGTGGCTTCAGAGCTGGAGTAGCAGTCCTGTGGTCAGGGCCAGCAGGCAGGCAGGGGCAGCCTCAGAGCCGAGACCCCTGCAGAACAGTTAGCACCAGCTGGTCCCTGGTGGGCTCCAACTTCAATGTCAAGCCGCAGGGCAGCCGCTTGGACCTGTTTGGTGAGTGCTGGGGTCTTTTTGGAGGTCCTGAGCTCAGCGCCCCAGAAAGATTTCAAGCAACATTTCTCAAGAAAAAGCCTTGAGAAAGACAGAATTGCTTGTGGAACATCCACATTCTGGACCCCAGACTATGCTCATCTTTGATGAGTTCTCAGATTTCTTGTGCAGAGTGGCTGACTTGGTTGAACACCAATTTGGAAGTACGTCAAAGTTTGAAAAAATTACTAGCTGATTAAAAAAAAAAAAAAAAACTTGTGAGTTCCCTTGATCCAGAAACCAGGCAACTGGCTGAACTGTTTATGTTTGAGTTGGAAATTAGTAAAATCCATCTAAACAAAAAAAAAGTGTAAAAGAGCAGTGAACCTCAATGTTAAAATCTTGGATTTGAGCAGTATATGCCTTACGGCAACCAACTTTCCCAAGAAGACTGAGAAGCTCTCTTACCAGAACACATTCACCATAACTTTTATCTGATGGGGATCGTATCTTAATTGATGATCTCCATGCAGAAGCACCAGACGACTTAGTGCCAGAAACTGCTTACAAAATTTTTCTTTATCCCAATACTGGTCAATTAAAATATTTAGAAAAATCCCTCAGCAACAGAGATCTCAGCAACAGAGATCTTCTGACAAAGTTGGCAGGGTATTCTGTTTTCCCACAGGGCTTTCCAAGCAACAATAGTTAAAAATCAAGAGACTGTCATGCAGTTTCTCGGAAGCTTTCTAACAAACTTTCTAAAAAAACTCTAAAAGATTTTGAGATAATACAAGGGATGAAAATGAAACAGAATCCTCAAAATTCTGAAGTAATACCTTGGGAGCCCTGCTACCACAGTGGTGTGATTCATGCACAAACGCATAATATTGAGTCTGGCTTATGTTGCCTGTTTTTCTACCTTGAAGCAAGCATGATAGGCCTGAATATTTTGCTTAACAAACTGTTGGGGATTTCATTATATGCGGAACAACCTGCAAAAGGAGAGGTATGGTATGAAGATGTCCGTAAATTGGCTGTCATTCATGAATCTGAAGCATTGTTGGGGTGCATTTAGTGTTATTTTTTTCAGTGAGCAGATAAAAAAAAAAAAATCAGGATTGCCATTTTACAATCCATGAAGGCAGATTAAAGGAAGCTGGAGACTATCAACTCCCAGTCATAGTTCTTATGCTGAATCTTCCCCATTCCTCAAGGAGTTCACCAACTTTGCTAACTCCTGGAATGATGGAAAATCTTGTCCATGAAATGGGACATGCTATGCATTCAATGCTAGGACATACTTATTACCAACACATCAATGGGACCAGGTATCTTGCTGATTTTGCAGAGGTTCCTTTTATTCTAATAGAGTACTTTGCAAATGATTATTGAGGAGTTAACCAGTTTGCCAGACATAATCAGAATGGGCAGCCACTGCCAAAAAAATATGGTGTCTCAGCTTTGTGAATTGAAAAAGATTTGTGCTTCAGCTGATATGAAACTTCAGGTCTTTTACGCCACTCTGGATCAAATCTATCATGGGAAGTATCGCCTGAGGAATTCAACCACAGACATTATCAAGGAAACACAAGAGAAATTCTGTGGCTTACCATATGTTCCAAATACTGCCTGGAAGCTGTGGTTCAGCTATCTGTTGGGCTATGGTACCACATATTACTCTTATCTCATGTCAAGAGCAGTCACTTTCATGGTTTGGAAGAAATATTTTCTACAAAATCCTTTTAGCAGGGCCACCAGGAAGTGCTATTCCAGGGAGATGCTGGCCCACTGTGGAGGCAAGGAGCCCTTGCTCATGGTTGAAGGTGTGCTTCAGAAGGGACCTTCTATTGATAATTTTGTAAGTGCCCTTGTTTCTGACTTGGATCTGGACTTTGAAACTTTCTTCATGGAGTCTGAAAAATGGAAACACCCTAAATCTCTTACATCAAGGTCATGTAGATATTGATTTTGTTATAAATGCTACAGCTGTGAAAGCTTGTTTCTAATTTCAGTGTTGACTTCTGTAATAACTTCTGAAAAACTTTAAATTGATAGAACTTGGAATAAGTAATTTGTTTTAATTATAAAGAAATGAAGAAAGCCTTCAGAAGGTATGAGACACCATTAAGTGAATAAATATTCATATTATGGGTGTTCTACAAGGAGAAGAGAAGGGAAAAGGAGAGGAAAACATATTTAATAAAATCATAGTAGAAAACTTCCCAAGTCTTGAGAGAGAGATGGACATCCAGATCCAGAAAACTTAAATAATCCCAATTAGATTCAACCCAAGCAGGTCCTCTCTGAAGCATGTTGTGGCCAAATTGTCAAAAGTCAAAGACAATAAATTTTTAAAACAGCAAGAGGAAAGCATTAAGTCATATATAAAGGAATCTTCATTAGACTAACAGTGAACTTCTCAGCAAACCATTACAGGCCAAGAAAGAATGGGATGATATATTCAAAGTGCAGAAGAAAAAAAAAACTGTCAGCCAAGAATATTAAACCCAGCAAAGCTACACTTTAGAAATGAAGCTTAAATAAAATATTTCACAGATAGACAAAAATTAAGGAAATTTACAAGAAATTCTCCAGGGAGTCTTACATCTGGAAGTGAAGAAATGGTAACCACGAAAACACAAGAAACTAGAAAACTCATTGGTAAAACCAATACACAAAATAAAAGAAGAAAGGAATAAAGCCTTATCACTACAGAAAACCACCCAGCTGCAAGAAGCAATGAGGAAGTAAAGAACAAACATACAAAACAAACCAGATGTAAATATGCAAAAAAAACCATAAAGACATCAATAAATGACAGGAGTAAGTCCTCATCTATCAATAATAACCTTGAAAGTAAATGGATTAAATTCCTCATTTAAAATATACAGACTGACTGAATGGATTAATAAAAACAAGACTCAATAATATGCTGCCTATGAGAAATTCACTTCACCATAAACATAGACTCAAAGTGAGATGATGGAAAAGCTATTTTATGCAAACAGAAGCTAAAAGTGAGCAGAAGTAGCACTACAAACAGACCTCAAGACAAAAGCTGTAAAGACACAAAAAAAGACATTATATAATAAAGGGATCAGTTTGGAATGAAAATTTAACAATTGTAAATATACATACATCCAACACCAGAGCACCCAGATATATAAAGCAAATATTATTCTAGTGAAAGGGAGAGATAGACCCCAATAAAATAATAGTCAGGGACTTACTTCAACACCCCACTGTCAGCACTGGACAGATTACCAACACGGAAAAATCAACAACAAAACATCACATATAAACTGTACCATAGACTAAATGGGCCTAGCATATATTGAGGGAACATTTCACTCAACAGCTGTGGAATATACATTCTTTTCATTGGCATATGGAACAATCCCCAGGATTGACCATATGTAAAAACACAAAATAAGCCCCCAAAATATTTTTGAAATAAAAATCATGTCAAGTATCTTAACTAACCAAAATGGAATAAAATAAGACATCATTAACAAGAAGAACATTTGAAACTATACAAATACAAGGAAATTAAACATGCTCCTGAATGACCAATAGATAAGGAAGAAAGTAAGAATAAAATTTAAAAACAACCATGAAGATAGAAACACAGCAAACCAAAATCTATGGGGCACAGCAAAAATAGTATTAAGTAATGTTTGTAACAATTAATGCCAAAAAGCTAGAAAAGGTCAGGCACAGTGGCTCACATCTTCAATTCCAGCATTTTGGGAGGCTGAGACAGGAGGATCATTTGAGGCCAGGAATTCAAGACCATTATAAGTTAACATAACAAGACCCTATCAATCAATCAATCAATCAATTGACTGAGACACAAGGATTGCTTAAGGCTAGCAGTTCAAGACCAGTCTGGGCAACATAGTGAGACCCCCCACCTCTACAAATAATTTAACAAATAAAATGAACTTAAACTGAACCCAAATCTAAACAAACTAAAGTGATTTTAAATAAAAAACATAGTAATGCATCTCAAGGAAGCAGAAAAGCAAAAAAAAAAAAAAAAAAAAAAAAAAAACCCAAAAAACAAAAAGAAACAAACAAACAAAAAAACAAACCCAAAAAGAACAGAGCAGAAATAAATGAAGTTGAGACTGCAAAACAGAAACCACAAAAGAATAATGAAACAAAAAGTTTATTTTTTTCTTTTTAAATTTTTATTATGAAATTTTTTAAAAACAAAAATTGACAAACTATTAGCTAGACTAAAAAAGAGAAAAAATTAAATAAGAAATGAAAAATATTTAACAGATACCACAGAAATACAATTGACTATGAAGCTCTCATGAACAACTATATGCCAGTAATTTTGAAAATCTAAAAAAAAAAAAAAAAGACCAGACAAATTCCTGGACATATACAATCTACCAAAATTGAACCAAGAAGAAATAGAAAATCTAAACAGACCAAGAACAAGTAATGAGATTGAAGCAGTAATAAAAACCTCCCAACACAGAAAATCCCAGGACAAAATGACTTCACAACTGAATTCTAGTGAACCTTTAAGAAAGTATACAGTTCTCCTGAAACTATTCCAAAAAAATTAGAAGAAAAGGAATTCCTGCTAACTCATTCTATGAGGCCAGCATAACTCTGATGACAAAACCAGATAAAGACACAAATGAAAAAGAAAACTATGGGCCAATATCCCTGAAAAATATTCACAGAAAAATCCTCAAAATATACTAGCAAACCAAATCCACCAACAATGGGGTACAGGTATCTATTTCATGTACTGATTTCCTGCCCCTTGGGTAAATACTTAATAGTGGGATTGCAGGATTTTACAGTAGTTCTGTTTTTAGTTTTCAAGAAATCTCCATATTGTTCTCCATAGTGGCTGTAGTATTTTATATTTCCAACAACACTGTATAAGATTTCCCTTTTCTCTGTATGCCTGTTAACATTTTTTTAGTCTTTTTTGTCATAGCCATCCTAACTGGGGTGAGATGATACCACACTGTGGTTTTGATTTGCATTCCCCTGATAATTGGTGACATTGAGCATTTTTTCATATAATCATTGGCCAAGTGTGTCCTTTGAGAAATGTCTGTTCAGATTATTTGCCCATTTTTTAATTTGATTTTTTTCTCTTGAGATTTTGAGTTCCTTGTATATCCTAGATATTAATCCCATGTCAAATTAATAGTTTGAAAATATTTTCTCCCACTCTTTTTTAATATATATATCTTTTTTATTGTACTTTAGGTTCTAGAGTACATGTGCAGATCATGCAGGATTGTTGCATAGGTACATACATGGCAATGTGGTTTGCTGCCACCATCCCCCCATCACCTATATCTGGCATTTCTTCCAGTATTATCCCTCTCCAACCTCCCTACCCCTTGCTGTCACTTTTCTAGTCCCCCCCAACAGACCACAGTGTGTGATGTTCCCCTCCCTGTGTCCCTGTGTTCTCATTGTTCACCACCCACTTATGAGTGAGAACATGCAGTGTTTGATTTTTTCTGTTCTTGTGTCATTTTGCTGAGAATTATGGTTTCCAGATCCATCCATGTCCCTACAGAGGACATGAACTCATCGTTTTTTATGGCTGCATAATATTCTATGGTGTATATGTGCCACATTTTCCTTGTCCAGTCTATCATCGATGGGCACTTGGGTTGGTTCCAGGTCTTTGCTATTGTAAACAGTGCCACAATGAACATGCGCGTGCATGAGTCTTTAAAATAGAATGATTTATAATCCTTTGGATATATACCCAGTAATGGGATTGCTGGGTCAAATGGAATTTCTATTTCTAGGTCCTTGAGGAACCACCACACTGTCTTCCAGAATGGTTGAACTAATTTACACTCCCATCAACAGTGTAAAAGTGTTTCTATTTCTCCACATCCTCTCCAGCATCTGTTGTCTCCGGGTTCTTTAATGATTGCCATCTTAACTGGCATGAGATGGTATCTCAATGTGATTTTGATTTTCATTTCTCTAGTGACTGGTGATCATGAGCATTTTTTCATATGTTTGTTGGACTCATATATGTCTTCTTTTGAAAAGTGTCTGTTCATGTCCTTTGCTCACTTTTGAATGGCTTTGTTTGCTTTTTTCTTGTAAATCTGTTTTAGTTCTTCGTAGATTCTGGATATTAGCCCTTTGTCAGATGGGTAGACTGTAAAAATTTTTTCCCACTCCGTTGGTTGCTGGTTCACTCTAATGATTGTTTCTTTTGCTGTACAGAAGCTCTGGGGTTTAATTAGATCCCATTTGTCTATTTCCAACAGAGAAATGCATGTTTATCTCAAGTACACATGGAGCATTCTCTGGGATAGACCATATGTAAGCCATAAAACAATCATTCAAAGTATGTTATTTGACCACAATGGAATTTAATTACCAATTAATAGAAATAAATTTAAGAAATCTCTAAATATTTGCAAATTAAATAACACCATTTTGAATAACCCATAGGACTAAGAAGTAATCACAAGGTAAATTAGAATTTTTTTTTGGCCTGAATGAAAACAAAAGCACAACATTTTAAAAGATATAAGTTGCAGCTAATGCAGTGCTCAAAATATGTAGCTTTAAAAACAAATATTTGAAAAAAGACAATCTTGAATCAATAGCCTAAGCTTATTCACCTTAAGAAAAATAGACAAAGAGCAAATTCAACCAAAACAAGCAGAAGAAATAAAAATGACTAAGGAAAAGTCCCCAGCTCATTCTAATAAGTTGTTTATATTTTGATACTAATGCCAGATAAAGACTTCACTAGTAAAAATAGACCAAAATAAACACAGACGCAAAAATTCAGAAAAAAAAATAGAAATTGAATCCAGCAACATATGAAAAGACTTATATACCATGACCAAGTGGGATTTATCCCAGGAATGCAAACTTGGTTAACAAATGAAAATCAATTAATGCATATTCATAGATTAGATCCAAAAATGACATTATCTCAGTAGATTTTCTTTTTTTTTTTTTTTTAGAACAACTATTTAACAAAGTCTAACATCAGTTCATGATTAAAAACAAACTAGAACTGGGTATACACTTTCTCAGCCTCATAAAGGGAGTCTACAAAAATGTTTTTGTCGTCTCTTATTCACCCCATTGGTGAAGGAGGCATTCGTGTTCTAGGATTCTAGGGATAACTAGACACATAACACCTGACACTGGACAGATGAGATCAACAACAGTTATTTGTCACATATACTCACAGCTTAGGGGAGGAGGACACCATATGTCATGTGGGGCCATTTGGGGGTTGCACTGGGAAACTGAACATCCAGGGAATATGGGAGGCAGGCTTTGTAGCATCAAGAGGGTCACATGACTCCCATCTGTGGGAGCTCTGTGGTGTCCTTGGGAGGATATGACTGGCTTGTTTGAATAATTCCATGGGCTGGCAGGAAATTGAAACCCACTACTCAGAGATAAGCAGAAACTGCACCTGATCTGTTTGATAAGGGGAATTTTTTATGCAACCTTAGCCATGGGAACAGAGCAGAATGAGAAACTTGCTGTTAGGCCATTTGAGGACACCTCAATTTTACCAATAATCAAGGCAGCATATAATTCTGAGCCTAATTTTAGGCTTTATACCACACAACAAACAACAGAGAAGAAACCTGCACAGCTAACATAATACTGGTGAAATAATAAATGCTTTGTTCTTGAAATTGGGAAAAAGGCAAAGATGTCCACTCTTGCTGCATCTATCAACATTGTACCAGAGGTTTAGCCAGCTCAATAAGGCAAGAAGAGAAATTAAAGTTATGCAGATTAGAAAGGAAGACATAAGACTTTTATTTGCAGATGACATGGTATTATTTATAGGAAATCCTAAAGAATCTACTAAAAGCTGCTAAAACTAATAAACAGGGTTAGCAAGTGTTAAGGACATAATATTAATACATAAAAATCAATCGTATTTTTATATACTAGCAATTAATCTGAAAACAAAATTAAGATAATTTCCCTCATAATAGCATTGCTAAAAGGAACTAAAGAAGACTTAATAAATGGAAAGACATAACCTGTTCATAGATTGGAAGACTTATTATCATTAAGATGGTAATCCTTCCCAAATTTATCTAGAGTCAGTGTCATCCTGATTAAAATCTCAGCAAACTTTTTATAGAAATGAATATACCAATCCTAAACTTCATATGGAAATACAATGAACCTAGAATAGTCAAAACAATTTTTGTTTGTTTGAGATGGAGTCTCAATCTGTTGCCAGGCTGGAGTAGAGTGGCATGATCTTGGCTCACTGCAACCTCCACTTCCCAGGTTCAAACAATTCTCCTGCCTCAGCCTCCTGAGTAGCTGGGACTACAGGCACGCACCATCACACCCAGCTAATATTTGTTTTTTTTAGTAGAGATGGAGTTTCACCATGTTGGCCAGGATGGTCTCGATCTCTTGACCTCGTGATCCACCTACCTGGGCCTCCCAAAGTGCTGGGATTACAGGCATGAGCCACCATGCCCGGCCTAAAACAATTTTGATGAACAAAAGTAAAGAACTACACTTTTTGATTTTTCAACTTATCATAAAGCTGCAATAATCAAAACAGTATAGTACTGACATAAGAACAGACATATAGATCAATGTAACAGAATAGAGATGTAACAGAAGAGAGAGTCTAGAAATAAATCTTTACATTTATTGTGAACTGAGTTTTGACAACAGTTTTGTCAAGCAATTCAATGGGAAAAAGAAAACTCTTTTCTGCAAATGACGCTAAGACAATTGGCTGTCCATATGCAAAAAAAAAAAAAAAAAAATAGAACTTAGACTATTGTTTCACACTATAAAGAAAAAAAACAAAAATGGATTATAGACCTAAATATAAGAGCTAAAACTATATGACTTCTAGAAAACATGAGAAAAATCTCTGTGACATTGGGTTCAAAAAGATTTCTTAAATATGACACCAAAAGCATATTTGATTTAAATAAAAAGTTGGTAAATTAGACTTTCAAAATTAAAAACATTTGCTCCTTAAAAAGCGTTAAGGAAACATAACGATGAGCCACAGACTAAGAAAAAAAACATTTACCAATCATTTATTTGATAAAGAGGTATTTTTGTATCCAGTATATGTAAATAACCCTTGAAACTCAATCATAAGAACATAAGTAACCCAATTTAAAAATGGGCAATAGGCTTAAACAGACATTTCATTGTAAACATATATGAATGGCTAATAAGCTATGAAAAGATGCTCAATATAAGTAGTCATTAGAGAAACGCAAATTAAAACCACAGTCAGATGGGTTGGATCCAAGATGACCAATTAGGAGCAGCTCAGGATTGCAGCTCCCAGTGACAGTGCAGAGGTTGAGTGGACACTGCATTTCCAGACGGATTTTTATTGCTCACAGACCAGGAGATTCCCAGGCAGAGGAGCCCCACAGGTCACCAGTGTGGCTGGTTTGGCTGGCACGGCTGCTTTGCCAGTGCCCCGGGGTGGCAGTTCTCCATACAAAATACATGGGTCTGGGCATCGCTTTAGCTGGCGATTGGAGCTCCAGGAAGGCAGAGTCACCCATTCATCTGATTAAAAGGGGACTGAAACAGGGAGCCAGGCCAGGAGATTCCCAGGCAAAAAAAATGCCGTGAATCTCAGTGCTGCTGTTTCAGCCAGCGCAGCGGGTCACCGCACAGGAAATCACACAGATCCCAGTGCCTTTTCAACAGGCGACTGGAACACCTGGGAGAGAGTCGACCGTTCAACTTAAAAAAAAGGCTCTGAGGCAGGGAGCCAGGTGATCAGGCTCAGCTGGTCCCACCTGACAAAAAAACAGCAATTGGAAACGCTCTGGGTTGAGAGTTTCACAGCAAGCACAGCTGAACCCGGGATGATCCAGTTCTGTGGGGGAGGATCATCCGCCATTACTGAGGCAGTCCAAAACTAAGGAGGTAGTTTGCCATTGCTGAGGCAGCCCACCATTGCCAAGGCAACCCGCCATTACAGAGAGAATCCGCCACTACAGAGGTGGGCCAGCTTTGCTGAGGCAGTTCTAACTACACCCGTATAAACAGGACTTCAGAGAAGTTCACACAGCAGCTAGGCGGAGCCCACAGCAGCTCAGCAAAGCCTCTGCAGGCAGACAGTGACTAGGCTGCCTCCTCACTGGGCAGGGAAGCCCTGATAAAAAGGCAGCAGCACAATGGAAACTCATAAATAAAGCCCTAACTACCCGGGACAGAGCACCTGGGGGAAAAAAAAGAGGGGTTTATGAGTTCTGCTGCAGATTTAAATGTACCTGCCCAGCAGCTCTAAATGAAAAACGGAGATGACAGCTCAGCACTTGAGCTCCTATAAAGCACAGACTGTCTCCTCAAGCAGCTCCTTGACCCCCGTATATCCAAAGAGTCACCTCATAAAGCAGAGCTCACACTGACATTTGTAGGGTATCCTTCTGGGACAAAGATAGCAGAAGAAGAAACTGGCAGCAACTCTTGTTCTGCAGCAGCTCCAGGTGATCCCCAGGCAAGCAGGGCCTGGAGTGGACTTCAGCAGTCCTACAGCAGAGGGGCCAGACTGTTAGAAGGAAAACTAAGAAACAGAAGGAAATAACTTCATCATCAACAAACTGGACATCCACTCAGAGACCCAATCTGAAAGTCAACAACTACAAAGATGACAGGTGGATAAATCCACAAAGATGGGAAGAAACCAGCGCAAAAAGGATGAAAACGCCCGAAACCAGAACGCCTCTCCTCCTACAAGGGATCACAACTCCTCACCAGCAAGGGAACAAGGCTGGATGGAGAATGAGTGTGATGAATTCACAGAATCAGGCTTCAGAAGGTGGGTAATAAGAAACTTCTGTGAGCTAAAAGAACATGTTGTAACCCAATGCAAAGAAACCAAGAACCGTGAAAAAAGATTTGATGAAATGCTAACGAGAATAGACAACTTAGAGAGGAATATAAGTGAATTGATGGAGCTGAAAAACACAACACGAGAACTTATGAAGCATGCACAAGTTTCAACAGCCGAATTGACCAAGCAGAAGAAAGGATATCAGAGGTCAAAGATCAACTCAATGAAATAAAATGAGAAGGCAAGATTAGAGAAAAAAGGGTAAAAAGGAATGAAAAAAGTCAACAAGAAATATGGGACTATGTGAAAAGACCTAATCTACATTTGATAGGTGTACCTGAATGTGACAAAGAGAATGCATCCAAGCTGGAAAATACTCTTCAGGATATCATCCAGGAAAACTTCTCCAACCTAGCAAGGCAGGCCAATATTCAAGTCTAGGAAATACAGAGAATCCCACAAAGATACTCCTCTAGAAAAGGAACCCCAAGGCACATAATCATCAGATTCACCAGGGCTGAAATGAAGGAGAAAATGCTAAGGGCAGCCAGAGAGAAAGGTCAGGTTACCCACAAAGGGAAGCCCATCAGACTCACAGCAGATCTCTCAGCAGAAACCCTACAAGCCAGAAGAGAGTGGGGGCCAATATTCAACATCCTTAAAGAAAAGAAACTTTCAACCCAGAATTTCATATCCAGCCAAACTAAGCTTCATAAGTGAAGGAAAAATAAAATCCTTTGAGAACAAGCAAGCACTCAGAGATTTCATCACCACCAGGCCTGCTTTACAAGAGCTCCTGAAAGAGGCACTACACATAGAAAGGAACAACCAGTACCAGCCACTCCAAAAACATACCAAATGGTAAAGAGCATCAACACAATGAAGAAACTGCATCAACTAATGGGCAAAACAGCTAGCTAGCATCAAAATAGCAGGATCAAATTCACACATAACAATATTAACCCTAAATGTAAATGGGCTAAATGCCCCAATCAAAAGACACAGACTGGCAAATTGGATAAAAAGCCAAAACCCATTGGTGTGCTGTATCCAGGAAACACATCTCACATGCAAGGATACACAAAGGCTCAAAATAAAGGGATAGAGGAAGATTTACCAAGAAAATGGAGAGCAAAAAAAGGCAGGAGTTGCAATTCTCATCTCTGATAAAATAGACTTTAAATCAACAAAGATCAAAAGAGACAAAGACGGACATTACATAATGGTAAAAGGATCAATGCAACAAGAAGAGCTAAAGAACCTAAATATATATGCACCCAATACAGGAGCACCCAGATACATAAGGCAAGTTCTTAATGACTTACAAAGAGACTTCGACTCCCACACAATAATAGTGGGAGACTTTAACACACCATTGTCAATATTAGACAGATCAACGGGACAGAAAATTAACAAGGATATCCAGAACTTGAACTCAGACCTGGACCAAGCAAACCTAATAGACATTTACAGAACTCTCCACCCCAAATCCACAGGATATACATACACATCGCACCTACTCTAAAATTGACCACATAATTGGAAGTAAATCTCTCCTCAGCAAATGCAAAAGAACAGAAATCATTAACAGTCTCTCAGACCATAGTGCAATCAAGTTAGAACTCAGAATTCAGAAACTAACTCAGAACTGCACAGCTTCATGGAAACCGAACAACTGGCTCTTGAATGTTGACTGGATAAACACTGAAATGAAGGCAGAAATAAAGATGTTCTTTGAAACCAACGAGAAAAAAGACACAACATACCAGAATCTCTGGGACACATTTAAAGCAGTCTCTAGAGGAAAATATATAGCAATAAGTGCCCACATGAGAAGCAAGGAGAGATCTAAAATTGACACCCCATCGTCAAAATTGAAAGAGCTAGAGGAACAAGATCAAAAAAACTTAAAACCTAGCAGAAGACAAGAAATAACTAAGATCAGAACAGAACTGAAGGAGACAGAGACACAAAAAACCCTTCAGAAAATCAATAAATCCAGGAGCTGCTTTTTCAAAAAGATCAACAAAATAGACAGACCACTAGCCAGATTAATAAAAAAGAAAAGAGAGAAGAATCAAATAGATGCAATAAAAAACGATAAAGGGGATATCACCACAGATTCCACAGAAGTTCAAACCATCATCAGATTATTACAAACAACCCTATCCACATCAACTAGTAAACCTGGAAGAAATGGATAAATTCCTGGACACTGGCATCCTCCCAAGCCTAAACCAGGAAGAAGTCGAAACCCTGAATAGACCAAAAACAAGGTCTGAAGTTGAGGCAGCAATTAATAGCCTACCACCCAAACAAAGCCCAGGTCCAGATGAGTTCACAGCTGAATTCTACCAGACACACAAAGAGGAGCTGGTACCATTCCTTCTGAAACTATTCCAAATAATCCAAAAAGAGGGAATCCTTCCCAAATCATTTTATGAGACCAACATCATCCCGATACCAAAATCCGGCAGAGACTCAGCAAGAAAAGAAAACTTCAGGCCAATATCCATGATGAATATAGATGCAAAAATCTTCAATAAAATACTGGCAAGTCGATTGCAACAGCACATCAAAAAGCTTATCCACCATGATCAAGTAGGATTCATCCTGGGGATGCGAGGCTTGTTCAACATACTCAAGTCTATAAATGTAATTCACCACATAAACAGAACCAAAGACAAAAACCACATGATTATCTCAATTGATGTAGAGAAGGCTTTTGACAAAATTCAACAGCCCTTTATGCTGAAAACCCTCAATAAACTAGGTATTGATGGAACGTATCTCAAAATAATAAAAGCTATTTATGACAAACCAACAGCCAATATCTACTGAATGGGCAAAAACTGGAAGCATTCCCTTTGAAATCTGGCACTAGACAAGATGCCCTCTCTCACTACTCCTATTCAATATAGTACTGGACGTTCTAGCCAGAGAAATCAGGCAAGAAAAAGAAATAAAGGGTATTCAAATAGGAAAGGAGGAAGTCAAATTGTCTCTATTTGCAGATGACATGATTGTATATCTAGAAGACCCCATCATCTCAGCCCAAAATCTCCTGAAACTGATAAGCAACTTCAGCAAAGTCTCAGGATACAAAATCAATGTGCAAAAATCACAAGCATTCCTATACACCAATAACAGACTAACAGAGAGCCAAATCAAGAACAAACTGCCATTCACAATTGCTACAAAGAGAATAAAATACCTGGGAATACAACTAACAAGGAACATAAAGGACTTCTTCAAGGAGAACTACAAACCACTGCTCAACGAAATAAGAGAGGACACAGACAGATGGAGAAACATTCCATGTTCATGGTTAGGAAGAATCAATATCATGAAAATGGCCATACTGCCCAAAGTAATTTATAGATTCCACGCTATCCCCATCAAGCTACCAATGACCTTCACAGAACTGAAAAAAAACCCTTAAACTTCATATGGAACCAAAAGAGAGCCTGCATAGTCAAGTCAATTCTAAGCAAAAGGAACAAAGCAGGAGGCATCACACTACTGGACTTTAAACTATACTACAAGGCTACAGTAATCAAAACAGCATGGTACTGGTACCAAAACAGAGATATAGACCAATGGAACAGAACAGAGGCCTTGGAGGCAACACAACTTATCTACAACCATCCGATCTTTGACAAACCCGACAAAAACAAGCAATGGGGAAAGGATTCCTTGTTTAATAAATGGTGTTGGGAAAACTGGCTAGCCATGTGCAGAAAGCAGAAACTGGACCCCTTCCTGACACCTTACACTAAAATTAACTACAGATGGATTAAAGACTTAAACATAAGACCTAACGCTATAAAAACCCTAGAAGAAAATCTAGGCAAAACCATTCAGGACATAGGTGTAGGCAAGGACTTCATGACCAAAACACCAAAAGCATTGGCAACAAAAGCCAAAATAGACAAATGGGACCTAATCAAACTCCACAGCTTCTGCACAGCAAAAGAAACAGTCATTAGAGTGAATTGGCAACCAACAGAATGGGAAAAAATTTTTGCAGTCTACCCATCTGACAAAGGGCTGATATCCATAATTTACAAAAACTAAAACAGATTTACAGGAAAAAAACAAGCCCATCCAAAAGTGGGCAAAGGATATGAACAGACACTTTACAAAAGAAGACATACATGAGGCCAACAAACATATGAAAAAATGGTCATCATCACTGCTCATTAGAGAAATGCAAATCAAAACTACATTGAGATACCATCTCATGCCAGTTAGAATGGTGATCATTAAAATATCTGGAGACAGCAGATGCTGGAGAGGATGTGGAGAAATAGGAACACTTTTACACTGTTGATGGGAGTGTAAATTAGTTCAACCATTGTAGAAGACAGTGTGGCAATTCCTAAAGGACCTAGAAATAGAAATTCCATTTGACCCAGCAATCCCATTACTGGATATATATCTAAAGGATTCTAAATCATTCTACTATAAGGACACATGCACATGAATGTTCATTGCAGCACTGTTCACAATAGCAAAGACCTGGAACCAACCTGAATGCCCATCCATGATAGACTGGACAGGGAAAATGTGGCACATATACACCATGGAATATTATGCAGCCATCAAAAACGATGAGTTCGTGTCATTTGTAGGGACACGTATGAATTTGGAAACCATCATTCTCAGCAACCTGACACAAGAACAGAAAATCAAACACTGCATGTTCTCACTCATAGGCTGGCGTTGAACAATGAGAACACATGGACACAGGGAGGGGAGCATCACACACTGGGGTTTGTTTGGGGGAAATAGAGGAGGGACAGCAGGGGGTGGGGAGTTGGGGAGAGATAGCATGGGGAGAAATGCCAGATATAGGTGAAGGGGAGGAAGGCAGAAAATCACGCTGCCATGTGTGTGCCTATGCAACAATCTTGCATGTTCTTCACATGTACCCCAAAACCTAAAATGCAATAAAAAAAAATACAAAAATAAACCACAGTGAGATATCATTCCACACCCATCAAAATAGGTATAAAGAAAAAGACAATGCCGAATGTTGGTAACTCTGTGAAGTATGTGAAGTATCTGGAACCCTCATGCATTTGGTCATGAGAGTGTAAAATGGTACAGCTACTTTGGGAAACATTTGCCAACAACTTCAAAAGTTAAACATTAACTT
Source organism: Aotus nancymaae (assembly GCF_030222135.1). Lineage (NCBI taxonomy): Eukaryota > Metazoa > Chordata > Mammalia > Primates > Aotidae > Aotus > Aotus nancymaae. Next base: position 43,581,876 of record NW_026988413.1, read on the forward strand.
TCTATTAATAAGTTGCTATTATGTTACCATAGTTAACTTACTATTAACTAGCAATTTCACTCCTAGAAATCTGACAAAGAAAATGAAAACATGTCCATATAAGTACCTGTACATGAATATGCATAGTAGCATTATTCATAGTAGTCGAAAGTTGGAAACAGTTCAAATGTCTATCAGCTAGTGAATGGATAATAAAGATACAGAATATTTTCATCTTGACAAGGATCCCTGTGTTCCCCTTTTATAACAACACTATCTGCCCCACTTCACCTACCACCTCCCACTCCCAATCCTTGGCAACCACTAATCATCTCTGTCTTTAATAATTTTGTCATTTCAGAAATCTTATATGATGAAGTTATATAGTTTATCATCTTTCAGGATTGCCTTTTTTCCCCCCCACTCAGCATAATTCCCTGGAGGCTCTTCCAAATTGTTGCCTGCATAATTATCCATTTTGTTTTATTACTGAGTAGCAATCCATGGTGTGATGGTTAATATTAAGTATCAACATGATTGGATTAAAGGATGCAAAACATTGTTCCTGGGTGTGTTCATTAGAGTGTTGCCAAAGGAGATTAACATTTGAGACAGTGGACTGGGAGAGGCCCAATCATCCTCAATGTGGGTGGGTACCATCTAATCAACTACTAGAATAAAGCAGACTTGCTGAGTCTTCTGACCTTCACTCAGTGCTGGATTCTTCCTGCCCTCCAACATTAGATTTCAAGTTCTTCAGTTTTTCCATTTTTGGACTTACACCAGTGGTTTACCAGGGGCTCTTGGGCCTTTGTCCACAGACTGAAGCCTGCACTGTCAGCTTCCCTACTTTTGACGTTTTGGGCTTCCCCAACTTGCAGATGGCCTGTCGTGGGACTTTACCTTGTGATTGTGTGAGTCAATTCTCCTGAATAAAATTCCTTTCATATATACATACATCCTATTAGTTCTGTCCCTCTAGAGAACCCTAATACACATGGTACGTACCACACATACCAATTTGTTAACCATGAACCCCTGAAGAGCATTTAGGTTGTTTCCAGTCTTTGGAATTTATAAATAAAGCTGCTATGGACAGTCATGTATGTTATATGAGGCTAAGTTGTCATTTCTCTGGGATAAATGCCCAAGAGTACAATTGCTGGATTGTATGGTAGCTACATGTTTACTTGAAGAAACTGCCAAACTGTTTTCCATAGTGGCTGAGAATTACCTTTTAAAAAATAGTTCTGTTTATTGTTAACCAGAACCAGACAAAAAATAAAAGGAAACACATCTTTATTCAAGGTCATTTATAGAAATAGGAAATGAGAAGTCTATTCAGACTCCCTTATCATAGTTTAATTAGTGAGAAAAGGCAACAGTACATTATGATAAAAGCATCTTTGAAAAAAAAAGCAATTTATTACTAAAATCAACTTAAAGTTTTGCAGATAATTACACTGTTGACCTAGGAGCTCACAACAGTAGTACTTCCATGGTGCATTGATGCAATTATTTGGCAGTAAGCAGACTCTGAATGTTTTACTCAACTTTTTGGGATGAAAATACAGGAAACATATGCCATATATGCATACACACACACACACACACACACACACACACACTTATCTTGATTTATTTTTATTAAAGAACAAGCTCTCAGAAATAGACAGTTTTTCTTCCCCAAATAAAATAAGCCCTATCCTTCAAGGTTGAAAAATAAAAATCTCAGAGTTTTTCTGAATAGTTTAGAAGGTTCCAAACCTTGAGGCACAATATGATCACTATGAAATCATTACTGCACAGCAACTGATTTTTTGGGCTACTCTGTTTTCTCGAAATCTGAAGTCAACAGGAGTTCTGTGCAAAAGCCATTCATGTTCTGCTTATGTGGGGCACCACCCCCAACCTTAAAGCTTTTCAGTTCATTACATATGTATGCATGAGCATACTAAACCAGATCTAAAAGCCATTACAAGAACCTACCTGCATAAGCACCATGTAGGATTTTCTTTCATATTTACCAGCCACCTGGGTTTCTGCCCATTCCAGTTTAGCATTTCATGCTACCCTCTATACAACTCTACTCAACCACATCTGAATATCTGTCTACAGGGAGATCATAGATCCAAAGGCATTCAGTGCAGGACAAATCACCAGAAATCCTACCTACAATCATGGGTGTCTGCTGGTTCATTTTATACAAATGAAAGTCACTTTTCATCTTTGATGACATTTCTACCATTATCATTGCCAGGTTGGAGCTGTCATGTCTCTGTTCCTGTCACTCTTATTATCAACATTCATGTAGCCCTTAATAATGATTTATCTCTCATTAGTGTAATACTGACTTACTTGAAGAAGTTATAGCCTTTCCCAATAGCAACTGTAACACATATTTCTATTCAACTATAACACATATTCATTGAGTGTCTACTATTTTCACTGTGATATTCTACTATTTCACTGGATATTCTGTGGTGAAGGAGGTATAGTTCCCCTCAATGGTGAAAACAGACATTAAACAGATCATCACACAAGTAATTAATTACCATGTTAGAAAGCATAAGAAAAAAGTGTGTGTGTGTGAGAGAGAGTGAGTGTGTGTGTGTATATGGAGTGTGTGTATGTATATATGTAGGTATGCGGAAATGTATGCATAAAGGGACTCAATATAACCTAGCAAAAATTATAGGCAAGAAAAAGATGTTCAAGCTGAGATCTGAAAAAGATTTGGAGTTGGTTCAATGGAAGAAGTGTCACTAGAGTGACAAGAATTTTGGCATAGTTAAAAGCACACTGAATGTCACTGTGGCTGGAACTCAGAGTTAAGTAAAAGAGGAGAGCTAGGGAGGTAGGCAGGAGCCAGACCGTGCCAGGTCTAATAGGCTCTGAATGTTATTCAAGTTGCATTTGAAGAATTTTTAAGCAGGGTTTAACCCAGTCATAATCAGATTTGCATTTTAAAAGGATCACTCTTGAAGAATGAAATAAGTAATCATTTTGGCCCAGATTGGAGGAGAACATGGAGGGAGGCCAATTAGAAGCCTTTTATAGAAGTTCAGGAGAGAAATGATGGATTTCTTGTATTATTGTGTTGGCAACAAATAACAAGAAAAATACCTTAGAGGTAAAGTTAAGAAGACATGGTTTCCAGGCAGAGCAACTGATTAGATAGGGCGTATTTAGGGAATATGAATTCAGTTTGGGACATATTGAGTAGATACCTAGAATGTAAGCTCTCCAAGGATACTTTTTGCCTGTTTTGTTCACTGATGCGTCCAGGGCCTTAGGAAATAGTCAAGTAGAGATGTTCAATAAGCAGTGAAATTACATGGATTCATAGTTGAGAAGAGAGGTTTGGGCTTGAATTAAAAATGTGGAAGTCAGCTGTATCCAGATGCTATCAGAAGTCAGGACAATGACTAGCTCCTCATGAGGCGAGGGAATAGGAAAAGACAAGATCCAGGGCTAGCGTCCACCTCAATTGTTAACAGCTCTCTGTAACACCAAATGTCATAGCCAAATCACTTGATTATCATTCTCGCCCTTCTGTGGGAAACCCAGTGTAGTGCATTCTCTGAAAGGGTCTTGAAGGTGTTCAGGTCCCAGCATTTCTATTGTGGCATTCATTTTGGATCTGTCCTACTGGAACACTAAACTCCTCATCCCTACGGTATGATTTCTCTCTCCCAACTCTTTTATTCAAGGGAAATGGGTGGAAAGAAATTAGGAAAACTGATTGCAGTCTAAAATGCAGCATGATGCTGAAATGTCAATGGAAGGTACAGATTTAATACTTTATCCTTTCCAGCTATCATATAAAGATCCAAGTCAGACAAATAGGATGCATTTTTAGCCAGGAAGGCAGTTTCATGCTCTTTATTACTCTGCTACTTTCTCTACCTATTATTCCTTCTTTTGGTCCTTCTGGAAGAAGTTCTCCTATTTCTCACTTTTCTGAATGCACCCAGAGCAGAAAGAGATTTGTCAATCTCCTGTATACACTTATCAGTGAACTAAACTTATTATGAAAAAAGAAAACATTGCCTTTATATATTGTGGTTATCCTTTTTACATAAACTTGGGTGTCACCAGAATCTTTGATATATTACTAATGAACTTTCAATCTATGTATTTCACACTTAATTTCTCCTTAATAAAATGAGATCCTCCATAGTATGACAGTGTTAAAAATACAAATACACTGATGAAACCAAATCATCTATAAGAATTAGTTCCAAAAAATAACTTACTTATCCTATCCATATTTCAATTTCTCCTTCTAAAAAAATTTGCTTATTATATTGTAAATTGTCCTAAGTGGTAATGCAAATTGTCACCAAAATTGAGTAATCAGAAGTTACTGAGACTCAAGTTTAAAACAGAACCAAACCCACAGATCCCTCTGTTTTGTGTGTCTAAAACAAAGATTATTTCTCTTATAATCAAGCAAAAGCCTTTTCAAAAGATGGAAATCACAGATACATTCTGCTTAAGATCCTCTTCTCTGTACATGATCCCCAAAACTCTAATTAATGAAGTTCATTGATTAAATATGACTATGATTATAACATTTCATATCATTAGTTGAATTGATTTTAAATTTTATCTACATACTATTAACATATTTGTTACGTGAATTTTGTACAGAACTATTAACCCAATGAAAACATTGTTAGCCCAGTTGAATGTACCAAGGTCACTCCATAAAATGGGAATAACAATGCCTGCCTCATAAGACTGTGGTGAGAATTAAATGAATTAATGTTTGGAATGCTTTCAGAATAGTCTCTGGCACATAGCAAGCCAAATTCACTTTGGCTACTGTTGCTGTTGCTGCTGACAAACATAATTCCTGCTTATCTGCAGTAGCAAAGATCAGAGTGCGGATCATGGTTATGTTGGAATTACAATCACGATTGTTTTAAAAATATGATACATTGGTTACTCAGCAGGAATTCTGTGTATGAATCAAGTAATTTCTAAACCACTAAAAGAGCCACTATTCAAAAGACTTTTTAAAGCACATAATCAATTTTTTTAGGAAAGATTCCCATAAGAAAGTAAATTTCCCTTCTGCTACCACATTCCCCTAGCAGGTGTTCCAGTTGGCCTCTGTGACAACCTGCTTGAGAACTGGTTTCAGCCTGGATTGGAAGGAGGAAGCTACAAGAGCTGAGATGGCAAAAGACCTTAGCTGATAAACCTTCACAGTCTGAAAATCATGTATTTACTTTATTACCAGGCACTCTTACCTTTCCTGACATGGTCACAGCCTGGTTCCCAGCTCCTTTCTCACCTGTATGATCCTCCATGCTTACTCAGATCTGTCCTCCTGACCCTCAGCCAATGTTTGTCCTGATTCTTCTCAGTGGTTCGCAGACATCAGATGAGGCTCACCACTGGGGTATATCTCAGGACCATTCTGATCTACTCTCGATTCCACACTCTTCACTTAAACCCTGTGACAATTTGTTTGGTCCTGGCTTCCCATCTTTCTGCAGGTCTGATGCTGGCTGTACCCTAGCTTGACAGACAGTTAAGGAAACTGCTATGGACTCGCAGGTCTCCATGTGTCTGGGAGGAGTTATGAATCCTCCTGAACTCCTTTCTTACTTTCTGTTCTGTATCTTCTTCCTCCTACCTGAGCATTTTATAAGAAATCCAAGAAATGATCAATATGTTCATGAGAAGACAGTTATAAGTCATCGTTTCAAAGCTGTGATCTCCTGGACTCCTCAGCCCCCACCACGCATTATATAACCTCCAGCAAAGAGCTGGGTTAGTTTCCTTTTGGGGTCCTGTGATGAGGTTGAGAGGGACCCAGGTGTGGCCAGAGTGAACTAAACAAGCTTTTGGACCTTGATTTTTCAGAAAAAATCAAGAAGAAGATCTAGCCTGTGGGTCAAAGTCTCCCAACATGCATGCTAGTGCAACCACCTAGGAACATAGACATATATAGATTCAAAGCTCATTAGCCAGATTCTATGCCTCAATACAGACACAAACCAGAACAAGTTAGAGCCACAGTCCCATGAGAGCTCTGTTTACTCCAAGGGCATAACCAAATTTAAAGATTACCTCTACTTCTGAATTCAAATAGACATATGGCTATTGACCTTAAGGAGCAAGTGGAGGCCTTTCCCATTCTTCCGTTGCTCTCTACCCTACAGAATTGCTGGAGCCTACTCACGTGCAGATTACCTACCACTAATGTTCTAAAGTCTAACAAAGATTGGAACAACACTCAGCAAAAAAGGAATGATTTACTGATACACATAACACAAACAAATCCCAAAATAATTATGCTGAGTGGAAGAAGCCAGATGAAATAAGAGTACATACTGTATGACTCTACTTATATAAAATTCTAGAAAATGCAGACTAATCTATAGTAACAGAAAGCATATCAGTGGTTGCATGACTATGGGAAAAGGCTCACAAAAAGAAAAAGGAGGGAAGGATTACAAAATAGCACGAGGCAACTTTTTGAGGTGACGTGTTTATTTTCTTGCATTTGGTGCTGGTTTCACAGGTGAGGATGTGTCAAAATTCATTAAATTGTTAATTTTAAATATGTGCTATTTATAGTAGGTTATGTTGCAATAGAGCTATCTAAAGGTATGCTCCCACTTCTGTTTATTAATATGTTACATATTAATAAATTTCCTAATATTAAACCAACCTCCGTATTCCTAGAATAAAACTCACTTGGTCAGGATTTATTTTCTTGACATGGTAGTGGATTCTGCTTGCTAATATTTTTTTATTTTTGCATTCTAGCTATTTTTTACTTTTAATTTTCCTTTCTTTCAATACTTACTTATATTCGATATCGGAAAGTTCCATTACCTGAATTACATATGTTCTAACTCTAATGTTGGTTGTGTTTGCTGACTTTCAGTCATCATGGTTTGTTTTCTTGTGTTTGGTAATTTTTCAGTTAGGAGTTTGTATTTGATCTAATCTAATTTAATCTAATGTGTGAGAATAATAAGAGTTCAAGTAGGTACTTCTTCTCTATGACTTGAATTTGCTTATGCCAGGCACCAGGAAATACTACCAACCTGGACTACTTTACTTTCTCCAGCTGGGGCTTTTCCTGGCTCAATGCACAGCATAAATGTAAACTCCACAATCACAAGTGACTGGATGACATTAAAAATTCTCAGGAGACACACAACGTTATTTTTGTTGCTGTTGTTTTCTACCCAGTGCTACAGCCCAGACAGTCTCCTCTTAGCTGCTTTTTGCTGCTTTGTCAGATTTTTTTCTAATTCATTATTTCATTGAAGTCATAGCTCCTTCAACAGGCCCTGACATTATATTTGCATCCCAGGCTCTATTTCCCTTTCTTACATAGGCACAAAGCCTGTCCTTTAATTTTCTTAGTTAGTATAAACCCCAAAGCTCTAGATTCTAAGTATCAGCATCTGCCTTAGGGTAGGCCAGGCTTCCATGTTCACTTGCAGCCCTGATTTCAGCTCAGTTTTAAATTTTGACTCTTGGGAATTCACTTTCTTGCAAGCGCAGCCATTTTAAAAAACACGTCTGTTGTTCAGGATCTGTGTGTTTCAGCAGGATGGATTTTCAGAGTACTGGACCCATAATAACCCTAGAAGTAGATCCTCACTGTCTTAAGCATGAGACCTTTCTCTTCATTAAATTGGACCTCTGTGTAACACATAATCTGGTCAGAAAGCAATCCGTAGATGAGTGGAAAACTTATTCACATTTCTTAGACCATGCCCTTGGGCTTTTTAAGACCCTAAGGAAAGAGATTTATACATACTCTCCGGGATTTTCCAGACTGCTGTTTATTGGGGCCAGTATGGATGGCAGACAAAATATGAAATGTTGATAATGCTCTAACATGTTACCAAGAACAAGAGATGTGAATTTCTTACTTCTGTGATTCTATAACCAAAACGAGCCCTGGTGTTTGGGATAGTGCTATCATCAGGTGCCATTATAAGAGCCACACCTGTTCTTAGTTACTAAATCCTGATTTTTTAAATTCCCAATTACCTTTGCTTGTGCGTTTCCAGGTGAATCTAGCCAGCAATGGAACATTCCTACGTGGGAAACGGGAGAGTAAAAACAAGTAGAGCATGTATAGTGCACAGTAAGTGAGGATCACCTGACTGTGCCATTGCCAATCCTTTCTGGATGTCTCTGTCTTATTCTCCCCCTCCTTTTCAACCTCATCATCTGGTGGTTCGCAAATGCGGCAAAATCACAGGTGAACTTAAAATGTTAAATGTCCTGGTTCCATTTCAAAACTAGTGTGTGAGAAAGCAAGCACAGGCCTGGAGTGTAGCAGGTTCCTCAGTTGATCGCATGGGTGTCCTGGCACATCACCCTGAGAAACAGAATGTACTTACACAAACCTAGATGGTATAGCCTACTGCACACCTAGGCTATATGGTGTGGTTGATTGCTCCTAGGCTACAAGCCTATACAGCATGTTACTATAATGAATACTGTAGGCAACTGTAACACAATGCTAAGCATTTGTGTATCTAAAAACATCTAAAAAGAGAAAAGATACAGTCAGGCATGGGATACAGGTGCACACCTGTAATCCCAGCTACTCGAGAGGCTGAGGCAGAATAATTGCTTGAGCCCGGGAGGTAGAGGTTGTGGTGAGCCCAGATCACACCATTGCACTCCAGCCTTTTTTATCTTTTAAATGATAAAAGATGGTACACCTGTATAGGGCGCTTACCATGAATGAAACTTACAAGACTGGAAATTGCTCTGGTGAGGGAGTGGTGAGTGAATGTGAAGGCCTGGGATGTAACTGTACACTGCTGTAGACTGTAAACACTGTACATTTAGGATCCACTGCCTTTATAAAAAAAATTCTCTTTCAAAAATAAATTAACCTTAGCTTACTAGAAATTTTTAGTTTATAAACTTCAATGTTTTAAAACTTTTTGGCTCTTTTGTAATAACACTTAGCTTAAAACACGAACACATTATACAGCTATACAAAAATATTTTCTTTATATCCTTATTCTGTGAACCTTTTTTTCCCATTTAAAAATTTTCTCAATTTTTAAAAGCTTTTTTGTTAAAAACTAAGACAAAAACTGACACATTATCCTAGGTCTGCCCAGGATTAGGGTTGTCAGTATGCCTGTCTTCCACCTCTACATCTTGTCCCTCTGGAAGGTCTTCGGGGACAGTAACACATGGAGCTATCATCTCCTATGATAACAATGCCTTCTTTTGGATACCTCCTGAAGGACCTGAGGCTGTTTTACATCTAACTTTAAAAAAAAATAAGTAGTAGGAGTGCACGCTGAAATGATTAAAACTACACTATACTAAATACATAAGCCAATAACAGTAATTATTATGATCAGGTATTATGTACCATCCATAATTGTATATGCTATAGCTTTATACAACTGATAATGCCATTGGTTTGTTTACACCAGTATCATCACAAACACATGAGGAATGCATTGTGTTGCGACTTTATGATGGCTCTAGCATCACTAGGCAATAGGAATTTTTCAGCTTCATTATCATCTTGTGGGACCACTTGGGTATATGAAGTCCACTGTTGATTCAAATGTTATGCAATGCATCACTGTACGTCCCTGTTCCTAGTCCTCCTTCCCACCTCACGTCCACAAAACTTCAGCAGCCTTTTGTTCAGGGCTCCTTCAACACTGAGACAATTCACCTGGCCCTCAACCAACAAACTATTCCAAGGGGGCAAAATGGAACTAAAGGTGATTGGAACTTTCTCTCATCTTAGCCTCTTACTAACACTATCACAGTAAGTGATGAAAATCCTATCACTTCTGTTTGGGCTTGTTGTTGAATCAGCTACTGACATCTCAGGTCCTCTAGCTTAGTTGAGCTCCTGACTCTCATGAGACACGTTGAGGCAAAACCATTTACTTTTAGGAACTATGTGAGATAGTAAGTAAACTGCAAAGCTTGGGGGTAATTTGTTACACAGAATTAGATAGCTAATACTATATCTTTTTCACTTTTCTTATGTACATCTGGACTTTCAGTTGTTTCAAAGTGTTTTTCATAGCTATTATCTCCTTTCTTCCTAAACAATAGCTAAAACTTACAATATCTGAATAAACTGCTCCAATAATTATAACAACAAATTTATAAATATGAATTCATAAGAGTATAAAATAAGTCCTTTTATTACCTCTGCTTACAGGTGAGGAGATTGAGATGCTAGATGTTAATAACTTGCCCAAAATTACATAAACAGTAGGAAATGTAGTGAGGATTCAAACCCTTCTTCCTACCACTACACAAGATAATTGAGCCTAGAGCAGAGCAGCTATTAGCTTAAGGCCACACAGCTGGCTAGTACTGAATTTGAGTCACTTGACTCCCCTACCGCCAGGATTCTGAGATAGCCTAGGATTTATGAACAAACTTAGAAACCATTTTCAACTGCCAACCAGAAGGAGTGAGTTTCCCACAGAATTGATGGTAGAAACCCTACTCAGGTGTCCAAGTCTGATGCACCCCCTGTGTCGTTATCTGTGTACTGGGGGTAAAAATCTAACTGCTTGTAGAGTCCCTACGTTCTGATGATCTGGATCAAGGCTTTTTCTCACATCTCTATTACAAAAGTCCCTCAAGCATGACAGGAATGATAGTGGGGCATAAGACACACACAACTGGAATTCAGCAGGGATTATTCCAAAAACATTGTTCTCTGTGAGAAGGTGTGCCCAGAGGAGTATGATGGAATTGTAATGAAATAGAGGGATTTAAGGCGATGGTTTTCTGGAATTAAAGGTTAATTCAGATTTATTAAACTGGAATTCATGATAATTCTGAGAAACACTGAGCTACAGGTACACATTATGGCACACAAGAAGGTGTCTTTACTCACACTTACTATTAGAAGAAAGGATGCTTAACTATTTGAGAAAAAAAAAAAGACTTCAAATCCTTCAATTATTTGAAACACTTAAAATGCTCTCTGTGGGCCAGGCATGGTGGCTTATGCCTGTAATCCCAGCACTTTGGGAGCTGAGGCAGATGGATCACCTGAGGACAGGAGTTCGAGACCAGCCTGGCCAACATGGTGAAACACCATCTCTATGAAAAATACAAAAATTAGATTGGCATAGTGGTGTGCACCTGTAATCCCAGCTACTCAGGAGTCTGAGGCAGGAAAATAGCTTGAACCTCGGAGGTGGAGGTTGCAGTGAGCTGAGATCATGTTCAGCCTGGGTGATAGAGCAAGACTCTGTCTCAAAAAAAAAAAAAATGCTATCTGTAGAATAAATTGGACAGGACTCTGAACGGGGGAGTTCAGTCATCAATGTCAGTGGCTTTCTGGGGAGCTTGCAGAAAATGCAGATTCTCTGGCTTTTCTTTCAGATCCAATTCCTTAGACCACGTGCAGTGCACCAGGTGATTCTAATGCAATTGATTCAAGCACAGTTGTTTGGGGCTCTCTGCTGATGTACTAACTATACAACCATGCATCTTATCTATTTATTAAAATGTCCCCTAAGGACTTCTAGTCCCATAATAATTAGAATTTAGAAATGCTTTCAGAAACGCTTTGTGAAACTTTGCAACTGCTAGTTGTTCACACTGGAAATTTATCATTTACTGATTTATCACCACTGCAATTATATTGGATTAGTAAAATTTCATTTGCAATTTGCTTCACCTACTCCCCCACAGACCTTACCGCAAGACAATGTACCTGAAACCTGAAGACTTGGCCCCACTTCAGCTCTCAAAACAGTCCTCAATCAGTAAAATTTAAGAAACAAATGATTTCACAACTATACCTCGTGTCTGGATGTCCTGGAAATGGCCCCAGTTCCAGAAGCAAGATCTTTGTACTCTAGTCCCAGCGCAAGGGTCTTTCCTGGTTCCTTTTCAATTTCTTCACTGATCTTTTTGTGTTGTGGAATCCCAAGGGCTGAAATTCCACCAATGAGCCAGCAGTGGGCCTTTTGAGCTTCCTGGCTTGACCTCTGACCTTTGCGTGCTACAAGATTCCCTGAATGGTTCACCTGTGCACTGATTACCTCTTATTATCCAATGGGAGAACTTCCTTAATCACCTGCTACACTCTGCTGGTATGGTCTGCCTCTAACCCAGCTCAAGTTCTAATAGAGATTGTGTTTCTTACAGTCTTGAAATTCCCAAGCCTACAGGGTTTTCTGAAACAATCTCTCTGGCATATTTAAAATATATTAAATCTTTTGTTTGTCACCACATAAAAATCACTTAGCATAGGAAAAAAACACCTCTGAACCAACTTAAAAAATAAAATGAGCTAAAATCAAAACCTTCACATTTTTAGAACTTTAATTTTCTGATTTTTTTTCAAGAGAGCTCTTTGTATTTTATTCAAATTCATGAATAATGGATGACATTTCTTTTAAAATGTCTCATTATGTTTGCAGCATACAAAGTTTCTTGAAATGGCCTCCTGTCAAATACATATGATTTCTATTTGTCTACTGTTAATGTAATTGACTAAACACTTGATTCTACTGATTATGCTTTCCCTTGTAAACCACTTACTTTATAGGCACAAGCAGCTGTGTTTATGCTTCTGTGATTTTCTGGTTTCATTATGAAGTTTTCAGCATGCAATTCAAGAGCAATAGGCAGTCTAAGCACCCAGGCACCAGCTGGCAAGATCTTTACTGAAAAAGGCAATATTCTGTCAACACTTGTAAATGTCATATAGAAGGATACACGTATGCATATATAAAATCACTGCAACCACAATAATTGTGAACACGAACAAGAAGAAAACACTAACTTTTCAGAAAATAATTGATCAATAGTCAAAGACCTGAATTTAACCAACAGCTCAAGTACTTCATCTTCTGCCCAACTCTCAAACTGAGAACTATGAAGAATTTTGTTTTTTAACTTGGGAGTTTGGTATAAATATTCAGACCGTGGAGTAATGAGAACCAGGCAGAGAGAGGGGAAAGGGAGAAAGACTGGTAGAGAAAGCAGCTATTAAGAGGATAAAGAAGATATATATACTGAGAAATAGCAAGAAAAGAAAAAGGAAGGAACTCAGGTCGGGGGAACTGACTAAGGTATAGAAGAAATAGAGAGTGGCAAAGAGGCTCAATCATCACCAAGGAGGTGTTTGCTATCAATGCCTCCATAACACTTCATTAAACAACAACTCCTCACATCCCCTCCACACATCCCCTGGTAACCACTATTCTATTGACTACTTCTATACCTTTACTAGTTCAGTGGATATAAAATTATACAAGTGAGTAAGCTCCAGATATCTGCTGTATAACACGCTGCCTATAGTTAACAATGGAGTATTGTGCACTTAAAAATTTGTTGAGAGTAGCTCTCACTTAAGTGTTCCTACCAGAAAGCAACATAACAAAACTCACAAAGGGACACATGGAAATTTTTAGAGGTGACGAATGTGTTTATTAAGTGAATCATGGTGATGGTAACATAAGTATATACATATGCCCAAACTCACCAAGTTGTGTATGCTAATTATGTACATCTCTATTTGTACATTTATTACACTTGAATAAAGCTGGAAAAATAACTAAACATTATACCTTAAAAACACACTTTATTACATAACAAGTTTAATTATTCTTCTCATGAAGAATAATGCTGGAGAAAAGCTGGTTTGAGATCTGGTTCTGCTGTCTACCATTGGTGTGACCATTCAGCACTTTCATGACCTCATCAGGTTTCAATTTTCTCATATGTTAAATAAGAATGGGTAGTACTTGGCCAGGTTTTGGTAAGGACACAACGAGGTAACAAGGCAGTATTAATAGCAAGGCAGAGTGAGTTTGAATCCCACCTTCTAGCTGGTGACCGTAAGCAAGTTACTAGCCTGTCTATACTTGGTTTCTTTTCTTCAGGACAGGGATAATAAAAATGTTGCCCATGCATATGTGGCTACTATGAGGATTGACTGGCAAATAAATGCTTTCAAACATGAAGAACAATGTCTTGGTTCTTGGTGGTTACTCAATAAAATATTGGCTTCTAGGAATGAGAGTAGGTGCTCAAAGGATGGGACTGATGGTGACATCTCCTTCACAGGAGGGTGGACACCATTTTTGTTTCTCTCTCTCTTTTTTTTTAATCCTGCTGTCTTGCTGCTGGTAAACACTGCAAGCCCTTGGCCAAAGTGTATCCTGCCATCAGAAACAATAGGAAGCTTTTCTCTCACATTTTTATTTGTTGTGTGCATTTCTGTATTAACAACATTTATCTGTGCCTTGTGTAATGCTAATTAGATGGTTATGTAGGTTTTTGACTGCTGTTTTCTTTGAAAAAGACTTTTAATTGCATAAGAAATACATGAATACTTTCTCTTGGTTTAAACTTCTAAGTTGAAACTCTATTCTAGATTCTTCCCCAAAGGCAACCGTTATTTTGATTTTGATGCTTATTCATTCATGCCTTATGTTTTACATATATATAAATTCATGTGTATGTAACTATGTCATTTAGGGTTCTACCAGATAAGCAGGTTCTTTTACTGTCCATGTGATCAGTAATGATGACCCCTCTTTCATATCTGATATTAGTAATTTACGTTTTCTCTTTTTTCCTTGGTTTCTGGTTAAAGGTTTATCAATTTTATTAACATTTTCAAATAACCAGCTTTTGGTTTTATTGATTTTTCTCTATTGATTTCCTCATTTCAGTTAATTAATTTCTGCTCCAAATTTTATTATTTCTTTACTTCTGCTTGCTTTATATTTATATTGATCATTTTCATCTAGTTTCTTGAGGTGGAAGCTTATATTATTGATTATAGTTTTTCTTCTTGTCTATTACATGCATTCAATGCTAAAATATTCCCTCTACGCACTGCTTTTGCTGCATTCTACAAACCTTGATAAGTTGTATTTTCCTTTTTATTCAGTTCAAAACATTAACAAATTTCTCTTAAGAGTTAAATTCACATTTTATTTAAAAGTCCATTGTTCAATCTCCAAATATTTTGGAATTTTCTAGTGCTCTTTTATTGATTTCTACTTTACTTAATTGTGGTCTAAGAGCAAATGAGAAATGAGTTCTATTATTTTTAATTTGTTTAAGTGTTTTTATGGCCCAGAATTTGGTCTACCTTGGTGACTGTTCCATGTGAAATTGGGAATAACATATATCCTGCTGTTGTTGAATGAAACAATCTATATATGTAAATCAGATCCAGTTCACTGATGGTTCTATTCAGTTCAACTATATCCTTAACTACTTTTCTGCCTGCTGGATCTGTCCATTTCTGATAGAGATTCCTTTCGTTAGTGTAATATGGTGTATTTTTCTCCATCCCTTTACTTTTAAAATGAGTTTTTTTTACTTAGACTGAGTTTTCTGTAGACAACATATTGTAGGGTCTTGTTTATTAATCCATTCTGACAGTCTTTGTCTTTTAATCAACATAGTTAGACCACTGAAATTTAAAGTGAATATTGATATAGTTGGATTAACATCACCATATTTGTTACTGTTTTCTATTTGTTGTCCCGTTCTTTGTTTTCCTATTTCCTGCTCTCTTGTCTGTCATCTTTGGTTTTAATTGAGTAATTTATATGATTCCCTTTTCTCTCCTCTTATAGAATATACTGATATTCAATGGTGCTTCCCTTCCCCCGACACCAATGATTTGGTTGGTGTCTGTTATTAATTTTAGAAAATTCTCAATCACTTTCAAAAAGTGTTTAAGTGGTTGCCCTAGATTTTGCAATATACATCTACAGTTAATCCAAGTTCACTTTAAAATAATATTATACTGCTCCATGGGTAGTGCAGATACTTTATAACATAGTATTCCCAATTTTCCCCACTTGTCCTGTCTAACAATGCTATCATCTATTTCACTTACCCATAAGCTATAATTACCAAATACATGGTTGCTTTTATTATTCTTAACAAACTGTTATTTGTTATATCAATTAAAAAATTGAAAACTAAAATATTTTATATTAGTTTCATTTATGCCTTCAAAAGTCTTCCTTTCTTTGCAGATCCAAGTTTCTGAATTATATCATTTTCCTTCTTTCTAAAAAAGTCTTTTAGTATTTCTTGCAAGGTAAGTCTACTGGCAACAAATTTCCTCAGTTTTTGCTAGTCTGAGAAAGTCTTCATTTCTCCTTCACTTTTGAGGGATAATTTTAGGAGACACAGAATTGTAGGTTGGTAGGGGCTCCTCTTTCCACAACCCCCCATGCCAACACTTAAAAATTTCACCCCACTCTATTCTTGCTTGCATGGTTTCTGATGATAAGTCCGTGTAATTCTACATTTTTTCCTCTATAGGTAAGGTGTTTTCCCCTCTGGGTTCTTTAAGATTTTCTCTTTGTCTATAGTTTGAATATCATATGTGTAGGTATAGTTTTGGTTTGGTTTGGTTTCTGGGTTTGTGGGGTCAGGGGAGTTGGCATTTATACTGCTTGGTATTCCTGGAGTTTCCTAAAGCTATGATTTGGTGTCTGTTATTAATTTTAGAAAATTCTCAAACATAATTGCCCCCACTATTTCTTCTACTCTTTTCTCTATTACTTTTGGTATTCTCATTATACATATGTTACACCTTTTGTAATTACTGGATTATTGTTCTCAGATATACTATTCTTTATTTTCATTCCTTTTTCTTCTTGATTTTCAGTTTGAGAAGTTTATATGAACACATCTTCAAGCTTTCTTCAGTGATAGTCAGTCTACTGATGAGCCCATCAATGGCATCTTTATTTCTTTTATACTGTTTTTTATTTATAGTATTTTCTTTTGATTCTTTCTTAGTGCTTTCATCTCTCTGCTTATACTACTTATCTATTCTTACATATTGTATACTTTTGTATACTTTTTCAATTAGAGCCCTGTTATGGTTAGGCTTTATATTCCCACAGAAATATCATCTTGAATTGTAATCCCCATAATTCCCATGTGTCTAGGGAGAGACCTGGTGGGAGGTGATTGGATCATGGGGATAGTTTCCCCCATGCTGTTCTCATGATGGTGAGTGAGTTCTTACGAGAGCTGATGGTTTTAGAAGGGGATATTCCCCCTTCATTACTCAGTCTTCTCCTTCCTGCTGACTTGTGAAGAGGGTTCCTTGCTTCCCCTTTGCCGTCCACCATGATTGTAAGTTTTCTGAGGACTCCCCAGTCATGCTGAACTGTGAGTCAGTTAAACCTCTTTCCTTTACAAATTACCCAGTCTCGTGCAGTTCTTTATGGTAGTGTCAAAATCAACTACTACAACCCCTTAGCATATTATTTTAAATTTCTGGCTGATAATTGAAAAATCTCTGCTATATCTGAGTCTGATTATGAGGCTTGGTTTGTCTCTTCAGACTATTTATTGCCCTTTAGTGAACTTACCATATTTTGTTTAAAACTGGATATAATGCATTGGGTACAAGGAACTGAAATAAACAGGCCTTTAGTGTGAGGTTTTATGTTTATCTGGGTAGGAATTCAGTTGTGTTTTCTGTTAGAATTAGGTTGTGTTTGCTATTTGCTGTAACTATAGATATCAGAGGCTAAAAATTTTCTCTTATGTCTGCTTTGTTTCCTCTATTGTGCTTGAATTTCCCTAGAGACTCCTTCTTCAATAAAAGCTGAGCCTTTAAGTTCTTTTAATGCTGTAATCCTCAGTTACTATACAGGAAACCTGTTCATATGGTGAGAAGGGTAGTGGGCTGTGATTTCCACAAGTGTTTTTTAGCCCCACACACTAGATGAAACAGGAAAGTTAGAATGAGCTTACGTTGGGTGATTCCCTTCCCTGGACATCAAAGGCTAGTGGGGGTGGGTAGACTGAATAGTTATTTCTCCCACATTGATGAGGCTTTGATAAAATAGTTTCCCTGAAAGCAAGAGGGAATTTTCCCCCAATCTCATGCTGAGATCCTGGTGAGACTCCTCGAGGTAAAACATATCAGCTCTCCTAAGTCTGGGCCCCCTAGGAATTTTAATATCACAAGATAATCCATGCTCAGTCTCCAACAAGTCAATTGTTCTTTTGCTCCTATAAGGCTGTAGCTGTGGCTTTTTCTAATAAATTCAGATTCTCTGTATTTGCCCATTTCTCCAGTTTTTTAGATGGTGGTTTGCTCTGTAACCTCAATTCTCTGATGGATCTAAGAAGAGTTATTAATTTTCAGTTTCTTCATTTTTTTTTTCTGTGTAAATCCAGGAGTGATGACATCTAAGTTTTTTAAGTGTCAGAACAGAAACCAGAAGTCACTGTCTTCACTTATTATAAATATCATCTTACAATGTGGTCATTTTACTTTAAATAGTTTGTTACATTACAAGAGATTTTGAAAAGAAAAAACTGAAGTATTTATCCACTTTCATTTTTAATAATTTCTAATGGATTTCATCCCTTCAAATAAATCTTATTTTCAATCTGGTATAATTTTCCTGGAGAACATCCTTTAGCATATTTCATTCTGTAGCACTTCTGGTGACAAATACTTTCTGAAAGGGTTTGTATTTTACCACACCTTTGAAACATATTTTCACTGAATTTGTAATTCTGGCTTGACACTGAATTTAGGGAATGAAAAAAGAGCATGGGGGGAAAGAAAGAATCTGAGAGTATTTGTGAGGCAGTGGCTAAATGGCAGTGAGTGCACTCATAAATTAAAAGTTTTGTTGTGCGATATGACTCTTTAATAAACTAAGAAGATTCTGGAGTTAGGCTTCATATCTTTTTGGAATAAACAATAATGGCTTAGTTCTCATATTGCCATTATAACACATATTGAAAAGGCTGAGCCAGGATTTCTGGTTTAAAATTCATTCTTGGTAAAAGGATCAATGCAACAAGAAGAGCTAACGATCCTAAATATATATGCACCTAATACAGGAGCACCCAGATACATAAGGCAAGTTCTGAAAGACTTACAAAGAGACTTAGACTCCCACACAATAATAGTGGGAGACTTCAACACACCATTGTCAATATTAGATAGATCAACGAGACAGAAAATTAACAAGGATATCCAGGACTTGAACTCAGACCTGGAACAAGCAAACCTAATAGACATTTACAGAACTCTCCACCCCAAATCCACAGAATATACATTCTTCTCAGAACCACATCACACCTACTCTAAAATTGACCACATAATTGGAAGTAAATCACTCCTCAGCAAATGCAAAAGAATGGAAACCATAACAAACAGTCTCTCAGACCACAGTGCAATCAAGTTAGAACTCAGAATTCAGAAGTCAACCCAGAACCGCACAGCTTCATGGAAACTGAACAACTTTCTCCTGAATGTTGACTGGATAAACACTGAAATGAAGGCAGAAATAAAGATGTTCTTCGAAACCAACGAGAACGAAGACACCACATACCAGAATCTCTGGGACACATTTAAAGCAGTCTCTAGAGGAAAATATATAGCAATAAGTGCCCAAATGAGAAGCAAGGAGAGATCTAAAATTGACACCCTATCGTCAAAATTGAAAGAGCTAGAGGAGCAAGATCAAAAAAACTCAAAACCTAGCAGAAGACAAGAAATAACTAAGATCAAAGCAGAATTGAAGGAGATAAAGACACGAAAAACCCTTCAAAAAATCAATAAATCCAGGAGCTGCTTTTTCAAAAAGATCAACAAAATAGACAGACGACTAGCCAGATTAATAAAAAAGAAAAGAGAGAATAACCAAATAGATGCAATAAAAAATGACAACGGGGATATCACCACAGATGCCACAGAAATTCAATCCATCATCAGAGATTATTACAAACAACTCTATGCACACAAACTAGAAAACCTGGAGGAAATGGATAAGTTGACTCCTCCCAAGCCTAAACCAGGAAGAAGTCAAAACCCTGAATAGACCAATAACAAGGTCTGAAGTCGAGCCAGCAATTAAGAGCCTACCACCCCAAAAAAGCCCAGGTCCAGATGGGTTCACAGCCGAATTCTACCAGACATACAAAGAGGAACTGGTACCAAACCTACTGAAACTATTCCAAATAATCCAAAAAGAGGGAATCCTTCCCAAATCATTTTATGAGACCAATATCATTCTAATACCAAAACCCAGCAGAGACTCAACAAGAAAAGAAAACTACAGACCAAAATCCATAATGAACATAGATGCAAAAATCTTCAATAAAATACTGGCAAGCCGATTGCAACAGCACATCAAAAAGCTTATCCACCATGATCAAGTAGGATTCATCCCGGGGATGCAAGGCTGGTTCAATATATGCAAGTCTATAAATGTAATTCACCGCATAAACAGAACCAAACACAAAAACCAAATGATTATCTCAATTGATGCAGAGAAGGCCTTCAACAAAATTCAACAGCCCTTTATACTAAAATCCCTCAATAAACTAGGTATCGACAGAACGTATCTGAAAATAATAAAAGCTATTTATGACAAACCAACAGCCAATGTCATACTGAAAGGGCAAAAACTGGAAGCATTCCCTTTGAAATCTGGCACTAGACAAGGATGCCCTCTCTCACCACTCCTATTCAATATAGTACTGGAAGTTCTAGCCAGAGCAATCAGGCAAGAAAAAGAAATAAAGGGTATTCAATTAGGAAAGGAGGAAGTCAAATTGTCTCTATTTGCAGACGACATGATTGTATATCTAGAAGACCCCATCATCTCAGCCCAAAATCTCCTGAAACTGATAAGCAACTTCAGTAAAGTCTCAGGATACAAAATCAATGTGCAAAAATCACAAGCATTCCTATATACCAATAACAGACTTAAAGAGAGCCAAATCAAGAACGAACTGCCATTCACAATTGCTACAAAGAGAATAAAATACCTAGGAATACAACTAACAAGGAACGTAAAGGACCTCTTCAAGGAGAACTACAAATCACTGCTCAACGAAATAAGAGAGGATACAAACAGATGGAGAAACATTCCATGTTCATGGTTAGGAAGAATTAATATGAAAATGGCCATACTGCCCAAAGTAATTTACAGATTCAATGCTATCCCCATCAAGCTACCAATGACCTTCTTCACAGAACTGGAAAAAACCACCTTAAACTTCATATGGAACCAAAAGAGAGCCCGCATAGCCAAGTCAATTCTAAGCAAAAAGAACAAAGCGGGAGGCATCACACTACCGGACATCAAACTATAATACAAGGCTACAGTAATCAAAACAGCATGGTACTGGTACCAAAACAGAGATATAGACCAATGGAACAGAACAGAGGCATCGGAGGCGACACAACATATCTACAACCATCCGATCTTTGACAAACCTGATAAAAACAAGCAATGGGGAAAGGATTCCCTGTTTAATAAATGGTGTTGGGAAAACTGGCTAGCCATGTGTAGAAAGCAGAAACTGGACCCCTTCCTGACACCTTACACTAAAGTTGACTCCAGATGGATTAAAGACTTAAACATAAGACCTAACACCATAAAAACACTAGAAGAAAACCTAGGCAAAACCATTCAGGACATAGGCGTAGGCAAGGACTTTATGACCAAAACACCAAAAGCATTGGCAACAAAAGCCAAAGTAGACAAGTGGGACCTAATCAAACTGCACAGCTTCTGCACAGCAAAAGAAACAGTCATTAGAGTGAATTGGCAACCAACAGAATGGGAAAAAATTTTTGCAGCCTACCCATCTGACAAAGGGCTGATATCCAGAATTTACAACGAACTAAAACAGATTTACAAGAAAAAAACAAACAAGCCCATTCAAAAATGGGCGAAGGATATGAACAGATACTTTACAAAAGAAGACATACATGAGGCCAACAAGCATATGAAAAAATGGTCATCATCACTGGTCATTAGAGAAATGCAAATCAAAACTACATTGAGATGCCATCTCACGCCAGTTAGAATGGCGATCATTAAAAAATCTGGAGACAACAGATGCTGGAGAGGATGTGGAGAAATAGGAACACTTTTTACACTGTTGGTGGGAGTGTAAATTAGTTCAACCATTGTGGAAGACAGTGTGGCGATTCCTTAAGGACCTAGAAATAGGTTTGACCCAGCAAGCCCATTACTGGGTATATATCCAAAGGATTATAAATCATTCTACTATAAGGACACATGCACACGAATATTCATTGCAGCACAGTTTACAATAGCAAAGACCTGGAACCAACCCAAATGCCCATCGATGATAGTCTGGACAGGAAAAATGTGGCACATATACGCCATGGAATATTATGCAGCCATCAAAAACGATGAGTTCGCGTCTTTTGTAGGGACATGGATGAACCTGGAAACCATCATTCTCAGCAAACTGACACAAGAACAGAAAATCAAATATCGCATGTTCTCACTTATAGACGGGTATTGAACAATGGGAACACATGGACACAGGGAGGGGAGCACTATACGCTGGGGTCTGTTGGGGGGGAATGGGGGGCAGTGGGGGGGTGGGGAGTTGGGGAGAGATAGCATGGGGAGAAATGCCAGATATAGGTGAAGGGGAGGAAGGCAGCAAATCACACTGCCACGTATGCACCTATGCAACAACCTTGCATGTTTTTCACATGTACCCCTCAACCTAAAATGCAATAAAAAATAAAAAATAAAAGAAATAAAATAAAAAAATAAAAATAAAAAAATAAAAAATAAAAAATAAAATTCATTCTTATATCCTGTAATAGGTGAACTATTCCCCAGGCAAATCAATAAATAAATGGATTTTTAAATATTCTGATTTAGAGTAATTACTAGATTTCAGTGTTCTACTGATGCATATTCTTGAATGTTAGCAACTGACACTAGTGCAAAATTTTGAACATCTTTTAAGTTTTGAGAAAATCTGTTAATACTTTTTTAAAAAACTTTGCTTTCTACCTAAGAATATGCTTCTGAGGATTTTAATAAATTAACCAACTAATTACTATTATTATTTTTCGAGATGGAGTCTTGCTCTATCACCCAGGCTGGAGTGTAGTTGTGTGATCTCAGCTCACTGCAACCTCCGCCTGCCGGTTCAAGCAATTCTCCTGCCTCAGACTCCTGAGTAGCTGGGATTACAGGCACACACCACCATGCTCGGCTAATTTTTGTATTTTTAGTAGAGATGGGGTTTCACCATGTTGGTCAGGCTGGTCTTGAACTCCTGACTTCTTGATCTGCTCGCCTCGGCCTCCCCAAGTGCTGGGATTACAGGCATGAGCCACTGCACCCAACCTAATTATCTTACTAATATACATACATTGGTACAATTTGACAAAATAATCAATTTGATTTTTAAAACACATTTTAGAAATATCATTTAGCCAGTCTTGTGCTTATATTTATCCATTTATATTTTAAATGCACACTCAGCTGAGACTTAGATATAAAAATAATGCTTTTTTTTCATCTAAAACCATTTTTCTTTGAGATAATTATATAAAGATGCCATCTAACAGGTGAGATTTCTAGAGGCTGCAGTTAATTTAAGTAAAAACAAAGTCATTATTCTTTCCTTCTTCCAACTTTTATTTTCGGTTCAGGGTACATGTACAGGTTTGTTACTTCGGTGAATTGTGTGTTACTGGGATTTGGTGTACAAATGATTTCATCACCCAGGTAATGAACGTAGTACCTGATTAGTTTTTCCATTCTCACCCTCCTCCCACCCTCCAGCCTCAAGCAGGCCCTGGTGTTTATAGTTCCCCTCTGTGTCCATGTGTAGTCATGTACACATGTGTACCTCCATGTGTTTAGCTCCCACTTACAACATGCAGTATTTGGTTTTCTGTTCCTGCATTAACTCACTTAGGATAATGGCTTCCAGCTGCATCCACATTGCTGCAAAACACATGATTTCACTCTTTTTTATGGCTATAGTATTCCATGGTATATGTGTGTCACATTTTCTTTATTCAGTCTACCACTGAGAGGCATCCAGATGATTCCATGTCTTTGCTGTTGTGAAAAGCGCTACAATGAGCATGCATACATGTATCTTTATAGAAGAAAAAATTATATTTTAGTGGGCATATACCAAGCAATGGAATTGCTGTGTTGAATGGTATTTCTAAGTTCCTTGAGAAATCTCCAAACTTCTTTCCACACTGGTTGAACTAATTTATATTTCCACCAGTGGTGTATAAGTGTTCCCTTTCCTCCACAACCTCATCAATATCTGTTATCTTTCAACTTTTTAGTAAAGTTGAATGAAAAGTATGAGCTATGTCTCATTGTGGTTTTGATCTGCATTTCTGTAATGATTAGAGATGTTGAACGTCTTTTTATTTGGTTGTTGGCTGCATGTATTTCTTATTTTGAGAAGTGTCTGTTCATATCCTTTGCCCAGTTTTTAATGAGGCTGTTTTTTGCTTGTTGATTTGTTTAAGTTCCTTATAGATTCTGAATATTAGACCTTTGTCAAATGCATAATTTGCAAATATTTTCTCCCATTCTGTAGGCTGTTTACTTTGTTGACAGTTTCTGTTGCTGTGCAGAAGCTCTTTTGTTTAATTAGGTCCCGCTTGTCAATTTTTTGTTTTGTTGCAATTGCTTTTGCCATCTTCATCATGAACTTTTTGTCAAGGCCAATGTTTAGAATGGTATTACCTAGGTTTTCTTATAGGGTTTTTATAGTTTTAGTTTTTACATTTAAATCTTAAGCCACCTGGGGTTGTTTTTTAATATGGTTACAGGAGGGGTTCTAGTTTTAATCTTTGGCCTATGGCTAGCTAGTTATCCCAACACCATTTGTTGACTAGGGAGTCCTTTTCCCACTGCTTTTTATTGTCAATTTTGTTGAAGATCAGATGGTTGTCTGTGTGTGGCTTTATTTCTGGGTTCTCTAACCTGTTGCATTGGTCTATGTGTCTGTTTTTGTACCAGTACCCTGCAATTTTGGTTATTGTATCCTTGTAGTATAGTTTGAAATCAGGTAGTGTAACACCTCTTTCACAGAAAGCTTAGAAGTTTTTCTAGTTATCCTTACAACTTAAAAACTTCCTAGAATATGTCTAAATACTATATATACAAATTATATATACATCAATGACATCAGACACTTGACAAACATTCCAATCTAAAGATTCAGACCTTTCTTTAGCTCAGGGACACTTTCTTCCTCTATCGCTTTCATTACAATATTATTTCAATTTATGGTCTTATGTCTTTGCTGGAATGGCTATTATTCATGTTTCATGGAGGTGTCATCCAATTGTTATTACCTTTTCTCTTATGATTTCTCTCATTATAGTTTTGCTTTGTGCTTTGAGATATGTTGTAGATTTAATTGTATCCTCCAAAAAGATATGTTAAAGTCCTTAATGCCTACTGTGACCTTATTTGGAAATACAGTCTTTGCAAATGTAAGTAAGTTGAGATGAATCCTAAATCAAATGCCTGGTATCCTTATTGGGAGAGGGAACTCTAAAGATACAGAGATACACAGTGGAAGAAACCCATGTGATGGCAGAAGCAGAGACTGCAGTGATGCAGCTAAAAGTCAAGAAATGCCAAAGACTGTCAGCAAGCACCAGAAGATGGAAGAGGCAAGACAGGATTTTTCCCCAGGTCTTAAGGGAGAGCATTGTCCCGCTTAAGCTGTGATTTTGGACTTCTAGCCTCCAGAATTGTGAGAGAATACATTTCTGTTGTTTTAAGCCCCTAGTTTATTACAATTTTGTCATGGAATCCTTGGAGTGTCACTTTTCTGTGGCTGGTGATGCCTTTGCTTGAATTTTGCTTGGGTCCCCTGGGCCTGCTCTGCCTAAAAGACCTGGCAGGCTGCACTTGGCTCATGCTACCAGCCTGAATCCCATGCCTGCCAACAGTGAGCCAGGTGCAGAGCAGTGAGGAGGGTGTCAGCCGGTGAGTGTGGGGTCTGGTCACTGTGCACAGCCAGGCATGCTGGCTGTGGTGGAGTGGGCAGCTCCAGACGCTAGCTCCCTGGAAGGCTGTGGCTGGACCAGGTGTACCACAAGCAACTTCCATTACTGACACTAAGGAATATAGTGGGACCTGGAAGCTTAGAGATACCAGGGACTGCAGAGCCCCAAAGAGGGTGTCACAGCCGTGGCTCAGGGAGCTCCTAGGTCTGGGCTCTCTGAAGAACCACAACTCTTCTCTCTATTTCTCTTCTCTCCTTCTCATCGAGCAAAGCGGGTGTTTTAGCCCTGTTTGTATTACAGCTTTTTCAGCCTCACCATTCAGCAGGTCCTGAGTTCTTGTCCCACTTTCAGGAAGAATGAGGTAGGTGGACATGTGGAGGGTAAACAAGGCAAAGAGGTCCTTTAATGAAAGACAAAACAGCTCAGAGGAGACCTGCAGTACATAGCTCCTCTCAGCAGGCAGGTCATATCAGCGAGTGTCCAGCTCTCAGCAGAGAGGAGAACCACAGTGGGTGGTTATTTTCCGCAGGCTGGTCATCCCTAAGTCTGCCCGAGTCTGGCTGAGTTTGGGGGTTTTTACGGGCTTCAGCAGAGAAAAAGTGTGTGCTTACTCGTCTACGGGAGGCCATGGGAGGGCCCAGAAAAAGCACCGTAAGTTCCCACTCTCCTTGACGGAACTGGCAGACTGGCACTCAGGCTTCAGGTCCTCCCCTGCTTGAAGGTGGGGCTTCAGTAGGGACCCACCACTTTTCACCAAGGAGCCAATCTGCCTCCTGCCACCACCATTCATGGCACCCAGGCTGTTCATGCCAAGGGGTGTCTGCAGGCCAGCACTGAGCTGCCCTCAGCAGCCCCCTCAACTTCCCTCTTGTGCTCATTGACACCCCAAAGTCCAGAGGGGGCTAAGACAGGAGGGGGCTGGTGTGTCAGCACTGCCCAGAGCATGCATACATCTGGCCAGGTTGTGACAGCACCCGGGCTCTGCCTCAACTTTGCTCAGAAATTGGAGTGTGCCGGGAGCAGAAAGAGGCCAGACAGCAGGAGCAGGCACTTCTGTTCCTGTGGGGGCAGCTGGGATTCCCAGGTCTGAAAGTACAGAGATGCCTGGGTCTGTGGCCATGGCTAGGCAGCTGCAGCTGTTACTGGGAGAACAGAGCTCCCACCTGCTCCCAGCCCCCAAGAGCACAGAGATGCTCTGGTCTGGAGCTGTGCCTGGGCAGCCACAGTGGCACCCGAGAAGCATAAGGCTCTCACGCTGCCAACTGGGAAGGGGGTGGGGCTTACATCTGTTCCCAGCTCCCACTAGCTCCAAGGAGTGTACAGCCCCAGCCACACCTCCTCCACTGCAGCTGGCGGGTCTTTGCAGTGGCTGCTCCAGATGGATCACTGCTGCCATCAATTTTGTTACAGCAGCCCTGGGAAACTAATACAATATAGTTCTGCTATATGTTCCAAGTCTACTTGGAATATACAGTTTGTATGCTTCATTTTATTTACAGAATTATTTAAATAAAGAATTATGTCTGTTGCTGTTTATAAGAAAAAGTATCCTGTAACCTCTACTTGACTCTCCTTAAACCACACTATATTTTATAGTTATGGTTTTAAAATTTTTTATTGATATATAATATACACATATTCAGGATAGATGTGATATTTTGATACACTCATCTAATGCATAAAGATCAAATTGGGTAATTGGGATATCCATCACTTTAAACATTTACCTTTTCTCTATTCTAGTTGTACACTAGATTATTGTTAACTGTAGTCATCTTACTAATCTATCAAATGCTAGGTCTTATTTCTTCTATCTAACTGTGTATTTTTATTCATTAATTAACCTCTCATAATTCCAGCTTTAATTTGTCTCATTGAACAGATTTATCTCACAAAGGATTTCTTTTTTTAAATCTAACTTACATTTATGGCTGCTAGTTTCTCTTAGGTGTTATTTTGTTGTTGCTGTTGGCCAACTGGAGCTCAGGTCTGATTTGGGGGTACCCTAAGTGGTGGCAATTTCACAGGTGGTGGCAAGCAAAGTGACCCCTCCTCCTACGGGCTGATAATGATGGAGTAGGCAGGGAGCCAATTTCCTGCTAAAGGATTTGGTGAAGGCCTCTCTGCAGCTTGGTCTTCCTATATCCTTTCCCTAGCATCAGGGGCGGGATAGGCAGGGCCTGTCCACCCAGCAACTTCTTCATCTCTTGGGAGTCAAGAAGACATGATATGCTCATGAGAGACTAATGTTTGTCTTTCCATGGGGTCCCCAGCTTTCTGAGGTCAAACTCTTCCCAAGGTTCTCTACTTCAGGGTCCTTTCCTGGGAGTCTGCCCTACTCTCCAAGGTGCTTTACCAACCAAGAGGAAGAAAACTCCTGTGCCCCTTCAGTATTATTGTTTGTACTCTTAGTATTTAAAGTGCCTTATTTCTAAATTTTCAAGTAGTCAGAATACAGTCCAATCAATACATGCATGCATATGTTTAACAAATAACTTGCTACTTCTGGCATTCAAGGTGGTCACCAACTAAAGTCTTCAACATAAGGCAAGGATAGGGGAACAGGTTACAAAGTAATACGGAATGGCTTCTGCCTAGAAAATAGGTCGGAAAATGTATGAGTATTTGTTTAAGCATCTGTTTGATAAACTTGATATCCTAGTCCCTTTGTTTTTTGTTTGTTTGTTTGAGACAGAGTCTCACTCTGTTGCCCAGGCTAGAGTGCAGAGGCACAATCTCCACTCTCTGTAACCTTCACCTCCTGGGCTCAAGTGATTCTCCTGCCTCAGCCTCCCGAGTAGCTGGGATTACAGGTGCCCACCATACCCGGCTAATTTTTGTATTTTTAGTAGAGACATGGTTTCGCCTTGTTGGCCAGGCTGGTCTCTAACTCCTGACCTCAATTGATCCACCGGCCTCGCCCTCCCAAAGTGCTGAGATTACAGGCATGAGTCACTGACCCCAGCCTCTTTGTTTTATGAGTAAATTTTGCTGCTTCTTTAACATGAAAGAATTTTAGTTCTATATAAATTAGGTAGCCTCTTTAGAATAATGTAATTTTAAAATAAATCTAAAGGTTTTATTAACTGTGATCTTTTTGACCTTGGTATATAGTTTCCTAGAATATAGTTTTTAAAAAAGATCTATCTAGTCATTTAAATACTTAGCACTGTGGGTAAGATGAGAGTTTATCATCCAGTGGGTATAGTTAGACATTCTTCCTGCAAAATATGATTCTCTTTTAAAAATAAATTTGTATCTTTAGTTGAACCAAGATGGAAAATTTCCTTATCTCTTCCAACCTCTAAGAAAGAAGAAAAAATCTAAAATTAATACATTACCAGCACTAGAAAATAAAAAAAGAGAATAAGAACATTTGAGAAATACCTGAAAAGTAAAAAGCAGGCAGGATCAAATCTGGAAAAATATAGGAAATGACAGCCCAGAATAAGCCCCAAACAGTAGATTGCTGCAGCCATAGTGATAGTTTCAGAGAAACTTCAAGTGTAGGATGATAGGATACAAGGAATGAAAGGACATCATGGGCTAATTTTAGAGTGGTCAAATGCGTGCAGGTGGAGCACTGCCCCCTCCTCTGCCTGCTCTTGCTGAACAGAGTGTGTCTCCTAGCTGGGGGAATCTGTTTTGGTTTTTATTTATTTATTTATTTATTTATTTATTTATTTTTATTTATTGCATTTTAGGTTTTGGGGTACATGTGAAAAACATGCAAGATTTTGTTTTGTTTTGGAGACGGAGTCTTGTTCTGTCACCCAGGCTGCAGTGCCATTGTACAATCATAGCTCACTACAACCTCAAACTCCCAGGCTCAAGCAATTCTCCTACTTTCACCTCCCAAAGTTCTGGGATTACAGGCATGAGCCACTGCACCTCACCTCATCCTGAAGCTGATAAGTAATATCTTCCTATAGGCTAAAATAGAACTATCCCTCTAGTATCAGTGAGACAAGGCTGTGCCCCAGTACATTTTATTGTTTTACTGCTAGTAATACTGCCTACCACCCCTCCAGGAAATGAGTCTCACACCCAGAAGATTAATTGTGGCAAGTTCTTTTCAGCATTATGTCTTGCCCTTCCCCCACAATGACCAGAGGCAGCCTAAATAGAATAGCCAGATTGTCAGGTCGAAAGGTGTGCGGAGGTAGCACTTATTCACATTCCTCCTGACTCCATGTGAAGTTACTTTGGCTAGACTAACAGGGCCTCCTCTATGCCACATTGCCCACATACTTTTTCCATGACTTACCCAATTGACTTAGTGTCTGTTTAACGATTAGGAATTCCTATTTGCTTCTTGTTAATAGTATATCTACAAACCTTTTAAAACAGAACAAAAGGATATCAATAAACTAAAGTCAGACCCAGTCAAGTACAGCATAAAAATATTAACAATAGCAGAGTTAAGCAATAGTCAGTTTTTGTCTCCTTTTAAAATGAGTTTGCTCAGGGAACATACAAATCTAAATTATTCCCAGTTTCTCTAACCATATCCAAGAGTTATATCATCCTGTCTATTCATTACTTTTTATATATATCTGGAGGATAATATTCTGCTTCTATCCAGCAGGCAAGTAATCTGAGTGAGACAATTTACAAGATTTGGGACTCACTAGTCAAGAAAACACTTAAATATCTCTGATGGCACAGAGTTTTGCTAGACCCCTGTCTGACCAAGAAGTCTTTGTGCTTTTCTAGGGTAATCTTGGGAGTCAAGAAGACATGGTATGCTTATGCTAGACTAATGTTTGTCTTTCCATGGGGTCCCCAGCTTTCCAAGGCCAAGCTCTTCCCAGGGTTCTCTCCTTCATAGTCCTTACTTGGGAGTCTGCCCTACTCTCCAAGGTGCTTTACCAACCAAGAGGAAGAAAACTACTGTGCCCCTGCAGTATTATTTGTACCCTTAGCATTTAAAGTGTCTTATTTCTAAATTTTCAAGTAGTCAGAATAGAGTCCAATCGATACAAGTATGTGTATGTTTAACAATAAATAACTTGCTACTTAAGGCATTCAAGGCGGTCACCAACTAAAGTCTTCAACATAAGGCAGGTATTATAGACGAACAGGCCACCAAAGTGAAGTAGTTATGCATATTAAACATTTGAGCCATCAAAAACAATGAGTTCCTGTCCTTTGTAGGGACATGGATGAACCTGGAAACCATCATTCTCAGCGAACTGACACAAGAACAGAAAATCAAACACCGCATGTTCTCACTCATAGGCGGGTGTTGAACAATGAGAACACATGGACACAGGGAGGGGAGCACTGCACACTGGGGTCTGTTGGGGGGAAATAGGGGAGGGGACAGCGGGGGGTGGGGAGTTGGGGAGAGATATCATGGGGAGAAATGCCAGATATAGGTGAAGGGGAGGAAGGCAGCAAATCACACTGCCACGTGTGTACCTATGCAACAATCTTGCATGTTCTTCACATGTACCCCAAAACCTAAAATACAATAAAAAAATGCAAAAAAGACAAAAAAAATTAAAATAAAATAAAAGCAGTAAAACATAAAAAGAATAAATAAAGGCATTTCATACAAAAAAAGAAAATAACATAGGTCAATCATTATTTTTAGTATATCTTTACATACATGAATTAGTGCAAATTTCATTTATTGATTATATCAATCTCTAATACTATAAGTATTTTTCTAAATAAAAAATTTTTGAATATTGTTTATTATTCAAGCTTTTTAAATAAAGTTGATTGCAATCTTCCTTAAAGCTACATTTTATGGTTAATAAATTTAGAAATGTTGATTAAAAAAAAATTTGATGATATGTTCAGCAGGGAGCCATAAAGATCCTATTGCAGTCTGGTTATCAATCTCAACTAGAATGTGTCCATGGACTAGAGGACAAATTTCATTTAAGACAAACAACAGAAACACAAGCAAGATCCATTTCTTCTCAGTTTGTCTAATCCCAATTCCTGCATTTGCAGTTCAGCAAATTCTTTTTATCTTATTCAGGGGCTCCTTTTAAGATAATCAGACAAATGATAAATGCACATAATCACCTGACACAAGTCACCATATAAATGCATTTGTGCAGTGCAATCAATTCTCCAAATGCTTCCCCTACCTTGTTTTCATTCCTTACCAAATGATCCTTTCAAAAAACATGTAGCCTGAGGACATTCAGGAGACTAAGTGGAGGAAAACTGTGAACCTTAAGAATTAGGTTCACAGAAAGAAAATTAAAAGGTAGATGGCTAGATTTAGGGATTACATGTTAGGATTAAACAATACCGCCTAAAATGCTTGATAATAATCTGGTAAATTTGAAAGAATCTAATGATAATTTAGTAAGCTCGAAAGAATGGCTTTTTTAAAATTAGCTTTCCAAAATCTATTTTTACTTCCTAACAACACACTCATTTTTTTAAAGTTTTTTTTCCACAGCTTTTATTAAACACACACTGTCCGGAAGGCTGTTCTGCTCCAATGACTTCTCTAGAGACAGCTACACTGACTTCAGAGAGGGCATTTATTCAGTTTGAAGGGACAATTCTGTGCTCTCCACTGGAGTGGTACCTAAGGTCATGACTGCTTATGCTCCTGTGGGTGGCTGCTGATGATAGGAGCCATTTTCGATGTCTGTAGGATGAAGGTGACTTTCACAAGAGAGTACTTGTATCAGTCTGCTAGGGCTGTCATAACAAAGTGGCACAGCTTGGGTGGTTTAATCAACCAGAAATTTGCTTCCTCACATCTGTGAAGCCTAAAAGTCCAAGATTAACATGTTGGCAGGGTTGGTTTCTTCTGAAGCCTTCTCACCTTGATGAGATGGTCATTTTTCCTTGTGTCTCCACATGTCATTACTTTGTGCATGCCTGTGCCCTAATCGCCTTGTCTTATAGGGACACACTTAATGTTGTAGTAGGTCCCACTGATATGATGTCATTTTACTTTAATTACCTCTTTAAAGGCCCTGTCTTCACAGTCTCATTCTGAGCAGGAGTTCAAGACCAGCCTGGCCAACATGGTGAAACCCAGTCTCTACTAAAAATACAAAAATTAGCCAGATGTGGTGCACACTAGTAATCCCAGCTACTTGAGAGGCTGAGGCAGGGGAATCAGTTGAACCCAGGAGGTGGAGGTTGTGGTGAGTGAAGGGAAGGGAAGGGGAGGGGAGGGAAGGGGGGAAGAGAGGAAGGGAAGGGAAGGGAAGGGAAGGGAGGGGAGGGGAGGGGAGGGGAGGGGAGGGAAGGGAAAGAGAGAGAAAAAGAAGAAAGAAACAAAGAAACAAAGAAAATTTATTCTAAGGGATAATAAGGGGAGGGGGGAGGGGGGAGGGGAGGAGAGTGGGGGAGGGGAGGGGAGGGGGGAGGGGAGGGGTGGGAGGAGGGGAGGGAAGGGAAGGGAAAGAGAGAGAGAGAGAAAGAAGAAAGAAACAAAGAAACAAAGAAAATTTATTCTAAGGGATAATAACAGAGAACTTCCCAAACTTAAAGAAAGATATCAACATCCAAGTACAAGAAGGTCTTACAACATCAAGCAAATTTAACCCAAAGAAGACTACCTCAGGCAATTAATAAATTCCCAAAGGTCTCTTGCATCTAAAAGCAGCAAGAGAAAAGAAACAAATAACATATAAGGAAGCTCCAATATGCCTGGCAACAGACTTTTTAGTGGAAGCTTTGTAGGCCAGGAGAGAATAGCATGACATATTTAAATTACTGAAGGAAAAAATCTTTTACCCTAGAATAGTATATCTGGTGAAAATATCCTTCAAACATAAAGGTGAAATAAAGATTTTCCCAGGAAAAAATAGCTGAGAGATTTCATCAATATCAGACCTGTCTTACAAGAATTGCTAAAGGGAGTACCTCAGTCAGAAGGCAAAGGACATTAATGAGCATTAAGTAATCAACTGAAACTACAGAACTCACTGGTAATAGTAGTACACAGAAAAAAAACCACAGAATATTATAAAACTGTAACTGTGGTGTGTAAACTACTCTTATCATAAGTAGAAAAACTAAACAATGAACCAATCAAAAATAATAACTACAACTTTTCAAGACCAGTACAAGAAGATATAAATAGAAAAAACAGGTAGTTAAAAGGCTGGGGGGTTGGAATGAAGCGAGGGGTAGAGTTTTTATTAGTTTTCCCTTTACTTGTTTGTTTGTTTAGGTAAACAGTGTTAAGTTGTTACAGGTTAAAAAAAATGGGTTATAAGATAGTATTTGCAAGCCTCATGGTAACCTCAAACCAAAAAACATACAATAGACACACAAAAATTAAAAGCAAGAAATTAAATCATATCACCAGAAAAAATCACCTTCACTAAAGCAAGACAGGAATGAAAGAAAGAAAGAAGACCACGAAACAATCAGAAAACAAATAGCAAAACGGCGGCAGGAGTAAGTTCTTACTTATTAATAATAACATTGAATGTAAATGGACTAAACTCTCCTATCAAAAGGCTGAATGGATGAAAATACAAGACTCATTGATGTGTTTTCTACAACACACTTCACCTATAAGAAGAAACACAGACTGAAAATAAAGGGATAGAAAAAGATATTCCATACATTTGACGTAAGTATATAGCTACTCTTTTTGTAAACCAAAAAAGAGCAGGAGTAGCTATATACTTAAATCAAGGAAAATAGATTTTTTTTTAATTGTACTTTAGGTTCTGGGGTACATGTGCAGATCATGCAGGATTGTTGCATAGGTACATACATGGCAAGGTGGTTTGCTGCCTTCATCCTCCCATACCTATGTCTGATATTTCTCCCCTCATTATCCCTCCCAAACCTCCCCACACCCACTGTCCCTCCCCTAGACCCCCCTACTGACCATGGTGTATGATGCTCACCTCCCAGTGTCCATGTGTTCTAATTGTTCAACACCTGCCTATGAGTGATAGCATACAGTGTTTGGTTTTCTGTTCCTGTGTCAGTTTGTTGAGAATGATGGTTTCCAGATTCATCCATGTCCCTATGAAGGACACTAACTCATCGTTTTTTTATGGCTGCATAGTATTCCATGGTGTATATGTGCCACATTTTCTTTATCCAGTCTATCGATGATGGACATTTGGGTTGGTTCCAGGTCTTTGCTATTGTCAACTGTTTGTCATTATAATAGAACAATTTATAATCCTTTGGGTATATACCCAGTAATGGGATTGCTGGGTCAAATGGAATTTCTATTTCTAGGTCCTTGAGGAAGCATCGCACAGTCTTCCATGATGGTTGAACTAGTTTACACTCACACCAACAGTGTAAAGGTGTTTCTATTTCTCCACATTCTCTCCAGCATCTGTTGTCTCCAGATTTTGTAATGATCGCCATTCTAACAGGTGTGAGATGGTATCTCAATGTGGTTTTGATTTGCATCTTTCTAATGACCAGTGATGATGAGCATTTTTTCATATGTTTGTTGGCCTCATCAATGTCTTCTTTTGTAAAGTGTCTGCTCATATCCTTCACCCACTTTTGAATGGGTTTGTTTGTTTTTGTTTTTGTTTTTTTGTAAATCTGCTTCAGTTCTTTGTAGATTCTGGATATTAGCCCTTTGTCAGATGGGTAGATTGCAAAAATTTTTTCCCATTCTATTGGTTGCCAGTTCACTCTAATGATTGTTTCCTTTGCTGTACTGAAGCTCTGGAGTTTAATTAGATCCCATTTGTCTATTTTGGCTTTTGTTGCCATTGCTTTTGGTGTTTTAGTCATGAAGTCCTTGCCTATGCCTATGTACTGAATGGTTTTGCCTAGGTTTTCTTCTAGGGTTTTTATGGTGTTAGGTCTTTTGTTTAGATCTTTAATCCATCTAGGGTTAATTTTAGTGTAAGGTGTCAGGAAGAGGTCCAGTTTCTGCTTTCTGCACATGGCTAGCCAGTTTTCCCAACACCATTTATTAAACAGGGAATCCTTTCCCCATTGCTTGTTTTTCTTAGGTTTATCAAAGATCAGATGATTGTAGATGTGTGATGTTGCTTCTGAGGCCTCTGTTCTGTTCCATTGGTCTATGTTTCTGTTTTGGTACTGGTACCATGCTGTTTCGGTTACTGTGGCCTTGTAGTATAGTTTGAAGTCAGGCAGTGTGATGCCTCCAGCTTTGTTCTTTTTGCTTAGGATTGTTTTGGCTATGCAGGCTCTATTTTGGTTCCATATGAAGTTTGAAGTGATTTTTTCCAGTTCTGTGAAGAAGGTCATTGGTAGCTTGATGAGGATAGCACTGAATCTATAAATTACTTTGGGCAGTATGGCCATTTTCACGATATTGATTCTTCCTAATCATGAGCATGGAATGTTTCTCCATCTGTTTATGTCCTCTTTTATTTCCTTGAGCAGTGGTTTGTAGTTCTCCTTGAAGAGGTCCTTTACATTCTTTGTTAGTTGTATTCCTAGGTATTTTATTCTCTTTGTAGCAATTATGAATGGCAGTTTCTTCTTGATTTGGCTCTGTTTAAGTCTGTTATTGGCGTATAGGAATGCTTGTGATTTTTGCACATTGATTTTGTATCCTGAGACTTTTCTGAAGTTGAGAAGCCTACTTCTCAAGAACATACAATGGAGAAAATACAGTCTCTTCAACAAATGGTGCTGAGAAAACTGGATATCCATATGCAGAAAAATGAAACTAGACCCCTATCTCTCACCATGTATAAATATTAATCAAAATGGATTAAAGACTTAAATCTAAGGCCTCAAACTAAAAAAAGTGTCACAAGAAAACATTGGGGAAAATATCTAGGACAGTAGTCTCAGTAAAAAATTATTGAGCAATATCCCACAAGCACAGGTAACCAAAGCAAATATGGACAAATGGGAACACATCAAGTTAAAAAGCTTCTGCATAGCAAAGGAAACAGTCAACAAAATGAGGACAGAACTCACAGAATGCAAGAAATGTTTGCAAACTACCCACATGACAAGGAATTAATAATCAGAATACGTAAGGAGTTCAAACAACTCTGTAGGAAAAAATATTTAATAATCTGATCCAAAAAATGGGCAAAATATTTGAATAGATATTTGTCAAAAGAAGACATAAATGGCAAGCAGACATATGGAAAGGTGCTCAACATCATTGATCGCAGAGACATGCAAATCAAAACTACAATGAGATTTTCTGTTACCCCAGTTAAAAATGGCTTTTTCTTTTACCCCAATGAAAAATGCTGGACAGGATGTGAAGAAAAAGAAACCCCCGTACAATGTCAGTGGGGATGTAAATTAGTACAACCACTATGGAGAACAGTTTGGAGGCTCCTCAAAAAATTCAAAACTGAGCTACCGTATGATCCAGCAATTCCACTGCTTAGTGGGATCTAGAAGAAAGAAAATCAGTATATCAAAGAGATATCTGCACTCACATTTGTGTCAGCACTGTTTACAATAGCTAAGATTTGGAAGCAACCTAAGTGTTCATCAAAAGATGAAAGGATAAAGGAAAGGTGGTACATATACACAATGGAGTACTATTAAAGAACGAGATCCAGTCATTTGCAACAACACGGATGAAACTGAAGATCATTAAGTAAATTAAGCCAGGCACAGAAAGACAAATATCACAGTTCTCAATTATTTGTGGGATCTAAAATCAAAACAGTTGAACTCATGGACGTGGAGAATAGAAGGATGGTTACCAGAGGCTGGCAAAGGTAGTGGGGGGCATTGGGGGAAGGTGGGGATGGTTAATGTGTACAAAAAATAGAATGAATAAGACTTACTATTTGATAGCACAAGAGGATGACAATAGTCAACAATAACTTAACTGTATATTTTTTAAGTAACTTAACAGTATTATTGGATTGTTTTTAACTCAAAAGATAAATGCTTGAGGGTATAGATACCTCATTCTCAATGAAACATCAACAACAACAACAACAAGAAACCAAGATTGGCAGTGACATTTTCCTGAAGCAGTTCTCTCTCTTTGCTGTGGCCCTGCCTGTTCTTGGCTCTCTTCTCACAGCTCAGCTCTTGATCTACTCTTTGCCCTGTAGCCTCTCAATTGATGACCTTACCTGCTCCAATGACTGCAATAAAAACCACTGTTCAAATATTTACCAAATCAATATAATTTGCTTTGACCTAAGCTGCTGACCCACATTGCCAACTGCTCCCTGGGCAGCTCCACTTGGGCACATGACTGGTACCATCTACACACCATGAGCAACACCAAATTAATTGTTTCTCTCCAATACCCACACATTTTCCATAAATAAATTGGGATTTTTTTAAAGTAAGAGGAAAATATAAGGGAAACCTACAAATTCAAATAGATTTAAGAGACATATCAGCCTTGTAGATTATATGTCGAAACTGATTCAAACAAATTGGAAAAAATCATAATGCAATCAGGACAATTTGAACACTACGTAGAATTATAGTTAAATTTGCTTAGGTGTGATCATGGTATTAAGTTATGGTTTTTAGAAGACCATTTTTCTTGAGGTACATGCTAAAATACTTATGGATGAAATGATGTGATGTCTGAGAGGTTTTTTTACAGCAATATGGCAGAAAAGGGAGTAGGGGTTACAAATGTAATAAGACTAGACATGAAGCTGGTAGTGCTTACCTAGAGGTTCATGCACATACTTATTTCTATTTTGGCATTTGTTTTAAAGTTTTCCATAAAAATAAAGGCTAAAAATTAAACAAAGGTGAACAAGTACAATTAAATTAGAAAATCTGTATGTCTCCTCACTTTCCTAATTTTGACCAGTTCTTCTTTCTTATCTGTTATTTCACTATTCTTTGCCTTCTCCCCACAACCCCACATACATAGGAACTGTGTTAAGCCCAGTTTGTTTTCCTTCTAATGCATACTTGGTTTCCTTCCTCGTTTTTTTATGTTTTCTAATCATTCCCTAAGTGCACAGGACCTCATTTTCCTTCATCTGTGATAGCATCCTGTCTCCTAACGCTCTCTTTCCTACGGGAATAGTTTATTCTAACCAGAATAAAAATTATTGTAATCAGAATAAAATAATAGTGTGATTCCACTTGTATTTCCAGGCCACTCCTTAGAATATACTTATTTGAGAAAATAGAACAACCTGTGGCAGGACTAAATACCTGGAATGAAGCATGAAATGACTCCAGCTTTGGGGTGGTAGGACAGAGAATGGGAAAAGAGGCTTGGGACTTGCATTTGCATTCCAAACTTGGGTTACATTTTTCTAATAATTGTTAACTAGGCAGAGATAGCTGAATGTACTGGTTAAGAGCCAGACAGCCTCTTAGCTCCATGCCTCAGTTCCCTTCAAAGTAAAATGAGAAAATAATTGTACTTATCCCACAGGGTCATTATGAGGACTTACTGAGCTCATATTTATAAAAGTGTTTAAAATAATGCCTGGCACAGAGTAAACACTATATAAAGTTTACAAACTATAACTCCTTTCACAAATTAGTAAATCCTTCCCTTAATAGACAAAAATTGCCACAACACATTGGTTTTTAGAATATTCTCTTTTAAAAATAACCCTCAGGTTGTGAGGTTTTCCTAGGTCTTCAAAGATGGGTGCATTCCCAGGACATGCATAAGATGATCTGGGGAGAGGATGTGCAGAAGAAAAGATGTCTCTTCATATTTTTGTTCTTAAAAATAATACATTAGGCTGTTTCTGTTCAGTATTCAGAGAGACACTGGAGCCCCCATTCTTTCTATATGTGAGTCTTTCAATATGGTAGAAAGATGTCTTAAAGGAAGAGAAAGTGTTCTATAACATGATTGGGGAGTAGAGTGTAATTATCCCTATTCATTTAACTTTCAATGTGTTGAATATATTACAGTTATGTGTGCTGGAAAAGGGAGTTTACAGATTATATTCTCTGATTTTAATAAAACTTACCTTCACAAAATGAATAAACAGCTTTAAAAAATTTCTGTAAAACAAACAAACGGGAAATAGGAAAAATGACAGCTCAAGATGGCGAAATAAAAACAGCTCTGGTCTGCAGCTCCCAGAGAGATCAATTCAGAAGGCAAGTAGTTTCTGCATATTCAACTGAAGTACATGGTTCATCTCATTGGGACTGGTTAGATCATGGGTGCAGCCCATGGAGGGTGAGCTAAAGCAGGGTGGGGCATTGCCTCACCCAGGAAGTGTAAAGGGTTGGCAAACTCCCTCCCCTAGCCAATGGAAGCTGTAAGGAACCCTGCCATGAGGAATAGTGCATTCCGGCTGGATACTACACTTTTCTAATGGTCTTTTCAACCCACGGACCAGGAGATTCACTCGGGTGCCCATACCACCAGGGCCCTGGGTCTCAAGCACAACACTGGGCAGCCGTTTGGGCAGACACAGCTGGCTGCAGGAGTTTCTTTTCATAACCCAGTGGCACCTGGAATGCCAGTGAGAAAGAACCATTCATTCCACTGGAAAGGGGGCTGAAGACAGGAAGCCAAGTGGTCTAGCTCAGCAGATCCCACCCCTATAAAGCCCAGCAAGCTAAGATCCACTGGTTTGAAATTCCTGATACCAAAACCTGGCAGAGAAACAACAAAAGAAAATTTCAGGTTAATATCTCTAATGAACGTCAATACAACAATCCTCAATAAAATCCTGGCAAACCAAATCCAGCAGCACTTTGAAAAGCTTATCCACCAAGATCAAGTGGGCTTCATCCCTGGGATGCAGGGCTGATTCAACATACACTAATCAATAAACGTAACCCATCACACAAACAGAACCAATGACAAAAACCACATGATTGTCTCAATAGATGCAGAAAAGGCCTTCAACAAAATTCAACAGTCCTTCGTGTTAAAAACTCTCAATAAACCAGGTATTGATGGAACATGTCTAAACATAGTAAGAGCTCATTATGACAAACCCACAGCCAATATCATACTGAATAGGCAAAAGCTGGAAGCATTTCCTTTGAAAACCGGCACAAGACAAGGATGCTCTCTCTCTCTCTCTACACTCCTATTCAACATGGTATTGGAAGTTCTGACCAGGGAAATCAGGCAAGAAAAAGAAATAAAGCATATTGAAATAGCAAGAGAGGAAGTCAAATTGTCTCTGTTTGAAGATGACATGATTGTATTTTCAGAAAACCCCATTGTCTCAGCCCCAAATCTCTTTAAGCTGA
The DNA here is from genome assembly GCF_030222135.1 of Aotus nancymaae. Classification (NCBI taxonomy): domain Eukaryota; kingdom Metazoa; phylum Chordata; class Mammalia; order Primates; family Aotidae; genus Aotus; species Aotus nancymaae. Next base: position 43,622,770 of record NW_026988413.1, read on the forward strand.
TAAGGAACTTCAGCAAAGTCAGAACACAAAATCAATGTGCAGAAAATCACAAGCATTCTTATACACCAAAAAAAGACAAGCAGAGAGCCAAATCATGAGTGAACTCCCATTCACAATTGCTACAAAGAGAATAAAATACCTAGGAATACAACTTACAAAGGATGTGAAGGACCTCTTCAAGGAGAACTACAAACCACTGCTCAAAAAAATAAGAAAGGACACAAACAAATGGAAAAATATTCCAAGCTCATGGATAGGAAGAATCAACATCATGAAAATGGCCATACTGCCCAAAGCAATTTGCAGATTCAATGCTATCCCCATCAAGCTACCATTGACTTTCTTCACAGAATTAGAAAAAAACACCTTAAATTTTACATGGAACCACAAAAGAGCCTGTATAGCCAAGACAATCACAAGCAAAAAGAACAAAGCTGGAGGCATCACACTACCTGACTTCAAACTATACTACAAGGCTACAGTAATCAAAACAGCATGGTACTGGTACCAAAACAGATATATAGACCAAAGGAACAGAACAGAGGCCTCAGAAATGATACCACAGATCTATAACCATCTGATCTTTGACAAACCTGACAAAAATAAATATGGGGAAAGGATTCCCTACTTAATAAATGATGTTGGGAAAACTGGTTAGCCATATGCAGAAAACAGAAACTGGACCCCTTCCTTACACCTTATACAAAAATTAACTCAAGATGGATTAAAGAGTTAAACATAAGACCTAAAACCATAAAAACCCTAGACAAAAACCTAGGCAATACCATTCAGGACATAGGCCTGGGCCAATACCTCATGACTAAAACACAAAAAGCAACGTCAACGAAAGCCAAAATTGACAAATGGGATCTAATTAAACTAAAGAGCTTCTGCACAGCAAAAGAAAATATCATCAGAGTGAACAAGCAAACTACAGAATGGGAGAAAACTTTTGGAATCTACCTATCTGACAAAAGGCTAATATCCAGAATCTACAAAGAACTTAAACAAATTTACAAGGAAAAAAAAAAAAACATCAAAAAGTAGGCAAAGGATATGAACAGACACTTCTCAAAAGAAGACATTTATGTGACCAACAAACACACGGAAAAAAGCTCATCATCATTGGTCATTAGAGAAATGCAAATCAAAACTACAATGAGATACCATCTCACACCAGTTAGAATGGCGATCATTAAAAAGTCATTAAACAACAGATGCTGGAGAGGATGTGGAGAAATAGGAACGCTTTTTACACTTGTTGGGAGTGTAAATTAGTTCAACCATTGTGGAAGACAGTGTGGTGATTCCTCCAGTATCTAGAACTAGAAATACCATTTGACCCAGCAATCCCATTACTGGCTATATACCCAAAGGATTATAAATCATTCTACTATAAAGACACATGCACATGCATGTTTATTGCAGCACTATTCACAATAGCAAAGACTTGGAACCAACCCAAATGCCCATCAATGATAGACTGGATAAAGAAAATGTGGCATGTATACACTATGAAATACTATTCAGCCATAACAAAGGATGAGTTTATGTCCTTTGCAGGGACACGGATGAAGCTGGAAACCATCATGCTCAGCAAACTAACACAGGAACAGAAAACTGAACACTACATGTTCTCACTCATAAGTGAGAGTTCAACAATGAGAACACATGGACACAGGAAAGGGAGCATCACATACAGGGGCCTGTCGTGGGGTGGAGGATAGGAGAGGGATAGCATTAGGAGAAATACCTAATGTAGACAATGGGTTGATGGCTGCAGCAAAACACCATGGCACAAGTATACCTGTGTAACAAACCTGCAAGTTTTACACATGTATCCCAGAACTTAAAGTATAATAATAATTTAAAAAAAAAGAAAGAAAGAAAAAGAAAACAGGAAATAGACTGGGTTAGGTGGCTCACACCTGTAATCCCAACACTTTGGGAGGCCAAGGTAGGTGGATCACCTGAGGTCAGGAGTTCGAGACCAGCCTGATCAATATGGTGAAACCTCATTTATACTAAAAATACAAAAATTAGCTGGCTGTGATGGCGTGCACCTGTAGTCCCAGCTACTCAGGAGGCTGACACAAGAGAATTGCTTGAACCTCATAGGTGGAGGTTGCAGTGAGCCAAGATCATGCCACTGCACTCCAGTCTAGGCGACAGTGTGAGACTCCATCTCAAGAAAAAAAAAAAAAAAGAAAACAGGAAATAAAAATAGAAAT